>NC_142652.1:6250000-7500000 GCF_055504915.1 Nelumbo nucifera | reverse complement strand
AGACAATTCTTATCGGAGTAATTGGGTATATTTTGCAGTGTCAAAGTAGACTCCATCTACAGAAGAATGATCAAATGATTAGATAATCTCGTCAAATAGCACAGACAGTGATTGTTATTCCCTACTCCTTAGGTAACTCAGGGCCTTCTGGAATTAAGAAGCACTTAGAACGGTTTTAAGGTGATCATTCTAGTATGTTCAGGACTGCTTGGCATGCAAGATCTAGCAAAGACCAAACTCTTATATTTGATGGAGGGACTAATGCTATCAGAGAGGAATGATCTCAGTGATCAGGTAATCTTGTCAAATAACACAGACAATGATGGTTATTCCCTACTTCTTAGGTAACTCAGGGCCTTCTGGGATGAAGAATTACTTTACAAGGTGACCATTCTAGTATGTTCAGGACCAGTTGGCATTCTGGGTTTAGCAAAGACCAAAGTTTTATGATTGATCCAGAGACTCAGACTATCAGAGTCTATGAGCTATTAGGGGTAACTGCTAAGGATGTTCATAGATTGTAATAAGATGGCAAAGAAAAATAATCAAGACAGTGAGTCAAGTCATGGAGGCTATGCTATCAGATTAGAGAGGTGAATCTTTGGCATCTATCATGAACTCCTCATTCCATTGGGTTTCTGAATTCACTAAATCCTTAGCTGAAATCTTACAAGGGAAGCTCGTAGTGAAATTAATTGGGAGTGTATCTGTGTCATAGCCAACTTGATGGCTTTCTTTTTTTCTATACTAGTATAGGGAGCCTGCTGGGTTTAGCGGACCAAGATCTACTGGTAAATTTGATTATTGGAGATCTACACTTGCATACTATCAGTCTCTTTTTACATACACATTATGCTTACTGATGGGTCATTTAGCAGACCAAGATCTAATTATAAATTTGATTCTTGGAGATTTACTCTTGCATATCATCACTCACGTTCTTACATACACATTATGCTCACTGATGTATATTATACAATCAAATACAAAAATAAACAGATATATAGATAATCATGCTTTCCCAGATGTTGTATAAAATTCTTAAGTTCGGATATTTGAATTCCTAAAGAATGAAGGACCAAAAACATATGATATCACCTTAAAATCTAGGCAACTCTTGCCTTCAAAAATTGAACTGTCTTGTTCTTTTCAATCACTCCAACATATTGCAAACCAAATCAAGATCCAAAAAACAGCTTTTCCTAAAGAAGCCTTTCACACACCAAGCCTGAATACACGCTCCTTGAAAAATGGCCCATTAGAAACTTAAAAGACAAATGAAGTGCAACCACTTAACTATCATGGAGCAGGGACAGTGAACAGGGTGCAAGACTGATCCCTTAGAAATCCTGCATAGGGAAGACTCATTTCTACATTCCAATGCCCATATAAGATGGTTGATGGTTAAAATTCTATCCAATAACACCATCCACATAAAGGTGACCCTTTTCTCAAATATTAGGTTTGCAAATCCAACGACATGAAAGAGGTTCTTACTTCCTACATATGACTAATAGATAACATTGATTTCACCATGAAGTCCCCCTTCTGAGTCCGCCTCCCATATTCTCATATCCCCCCTCTCTAAAGATAATCACGTTTTGCTCTATTTGCCACTAAAGATTTACCAACTGAACCACTTCCCAACATTGGTATGTGACACAAGCCATTATGAACAAATATGATTTCCCATGACTTCAAAGATTTCTTTGACTGCCACACCTCTTACCACTGCAATCTAATATATCAGCGCCAAATTTTGTATAGATACATACAGGCAAATAAGTGCATGCCAGCATAAATAAAAGGAGCAAATAGGAGAGAGAGAAGAGCAGTGGCTTTTCAGATTACTTTTGAGGTCGGTGACAGTATCCTCAGCTGAGACGATCATGGCGAAATGTGTATCCAGATTGGTGTCCACGAAGACTGTATGATCCGCAGAAGATTCCGAAGCAGAACTATCTTTCGCCGCCATTGAAACGGAAGGAGAAAAAAGTTCAGGGACCGAAAGACGATGGATGTAGAAAGTAATACAAGAAGCTACATCCACATCCAGGCTTCGTTCGGCGGCACTCGGCACTCGGAAGGCGGGGAGGTTTTAAAACGCTTAACACATTATAATGATAACTTGCGCCGTGAGCAAAGACTCCCACAGTCCCACGCAAAACGACACGAACTCGGAACTGACCCGCTGTGTCAAAGTAACGCCTTTTCCCGTGACTCCGTGAGCCGTGACCGTGAGGACAAGAAGCCCAGACAAATCAAAGGTGAAAACCACAGTATTTAGGGTTTTGCGAACCTTGCACTGATTGTGTGGGTCCCACCACTGTAGGCAGTGTAACCAAACAGAAAGCCATCCAATCCTACTTCAGTCCAATCCTTGAACCGTAGTACACTAGAATTCGGATGGTTCGGTTTAACTAAGTCCTACTTCAGGTAGGGGTGCAACTTGGGTGGGGTGAGTCGGATTGAGGGTCAACCAGGCCCAGTTTGGAAACCTGAGATCGAACCCGAACTTAGGCCCAACTCAAGTTTAGCCCGATATAATTTGGGTGAGACACTGGTTGAATTTTAATTGAAACAGGCCTGGGTGGGCTGGTAAGGTTTTTTTTTTTTAAATGAGTATATTTTTGTACAATTATGAATTATCTTTTATTGGATTAGAAATGAAATTGATTGAAAATATGTGTAAATTTTATTAATAAATATATATTTATTTTAAATATATAGATAAATAATTAGAAAACTATATTTTTGTAAATATATATATGTAACTATTTCAGATGGACTAGAACTTAATCGGACTATACCTATTTACCAAAAAAAACCAAAACCAAAAAAAAATCTGAAAGAAAAAACTTGGATTGGACCAATACGCCTTGCATGGTGCCCACCTTCTCCCACACCCCAATCCATGTTTTAAACCCGTTATTGACCCAGCAGTCGGAATGTTGATCCCCTTACAATTTGATTTGGGTCAACATCTATTCCACTATATTATAATATATACATATATATATATACAAGTACAAAGTATCGACCCGTATCAGTCAATACGTATCATTTTGGGAACTCTTTGATAGCTTCTACAGGGGGTGTACCAGGGTTTTTGACTGGTTCAGGGGGTGGAGGAGCCTTAAATCAGCCCCCCTGAACCGATTTTGAAAAAAATAAAAAAAAAGTATAAAACAAAGTACCAATATGGTCCGATATGCCCCTATCAGTATATCGATATTTTGAACCTTATATATATATATATATATACCTGACCCATTCAACGAATTTTTTGTTTTTTAATAATTTTTTATATGAATGATATTATGGATTAGTTTGTTGATCCATACGGTTGAACCGCTGACCTGTTGCCCAAGATGAAAAAGGGCGGTTCAACCCTTAGGACCCCCTGTTGGTTTTGTCAAATTGAACTCAAATGCTTCAGAGGTCACACATTCACACTGCACTTGGCTATGCTTTAAGATCATCCTCAGGTGCTTTGATAGCTGCAGGAGGTAGACAAACCCATAAAGCACCGATTTTAACTCTATAAGCTTTGGCAATGAGACGAGGGCTAGTGGAGGCTTAACAAGCAAGGGTTAATCGACTGATAGTAGAGTTTGATTGTAAAGATCTTATTAATGGAATATCTCTGGGGTGCAAAAGCTTCCATTCTGAAGTAAGGACATTCATGAACTAGCTCGCCAGTTTCACTCTATTTCTTTCGTTTGGATTAGCAGAACTGTTAATCGAATTACTCATGAATTTGCAGCTTTTTGCTCTCGCACGGCTGACTGGTATGGCTGTGCAGCTATTGGACGGGTTAGAATCTGCCCCCCACTGACTTGCGCCCCAAAATCGTCCCACACTATTAGAAATTGCCGCGTATCCTCCACACGCATGCATCTCAATCTCGTGCGAGGCTAATGAAACGGCGGTTAGCTCCCATTTCACCCAAAAAAGTCGGTCTCGATCTTTATTTCAGCCTCTCACTCCTCCTGCCCTTCGAAACCTAGACCACGGCATCTCCTCCCCCGCCGGATTTTGTCAATAAATCCAACGCCGACGATTATTCCGGTAGATACACCGGGGATATATAATCCCCGTTCCTCTCATCTCAGATATTCTTGAATATGTTTTTCTCAGTTTTTTTAACCTTCTTTTTTTGCAATAAAAAAAAAAACGCAGAAGGGAAGAAGATACAGGTGCTGGCTGTGGTAAGAACTCAAAGGCTTGAAACAACGACAACAATGTCTTTTTATGTCATCCCCAGAAAGTTCTTTGTCTTGATTATGAGACTTTTAGTTCGACAAACCAACTGCTTGATTTCTATTTAAAGCACAGAAACACATCACTTGTTTATGAGGTCCTCAGCGCCAACCCTATGATCACGGAAACGATTGTGCTCTGTCTGGCCCATACAATTTTTATGGTTTTAATTAACGCCATATTCATTCTTCAAATAACCATGGATTTTGCTCTTATCTTTGCACTGCGTATCAGCCCAGCTGGAGACATTCCATGGTTAAACTCAAATCAGTGAATTTAGAGTGGAGTATTGCAGGAGGAAGAGAGAACAGATTCGAGAATACCTATCGGCAATTCTTCCCTTTTGCGTTTTTTCTATTGCAAAGAAGTTAAAAAACTAAAAAAAAAACATATCTGAGAATATCTGAGATGAGATGAGAGGGATGGATGGTGTAACTGCAGGAATGATCGTGGCGTCGGATTTCTTGGCAAGAACGGGACGAACTAACGGCCGTTCCATTAGCTCCGCACGAGGTTGAGGCGCTTGCGTGTGGGAGGACACGCGGCGTATTTTAATGGTGTGAGACGTTGGGTGGCAGATTCAAACCCCTATTGGACCTCCTTGCCTGGAGAATTTAATCTCGCAAGATTGTTAAGCGTCTTTGTTCTATGTCTTCTTTTGTCATTAAAAAAAAGATAAATTTCTTAAATTATCTTTATGGTTAAGTTAATTAACTAAGTGAGTGATGTTATCCCTATTATCCTACTGGTTCTATCCTTATCGTTTGCATCTATTAATATTCTGTTACATTCGCATATAAATGACGTATATTTTTTTAATTCCAATTTTACCCCTACCGTCTTGTTCCTTTCAGCAGCAAACCGAACTGATTCGGTTCTTAAGGAACCCAGTATTGCCTCCATCCAAAATCAACTATACTACCCAGAAAAAAAAAAAGAAAGAAAAAACGAAACAAATAGATAGAGCGGGGGATGCCAACCGAATATCCTTCATTGGGAACAAGAGAAGAGCTCCAGAGCGGATTTGCTAGAAAGAGCTTCGGTGTTTCCATTAGCAGTCTTTCTTCATCGATTCAGCTCTGAAGTAATCTCAGCGGAACACAAGAACAGAGAAAGAGAAAAGAGGAGATAGTGGATACCGCCCAAGTCCTTCAAACAATCTCCAACCTACAGCTAATCTTGCCACGAAGGTGCCGGTGCCGGAGGGGGTCGATGTAGACGACGGTGGCGGAGCTATTACAGTGGTTGTTAGTTGCTGTTACAGTGGCACATGCAGCATGTCAGCAGTTTTTAATCCAAAGCCCAAAGGGAGTCATGCCTTGCTGAAGCTGAAAATGAAAAATTCGTTGACGATGGTGGTGGTGGCGGAGCTGAACCCGACCCCAATGATCGGGTGAAGAGAAGTTTGATTTGCAGGGGTTGCAGGGGTGAAGAGAAGAAGAAGAGGAAGGGTTTGTTCTCAGCATGGGTTGCAGGGGTTGCAGAGATCCCTCCTCTACGCCTCCCTCTTTCTGTCGCCGACGATGCCATGATGCCATGGGTTGCAGGGGTGAAGAGAAGAAGATGAGGAAGCGTTTGTTCACGCCATAGGTTGCAGGGGTTGCAGGTTTTGTTGCAGAGATCCCTCTTTCCGTCGCCGACGATGCCATGATGCCACGGGGTTGCAGGCTCCGAAGAAAACCAGAGCACGAGGCGCAGAGCCATTCTCTTCTTCTCTGAAGTCCGAGCAATCCTAAGCAAAGTGGGCTCGGTGAGGGTTGGTTTGGGCGGTATAAGATGAGGGCGGATTTGGGCCTACAATGTCATTGTGATACATGGCATCTTTGAACAATTAGGTGACATCTAGAACCATTTAGGCAACAACTTGTCTTAGTTAAGCTGATGGTGTCCGATCTGGTGACCTGGCAACTTGGCATAGGCGCCGATCTGACGACCTGCGAGACGTGTTCGCCAACAAATTCGGCATGCATATCCCAATACTCCCACGATCCTTGGAAGTTGGCCCACGTACCGAACGATCCGGAGGGTGGTCAACGTGCATGGCGGTTGCCTCTAGGAATCTCGGACCACTTAGGCGACTTCTCAGAAATCTCGAATACGGTGCATGAAACCCACGCCAAACAATACCTATATAAAGGCACTAACCCCAATGGCATAAGGGGGGGGGGGGGGGGGCAAGTAAGCATATTCTAGCTCTCATACTTTGTGATTTTTAACTTGCAGTCTATTATGAGAGTATTGACTTAAGCATCGGAGCGACCTTGCCAGGTTAGCCACCCCGGGTCCTCTGACATTGATTCCTTGCAGGTCTCTAAAGAACTACGAAGCTCAACAATCAATCCAATTCAGGCCATTCAGTTCGACACCTAACCTGCCCAGCTCGGCCTAGTCAGTTCGACACCTAACCTACACAGCTCGGCCCAGCAGTTCGGCACCTAACCTGCCCAGCTCGGCCTAGTCAGTTCAGCACCTAACCTGCTCAGCTCGACCTAGTCAGTTTGACACCTAATCTGCCCCTAGCTTGGCCTGGTCAGCTCGGCATCCAGGTCCTCATCCAACAAAAGTTCTCTACTTCGGCCTCTGAGTCATCGACCACTTGGAAGCAGACCAAATGACGAGGTACTTAGCCAAAAAATTGATCCATCAGTATCCATTGGTTCGGACTTAGAAGCCAAGTAACAACAGTTGTGCAGACTTGAAGGAACCCATATGAGAATCCGATCGTCATCCGCTATTCTAGTAGTTTCAGTGGTTCCGATAGTTCCAACAAAAAAAATGAGAAGGAGAGGGAAAGATAGTTATAGTTGAGGGTAAAATAGTTCCCGGCACTGCACGGCAGTGGCACCATGGCACGCAGCATGCACCGCCAGGCAGCAGCGCACACCGCACGCACTGCACGGCAGCACGCACTGCGCACACACCCGGCACCACTGCTGCTACCGGGTGCGTGCACGCGGCTCATGGTGCCGCTGCCGCGCGGTGCGTGCGGGCAGTGCTGCTGTCGCGCAGTGCGTGTGCGCGGCTCATGGTGCTAGTGCCGTGCGGTGTCGGGCGTGTGCGCGGTGCATGCTGCCTGGCGGTGCGTGCTACGTGCCATGGTGCCGCTGCCGTGTGGTGCCGGGCGTGTACATGCAGCACGCTGTCAGACGGTACATACTGCGCACTGCCGGTGTAAGTCAATTTTCAAACTGTAGAAGTACACTTAGTCAATTAACTAAACCATAAATAAATTTATCAAAAAATACTTAGGTATTTTTAACAATAAAATTCTTGAAGTGTTTTAATTGGTCAAAACCCTTTCGATATCTTTCCGCATCGCAGACTTTCTCATTGATAGGATGTACAGTCATAAATATAGAAACCCAGTAGGGGGAACAAAATGGTATATGCTCAATTATAATTGGATGGAATATGGATCCACCCACCATACTCACATCTTATACGATCCACTTCGATTATATAAATATATAATTTATATTGTATCTAACTTTTTTCGGCTACTAATTTATATTGTATCTATTAGTTAAAAATTGGCATGATGTTTGTATTTTTATAAAATAGTGATAGGCTCAGGTTTTATACCTTCAATTAATTTTGTTAATGAGGTGCAATATATCAAAGTTAATTTTAATTCATTTTATATATAATATTATTCAATTTAACCAACTTTAATGCTCTTTACAGAGAAAAAAAAAGGGGGCAAAATCCTTCTATAATTGCAGGGTATAATAATTGGAAGAGTTTATTTGTTAATTCTGATTTATAGATTTGTGACATCAGCCAATTTTCCAATCGATGAAGACCCAATTTGGTAAGGCCAATCCTTCAAAAATCAATAGAGAAAGCAGGATTTTTGTGATATGGATCCCCCAAATAGTATAGCTGATTTTTGACATGCAATGCAATCTTTTCAACCCACCGTTGTCCAGAGAATCCAACCATTGGAATTGTCTCCTAGTTTCTTGTAAGTCGGAAATTGATAAAAAAAATTGTTGACTTGGTCAAAACTTGTCTGATTTGGGAAGTTGAACTGTTGACCGATCTCGCTCCATCATTAGGTCATGGGTCAAAAATTACATGTATATTAAAATTTTTGGAGACCATAACTTTACATTTGAGGTAGCTTTTTATTTTCAAATTTTTAATATCTAAGTGTTACAATTTTCTACAAGTAAAAAATTAAAAACAAATGAATATAAATTAAACAAAATAATATATAAACATATAAATATGTGTATATTGCAAGATTTGATCCATTCGACCTGTTGACAATGACAAATCCATTTATGTGAATTGTGATTACATGTTTTTTTCAAGAAATCGCATCATTATCATTTCTTTTTGTTTAAAGAAATTAGTGGTTCTTTAAATCCCTTAGAATCACTGATTTTTTAGGAAAATATTTTGGCAAAATTGATTTTTCCAACCAACCAACGCAGATGCAAGAAAAATGAAGAAAAGAGAAAGATATAAATGAGTGCAGAGAAACAAATAATGAGAGAGATGATTGGATCGATTAGATTCTTAGCATTGTGGTGTTACGGGTTTTAATTAAAAGATGCCCATGGTGGTCTTCCCATAGCCTTTGCTATATGGTAAGCCTTTTCACAGTGCACTCGCCCGATCTGTGATGACTCCATATTATGGAATCATGGTGGTCTTCCCAACTGAGAGGAATGCACTTTATGGCCTTCGCTTCTTGACTGTTAAACCATTGCCCGGTCACCTCTTAGGACACTTTGAGTTGCACAGTTTCCTCCAGCTGACCCAATGAACTTTGTGTTCCTGATTCTGTTGGCCCCCAGAAGAAATTCGATGCCCTCCTATTTAACAATTTGCATATGTTGATAGGCAGTTTGAAATGGGACACTGCATAAATTGGTGTAGCCACTAGCCAGCGCCACTGATTTCAGAAGAACCTCCCTTCCTGCCTGTAAGAGAAGCCTTCTCTTTTACTACTCTGTCGTTTTCTTTTCCATTCTTTTTACGATTTTTAGAAAGAGCTCTTTTTTTGTTTCTCGCCATTTCTACTAGTAGACCCAAGTACTTTCTTGATCCTGAAACTGGAACGTAGAGCCATCTGGAGATCATCTTCCTGATCCTGGGGGGAGTGTTAGTACTAAAGGTAGCATGTGATTTGTTGAGATTGATTTCCTGACCTGAGGCCCTGCAGAAAGTTTGGAGAAGCTGGTGTATGCCTCTGCAATTTTGAGTATTCACCCTAGAGAACACCATGCAATCGTCTGCAAACAGTAAATGGGAGATCCTTGGGCCTGACCTCAACATCTTCACCCCCCGAAACTCTTCATTTTGAACGGCCTTTTTTGCATCTGACTGAAAAAACTCTACATGATGATGAGGAACAAATATGGGGAGAGGGGATCTCCCTGTCTGGATTCCTCTAGAGGGTTTAATTTGGCCAGTAGGGTTCCCATTGATTAGGACACTGTATGAAATTAAACGGATGCACTAAGATATTTGTTTTATCTAGGGGTATCAACGGTATTCAAAAATCCGATTTCGAATTCAAAATTCGATCAAATTTGGATAATTCAAATATCTAATCAGTCGAATTTGGATATGACCTTATTTGATTTGATAAATATCCGGATTCGAACGATGCCCTTCAAGTGTGTAGACATGTTGGACTTGGAGGGATAAGAGGAACATGATACATAAAAAACCTGATAACAATTTTTAAAACATGACAATCCAGTATTGTTGTTAACTAGTTGTTAACCAGTCATTAAGTGGCATTTGAAAAAGACACAAATGCCCTTCAAGTATTATTTAATTTTCTTTATCAACCATCTAAACGTTGACAAAAGATTAACAGTCCCAAATCCTTGCCTTTTCCATTCGAGAAAGTTGGGGTCACGCTTGAGTGGACATTCTGGTGACCCCAACTTTCTTGAATGGAAAAGACAAGGATTTGAGATTGTTAATTTTTCATCAATATTTGGATGGTTGATAAAGAAAATTAAATGACACTCAAAGGGCATTTTTGTCCTTTTGCAAATACCACTTAACACTGGTTAACAACTAGTTAACAGCAAGTACTGGATTGTCATGCTTTGAAAGTCCAGGTACTGAATTATTGCATTTTAAAATTTGGGACCAAAGTGGCACTAGACCCAAAATACAAGGTCTTAATCGGGAATTTTCCCAAAAAAATAAGTTGGTTGGGGGTCTTGGGAATCAGAAACCGGGGCGAGGGGAACCCCCTTGAACGAGTTCACATTTGTGAACCTCAAAGCGAACCCCACATGCACATCTCAATTCTCAATATGCATTCACAGGAACATCTCCTGCGCTCCTCGTTGGTCACAATACACTGTTGGGATGTGCTGTTAGGCGCCGGTGGGGCGCCAATGTAATCTCCCCTTGGAATCTACATGGAAGCAATACATGCATCCATCAACTTAACCATAAAATTGATCTTTGAATAGAAAATTGCATTAAATACGGATAACACAACAGATTTGAATTATGCAGTCTTGACAACATAGATTTACCAATTAAAATAGCTAAAAAAACTGGACCATCTCCCTCCGAAACAAGGATAAAAAAACGTAAAAGGTATTGAAACTGTCTATTCCTTCTTACTGGATTCCTTCAGCTGCCCCTTCTTACGGATTCCAAGACAGAACCCAAGACGCCATGCATCAATGATGGATTCTGGCAATGAATATGCCAAACTCCATAGAACAGAGTGTGGCCAGTAAGGCGTGCATCGTGGTTCATAGCCTATCCAGCGCATAGCAGCCCGAGCATACCCATCTGTTGATGGTACCAAGAAGGAAGATTTTCTGATTGACGCCATCTTTGTTGCTACATACAACGGGACCTGAAACAAAAAGTAGAAACCAAATGAAATCCAAGCAACTTTCCCTCCAGCATAACCTTCAGGCTGTGTTTGGTTTGATAGAAAATAGGAGAAAAACAAGAAGTTGAGGTGATGTTATCAAGGAATTTCAAGTTTCCTGGGATGAGTATCTCATCCATAACTTGAAAATAACAATTCTCTAGTTTTTAATGACATTGCAGCTTTGTAAGAGCCTTCATTACAAAGCACCAAACATTGCAGCACCTATGGGGAAGCTCCATAGCTCATTTAGAAAGTAAAAGTGTAAGAGGTCAATGGTTTTCTAATTGTAAATTATTAGTACCTTGAATAAGAATTACACCCCAAAATGAAAATGCTAGATCACTGAATCTAAAGGTGGATTAAACAGAGCATCACAGCAGGATTGAAGCAAGGCAACTCAAGAGTAAAGAGTCCTGTAATAAAAAGACTAAGCCAGAATCTACAACCAGAAGATACAGATAGGGGATCAACCTCAAAACTTCAAACCAGTAGGCTAGAAGAGCCTTGTCTCTGTCTCTACTGAAAGAAGCAGAAACAAAGCATACTAGCAAATAAAGAAGCTAGAAACACAATAACTGGAATATTTCTATTTTTCCCAGACCCCTAGACCCTAGTTACAGTGTATGAATTATGCATTCCTTCAATCCTCTAATATTATTCAGCAAAAATCATGAGAGAAAAAGCAAATTTTGAAAAGAAAAAATGGTTATTCACCACAAAGACATAAAGATAATAATACCAAGAACAACAAGAAAGATAAATTCTTCCCAAGTGTACAACAATAGTCCATAATTCTGGGGCTCTCTGCCCATGCAAACAATTTGGCGAATTTCATTGATTTTTTTTTTTTTTTTTGAGAATGTTTTCATTGATTAGGGTAATGACATCCACAAAATCACTTCTCGAGTAGCCTACACCCAAGCATAGACAGACACTTCTATCAATGTCGACTAATCTAAGAAAAGATCATTAATAAGAAGGAAGTGTTACCCTATAAATGAAATGTTTGGTTATAGCTCAGCTGCTTACTAAAGAAGTGTCCCTCTTTAAGAAGTTACTGATCATGTGCTGCTAGGTTCAATAAGTAATAAGTAGGCTTTAAAAACTTTCAGGATGCCTTTGGTCTAAACATACCAATTGCATAATCAGACAAGTATGACCATCTCTAATTAAGAGCCCTTCATTCTGAACTCTCCACACCCCCACTAGTAAGTAAAGGCAAACTAAGAAAATAAACTCATTTTTAACCAAACTCCTTCATTTCATAACAGTTGCCTTTAAATTCAAAATAATATGAAAATAATAATACCAAATTATGTCTAATTGAGGGGCCAAATGAAGTTCAAATTGCTACCTGACATTGCACATCAATCCCACTTTTCTTGTATTCCACATAGAGGCATCTGGAGAACTGGTCGATATACCTGAAAATAAACCCAGGTAAACATGAATCTAGAGGGGAAGGAGAACAATATAAGACAGGAAGTCTTAAATCCTTGTAAACAAAAGCAAGCTGAAGGAGCATGAAATGGGTATTCCGCTTATAAACAAAAGCAAGCTAAAGCCTAAAGGTTCCTGTGTAACTAGAATCTACAACTACATGACACCATAGATCAATCGTCTAATGAACTCTGAAACCCTTCTCCTTCCCACCAAAGTGAAGAACAGATCAAGCTCCAGAATGACAGGGGAAAAGGAGATAAAAAAAGAAAAAAGAAAAAAAAATCCAGAAGTTACCAAGACAAAATCAGAAGAGAATGGTACTTAGTACTTACGCTTTGGTGGCAGCGTAAACGGCATAGAGAGGATCTGAAGGTATGACAATGGCAGCGCCCGAGCCAATATTGACAATTGCACCTTTCTTCCTCTTAAGCATCCCCGGAAGAACAGCCTGCGTAACCTTTGTGGTGCCCTCGACGTTGATTTGAATAAGATTTTTCAGAAGCTGTTCATCCACTTCATGGAAGAACCTAGCGTAAGGGTACGAAATCCCGACATTATTTATCAAAACCCCAACGTCCAACCCTTCAATGGCCTCCTGGATCCGCTTAATCCCCTCCGAAAGATCTCCAGCGAAGTCGACAACAACATTCCGGATCTGGGTTTTCCCAAATTTTGCCTGAATTGCATCGGAAACCTCCTTGAGCTTATCAGGGTTGCGACCAACCAAGACCAAGTTGAGACCTTTCCGGGCCAACTGAAAGGCGAAGCTCCTTCCTATGCCGTCGGTTGGCCCGGTCACGAGAGCCCATGACCCGTATTTTTTCAGATTCTTAGCAGGTCTCAGAAAAGTAACGTATACCCACTTGAGAAGAGCAAACGTGACCTTGAACAGAGACAGAGAACCCAGAACCAAGAGCAGAACCACCCAAGAGGGTTGAGCTTTGAGCTGTTCCATGAGACAGGCCGCCATCTGCACCAAAGTGATTCTCTCTAGTAGGAAAGAGAAGAGACGAGGGGATCCAAGGGATGATGGGTCTTGTTGGGAGGAATTAAATAAGAAAACCCCAGAAAGAATCTTAATTGAATGTGGGTCGTTCAAGTTAGCTAAGATTAGGCCGAAGAAACGGAGAGGATTGAGGAATCGGGAATATATATGCCTATGTTTTTCACTAGAAGGAGGAGGTGGTGATGATGATGGTAGAAAGAGACGGGTGAGCATTCAATTTCATGACTGTTCTGGCATGGGTACTACGGAGTTAACAGGTGGTTGAAGTAGATGAACTGACTTAGCTACTCCAGTGGAGTCATCAACTTCTGTCTCACCGCTTCAAGCATTGAAAACTTTATTCAAACCCATCATCTGAATGACTGAAGCCCATCTCTCCCCACAACGACTTCATTCAAAATTGCAAATGGGGTGTCATGTGCTCGCAAAATTTACGAGGACTTTTGGAGCAAAAAGAAATTTAAAATGTTAGATCTGTTTTGCAGAGATTCATAAAGAAGTTTTGGGCCTTTCCCTCATTTTATAATTTATCTAACCCACTATATTTGAAATAGTTTAATATAAAAAGTAAAATTAGCTATAGTAAACTGATAAATAAGCTGTGAATTGAGGGCGTCACTAAAAAGAAGATTTGGATGCCAGTCCCAGAGCAGCTACAGAGTAAAGACTTTGCTGGGATGAGCATTGAGGCTTTGGCTATTTTTTTTCCTCAAGTTGTCCTTTCTTTGTGGATCTTCAACCATTGCCATTGCCTTGCAGCAACAAACAATGAGCATCAACTACGAATTCAAGTGTAGGGACTTGCCCCTTAGATCGGCTACAAACTGAAAAAATCAAATTTCAAGGAAAAGTCAATGTATCTGACGTTGAAACTAGTTAGTTGACTTCTAGTTTGCCACATGGAAAACTGAGCCCCATTATCTTATAATAATTGTCTTAAAGTGACATTTCATCGTGGTTTCCCATTACATTTGACTCGAGAAACGATCTCATTTTCAACCTTTTTTCTTCAATTTCATTTGGTTTGATTGCAAATGGCTTCAGATTAATGTAATTGTTCTAAAATTAAATGATTTCATTAATTTGCTTGGCAAATATAACAGAAACAACCCCTTAAGCTACAATTTAACCCCATTAATTAAACGAATTCCTCTGTTGGTTGCTCCAGCCTCATTAGTTACTTACATTTGCAGCTTCCACAGAATGGATTGTAACCCTGTTACTTACATTTACAGCCCCAATTAAGAGGGCAATGAAGTGTCATGTCAAGTGATCCATATGGGCCCATTTCGTTAGTTACCAAAAAAATGGAAAAAAAATATAGCCCCAAACCATACAGAAAAGGGGAAAAGGCAAATTAGGCCAAATAAATAATATTGGTGGTTGTTTAGCAACCGACTACCCGGGCCAAGTAAATAATATCGGTGGTTGTTTGACAACCACCTACCGTATTTATTTTTCAGCCTGTTTGTGCCTTTGAGGCTTCTCAAGTTGTAGCTTGTAATTACGGGTGAAGGTGCCAACTGGGTAGTTGGCAAGTCTATGGCTAGTTATAGCAGAGACTTTTGCTGCCTTACCTGGGTTAGGGGTTTTGAGTAAGAGTTAATGCCTTAAATATAAGAATCAATAAGAGGGTAGTTACAGGGTTACAAATAGAAATTTATGAGAGAAAATGTGTTATAAATAGGGGTGAGCAAACGATTTGTTCAGTTTAAAACCGAACTAGTGGAATTGGAAACTGAACCGAAACCGAGGTTTGATTAAACTGAACAAACCAACCAATTTTTTTGTTAATTCGGTTGTTTGATTAAACCAAACTTCAAACAGGTGGATCATTCACTGATCCCACCAAAATGTAAAACATCATAACTTCAAAAAATTTGACTTGATAACTCCTGAGAAGCGAAAAAAAAAAAAAAAAGAATAACAGTTCAGTCTTGCTCACCATTACAGTCTTGAAGATTCACAGATGCTCACCGTTGTAGTCTTGGAGAATAACAGGAAAAAAAAAAGGAATAACAGCTCAGTCTTGCTCTGCTATTGTAGTCTTGAAGATTCACAGTTGCAGTCTTGTAAATTAACAGATGCTCACCATTGTAGAATAACAGAAGTATGCTCACCCCTAGTTATAAATAGGAGAATTCACAGTATTGGTCTATAAAGTAATTTCTTGTTCATTTTATTAACATAGTATAATATTCTATCATCTTTTGGTTCAATTTATCAAGAGTATGCAATATCCAAATCCAATCCAAGTCCAGAACACAATGGATAAGATTTGATTTTAATCTGAACATTAATGGGTCGACTTTAGATAAGGCATATCTAATTCAAAATTTGATCCTTGCATTCAAATATGGGAAGGACTAATAGCAAAGCCTTGGTACATGATGAGTCTGATAAAATATGGCTCAAGTGGAGGTTCCTAGTTCAAGACTTAGAAAAAGTTGAATGTACATTTCTCCAATTTGAGAGTGAATTACAGAGATGATTTGAACACAAATGCAATTTTCATATCTCAAAGTATCATCTACTAGCTGACATACTGCTTCTCTAGCAGGCTTCCACAGAATGCCAAGTCAAAACGCTCTTCAGGGGGATCTCCAATACAGTCAAACACTGCATCTGCATTCAAGAAGTCTTCATCTGCTGTGTAACTGCAATCAATAATGAAACAACCAAATGGAAATAGGGTCAACTGATCAATCAACAAAGACATGTCCCAACTATTCGGATACTAATTCCACCATTTCAATCTACCTAATGTCCTATATTCTGCTAAAGAATATGCATCCGGATATTTTCTCAATACTACAGCCCATGCCTTTTCAGCCTTCCCCTTGTCAAATGTCAGCAAATCATTACCGATCACTAATAGAAGTTGTAGATGGTAAGGGATAGGTAGAATGGATCACTCTTATAAAGTATTAAAATCTTGCAATAAACCAATCACACGGGTTTCTGATATAGGAGACATCCAAGGTTGGATCTTGGTAGATATCAATTTATCTCATGTACAATTATGCACTGTATGTATAAATAACACTTCTAGATCATACGGTTGAAATAAAAACTACAGTTTTATAGAAAAGCAAACCACTCACCCGCTTTTTGTTACTATACATTTCATTCCAGCAGCTTTGGCAGCTGCAAGGCCTATGGCACTGTCCTCAACCACAACACAACTGCAGAGAGTGAAGAAAAATGTATTACGTATCCAATTCATCAGATAAATCTGGTTGAGTGCTAACTTTAATTTTGCTTGTATTATGCTAGTAACATCAATTTCTTTCTATGAGATAGGGTGCCTAGTTTTACATACCCTGTTTTTGTCCTATTAGTTAATATTCAAGTAATTCATTATTGTATCTCTTAGTATATCAATTATCAAGTAAGCTGCATATGCTACCAAACTGGATTTGTTGGAGTGGATGTACAGTACGCCATTTATGCATCTGACATCAAATAAACTGTTCATGTGCAGATGTGCAAAATTATGCCCTCTTAATGGATAAAGAACTGATGAGTACAAAAATAAATGAAAGACTCCAGCATTCTGTTTTGTCAATTTTACAGATCGCCATATAAATTTTGTGAATATAACCAATTCTACAAATATTTATATTTATATCAGGCTATACCTTGATGGTTCAACACCCAAAGTGCTGGCTGCTAGTAGGTAAATGGCCTGCCAAGAAGAATGGAAGTTAGTTATCTAAAGCTTTCAGATAATGAATGAAATTTACCAAATCAATCCAGATTAGAAATCACAAAGAAAGAATTAAAATTACTGAATTAAACAATTGCAATAAAAATATACCGGGTCAGGCTTTTTACGAGGAACCACATCTCCTGCAAATATATCTATCTTTTTTGCTCGTTCTGGACCCAGTAAGCAGGACACTATAGCAGAGACCTGAGATTATCATGAATCTTGCAGTAATTAGAACAAAAAGATATACAGTATTTTTCATATGGTTATCCTTGATAATCCTCATCAGGGAAATAACAAGAATGAAGTTTTCATCACAAAAAGCAAAAGGCCCGAAGAATGTGCATCTTGTGCAATCAGAACAATTTTGTTTCACTTGTCACTCTCTTGCCCAAATTGTATGTGCTTCTAACTTATGCAACTACCAGCTTCAGGTTAATATAAATGACCAACCCAATAAATTAAATTTGTAGAACCTGGTAATGCATACCGCCTTCTCATTGGAAGTACTGCATACAGCAACTTTGACTCCTTTTGCCAAAGCCTGATCAATCAACCTGTACCAATAACCAAATGAACGTGGAAATTCTCTCTAATACAGTTCTAACCGTTTCAATTTTAAAGAACCATGTTAATCTAGTTTGATCAGAGAGTAATGCCCATGAGATTAATAATATGTGAACATGGGAAATAGAAAATTGTTAGTTCATTCATTAATAAAACATCTTCAGGATACAGCCTTGCGTACATGAAAACTAATGCCAAGCAAAGGATTCAAATTACAGTATAGTATTAGTTTAATGTAAATTCTGAGGTGACTTAATCTTAACCACAATATTACGATAAGAGAGCTCACTCAAACAGTAACTAACTTTGCAACACCAGGCCTAAGTGGGAGCAACTTCTTCTCAATAAGAGCCATAAACAATTCTGTCTTCCGCTTGTGAAGTGAAGCTATGAATTCCTTTCTTTCTTCTTCACTCTTTGGAGCTTTATCTGGCCAACCTGTCTTGTTGAAGTAGGATGTCATCCTAAAAGAATCAGAAGCGCATCAACCACCAATTAATGAAAAGAGTTACTCGAATATATATAAAAAAATGAAAGCTAGAGTTCTTGAATTTAATGAAAGGAATCTAGTTCCAGTGTTCTCTTTTGAGGTCCTTAACTAATGCTGGAATATCCTATGACACTAATTTGACTCAAGAAACAAGAGTATTTATAAAAATTCAGGAAAACTTTACCTCTCTTTTCCACCACCGATTTTGAGTAGTTCACCATATAAATCCACATCCCAAGTAACACCCAATTCCCTCTGTACGGTCATTTCACATTATGTCAATGATGCGATGTAGTTCACTGAGCATCTTGGGAAGATGAGTCTAAATTTTAATTGGAAAGTAAAAAAGAACTACAAGCAGCAATAAAAAACAGAAGGATTATCGATTTGTGAGATAGAACAATTCCAACTCAAAACTGAGCGGAAAGTTCCAATCAAACAAAGCTAAGGAAAGAACTATTTACGATGAATATCCAGAGAAGAAGAAAGCATAAAACTATCTAAACCTCATGGAAATTGGAGCAACAAAGCGCAATGCGCATAAAAAAAAGCATCTTATGCAATAATAAAATATCCAAATTTCCCCTGTAACGTACGTAGAGAGATATATTTATATTTATACCAAAATAAAGGGAAAAATCATGAAAGCAGGTGCATTAAAACCAAAACGCAATTCAATAAAATAAATAGAAAAAGAGTAATTTTATTGTCATATTTTCAGTGAAATTCACAAGAAATGACAGAATCCCATTCCAATGAAACTGACAGATTAAGCGAGAGCAAGTGTGATCCTACTTCAGTAAAAGTATCGTTAAAAGAAATTCGGTGGCCGTCCTTCTCCGTGTCGACAAGCACTCCATCACAATCGAATAGGAGGGCCGATGGAAGAGCAGAGGATGCAGAACAGATGACTCCTTTACGAGTGCTCTGAGGCGTCGCCATACGTCTACATAGGCTTGTCCGTCTTGGGAAAGAAGTAAAGCTCCTCTCTTGGCGTCCGATATTAGAAATGGAAGTCTTAATCGGAGAAAGTAGAGAATTCGCGGGAGAAATTAGAGAGTAGTTTCTTCTGGGAAGCCGAGTCGTGGAAGCAGACAACGAAGGAGAGACGACGGTTGAAGCAGCAGAAGCCATTGTAGACTGCACACACTCACTCTTCTCCCAGCTTTTAGCTTGGGCATTGTAACGGCTTTAATACCCGTCCCAACTTATCCTCCAACCGCGCCACAAATTCCTATAGATGCGTATTGCGCACTGGGGCGCATTTTCGAGTAAAGCTTCGACGGCTTAAAGGACCTGTTTGCTATGATGAGTCCTGTTGTTCTGCAATCTCTTACCAAGTGGACCAATAGCTGGTAGCTGGATTATGAATGGACGAGATTTTTGATCTGGTGGGCCACCACCATGCAATCATGCTTTGTATTTCTTTTAAGAAAAATAGGGTCTTAGACACATTATAGTTTTACGTATTTATTATAAACTACCCTCAAACTTGCATATTATTAACGGGTTCAACTATGATACCGGAAAAAACTTCTGACCAATCAACTGGAATTTATTATAAACTACCATCAAACTTGCATATTATTAACTATGATACCGGAAAAAACTTCTGACCACTGAAATCATAAACGTGGTAGCCCATCATGTGTTATCTATCAAAGATCAAATTTTGATCGGTCAAAACTCTTTCCATATCATAGATTTTCCCATTCTAACAGTTTTTTATGAAACAAAAACCTCCTCCCAAATTATTACGGGGAAGGTGTGGAATGTATACGACATGAAAATTGTAGGGTATATTAAGTATAAGAAACCCGCCAAAAAAAGGTTTAAAAGAAACCCTACACCTATGGCCTTTGATTTGTGCCCAACTCATTCAGCATGTAATCCATTTGATATGCCTGAAACATGGGTAATATGGAACTTCTCACCTCTAACAACTGTATTAACAATTAACATGGGCAGAAAGAGTATATTAACATCAGCCAAAACTTTTTGTTGTGTGTTACATCATCAGCCGTGATAAATCAAACAGCGCATGTTTACATGTAGCGTCCGTCCTTGTGGTATAAATTATAACATATACATCATCTCTTTCTTACCTTTTTTTACCTTCATTCTTCTCGTTTTAACATTGAACTGCTAAAATTCAACAAAAGATACAAACGTAACCCAACTTCATTCCACTGACTGATATGCTCTAGTTTAATCCAGCCATCTTCAGGTTCACCATGAATCTGAATTGTGAGAATCACACTGGCGTCGGTGTCCCTTTGAGGGCGGTTCTTGACCAAAGGGATCATCAGCACCATGGACAGAACTCAGCCGCGGAGAGATGTCCCACCCAATTACCCGTTCCATAAGTTCATTGCTATCTGTTTGTGATCGTGACTCCTCTTTGAACTTCATGAAGAAAGTTGATGACCAGTAATCCTTCCCCAAGTTCTTCAAAATCATTTAGTTTAGTTAGAAAGCATTTTAAGTGAAGAAGGAAAATAGAAAAAAAAAGGGTGCAACCAGCCATAGGTATGCAAATCGCATTGCCCGAATTGAAGAATTTTAACTACATCAGGCTTGGGTTTGGGCTTGAGTTCATTCAAAGTTTAACAAATGCTCAACACAACCTGACCGAAGTTGCACCCTCAACCAAGTGGTTTCAACTTGAACCAAAAGAGAACATACTGTTTTCATCAGCTGCATCAGCTCACTTATTGCATTATTAAAGAGATCAGGGTGTGCCAGGTCTGGAGTACCTAAGATCTCTTGCCGTGTTCGGTGAGATATGTTTACCTCCATAGCTGCACCTGCATTTCCATAAATTGTGCAGGATGGTCAATCAGATGAGCTTTATATAGTAATAAGGCCTGATATCTTTTGAAGGGCTACACAACGGGGGTAGCCCATCCCCCAACCCAGGTGCAGGTGGGATTCGATCCCAAGTCTCCGCTAAGACCAGCAGGAGACCTTACCAACCAGCTGGTTGGCACCTTAACTTGTAGTTAAATTGATATGCAATACACATGTGCCTATATACTTTATAAGATAGCACCTAATAAAACAGTATCTATATAATCACCCAACTCTTTAAGTCTCATATTGAAGTAAAACTGCCTCGTAGTATAGTTCAAATTTTCAGTTGAAACTTGATGGACAGACTATTAATTAGGCATATAGAGAAACAGAAGTTTCAGAACAGGTCTTCATTCACTAAAGAGCAAAGCAACAGGTAATTTAGTTCAGATATTTCTGCTGATATCAAATGGCTAACATACGATCGCTAATCCAGAATGTTCATTATAGTTTATATTCCAGCCAATCCAGAAAGTGCGCATTTGGATGACCACATAACTAAACCATCACAGCAGTTGCCAACTTTAGGGGATAATGTAAATTTTCATTGGTTAGAAGAGCACTCTGTTTCATAAAAACTGTTGGTTTGTGTAACAATAGCATATTTCAATAAACAGACAACATACCAGCAACTATGTAGTTCTCAATAATGTGCCGTGCCATATAGACCCTTCTTACAGTATCATCCATGGGTATTTTACCAAGTTCGTGCACTTCTTCGTAAAAATGTACACTTTCCCCAGCCAAACAACTGTAATTATAACAACAGAAATTTATTCTCAGGTGGCATTGAATGATAGAAGAACCACAGGCCTATGCACACATACAGAAGCAGATTTGCTAGTCAGATCATTTAGTGAGCTTCCCTAAATGATCACAGAATCTTACCCATAGCAAACTAGTTTGGACTTTGGAGCTCAACATGAGTCAACAAACTTTCTCTTCCCACTGACTGTGGGAAAAATTCCAGCCCAAAACACCTTGCTATGTATTCAAAATAAACCTACTTTCATAGGATTGAGTGAGTATGGGAGAGAGAGAGAGAGAGAGAGAGAGACCTATCTGCAAAGGCCATGAAAGATTGACGGAATCTTTTGTTCAGAAGAAGCTTATCCAGAGGTTCATTAGGATCTATTTCTGGTGTGGGTCCCCTTGGTAATAGTAACCCACTATCAGGTATGCCCAAAGCCATACTCATTGTCCCAATCTCCCTGGGTTCCCTTCTTCTCAAGCTCATCTGTGAGAGCAAAGGTTGGGAGATTGATAACGAAAAAAACGCAAGGACAAGAATACTTGCCTGTTTGGAAAACAAGGAAACCCTCATCCATGTTAGCAAGTAAAGCAAACAACTCAAACAAGGATCTACTCAATAAATTCAATAAGAGATACAAAATGGGGAAAAGAACTGAATGAATTAGAAATATTTAGATAACAACAATGCAAAAAAAATTCTAAATGAATTTATCAATTAGATGATATACCGTCACTAACAGTAGAAACCGGGAGGCAACTTGAAGCCATTCTGTATTTTCATGGATTTCATTCATAATGTAAGCAACCACCCATAGTCCTGGAAGTTTGAAAATCGAACAGGGCTTAAGATGGTGATTCATGAATAAAGAAGATAGCCGAATGATGTTTCAAATCTTAATTTGAGGAATGCAAAACAAATGCCCTTTAACATGCCCTCGGTTTTTTCTTTTTCTTTTTTTTTTTTCAGTTTTGGAAGGTCAAACTGAGTGCAAGGTTTTCTATTGCCTATATCTAATTTCACTTATTAGTATGGTTGTCATAAAAAACCATGCTCTCTTAACTGGTTATGAGAATTTCTGCCTTTTGTTTTCCAAGTAATTTGATGCAGTACTGTCCTGCTGAAATTTGAGCAGGAGCCTCCATTACAGTTCTATGTGTGATACAATTATGTGTGCATGGACCAAATGGAAGATCATCTAACTTGTGGAACACATAGAGATTACAACAGCCCTAAACACAAAATATATGACTTGTATCATAGGAATTCAACTTGCTTTAGCAGCAAAAAAGGGAGGCAAGACCAAAGGAGGAAATTTAAGTAGAAACATACCAATGGAGGCAGCAGAGACAATTACTCCCTGCAGGAGGTCTTTAAATTCATGAAATCGAAACTTGATATGCTGAACAGACCATGTCATAAAAACCATGGCAACAATATACAATGCATGGAGGCATACAACAGGGATGATCCACTGACCCCGCAAGTGGCATCGAGGATTTAGAGGCTTCTTTACATGAATAACTACAAGTCAGAAAAGGTCTTCATTACAAATAGTTAATTTCTATGGAAATCAGAACAAAGGACAATGGGAAAATCAAATAAACAAAAAGTGAAGCTGAATAACAATTAGAAGATTCATAACAGACTGATAAGCAGCAGACAACTTTCAATAAACCATACTTGGAAAAGTAGAAAGAATACAAGCAAGTCCTCTGGTTGAAAAAGCAAGTTGGAATTTTAGGCCACATCCCTAATTGTTACTAAAAAGTTGCATACTTTAAAAGAAAGAAGTATCCCCAATTTGTAAACTGATCATCATACAGTGGTATCTTTTGTCTTTTCCATTGGGGATGTGCAATTTATCAAAAATGGGATGCATCCAAATTGGGTACCAGTTGTACCGGAGGAGAGCTTAACAGGGCAAATTACTGAATTTTATAGGAAAACTGATAAATCAATCTCATTTGGGTGTCTTATCAGATATTCCCAGTGGTTACCCCTTTGAACTTTCTGTGAATCAACATCCAAGAGTAAAGGGCAACCCTGACTGTATTTTCAAAAATACATGGACTCCACTCTCCCCAGATTATTTAAGTGATGGATAGCAGGAACATGTTCCAGGTGATTTGACCCCTTTTACTTGGTCATCTCAAATACCATTCATTGGGAAGCAGATTTCTTTCTGGTTCATTGAACACCAGAGGAATTATCTATCTAGGTCCTAATGTTAGTTGTCTGGGCACAGAAAGAGTTTTAGTGAACAAAAAAAGTAGAAATCTAACTTAGCTAAGTTTAGAAAGACCATGAAAAAAAATAATTTCAGAAGATAAGGTAAATTAATAAATTTCAAATGGAATTATTAGATATCCAGCAAGGCATGTAAAGTTATTTATTGCAGGCCACACTGAGCAAGAATATTTTTGCAAGCACATTAGTTCTCAAGTCATAAAGGTTAAAGTTGGTCAAGATGGTGAAAATTAACAAATAGTGAAAAGAAACATATTGGGAAAATAATCACCATGAGGCATGGTTGTAAAAATTAACAAATAGTGAAGAAAAGTAACAGATATACTGTTCCTTCTAAAAATAAGATTAGTTTAGCCAAAAGGGTCTCCAAATAAAAATCATTCTGAGGCAGTGAATCTTACAAGCAGCACCAGCAATCCATGGCAAGAGAATCAGAGGAAGTAAGATATATGATCTGATTGGTGGTAAACGCCGCCTAAAATATCAAATAGCAAGCAAGTGAACCTAATATTAGTAAAACCAATTTTGTTGCTACCTCCACCAGAACTATTAAAATGAGTACAGCACAACAATGTAAGAAAGCAGTATGAAAACAGATGGAGTAATTCAAAGCAATTATTTGTGGGAGACAACACACACACATACATCAATTTCGAATTTTCCATTGGAGGTGCATCTGTTGACTGAGGCCTTCTTCCTTTTCTTAGTTTTTTTAAAGGTGTATATACAAAATATCCCTTACCAGCCCATGTCTAGCTAACTCATCAGCCACCTGATTCAGATTTCTTGGGATTCATCTGAAGCTGCACACAGCATACCATAGAAGAGGAAATTTCCTCGCTTTCATGTAAAAATGGGACAGTTTCCAGAGGCCAGAATCTAGGGCTTTAGCCTATTTTATGGCAATTCTAGAATCTCCTTTCATGCCCCTCGGAAGGCCTTCTGCTAAGTATCCTATCCACTGAAAGGTTGTAGCCATTGAATGTTTATACAATGAGTAGATGAGAATGTTGAAATATGCAAACATGAAGTCTAGGAATGCAAAGTTAAAGAAGAGTATACTTGGGATAATCTAGGAATACAGGAGATAAAGGAAAGTTTACCACATCATTTGGACACAAGTGAAGGCTGAGAAGCATCAATAAGAATTAAGAAGTCATGTGGTGCAGGTTAAGCACTCTATAAAAGAGCAAGGAAATGATCAGAAAGGAAGTGCACTGAGGTAGTTTGGGGCAAATATATATATATTCTGGGCACAGTTGTAATTTTAAAAAAGCAAAATCCTGGGGCTATTACTGTTTATTTCTGTGATTGTTGAATGGGTAGCCGAGGCTACTCACTGTTGTAAATTCTGTTTTCTCTATCAATAAAAGCTTCTTCTTTTTACTGATCAAAAAAAAAAGTCAAGCAATATGTCAGTCAATCATTGTTTCCTCCATTGCAAATTTTTTGGGGGTTTATGGGCCAGGGTGTTGAACATGTTTGATGCTTCCTGATCCAACTGAAGCATTTTATCTAAGCTGGCAATTTAAGGCTTGAGCAACAAGGTAGAACAGTATGGAAAATGGTGTGATTTGCTGCCTTCAGGGCTATATGGACTGAGTTTGATTTTTGAACAAAAGGAGAAAAAAAAAGTGAGGAAGAGATGGTGGCAAGGATGATACAAGAAATGCCATACTCTTGATTAGGGGTTCACAAACTTTTCAAGGGAAAATTGCATTGTTTTGTGTCAACTGGAATGGCAGAACAGAACAGGAACGTGAGAAGGCAACAATAATGCTGATGATCATCCAAGTTTGAGATCAGGCAGGATGGTCATACAAATGTTTTAAATCTAGGTTTGACAGTCATAAACTGGTTGGCCCAAACTGGTATAAGTCACTAAAAGATTTAATCCAGCCATAAACTGGTATAAGTCAAACCAATGTTTTCTACCCATGGTTGGCCCAACCACAATCCTGGTCTGGGTCAACCTCTAATCTGGCATGTTATAAAAATCCGTTACTCAGTTAACAATCTATTGACCCTTATGGTAGAACCATTGACCTATTTGATCTGTTCAGTGAGTTACCGGAATTCAGTATTGTTGTATTTTTTTAATTTTTCATAATGATGACATCATAGGTTGATCCATTGACCCAGATTGTTGAACAGTTGATCCATTGAGGTTCAACCTCCAGGCCAGGTTTTAACATACTGAGTCAAACCAGATTGAAAATCTGAACTCACCAGTTGGTGGAATCAACTACTAAATTAGAACTGAAATTAGATTCATTGAAACTTCATCTTAGTTAGAAGTCAACAATATCAACAAATTAGCCACTGAGCTTGGTGGTCTGACCAAATTGGACATTGCCCTTAATAGAGTAAAATGGTTAAACAGGATTTCTGGTAGCCCACACATAGTTAGAATAACCTTTTCAAATTGAGTAGGATAGAATTCTACATGTAACAATTTCAATGCAAGGTATGTAATTCAGGTCCACCATTAATTCTCACATTTGAGTTTTCTTGACTTACTTGGCAAATATGTGATACAGTTGGAAGGCCTGTACTATGCGACAGCTCAGCAGTAAAGCAAATCCAAATGGACCTTCGAACCAGACTGAAGAAGCAACCAAATATAGAAAATGGTTAATGCAAATATTTAGCAAGGGATTAACCGATTAACTACTTCCATGTGAAAATGAAATAACATGAAAGCTAACATTGATAGTAAAGTAAAAGCACCTGCCCAAATATAGCAAGATTGCCACCAATGCCTCTTTTTGATTTTCAAAATATTGATGCCCATCTGCATGAATCATTGCATCTTCCACTTGTAATAACCAATGGTAATAGATCTCCAAATACATACATGCATTCATAATTATGCAATAAAAATCCATGCTGATCTTACCACCATTGAGAATAAAAGATCGAAGCTAGCAAAAATTTGAATAATTAAAAGCCAGAATCCACTTCCTTTTGTACAAGGAATCTTGTGAACCACAAAGGGTAATGTAGAACGAGCAAGAAGCCTGAAAGAGAAGACCACTTAATCTCCAGTCGCCAAGGCACAAAAATTATTTCAACATAGGCTATTTGAAGTAAAGAAAATAAATCTGCATTTCTATAAGTAAGATTCATGTACTTAGGGGCCATTTAATAATGGCTGAAGTTGCTGAATTGAATGACTTATTGCTATGTTATTTAGTGGATAAAAGGGTCATGTGATAACATATTTGAGGGTATGGTAATCAACTCAACATGCCATTCAGCCATTTAGGAGCTAAGATACATGACTTATTCACTAAAACACAAAGTCATTTAGTTCAGCCACTTAGCCTTTATCAAATAGACCTTTAGCCAAAATGAAAAAACTATAAGTTTTTTCTCTTAATTATTATTCTAATTGGTCCAAGAAATAAATATTTAACATAATACTGTTTATTAACTTCTGTCACATGGTGTTGCTGCCAAAAGAAAACTAGAAAATGGAGGATGAGCAAGGGAATAATCTCTTGCCATGATCATGTAGGATAGAGAAAAAAGATAGAACTGTCAAAGCTCGTATAAATTCTAAATACCACCATGAATTAAGCAAGAACATCTCAACTGATATATTTAAGGCTTTTTTTAGTTGCATCAATATAATTGCCTTCCACATTTAGCACCCACCAGAAAAATATAATTCCCTCCACAAGTTTCAAAGCTCTTTATTATCAAAAACCCCAGTGCCAACAAGTGCTATGCATCTTCATTCTTCCCTTCCCTTTTGACCCATCAATATAAATGGTGAACCCTCTTGACCATCCACAATCTTGGCTTTTTAGACAACCGAACTCCCTTATCGTAGGACTTGTAGCTCAACAATCCACTAGGTGGGTTTGCTTATCAAGTCCATGGTCCATTAGATGGTTGATGCAAGGTGATCAAACTTATTCTACTCATCTGCATCCTTTGCTTATCCTCCAATGTGGTTCCTACTCCATAATATCAGGTACTGAAGCATACACATGTTCACTAATTATGATGGTTAACCATGGCCTATTTTCTGCTCACTTCTAAGGGCCTCGAATCCCATGAAGGGAAAAGGAATCTACCAAACATCTTAGCCATTGGTGGGAATACTAAGATCAACCAATAGTATCCCTGATACTTTGGCAAGGCAAGGAGCAAACAGAACATATTTGTATTTGGGAATGATCCCCAAAGCGGAAACTTGTAAATAACAAATTAGAACAGGTTGGTAGCTGCTGCTAGCCTAAAGGCCCCAAACAAAGGGGTCCTCAGGCAGAACTCTACTTGTACTTTTTGTTTTGTTTTTTACTTTTTTTTTTTTTTGAGAAATGGTAAATTTCATTAAAAAGAAAGGAGAGGGATATACAGTATGTATAAGAGATACATTAATCAGGTACTAAACAAAAACCAAAAAGCCTTCCCTACCCATTAAAAAGGAAGCTCTATATTGCTGTACAAAAAATCCCTGCCCACCCCAGATTTAGCAAGAGCATCCGCTACTCTAGTGAGTTCAAATTTCTTGGAATTCACCTTAAGACAGTGTAGCTGCGATTGGATAACCCTGATTTCATTGATCTGATGAGAGAATCTCCAAGGCCCCTCCCGATTTAATATCCAGCTTATTACCACCTTTGAGTCTGTCTCCTTCTACCACCACTGAAGAAATATTCAGGGGTACGCTATTCTTCAATTTGCATTTAATAAAGTTTTGGTTCTTGATGACAAAAAAAAGGCACCAATAGGATCATGTCCTTGTTTTTTAGTGCATAATCCATGTTCAACACCTTGTCCATGCCATGCGTGTAACATAGATGTGCAAAAACTTGGTGTTTCTATACAGAATGTAAAGCTCATCATCATTAATCTAAACCTTGTCCCAACTATATGAGGTTGGCTACATAAATCTTGTTTCGCCATTCCAATGTGAAGCCCTTGTTAATATAAATATAGATTCCATCTAAGCAGAAGCAATGGTGTTCCACCTTTTCTAATAATAATAATATTTCGGGGAGAAAAAAATTCCCACTTCCAAATATATTACCTCATACATCCTCTGATCTACACAAGTCAACCAATTAATCCTCTTCACTTCCCAGATAGGATCATAACATACTTACTACAGATCCCAAGAGCAGTCCAAGTACCAAGGCAATTGGGTAAGTCCAATTCAGGTTCAATGTTTTGCACAGCTCTTGAAAGTCTGCCACTGATTGACATTGCTAAAATCCATTCCCTATTATTTTTCAGGAAATTCTTCTATAAAGCCCATCTCTGCTTGTTTCCTAATAGTTTGTAACCTTAAGAAAAGAGCACATTATTATTCTTTTCTCTAATGTTTCCTATAACAGCTATGTTTGGTTCAAAGACTCTGACCACAAAACAACATGTTGAGATTACCAATAAAAGTGTAAAATGAAAAAAAAAAAACATGAAAACAATGTTTAAGTTCATCAATAATCTGTTCAGGCTTGTTGAGGTAACGTTGAAAAGAATTTCCAGGATAAGGATAGATCAATCCCCACAATGAATAGGTGGGATGTTTTTATTTTGAATGGACTAAGGTGCTCAAGGAGTCTAATACCTAGAGGTGTAAATCGAGCCGTGCCGCCCGCAGCCCAGCATGACCTGGCCCAATTTTGAGCCGGCCCAGCCCAATAGTCATGGGCCGTGCCACTACCCAGAACGATTGTATGGGCCGTGCCAGGCTTGGGGTTTCAGGTCCGCAGGCCAAGCCGGCATGGCCTACGGCACAGCCCATATTTTATTTATATTTATATTTTATATATTTATATATATTATATATTATATAAGTTATAATTATAAAATAATATATAGTATATAATATATCAATAAAATAAACAATTGTTTTCAATTTTATTATACTATTTTATTTAATTATTGTATATATAAACAATTGTATACACCAAAATTCATATAACATAAAAATTTTAAGATTTTTTTCAAATTTTTTAAATAAATTGCTTTGGCCTGGTCCATGGCCCAGCTAGGCCTAAGGCTCAGCCCACAGACCAGACCGGTCTGTCGCATGGCACGGCATGATACAAGCCCACGCGGGCTCAGGCCATGGGCCGTGCTGAGCTGACCCCCAAAATATCCCAGGGGAGGGAAGCACGACCCGAGACGGCCCACAGGCCACATACAAGCACTGACACGACCCGTTTTACACCTCTACTAATACCTGAATAAAATGGTTTTGGAAGAGATTGGTAGAAGGTTATCATGTGATATTTCCTTTTATTTTAGAGAGAGCTCTCTTCACCTTATTTTTTTCGCTCTTATACATGGTTTTTGATGTAGGGTGATTTGGCACGACCTCGTAACACGGGGACACGTGGACATGACCTGGCATGAACAACAACTCAGCATGACAGCCTGGCCACTGAAAGCTAAATTACTGTAGCCGAAGTAGCAGAAAAGAGAAGAAGAAGAAGAAGAGATGCAGGAATGTCGAACTTTCTACTCAGTCGACAGTACTATTATTTATATTATGGTGTAGTACAATGATACAGGAAGTTACTAGAATGCCCCTGATTAGTGATGGGACACCCAGACAACTTAAAACATTAAACAGGATTAGGCCCATTAACAAAGGCCCAGTACAGGACAACTTAAACTTAAGTATAGGCTAATAAGAACTCTTATCAGCCGAATACTCATACATACAAAGACTTCAATCCAACACTCCCCCTCAAGCTAAGCATGGATATCAATCATGTTTAGCTTGCCAAGCATGTCCCTAAACTTTGCTGCTGCCAGCCCTTTAGTCAGTACATCTGCAATTTGCATCTCAGATGGAGTATAAGGCACACAGAGTTCACCCGAGACAATTCTTTCTCTAACAAAGTGCCGATCAATCTCAATATGTTTTGTCCTGTCATGCTGCACGGGATTGTTGGCAATGTTGATGGCAGCTTTATTGTCACAATACAGCCTGAGAGGACCTTCAGCCTTAATGCCAAGTTCATTAAGAAGAGTTCTGAGCCATAAGAGTTCAGCAACCCCGTGGGCCATAGCTCGATACTCTGCTTCTGCACTTGATCTAGCCACTACATTCTGCTTCTTACTGCGCCATGTGACCAGGTTTCCTCCCACAAATGTACAGTAACCCGAGGTTGACTTCCTGTCTCCAACAGACCCAGCCCAATCTGCATCAGTGTAGGCTTCAATTTCAATTCTATTGTTTTTCCTGAAGAGAATTCCCTTCCCTGGGCAAGTCTTCAAGTACCTGAGAATCCTTTCAACTGCTTTCATATGAGGAATCTTTGGAGAGTGCATAAATTGACTGACAACATGCACAACATAAGCAATATCTGGCCGAGTGAGGGATAAGTATATCAGCTTCCCTACCAATTTTTGGTATCTCTCTTTATCATAATAGTCCTCCCCTACTGATTCCTGCAGGCCATGGTTTTGTTCCATTGGAGTATCTGCTGGCCTACACCCCATCATGCCTGTTTCCTCTAGGAGGTCAAGAACATACTTCCGCTGACATATGTAGATTCCCTCTCTTGACCTGGCAACTTCAATCCCAAGAAAATATCTCAAATGACCCAAGTCTTTGATCTCAAATTCAGAAGCTAGAAACTCCTTCAGTCTTTTTATCTCTTCCAAGTCATTCCCGGTAATTACCATATCATCCACATAAACAATGAGTGCGGTAAGTTTGCTATCCTGTCTCCTTATGAACAAGGTATGGTCTGCACCACTCTGAGTGTACCCCACTTTCTTCATGGCCCCACAGAGCCTCTCAAACCATGCACGGGGAGATTGCTTCAACCCATATAATGCTTTCCTCAATTTGCACACCTTTCTACTAAAGTCATAGCCTGGTGGAGGTTCCATAAATACCTCTTCATGAAGGTCACCATTTAAGAAGGCATTCTTCACATCCAGCTGATGAAGTTCCCATGAAAAATTTGCTGCTAGTGACAATAGAACCCGAATTGTGTTGAGCTTTGCTACCGGGGCAAAGGTTTCTTTGTAGTCAATCCCTTCTTTCTGAGTAAACCCCTTTGCCACAAGTCTGGCCTTGTACCTTTCAATGGACCCGTCCTCCCTGTGCTTTACAGTAAATACCCACTTGCACCCAACAGTGGTCTTCCCCTCTGGCAGATCCACTAATTCCCAAGTTCTTGCTTTCATTAGGGCTTTCATCTCTTCATTCATAGCTTCTTTCCACCTTGGATCAGACACAGCCTCTGAGTACCTAGAAGGAACACGCATAGAGGAAAGAGCAGACACAAAGGAGTGATAGGCAGGAGATAAATGTGAGTAAGAAACAAAATCAGCAATGGGGTGCCGGGTGGTGCAAGAGCGGATAGGCTTACGGAGAGCAATAGGAAGATCCAAATCAGAAGTATGAGAGTTGAAATTACCTTGGATTGTAGAGACAAATTGATCCGAGTCCAACTGATTGCTGTCATGAGGTTGAGGACCCCTTTTCCTTCTGTTGTATGTAAGTATCTCTTTTTGTTGCCCACTGGAGCCTTCAAGAACATCTGCAGCATCAGGAGAGGTAACCGGCACAGTGGGAGCCTCACTGGGTTGACCCGGAATGTCACAACAAGGAGTAGGAAGAGAGGATGGAAGACCCAAGGTAGATAGGGGAACAAAAAAGGAGGGAGAATGAGAATCCTCTTCCATCCCACTAGTCTCCCCCTGAAGAGGATTCTGAGAAGACTGAAAATAGGGTTGAGACTCAAAGAACACCACATCTCTGGTGACATACTTTCTCTTGGAGACAGGGTCATAACACTTGTAACCCTTTTGTGTAGGAGAGTACCCCAAGAATATTCCCTTTGTAGCCTTAGGATCTAGCTTAGTCTTCTTTGAATCCTTCACATGTATGAAACATATACAGCCAAAGACCCGAGGAGGAAGGGGAAAGTCTAGAAGAGTGGGGCACAAAACAGAGAAAGGGGTTTTCATACCCAACACCTTAGATGGCATCCGGTTTATCAGATATGATGCAGAAAGTACAGCTTGAGACCAGTATTGCTTGGGGACTTTGTGTTGGAATAGTAAGGCTCGAGCTGTCTCCAATAGATGTCTATTCTTGCGCTCAGCAACTCCATTCTGCTGAGGAGTATAAGCACAGGATGACTGATGTAGTATGCCAGCATCTTCCAGGAATAAGTTCAAGGATTTTTCAAAGTATTCAGCAGCATTGTCTGACCTGAATTGCTTAATCTTCTTATTAAACTGTGTTTCAATCATCTTGCAAAATGCCATGGTTATCCATGGTACTTCATCCCGTCCTTTTAACAGGTAGATCCATGTACAACGAGAGTAGTGGTCAATAAAACTGATAAAGTACCGGAAGCCATCAAAGGAAACAATGGGTGAAGGGCCCCAGACATCAGAATGAACCAAATCAAAAGGAGCACAAATTTCATTGCTGGAAATTGGATACACAGTTCTACATTGTTTTGACATTTGACATACTTCACAGGTTAGACTCTGACTTGGAATGCCCTTAAACAATTCGGGAAACAACATTTCTAATGAGGAGAAAGACACATGACCTAGCCTAGCATGCCAAAGATGCAGCTTAGCTATTGACTCCACACTTTCCGGATTACTAGCAGCAGATGCTTGTAAGGCTGAGCCGATGTCTGCATCAAGGTAGTAGAGGCCTCCATACTCATGACCGCACCCAATCGTTCTCCTTGTCAATCTGTCCTGGAAGACACAATGAGTAGGAAAAAAGGTTATACTTACAGTTCAAATTTTTGGTAAGTTTTGAAACAGACAAGAGATTTGAGGTAAGACTGGGAACATGTAAAACTGATTTAAGAGAGAGGTCCTTGCTTAGGTCAACAATTCCCTTTCCAGAGATAGTGGAGAAAGACCCGTCAGCAACTCTCATCTTATCCTGACCAGACAACAAATGATATGAAGAGAATAGGGAAGACATATGTGTCATATGGTCAGTAGCACCGGAATCAATAACCCAAGAAGTAGAGTCAATAGAGCCAGTGGCACTGAAGGGAGAGGCTGTACCTGATCTAGCAAGAGATGTAGAAGCAAAAGAATTATTTCTTAGACAGGCTAATGCCCTACTAAGGATCTCAACCTCACTAGCAGAGAAGCCCAATGTACCAGTTCCAGAGGAATCAACAACCTGTCCCATAGGAGAAGAAGACACTGTTGGTGTATTTTGTGAGTTGTCATCATTGTTGCTGGTGACAAAATTCCCACTTGCCGCAGGCCTGTTATCTCTAGAAGAAACATCTCTGGGTATTGAAGACATCTTGACTGCAGCCACTGTGTAGGTGACACTGATTGAGACTAGCCGAAGCAGTTCTGAAGGTTCTGAACCAGTTCTGGAGCAGATCTGATTAGCTGAAATGACCACAGCAGGTTCTGACAGCACTCGACACAGTTTCAGACTTGCCGAGACTGTCACAGTTCTGAAACAGTTCAGTTACAACAGCAAGCAAGGAGTTCTGGGCTGGTAACCGACCTGAAGCTAAGGGTTCTCAACTATTGTGCTATGCAGACTCCACTTGAACTTTGAGTACTGCAACTGTAAAGAGAGTGCCCTTCCTTGCGACCAATACTAGGACTGCTGACATCAGTCCTCAACTAGGGTTCACAGTGCTGAACAATCTGGAGCTAGCAGCTCCCTAGGTAATCTCACAGCAGTGGTGAGGGGTTTCGGACTGATAACCACCCTGAACTTGGAGCTGTTTGCCACATTGCTATGATGGTAGAAGTGTTCACAGTGCTGGTAGAACACTAGATAGACTTCACTTGGGCTGAACCAAAAACTGCAACAGTTCGGGTACAGTAGTGAGTGAACAGTTCGAGGCCGCAACAGTAGCAAGTGAACAGTGGGCTCTGTAGAAGAAGCTAAGTCTGTGCGAGTCTTGCTGGAGCACCGAAGCTGTAACTGTAGAAGTAGCTAAGCCCCTTTCGGCTAGTGCTAGGACTGCTGAAATCAGTCCTCAACTAGGTCTGTCCTACACAGACCTCTCTTAGTAGCCAAATAGCTACTATTTGCTGGAAATAACCTAGTAGGACATCTACTTCTGGGTCTTACTTCCCTTGAGTCCCACAACCAAGAGAAACCCTAGGTTCGAACTTGCTTTACTCTTACACCCCTAGGTCTTCTCTACAGCAACCCAGAAAAGGGAGAGAGAAGATGAAAAGACAACAAGAGAAGAGAGTGTGTGCCGGCTGAAACCAGGAAGAAGCTAATGCTCTGATACCATGAAAGCTAAATTACTGTAGCCGAAGTAGCAGAAAAGAGAAGAAGAAGAAGAAGAGATGCAGGAATGTCGAACTTTCTACTCAGTCGACAGTACTATTATTTATATTATGGTGTAGTACAATGATACAGGAAGTTACTAGAATGCCCCTGATTAGTGATGGGACACCCAGACAACTTAAAACATTAAACAGGATTAGGCCCAGTACAGGACAACTTAAACTTAAGTATAGGCTAATAAGAACTCTTATCAGCCGAATACTCATACATACAAAGACTTCAATCCAACAGCCGCAACCCGGCGTAACAAGCTCGACAAAGCCCGACCAAGCAACTTGGCGGGAGTAACAACTCGCTAGGAGGCGAGGCTCAGCCTGCCCCGAGCGCAAGGTCTAAGCGCCCCGATCTCCCGCAACCCTAAGGGACCCGGGCTCCCCGCGAAGGAGCCCGAGCTCCCCTTGAGCCCCGAACTTCTCCTAGGGAGCCCCGAGCTCTCCTCTCCTAGGGAGCCCCGAGCTCTCCTCTCCTAGGGAACCCCGAGCTCTCCTCTCCTAGGGAGCCCCGAGCTCTCCACTCTTGAGGAGGGGGCATCTCAGCTTTTGTCTAAGTGTCCCGAGGGAGAAGTACCTTGGGACTGCATCCGCAGAATCCATACCTGCCGAATCAGAGTAGTTCGGTAGCCTGTAGGGAAGATCCGCCTAACATCCGTACCTGCCAGATCTGGTGGCAGTGCCCACATCTCTTGTCAGGCGGTGTCGTACCTGTTGTCCCTGAAAAGCATAGCACGCCTAACGAGTCTGTACCCTGCAGCAGCAGCAGCCCGCAGTGGCGGCCTGCACCTGCCACCTCAGTCCTGGCAATAACAACTAAGGCAATGACGGTTACACCTAATGTGACCGACCTCCGGTATAAAAGGACCACCACCCTCGCGAAGCAAAGATATTGAAGCTTAAGCACTTTCAGCACTCTTTACTCTCTACTCTCTCTTTGAGATTCTTCTCCAGTCCTAACTTAGCCGTCGGAGTGTTCCCACCGGGATATCTCCCCGGGAACCCTTCACTTCCTCCTTCCTCACAGGTGCCGATCGTTCCAGTCGAAAGCCAGGTCACAGCCAGCTAGGAGTGCCCAGATCATGCAGCATCATTTGGCGCCGTCTGTGGGAAACGCTTCAAAAGGCCTTCCTGTAACTTCTGTACAACTTTCTTCAAAGAACTGTTCAGTATCGTCAACACCTATGGCTTCCTCCAGCAACACCGAACGCCGGAACACCCCTGAGGAACAACTCCAATTACCCACCGTCTGCATCGGCCAGTTCGTCGTCCCTCTCTCTGTGGACGGGGTCCCTAGTCTGACCGTCCTCCCCCCGGTGGCACCCGTGATTGTTCCGCTGCCCTCTACAGTCGGAACAACCTTCGCTGAACCCACCATCCTCCCTCCGGTGGCCAGCCAAGGTCAGCTCGAGGATCTGATGCAGTGCATGCGAGCCATGTAGGCTCAGATGCAATAGTTCCAGCAACTCCAGTCCCACCAGCAGCAAGTGCTACACCAAATGTCCCAGTACCAATATCAACAACAGTTCCCTTCACTCCCCCCCGACATCCGGCGACGCAACCAGCTAAGCCTCAGCGCCGCAGTGAACTCCCTTCCCGCCGGGGAGAGACTTCAGCATCGTCTCAAGGAAGAAAGGGGAGGCTCCCTACCCCCGCCGTGCTGCCCGCGGTCAGGTCGGGAGCTTCCCAGCCGGTTAGGCCGGCGTCACCCCAACACTCGTTGTTCGAGCCTCTGCTCGCGGAGAACAGGTTCGAGGTGCTAGCCGGCGACCTGGAACAAGGACCTGTCCGCAGCTACCGGCAGCCATCCTTGCCTCCCCCTGGGCTCGTCGAGCTCAGCAATATTGAAGCCAACAGCACCAACGCCAAGCTGGCCAAGAAGCAGCGAAGACGTCGCCGGTCTCGCCAAACTACCACCGTCCACGACCTGCCCGAGCTCAAGGGCAAAATAGAAATAAGCTCGGGAGAGGTAACAGTTGCACCACTCCTCTCGGTCCCCTCTCCTCTATCCCTGGAGCTCCTCGCGGTCCCCATGCCCAAGGACTTCAAGCTCCCCCCGTTGGACAAATACGATGGGTCCTTCAACCCCAACGACCACGTCGACGCCTTCCAGTCCCAGATGCATCTGGCCAAGGCAAGTGAATCTTGCATGTGCGTGGCCTTCTCTACTACGTTCAAAGGGGTGGCCTGCACTTGGTACCGAAACCTCTCGTCGGGTTCAATAAGGAGCTGGGCGCAGTTCGTGAAGGTCTTCACCTCCCACTTCGTCACTAGTGAGAGATGCCCGAGGACCCAAGAAAGCCTCCTCAGCATAGTCCAGAGAGATGGGGAGTCCATCCGGAACTATATCAAACGGTTTAATGACGCTTGCCTGCAGATACCAGACCTAGACCCTGCAGTTCGGCTCACTGCGGCCAAGCGAGGCATCACCCACAAGGAGTTTAGATGCCACGTGGTTGTCAACCAACCCAAGACCGTGACCGAGTTCCTCGAACTGGCAGATCGGTTCATAGGGACAGAGAAGGAGATCAACCAGAAGGGCGAGCACGCCCCCGAAAAAAGAAGGGGACCGGAACCCCCGGCTCCTAACGACTACAAGAAGAAGAAGGAACAAGCTCGGGGGGTAAACCCAATTCAGCCTTTTCGAGCTCCAGCAGCAGAAAGGGTGTTTACACCCCTCAACACGAAGCGGGCCGAGATCCTCATGGCGATCAAGGACGCCCCGTATGTAAAGTGGCCACCTCGGCTCAAGGCCGACCCTAATGTTAGGAACAAGAACTTGTACTGTAGTTTCCATAGAGATAACGGTCATAGCACCGAGAATTGTAATAACCTCCGCGATGAGATAGAAGAACTCATCCGTCGCGGATATTTGATAAATTTTGTACATCATGGCAGTAACAATAAAGCAGGTCGGCAAGGGGAACAGAGTAAAGAAGCTCCCGAGTCCAGCAGACAGGCTGAGCAGCCGCAGAGGCAGCCTCCCGACGAAAGACCAGTCAGAGGAACCGTCCATGTAATCGTCGGAGGATCGGTTGTCGCGGGCTGCACCTCGGCCGCAGCTCGGTCATCAGCCCGCGAGGCCGCCAGAGAAGAGCTTAACCCCCCGAAACAGCCAAGGATGGAGGAACCGATCTTCTTCACCAAAGACGATGCGCGAGGGGTCCATTATCCCCATGATGACGCGCTCATCATAAAGATCAAGATCAACAACTTTGAGGTCAAGCGCGTCCTAGTCGACTCGGGCAGCTCGGCAAACATCCTCTTCAAGGCAGCCATCGACCAGCTTCAGCTCCCGGAAAGCGACCTGAAGCCCTCAAGCACTCCACTGGTAGGATTCAGTGGCGAGGAGATCAGGCCTTTAGGGAGAGTCACTGTACCAGTAGAGGTCGGTACCTGGCCCAGTGTAGTGAGGCTCACTCACGAGTTCCTGGTGGTCGCAACCCCCTTCCCGTACAACGCAATAGTAGGACGGCCCATCACCTACTCCCTACACGCGGTAGTTTCCACCTACCACCTGGCGATGAAGTTCCCTACAGACTTTGGAGTTGGAGTGACACGAGGTGATCAGCTCGAATCCCGCAAGTGCTACGTAGTCGCCCTCAAAGGAAAGGCCAAGGTAGCTGACGACCGCAAGCTAGAATGACCTGCGGAGCAGTTCGCGGAGCGAGCCGCACCTACCGAGGAGACCATCCCCATCCCGGCTTCGACAGAAGACCCAGCTCGGGTGCTTCAGATCGGCGCTTCTGTTAAGGAGCCCCTGCGGTCTCAACCGGTAAGCTTCTTACTTGAAAATTTAGATGTTTTTGCATGGTCAGCAGCAGAAATGCCCGGCATAGACCCCAACATAATCACTCATAGACTCAACACTGATCCTATAGTTAGGCCCATTAGACAGAAGAAACGCAACTTAGCCCCGGAGCGATGGAGGGCAGTCGACGAGGAGGTCGGGAAACTCCTTGCAGCCAATTTTATCAGGGAAGTCCATTACCCAAGCTGGGTGGCCAACCCCGTTCTGGTAAAAAAGGCTAACGGTAAGTGGCGCATGTGCGTCGACTACACTGACCTGAATCGAGCTTGCCCGAAGGACTGCTTCCCACTTCCCAGGATCGACAATCTAGTCGACGCGACCTCGGGGCACGAGTTGCCGAGCTTCCTGGACGCCTATTCAGGCTACAATCAAATCAAGATGGACCCAGCAGATGAAGAGAAAACTGCCTTCATAACCAAGTTCGGCTTGTACTGTTACAAGGTCATGCCCTTCGGGCTAAAAAACGCTAGGGCCACTTTTCAAAGACTTGTAAACAAGCTGTTTGAGCCACTAGTTGGCAAAAAAGTAGAGTGTTATGTATACGACATGGTCGTCAAAACCCAATTTTCGCATGAATTAGTACAAGATTTACATTCAGTTTTTGAAATTTTGTGTAGATTTAATATGAAGTTAAATCCAAACAAGTGTGTCTTCGGTGTCACATCGGGAAAATTCCTAGGGTACATCGTTAACCGCCGAGGCATTGAGGCCAACCCGGACAAAATCAAAGCCATCCTAGAGATGAGACCACCCCGAAAATTAAATGAGGTTCAAAAGTTGAACGGCCGGCTAGTCGCCCTAAGCCGCTTCATGTCCAAGTCAGCAGATCGCTGCTTGCCCTTCTTTAAGGCCATAAAAAACAAAGGTTTTGAGTGGACTAAAGAGTGCCAGCTCGCATTCGACGAGCTCAAAAGACACCTAGCCAGTGTCGCAGTCTTAACCCGACCCGAAGAGGGTGATGTTTTAGAGTTGTACCTCTCGGTGAGTGACGAGGTGGTTAGCTCGGTACTAATAAGAGAAGTAGATCGGGTCCAATGACCCGTCTACTATGTTAGTAAAATATTGCAGGGAGCAGAGACGAGGTACCCCGAGATAGAGAAGTTAGCTTACGCACTGGTTGTGGCAGCCCAAAAGCTCCGCCCGTACTTCCAAGCTCACGCCATCGTTGTCCTTACCAATAAACCTCTGAGGCAAGTCTTGCTCAAGCCCGAAGTCTCAGGAAGGCTAACGAAGTGGGCCATCGAGCTCAGCGAATACGAACTCCAATATAAGCCACGAACTGCTATCAAGGCCCAAGCCTTAGTAGATTTCGTCGCAGAGTGTACCTTCAGTTCTGAAGTCTCCAGGCCGGTGGAACACAAGGCCCCCAGTGCGGGTGAGCCCGGGCTTCACAGGCCGGTTGAACTCGAGCCCTGTGAAGTAGCAACCAACGCAGCGTCTCTCCTAGTTAGGCCAAGCCCGAACTAGGATGAAGAACCCTGGATCCTTCACGTAGATGGCTCATCAAACCGGCAGGGCAGCGGGGCTGTGATCGTTCTGTACGGGCCAAGCGGTGTGAAACCGGAGTACGCACTACGCTTTGAGTTCGCGGCATCCAACAACGAAGTAGAGTACGAGGCGCTGCTAACCGGGCTGGATCTGGCAAGGGAAGTGAAAGCCAAGCACGTCGTTGTCTGCAGCGATTCCCAGCTCGTGGTAAACCAAGTTATGGATGAATACGAAGTCCGCGAGCCAACCATGATAGCATACTTAGCTAAAGCAAGAGGGGCTCTGCTCAACTTCCGGTCATACTTCATCCAACAAATCCCGAGATCAGAGAATGTCGAAGCCGATGCCCTATCCCGTCTAGCCAGCACTGGCGATAACACCATGAGAACCGTGTATATAGAGAACTTGCCTTGGCCTAGCATTCTCAGGGGGGCAGAGGAGGTTGCTCCCGTCGTTCAACCAGAGCCAAGCTGGATTGATCCGCTCACGAGCTTCATGCTACACGGGACCCTCCCCGCAGATCGTAACGCCACTAGAAGGGTAGAGCGTTAGGCAGCCAAATACGTTATGATTGACGGACGGTTATACCGAAGATCCTACACGCTCCCCTACCTGCGCTGCCTGCGACCCTCTGAAGCCGAGTTCGTCCTCTGCAATACTCATGAGGGCCTATGCGGCAGACACTTGGGGGGCAGGGCCCTCACTCAGAAAGCACTACGACAGGGGTATTACTGGCCAACAATGAAGGCAGATGCGACCGAGCTCGTCAAAAAATGCGACGTGTCAAAAGCACGCCAACATCCACCATCGGCCTGTTGCCGATCTAAAATACCTCACTAGCCCATGGCCATTTGCGCAATGGGGGATTGACCTACTCGGCCCATTCCCACCAGCAACAGGACAAAGGAGGTTCCTAGTGGTGGCAGTTGACTATTTCACAAAGTGGGTCGAAGCTGAACCTCTCGCAACAATCACGGCCCGGAATGTGCAGAACTTCTTTTGGAAGAACATAGTGTGTCGTTTCGGATTACCTCGAATACTGATCTCCGACAATGGTAAGCAGTTCGAAGACATCAAATTCCAAAACTGGTGCCGAGACATGGGGATTCAGCAGAACTTCACCTTAGTGGCGCACCCTCAGGCAAATGGGCAAACGGAAGTCACAAACAGGGCAATCCTTCGAGGGCTAAAAGCGCGCCTAGACCAAGCTAAGGTACTGTGGACGGACGAGCTGCCCAGTGTGTTGTGGGCCTACCGTACCACGGAAAAGACTGCCACGGGAGAAACCCCGTTAACCTAACATACGTCACCGAAGCAGTCATTCCAGACAAGATTGAAGTTCCTTCACTAAGATTAAAAGCATATGATGACAAGGCAAATGAAGACGAGCTACGTACCAACCTCGACCTGCTTGACGAAGTACGGGACCTCGCATACATCAGGACCGCGGCCTACCAGCGAAGGGTAGCTCGATACTATAACACCAGGGTCAAAAAGCGAACTCTCCGCGTTGGCGACCTGGTTCTCCGTAAGGTTATGGTACCTGAGCCCGGCGTTGGCAAGCTCGGTCCGAACTAGGAAGGACCCTACCGAGTAAAGTGAAAACTCAGGGAAGGAACATATGAGCTCCAAACCCTAGAAGGGAAACAAGTACCTCGGGCATGGAATATCGTCAACCTAAGACAGTATTACCTATGAGTAACGGAGTAGACCACGGGTCACTCTCAGAGCTCTAAGGGGCCAAAACACCGAGCTGACCAAGGAGCTCGGCACCATAGCACGCCGCGTCAAAGGCGCAAGCAGACCCTACGGCGCTAAGCCCACCTCGATGTACGCCATGAGGCAGTTCAGGCACACGCCTTACTATGCCTTACTATGGCAATCACCTTGGTGTACGCCATGAGGCAGTTCAGGCACACGCCTTACTATGCCTTACTATGTCAATCACCTCGGTGTACGCCATGAGGCAGTTCAGGCACACGCCTTACTATGCCTTACTATGGCAATCACCTCGGTGTACGCCGCAAGGCAGTTCGGACATGCACCCTACTATGCCTTACTACGACAAACCAATCCACACACAACCATGACAAGCTCGGATAAGGCAATATGTAGAAAAGAAAGATCACTTAGAAAAGGGTCAATTTCATTAACATGTAAAATTTTATACAACGAGCTCAACAAAAAGAAAAAACAAAATACAAGGATTGAGCTCGCAGGCTCGGAATGCAAGGGCAATTACTTCGGGGGCTCTCCACCCCCAGGAGCTTCGGGCTGGTCAGGGGTATCAGCTTCTTCGTCACCACCCTTCTCCTCTGAGTCCGGATCCTCCGCGGCTTGACGAGCTATCTCGCTCGTGATTCGCGAGGTGGTGATGGCGCTTGTGTCGAGCTCAGGGTACGTATGCCTTATCAACCATCTGTTAAGCTTGAACCCCTTGCGGTAGGCCTCCCCCAGAATGGCATCGAACTTATCGGACTGAATATACTCAGAGACAGCCTTGACCTTCGTCTCCTCTATCGCCTGGGTAAAGATCTTGGTCTTCTCTGCGATATCCGCCTTGAGGAACTCCACCTCGTGCAGAAGAACCTTCTCCTTTTCCTTAAGGCCTTCAGCCTCTACTTTAAGGGCGTCCAGCTCGCCCCTCAGCACGCCCTTCTCGCGTGTCTGCTCCGCTCTAAGGGCCTCCATTTTGCCCCTCAGCTCGCTGTTCTCACGAGCTAGCCCGTCCTTTTCCTCTGTCAGCGCTGTGATGACGCCCCTCTGGGCCATGGCACCGCTATCCAACCGGTGGATCTGCTCACGAGCCATCCTCAGTTCGGTATGGGCAACGCGGGAAGATTCCTCGGCAATCAAAGCCTGCTTCAGGTACCTCTCGGTCTGAAGAGTAAGTGCGTGCACGACGGAGTTCGCCTGACAAAGGAGCTAGTTAGTACCAGAGAAGCACATACAAAAAAGAAAAGAAAGAGAAGAAAACTTACCACCATAGTGTGGGTGGCAGCCCGGGCTCCGAGATGAGAAGGATTGAGCATGTCAGCCCAAACCGCAATCTCCTCGGAGTAAGTGGCCCCCTTGCTCTTTCGAAGACCGCATTGAGGGAGCAAGATGCTTTGGACCCCATCTGGGCTCCCCAAGCTGGAGACAGCCGTCTCGGCTGTGTGAATAGGCTTGGCGGAGACTTCAGCTGCAACGTTAGCAGCCCCGGTGGCAACCTTGGCCTCAGTTGCTGACCTCACTACGGTCTCAGCCGAGGCCCCAGGCTCAGAAATTGGAGGAGCCCCGGGGAGCTCAGGCTCAGAAATTGGAGCCTGTGGAAGCTGGGGCTCGGGAGTGGGGGCAGGCGGCGACTCGATACGAGCTCTCTTGGCAGCCCGCTTCTTCCTCCCCTTCATGTGTTTAAAAAGCCGGTCTCCCTTGAGTTTATCTGCCTCCATAGGACCTGCAAAAGAGTTCGGCGTTAGTACTCGAGTAAAAGAAGGAAAAAAAGAGTAGGCCAAACAGCTAAGGTACTAACTACCTACCCGGGCTCAAGCCGGCCGGGAAGAGCATACCCTCTTTGATATAATCTCTGAAATCACAGCCGACCTCAGTCCACGATTGGAATGCCTCCCTGGTCTTCTTGTCGAGTATGACGCCAAGGTCTTGGATAGCCGACCTCCAGTGAGTAGGGAAGGGCCACCCCGCGGGGTTCCGGACTACGAAGTAGTCCTACTTCCAGGGCGGGACCTTGCTAGGAAGCTTGTGCATTAGCTTAAAGCCCGGGCGGGGGGACAAGTAGTAAGCCCTCCTGTGCTCGGGAAGAACACATGAAGCGCTCTTCTTGATGGTCAAGATGGAGCAGAGTATGTCCAAGTCAAGGGGGATGACATACTCATAACAAAGAGAGATGGTCCCAGCCACGTTACGGACCGAGTTCGGGTGAAGCTGGTCTATCGTAACATTGAAATGTTTCAAGACCTCCACTAAGAGTGGATGGAAGGGAAGACGCAGCCCGGCTATGAGCTGCTCTCGGAAGATCACGACCTCGTCAGGGTCGTGCTCCCATGGGAAGTTCCCCGCAGGTAAACTGTAGGTGTACTCCCCTGGCAAGTTGTATTGCTGAATGAGCTCGCGGAGCCTCTCCAAGGTCATGGTGGAGGGCCCGAACCTATCCGGCATCCGAACTCGATGAGAGGTGGATGCCTGGCGACCCGAGGCGCGGGTTACCCTGAGCCGAGGTACCCACCTCGGGCTCGTCCAAAAGGCTATTGAAAGAAGACATAATTGAAACCAAGGAAGAGCTAGGATGACTCACCAAAGAGAAGTAAGACCGAACTGGAAAGGAACTGACCCGAGCTAGAGGCTTTGGACGCGAGCTCAAGACTACAGCTGAAGATTTGTGGCAAAGGAAAATGACCAGGACCCCCACTATATAGCCACTATCCGCGGGCATCAACGGTTGAGATCAAAGCAATCTGACGGCCCTCATGAAAACCGGTTGCACGACCTTCGAGACGAAATTAGTTTAGCGCGTTTTTTGGCATCCGCGGAGTCTATAAATCGCGTGACGTCCGCGCGTAGACTGTATGCTACCCGAGCTACGCCTGGCTAAACCGAGCAGGGAACCGGTCCAACCTATGAGCTGGCAGACAAGAAGGCTTAGACCCCGAGCCAAATCCACCCGGCAGACCTCGGACTCCCCGCACTGAGGTCAGCACCCCTAGCACGGGGAGTGGGGGGGCAATTGATGTAGGGTGATTTGGCACGACCTCGTAACACGGGGACACGTGGACATGACCTGGCATGAACAGCAACTTAGCATGACAACCTGGCCGCAACCCGGCGTAACAAGCTCGACGAAGCCCGACCAAGCGACTCAGCGGGAATAACAGCTCGCTAGGAAGCGAGGCTCAGCCCGCCCCGAGCGCAAGGCCTAAGCGCGCCGATCTCCCGCAGCCCTAAGGGACCCGGACTCCCCGCGAAGGAGCCCGAGCTCCCCTTGAGCCCCAAACTCTCCTCTCCTAGGGAGCCCCGAGCTCTCCACTCTTGAGGAGGGGGCATCTCAGCTTTTGGCTAAGTGTCCTGAGGGAGAAGTACCTTGGGACTGCATCCGCAGAATCCGTACCTGCCGAATCAGAGTAGTTCGGTAGCCTGTAGGGAAGATCCGCCTGACATCCGTACCTGCCAGATCTGGTGGCAGTGCCCACATCTCTTGCCAGGCGGCGTCGTGCCTGTTGTCCTTGAAAAGCATAGCACGCCTGACGAGTCTGTACCCTGCAGCAGCAGCCCGCAATGGCGGCCTGCACCTGCCACCTCAATCCTGGCAGTAACGGCTAGGGCAGTGACGGTTACACCTGATGTGACCGACCTCCGGTATAAAAGGACTACCACCCTCGCGAAGCAAAGGTATTGAAGCTTAAGCACTTTCAGCACTCTTACTCTCTACTCTCTCTTTGAGATTCTTCTCCAGTCCTAACTTAGCCGTTGGAGTGTTCCCACCGGGATATCTCCCCGGGAACCCTTCACTTCCTCCTTCCTCACAGGTGTCGATCGTTCCAGCCGGAAGCCAGGTCACAGCCAGCTAGGAGTGCCCAGATCGTGTTCACGATGATGATGATGATGATGATTGTATTCAGGGATTTTGCATTTAAACCCATTGATTCTCGCATCACAAAAATGATTACATTTCATGAATTAGATAAAGAGACAACATGCTAATATGCTATATTACTCACACTCACAGTGCCAATACGACAGGAAGAAAGAAATCAAAACACTGGCATAAGAAATCACAATACGACTGAGAAAAATGGTTTAAGAAAAGAAAACCAAACAAACACACATAAATTTTTGTGGCTTTCCAACAAATCGCTCGCCAATAAAATATTTAGCTATAAGAAGTTGCATAGAGAGCTAAAATTTCGGGTACAACCCACTTCATATAACTATGAAAGTAAGGCCTCCACGCTCAGTACCTAATTGACAAAATAGCAGCATAAACCCAAAGGAAAAGAAGAGGAAAACAGGAAAAATAGTGGAAGGGAATAAAAAAGGAAAGGATGTGCTCAATTGAACTATCCCCATTAAATACCATACCAGATATCCAACTTAACGACAGAAAACCATATTTCCAGCAATAGCACTGTTTAATACCAAATCGTTTATATAAGGAAAGGACGAAAAAATATACGAAATAATAAATACATTAATTGTTTTCTGGTATGTTTTGGGGTTTAGAAATATTCCATTTTTAAAAGTTTAACATTTCTTACGGAGACGCACATGCCATTCTCAGAGAAGTGTAAGGAAAAGATTGGGCAAAAAAGACAGAAATAAGAAATAAGTTGGAGATACAAGCATACACAATCATGGCGATAGCGGACACAGCAAGAGCGATGTAATCACTCGGACAACCTCCTTGAAGAGCACAGCTGGCCATCTCTTTTAGATCTTTAGCTAACACTGGATGCGACCATTAAAACAATTGCTACATGCAGAGACATGAGCAGAAGACATACAGGATCTGCTTCCAACAATGGAGTCAAATCAGTCAAATAAGTCCTCACCGCCTTTTTTCTTTTCTTTTGTTTCGTCGGAAGTCCAGAACCCTATTTTTAGTTAATACATACGGGCCCAGATCGAGAATTTGACCAGAATACATTTCAATGAATCTTCTGAAATCCATCATTCTTTAATGGTTCATGTTAACAGATCCGTCATCTACTTCTACATCGTCGATCGTCCCATGAATTGTGGCCTTGTTGGAGAAATGTACGGGTAAAAGAATGACACCGTTAGCCATTGGATTTCTTAAGACGAGGAAAAGCCTATTCAATGAAGCACAGCAATGACCACGTCCACCCCTAAGGGTTAAATATTTAAATTATCTTTATGATTTTTTTTTAACGAGATACACAACCATGGGTTAGTCTTCCCAAAAATCGCACCAACAAATGAACTCTAGAGGCGTAAGCACGGGTAGATAATTGCTGACAGGAGAATTCGAGTCGAAAGCATATTTTGCCAATCCATCAGCTGCATGAGAGAAAATCACACCATAGTCCAACAACTCTACCGCTTTGAAGCATTCATCAATGATAGTTCGAAGTCTTCAAGGTAAATCAAGCGTCTTTTTGAGGCAGCAAATGACGATGAATGAGTCACCCTCAATGTAAATGGATTGATCTCTTAAGTTAAAAGCTATATTGAAAGCTTCCCAAACAGCCTACACTTCAGCAAGATTTATCGATGCCTCTCCAATAGGACAAGCTTTCAAATCCAAGACCTCCCCCAAGGGAGTTCCTGACAATACACACAAAAGCACAACACCCCTCACTATTACGGGAAGCATCAAAATTGATTTTGATGACCCCTAGTTTTAGGTTCCTCCAATAAACTGAGTTCCAAACTTTTTTATCGATCTTGTCCCTAGTTGCATTGTTACAAATCTAGTTGGTTGTAGAAAGATTGAGTTTTATCAATGATCCCGATCAGATTGATGTTTTTGTTATTAAAAATTTTCTCACTTCTATTCTTCCACAAGAACCATCGAATAATACTTGTTTTTTCTCTGCTTAACTGAGTTACATGGTTGTTAATCATGACATGTTAGACCACCAACTATTAATAGAGGCTTCATTGTCCATTTGGTTCACAATGTCCTGGCCCACTAGTCTCCAAACCTGTTTTGCAGTCATGCAATTTTTGAAAATGTGATCAATGTTCTCGTCATCTCCACAAAAGTTACATGCCTCACTTATGTTCATACCCCTCTTCCTAAGGAGGTCTTTGAACGGCAGTTTACGATTAAGGAGCAAGAACATAAAGATTCTTATCTTGGGGGGATACTGAGGCCCCAACTAGTGTTTAGGAAGCCTCTGTGCTGCACTTGCAAATTATCTTTATGATTTATCAAATGAACACAAACCTACCCTAATCTTTAAAAAATGGGAAAATTCCACTTTAGTATCCTTAACTTTGATGGTAGTGTCAAGTTGGTATCCGAACTTTCAAACGTGTCACTGTATTACCTAAATTTTCAAAAATTATCAAGTTGGTCCCTATGTTAATTGATCGTCACCAATTATTTGTTGAAAATGTCAAAACTATCCTTCAAAAGAAGACGATGTTCATTGTCTTCTACCTTGAGACTGAACTGGTTAAGGTGTTGAAACCTACATTATCGGAACCTTTATAATTGGGGTTGGAGCGGTAGTATTGGCAGTAAGTACTTTGGTAAAAGATTCAAAGAGAGGACAGTGTTACTTCTATTCATCCGAATTCCGACTTTCAAGCTCAAATAGTACCAAAGAACTAAAGACAAACTCAAAACCCTTCCATCCAACATATCCACCATGTTGGACTTACTTGTTTGGTCATCGTAAAATACAAGGCGATTAAACAAAGGGAGAATGACGGTTCAGAATTTTTAGGCCCAAAGTACAGTTGGGGTAGGTGTTAACTCGGAATTGATGCCAATTTATAGGCAGCATTGGTGTATAGAGTGGGGGGTGTTTAACATTTTGAATGTTTATAGGTCTGGAGTGGAATTCATAAATCTGCATTGGGCCTATACGTACTTTTCCGTTAAACAAATTGAGAAAGTGAATTTCACGTCCCAAAACCCTCTTTTTGTCTCTTTCGTTCTTTCCCCTTCTAATGTCCAACCACCTTTCTCCCTACACGGACTCAAAATACCACCCAAGATTTTCAAGACCGCCTCAACCTCTCTTTCACCATCTCCTCTCCTGCTTTTCTCCTCTCCGGTCATTCATTCTTCAATTAGTGAGGCTTAAGAGAGGACTAGTCCGTTTTTGCATTTACTCTGTGATTTTGTGTTTCTCTTTTATTTTTAGTACTATTTTGTTTTTTCTTAGGGGGCGATCTTTTTTTGGATTTTGAGAGAGGGGAAACTTGGTCAATGGGATTTTGGTTCCTGATGAAGCACAATCCGGTCGGTCCTATCTGTCAACGACCTTGCCTCTGACTGGAGCAACAGGTGCCTGAAACAGAGAAGAAGGCGAGGAATCTCCGGGGAGGAACTCGGTGAGATTGCTCCGAAGCTCAAGTTAGTATTTTCTCAAAGGCAAGATAAAAACCAGATAGCGCAAAGTTATCATGTACCTCCTTCTTGGGGGGGAAGAGAGCATTTTATAACCACTTCGCGCACTCACTCCCAAGCTCCTGTCAGGTCGGGTATCATTACCTCTGCACTTCTGCCAGTTCGGGTGTCATCACCTCTGCTGGGGTAGGCAACCGCCACTGCTCTCTTTGTCGGAGCCGTCTCTGTGACTGGAGGTGGCGGTGGCAGGTGGGCGTTGAAGTGCGGCTGTCAAGCGTAAGATTCTAAGTCAGTCAAGTGCGCCGCCTCAGGATACGAACTCCTTTGGTGTCAGGTACGGTCGTTCAGTTCGGCGGCCTGGAGACGAAGTGCTGGAGTGGTGTGCGAGGTGAAGTCTTGAGTTCGGATAGAGGTGTGGCCTGAACTGCCCTGGGGTGGGCCAGTTCGAGTTGTTGCCCTTTGCGCTCCTCGTAAGGCTCAGGGTCAAAGGGGGAGTTCGGGCTCCTTTTGGGGAGCTCGGACCGCTGGTTCCTCCTCTCGGAGCTCGTGCCTTGAGCGTACTGCCGTGTCGAGTTGTTGCTTCTGCCACGTGTTGGGTGGTTAAGAGGTCGAGCCAAATCTTCCTTCATCAATTGCCCCCCACTCCTCGCGCTAAGGGGCTTGCCCTGGCGCGGGGAGTGCGCGAGGTGGCGGGTGGATTTGACCCGTACTTCGAACCGGTTGACTGATAGCGCGAAGTGTGCATTCGTCAGGAGAATTCCAGGCTTCTCTCAGCGCCAAAAAGTCAGGAAGCGTGCCAATTCGTCTTTAAATGCTAGGAGACGTGACAATGTGCGTTATTTCAAAATTTAAAAAATGCGTCGCTGGGAGACGTGACAACGGGCGTTATTTCAAATTTGAAAAAACGCGTCGTTGCTGCCTTCAATGCGGGGTGACGTGCGCCGGCACTGTTTCAGTTTCAAAAGACGTGCGGCCAGTCACGTCTCGGTCTTAGGAGGCGTGCGGTCAGCTTGATCATGGGCCGTTGGATTTGCCTCGATCAGAACCGTCGGTTTCGAGTCACTATGGGTATAAATAGTGGGGGACCCCTAGTCGCTTTCCATTTCCATTTTTCTGCGTTTGCTTCTTGAGCTCGCGTCCAAGTTTTTAGCTTGCGTCAACCTTCCGTAGTCCGTTTGCTTTTTTCCGGGTGAGTCGGCACTTTCTTCCTGGTATTCTTTTCCTCCCGATGTCTGGCTCGGACAGCTCAGACAGTTCTTCGAGGGGGTTAGATGCAGGTTCTACGAACCGAGCTGCAACCCCCGACAGCCTTAGTGAACCCGAGGTAGAGCTCGAGGAAGATTTTGAACCCGAAGGCCGAGTTGCCTCGGGTAGTTTGGCGTCCTCCTCCCATCGAGGTCGGACGTTAGACAAGTTCGGGCCCTCAACCATGATGCCTGAGGGACTTTACTCCCTAATCACCCGGTTTAACCTGCCCAGGGAGTATACTTACTTTATACCCTCGGGCGACTTCCCATGGGAACACGGTCCTGACGAGATCGTGATATTCCGGGAGCAACTCGTCGTTGGGTTGCGCCTACCTTTCCACCCCCTCATCGTTGAGGTTATGAACCACTTCGGCATTACCGTCGGTCAGCTCCACCCGAATTCTATCCGTAATTTGGTTGGGACTATCTCCCTCTTTTGCGAACAGATTTTGCCTTTAGACCTGGAGATCTTTTCCTCCATTCTAATGCTTAAGAAGCAAGCGGGTTCCCTTCCCGGGCGTAGGCAGGCGTACTACCTGTCTCCTCGCCCGGGTTTCAAGCTTTTACACGATCTTCCCAACAAGGTCCCGGTGTGGAAACGGGACTACTTCGGGGTGCAAAGTGCAATGGGGTGGTTGTTCCAAACCGGGTGGGGGATGGCTGCCCCCGATCCCAGTGTCACGCTAGATAGGGAGACGGCGAAGGGCCTCCAGGAATGAGCCCGGCTTGGGCTAAAATGACACCATTATCTGACGGACGCCAAGCTCATCTAGGTCGGCCTGAGTTCGGGTAGGTTCCTTGCTCAGAGGCTTGCCTTTTGTTTTGCTTTCCATTCTTTCGTTTTCCTGACGCTGAGCTCTTTTTGCAGGTGTAAGGGACGCAGAGAAGACTCGTGGTGGGAACCTATTTCATGCCATGAAGAGGAGGAAGCGAGTTGCCAAACGAACTCGTGCCGAACTGCCCCAAGATGCGAAGCCCAAGGTACCGGGCTACCCGCAAGTGGATCCGCCCAGGGAGCCCGAGATGGCCCTTCCAGTACGAGAAGCGGCAGGGGCCCCTTCCGCCAAGGCTGCTTATACGGGAGCTCCTCCTTACACAGAGACTGCTTATACGCGAGCTGGGCCTTCAGGCTCGGGAGGCCAAGGCGAGTTCAGGAGCGTGTTGTCGTCGAACCACGCTCTTCAAAAAAGTAGGGAGGCCGTTTACCCTGAGGAGGTCGCGGCGTGGACCGATCTTCCTTTGAACCATGTAGCCGAGCGTGCTGCCTCTTATGCCATGGTGGTAAGTCAGCAACTTCTTGTCGGGCTCCTTGTCATTACCTTTCTTGCTATTGCTCTTTGAACATTCCCGTTATTTTTCCTTTTGGTAGGTGAACTCCTCCATCCATGCCTTAGCGGCCCAAGCAGAAAGGAGCTCGAGGCGGGCACGAGCTGCCGAAGAGGCTTCCCGCGCTGCCGAAGCGGCTTCTCTCGCTGCACAGGCCAGGCTGGCGAGGTCTCAGAGAGACCCCGAGGCCATGGGAGTGGTGGTGAAGCACATGGCGGACCTGAGGCTGGACTTGCAGCATCAGGTCGAATACCTTCAAGAGGACATTCGGGAGAGGACCAAGATCTTTTCTCAGGGCATCGAGGATGCCAAGAAGAAGGCCGTCGAAGACTATATCGCCTCGCCGCATTTTGACGACCTGATGGTGGACTCGTACAGAAGGGGTTTTAAATTAAGCCGGTGGATGATCCGGAATACGTACCCCGTGCTTGATATTAGCGCCATAACCACTTCGCGCATTACTCAGGAGATGGCAAACGCTGCTGACGGTGAACCAGACTTTGAGGACGAGGCAGGACCTTCGGGTATCGTTGAAGTGCCTTCCGATGGTGAAGAAGTACCTCCGGGCCTGTGAGCTCGCTTCTGTTGTTTTTTTTTTTTTGGAATGTAAACAAAGTATTTTGCAATGGAATGTTCTTTTGGTTAAGTGTTGTTCACTCTTTCTTCCGAACTGACCATATGCCCAATCCGTTTTTTAGCCGGGTTACTGCACTCGTGCGGCCTGTTTTGGTGTCAACACTTGGCCTCTGAGATGTCGATGTCCTTACTAGTTCGCTATTAGCACTTTGTTTGCCCATGCCAAGGTCCTTGTTAGCTTGGTATTCTAGCCCCTAGGCTCTGGTAGCGATTTAGTCTACTTTGCTTGGTGATCTATAGGTAGTATCGTCTCAAGTTAACGAGGTTCCATGCTCGGCGTACTTGTTTGCCTTCTAAAGTTTCGAGCTCGTATGCTCCTCCGAGCGCTCTCTTTACTCGGTAGGGCCCTTCCCAGTTCAGTCCGAGTTTGCCGATACCGGGCTCGGGTGCCATGATCTTACAAAGAACTAAGTCACCAACGCGGAAGTTCCGCTTTTTTACTCTGGCATTGTAGTACCGAGCTACTCTTTGCTGGTAAGCTGCAGTCCGAATGTACGCGAGATCTCTTACCTCGTCGAGTAGATCGAGGTTGGTACGTAGTTCTTCTCCGTTTGTCTGCTCGTCGTATGCTTCTAGTCGTCATGTGGGTACTTCGATCTCCGCTAGTATTACTGCTTCGGTGCCGTAGATGAGGTTAAAGGGGGTTTCTCTCGTGGCGGTTTTTTCGGTAGTTCGGTGAGCCCATAGAACACTTGGTAACTCGTCCGCCCACAACCCTTTAGCTCGGTCTAGTCGCACTTTCAGTCCGCGAAGGATAGCTCTGTTCATAACTTCTGTTTGACCGTTTGCCTGCGGGTGTGCGACCGATGTAAAGTTCTGCCGAATCCCCAGATCTTGGCACCATTCCTGAAATTTTATGTCCTCGAACTGCTTGCCATTGTCGGAGATCAGTACCCGAGGTAACCCAAAGCGACATACTATGCTCTTCCAAAATAAATTCTAGATGTTTCGGGCTGTGATTGTTACGAGAGGTTCAGCTTCTACCCACTTCGTGAAGTAATCCACCGCCACTACTAGGAAATTCCTCCCACCTGTTGCTGGCGGGAATGGTCCTAGTAGGTCGATGCCCCATTGTGCCAAGGGCCACAGACTAGTGAGGTACTTGAGGTCGGCGACAGGCTGATGGTGGATGTTGGCGTGCCTCTGGCACTTGTCGCATTTTCTGATGATCTCGGTGGCCTCGGCCTTCATTGTTGGCCAGTAGTACCCTTGTCGAAGTGCCTTCTGAGCGAGAGCCCTGCCCCCCAAGTGTCCGCCGCACAGACCCTCATGGGTGTCACATAGTACGAGCTCAGCCTCGGTATGTCGCAAGCAACGCAGATAGGGAAGCGTGTAGGATCATCGGTACAGCCGTCCGTCTATTATGACATACTTGGCTGCCTAGCGCTGCACCCTTCTGGCTGCATTGCGATCTGGAGGGAGTGTTCCATGTAGTAGGAAGCTCGCGAGTGGGTCAATCCAGCTCGACTCTGCCTCAAGGATGGGAGCGACCTCCACTGCCCCCCTGAGAATACTAGGCCGAGGTAAGTCCTCTATATACACTGTTCTCATGGTGTTTGTCACTGGTGCTAGCTAACCGGGACAGGGCATCGGCCTCAGTGTACTCTGACCTCGGGATTTGTCCGATGAAGTGTGACTAGAAGTTGAGGAGAGCCTCATTTACCTTTGCTAAGTAGGCGATCATGGTTGACTCGCGAGCTTCATATTCGCCGGTGAGCTGGTTGACTACGAGCTAGGAATCACTGCAAACGACTATGTGCTTCGCTCTTACTTCTTGTGCTAGGGTTAGCCCGACTATCAGCGCTTCATATTCCACCTCATTGTTGAATGCCGTGAACTCAAAGCGTAGCGCGTACTCCAGTTTTATGCCACTCGGGCCGCGAAGAACTACACCGGCTCCGCTGCCCTGTTGATTCATGGAGCCATCCATGTGAAGGATCCATGGCTCCTCATCCCAGTTCGCACTTGGCCTAATCAGGAGAGATGTCGATTTGGGTATGACCTCACAGTGCTCAGAATCGAATTTCCTGGAAGCACTGAGCTCACCTGAACTGGGAGCCTCATGCTCGGTCGGGCCAGGGGTCTCGGAGCGGAACGTGCATTCTGCAACAAAGTCTGCCAAGGCTTGGGCTTTGATGGCAGTTCGGGGCTTGTACTGGAGGTCGTATTCACTGAGTTCGATGGTCCACTTTGTCAATCGTCCAAAGACCTCGGGTCTAAGTAATACTTGCCTTAGGGGTTTGTCGGTGAGGATGACGATGGTATGGGCTTGGAAATACGGGCGGAGTTTGCGGGCCACGATGACCAGCGCATAGGCTAGCTTTTCTATTTCTGGATATCTTGTTTCTGCTCCCTGCAATATCTTGCTAACATAGTAGATGGGTCGTTGGACCCGATCTGCTTCCTTTATTAGTACTGAACTGACCACTTCGTCGCTTGCCGAGAGGTACAGTTCCAAAACGTCGCCCTCTTTGGGCCGGGTCAACACTGGGATGCTGGCGAGGTATCTTTTGAGCTCGTCAAATGCGAGCTGACAGTTCGGGTTCCACTCGAACCCTTTGCCTTTTATTGACTTGAAGAAGGGCAGACAGCGGTCTGCTAATTTAGACATGAAACGACTCAGAGCGGTTATCCTGCCGTTTAGCCTCTGAACCTCTTTTACTTTTCGTGGGTCCATCCTGATTTGGTTGTAGCCCGAGTAGGCGTCTAGGAAGCTTAGCAACTCGTGTCCCAAGGTCGCATCTACTAGGCGGTCAATCCTGGGAGGGGGAAGCAATCTTTTGGGCAAGCCCGGTTCAGGTCGGTGTAGTCGACGCACATGCACCATTTGTCGTTTGCCTTTTTTACCAGTACTGGGTTGGCTACCCAGCTTGGGTAATGAGATTCCCTGATGAAGTCTGCTTCGAGGAGCTTCTCGACCTCCTCATCGACCGCCCTCCAGCGTTCTGGGGCTAGGTTGCATTTCTTTTGTCTAATGGGTCTGACTACGGGGTCAGTATTGAGCTTGTGAGTTATGAGCACAGGGTCTATGCCGGGCATTTCTACCGTGGACCAAGCAAAAACATCTAAATTTTGAAGTAAGAAACTTACCAGTTCGGATTGTAGAGGTTCTTGGATGGAAGCACCAATTTGTAGCGTCTGAGCTGGGTCTGTCGTCGAAGTCGGGACCGTGACCGTTTCTTTCATGGGCGCAGCTCGCTCTTCGCCTTGCTCCGTAGGGCGTTCCAGTTCGAGTTCGCCAGCCACCTTGGTTTTTCCCTTTAAAGCGGCCACATAGCATTTGCGGGACTCGAGTTGGTCGTCCCGCGCTACTCCCACACCGAAGTCCATGGGGAACTTCATCGCCAAATAGTAGGTGGAGACCACCGCCCGTAAGACATGGGTGATTGGCCGCCCTACTATGGCGTTGTATGGGGAGGGGGTCGCGACCACCAGGAAGTCATGGTTAAGTCTGATCGCACAGGGCCACGTGCCGACCTCGACGGGTACTGTTACTTTCCCAAGGGGCCTGACTTCTTCCTCACTAAAGCCCACCAAAGGAGTGTTCGCGGGCTTTAGTCACTTCCCCGCAGCTGGAGTTGGTCAAATGTCGATTTGAATAGAATGTCTGCCGAGCTGCCTGAGTCAACAAGCACGCGCCTGACTTCGAAGTCGTTGATCCTCAGCTTTATCACAAGTGCATCGTCGTGAGGGTAGTGGACCCCTCGCGCATCGTCTTCTGTGAAAAGAATTGGCTCTTCCGTCTTCGGCCTCTTTGGAGGATTTTGGTCTTCTCGGGCAGCTTCGCGAACTGACGTCCGGGCCGCTGCCGAAGTGCACCCTGCTACAACCGAACCTCCCACTATCACGTGGATGGTCCCCCGAACTGGCCTCTCTTCCGGAGGCTGCTTCTGTGGTTGTTCGGCTGGCTTGCTGCTAGATTCAGGAGCATCATTGTCGCGCTCTCCTTGCTGACCTGTCTTACTATTATTATTATTATTGTTACTACTATGCTGTACAAAATTTCTTAAGTACCCGCGGCGGATGAGTTCCTCTATCTCGTCGCGGAGACTATTACAATTTTCGGTACTATGACCGTGATCTCTATGGAAACTGTAGTACAAGTTTTTGTTCCTCTCGTTTGGGTTCCCTTTTAGGCGAGGTGGCCACTTTACGTACGGGGCGTCCTTGATCATCATTAAGATCTTAGCCCACTCTGTGTTCAATGGCGTATAGTCTGTCCGACCTGCCACGAGAGCCCGGAACGGCTGGCTCGGTTTCAGCGCCCGAGCTGGATCCTTCCGGCTGTCTCCTTGGCTAGGGAGTTTTTCTCTCTTTCTTTTTTCAGACCCGCCCCCAGTCCTTTGATGGATCTCCTCCTCCGTTCGCATGAACTTGTCTGCGAGATCAAGGAATTCGGTGATGGTGGTGGGCTGGTTGGCCACTATGTGCCATTTGAACTCCTTGTGCGTCACTCCCATCTTGGCCGCCGCGAGCTGAACTGCGGGGTCCAAGCGTGGGATCTGTAGGCATGCGTCGTTAAACCGCTTGATGTAGCTGCAGATGGACTCCCCTTCCTTCTAGACCACGCCAATGAGGCTCTCCTCGGTTCGGGGGCACCGCTTGCTGGTTACGAAGTGCACGGTAAAGACTTGTACGAACTGGGCCCATCTCCTTATTGACCCGGGGGCCAGGTTCTTGTACCAGGTGCGAGCCACTCCTCTGAAGGTGGTGGTGAAGGCTACGCACATATAGGACTCGCTGGCTCTCGCCAGGTGCATTTGAGACTAGAAGGCATCGACATGGTCGCTGGGGTCAAAGGACCCGTCATACTTGTCAAGTGGGGGGAGTTTGAAGTCTCTGGGCATGGGGACTGCAAGGAGTCTTGATGACAGGGGGGAAGGGACTGAGAGGACAGGGTAGCTTTTACCTCATCCGAGCTCGCTTCTTCTTTTCCTCGGAGCCCGGGTAGGATGCGGGTTGCAGTTCGACGACTTCGCTGGCGGTGCCTCTGCTGCTTGGATGGCCCAGCGCTGGCACTACTTGCCTCGGTGTTCCCGAGCTCGATGGGCCTGAACTGTTGGGGGTAGTCCGCGGCTAAGGCGCTGAACTAGTTCTCGGTGTGAAGGAGCCCGTCTTGAGGGTGTCGAGGTGATGCTGTTTTGACAAATCGGGTTCCTGACCTGTCGGCGCATGGCGAGGTGGGGGCCGCAGCTCGCTCTCTCCTGCCAGGGGATGATGCCTGGCTCCTGGAGGGGCTCCGAGGCTGGGAGGCCTGAGCTTGGGGGGGCCGAGCTTGGGAAGCCTCCTGGTGGGGGCGCTCGCCTTGAGGGGAGGGCTTAGCTCGCCTAACGGTGGGGTGCTGAGGTGGGAGTTGCGGCTGAATTTGAAGTAGTTGGGGGAACTGCTGTTGGTAATGGTACTGGGAGACATGGTGCAGCATCTGCTGCTGGTGGATTGCTGTTGTTGAAGCTACTGCACCTGGGCTTGGATGGCCCGCATGCCATGCATCAGGTCATCGAATTGGTTTTGGCTAGTTGCCGGGGGAACAATGGTAGGTTCAGCAAAGGTGGTTCCAACAGGAGGAAGGGGGACGTTCACGGAGGGAAGATTCATAGGCGCCACTGTTCGCGGCGTACTCAGGCTGGAGGTCCCATCCACCGAAAGGGGGATGGTGTACTGTCCGATACATACCACGGGGACTTGAAGTTGTTCCCTAGTGGCATCCATCTCCGTGTTATGTTCGACATTGCTGGAAGAAGCCATAGGTGTTGGGGTTTCTTGGTCAGAAGATGCTACGAAAGTTTTAAAGGGAGGCTTTTAGAAGCGTATTCCCACAGACGACGCCAAATGATGTAGCACAATCCGGTCGGTCCTAGCTGTCAATGACCTTGCCTCTGACTGGAGCAACAGGTGCTTGAAACAGAGAAGAAGGCGAGGAATCTCCGGGGAGGAACTCGGTGAGATTGCTCCGAAACTCAAGTTAGTATTTTCTCAAAGGCAAGATCAAAACCAGATAGTGCAAAGTTATCACATACCTCCTTCTTGGGGGGGAAGAGAGCCTTTTAAAACCACTTCACGCACTCACTCCCAAGCTCCTGTCAGGTCGGGTATCATTACCTCTACATTTCTGCCAGTTCAGGTGTCATCACCTCTGCTAGGGCAGGCAACCGCCACTGCTCTCTTTGTCGGAGCCATCTCTGCGACTGGAGGTGGCGGCGGCAGGTGGCCGTTGAAGTGCGGCTGTCAAGCGTCAGATCCTAAGTCAGTCAGGTGCGCCGCTTCAGGATACGGACTCCTTTGGTGTCAGGTATGGTTGTTCAGTTCGGCGGCCTGGAGACGAAGTGCTGGAGTGGTGTGCGAGGTGAAGTCTTGAATTCGGATAGAGGTGTGGCCCGAATTGCCCTGGGGTGGGCCAGTTCGGGTTGTTGCCTTTTGCGCTCCTCGTAAGGCTCGGGGTCAAAGGGGGAGTTCGGGCTCCTTTTGGGGAGCTCGGACCGCTGGTTCCTCCTCTCGGAGCTTGCGCCTTGAGCGTACTGCCATGCCCAGCTGTTGCTTCTGCCACGTGTTGAGTGGTTAAGAGGTCGGGCCAAATCTTCCTTCATCAGTTCCCATTAACCAAGAATCCCATGTTCTTTTTTCAGATTAATGTGGGGGCCAGGGAAAGTTTATTTTCCTGGGTACCTATCTCCTAGGTGGTAAATAACTTTTTCACTTGAGGGAAAATTTACAACACTTGAATGGGACAAAAATGCCCATTTTAATAATGAATTTTTATGGATAAATACACTTACTTGGGTGAGTGTTTCCCAAGAAAAACTTATCCAAGTAATTACATTTACCCAAGTAAATAACTTACCGAAAAGCGGGGCCTTAATTCATTCCATGGAGAATATTCTTTACATCAAATGAGGGAAGGATCTAGCTAGCTTCCTCTGTAAGGTTAGATTGGCATTTGAGTTTCTTTGTACACAAGCAAGATAATGGAGGAGCTTCAGAGGGAAAACTCTCATGGATGCTCCTCCTCTTCTTCCATGTGGTTTTGAGATGTAAAACGAAACCTTTAGCCATCTTCAATGCTTTTTCTCTTATAAGATTTTGGGACTTAGAGCTAGTGTTTCTCAGCAAAATAAGGTGAAGATATGACGAGTCTCCTTACTAGCATGTTGCCGATCGGGCTTCGATCCCCCACAATCAAGATGAGGTCAAATATTCATTTGCTATGGAGTACCATGGTCCTCTTGTCACATACGATCTCCTTCGTGTAGTGTCGATTGACATCAAACGAATCTCGTCTGCTACTGTGATTCCTCCTACCACTCATTACGCTAGATCCTTCTAGCAAGAACTCCAAATAACTAAATTGATCAAAAAAAGAACTCCAAAGAACTAACCCTAGGTTTTGACAAGATTGTTTCTCCCACATCTGTGATCGCCTTTGACCAGAGAGATAGAGGTGGTCCTGATTATGGATTATCTGGTGAATTTAGTAGCTCGGGCATGTTAGCATTCTCATGAGTTGAAGGGGGTAGCTGCCACCTCTATTTGTTTGGAACGAAGGAGGAAGGCGAACAGTAGATTTCAGTCTCCCGTTTGAATGAAAAAGTTTAGTGTTTTGGTTAGAGGTGGGCCTACCATCTAAAAGTAGAAGATAATGACTTTATTAGTTCATAATCTCAAAACACCTCAACTCTTAGGTAGAATATAACGAACAATGTCTTCTTTTGAAAGGTAGTTTTGTCATTTTTAACATATAACTGAGGATCGGTTAACGGTAGAGACTAACTTTGTATTTTTTGAAAGTTTAAATACTGCAGTGGCACGTTGGGTACTAAAATTGAATTTTCCCTTAAAAATTACATAATAAAGTATTATGTCCATTTCATCGTTAATATCCGTTAGCATGCAAGCCACACAACATTCTAATTTTTAAATTCCAAAACTACCCTTGTATGGTCCAAAACTACCCATTGTACTTTTTCAGATAGTAGACAAAGACACTCTTTCTCTTCAACAGAACTAGAGCTACGAGACAAAGGAGACATTTTGGACCATGCGTTTCCGACCGTTCCATTTCCACTGATGTGTCATGTATGCCACATCAGCAAATAAATGGAATCAGTAAAAAAAGGTATTTGGTAGCCCTGTTAAAAAAACATTTTTGTAATAATTAGCTTTGAAATTCGGGAAAGGAGGGTTTTCTTGAAACACCGAATTATTTCTTGAATCGCCTAGGTGATCCTGAATCACCTAGGTGACATGGTACATTGAAATTTTGAAAAAGTTGACTACATTTTTAGATGTCACATATTTGTCATTATAAATATATTATAATATTAAGCCAAATCACTTTAAAGGTCTAGTAAACTTACATCCAATAAAAAAATGAATGAAACAAATCACTTGTAAATGGGGACTCACTTGCAAAATAGAACGGTCTTAATATTCACCGATACCAAACACCTTAAAAGACACCAATCTCTTTTCAACGGCACCGTGTAACAAGGGTTCTCTTCGTCGCGCCATCAAGTGCCATCCTCTGTGCCTTCAGCCGCAACTCCAGCGTCCCAGTGTGTGCCATGGGTGGGCTAAACATGTACTTTTGTATGGGGGATTGCCAATGGCAATATTGTAATATTGTAGTATGCTTTTTCATCTTTTTGACGTTTCTTATTGTCACTCCCCCAAAAGCTTAACGTACTCTTTGAGGGGAGGTAGGTAGTCGAGTGAGCTCATAAGCGTGTAAAGGTTAAGCACGAGATCCCCTCGACACTGTACTGTGTGCTTGTGCTTACCACCGATTTATGCAATACAAGTAGCCTTTTGCTAATTTGTGTGCCTTCTTGTTGCCTTTGTGTGTGTGTTTGCTTTGTTTCGTAGGCTTACTCGCCCATTTCGAGTGCCGCACGGGGCCCCAACGATTACCCCCGTGACAGTTGGTATCAGAGCAAGTTGGCTAATTGCAACAGCAGTTGGTTTTCAGCAGATTAGCCCAGAGCCAGTTGAAGCGGTCATTTCGACAAGCAGCATTTTGTGGGGTGCGGTCCCTAGTCACCTCCACCCAGGATCGAGCAGAATTCAAATCAGGCCTGTTAAGAGGCCATTTCATTGTTCGTGTCCCCATTCCAATGACATTAAAACAGCTTCCCTTGCGGTTGCAGACGCTTTGGTTGTTGTCCTCATGCGGTGGCAGACGCGTGAGCCTTGATAGGAATGTGGGTACACTGCCCGAGCAGATTGTTTATCAGGCCTATCAAGAGGCCATTCAATGTTCGCGTTCCCATTCCAATGACCCTAAAACAGCTTCCCTTGTGGGTGCAGACGCATTGGTTGTTGTCCTCATGCGGGGGCAGACGCGTGGGCCTTGTTAGGAATGCGGTTACGCTAGCCGTTGGAGCATGGCGGCCCTACACTGGCAAAGTATCAAGTGGACATGCTCAGTTTTCAGGTGGATGAGATGAGAGCTGAATGGGTGGCCATGAAAGTGGCCATGGCCTCTCCCTCCGACCTCCAGACTCAATTGGATGATCTAAGAGGAGACATGACGCTCCTCAAGAGACTAGTGGCCAGCACTCCAAGCCCCTCCACAACACTGGCCCCTGCTCGTGTGAAGATTCGGGAGCCCACACCTTATGCCGGCTCCCGAGATGCTAGAGAACTTGACAACTTCTTGTGGCAAATGGAACAATATTTCCATGCCGCTGGCATTGATGATGACCTAACGCAAATTCGTACAGTGATTATGTATTTGACTGACATTGCTATGCTATGGTGGCGCAGGCGATGCCAAGACATTGAACGGGGTACGTGCACCATCGAGACATGGGCTGATTTCAAACGAGAACTAAAGCGGCAATTCTACCCAGAGAACGTGGAGTACCTGGCACGGAAGAAGTTGAAATCACTCAAGCATGAGGACTCACTCCACGATTATGTTAAAGAGTTTTCAGCCCTTACCTTGGAGATCACGGACATGTCCGACAAGGATCTACTATTCAACTTCATGGACGGACTGAAGCCATGGGCCGAACTAGAACTCCAACGCCGCAACGTACAGGACCTCGCCACGGCAATGGCACTGGCGGAGCAACTCAATGAGACCAGCTTGTCAGATGAAGAAACCCCTAAGCCAGAAAACCCACGTTCCCCTAAATCGAGTGGGGGAGCAAGTCCCTCACGCCCTCCGTACGACAACTCCAGCTTCAACAAGCCAGCAAGACAAGACTATGGGAAGAAGCCACAAGGAGAGCAAGGCCCTCAGCACCGTTACAAGCCCAGAACCGCTGGGTCCCCAATTTCTTGCTTCCTTTGTGGGGGAAATCACTTGGTTCGCAACTGCCCAACCAAGAAGAAGATCAATGCCCTTGTCGCCAAGCTCAGTGATGACGAGCAAAGTGATGAGGAAAAGTCTGTACGGGCGCCTAGAGTGGGCGCCCTTCAACTCTTCAACGCCATGGTGAAGAAGGGGGCCAATCATGAAAGGACAAAGAAAGCCCAAAGGGGGCTGAAGTATGTAGACATCCTCCTCGGCGGGAAGCAGACTCAAGCCCTTGTTGATACAGGGGCCTCCCACAACTTCATCTCAGTTGCCGAGGCCAAGCGACTCAAGTTGAACACTGTGAAAGAGACAGGGTGGATCAAGGCCGTGAACTCCGGGGCAAAGGCGATTGAAGGCATGGCTCGTGGGGTTGACCTCCAAGTTGGGCCGTGGACAAGCAAGATTAATCTTTCAGTGGGACCCTGGATGACTTCCGAGTTGTCTTGGGAATGGACTTCATGAGACAAGCAGAAGCAGCACTCCTACCTCACATCAACTCTTTATGCATTTTGGATGAGCGCTCCCCTTGCATGGTACCAGTTACGACTTCTACTAAGGTTCATGGGAAGCAAGTTTCTGCACTACAACTTTTTCACGAAGAAGCCTTGTTCAACACCAACCTGAAGGAAGCAGAGAAGTTCCCCACTCCACTGGCGGAAGAAGCCGCCCCTCAAGCCAACAACTACAACAACAGCAGGAAGCAGCAGGCCATCCAGCCGTCTACACCTCTCCAGCAACAGGGTTCGTGCGTGTCAACAACCACCAAGCAAAGCAGAAGACCCAAGGCCGTGACAAACTTTGCCCACACCTACTGCCACAACCATCGGGGAGAGCGAGTGCCACCCGAGCCATTTAGGGGCCACATTCACATTATCCCTCAAGATAAATCCCGTAGTAGCCTTGCGAGTCACCCTTGGGGAAAAATGCATGGGAACCAACACCCAAACAATCCAAAATACCATTTTGACCTAGCCTTGGCCACCAACCTTCCTACCACCATCAGGAACAAGTCAAAATCCTACCTTGAAGCAGCCAAGCAGGGACTTAACTTAGGGACTAGCCATAGGTTTTCCCCACCATCGAGAACATCCACTAGCAATCTACCCAACCTACTATCTAGGCCTTGGAAGAAACCCGGTTCGTGGAGCAGTCGAAGAACCTTCTTTCACCAACAAGAAGTTGAAGCCTCAAGCAGAAGTTGGAAGAAACCCGGTTCGGGGAGCAGTCGAAGAACCTTCTTTCACCAACAACAAGTTGAAGCCTCAAGCAGAAGCTAGTCTTCGAGGACGAAGACTGAATTGAGTGGGGGAGACTGTAACAAGGGTTCTCTTCGTCGCGCCATCAAGTGCCATCCTCTGTGCCTTCAGCCGCAACTCCAGCGTCCCAGTGTGTGCCATGGGTGGGCTAAACATGTACTTTTGTATGGGGGATTGCCAATGGCAATATTGTAATATTGTAGTATGCTTTTTCATCTTTTTGACGTTTCTTATTGTCACTCCCCCAAAATCTTAACGTACTCTTTGAGGGGAGGTAGGTAGTCGAGTGAGCTCATAAGCGTGTAAAGGTTAAGCACGAGATCCCCTCGACACTGTACTGTGTGCTTGTGCTTACCACCGATTTATGCAATACAAGTAGCCTTTTGCTAATTTGTGTGCCTTCTTGTTGCCTTTGTGTGTGTGTTTGCTTTGTTTCGTAGGCTTACTCGCCCATTTCGAGTGCCGCACGGGGCCCCAACGATTACCCCCGTGACAACCGGGCATTGGAGCTACGACCATAATGGGTCTTCAGAACGGTTAAGAGTGGGTGTGGTTGTGTGGGACCGGGCATTGGAACTAAGAGATAAAGACTCCAGTCTTTCCCTCTTTTCTTTCACTATTTTCCCCCTTTTCATTCTTATGTCATACGTACAGGATCTGGTGTTGCCCAACATAAAGAAATTAGAGTTTGCATATTATATGGTGTTAAACGGTTAAAAAACTTATTTATGAGGACTTCTTATGTGATGGAGTGGAACCCAAAGACACCCTCTTAGTAGGGCTAGGAGAATCTATTGATGTTCAATGGAAAGCAAATGAGATTTCTAGGCAGACACAACCAACAGATTAAGGGATCGAAGGAGATGGGGGATTTAACAATGAGTCTATATATTCATTTGCAGGTGGTGGACGTTCTGGCTTTGATTTGGGACATGGCTCTACATCCAAGAGCTCGATCTCTGCATCTGTTGATTCATCATCAAAGGGGGGCATAAAATTGTCCAATTTTAATTTTGAGATATATAGTTGAAGCTTTGTCTAAAGATTTTAGAAAGAAGAAAGAATTACCCAGGTTAGAAGATATTGAAACCTCTCTAACTCCGGGGGTTTCAGGCTCCGAGGTGGTTTTCCCGTGCCTAAGAACGGCACCTATGAGGAGGAACTCCTCCCATGTACCCCGCCTCATCATCTCCATCTCTGCAATCCTATCACAGTCCTTCACCTTACATGCACCTTTCTTTTCCTCCCAATCAAACCTCTGTTTCTTCGGTGTTGTCTATTCTTTTCAAGAAAGTTGGACGGATAAATAGAAATAATAGAGACATGAGGCTCACATAATGGGCATATCTGGTTTTGGGACTCCAGTAGAGGAACTTATTGTCTCATAAATTTCTACAAAAAAAGTTTTGCAGAAATATCAACAAATCTAGGCGGATTTGGTTTTGGGACTTTAGGTATGGAGTTGTTAGGGCAGATATGGGTGGATATCTGGTTAGATTGCCAAGTTTTTTTCTAAAGAAATGCTACATTGTGAAATTTTGATAAAAAAATCAAGGGTAAAGTAGTCTTTTTAATATTTTCATTATAAATTCCTAACAGTTGTCCATTGTCAGAAATGTCTAGGGTACTTTAAGGCTATGTTTGGTTTGAAGGAAAAGGTAGGGCAAGGAATTGTAAAGGTTTTCCCACCTTTCCCTTCCTTTTCCTACCTTTTCCTTCAAACCAAACACAGCCTAAGTAATTTCTTATACAGTAGGGTAGGTTTGTGTCACTTTGCTAAACTATATGGATAGTTTAAGTATTTAATTGTATGATTTAAAGTCTAAATCCTTAAATTTCTATCCCAAACCAATGGCAATATGCCACACCAACTTGTTTTCCTCATTTTAAAATTAAAGTGATTTTTTGAATGATGTGGCAGATTGCTATTGGTTAGGACAGACTATGTGATTTCGATAAACCTTAACCTTAAATTTTAAATTATACACACTTAAACCTTAAAAACTAAATTCATAAACCTTAAATTAAATTCATTGTATAAAATACCTTTGTTTGGATGGATGTCCTCCAACGGGATAGGAGCAAAGCATGCCCATAAGTATCTCCTAACTCTCATTAGATTATGAGGTTCAACTATTATGATTTTGTTTGTGGTTTTAAAATAATTTCAATCCAATGGAGCCAAGTATGCCCATTGTAGTCCCAGTTTTCAACTAGACATGATTTTTTTATTTTTTTTTGGTTCCCCATGTGCGGGCTTAGGTAGAAAAAACCACTTCTGCACTGATTACATTGGTCAACATAAAAATGTTTCAGGAATTCAGATATAAACAAACAATAGTACTAGATACAACCTTCATAACCATAACTGTCTTTGGTTTTTCTTGTAGTCCAAATCCGAGCAACATATAAAGAAGAGAAAAGGGAATGAACTAAGGTGAGTAGAGGGAGGGGTGGAGCTAGTAAATTTTTATGAGGGGATCAAAACATAAAATGAATTGCAGAGTAGGGGGAAAAGTGAATATAGATGGACCAATGGGGCAACCATTAGGGTGGGGAGCGGGGGAGGAGGAAAATATATATACATATATAAAAGTGAGGATTTTTGGGCCAAGGGGACATGGCTCCCCTAGGTCCCCCTGGCTCCACCCCTGAGTAGATGAACTAAGTTGCTTTCTAATACTTGCAATAAAGCAAAGAGTTTTAAGATTATGAGCCCTTTGATACTTAATAATTAGGTTCCATTCGCACAATGACCATTTTAACCATAAAAATCCATTATTAAAAGGGGCATTTTTGTCCCATTCAAGTGTTGGCAACTTTTCCCCCAAGTGGGAAAGTTATTTATCCACCAAGAAAATAAACTTTCCTTAATCCTCACATAAATCTTAGAAAAGAACATGAGATTTTTTGTCAATAGGAATCAAAATCCCATTAACTAACTTTCCCCCCTCTCAAAATCCAGAAAAAGAACACTCCCTTAGACGATGGATCTTCAGACTAAGTAAATGAAGATAGTTGGTGAGGAAAGCAAGGCAATAAACTAAGAGAGTCCTATTGTGTGTACATTTTTTTTTTGGGGGGGGGGGGGGGTTGCCACTTGCCATGCCTATATATAGAGGAGGTGTTGTATTCGCTAAAGAGTCCCATTCTTGCAAGGAGATGGCCGTCACAAGGCTAGTTTGAGCTTCTCAATACCTCGTTCTCCATCTGGTTGTGGTTTTTGGGCGGTAGAGTCAAGCTAGTTTGTTTGATGCCCAAGCTGATTCAAATGACCAAGAAGCTAATTGGTTCCTTCCAAGATACACGTCAGCACAGACTTGTGTTGTACCCACTATTTTCAAAATCGGACCGGACTGGACGGTTGGACCAAAAAAACCAAGAACCGGTCACTTGACCGGTTCTGTTTTCCTCCAAAATCGCTTTTTCCTCCAAAACTGTTGATTTTAGTCAGCAAACCGTTGAACTGGCCGGTTAACCATTCGAACCGGTAACCGGACCCTTGATCGGTTCGGTCACTGGTTCATTTTTAAAAACCATGGTTGTACCTATGGACCTCATTAATTTTAACCGGTGGTCCTTGTTAAAAATAGTAGGTGTTTGGCATTGATGTTGTTGCTTCGAAGATGTTTTATGAGAAAACGGTGTTGTATGCATAAGGGCCTGCCATGTAGGCTGTTTTTTGGGAAAACAGCATTGGTTTTGTTTGGTACCGGTGTTGTATAACCATTTTCAGCATTGATCTATATTATCCAACGCCCAAGATGATGCCACGTCATTACATCGTTGGCAGCAACAGATTATTTATTTATTTATTATAAAACATTGAATTTGGCATTTCTTCAGACCACACTTTTCCGATTTTAAGGCATGGTTTAGAGCAACGTTTTTTTTTTTTTGAAAAAATGATGTCAAATAAGAGTTCATTTTCTAAAGCACCTCCTTTTTTTTTCTAACATGATACCAATGTAGCGTCGTTTTCTCGAAAAATGATTAAATGCCGCCATAATAAATTAATCAATGTCACATCTTCAGGGTATAAATATTAAATAAAATATTATATATTTAATATATTATATAAGCATAAGTATTAAATCTTAAATAAAACAATAAATGTTTTGGACCCATTTTTCTTCATAAAGTGGGGTATTAATTATGAACAAAATTGATTAAAATCTTAAATCAAATTGTAACCTATTAAAAATCCTTTTATAAAAAATCAAATAAAAACCTAATATTAAATTATAATATAGATAATGGGTGCCAAATAAAAACAGGTCATTTTTTCAAAAGCAAAAGTTCAAATTAGTAACCCCGGACATAGTACAGGGTCATTATCTATTATTTTTAATCTAGGGAAAATGTATGACGTGGAAAAGACATGGTATGGGAAGTGTTTTGACCAATCAAAACCCACTCATGAATTTTGATAAATAACCCTTGATGACTACTATGTTTATGATTCCAATTGATTGGTTAGAAGTTTTTCAGATATCATATCTTTTTCATATCAGTCCAACCCATTAATATATTAGTTTGATTTTTGGTTTAATTTGGTTGAAACTTTTAGTCAAATCAAACCAAAACCGAAAACCAAAAAGTGTGAAAAAATTGAAATCGAATTGAACGGAACTATTTCAGTTTGCTTCATTTGGTTTGAGGTTAAATATCCGGAGTTGAGTACATGCTACTGCCATAAATCTTCCTTCCCCTGTATTTGTATTTTACCTAGCGACTCAAGTATGCAACTTTTATTTTTTTAAGGCTGTGTTTGGAATCAATGTAAAACCTCATAGGTGTAAAAGTACATCAATGTTATTTTACACCGAATCGTAAAAAGGCTTTGAAAAGCGTAGAGTTTTATATCGCTTTTGTTGATGTAATATTTACATCATAATCGATGTAAAACTTTACTCTTGATGAGATTTTATATCGATTTATAATGTAAAACTCCACTCTATCCAAATGCCAATAAATCTAAACCAGAGTAAAGCTTTATGTTGATCTTGATTTACACTGACAAAACTGAATGTAAATATTTACATTAATCTTAGTTTACATCACTTCCGAACGCAGCCTAAGGGTAACGAGTGGATGAAATGTAGGAAGCACTTGGTGGCCGGTGCTATCGAAGAACAAAATGTTTCACGACATTCCAATATTCGAACAACAGTTAAGGGCAAAAACATTGTTCATCTTCTTCCTCTTGCAATCCATTCAATGGCGCCGCCATTGCAACGCCTCCACCTATCTCCGCCTCTGCCTTCGGCAACGGTGCTAGAGGTGGGTGGCGGTGGTGCTGGTGGTCATTCCTCTGCCCAACGCTGCTGCCTCCACCTCCGTCTCCGGCAATGTTGTCGGAGGTGGGCAAAGACAAAGGCGGCAACGACAGCGTTAGTGGTCATTCCTCTGCCCTACGTCGCCACCTCCATCCACCAGCACCGCTGCCGCCTCTGCCTCCACCCACCTCCGCCACCACCTCCGACAACGTGGCCGAAGACGGAGGCGGAGGTGGCGGCGTTGGGCAGAGGAATGACCACCAGTGCTGCCGTTGTTGCCTCTGCCTCCGCCCACCTCCGGCAATGTTGTTGGAGGTGGAGGTGGCGGAGATAGGTGAAGGCATTGCCGGAGGCAGCGGCGGACAGCAGCACCGGTGAATGGATTGCAAGAGGAAGAAATTTTATTAAATATATTATTTTTATTGATATTATTTTTAAAAAGTGTTTTTGACCTTAACTGATATTATTTTTAAACAGTGTTTTTTACCTTAACTGATATTATTTTTAAAAAGTTAACCCATTTTTAAAATTTTATTAAATATATTATTTTTATTGATATTAAGGGCCAAAAATTGCCCTTAACTGCTATAATCCCTTTTTTTTCTTGTTCTTTCTTATTTTAGATTTATTGACATTTTTCTTTCTTGTAGTCTGTCAAATTCGAATCCAGTTGACTTAAAAAAAAAACGAATTCAGTTGTTAATTATGAATTCGATATTTAGTTGGAATCCAGTTATTCGAATTCGAATAAAGATTCATTGGATTCGATTTCTTTCCGATTACAGGACTGTGGCTACTGCAGTGGCAAACGGCAAACCGTTGCCTCCCACCCAGTCCCATAAGCTGCCCCCACTATCCCACATCCCTCTCTCCTCAAAATAACTAACTTCCAACTAAGCCCACTTCGCCTTCTGTAAGCGACTAAGTACCGTCAAACTCCCTTCTTATATATATTCTGAGATCGAATTTCAAACAACCCCAGATCGTCCAAACCAATCCCAATCCCTTCCTCCTCCCGCTCTGCTGATCTTCATTTCCGAGCTTCTGTTTTTCTCCTCCCTGAGAACCTTTAAATATAGTTTCCCTAAAGCTTACAGTGGCTTCTCTCGCCATGAGGGTTTGTCTTCTTCTCCTGGTCATTCTCTCTTCTCTTCATTACTTCTCTGTGTCTTCTTTCGAGTTTGAGGTGGGTGACACCAAAGGTTGGATTGTTCCCTCCACTAACGACACCAAAATGTACAATGAGTGGGCATCCAAGAACAGGTTTCAGATTGGCGATGCCATCCGTAAGAACATTACATTTCTTTCTACTATACTCAAGCTATTTGCTGCTTCTCTTACTGATGCCTGCCTTGCCTTTTATTTTCTTCTAATTCATTTTCGTTTGTTTCGAGCTCTATGATTCAGGCTTCAAGTACAAGAAAGATTCAGTCATGGCGGTGAGTGATTCAGATTACAAACGGTGTAATTCAACTTATCCCATCTTCTTCTCCAACAACGGGAACACGTTATACAGGTTGGACCATTCAGGGTTGTTTTATTTCATTAGTGGAGCATCGGGACACTGCGAGAGAGGACAAAAGATGATCATCAAGGTGATGTCGCCTGAAGATTCTGAAGGAAGAGATGAACCCAATAGTTCCGACGTTGCAGCTCCAGTAGCCGGGGCATCTACATTAGTCATTCTTCAGCTTGTTCTGTCATTTCTTGGGTTCCATCTCCTTTAGTTTATTTTGTTGGTCGGTCTCATTGTTGTTTAGTTTAGTTCGTTAGGGGTCTCTGCAATATAAAGTTCTTTTTGCCTTTTCATTTCTTATTCCTCATTAATGCAGTGTAGCGTGTAGGGTTTGACAGTAGCAGTTAAAGTCGTTATATGGGTTGTTATATTTCACAGTTGAAGGAGTACAATAATGTATTTTGTTTTCTACTAATTAAGGCTTTGTTTGGTTTGGTTGCACATAAAATGAGGAAAGATGGATGATTCCCTGAAAACTGTCCTCCATTGTTGCACTTCTAATGACTGGGAAATTTACGTAATCTAACTCAAGTTCAGATTTTATTGAGCCTAGCTACAATTATCATTTTCGAACCCCGATTAAACACTTGAGACAGCTCATAGTCAACAATCATCACAAGTCACAACTGTACAAATAGTTGCTTCAAAAACACTCTTAATGTCAAGATGAGTGTCGTCTGGATGTGGATGTTTTTAGCCTTATAAGATGATTTCTTTTTCATTTATACAATCATTGGCTTTTCATATCCAGCACTATGCAAACAAGATATCAGCACTAGCTTTCCATGGTCATTTGGCCTCTTCTCCAAATCAGAATGGTGCTCTATGGATGTGTGGTTAAGACTCCACAAGTAGATCACCTTCTCAATCATTCACATGGCGTTGGAGATGTTGGGCCAATACTATCTGTTTCCCTCTCCCACTTTGTAGCTCTCATTTACTGACTTTGCTGTGGTATTGATACATCAACTACCTGTATAAGAATGGGAAACAGAATGTAGAGCCAGATCCCCACACCAAGAGTCATCTCAAAATGAATGTTTCATTCATTTCCAGGGATGTATGCAATGAATTTCAAGAATTTTCATGATTCAATTCCTTTCCCAAATCCAGATGCCTGATTCATATGATTTTTATATTTTGTTTGAGAGGTGGGTGGTGGGGAGGCCAGAGAGTTAGCCATCAAGAATGGCCCTTCCATGCTTGCTATGTTCTCTCTCCATGATTTTGTTTGTCCATTGCTATAATAGCCATTTCTGAGCAATGCTATATTCGTTGTTCTCAAAGGCCTTATATGTGCTCCACTGTTATCTTTGGTAGTAAATCCATGAAGCCAGTTCACAAGGTCACGCTTCTTTTCATGGGGCCCTTCCATAGGAAATCACTTTACTTTTTTTTTCCTCTCTCTAAGGCGGTGGTCATTGAACATAGTGTGTTAATGTAATATATATATATATATAATATTTCTTCCTTCCATCCAGATTTCAGCCAAACCTCTCAATCACTGGTTCTAAAAGAGCCTTTGATTTGTAACTTGTACCAGAGGGAGACCTAAGAAGTTGGCTGGTGATGACCTGCATTTGCAACCAAGAGCAACAGCATATCTGAATCCATCTTTGCCACTTCAACAAAAGCCCGTTTATTGCACCATAAACTCAAAAAATAAAAAAATAGAAGAAAAGAAAAATTCCCATCAGATATGGTTGTAAGCTCTTCCAGTATCCAATATGTAGATGACTACTGGCATGACTGTGAATTCTGAAATCTATACAATCATTTGCAACCAAAGACCCAGTCAAAATCTGCCTTCCATTGACAAAAACACCTTGTGAGGAAGATGTAATTGGGCCCAACACTCTCCATAAACAATTAATAAGGATCTTGGATGGCAGCTAGTAAATACTGTTCATGAACAATTAATTAGACCCAGTCAAAACCAGAACTCAATACAACTAAGCTCTGCCCAGATCTGCTTTAGGTAGACGGTCATCCATAGAGAGTTCTTAAATGGATGTTCACTAGAGGATTTTCAGTTCTCTTAAGAGAACAAACTTGGACAATTGTCTATCTTTGTAGCTTTCTTTGGAAGCATTTCCATTTACTTCAGGTCGGTGTGAGGTGCGCTTTGTGAGGAGCAGATCTGAACTCAACATTGAAGGCCGTGGTCTGTCGATGATCCAAATTGGTCTCTTTTGAAATTAGAATTGTGCAAAGCCAGTGGTGAACCGTTGCCTCCGATCCCGGATTTGAATTTATTAGAGATATTCCCAATTCACAGCTGGAAGGGCTGTGAAGATGATTCTGTGAGGACCAAATCCGAATTCGTTGCCTCCCATACAGTTCCAAGCAGGGACCTACTACCCCTACATCACTCTCCAGTCTCCTCAAAATATTTGACTTCCAACTAAAGCCACACTTCACCTGTTGTATGTCAAACTCCTTGTTAATCACTGGATGGGTTGGGGGCAGAAAATTTTGGTGATTGGGGACTGGGATATATATATATATATAGTTAATTACATTATGTAATATAATATAATTTTCGGTATGTTTCAAAAATAACCGAGTGGTGGCTCGGTTGATACGTAAATTAGTCCTAGAATAGATGCGGTTTTGAGCCCTGCTATCGGCTCCCATCACCACTTGGAGAAGAGTTATTAAATGATTGCTGAAAAAGTGTTGTACTATGCCAAGAATATGCGAGCAAAAAAAAAAGGTAGGTTTCAAAAATAAAATAAATTTGCTGCATGTAAGAATGAGTAATCAGGGTAAATTTGGGTCCCATTGGGGCATGCCAAACCCAGCCCCGCCCCGTTGTCATTCTCATTCCTTCTCCCGCTCTACCAATCTTCATTTCTGAACTTCTGTTTTTCCTCCCAAGAACCTTTAAAATTTTGATACAGTTTCCCTAAAGCTTACAGTGGCTTCTCTCATCATGAGGTCTTCCAAAGTTTGTCTTCTCTCCTGGTCATTCTCTCTTCTCTTCACCACTTTCTCTGTACCTTCTTTCGAGTTTGAAGTCGGTGACACCTAAGTGAACATTATATTTCTTTGATTATAGTATACTCTAGCTGTTTTCTGCTCTTTCTTTTCTTTTAATTCATTACCGTTTACTTCGAGTTCTATAGTTCAGGTTTCAAGTACACGAAAGATTCAGTTATGGTTGCGAGTGATTCAGATTACAAACGGTGTAATTCCTCTTATCCCATTTTCTTCTCCACACTGGGAACACGTTATATAGGTTGGACCATTCAGGGCTGTTTTATTTCACAAGTGGAGTATCAGGACACTGCGGGAGAGGACAGACGATAATCATCAAGGTGATGTCGCCTGAAGAATCTAAAGTGTCCGGCATTGCAGTTCCGGTAACCGGGGTTTCTGCATTTGTCATTCTTCAGCTTGCTCTGTTCCATCTCCGTTTTTTTTTTTTTGGTAAATGCTCTGTTCCATCTCCTTTAGTTTATTATGTTGGTCGGTCTCATTGTTAATTTGGTTCGTTAGGGGTCTTTGCAATATAAAGTTTTTTCCTTTTTCATTCTCCTTATTAGAGTACTTGGGCTGGATGCTCTTGTAGGGTTTGGCAGTGGTAGTTAAAGTCGTTACATGGGTTGTTATATTTCACAGTTGAAGGAATATAATAATGTATTATTTTCTACAAATTAAGGTTCTGTTTGGTTGTAATTGTCCTCCATTAGTGACTGGGAAGTCTACATAATCTATCTCAAGTTCAGAATTTATTGAGCCTGCCTAGCTACAATTAGCATTTTTTAACCGATCAAACACTTGAGACAGTTTATGATCAACGATCATCGTCGGAGCTTAAAAGTAACTCCTCACAAGTCACAGCGTCCAAATTTTCTGCCCATGTGATGGGACCCATTGAATCGATTCGAAGGTCAACTGACTAATCAGTGATCGGATCGGCTGCCCACATTACGCGCCCCATAGCCCATCTCCTCTGTACTGGGAACATCTCCCGTCCTTGTCATGGGGAGATATTCCCAATGCACGGAGGGGATGGGCTGTGGGGCGCATTATGTGGGCAGCTGATCCCATCTTGACTAATCATCCTAATATATAATAAATACTAGCGGAGACCCATGCTATGCATAGGATTTATTGAGCCAAAGGTAAATAATAGGAAGCGTTATTTATTAAAATACCTTTTATAGTTTCATGAATTTACTAAAATCTATCCTATATTTAGCATTTTACTAAAACACCACTTATAATTTACAATGAATTTAATCAATCTTCTATTAAATGACAGTGTTGACCCTAATGTTCATTTAAATAAATTTAATCAAAAGAAAATAAAAATAAAAATATCATTTTTGCCCTTAATAAGACACAGGCAACCATTCTATTGGCTATATTTGGTCAATTTTGTTTTCTATGCAAAAAAAAAAGTTTTAATGGTATTTTTGGAATGAAAATTTATGGGCCTAATGGCCAAACAAACACTCATTGATGAAATGTTGATTAAGTAAATAAGTTGTAAAATATATGGGATGTTTTAGTAAAATGAAAACTGATGTAACCGTTTCTGGTCACATATCATTTTATTTTTTGGCTAAGTACCCCGTCTGAACCCAGGTGGTTGATGACTCAGAGGTTGAAGTGGAGCTCCCTGGTGTAGTGCAACCTGGCTGCTCCCTACAGGAGATGATCTGCTCATTTTTGTAGATAGCGGGAATTGAACCGACTACTCCCTGCTGGAGATGATATGCTCATCTTTGTAGGTGGCAGAAACTGAGGGACCTGCATGAGTTGAATCAGAGAACCCGGGGGTGTTTACCCAACGAGGTCACTTCGATGGCTAAGTCAACACTTAGTCGTGAGCTGAGAATGATATTAGAGAATGAGAGAACTAGAGAGTAAGGGCTAAGTCAGCACTTAGCCGTTAGATTGCTTTGATCTCAACCGTTATATTGCATTGTAATTCTTAAAATTAAATTAAATTTTTAAGTTTAAATCATTTGAACCGACTGACCAAACAAAAAAACCGACCCAAACCGATACAACTTGAGTGAGTCGGTTTTCACAAAAGGTCTGTCGGTTTCAGCTGACCAACTCCCTAACCTGACCAGGTCAATTTGGTTGGCCAAATAGCCTACGACTGAACTGAACCAACTCATGAACAATCATAATTTCAACTAAATTAATAGTCTCATCAATGATAAATAACAATAGTTTAATCTCCAATAATTATTAAAAGTTTATAGCAAAAATACACAATTATTGAAAATATATTGATAACGAAAAATACAATAAGTACAGAAATTACAAAAATACAATAAGTACTAAAAGTATATTAACTTAGTCAATAAATAGTATAATCTCTAATAATTATTAATCAATAACTTATAACAAAAATACAATAAGTACAATAAATTAAATTTAAAAATTTCAATAATAGTAATTTAATCTCCAATAATTATTGAAAGTTTTCTGTTAAATAACAAAACAAAATAAATTTATACATAATCATTGAAAATACATTTATCACAAAAAACAACAAATAATTACTTAAATACAATAACTATTAATTTTAGTATATATAATTATATAAATACAGATTAAGAGTTTAAAATTATTATTAAAAAATATTATTTTTGAAAGTTATTTTCTTGAATTATTACTTGATATAAGTGGAGTTAATTATTTACAATATTATTTAGAAATATTAAATTATTATTAATTTTAATATTATGTTATAATTATTTTTCTACTTTTTAGAATTTTTTAAATTTATTACATAATTTCTTTATTTTAACTATTTAAAATCTAGTTATGTTAAATATTTAGTTATATAAATACTTAAATAATATGTTAAATATTTAAAATTTAAAATATTAATTATTTATTGAATTTAATTATCCATAAAATCATAATTTATACTATTATTGCATAATTTCATTATTAATTTTGTAATATATTAAGTTATTATTAATTTCAATATATGTTATAATTAATTTTTTACTTTGAAGAATTTTTTTAAATTTATTACATAATTTCGTTATTTTAACTATTTAAAATCTAGTTGTGATAAATATTTTTTTATTTGAATTTTATTTATTTAAAACTATTACATATTATTAAATATTTGAAAAACATTTAAATTGATAATCCAAGAAAACATAATTTAAATTATTAGTACATAATTTTGTGATATATTTTGTAAAAATATAAAATTATTTTTTATGTTTTTAATAAATATTTTAAAGTTATTACATAATTTTGTTAGAATATTTAAATAATTCTTGATTTTTTTAATCTAAACTTTTTTAGATAGATATAGATAAGAAATAGGAGAGAGAATAAATAGGAATTAGAGATAATTTTGGAGAAAGTGGGGGATAGTGGGAGAGGTAGTTTAAGAGAAATTTTAGGAGAAGAGATTATTTAGGTTATTGGAAAAGTGCATATCATTGGTTGTCTTGAAAATGGAATGAAAAAATAAAAAATTCAAAAAAAGAGAAAATTTGTTGAGGCTTTATTTTAATATATATATATATATAGCCTTTGCGGTTTGTTTGCATAGAGTATAAAAGTATTTTATAAAAGTTTATCCAAACAGCGCCTAAATTTTGCTATGGAAATCAACTTTTTGCAACCAAACACATTCCCTGTCCTTTTGTTGAGGGCTGCAGGCCGAACCAATGTTCTTCCGAACTTGTCCCAGTCACAGAGTCTTTCTAGCAGCCTGGGAGGGGATCGTTCCCAAGCTCACGTTTTACAATGTGAAGTCGAAATAGAACAGGGTTCGTACTTCATATGTACTAGTGTACAACGCCGATAATCGAGGTGCAGACAACGGCTAAGTTCGTTACCTGAGCTGAGAATGAAGCGATTCTTCAAACCAGTTGAGAAGGATGGGTCGTTTAAGAAGCCTGCTCTTTCTCCTTCTCCAACGACTGCAGTAACAAGGGAACAAAAAGATGAGAAGGACGGAGAAAAAGCAGACGAGAGGAAAGAACCTTTGAAGTTCTTGACATGGAATGCTAACAGCTTGCTTCTTCGCGTTAAGAATAACTGGTCCGAGTTCAAGAAGTTCGTCGAAACCATCGATCCTGACGTCATTGCACTACAGGTGATTTTGCTTCTCCAACGAAGTCTCTTCTTTGTTTTCGACTCCTGTTTTACTAGAAATCTATAGAGCGTTATGTGTTTCATCTGAAGCGCGTTTCTATAATCTTGGGCTTTGTACCGGAACCTAGATATTTATTGTCAGAACTCTGATGGGTTTCCCTGGCGTGAGACTTCAAAAAGGGATTTTGGATGATGGTTTGGTTTTGCGCTTGTTTTTGTTGATTGGGTTCTCCCACTTGTTCGTAATTAGGAAGCCATTAGCGATATTTGACTTTAAGAGTGTTCTGAAGTCGTTTTGTTGGAAATCTAATAGCTACTGTTGAATGCGTGTCGTCTGAAGTTGGTGTTTTATCATCCTGGGTTTTTAACTTGAATGTGGATGTTCTGGGTTATGATGGGTTCCTCTGTGTCGCCTGAAAGTGGATGCTTTTAGCCTTGTCAGACGATTTCTTTCTTTCTTTTTTTTTTTTTTGATGAGTATCAGATGATTTTTTTTTTCCATTTATATAATCATTAGCTTTTCATATCCAGCATTATGCAAACAAGGTATCAGCTGAAGCTCTTAGGGTTGTGTGGAATGACTGAGAAACGGCCATTAGGATCCACTTTGCATGGGCATTTGGTGGTTTATACTCCACAAGTAGACCAGCTTCTCAATCATTCACATGGTGGTGGAGATGTTGAGACAATACTATTTGTTCCCTCTCCCACTTTGTATCTCTCATTTACTGACTTACTGTGGTATTGATACTTCAGCTACCTGTATAAGATTGGGAAAAACGAATATATAGTCAGATGACTCAGATCTCCATACCAAGAGTCATGTCAAAATGAATGTTTCATTCATCTCCAGGGCTGTATGCAATGATGCAATGAATTGCTTGAGTACTAGGAGTTTTCATGATTCCCTTCCAGATCCAGAATCCAGATACCTGATCCATATGATTTTTTTTTTGTTGTGTGGGGGGGCGGGGGCGTGGGGGAGACCAGAGAGTTATCCATCAAGAGTGGCCCTTCCATGCTTGTCGTGATCTCTTTCCATGATTTTGGTGGTCCATTGCTATATCTCGATAACCATTTCTGAGCAACGCCATATTCATTGTTCTCAAAGGCCTTAAATGTGCTCCACCGTTATCCTTGGTAGTCAAAGCCTAAGACCAGTTCACAAAGTCATACTTCTTCTCTTCATACTTCATAGGGCCCTCCCATAGGAAATTACTTTCCTTTTTGTTTCTCTCCAAGGTGGTTGCTATTGAAGCTAGCATAGTGAAGGGTGGAAGGTAATAAACTGGTGGATTTGAAGGAGCACTTTTAATTAGAGCTAACATAATCCTTTTTAAATAGATAATATTTCTTCCTTCCAGATTTCAGCCAAATCTCTCAATCAATGGTTTCGAAGAGCCTTTGATTTGTGACTTGCACCAAGGGGAGGCCTAAGAAGTTGGCTGGTAATGACCTGCGTTTACAGCCAAGACCTATAGCATATCCGAATCCATCTTTTCCACTTCAAACCAAAGCCCAATTATTGCAACATATATACTCAAAAAAAAAAAAAAAACTTCTGCTGGACATGACATGACTTTGTGAATTCTGAAATCTATACAATCATTTGCAATCAAAGACTCAATCATAATCTGCCTTCCATTGACAAAAACACCTTGTGATTAAGATATTTGGGCCCGGCACTCCACCATAAACATTAAACAATTAATAAGGATCTTGAATGCTAGCTTGTTAATACTGTTCATGAAACTAATGGGTCTGAAATCCTTGATCTCAATCTCGTACTGAAACTTTCATATAAATTCTATGAACGTTGAATCAGCACTATGGGATCTGCATTTGCATGAATAGCTGCCAACAGTTGCATGACATCTCCTGATCTTTTCCAATACCGTTCCAACATCTGCTACAGAAGGAAATTGAAAAGCCATTTGGTTTCGGGGCTTTCTCCATTCATTCCTTGCCAAAGGGCCTCTCAATCCAGTCACATACTTACATTCCACCATCAAGATATGAACAGAATCAATATCAATTCCATCTAGCTTAGGCCAAAATTGTGATTGGCTTGATTGTAAGTTTCTATAAAAATTAACAATTGCTAATTGTATGTCAAGACTGTTGGAACAGACCAACAGAAGGCAGTTAGTCAGTTTTACAAGAGGAGGCCACATCAGCTCAACTAACCAGCCACTTGTAATAACTGCCATCCACTTGTAACAACTGCCGTCCAATTGGATTGTGAAGACTGTTGGAACAGACCAACAGAAGGCAGTTTTACAAGAGGAGGCCACATCAGCTCAACTAACCAGCCACTTGTAACAACTGCCATCCACTTGTAACAGCTGTAACAGTCAAGATTGTAGCACTATAAGTAGTAGAGCAGAAAAGGAATAGGGAGGACCCTTTCAGCATTAAAATATCTCTCTCTCTCTCCTTCCCAAGAATTCAGGAGGTTGGCCCCTCGAAGAGCCCTGAGTTAGGCAGGTTCCTAACATTGTACCTCTGATTCATCTTCCACTATTTGACTATTAACATGCAGATATTAATAGTGTTGAACTGTCGGCCTAGCACAACCATTCTGTTGAAGTTCGTTTTCTTGTCACCTTTCAGCTATAATGCCCTAGATTTGTTTTTTTTTTTTTTTAATAGGAAATCTCTTCCATATAGGCTAGGTGCTTATATAATCTAAACCTTTCTGGTTAATCAGTTTTTTTTCCTCTTTTTGAAACATTTGAATGTGTAAGTTATGTTAATCATGTTCTATGTACTTACTGATTAAAATAAAAAGAACTTTGTTCTATGTACTTAAGGCTTTTTGTTTGAGAATCTTGTTTTCTGGCTCCTTTTCTAACAAGTTTCACTTTTTTTTGGCCTTCCCTTTTTGAACTCTCCATAAAAACTCTTAAAAACATAAAATCAAGCAAGCGGTTGATGTCAAATTAGTTAAGTACTTTATTGGTGAGAATTGTTCTAGTGACACATTAGGTGGGTGTTGGTAGGAAGTAAGAATGCCTGCATCTGGCTCCAAGGGTGCACCCAAAAATCCAGCAGAGCTGAAAGATGATACAAGCTCTTCACGTGAGGAAAAACAAGTATGAATTCTTTCCTTTGTTTGGTTGATATATTACATGCATAGAAGCTTCCATTTGTATTTATCTTTTTTCCTATCCTATGCTAAACGTGTAAATTATTGATAACTTTTGATTTTCATTGCACATATCCAATCAAAGGTCCTCCAATACTTATAAATGTTTTGATTTTAAGATTACTGTGTTGTTATCATTAGGTGCATCTGATGCTTAATGTTTAAATGGCTTTACATGTCTGTGCCTCTGCATCCAAACTTGGAGATCATTAACTGATGTGGAGAGTAGGAAATTGTAGGTTGTAATAGTGAATAGAAATTGAAGCACTAATTTTTCCTTAAAAATTTTGGAAGAGTGCAACAATGTCACGAATATGAGAGATAGGTCTAAAGTAATTAAATAAAATAACCAAGACAATATTAGAAGAGGAGTCACTAAAGTAAGCTAAAATGCTTAACTACGCAAGAGAACAATTAAAAGATTGATTTCTCATGGATAGTCCCAATGGTATCTATAGGCAATTTGATAACTAGTTTCGCAAAAAGGTTGCTGTGCCCACTTATAACTTAGTTATGTCCATTCCGGAAAAAAAAATGATAATTCTGATCCTTAATCAAGTTCTAAATTTTCTTGTTAATTTAGAATGATTGCAACTAACTATTTTGGCCTCCCTATTAGATGTGTTAACTAATTAGTGCCTAGACATTGACTATGGTCAAATAAAAGAAGAAATATATATGCTAAATTTGAGATCATCATCATCATCTAAGATTTGTCCCAACTATATGGGGTCAGCGCTACATAAATCCTGTTGCACCATGTATGTATGTTGGTAAGGACTGCAAATATATAATAAAAGATATGATGCAGAACCTATTACATATGTTTCCCTATTTTGAAAACATGGAAGATGAAGGTTGTATGGGCTCAGAGAGTACTATTCCTCATTTATGTTTTTCTATTTTTTATACTTAACCCAACTGCATAATATCATAAAAACTTTGACAACCCATGTTCATAATACAATATGAATGGCTAGTTAGATCTTAGAAATAAACATAAATTACTAGTCCACTTGGTTTACAGTTTGTTGGTGCAGGCAACCGTATCATAGTAATTGGCCTACTAGTGATTGATGGAGTTAGTTTGACCCTCAACTAGCTAGTTGATCTACTGACGATTTGATGGTTTGATAACAGTAAAACTGCTTCTAGATTAATAGTGTGAAGGCTCTATTATCTGATGGTTAATGGTCCAAGTTCTTGTTGATGAAGTCTAATACATGTTTACTCGACTTCCAAAGTTTGACCCCATTTCCACTGCAGACTGTCTTGTGAATATTTTGGTTCAAGCTTCAAAATTTAGCTTCCCTTGCTTTGATGTGTTGGTTCAAGTAAGGGTCGAAATTCCGCAACGTATCGGCCTGTATTGGCTGATATGTATCGTATCAGTGACCCACCAATACACTACTTTTGGATAGGTTTCACGGTTTGACCTGTTTCAGGGGGTAGACAGGCCTTAAACTGACCCCTGAACAGTTTGGAAAAAAACATAAAAAAAATTGAAGCACCCAATGATACAGACTGATATGCCCATCGATATTTAGAACCTTGGGTTCAAGTCCCCATACAACTTTCCAAGTTTGACTTCTTGGAAATATGTGATGTTAATGTCCATTGATTACTTGAATGCAAGTCAACATTGAGTACATATATTGAACTTTAATGAGTCTTGATTGTGGATGTAGAACCTATGAACTATTACTGGACATTGGTGTGGCCTGTTGGGCCAAGAACTGATGCCAAATTTGGACCCAAATATTTTAGGCTGGCTGCTCTTGCATTACTAATTTATACACATAGAATAAAAAGGGTCATTACCCAATGTTGGTTACAGCTATTTGGGGTCTTTGGAGGGTAGACTGGATACGGTCCTAACATTTGGCATTTTGTTGCACCAAGTGGCTTCTCTGAGATTCAAACCCGCATTCTCATGCTTGCCAGGTTAATATTTTACCATTGCACCAAGTAATGGCCCCTTCACCAAGAATGAGTTAATTGAAGGGACCATTGCTTGCTGCAATGATAAAATCTTGGGCTAACAAACATGAGAATGCTGGTTCGAGTCTGAAATGGGCAACTTTGTGCAAAAAAAGGAAAAAAAAAGCCAAATGTTAGGTCCTTATCCAGTTCACCCCTCCCAATACAGATTACTGGGACCAACATTGGGTATTGGGTGATGACTCTTTTTAGAGTAATATGCTAATTAAGAAAATGTCCATAATATAAAACTTATGAGTTTGGTGTGAAGGAAGCAAGCCAATGCAGAATGGTCACTAAAGCAAATGTGGAGGCAGAAACCATGGTACAGAAAGTAATGTTATGGTTAGTAACTTGTCAAGTTTCTGGCATGTGCAGAGGGGTTACCAATGTTTTTAAAGTCCAGCATGGTTTTAAGACCATGCCTTAATTGTTATTGATGGAATTCTCAGAGCCCTTAACTTTTTATGCTATGATGCAGTTGAAAATTACACTTACAGTAATTCAGATAATGCAAGAAAAGAAGAAAAGAGAGAAAGGGAAAGAAAAAGAAAGAGATTTCAGCAATAGGTTGTGGAAGAAGAAAAGAAGGGAAGAGAGAAAAGAAGAATTCGAACCTCTCTCTCTAGCCCCCCTTTATCACTTTTATTAATAATTCTAAGTCTGAGTACAATTACTTGGATGCCCTTAATGGGGCGGCCAGCACTAAAGAAATAATTAAAGAAAACAAAAAAAGGCACATAAGGTCCATAACTAAGAAACATAACTTTTAAATACTACTTAAAAGAAATAAAGAGCACTGAGGCCCATTCTCACTACACTCCCCCTCAAGATGAGCATAGATGTCAATCATGCCCAGCTTGCTTACATAATGTTGAAGCTTTGCCTTTGGGACTCCCTTAGTTAGAAAATCTGCTAGTTGCTCTTTTGATGCAATGAAAGGTAGGCACACCTCTCCTGAAGCCACTCTCTCCCGTATAAAGTGTCTGTCTACCTCAACGTGCTTAGTTCTTTCATGCTGAACTGGGTTGTGAGCAATGTTAATAGCAGTTTGGTTATCACAATACAACATCTGTGGCTCGCCACATGAAACACTCATCTCATTAAGGAGAGATCTAAGCCATAACAACTCAGAAACACCATGGGCCATAGCTCTATACTCTGCCTTAGCTGAAGATCTAGCAACAACTGATTGTTTTTTGCTTCTCCAGGAAACAATATTTCTAACTACCATAGCACAATATCCTGATGTGGATCTCCTGTCATCCATATTTCCTGCCCAATCAACATTTGTATATGCTTCCACTTTCACATGTCCATGTTTAGCAAGTAATATACCCTTCCCAAGGGTTCCCTTAACATAGCAAAACACCCTTTTTGCACAACCATATGTGTCTCTCTGGGAGCATGCATGAACTGGCTGATGACACTCACAACATATGAAATCTTTGGACGAGTCATACATAGATAAAGAAAATTCCCTAGTAATCTCTGAAACACTCTCCTGTCAGCTAAAAGTTCTCCATCATTAGCTGAGAGTTTATGATTCACATCAATAGGGATAGAGGCAGGTTTAGCACCAAGTTTTTCAGTCTCAATAAGAAGGTCTAGCACATACTTCCGTTGAGAAATAAAGATACCTTCCTTGGACCTAGCAACCTCAATGCCCAGAAAATATCGCAACTCCCTTGAATCTTTAATTTCAAATTCAGAATTGAGAAACTTATTGAGAGCACTAACTTCTTCTGTATCACTATCAGTAACCACAATATCATCTACATAAACTATAAGAAATGTCACTATAGTGCCTTTTCTCTTAACAAAGAGGGTATGATTTGATTGAGCTTGACTGTAGCCGAACTGAACAAGAGCAGCCATAAGCCTGTCAAACCAAGCACGTGGAGACTGTTTTAGGCCATAAAGTGATTTCTTCAATCTACACACCTTGTCTTGCATTTCCTTGCCATATATACCAGGAGGAAGGGACATATATGCCTCTTTAGTGAGATTACCATTAAGGAATGCATTATTAACATCAAATTGAGTAGCAATTTGAGTAGCAAAAAGAATGCTCCTTGCAACTTCCACAATGTGTCTGTTTTTCCTCTCCGTACTCCATTTTATTGTGGAGTGTAGGCACAAGAACTCTGATAAATAACCGCAAACTTCTCAAGATAGGAGGTAAGGTCATTCTCAAAATATTCCTTAGCATTGTTTGACTAACCCACTACTATGTAGTCTTCCTGCATCTACCTTTCATAAGTAGGATCATCCTCCTTCGGCTTCTTCTTGCTCCTGGTAATACAACCCCATTTTCCTCTACTACACACATGTATCTTAATAAATTGAGACCAAGTTAAATAATTGGTCCCATTTAGCTTCACAGTATTCACAACCCCAAAAAGATTCTCCATTGACCCCTCATGTCCAAACTCGGAATCTGTGGAATATTTGGTCTCTCCTCCAGTTTGCTCCATTGAGTAAATGGATGCAAACGAAAATCAAATTAGGGCTTTACTAGGCTAGATTTATTGTTCTAAGCAAAGAACAACCTTTCAACCCCCCAAAATTAGGGTTTCATAGGGTCCTGTGGGATGGGGAGAAAGAGAGAGACTTCAACCGCCCCTTCCAGAGGTTCTAGAATTCAATCCAACCAAAAGCGCCCCTAATAGAAATTAAAAGGTTTACCTCTGATCCCCAAGCGCCTAGTTCAAATTGTCTCTACGACTATGACTTCTAACAAGGTTTCTCTAGTTATCTAGGGTTTTCGGGGAAAATCTCCAAGAACCTGCCCTGGGCTTCAACTAAGGATGAAAAGCCTCCACAAAACTCTACAAAAACCTTCGTAAGTGGGCTGCATAAGTAGCTGATTGATCAACTGATTAGTTCTCCATACACACTATGTATGGGCAAAGAAAGGAGAAAAAAAGTCGAAAGTGAGAACCCGCTCTGATACCAAGTTGAAAATAATACTTACAGTAATTCAGATAATGCAAGAAAAGAAGAAAAGAGAGAAAGAGAAAGAAGAAGAAAGAAGTTTCAGCAGTAGGTTGTGGAAGAAGAAAAGAAGGGAAGAGAGAAAAGAAGAATTCAAACCTCTTCTCTAGCCCCCTTTCATCACTTTTATTAATAATTCTAAGTCTGAGTACAATTACTTGGATGCCCTTAATGGGGCGGCCAGTACTAAAGAAATAATTAAAAAAAATAAAAGAAGGCCCATAACTAAGAAACATAACTTTTAATTACTACTTAAAAGAAATAAAGAACACTAAGGCCCATTTGGCCCATTCTCACTACAGATGCTAAATAACATAAATAATAGGCTCTAATAACAGTTTAGTTGTATTCTCATATCCATTCTTAATGCTTTAATTCTAATTTAACAATATTTGTTGGTTTTTTGTCATGCCAAATTAATTTCATTGATATGTAAACAAGTTGAATAAAACTGCAATTGTTAAACCAATCTTTTCTTTTTTAAACATGCTTTTAAGGAAATTGATGTCATATCAAAGCAAATAAATTCTAGCTTCAGCTGGGTGAGAAGAACTGCTAATGGGGTTGCTGATGTTCTAGCTAACAGGGAGCTGACAGACCTAACTTGTTCTGGGCAAAATTGTAAGCTTGCAACTAAGGGTGTTGGAATTCTCCAACAGTTTGTATTGTGCTTTTTAATTTATAAATGAAATCCTTTTTTTCTGATAAAAAACCTTTTTTTTTTTTTGACAAAAGGTAACTACTATTTTGACTGCCTAAGAATTTTATCTGGGTCTCTCTCTGCTGTATCCAATGCTTTCATTATTTTGAACCTTGAGTCTTGATTTCCTCAAAGCCTTATGTTAACATTTTTCTCAGGAAGGATGCATTACTTCTTTGCCTTCCTAGTTTCTTTCAGATGGCTACCTCAAAAGGATTATAGCGTAGTGTTGCTAAGTAATTATAAGTAATTACCAGCTGATTGGTCTTTTCACCTGCATTGAAGGCACGCCAACATCCTACCTTGATGAAAGACTCATTTGTTGTCGGAAACCAAAAGAAACCTTGTAACAGCACACCTTTCTCTGCTAATAATAACTTGAAGGCTGAATGCTTTCCCTGCAAAATATTTGTGGAGCTTCCTATTCCAATGTAGGTCACTTTGATGTGGACCGCCATTCTATGCAAAACTTTGACTGTTGAGCACCAAGTATCTAGAGGGAAACTTTTTACTGTAATTTGTTTCACTTACAAAGCAAGAAAGATTGAAAGAAATCTGTTAATAATCTTCTTGTTCATTGTAAGTCTACACATGAAAAAGCCGGTTGACTCGGGCTTTTAGTTTAAAACTACAGTCCTGATTATGGATGTTGTTGCCTTTTGCTTTCTGTTGGTAGACTTGGGTGGAGTGAGATATCCATCTATTGAGAAGATTGTAGGCAAATAATATCACTATTATGTTGATCAATAACTACCATCACTACTATATTTTTGGTCATTGATCTTAGAGGAGTTTAATAGATTTTCTCTAAAAAAATTTTACTTCTCTATTTTATTTCTTAATTCAGATGCAATGATCTTGGGGCCCTCTTGAACTTTGATATGCAATGTGATCTATCCATCTATTAACAAGATTTAGGGGACAAGGAAACAAACATTGGAGTCTGAACATGGACATATCATGGAAACTAATAAAATAAAATCAGAAATGACAAATATGGATTTTAATTCTATGAGGAAATTGTCACATGAGAAGCCATTTTTCTGTTACCAGATCGGGATCTCTTTAACTCCCATCTCCATCTGTCTTTGGGTATATCCTATGAAAACAACCAGTGGTTAAAAGCAATGGGTTAGGAGCCTCTCCTTGAGTTATAAACTCAATAAGTAAAACATCCTATCATGTAACACTAGAGAATCTCCCAATACAACTCTAGAAATAAAATAAACAATCAACTTTGTTTTATTGATTTTTGGTCTTTCATGACACCCTAACCCAGGCCTTAACAAGGCTAAACCAATAGAGCAATATAAAAACAATCAACAGAAAAAAAAACCATGCCAAGAGAAAATCTGTCCAATACACTCTGATCTCCGAAACCCTCTGAAAATTGTCCATTGCAATGTCTACAAGCTTCAAGGGTTTATTTGGTACTTTCTTGCAATATTCCAAAGGTCTAACAACCTCAAGTTTTATTAAGGAATGCTGAGATCGTTTTGCAGTTGAGTCTGTATATCCATGGTTCTTTGCAGCACAGTTCTAGCACTAGACCTGTTCATGGACTGGGCTCGGTTTGAGCTTTTGCAAAAATTTGAATGGTATGGGTCTGGTCCGAAGCAGTGTAAAATGTTCATGGGCTGATGCTAGTGACACTCTTCGGGTCAGCACAGATGACTCGGAGGCAGAGAGGGTTGTTGTTCCCCAGGTGGCACAAGGAAACCCAACCTACGAGGTTGAGTCAGAGGCACCATCTGGACATTATTGTGCTGAGGTCGTCTCTGATCAACAGGTGGAAGCATTAATGGTCTTTGGGAGGACGTTGTGTGTCTCATTCCCAAACAGAGAGGTAAATGTGTGTGAGTTTCTGAATTCCAGTTCGTCTGCCCACCAAGAGCTTGTTCCAACTGGAAGAAGGAGCATATTTGGGTGATCTTTGTGTTTTGGGCTGGTTAGGGGTAGGGGCCAGGCCTTTTTGGGTTTTTTGCTTTGGTTTCTGTTTTGTGGGTCTTTAAGGTGGGAGCAGTATCTAGGTTTGGGGGTGGGTTTGGGATAAGTGGCTTTACCAATGCCTGGTTGGACCTATCTTGTTGGCTTCCACTGTATTTGGGGAGCCAACAGAATATTCTCTCTTTTCTTTTAATTTAGTTTTACCTTACGTCTTTCAAAGAAAAATGTTCATGGGCCAAGCCTGAAGCCCGGCCTGTGAACGCACATGACTCTTGGAAATTAAGCAAGTCCCCCAAAATCCTGAACTGATCCCCCAAAATCCTGAACTGAATGCTAATGTTATTTCTATGGCAGCAAAATGATATTTAGAATTGTTTAAATTGCAATATAGGAATCCTTTTTTTCATCATTGTTCACCCCATTGGTTGTACAATTGATTGATAATTTCTGGAAAGAAACAATGTTATATGCCTAATTTCATATAATATGTCTTTAATTCCAAGTTGGGGTATGCCACCTACTGATGGTGTCCAATTGTTATTTCTCAAAATTTATGCAGATATTAATGCGTGCAATTTCAAATGCACCCTTTGGGAACTATCGTGTTTGGTGGTCTCTTGCAGACTCAAAGTATGCAGGCACTGTTTTATTTGTAAAGAAGTGCTTTAAACCAAAAAATATCTTCTTTTCTCTTGACCGAACAGGTAAATGTGCATTTTTTGTTGAAGATCCAGAGATTTTTATGTACTGCCAAGATACAACTATAAATGTTTTTCCTGGTTATCCATGCCCATCTATGCATATACAAAACATTTGGGCCCCATTTGTATACAAATTTCTCACTTACCCGGGTAAGTGCACTTACTCAGGTACAAGGTTCAAAGTATCGATACAGTGCGATACGCCAGTAGGGCCGGGCGTATCGGCCTGTATCGGTACTCTTTTTTTTTTTCTATTTTTTTGCAAATCTGGTTCAGAGCGGCCGGTTTAAGGCTGGTCTACCCCCTGAACCACTTTCTGACCCGAAACACCCCCTATAGGGGTGTATCGGGAAGGCTCTAATACGATACGTATCAATACTTTGAACCTTGCTCAGGTAAATGTTTCCTAGGTAACATTTACCCGGGTAAGTTCACGTACCCATGTTCTTTTGATTCCTAGGTAAGTAAGATAACGACTCTTTTTACCCATAAAAATATAATGTTAAAATGAGCAAACTTGTCCCATTATGTTTTATAATTTTTTCCCCCAGGTGGGAAAGTTACTTAACCCACCTCAATTATCAAAAAAGAAAAAAAGTTACTTATCCACCTGAGAGATGGGTAAGTTTGACCTGGGTAAATGGGGCTCTCTTTGCCGTGGGGCTCAATAGTTATTGCAAAAAGAACACTGTAAAGTTGGTCAATGAGAAAAAGATACCATTGGCCAACTTTCCCCTCTTATTTACTGGTAAACGAACGGGGCCTTGTTAGTATATTAGCTTAAAGGCAACCACTATTCCATGTATATATATGGCTGTAAATGGCCAAAACTATGTAGTTGATCCATGATCTCACATCCAAAGAAAGGTGCTTTATCTACTCATTTAAGAGAGCTTTGGAAATGGATATATGTTTGCTTTGGGATAAGGAAAAGGAGTTTAGATGCTAAAAATTTTATGTATTTCTTTCCTTCTTTTTCTTTGACCAGTAACAGTGAGCTTTATTGACAAAGATTAAGAAAGGGGTAAGATTACCCCAAAGAATAAAAAAAAAAACAGTAAGCTTTATTGATAATGAAAAAGAATTAAAGTACAAAGTGTGCCAAGAACTCCCTCTTTTAAATTTAAACCAGCACCAGACACCTAACCCACAATCCAGAGGAATTTGACTACATATAATCCCCCAAAATAGTGTTCTTCTATTGACCCCTTACTTCACTAGTGCATCAGCGAGGCTGTTAACTGATCTATGGACCCATGTGAAATTGCGAATTCTGCTCTCACTTCTATAACTAGCTGATCTTTGAAATTTAAATTCCAACTTTATAGAGCAACCTATGTACTTCTATTAGAGGAACAAAAAGGTTGATGCATAATAGGCCAGCAGTTCAAAATTTTACAGCAAATACAGGCTTATCCCATGTGGTCAGAAACATCAACAGGTAACAGGTTATAGCTATACTGCTATACCTTGAAAAGACAAGATATTTCACTTATAATGCCTTTTGATGATAGTTTTTTTTTTTTTTTGATAATTAATCATTTATTAAGGAAGGGGGAGTTTCCACCCTTACCAGAGCAAAGGCAAGACGCACAAAAGTGCAAAAGGGGAGTGGTTCAGAAAATAATCTCGTCGCAGTCCTCTCTAAGACGATACAAAGAACACCTTTTGCAAATTCCTTCCTAATTGAGGCCTATGATACAGCAGCATGTTCAGCCTCCATATGACACCCTCAATATAAGTTTCCTTGCCTTGGAAGATTGTATGATTTCTCTCTTTCCATAAAATCCAGCAACTTTTGGATGTTAGTTATTAATAACCCCTTGATCTATACATTGGAAATCTAGGTCATTTGAGATGCCTATTATCAGTTTGCTTAATATTTGGTACTTGTCTTGGAAGAATTTTTTTTTTTTTTTTTTTTTTTTTGAGCAAAGGTAAAGTATAATTGTATTGATGTAAAAGGTCCTTTGTACAATGAGAAGCTGTACACACCAAAACAGGACCTCAAAGGCCATCCTCAAAAAATTACAATCAGAAGCAACCTCTTTAAATTCAGTATGTATAGACAACCAACTTCTAACACAATCTAAAGCCGAATTGATGGCTTTAGCTTCAGTAGAGGTTTTAAGATCAAAGACCCTGCTGTTCCTTTCTGTCCAAACTGCCCACATAATTGCTAAAGGAATAGAAGACCAGTAAATCTTTCCTTTCTTAGTCATCCCTTGGATCTGCCAAGTCTCCGGGCAGGCTTTAATTGAAGCTGGCATACACCAGCTTAACGACAGACTACTTAAGAAGTGGCTCCAGATCTGTGAGGCAAAGTTGCAATGTAAAAACAGATGGTTTACTGATTCTGTATCCCCACCACAGAAGCTACACCTCAGGTCACTGCAGTTAAAACCTTTTCTAACCAACATCTCTTTGGTGAGACATTTCTCTAATGCTGCCCCCCATACAAAAAACTTTACTTTAGAGGGAGCCACTGTTCCCCAAATGGCCCGGCTTGGGAAGAGGGTTTCAAAACCTCCTGTTATGACATTGTAGAAGGATTTAACTGAAAACTCCCCATTTCTGTTCCCTTTCCACACTAGAGAATCCTCGGATTGCAGATTCAAAACCCGAGACTGAAGCAAAACCAGGAGATTCCCCACCTGCTGAATCTCTCAATCATTGAAGTCCCTTCTAAAGGCTGGAGCCTAGCAAATAGCATTATCCCTTATCACAAATGCATCCGCTACCAAGGCTTCTTTATCTTCAGCGAAACTGAACAGGATGGGAATATCCTTAAGGGAATTCTCCCCAGTCCAGGCATCCAACCAAGACCTAATCCTTCTTCTATTTCCAACTTTAAATCCAACTTCCCTTTTGAAAAGGTTTGAAGCTTTGCATATTCCTCTCCACAGACTGCATCCATAGGTCGACATGGGTGGACGACTACCCCAACCACTTTCATCCAGCCCATATTTTTCTGCTATTACTTTCCTCCAGAAGTTGTCAGGTTCAGCAGCAAACCTCCATAGCCAACTTCCTAGCAAAGCTAGGTTGAAAGATTTTAATCTCCTTAACCCCAACCCCCCTTGAGATAGGGGTTTACAAGTCTTCCCCAGTTTACGAGATGATATTTGTGTGAAATACCTTGCTTTCCGAGGGTATAGGAAAAAAAGTCATGAAATACATTGGCAAACTTGCTAGGGCACTCTCGATGAGTGTTACCTTTCCACTTTTGGAGAGATACCTTGCTTTCCAAGTGGCCACTTTCTGATCCATTCTTTTTATAATTGGATTCCAAATGGTTTTTGAATTGCATTTGGCTCCCAATGGCAACCCCAAATAATTTGCTGGCAGCTGACCAACTTTGCAGCCCAACAAGTCTGCCAGACCCTGGATGTTAGAGACATCACCCACAGCTATCATCTCACTTTTTGCTGGATTTACTTTCAGTCCTGATATAATCTCAAACCAGAAAAGAATGTACTTCAAATTCGTAACTTGCTCCTCTGAAGCCTTACAAAAGAAGAGTGTGTCATCAGCATATTGCAGAATTGGAATAGCAGTCCCATTAGGCTTCACTTGGAAGCCTTCCATCAGCTCCCTCTCCACAGTTCTATCCACTAACTTGCTTAAACCTTCCATTACTATTAGAAAGAGAAGAGGAGACAAAGGGTCCCCTTGCCCCAAACCTCTAGAACTGCTAAAATTTCCTCTAGCTGTCCCGTTTACAAGCACTGAGAATCTTGGGGTTAATTTGCAAACTTTCATCCAACTTCTCCACTTGGAGCCAAAGTGCATTCTTTTCAACAAATAATCCAAGAAAGACCAGTTAACATGGTATAAGCCTTCTCTAAGTCAATTTTGCAGATAAGCCCACTTTCTCCACCTCTTAGTCTTGAGTCTAATAGTTCATTAGCTATGAGAACTACATCATGAATGTGCTTGTTGTGGACAAACGGCCCTTGGTACTTAGAGATTAAAGAATCCATTACCTTCCTTAATCTGGTTGCCAGAATTTTAAATAGGATCTTGTACACTTCCAACCAAGCTGATTGGCCAGAAATCTTTCAGCTCATTAGCTCCTTTCTTTTGGGGGATAAGGGAGATAAAAGTAGCATTTAAGCTTTTCTTGAGGGCTGCAGAATTGTGGAATTTCTCCAAAAGCCTTAGTGAATCAGCTTTAAAGAGCTCCCAGAACTTCTTAAAAAAACAGCATTGTCAAACCATCCGGGCCTGGCGCCTTCTCCCCTTCCATTTCTTCTATAACCTTCTTTACCTCTTCTTCTGAGAAGGGTTTTTTCAGTTCTGAAACCTGCTGCTCAGACAAACAGTCAAAGATCAAACCATCCAGCCTTGGTCTTCTCTTGCAAGGTTCCTTGAACAAACCTTTATAGAAATTAACAAAAGCATCTGCTATGTCTTCCTCATTATGCACTACCCTTCCTTCCAAATCGAACTTTTGAATGCAATTAACTCTCTTTCTTGCATTGGCCACCTTGTGGAAAAAAACAGTATTATCAATACTAGATCAAGTATCGGATTTTCTTTTTGGTAATTACTTTTCCTTTCTATATACTCATGAAGTCCTGTATTTTTCTTTTTTTTTTATAAAAAATGTGGAACTTTATTGAAGCAAATGATTAAAAGAGAGTATAAGGTAAAAAAAAGTCCTCTATGAACTAAAATACTGACCTTTTGTTGAAGGCAGGGTAAATGGTCAAAGCAATCAACAAAATACAAAAACCAAAACTAGAACTCCATACAACTAAGCTCTGTCCAGATCTGCTTTATCTAGACTATCATCTATAGATATCTCTGATCTTCAGACACAGCTAAATGGATGTTCACCAGAGGATTTCAGTTCTCTTAAAAAGATATTAGAGAGAAAGAACTTGGACAATTCTGTCTATATAGCTTTCTTCCAAAGCATTTCCATTTACTTCAGGACAAATATATTTACTTATTTCTAATGCATCTCATTATTAATTTCACAAAACAATGACTTCCATATTAGATTTTCTTGAGAATATTGTTTCTAGGATTTCTTTTGTATTTGTCTATTATCAAGGACAAAAAATGCTAGTCAATTCATATATTTTGCTCTGTTGGTAGTTTCAAAGCATGAACCAGATGGCCGGGTTATCTTGGCTGAATTTGAATCTTTCCGCTTACTGAATACATATGCACCAAATAATGGTTGGAAAGAGGAAGAGACCTCATTTCAGAGGAGAAGAAAATGGGATAAAAGAATGTTAGAGTTTGTTCTGCAATCTTCAGATAAGCCGTTAATTTGGTGTGGAGACCTGAATGTTAGGTAACCGCATTCTGTTTTGTTGCAGTTGTTTCTTCTTTTAAATTCTAGATGTATTTCTTCTCAGGTATGTATTTGTGCATTCATTGCTTATCTAAAGTTATGCTTTTTAGATACAAAAGATGTCAATGAAAAGTTACCATATGCTGAAATTAAACTAGGGATATTTTACCTAGATCAAAACTCAAGTATTCCCTCCATCATATTGTAGTCTGAAGGAAAAAACAGTTGTATTAACTTTTGATAAAGAATTGTGTGCAATCATTATATGCCAAGCATCACTGACATTGGGGTAGCCCTGCTACCTACCCCTATTTACAACTGTCTAGTATTTACAAAATTCTTGCTTTACATTACATGCTTCCCCGGGATGCCACCTCTAAAAATTGTTTGTTTTTGATTGCTCCCTGTCTTACAAAGGTATCAGTATGCCATTGGTTGACCCCTAAGTCCATCTAATGGTAGCCTTTAACTCTCTAGCCAACTGTTTTATCTTTAAACTTCAACAATGCAACAAAATTCACTGCTCAGAAGTTACACTGCACAAAAAGTTCCTACTTCATGTTGACTAATTGTAGTTAAGGCAGCAAGGTGTTGCCTGGGTGACAAAATTAAAAGACATCAATATAAAACTATAATCTATTAAGTATTTAAGTAGGAACCTAGACTTCCTAAAAACATATGAGAACTGAAATTTTGTTCTAGTTTGGTCCCATGTCCAAATTCTAAAATCCAACTCCACCAGCAACTGGGAATTCTCTTGAATCTTTTGCAGCAAAGAAGCCAAAGAGTAAATCTCCTGATCTTTAAGATTGTGCCTGAATTTCGGGTTCCAAATCATTCTGTCATGACCCTCCTCATAGCATTCCTTTATCAAGGCTTTTCTTTTTTCAGCAGCACTAGAGAGGGATACAAGTGGCCAGTCGTCACAGCAAACATCATACTGAAATCTAATTTTAAGAGCCATCACCTACAAAAAGGCCTTTTGATGAAGGAAGGGCATATTTTTTCAATGCCTCCTCAAACTGCACACCTAAGTACATGCTACATCTCACCTGACCCTATACAATTTTATTGGCCGTTGACACTTAATTCACCATAATAAGCTGACCCCATGTAGTTGGGACAAGGCTTAGTTGAGTTGAGTATGCTTCACCATTATAATTTTCCTTCATAATGAGTCTGGCAATTCACTAAACCTCCACCATCATTTACCTAATTTATCCATTTGTACCATTATTTTTTATTCATAGTATGCTTGGGCTTTCTTGTGTAAAATTCTCATAATCCATCTGCATATTTTCACAGCCATCAAGAGATTGATGTGAGTCATCCAGATTTCTTCAGCAACGCAAAGCAAAATGGTTATGTTCCTCCAAACAAAGAGGTGTGCACATTTCTTGTATAAGCTTGCCTTAGCACAACCTAACATATTTTCTATAAATTCATATCCGATATTTCTGTCAACTTTCCAGTTAACAAGAAACTACTAATGGTGCTCTTCTAAAATGCTGGCGAGATCTGTAATTTCTGATATAGTTTAAATAAGTAGATTATTTTTTTTTTGCCATTTCAATTTTGCTATTATAATGAATCGTTCTACATTTTCTATGTAATGTGATCCAGGAGATGGAAGTTTGTTCATTAAACCTTGTTATTTTGTCCACCTTAAAAAAAATTAGGTGAAGCAAAAACAAAAGAAAAATAAATAAGAACAAAGTAAAATCTAGAGTACAAGAATTTGCGTATTCAGTTGCATGTTAGAGGATACTAGAATCACCATTCTTGACTTGCTATAAGATTGTGAAAGGAAAGCTGTTTTACATTTTAAGCACAATGATTTCCTCAGCTTGCAGCTTCCTAGTTACAGTCTTCAAACCATAAAAATGGAAAAAGAATTCAGTTCCCATAATATTATGTAGGATCATCAACAAGCCTTTATTTGTCTCCTTGCTGATTTTAACAGATGTAAATGAGCAATTCCTTAGTTACAGTCTTGCATCATAAGGGACTTCAATAATGTTATGTAGGATTGTCAAACGCACCTTTATTTGTTTCCATATTTCTTTTTAACAGCTGAAAATGAGCTTCCAAAACTAATGTTCAACCAAGAGTTTTATTGTTTTCCATCTGATTATTAAATTTTAATTTTAGAGCAAACCTGATAAAATAACCATGGCAATACATGATTGTAGTACTGGGTTACACAATGTACTTAAGCACAGATAAGGTGAATTGGCAGTAATTATAGTAGTATGTTCTGGAGGTTAATTATATAAGATTTTCTTTTGGTAAGGAGGTTTTTGGAAGTAATTGCTACATCATAATGGTTCTGTTAGTTGGTGACTAAGCAGTAAATATTTGATAGAAGTTAGGGTTGGAACATGCTAAGTTATTTATTAATGCTCTTGCAGTAAATGGTTCACCCTTAAGTAGCATGTTTATGTTATTACTTTCTATGTTATATCATTATTGTAAATGTAATGGAGTTCACGTAGAATAGATGATGGCATATTAGGGGCTATAGCAAAAAAGGCAGTCTCTTATGGGACTCCTTTTGATGGCATATTAGGGGCTATAGCAAAAAAGGCAGTCTCTTATGGGACTCCTTTTGCCAATGTTGGAGTTTATGGAAAGAATGAAAGGTAGCTATTGTAAAGTACAGATAGTGTTTGGAGAAAATGGGCTTACATTTTTCTCTGGCCTCAACTTTACAAACTTCAAAGCTCTAGTTTTTTCCAATTTTTGTACTATGTACCAGATACAACATGGCTGGACATGGTACCAGATACAGAATTTACACTAAATTTTGAAGTACATAATACGATATGTCACCCTTGTACAGGACTACTGGTATGCAGGTATCATAGCTTTTGTAATGATTTGGAAAACATAATTTTTGGCTCATAATGGAGGTGGGACTTCGTAGATTCTGTGCATGAGCTGAAAGTATATCCTTGCATATTTTTGTATAGGGAGTTTACCTCTACCATACTTTTTGAATGTAATACAAATACTACTGTCAAGGTGGGGGAGGTCTGGCTGATAAAAAAAAAGGTGGAGGAGGTCTTCAGAACCTTTCCAGGCATTCATTTGCCTGAAAGGAATTGTGACCTTTCATCATTCATGGAACTATGTTTATCATGTGCACCATATCCCATACTTCTCAGATGTAAAATAACAATAACTAAAAAGGGGTCTTTGGCTCTAATTTGTTGGTGTAGGACTCTGGGCAGCCTGGATTTACCTTGGCAGAAAGGAGGCGTTTTGGAAACATACTATCAGAGTGTGTAACTTCTTTATTTTAGTGTTATTACTTCTATTGTTGTCACGTTAACAAGAGGCAGTATGCCATTGCAACTGGTGGGGCTTAGGTGGAATTTTTTGCTTTATCAGTAAAAGGAACTTTATTAATGAAGAAGTGAGAGATAAGTACTCTTTATGCATCATTAATCCCAATTCATGCAGCTTATAGGAACAAGTTATCAGCATAGCCATCCTAAGGGGTTTGTCCAATCAATGCCAACAAGGCTTCTGCATGACCATCTGGCACTTTTTCTCTTTACATCTTTAGTTGTTAAAACTAAGGCTATGTTTGGATTGCAGGAGTGGATTTGGATTTGAATTCCATTCTCACTCTCTGCATATGTTGAAATGACTACTGTCCTCATGTTGTTTTAAATTATTATAAAATAAATTTGAAGTCTAGAAGTCTGCATTTTGCCTAATTCTACTCCACCATAAGATGAACCTGAAGTAAAGAAATCGGTGGTTATCAGACATAACTTCAGTTTCATGATTCCATCACCAAATCCAAATACACCCTGATCTAAAAACAATATAAAGTTGTTAGGCTTCTATTCTTTGTTTACTACTATTATAAAAATTCAAGATGCCAGGGTTTTGTTCTTTTTTCTTAGGAGCCACTCGATAATAGCTGAAGTGGCTTAACTGAATGACTTATCATTTTGTCTTTAGTGGATAAAATAATTAAATAATAAAACATTTGAGGGTATAGTATTCAACCCAACTTCATCTTGAACTATTACAGATTTCACAACCTTCTTAGTAACTTCTTCAATAAAAGATAAAGCGACAAGCCATTCAGTTCAGCCACTTCAGGTGTTATTAAACAGTCCCTTAGTCCTAAAAAGTACGTATTAGCACTGTTTCTGGATTATGTTTCAGGGGAAAGCTGGTAGATGCATATAGATTCCTACACAAGGAAAAAGATATGGAGCGAGGGTTCTCGTGGTCCGGAAATCCTGTTGGAAAGTAAGCAACATCACAACACTTTTAAATCTGATTACATGTTTCTTTTATTTCTTGGATTGATAACTTTTTCTTGTAAAGAAGATCTAAAGTGGCTGCAATGTAGATTATTTTTGGCTTGATAGCAGAAATGCAGAATGCGGTGTAAGTGGTCAACCAACAACTATTGTTGGCCCAATAGTCAATGGGTCCACCTAGGAAATCTTACAAGAGGAACTTTGTTGGAATATCATGAATGGATTGAAATGGTCCAAGAAAAGGGGGAGGGGAATCAATGTGATCTCTTAGGTTGTTTGTTGGATGTTGGATCCCGTGATACTGCATTTATAACACATCAACTTCCATGGTAGAGCACAACATGCCATCCCACAGGCAGAAGTTACCATGTGTTTCTACATTAAATATAAAATCCACTCTATATTTATTTGTATTGAAAAGTGCAAGAAGGTCCCTTTTATTTTAACGTAATTGAGGCTTTTCAATCCAAGCTAGATATGTATTTGTATTTCTTGATAGGTCACAATTGGCGGGACAAGATTCATATAGCCAACCCCAAATAGTTGGGTTCTTGGGATTATGCTGAATTGAGTTGAGCTGTAGGTTGAGTTCTTAGCAAAACTTTGAGCAGTCTTCTGAACTTAGTAATCTAGTTATTTTCTGATGATAAGTGTGTTCTCACCATGACTGTTTTCCAAGTAAGGTTGTTTCGTCCATCACAAGTCTTTCGTCTTAACCAAAGACTAGGTTTTTCTGAATCCGGCAAAATGTTTCATTTCTCACATGTTTTTCTGGTATAACTTCCAAATGAGTTCTGGTTGCAGGAAAGTTGACTCCCATAGTCCCACTAAACCTCTCATACTGAGATGTGTATCTTTCTTAATTTCTCTATCACATTTTCTTTTTTTAATATTATTAATTAAGGAAACTGTTCAATTCAAGAAGGTTTTCTGATAATGCAGGGAAGGTTCATTTGCTAAGGGCATTTTTTGACAATTTAAACAACCACTTTTGCTAATAACTAAAACTTCTATTGGAGAGGCAAATTTCCTCGGCATATAAATCTGTTTGGACTTTGGATTAGACACTTCTTTTTCTATATTTGGACCTTTTCCTTTAACAAGTGGGCCCTTATCTCTTTTTTTTAGGAAAAAAGAAACTTCCCTGATAATTTGTCACTGATGAGAATGAGTGATTTTGTTACAGGTACCGAGGGAAAAGGATGAGGATAGACTACTTTATAGTTTCTGAGAAACTCAAAGATAGGATTGTTTCATGTGAGATGCATGGACAAGGCATTGAATTGCAAGGTACAATCTCATTGTATTCTTTGTTATGACAAATAAGACCACCAAAAAAAAAAAGATGTCCTATCACAACCTCTGTGGTAGGCCAATGTAGACCTCCCTTTCATCAGGTGTTGGCAGCACCATCTTTGATTGTTAGTCAGGGTGCCAATTTAATTTACTTATTAGGTTGACAATACTACATTAAGTAGACTTATTGTGATGAATCTTTATCTATCCCAATGTTTTTGTGCTATATCTTGATTCCTTATCTTCGTATTGTTAATCATATGTATTTAGACCCTCTCTTACCTCTTGGCTCTTGGTGATTTTTCCTCAATAATGTTTTTGACAACTGTTGTTATAGAATCCCGAACTTACTGGTTCTCTGCTTATGCCAGCAAATTGTGGCAACATTTAGCCTTTCATATCTGCTTATGCCGGCAATACAGTTTGCTTGGTTATATTAGCATGGTTCAAGTACCAGATCTCATCAATTCCTTGGTTCATTGTGAATATGATATTTTGGTTATGGCCCATAAATTGAGCAGAAATATTAATCCAATGGCGGATGAAGGCATTGTGGGCATAATAATGTTCTATGATATCAATCACTTCAGATTATCTGCATACTTGTTAATTTTTCCACCGTCTTAGGTCAATCTTTTTTTTTTCTTCTATCTACAGGATTCTATGGGAGTGATCATTGCCCTGTTTCTCTTGAGCTTGCGCCAAGTATTGATTCAAACAAATGCTAATTTTACTCAAGCCTTTCCGTGGCATTTGAAGCTGCCATGCCCCTATGTTATATGGCTGCAGATCATTTTCTCATGGATTACTAAAGAATTGTCATACTATGATAGGGGCCTTGTTAAATCAAAATGATTGTTTATTTTCTTAATCATCCCCAAAGATGTATATGCCTTTTGTTTAATTGCAGGTGTACTGAAATGGCATTGTGAAATAACTGCAAATTATAAACACGAACTGACACAAAAGCAAAACCTGTTTGTATTCGGGGTCTAATCCAATAGGTTATAAGTTGGTTTTATCATTGTCATTTCTCAACAGGATGAAGTGTCAGGTTCAGACTGATCCTGGCCCAGCCGAAATAGTTACCAGATTCTGTCTGTAATTTTCTCTGTATGTGGGGAGGAAGGGGTTGGGTTGATTGACGATGCCACTCTATTCTTTAATTAAAATCTTTGAATAGTTACCAGAGTCTTCCTCTGTGCAGCCTGCAAATTACAAAATGACAGACTGACCTCGCTCTGGGACCAACTTTAAGAAGGTAGTGAGGGAAAATGGCCCCCAATATCATTGGACTTGGAGGCCAAAATCAGTTTACGACCACTGTGGCGATCCAAAATGGGTAGCTTAAAATTCTACTGAAGATTAATTCGTAAGAGCCATTAATGGGTGTGATGCTGATCAGGATGTTTTAGGACAACTTGCATTTGATCACTTTTGACGTTCAAGTCAAGAAGGGGCCCTATTAAATATTAATACCTGAATCCTGATGGGTTAAATATTATGGTGTAAAAAATCCAAATAATGTTTAGTGTCGGTGGGCAAATTTATAAAATTAATGGGATGGTTTATACTAGAATTTAATTTTAGCAGATATCAAGAGATGGATAGATATGACAATTTAATTTAAGCCATCTTAAAAACCCCCAAAACCCCATCAAATAAAAACAAAAAAGTAGCCTCTAATCACCTGTACAAGCTCACTAATTAATTGCTTTTTTTGGGTAATAGCACTAATTAATTCCATATACCTTACACCTATACATTGATTATAATCGTTAGATTCCAACCCACACTCCTCTAATCATTAGATCTCTCTCTCTCTCTCGTGAGGACCGAGGATGGGATGATAAATAAAGAAACCTCCAAGCTCCTGTCCTGTTTCACCCTTTTTTAGTGGAAAAAAAATCGACCCAAAAAGTTTATTGAATGGGTGTAGGAGTGTTGTGGACTGTGAGATTGGACACACAACCAATCCAAGAGAAATCTCTATCTGACTCCTCCACGTAGCCGACTTACCCCACTGCCAATGTCGAATATATAAATGGATTAATAAAAAAAAAAGTCAAATATAATGGGAAAATGGCATAGATGTAATATTCAACAGATATAAGAGCAACTTTGGAGAATATGATACCGTTAGAGATAGAATATTAGATTGGGATGGGCCCCCACTGTACCTTACCAGTTAGAAATGACCCACCAAATGGTAGGCTGAATTATTGCTACTGAAAAAATAAATAAATAAATACCCCATCCATGATCCATCAGGCCATCACCTTCCTTTTTTTGTTTTCTTTTTTAATCCTTCACCTTATCATTGATCTTCTTTTAGATTTCTACTTCAATCACTTTTGTTGCCACAACGATTCACTTCCAGTAATCACTTACCAATTAGCTGCCTGATGGTGATAGCTCCAGTTGATATTGCACCCTTTTTTTTTTGTTTTACATGTAAAGAAAACTGTGAAAAAACAGAAGAGGGAAAAAATAAGTTTGGAAAATGGAAAAGGTCAACTGGAGGTGGGGGTAGGTACATAAATAGATATAGACGTATCAATACAGTCAAAAGAGGAGGGAGCAGATTAGCACCTCTACCCAAGGCATGTGGTCGATTTATTCAGTGTCAATCACACTCCCAGTTGAGTTTTGTGGCACATTCGCACCACTAACATTTGTGCCATTTTCTTGAGGCTCTCGATATAATATAAATACATACCACCGGTTATGCTTTTCTATTTCCATTATTAGTGCGTTTGTGTTTGATTAAGAGCTCTAACAGAATAACAACCATAATTTGCAGAAGATGCTCCTCTCTTTCTCTGTCTCTGTCTCTCTCTCTCTCTAAATAGTGAGTATTGTCCTTGTGGAATCAAGATTCAAAAGAAGGATTTACACAGCATCGGACCTGTTAAAATTTTATCATATTTCAACCTGAATATGGCCCAGTTGCATCCTACCCAATGTTTTTAAAATCGGATCGGACAGGGAACCATTCTAGGGACCGGTTTCTGGGTTGAACGGTCTGTCTATCCAGCTCGAATGGATGGTCTGTTCTGACTTAAAAAATAAAAATAATAAAAAAAATTGGCCAAAACTGTTGTCTGGGACAATTGTTTGATTGCCCGGGTCAGTGGGTTACTGATCAAATCAACGATTTTTTATCAAAAACGATTTTAGGGTAAAACAGAACTTGTTACTTGAGTGGTTTCTGGGTTTTTCAGCCTGATCATCCAGTCTGATCCGGTTTTAAAAACCATGATCCTACCCATGGGCATGCACCTTCACTGCAAAATCGGATTTGCTCTTTGCAATGCACACCTTACAGTGCATCATAACCGTATATTAGGAATATCTTCCCATGGATGAAAATATACAAATTCAGGAGATGTTTCCAATGGATGCACTGAAAGTGCTGTGAGGTTGGTTTGAGGAACAAATCCGGATGAAGAACGATGTGGCGTGGGGTGGTCATTTTCAGCCCAGTTTGGAAATTCCTCATTTTATGTATAAAATACATTGTATACATTATATGATATATAATATAAAATATTATATGTACTTTAATATTTTACATATAAAAGTATAAACTTGAAATCTGGACCTGGGCTTAATGTTTTAGGCCCAAAACCCAGAATGGGCTGGGTTTGAGCTTAGCCCAACACAGCTTTGGCCTGGTTTGGCTTTGGTTGAATCCATTAGCTGGGGTAGGTTGGTTGGGTTTGAAAGAATTTATAAATGTAATTTTGCATAGACATCTTGTATTGGGTTTTATGTCTTAATTTATGAATAGAATTTATTGAAAATATGTACAAATTTCCTTTATAAACATATACACAAACACACACACATATGTATAAGCTCAGGTTTAATTGGGCCAAGCTTGGATTGGAAATGGACTATCCATGACCTCAACCTAAAGCCCAAGACAAGTTTAAGTCAGACCCAAATTTACTAGCCCAAGCCTAGCCTACAACTTGAAAACTCAGGTTCAGCCCTTACAAAACTGGACCCGCCCAAGTGCGACCTTAATCGCTTTCTTTTCAGTAATTGCGCTTGATTTATTCATTCATTGAGCATTCTGGGTCAGGCCCAAATTTGGTTTTCTATTGTCTTCTACGAAGTATGTAAATAAAAATTGGCGTTTTCTTTAGTACAAGAGCCAAAAAAAGAGAGCTGTGTACCTTCTTTGACACTTTGAGTAGTTATACTTGCATGGAAGGTGTACTTTTTGCAATAGCAGAAATCCTGCCAATATTATCTAAAGATCGGGGAATCCCTATGAATCAGAATCTGAATGATTTATTCCTCTTGGGGCTATGGATTTATTATTGGCGTGGAACCTCATCATTGGTTTCACAGCCTGCTGAACAGCCATAGCATTCAGCTAGTCCAAATTACCTCAACCAACCAAATTCTGATACTGGGGAATGCCATTCCACCGGGAATGAGAATGGATTTCAATTCCATCCAACCAAATTCTGATATTGGTTATAAACCCCTATTCCTGCAAATTAAACAGACTCTAAAAGTGTCAATCAATTGGCTAGAAAATCAACCCTATGTTGTAGATGAAAAGGTAAAGCAAGCATGCTGAATTTCGTGTGCTAGTGTTGCTGATGATCTACTAACTTTTTTTAAGCTTGAAGCAAAAATTAAATTACTCATACTCAGTTACAAGTTGTGAGCATCGGGGAAACAACTTACTTGGGCTGAATTGGAGTCGCCACCCATAAGTTATGTGAAATATAGGTGATGGGACATGTGGAATATACACCAAAAAGCATGTTTGGTTTAATAGTGACTTCAAAGCTTAGGCACTAACTACACCAATCCAAGTAAGACTCCAATGGGAAATTGAAAGTGTTAGGCACCCCTCTCCTAGCTCCAATAGGTAGACCTCATATGGCATCCCAAATAAGCATAATCACAAATACATGAGCAATCAAAAGCATAGCAATGATATAGAAAGTGACGAGTTGAGAATAACCAACAACAATGAATTTACTCAATTTTATTTATTTATCATATATTTTTTATTCCCCTTTTATTATTATTATTATACTCTTTTATTTTCTCATTTAATTAATTAATTAATTATTATTATCATTATTCTTTTTATATTTTCTATTCATTTTGTTTTCCTATTTTTAAAATTTTATCTAGTTATTTTTTTATTTACTTTTCATTTTATTTTTTATTATTTTTATTATATATATTTTTAATTGTTTTTAAATATTTTTATTATTTTTTTGCTATTTGCTTATGCTACCCTATTTGCTTCATTGTTTCATAGAGCTTATCTTCTTTATTTTATAACAATTTTCTTATTATTATCTTTTTTGTTTTTTATTTAATTTAAATTTTATTATTTTTTCTTCTTTTTTGTTATTCTTTTCATATTAATGTTTCTTCCTTCGACCACTTATTCCCTCCCCTACCCATCAAGCTACACCTAGATCTATAGCCAACATCCCCCTCCTTTTAGTTTGATCTACACATTTATTACATCTCATCGCCATCAACCCAGAAACAAATTCTACACTATTCATTTCAGTTTGAGATCACAAATCAAAGGTAATACACATTACAAAAAAACAAGACTTAATCATAGCGGACAAAACAAACCCAAATGATAGAAAGTGGAGAACTAATTGATATTCAAGGATTTCAAGCTTCAAAGCATCCTATTCGAGAGCAATCTAAACTTTAATCTATAATAAAATATTCAAGAAAACTACTAATATCCTTGTTAATATTAATTTATTAATCCGGGAAGAATTATGCAATTGTTAAAGCCGTGAAAAATCTGAAAAATGGCAATAAACATACTAAATTATACATAGCTATTGGGGGCTTAGAAGAAAACAATGGTAGATTTGGATAGATTGGTAGGGTCAAATTGTCCTAATTGGGCCTGGATCAAACAAATCCAGGGGTAAGAGATTTGGTTGATGTAGAGCATCGGAATGAAATCTTTGTGTGATGAAGAGGCAAATAAGAGTATATTAGGGTGAAATTTTACATATAGAGATTTTAGGATGCTCAAATCTGATGGTAATGTCCAATTGATTTAGGGAAGTCAATATTAAGGGAATTTATGTTAACAAGAGGATCCAAATTATAATTTTGGTTTAATTGAGGGGTAAATAGGGAAATTTTGGGTAGAAACCTTGTATGTGGATGTTTTAACATGTCTAAGATTCAATCATACAATCTAACTGCTTTAGAGTTGTTAGGATCAAAGGGAGCTGGGTTCCGGGTGTTTTAGGCTACAACAGGGCTCAAAAGGGAAACTTATTTGATGCAAGGGGAAACGGGGAACGTGACTTGAAATTTCATGGGTATGTATTGTAGGATGTTTGGGGTTTGATGGTGGTGTATGATCTAAGGGTCAAGGTGTAAATGGGGGTTGATCGAGGCCATCAGATTGGTATTAGGTAGATTTAACGATGGATTTGAAGGATTTTGATATGAAAGTTGGTTTTTTTTTTTTTTTTTTGGGGGGGGGGGGGGGGTTAGGTTTTCAAAGAATTTGAAAGGGTTTAATTGGGTGTTCAAAGTGAATTGAGGGTTTAGACAATGGGCCGAGCAAAAATCGAATATTGACACAAGTCTCTCATTAAAATATAAAAAGAAAACCAAAGAGAGTAAATTATGTATGTATGTGATCAAGAACAACCAAGTAAGATAGAAGTGTCTATATGAAGGATCAAACAAAAGTTGCACTACAGTAGTTGAGATTGTCACTCAATATCTCTTTGAAATATGAAAGCATGGGATCAAATCCATGTAACTGCAAGTTCTTGTTGAAATATGGAGGCATGTGATCAAGTCATGTGATTGTCACTAAACACAGTAGCTCACTCATGACTCCATGTAGAATGATTCAAAACATACACAGACACAATAGGAGGAGGCCATACATAACGTGTAAGACGACCAAAGAGTGTAGTTATTTGGGTACTGCGAGAGGGATAAAAAAAATAAAAATTCTTCTGGCCTTCAATGTACATAAAATTAAAGTCATCCATTAAGTCTCCATTCTATATATTTCTGAAATGTCCTAAGTTTACTATGTAATAACCAAGTTGGCTCCCCCACCTCCTATCAATTTGTGCTTTTAAAGTTTTATTTTAAAATGATATTCTTTGCTTTTATTTGAAAAAGTCAAAAAAAAAAAAAAAACATGTTTTCAACAACAACCTAACTAGCCATTGCGGTCATAGATTGAGAACATATACCCATGAATGACGAGGGAGATGTTCTCAATGTATGAATGTAGTGGCCTGTTGGTGGCAGGTCCCTCCCAGTGAACCGTGAATGGAGCCATTAACTACTATAATTTTAAGATTTCTTATTGTTTCTCACAAATCAAATATCTTTAAAAGATAAAAAATTATTATTTTCTTTATTATTTGGGTTCTTTCACTTTTTTATATCCTCTAAGCAATCAAATGGCAAAAAACTTTGGCTCTTAGGAATGCTCTTGGGCATGACATGTTACCATGGGTGTAGGATTAAAGAATAATTGACTTCAATTGTTGTCATTTGACCAAAAAGATAAGCAGATCACTAAATGGGTTGACCAGTCATGCCAAGAATGATCCCAACAGTTAGGGTTTTCTCCCAAATGGGTCTTTGTTTCTCGACTTCTAATATGCTACATCAAAAATAAATGAGCATCCATGAAAGGACTTATGACTAGGGGTAATCATAGGTTCGATCGGCCAGGTTTTGGACTTATAACTTACTTATACTATCTATCTATCTATCTATCTATCTATCATACGTCATATAATCAAAATTTATAGCCAATCAACCAACATCATAAATGTGATAACCAATGAAACGAATTTTTATCAAAATTCACAAGAGGGAGGGTTTGATTATTGGTTAAGTTTTCATTTCAATATCATGCCTTTTTCGCATCATAGACTTTTTTTTAATAAAATATAGAGGTAATTTGAGATCAGCCTCCCCTAGAATTCCTAATGAGATCGTACATTTCAAGTCATTGTGAAGGGGAAAGATTTCCAATTCATGGAGGGATAGTGTTTATAAAGGGTGGGTGATTGGGCGAATATACATTTGCGGAATCAATAAACGAAATCTGAAGGGACTGAACTTGAAAAATGCTTAAAATTTATTCTATACACTATATAATATAATATTATATCATATATAATTTAGGTGCCATTATCATAATGTTTCATATATATAGGTCGGGCTTAAAGTACCCCTACTTTAATATATCTATTGGATAAACTATTTTCCCTAACCATCATGTATTTCACTTCAGTTCTATGAGAAAAAAAAAGTCTGTTTATGTTGCTGCTAGACTTTAAAGTCTACCAAAGTCAGTGAAAGTGTCTATACGAGAGCCTTGGCAATGGTTTCAGCAGCAGCATTCAATTCAATACAGACATGATGGGACACATATAATAGGCGATGCCAATGAACCAGAGGTTGACAAAAAAAGGTCGTACCATGTCTCGCAGTTGCAGCGCGGTGAGGTTCCATTCATTTTATATTTAGTAACCCTAACCTATATCTTATGTGCTCATGCCTTTTACAAGGACGATCAATGCTAGCAAACAACTCCCCCGTGCAACCCCTTAATTCAGCACCCTAAGGAGTAAAGATATAGTGGGCCCATAAGTAATACAATTAGACAAAAGTTGAATTATATCTTTTCACATCCATAACTACAACTGGTTAGAATTTCGCCATGTGGAAATATGACATGGACAAATCTAGATTTATAATTTTATGAGAAATATACCTTTATCCACGTCAGCCCTATACCCCGTTTTATACTTCACCTTTTTTTTTTTTTAAATTTTTTTTTCCGAATCTCTATGCAACTCTTGTGCTTTTACAAAGAGTGGACTTTTTGCCGACGTGGTAGCATGGAACTTGCCACGTAATATAGCGAGAGTCAAGTGGACCCAAATGAAAACCTCGGCTGCATCATCAATTGATCAGGTTATGTAGGACCAAGGTTCGGGCCCATCTTACTGTTGGGATGCCTAACTGGTTAGCTGCAAAATGATTGCAAGGCTCACTTTGCTTCTCCCGAGGATATGCAGTTTGTGTTTTTAAAAGCTTTCGTCTCTAGGTCTGCTACTATACTAGACCTATAACTTGCCAACTGGCTAATGTTTGGGAAGTGATGTGCTAGCCAGGTTGGAGTAACAACCAACAGGCAACAACCCTCCAGCAACCACCAATCAGAGTATATAAAGCCTTTTTATTGACCAAACTGTCCCTGACCGAAAATGCACAAATTTTCTTTTCTTGTCGCCTTTTTTTACCTACACGGCCACACGTGACGCGAGTGGCATTACTCGAGTTTTCAACGTGTATATATGCCCAAAGCAACATTAATATGCACTGCAGCAATTACCATACGATTGGGATCTTTCGTTCAAAGTTCAAACATCTGTTATGTTTCTTTTTTTTATTCGAGCCTCTACTGCCCTCATCTTTAAATCGTTGATTCAATGTAATAAATAAATAAAAAAGTGGGCATAAACGACATACAAAATATAATACAGGCGAACCCGCGCCCATTGTTTACTTTTCACTTCGGTGCTCTTTCTCCAAGGAACAGAGGGCTCCGGCTCTTCCTTCCGTAGCAGTTGATGTTAATTGATACTCTTTGGTCTTTATCCAAAAATTTAAAAATAAATATAATCTATTTTATATAAAATAGGTTTCACGTTTCCTTTTTTTTTTCCTAAAAAATAATAAAAAAAAGAAAATCAATTCTATTTTTATTTTTCAAAATCAAAGTACCTTTTTAGTCCACGTTTCAACGTGGGTCCCCTCGCTCGTGGAGGCATTCTAAATCATCGGATGGGATTCTCGCCAATACAAGGTTGGCACTTGGGAGGACCGTACGTTAAAAGCGTAAACTTAATCTAAATGGAAGCCGTGGGGCCCACCATAGGTTAGACGCCCGACATAAGTCACATAACCAAGACATGATTACATGGGCCTAATTTTCGGCCTTCGAAAAATCAGGATCTATATATATAGCCCATCCAATGTGGGTCCCCACCATATCCTGTTTATGTATTAGAAGGGATGAGTCACGCGACACACGATCGCCACTGACCATATCAAGTGCCGAATAGACGAGCACCTCAACATAGAAGCTGATGCTGTTACGGTGTAAAAAACAATGCAACGTTTAAAGCTGACACACGGGGCCTACGTCACCTACTAATGGATGGCATTGGAGTGGCCACGTCATTCGTGGGTGGTATCGTGCTGAAAAGGAATCTAAGCGACTCGTCTAGGAATCGTTTACTGCCCCTTGCTTACAGCTTACCTGTAAAAGTATTTCCTCTTATTTTTTTTGGAAAGAAGGAAATTGAAATTGTTTTTCGCTTGCTGGGTATATTATATTGATGTGTATTTTTCTAAAGAAAATTAAAATGGGATGGCAAGACGGGAATTAAAGCAAAATACGATGTCATTTATTGCAGTTAACCCAAAACCAGAATAAAACCCCACTCAATATACTCTCTCCCACTTGCTGCCCTCTCTTCTCACCATTTCTACTCTGTTTACAAGGAAAGCAGAGCAAAGTAAAGAAGAAGAAGAAGAGCTCATGGAAGGAAAGAAGCCAAAGAAAATATGATATGCTCTTTTCTTCTTCTTTGCTTCCCTCCTTGTTCAATGTCATGAGAGTCTGTAAATGAGTTTCTCAATATCCCTCTGACCCACTATTAATTAATGGCAGCAGTATCGGCAGCAGAGTCTCCTCCAGAGATCTTTCCGTGGCTCAAAACCCTACCTTTAGCTCCCGAATACCATCCTACCGTTGCAGAATTCCAGGACCCTATCGCGTACATTCTCAAGATCGAGAAAGAAGCGTCCAAGTTTGGCATCTGTAAGATCGTTCCTCCGCTTCCACCACCGCCGAAGAAAACCGCAATTGCCAACCTCAACCGCTCCCTCGCTGCTCGAAGCCCTAACTCCAACCCGAAATCACCACCTACATTCACCACCAGGCAGCAGCAGATCGGGTTCTGTCCCCGGAAGTCTCGACCCGTTCAGAAACCCGTGTGGCAGAGTGGAGAGACCTACACTCTTCAGGAATTTGAAGCCAAAGCCAAACAGTTCGAGAAGACCCATCTGAGGAAAACTGGGAAGAAGGCGCTCTCACCGTTGGAAATCGAAACCCTTTTTTGGAAGGCGAGTGTGGACAAACCCTTTTCGGTGGAGTATGCCAATGACATGCCTGGCTCAGCCTTTGTGCCGGTTAATGGTAAGAAATGGAGGGAATCAGGGGAAGCCACTACAGTTGGAGATACAGCGTGGAATATGCGAGGTGTTTCGAGGGCTAAAGGTTCATTGTTACGGTTTATGAAGGAGGAAATACCTGGTGTGACTTCGCCTATGGTGTATATAGCAATGATGTTCAGTTGGTTTGCCTGGCATGTGGAAGATCATGATTTGCACAGTTTAAACTATTTGCATATGGGGTCAGCGAAGACTTGGTACGGAGTGCCGAGGGAAGCAGCTGTTGCTTTCGAGGAAGTTGTCCGAGTCCATGGATATGGAGGAGAAGTCAATCCTCTTGGTCAGTTCTTTGCTACATCATGATCAATTAAAAGCACGAGTTCTCCCTGTTTTATCTTTCCTAGAGTTAATTTCTATATCGTTGTCAAATAAAAAATGACCTTCCCTCGCTTTCTGTTTTTTATTTTTTGAACTTTTGCTATTAATTGATTTTGTATGTTTACATTGCCTTTGGACTGCTGTTGTGTTTTGTTTTGCTTACTATAATATCCGACTGTTTTACTCTTTTTACATCCATGTATCATTTCATTTTCCAGTATTTCTCTGTTTACATTATATTGCTCATTATTTCGATGTGAGGCCCTATCCATATGGCAGTTGTGGAGGTTTTGCAAGGAAGGCCAATTCCTATCGGATGAACCCTTCTTAGATGGTATACTCTGTTTGAGTTTCTAGGAGTAGGGTTTGGAGATGATCCATACTATATTTCAGGTGGTATTGGAGTTTATAACAACATTCACTTCCTGTTTGGAGGTGAGGCTAGAGTTTGCTTGGGTGGATGATATGCTTAGATAGTTAATTTTGAGTCAGTGACATGTTTGAAGTTTGAACTTTGAACTTTGACCTGCTAGTAATTTACTTTCTGCATTATTAGTATAAATTTGGGAACAATTCTAAAGAACTAGGATGGAGTGATTAGAGATTTAGAGGCCAGATTTTCCATAGGGCTGCAGGGGATGAGGGGCATGGAAGTCTGTCCGCTAAGTATGATTATTCAACATGCCTTATAGAGTATTCTCTAAGGATCCTTTGTTTATATGTGTTGGGAAGTTTACTGGTATATGAATCCTCTACATGGTAGACAAAAAGCCAGTTGATCATAGGTGTTGGGATATCACCAATCTGTTTTTGGTGTTATGGAAAATTACAAAAGAAACAAAAATGCAAGACATATCCTTGGCATGTTCTCTAGAATATTTTCCTTTTATTCTCTTCCATGATGGGCTTTCCTAGCTGCCACATGTGCTACAGGGTTAAAATGGGCATCATGGATCATCATTGGTTTGGGGCTTAGAAAGATTAAGGGAGCATATGTGTGGGGGCATTTGGGGGGGGGGTGAGAGTGGGAGCTGTCATGACTGTAATGCTTGTGCATGTACATCATTTTTCTTTTTTCAATTTTCCCCTCTTCTCATTCCTGGTTGTGAAAGAACGATTCTCTTTCTACATTCTACCACTCGTTTGTTTTGTTTCTCTTTTTGGCTTTTGTGATCTGAGTTGTTTGATTGATATACTTGTCCCATAGGCCTCTTCACTTGTGATCCAGCTAGTCATCTTATGAGGGTTGTATACTGAGTAGAATTAAATGATCCTGTTGGTTATAGAGGACTATAACTTATCAAGCAACTCTGGTTTTATTTGGTAGTTATTCAATGAACTTCAATATTCTCATGTAAATGAAGATGAACATTTTATGAAATTCAGCTATCTCCTATTCTGATGTTGATGATTTTGTGCAGTTACTTTTGCTATTCTTGGTGAGAAGACCACAGTGATGTCACCTGAAGTACTCGTCAGTTTAGGGATTCCATGCTGCAGGTAGTCCTTAACTTACACTGCACAGAAATTTAGTGTTTAGCTTACTAATTCAAGAAAGAAAAGAAAAGAAAGTGTTTTGGGTGGTTGCACGAATCTGTTTTCTATTTTTCTCTTACTTCATTTATTTTATCCTAAAATCAGATTGGTGCAAAATGCGGGGGAGTTTGTTGTCACTTTCCCAAGGGCATATCATTCAGGGTTCAGCCATGGTGAGACATCCTTCACTTGGAACAACTGTGTTTAGCTTAGCCACAGGAAAATGGTGCTTGGTTCTAAAATCAAAATCTTAATTCATCACAACTGGATAACCTCAGATTGAGCTAGGGGTGCAAGTCAGATACCTTATTTGAGGATTTTAGACTGCATCAGGGCCAGGCTACCAGGCTGCGTCCATTCAAATTTTAACAAAACCCCAACCTGAGCCCGTATAAGTTGCACCCCTAGATTGAGCACCTCCGGTCAGGTATGAAGAAGCCAAAAACAGGTGTAAACTGAATACCCAAACTCTGAACAATAATTTGACACAACCTGGAGGCTAACCTTAGGTGCTTAGTCATAGCCCAACCTGAGTTGGATTTGGGTATTGTTTATTGGTTGCTATTAGGCTGTCAAATTGGCATTATAAATACCTTGTTTACTAGGGCCCTGCTTGGTTAGGCTATGGCTAAGGTTTTGAAAGCCATTAAAGGGCAAGAAAATCATTTGTTGTTTGGTAAGGTGTTCTTTGAAAGACACAGCCCCGTGGAAGTTAAAGCTCAAGAAAGACCAAAAACAGGAGGCTTAATCAAAGCTTCCTTCCAATTTCTAGTTTTGAGCTCCCATTCCTGAACCTAGAAATCTTTCTTACACATGTGGATTAGTCACACACAGTGTTGTTAGACTTGAGCTGGGCACAAACTGATTTTTGTCACTGGGTCATGGGTCAAACGGTTTAACCATTTGGTTTACTTGAGTTGAAGTTTCGAAGAAAACCCAGCTGAGACTAGCTTCTAAGCTTTATCCCAACTATATAGGGTCTTTATTGGTTCTTTGTATCAAGTTCATCTGTTTCTGTCTCTGAGATGCTCAGATACAGACATTTATGTGGACACAGATGTAGGATATGGGAATTTGACTTGTGGTTTCTCAAAATCTAAGGAATGAATATGGATATAAGTATGCCATCTGATATGCTGATAGGGTACCTTTAAGTTAGTTTTCTCAACCGTGCTAAGTATCCTTTTAAATACTTCTTTCGTGTTAGGTTTAATTAAATTCCATGCATTGTTTCTCAAAATCTAGGAAATGGATGCTGATATGAGCATCTCATCTAATGTGACGATAGGGTATGTTTAAGTTTGTTTTTCAATTGTGCCAAGTATCTTTTTCAATACTTCTTTGATGCTGATTTAATGAAATTCCAAACGTTTACTAGGTTTGTTATGGCATAAGTTGCCAAAATATACTAAGCATTGTGCCAAGTATCTTTTTCAATACCCATGCACTATGACATGGCTATACTAAGCATGTTTAAGTTTTTCAAGTTGTTGGCTGTTGTACTGCAATTGGGAAGACTCTAAAGAGTTTACTGGCTTCTTCTTTTAGGTTTACTGTTTTTTTTTTTTTTGGTTTTTTACTGATAAAATAATTCTTGATTTTGGTTTACAATCAACAGATGAATTTATGAATTTAGGTTTATTTCTGTAGATGATATTTTCCAAATATTTGTTATTTAGGCTCATTTGTTTACATGTAAGTTTAGTTGCACTGGTATAAACACATGGGAATGCAAATAGGCTGAGTATAATTTTGGTTTACTGTCGCTTTAGGTTTGGTTTTTTTATTTGTTTGTGAGAAGCAAAATGAGAGGAAAAATTAAGTAAAGTAACCCCCTACTCTATATAAAAAGAGATGGAGATAGGAGGGTTATTTATTGGGGAGTGAGGTAAGAAATAACATGATCTGGTCCCCACTTTATATGATAGAGAATTGACGTAGAAGGAAGGTGGTGCAAATTTTGCATCAGTTTTTGGGATGCAAAATTTGTATTTCCAGTGAGTGCAAATGAGACAAAAAGTGCAAATTTTGTATCAGGTAGGAGTGCAAATCATTTTTACAAATGCAAAGTTAAACTGGATCATAATTTATATCCGGTTCAGATTTGCATTGCAGTCTTAATGGGCACTAGAATTTGTGCCCACTGATCATATGCCATTTGTTTTATTTGTTTGTGTTCCTTGTATCTCTTTTAGGTGCTCTTTCCATGCAGAATTGTAGAGGAAAGATCTAGTAGCATCTTCGTTGTTCCTGCTGTCTGTGCTTGGTATCCCCATGTTTTAGATCTAAGCATTTTCCAGAATTCTGGTTACTGATGATGGAAACTGGCACCTTCTTTTATTTCCTGATATTGGCCCTAGTGCTTGCTGTGATGAAAGCAAATATTTGTTTTACTGTTTGGAACATTCACCCCTTCATTGGACTTTTCTTTCCAGGATTTAATTGTGGAGAGGCAGCAAATATTGCTACTCCTGAATGGTTGAAGGTTGCAAAAGAAGCTGCAATTCGTAGGGCTTCAATAAATTATCCTCCCATGGTGTCTCATTTTCAGCTTCTCTATTCTCTTGCACTAGCATTATGTTCAAGGTTTGTTATCTTATCATTGTGTGGCAACCTTCCCTTATGATAAATTGGATTCTCTGTTTCCAATAAAAAAATTTAGTATAAGTTCCTCTGGTTATGCCCTTGTGGATTCCTATTCACTTTCTTCTTGAACTTGGTCAGGCTTGAACTGAGTAGTAGCAAAAGTTTGAACCGGAAATGCTGCAATGTGTTTGTGTTACAACTTACAAGAGGGTGAACACATTGAAAAAATGTTTGTTTATTGATTGCTAAAGAAATCTCTACAATTCCAAGTTTTCCAACCCTTAAATAATTGTTTGGAAAAATAACTCATGTGTTGACACTGCCAAGCTTTGATTTTGTGGTAAATATAGTATTCTTTCCTCACCTGTAAACAATAAACATGAGAAAAACTAGTTATCATCATTTCTGTGGTCCTATGTATATCAGTAATACCCTGAAATAAGTAATGGGAATGTCATGACAGTAGTTTTTTAAAGGAGTTAGCATCTAGTAAGGGATCAAACTTTCTTGCCTGTTAATACATGGAGGGCATGTTGAGTGATCATATACCCTAATAGGAGAGTTGAAAATTACACTTACAGTAATTCAAAGCAAGAAAAGAAGAAAAGAGAGAAAGAGAAAGAAGAAGAAAGAAGTTTCAGCAATAGGTTGTGGAAGAAGAAAAGAAGAATTCGAACCTCTCTCTAGCCCCTTTTCATCACTTTTATTAATAATTCTAAGTCTGAGTACAATTACTTGGATGCCCTTAATGGGGCAGCCAGCACTAAAGAAATAATTAAAGAAAACAAAAGAAGGCCTATCACTAAGAAACATAACATTTAAATACTACTTAAAAGAAATAAAGAACACTAAGGCCCATTAGGCCCTTTCTCACTACACTCCCCCTCAAGCAAGCATAGATGTCAATCATGCCTAGCTTGCTTACATGATGTTGAAGCTTTGCCTTTGGGACTCCCTTAGTTAGAAAATCTGCTAGCTTCTCTTCTGATGCAATGAAAGGTAGGCACACCTTTCCTGAAGCCACTCTCTCCCGTATAAAGTGTTTGTCTACCTCAATGTGTTTAGTTCTATCATGCTGAACTAGGTTGTGAGCAATGTTAATAGCAGCTTAATTATCACAATACAACCTCAGTTGAAGATCTAACAACCACTGATTGCTTTTTTCTTCTCCAAAAAACAATATTTCCGGATACCATAACACAATATCCTGATGTGGATCTCCTGTCATCCACATTTTCTGCCCAATCAACATCTGTATATGCTCCTACCTTCATGTGTCCATGTTTAGCAAATAATATACCCTTCTTGGGGGTTCCCTTAAGGTAGCAAAACACCCTTTCTACAGCAGTCATATATGTGTCTCTCTGGGAGCATGCATGAACTGGCTGATGACACTCACAACATATGAAATCTTTGGACGAGTCATACATAGATAAAGAAAATTCCCTAGTAATCTCTGAAACACTCTCCTGTCAGCTAAAAGTTCTCCATCATTAGCTGAGAGTTTATGATTCACATCAATAGGGATAGAGGCAGGTTTAGCACCAAGTTTTTCAGTCTCAATAAGAAGGTTTAGCACATACTTCCGTTGAGAAATAAAGATACCTTCCTTGGACCTAGCAACCTCAATGCCCAGAAAATATCGCAACTCCCTTGAATCTTTAATTTCAAATTCAGAATTGAGAAACTTATTGAGAGCACTAACTTCTTCTGTATCACTGTCAGTAACCACAATATCATCTACATAAACTATAAGAAATGTCACTATAGTGCATTTTCTCTTAACAAAGAGGGTATGATCTGATTGAGCTTGAGTGTAGCCGAACTGAACAAGAGCAGCCATAAACTTGTCAAACCAAGCACGTGGAGACTGTTTTAGGCCATAAAGTGATTTCTTCAATCTACACACCTTGCCTTGCATTTCCTTGCCATATATACCAGGAGGAAGGGACATATATGCCTCTTTAGTGAGATTACCATTAAGGAATGCATTATTAACATCAAATTGATATAGAGGTCAATCATAACTCACTACTAAGGATAAAAGGACTCTGACTGAAGTCTTCTTAGCAACTGGAGAAAAGGTCTCAGTGTAATCTATCCCATATACCTGGGTATATCCCTTGGCAACAAGCCAAGCCTTATACCTCTCAATTGACCCATTTGAACGATACTTGATAGTGAAAACCCACTTGCACCCAACAGGTTCCTTCCTAGCTGGCAAGTCAACAATATCCTAGGTATTGTTTTTATGAAGGGCTTCTATTTCAGTACTCATAGCATCCCTCCAATCTGGTGTGGCTAAGGCTTCTGAAACAGACTTTGGGATGGATTGAGAGGAAATGATGGAGGCTAGAAAGGCATACTAGGATGGGGACAACAAGTTGTAGGAAAGGTGTTTGGAAATACAATGAGTTGTACATTTCCTCTTACCTTTTCTCAAAGCAATGGGTAGGTCAAGGTCTGGAAACGAGGGTGCTTGTGGAGGAGGTGATGGACATATCCTCTCTTCAATAATCGAGAGCGTTTGAGACTCAACTGGAGGTGTGGGATCAACCTGTGTTTCCCTTAGCCTTTGCTGTTGGTACCACCTCTGGAGAATAGGATAAGTTGAAACAATTGGAGGACTAGTAGGAGGAGGGGGGGCTGTAGGAGTGGAAGACCTCAAAGGAGAGGATCCCTCCACGGGAATGGGGGTAACTATGGAGGGATTGATAGAAGACTCAACTGGAGTTGGCAAAGGAAGGGATGAAGAGAACAACTCGAGAGATCTCTCCCCCTCAGAAGGATGGCTGAAGAAAGGAACTGACTCTACAAAGGTGACATCCATGGGAACAAATCGGGTGCCACTAATGGGGTCAAAACAACAATAGCCTTTCTGTGTGGAGGCATAACCAAGGAAGATACACTTTCGAGCCTTGGGGTCAAACTTGTGTCTTTTGGAATTGGGAGTGTGGACATAACAAGTGCAACCAAAGACCCTCAGATGAATAGAGAAAATCTCAACAACAAGAAAAAGGACTGCAAAAGGAGATTTTAACCCCAAGACTCGAGAAAGCTTGCAGTTAATAAGGTAGGTAGCTGTTAAAACTACGTCACCCCAAAACTTCACAGGAACATGGGTAACAAAAAGAAATGTTCCTTCAACTTCCACAATGTGTCTGTTTTAAAACGCGGAGGTGTGACGCTAGGTGTTCCACTACCTAGAGGCGTGAGGCGTAGTTCAGAACGCAAGAGGCGTAAGTCTCCTGAACACAAGGAGGTGTTAGCCTCCTTAAGGGGAGGGGGGTTAGGTGGAGGATGAAGAGGAAGGGGGATCTCATTTTTTCTTTATTTTTAATAAAAGTCTTTTATATCAAGAAGAATAAAGATGCACAACATTAGTTGAAAGGGGGGGGGGGTCTTGTTGAGATGGTTTCACCATGGCTTTCTATCTGGACTGTTGGGATGTGATTAGAGAAGACCTTGTTAGGGTGTTTTAGGAATTTGTCTTAGCCCTAATACCAAAGAAGATAGATGCAAAGGACCATAGTTTTCAAGGCGTCTAGGCAATTTTGGGTGACATTGGGGCGCCTAGTCGCCTAGGCAATAAAAGTTTTATAATATAAAAAACTGACTTTTGGCTAGTTTCCTAGTTTTATATACCATTCAGCATGTATGTTAATTGAAAAAATAGCAATTCTCTTTAATAAAATAATAAGAGCATTAAATTTCCTCTAAAAATGTGGCAAATCATCACATCTAAAAGATAAAAATCTTTTACATGTATTAATTTCATTATTTTCAAAAATAATACTACTATAATAAGTATTTAATAGAGCAAGTTCATATTAATTAGCAGTTTAAGAAGTTTACTAACTTTATATGATAAATATTCAAATAAAGTAAAATAGAAAAAAAAAACAAGGATGGAGTTTTTGTTTTATTTAATTAGAGAGAGAGAATAGAAAAAAAGAACTTTATTATTCTATTCTTTCTTTCCTCTTTCTTTTCTTTCTTTCCTTCTTTCTTTCTTTCTTTCTTTCTTTTTCTCTCCTCAAAACCCTTTGATCTTTTAAATTTCAATAGTAAAACATTAAAACATAGTATAATTGATATATATAGCATATAATAAAATGTATTAACACATACATTAATAAGATATATCAATATAAATGACATTATAAAAGGTGCCCACCTTGTCATTTTTGTCGCCTAGGCGGGGCCCTTAGTCGCCTAAGCGGGCGCCTAGTCGCCTAGAAGGGTGCCTAGTTGCTAAATGTCGAGGCGTTTGGGTGAGGCGCCCAGTTAAGGGCACCTAGTCGCCTAGGCGGCGCCTTGATAACTATGCAAAGGACCCTAAGGATTTTAGGCTGATTAGTTTGGTGACAAGCATCTATAAAATCCTGGCTAAAGTGCTTTCTATGAGAATTTGAGTAGTACTACCCTCCATCATTAGTCAAGCACAAGGTGCTTTCGTGCAAGTAAGGCAAATAACGGATCGGATCATAATAGCAAATGAGTGCGTGGAGGACATGAGAAAGTCAGGGAATCAAGGTTTTGCATGTAAGCTAGATTTAGAAAATGCCTATGATCTTGTGGATTGGAGCTTTTTACTGGAGGTCCTTGGGTGTTGTGGATTTGGAGGTAGATGGTGCAATTAGGTAAAGGGTTGTATTATCTCTTGCCATTACTCATGCTTGGTTAATGGGGTGGTGAAAGACTTTTTCCCAGTTTGTAGAGGCCTTAGACAAGGTGACCCACTCTCCTCTTTTCTTTTCTCCTTAGTTGCAGATGTCTTTAGTAGATTAATTTCTAAGGTAGATAGCGAAGAGGAAGTGAGAGATTGGAGGATAGGAAGGAACATTGTCTGTGTGACCCACCTACAGTTTGCCGATGACATCATAATCTTTTGTGAAGGTGGTGATAGGCGAGAAGTGAGGAATCTTAGAGCCTTGCTACAACACTTTGAGAATGTCTCCAATCTGAAGATAAACCTAGATAAGAGTTGTGTGGTAGGTGTTAATATGAATGAGAGGATTCTTGAGTCTGTGGCGGATTGTTTAGGGTGTACCATTTCTTCTTGGCCCTTGCAGTACATATGTAGTTTTTGGACCCTAGTTTTGGAAAAGTTTGAGAAAAGATTAGCTACTTGGGAAAAGAACTACATTTCTCTAGGGGGTAGAGTGACTTTATTGAGAGCTACCCTAGCAAACCTACTGGTCTATTTTTTCTCTATCTTTAGGATTCTTGTTAGGGATGCTAAGAAGTTGGAGAGATTAATGAGAACTTTTCTTTGGGAGCCTGGGGAGGAAAAGAAGGATCATTTAATTAACTGGGAAATGGTTTGTAGGAATAAAGAGGAAGCCAGGAAGGTTAGCTCTCAAGAATAAAGCTCTCTTAGGAAAATCGTTGTGGAGGTGGCTTAGAGAAAGGGAGAGGTTGTGGCATGAAGTGATAGGTAGTATACATGGCAGATTGGAAAATGGATGGGATCGGGTGTATTGCGTCAAGCTACGTTGGCATCTCCGTGGAAAGCAATCAAGAATATCCTCCCTCAATTTCTCAACTTTGTTAGGTATGATGTCAACTCTGGTAACTCTGTTTTATCTTGGGAAGATACTTGGGTAGGTACCTTTGCCCTTAAGGACCGATTCCCGTCTCTCTATTCCCTTTCCCTTTACAAGAAAAAAGCTATCTCTTGTTTTCTCCCAACTCTTTCCTCACCCTCATCCTTAAGTTGGGACTTTGGTCTTTGGAGAGGCTTGAGGGATGATGAACTTAGTAGTGTTTCAGATCTGTTGTCTCTTTTCGGCAATGTCTTTTTGGACCCTCTTAGTTTGGATGTGAGATTATGGTCCCCTCATCCAAAAGGTTACTTCACTTGTGCTTCTTTTAAGGCTCTTTTCTCTTCCTCGAGACAGTTGGGTTTTCCAACCAAGGAGATATGGTCTAGACCTATTCCACCTAAAATTATTATTTTTTGCTGGGAGGTGTTTTATAGAAAGATCAATACCTTGGGCTGCTTGCAGAAGAAAAGGCTTTTCATGTGTTTTCCCCTAACTGGTGTGTACTTTGCAGGGCTAGTGGTGAGGATTGCTCCCACTTACTTGTATCTTGCTCCTTTTCTAGTGCTATTTGGAGTTGGATTTTTGCTTTGTTTGGATGCAGGTGGAATCTGACCATAGACTTGAGTCAGTTGTTCGATCCTTCATTTTTTGTGTGGCTTACAAAAAAGGAAAAACTATGTGGAGGATTGTAAGAAAAGGAAAGGATTGTATCTTCACTAGGGCCATCCATTGGTTATAAGAACTATGGAATTCTTTCATACATTTTCTTTTGATGATATTTGGAGAAACTGGATAGCGGTGGCTAATAGTCATATGAGGAAGGACAGGGAATCTGCAGTGTGGGTGCCTCCACCTGAAGGTTGGGCAAAGCTGAATTTTGATGGTAGCAGCCAAGGAAATCCAGGCCCATCGGGGATAGGAGGGGTGCTGAGAGATAAGGACAGCAACATCTTAGCCTTGTTTTCAGGCCCCGTGGGAATGGGAGACTCTAATAGAGCTGATTTTAGTGGCTGTACAAGGTATTCAGATTGCAGAACAATTAGGAGTTCAGAATTTGGCAATTGAAGGAGGCTCCAAAATTGTTGTGGGATGGCTGACAGATCCGGCTTCAGCAATGTGGCGACACAGAGACTTATTGAGGAAGTCAATTGGCTCACAAGAAGCATGACTGTTACCTCTCTTTGGGTGGGAAGATCAGAAAATACCTTAGCGGATGGGTTAGCTAACCAAGGGGCTTCAAGGGAACATTTATTTTGGGCTGCACTGTAATTTTATTTCTGTTAATTCCTGTTTTTAACTTGATGTAATACTCTGTTAGAAGAGGTAAGAGCTCATGCTCTTCATGGGTTTCCTGTAATGCCTTAATTTTCTGGCTTAATAAAATTATCTTCATTCATAAAAAAAAGGCCCATAAGGCCCATAACTAAGAAACATAACTTTTAGATACTACTTAAAAGAAATAAAGAACACTAAGGCCCATTCAGCCCATTCTCACTACAGAGAAGTTCATTGTTAACAGTTCTCTTGTCCAATATTCTGCATTGGCCATTGTGTTTGCCAATGTGAAAGTAGCTCATGGTTTTTGTTTCTAAAATTTGTGAACAGTAAAGAAAAACCTGAGAGAAGGTGCTCTGCATATGGAAAGTTGACAATGTCCTTGAGCTGAGACAGGTGAAGAAGGGTTGAAGTGGTTGGGCTTATGGACCCTTTGATCCTGCCCTTTCAGCTGCCATGTGTAAGTAATCTATCTTAACAGCAATTTCATGCTGTTGATTTAACTAAATGATGGACCTAAACAAATTGAATAAAACATCTCTGAACCAGACAGTACAAAAGAGGCTGTTCTGTTTGTGGTTCATTTTCTGAACTATAATATGTGAGTATTGATTGTATGCCTAATGTACACACATGTTCACCACTTACTTTTGGTCATATCATATGGTCATTATTGAGCCAAAAAGAGAGAGAGACAGAGAGATTACTGGGGCTCAAATGGACAAGAAGATCAGCTAAACAAGGGACTGTTAGGGAGAGAATGTTCTGGGAAGTTTTGTAAGAAAGATTACTGGGGTCTCAACACCTTTTTAGGGGTTGACAGCTGTACTTAACTCTGGAGAGTTATGCTTAAGTTGTATTAATGAAGTTACCGTTTCCAATAAAAAAAAGATTGGAGCTTTATTGGTGCATGAGGTACACCATATGACTGCCATGTCATGCTTACTTCAATGAACCATGTTTTCTGGGTTAGAACACTATAAATTAGTGTGTTAAAAAAAGAGTTTTTTTCCTGGTTCTGGAACCATGGATTGCTGGTTGTAGAACCACCAATCACTGAATGCTTGAAACAGGATTTCTTGTTCTGGAACCATCTGAAAGGTGAACACAACAACGGACTCAGTACACACCCTAACGAATTTGTTTGTTTTCATGGATCTAAAAAACAACTTTTATCATCATTTATGCCCATTCAATAAAATTATATTCTGACAGAACTTGGTTCTTCTGACCTCCACTTTTCGCTTCTTTTATTGGCACATATATGTTTTTTTTTGATAAATAACATCAATTCCATTAAAATAATGAATAGATACAAGAAAATCCCCTTATTGGCACATATATGTTTGTATATTCATTTCCACTCCCCCCTCCTGGTAAGATTAGAACCCTTCTCTTAGAAACGCGAACCCTGTTGAATAGTGGTTTTCTGCATGTCATCATACTTCTTGAGCCTTGTTTACTCAACTTTTGAAGGAATAAAATCCCTAATCTGAATAAGTTTCTCAAGAAATACAAAGTAGCTTGCAGATGATCTTCTAATTATTTTAATCTGTACCTGGTTTTGATGTTTTCAGCATACCTACAAGCATTGGTACTGAACCTCGGAGCTCTAGACTAAAAGATAAGAAGAGGGGTGAAGGGGATGCTATGGTTAAAGAGCTATTTGTGCAAAATATCATGCATAATAATGACCTTCTTCATATTCTTCTGGAGAAAGGTTCCTCATGTGTACTTCTTCCACATTCTTCAGATATGTCTGTATGCTCAAATTTGCGTGTTGGTTCCCAGAAAAAGGTAAAACCCCGATTGCCACTTAGCTTGTGTAGTCCTGATGAAACAATGGAAGCTTCGAAAGATTTACTTTCAGAGGATGCCATGCGAGAAAGAAATGCACATCTAAGGCATTTGAGTGGTTTCTATTCAGTGAAAGGAAAATCTTCGTCTGTCTATGGACAGAAAAGCCTTCATGCATTATGTGGGAATGATGATCTTTGCAGTTCCACTACAGAAAAGCAGAGCACAGATACTGAAAGAGAAAGTAATGTGAAAGGTGATGGATTAGTAGACCAGGGGCTATTTTCATGTGTGACATGTGGGATTTTGACCTTTGCATGTACAGCTATCATTCAGCCTAGAGAGGCGGCTGCTCAGTACCTCATGTCAACTGATTGTAGCGTCTTTAATGATTGGATTGTTGGTTCTGAAGTAACTAGTGATAGATATACTGTTTCAGTTGGAGATGCAAGTATGACTGGGTTGAATTCCTGTTCAGGTAGGCTGTGATTGATGATCGTTCTCCATAATATCATGCATCTGATGAATGCATCAGTGGTTAACCTATGCCGTAAGCAAGTTCCCAATCTTCTTCTTTTCCAAGGTCTTTTATGTGCAATGATGGTTTCTTTCATTGCAATTAAAGGCCTTAGCCTATTTGTGTTTATGGTACTAATGGATGCAAAGGTTGTCTATTTTCTGGACTTTTGCATTAATTTCTAGCACATTACTATAGTGACAAAACTAGACATGTTGTTAATTATTATCTAGAAGTTTGTTGTTATTTAGATATGCTATTCACATGACATTGGGTTGACCATGAGATGTTAATATGAACTTGCTATATGGGTCATTTCTTTCTGTTGTCAGCAGATTTTCTTTATTATTGTAATTACCATGCTTAGTCAGGTATCTGTCCATAGCTGACCCTATATAGTTGGGAGTTGGGACAAGTTACATGATGTCTTTCTTTCTTATTCTTCTATAAGTTACATTTCTGTTTAATATTTTTCTTGAGATTCATCTGTACATTCTCAGATACTAGGCTCTTTTTCATTTTTAGGCAAGGAAGGAAGCTTTCAAGGCATAGGATGGCTGTCTGTGACTAAATGTTTTCAAGTTTTTTAATTATGTTAAATATTAGGTACTGATTTAGGAGTGCTTTTTTGTACAGCTACTCATTGTACGCAGGACCTTTTATTAATACAAATATACTTTACCTTTTCTCAAAAAAAAAAGGAGTGCTTTTGTCTTTTTAAAACTTATGTTTCTTGACCAAGATTTAACAATGTGCCCCTCTTTATAAAAATGAGGGGTGTGCATGAATCATCTTCTGATTATTTAGAATTATATCATTGCAATGACATCAATACGTCTTTTCCAAGTCACAATTGATTGTGCATGATTTTCTTGCTGAATCAGTGGTTAGATGTAGGTCTGATCATTTAGATGTTAAATTCACAGAAACTTTTGTGCTGTTCTTTTGACTTCCAACTTCTTGAATGCATGTGATCTTGACCCTCCGCTTTATCCTGTTGCAAATCTCTCTCTCTCTCTCTCTGTCTCCCTCTCTCTCTCTCACACATACGCACATGTCTTCTATTACTTATCATGTGCATCTCATAATCACTTGTATCTGTGTCCTTTTCTGTTGGTAGATGTTATGTTAACCATCTAGTACAAATGTATGGAGGACCTTAGATGTCAAAAGAACAAAACTGTCAAGGTTCTATATATCGATACAGACTGATATGCCATCGGTAGGCACTTTATAATTTTTATTTTTTAGTTTTTTTTTCCAAACATGTTCACGGGGTCAGTATAAGGCCTGGCTACCCCCTGAAACAGGTCAAACTCCGAAACCATCCCTAGTTCCCTACAATAGCGTTCAGATACATTTCAGCTGATACGGGCCAATACATTGCGAAATTGATCCTTGAAATTAACAGTATTTTTCCCTGGAAAATTCATGATGTAAGAGCATAGACTTGCAAATCACCATCGACCTGGTTTGACCCATACCAAGTCCATTCAGTCTCAAACAATTGCCAACTTGGGACACCAAGCAGCAATTTGGAGCAAGTCGTAAGAATAAGTTAAGTGGCTGACAACTCTCCACTTTAGTTGATGAGGCATGGAAAGTTGCATAAACACTTCATTTAATGAGTAGAAAGTATAAATAATAAATATTTAGAAATTAATGGGGTAATCCTCTATTGACTCCTTTTTTATCAATAACTGAAACTTTCATTAATTAAAGAAAGATAGAGGAATACAATACACTTGGAGATAAAACAGCTTATCTCCAAGATCAAGAATTACAAAAGAGCCTAAAACAAAAGAGATCTTCCAGTTCCTTGATTTGCCAAAGCATCAGCCATACTGTTAGCCATCCTTTGGACCCAATGGTTTCTCACATCCATTTTCCTAGATAACCATCTTATCTTCTTTAGTTCATTTCGATGCAACTAGAAATCATTCCCATAATTTTGTAACCACTTGATCACCGCTTGAGAGTTGCATTCTGTAATCAGCTTTTGCACGCCTAATTCCTTTGCTTTGACTACCCTTCCACAACTGCCCAGACGTCTAGCCTTAAAAGAGTCTCCAGTGCCAATTAGGCCTGAGAAGAGTGCCACCGCATGACCTAGCTCATTTCTGAAGATGCCTCCTATACCTGAAGGTCCAGGGTTCCCCCTACTACTACCATCAAAATTTAACTTTATGAAACCCTCATCTGGTGGTGTCCATGATGATAACTCTGTCACCATTGAGGAGCTAGCCAGCCATTTTCTATGGAAGTCATCCATCGAAAAATCAGAAAATAGCTCTTAAAGTCTTTAGCCAATATACAACTCTAATGAATATGCATTCTATAAGGCCTACTTTCTTTCTCATGGGAAATTCTTGCATTTCTTTCCTCCAATAGTCCAAATAGAGTGGAAACATGAAGGCTTGACATGTTAGAAGGGGGAAACCATCTGCAACCAAACAAAGTAAGAAACCACTCCCAAATGGCAGTAGCGAAAGGACAAGATATTAGTTATTGATAAAAAAAGGACAAGATATTAGTAAATGAAAGCATGATTCACCATTGGCCTTTTAAAGGACACACCAATGAGGAGATAAGCATAAGTGAGGTCTCCTTTTCTGTAGCAAGTCACAAGTGTTAATTTTCTCATGATAAACCTCCCAATCAAAGGCTCCTATTCTGGGTGGGGTTGGTTTAGCCTAAATCTCTTTACTGGAAAATGTTGTAGAGGGGTCAAAGGAGAAGCTAGGGTGTTGAAAAAGGAGGCACACGAGAAGGATCCTGAAGGAGTTGGGGTCCAAATTCAGTTATCAGGTTTTAGAGTATCCAAGAAACATCATTAAGGGTGTTTAAAAGATCTAGTGACAGATGAAGGTTAGAGTCTCTTAGTCCTCATCTGAAACCCAAATCCCAACCAAATCCATTACTTGAAGGTGAAGGGAAAACAAATTTTGATATAGGCTCCCCTTCTAGGGATGAAAGAGCAAACAGAGATGGAAACCGATCCTTCAGAGGAATAGAACCTACCTAGGTATGTTCCCAAAATTTAACTAAATTACCTGAGCAAATATCATACCTGATAAAAATTGAAGGAATTTAGGTAGGACTTTGCTAATAGCTTTCCAAGGAGACATCCTTGTTAATCCTCTATTGATTCTCAATTTTTCTGTCTGTCTCTCATACCTGGAGGGTATGTAGTGCAGCCCCTTTGGGGGTCTAGCCATTGATTGGCTTTCTCAATTCATCCTATTTCCATCAAATTTTCGGAGTTGACCAAAAGTACTAAATCCACAGTATTTACATTAGTCATGTAAAGTCAATGGGTTTGGTGATGATTAGTTGTATCCAAAGGTTGAGGGTCGGACCCCTGGAGGACTGCACTACATACCCTACGGTGAGGGATCAGGCTGTCATAGTTCCATGTGAGTTGGTGATCTGAAATCTGAGGGAAAAAGGTTTGAGAAAGAATCTAGGGAAAAAGAGAAGGGGGAGGGGGGGAGTGGATTATTAGACCATATGCACAAATTCCTGGTTGATTATTAGACAAGACAAAACCAAGTAGACTTAACCGGGTCTATGGCGGTTTGCAACTCTGTGCTCTTACACATGGAATTAGGAATGTGCTACTTATCATTCACTTCAAAGGCTCAAACACCCCTGATCTACTTAACTCTCCTACCCACTTAAACGCACTCCACCAAGTCATCACCAAATAACTGACCCTAAGACAATCAAATCTCCACATTCCTAGATCCTCAAACATTAGCTCATATAAACCAAACCCATGTGGTCTGATTAACTTGACCTCTATCTCTTTCTTGATCTTCAGGTTCCATGAAAACTTTTCTTGCAAGCCATTACCTCCTAGAAAAAGTAATCTCAACTTCTTACCAATTTGAATCCCTTTCTCTACAATCTTTTTTTATTTTGTTTACTACATGTGTTTTTATCAATAACAACAAAATTCATTAATGATTAAAAAGGGAGAAAAGATACAAGAAAGTGGAGGGGTTAACTTTCTTAACTCTCCTCAAGAAAAATTTAAAAGTTACAATTGAGCCCAAAACAGTTGACTTCTTATTTATCAAAAAAAAAAAAAAGAAACAGTTGACTTCTTCCCACCCCTTGTTTTTCCAGAACATCAGCAAAAGCATTAGCAGTTCTTTTAACCCAACCAAGTCTCACATCCATATTTTGTGTCAGCTACTTGAATATCTTCCTTTCACTATTGAAATTCCAGAATCCAGTTTCTTCCTTTTGCAGCCATTCCACTACCAGTTTTGAATCACCTTTACTACTAGATGTGTTTCATCAGTAGGTAATCCGTTTCCATCATCATCTTGGGTTGACGATGTGTTGATCCCACTTCTCTCACTTCCAATCTCATCCTTATGGGTAGTATCGAAATAATAAAGGGGGATATTTTCTTTTACAACATTAATTTTATTTTCTTCTTTCATGAAGTCCTCCATCCAGATCAGTAGCAAGTGTCAAATGTATCTGTGCAAAAGAGAGTTAGCAAAAGAAATTTGACAATATTTGTTGGATAAGGCAAATAAACAACTTATCTGTATCCTCCCACCCTTTTTTTAATTGGTAATTGATCAGAGATTTTTATTAAAAAAGAATTAGATATTCTCTCATCCTTAAAGAAGTGTATGGCTGCTTTTCAATTTTTTTTAATAAAAATACTAAATCTTAGCTTCAGACTATCCTAGCCCTTGATCTATGTAGATGGTTGTAGCCACAATAGGCCATTACCCAATGTTGGTCCCGGCTATCTGGGGCCTTGAGAGGGGTAGTTTGGATACAGTCCTAGCATTTGGCATTCTTTTTGGGCACAAAATGGCTGCTCTCAGACTTGAACCTGCCCTCTCATGCTTGCCAGTTGAAGATTTTATCATTACACATTTACACCAAGTAATGGCCCCTGGCTGTAGCCACTATAGATAAAATAAAAAAATCTTATGTTGAAAACATTTCAATAATGCTCTTTTTAACTTGTTATATTCCTCTTCAAATACCTTCAAATTATGTAGTGGACTTTCTAGATTTTTTTGGTTACCAGCCAGTATTAGTTTAGTGTACTAGAACCCTTTTTTTATTATATAATCCTCAACAAATTACCATTTTTTTTGAAAGGTAAGTAAAATAATTGTATTGCTGAAAGGGAGAGAACTGTTGATGATTACAAATTACCTTTTACATACTACACAGATATGCATTTATTTTGAAAAAGAAAAACCTAAATGGTTGTACAGCCTAAAAAAAAAAAACCATATTAAGCTACTTGGAATCAATTGAAAAAGAAAAATTAACCTGGAAAGAAGCTAGGCTAGTTGACAAGAAAATTGCGGGCTTTAGGTATGAAAAGTTCCTAATCTCTTTTTGAACAAATTATGCTTTCATGGATTTGCATGTGATACTAAAGAATGTAAAAGTTGGGTGGTGTTCAGAAGAATCAATTGATTTAAAGGCATTGATGCGATTTCAATGCATCACAGGCATGCATCTACCTACACTTTCAAAGATCCTCCTATCCATTTGTTCAAACAACTGAATTATACCTGGAAACAGTGCTGTTTTCTATCTTGCAACGGTTGCTTTTTGTCTTAGTTTTGCCTATGATTCATTTTATGTTTACCTTGGTGCAGATATTAATTCCATACCTACTTTTTCATACACAGGACAAATGGGGAAGGGTGGTCTGTATGATGTCCCAGTCCAGTCTGGTGATTACCAATTTGAAGTGGCAGGTGGAAGTAGTAAAGTTGCTGCAGATGCTGAAGCTCAGAAAGGCATTTCCTCCCTCGATCTATTAGCAGTTGCCTATGACTCATCAGACTCTGAAGATGATCAGGACAAAACTGAGAAACCTGTGTTTTCTGACGAAAATGATTTTAGAGACTCTTCAGGAGAACTTGGATCTGCACAATCAGACCCCCCATCTAAACATAAATCACCTCTTTTGCCTGAGCCAAACCACAAGGATGAAGCAACCAGCAATACAGTAAGTTATGTGAATGAAGTTTCTGTTCAAGATTATGCTTCAGAAAGGACTCCTGGACGACCAAGTGCTACTTTCATGAATAATCAACAAAGTATTGATATCCCACTTGAGAGTGACAGAGAGAATTTAGTGACCTTGGAATCGAACAATTCAGATGATACATACAGGGATCCACTTGCACTTTCTAGGAGGGTTGTAAGTAGATCTGTTGAAACTTGTTACAGAGATGGAAAGTTGGAGAATTCAGAGTCCGGTCCTCAATATAGGCCTTCTACTTCCTCAAATGCTATCTCAAACTGTCTCCCTCTTGCTAATTTGGCTGAAAGAGCTGAGTTCAGTGATGCTGATAAATCGGTAAAGGGCAAAGCCAGTTCACTGATGCAAAGGCCTGATAGTGATTCTTCTCGATTGCATATATTCTGTCTTGAGCATGCTGTGGAAGTTGAAAAGCAACTTCATCCCATAGGTGGAGTGCATGTTTTACTTCTGTGTCATCCAGGTGAGTTATGGTTTGAATTTGACGCATGAAAAGTCCTCCATGTTGTATTAAATCAAACTAGCAATATATGTTAAGTATATAGTATATTTTCCATTTGTATGAAAATAATGTAATGGTTTATGTATTTTATGAAAATAAAATATTATATATTTATTAGATGGATAGGTTCAGAAATGAAATCATAGGAAAGAACCTAGCAGTAGCTCTAATAGGTGATACAGTGAGAGAAAGTAGAGTGAGGTGGTTTGGTCAAGTACAAAGAAGAACCATCTACAGCACCAGTTAGAAAAAGTGATCTGTTACTAGTGGAAGGGTCTAGAAGAGCTCGGGGCAGACAAAAAGGACCTGGGTGGAAGCAGTAAGAAATGGTTTAAGCACCTATGACTTGATGATAGATATGACACTGAACAGAACGGAATAGCGAAACAAGTTCATGTAGCCAACCCCATAATAATGATGGTTATGACGACAATGGTTAATTATAATGAGGGGACTGATCCCATTTCATTGAGAGGATACTTGTATTTATCCAGAGACATTGGGATGATTGCTGATTCACAATATGGTGCTGATTTTGTTATTAATATTACACTGTTTGCTCAGGGAATATTATCCTCTGATCTACAGACAATCTCCTTGTTATGGAACATTATGGTGTGGAAACAAAGGTTTTCTGTTTATAATAAGATTTACTGTTTGAACTGTTGATCAACTCATAGTCTAATGTATTGATGCTTCCATAACTGCCTTGTACTTCCATCACTGTACTCACTGTCCAATCATAAATTTGACTAAAATTCTGACAGCTTGGTTATTCTTTTTAGCTTCAGATAAAAAGCTTTCCCAAAATTCAGTGGGCATGAGCAGTAAAACATATCACTGCTGCGTATGATTGTCGTTTTATTTTAATTATTTTACTGAGAACAGTCTTTTCAGAAAAAGAAAGGAAAAATAAAAAGTGCAAGCATTCATTTTTCTTTCCTTTTTCACCTTGCAGAGTATCTGAAGGTAGAAGCAGAAGCAAAATTGTTAGCAGAAGAAATGGGAATTGATTATATATGGAAGGATGTTCCATTCAGGGAGGCCACTGAAGAAGATCAGCAGAGAATCCGTTTGGCCCTTGATGATGATGAAGTTATTCCCACTAATGGGGACTGGGCTGCCAAGTTAGGAATCAATCTGTATTACAGTGCCATTCTCAGCTACACTCCTTTCTACAGCAAACAGATGCCATACAATTCAGTCATATACAAGGCATTTGGACGGAGTTCTCCAGTCAACTCTCCAACAAAACCAAAGGTTTCTGGGAAGAGGCCTGGCAAGCAGAAGAAGATACTTGTTGCGGGCAGATGGTGTGGGAAGGTCTGGATGTCGAACCAGGTTCATCCCTTTTTAGGTCAAATAGATGACTATGAAGAAGAACTTGCAAAAAGCTATTCCACAGGAGCAATGCCAAAAGAAAAGCCAGAGAGGAAACTAGACATTAACTGCCAGGAAAAACCGGATTTTTCAGAGAAGAAATCCTCAGGTGGAATAAACACTATGGTAGCCAAAAAGTCTGGACGGAAGAGGAAAAGATTTGAGAAGGGAGCAATCAAGAAACAGAAATGTCTGCAAAGAGAGAACCATAAAGCAACTGTAGATGAGCCACCTGAACCTGATACACCGTCTGGTGTGAAGAATCTCAGAACAGTCAGAAGTGGACAGATGAGACAAGAGACCATACGGCATCGTAATGATTGTGAAAATAACATCAGATGGGAGGATTCATATGAGAAGGATGACCTTGAAGGTGGACCCAGCACACGCCTAAGAAAGAGACCACCGAAGAAGCCCTCTAGAGAAGTGAAGGAGATGATGCATGAGAAGCAAACAAAGAAGAAAAAAGCCAAGAAAGCTCCAAGTAATAATGAAATAGATATGAAAGATGAGGAAGCAGAATACCAGTGTGATATGGAGGGATGCACAATGGGTTTTAGCTCAAAGCAAGAGCTGGTGTTGCACAAGCGCAACATCTGCTCGGTAAAAGGTTGTGGGAAGAAATTCTTCTCCCACAAGTATCTGGTGCAGCACAGGCGTGTCCACATGGATGACCGCCCCCTGAAATGCCCATGGAAGGGGTGTAAGATGACGTTCAAGTGGGCATGGGCACGGACTGAGCACATAAGAGTGCACACTGGTGCCCGGCCTTACGTTTGCCATGAACCAGGCTGTGGTCAAACATTTCGGTTTGTGTCAGATTTTAGCCGTCACAAGCGGAAGACTGGCCACTCGGTAAAGAAGGGTAAGGTATAGGAGAACCTGAGGAACACAAAGGGCTGTAACATAACATTGGCTGATTAATACTGTTGTTCCATTCCATTGACAGGGGTAGAGATAGATAGATGGTTAGAGTTGGAATCAATCAAGGATTCTCTGTAATTTTTTTTGTATTTTCTGCCCCTCTTTTTTCTTTCCTCAAAGATGAGTGGATGACACTCTGAATCTGTTTTGTGGGGTCTTCATTGGGCCCGTTAATTTACTTAAACCAGATAAATTATTTCCATCCAAAACAGATATATTCCAAATGATGAAATGGGTTGGGAGTTGGGACTCTTGGGATGGTCACTGCTCAGGTCACTTCCTCCGTAGTCGGAAGATTTCTAATGAAAAATGGAAGATGGAATGGAATACGTGCACACGAAGATGATTCGGTCGGATAATCGTTCATCTGATTGGGTGGAATTGCAAGTTTGCAACTAGTCTGCAATTGAGGTTCACGAACAGTGCTGAAAGTGAAAGCTTGCCAAGTTTGTGGTTGCCACCCACGACCCACCCATTCAGATTCAAGTTATCAGTGTTGATTGCTGAAATGAAAGCTTGTTGGCTTGAAGCATCCCAAGTTCCCGGTTCCCAACTATAACTGTATATATGTATCTCGCGGAATTCTCATCTTTTGTTCTTAAAAGCGAATCACACCACACATCGATATCATTTTTGGGTTCCATTTTATTAAACACACGGCATGTGTGTCCCCCACCAAAATTTTACTATAAGGCTCAGTTTGGAAGGAATACAAATGCAAATATGTACAGTGCAAATATATACAAAATATAAGGCTTTGCACTCTACCTATTTGCATTTGTACTCCTTCCAAACTGAGCCTTTGTACTGCTTCCAAACTGAGCCTAATGTGCTTTCGTGAATCATTCGTTTTTGTCTTGTGCTCTATACAACCCACTTTACATTTAGGTCTTGTCCTTTTGTTGGGAACAAAGGGAGGGGGCTGGGGAGAGTTAATTTACGTTATTTTCCTTACATTCTTTCCTACAAAATTATAGGGTTTATAGAAAATACTCTTTTGTAAATTTTTAAACCATTTTTTAGATAATTGTAAATTTTCTAAGTGGGCAAATCACTTTCCCATAAAGACAAATTATCCAATTGTACGATTAAAATGCCTTTGTCAACAAACAAAACATAAAGAGTAAAAGTCTTAATAGAGGAAAAATGCTTCTTATAAAAGAACATAAATAAATGCATATCTAGGTATAGCTATAGACTTGTCATGATACCTGAAACTCTGCGGTCGAATCCAACATCCGATCCAATTATCTCAAATTCGAATGATGTATTTATATAATTGGATCAAATTTGGATTTGACTCCATTTGATTCAATTAAAATTTAATTTATTTGATTTTAATATATAAATAAATTTATATAATTATATTTAAAATTTAAGATATATATTTTTATATGTTATATTATGTATATATATATATATATTATAATAAACTTAGTATGTTATATTTACATTAATTCATTTCATTATATACAAAACTTGAAATTTGAAAATCTGACCTGAATCTATTAGGATTAAAATTTGAATCCGAAGTTTTCAAATCTGATCAAGTTTTAGATTCAATTTATATGCAAGCTTTCGGACCTGATTCGGATGTAGTGGATCTGATCCATTTATAACCCTACTTGGATAAATATGGTCCTATCAAAAGAACGAGACAACATTACACTGCCATATTTCCTTTTTTGTCATAAGAACAATATAACATTATTTGGTTTATTATATTTCTTTGATCCTTAGCATGGTTTTCAAAACCTGGTCGGACCGGATCGGACGGTCGGACCAAAAAAACCAGGAACCGATCATTTGACTAGTTCTGTTTTCCCCAAAAACCAAACTTCCCCCCAAAACCGTTGATTTTGGTCAGCGAACCATTAAACCGAGCAGTTAACCATTCAAATGGTTTTGACCGTTTTTTACTTTTTTGAATTTATTTTATTTTATTTATTTTTTTGTCAAAATGGGTTGAGCATTCGGTTCAAATAGTCAGACCGTTGACTGGTTCGGTCACCGGGTCGGTTTTAAAAACCTCGATCCTTAGGCTGTGTTTGGTTGCAATGCAAATAAATTTGCATTGGTACAAAACCGTGGGAGTGCAAATGATTAAGTGTAAATTTTGACCTATTTTTGTTTCAAATTTTAGTTTATTTTATTTGATTGCAGTACAAATGAAGTAAATTAAGACATGAAGCAGAATAAAGTAAAATCCAAAACAAAATTAAACAAGAATTTGCATTTTTTACATTTGCACTCGTATGCATTTATATTAGTACAAATAAAATTGCACAACAGCCAAACACAGCCTTAGCATATGAGTAAAAAATCCACAGGCGGAGTGAGTTGTTTTGGGTAAATTGGGTCGTAAAGTGGTGGGCAGTATTGGATTGGACCACAAGTACCTTACCCACGACCCACACCCACCAACCAACTCGTATGGTCTTGGGTACTGGCTGTCTGACATGGAAAGGGTCGGAGAACGGAGACAAATCTTTCTTTTCTTCCAATACCAACCGTAAGATTGAGATATGCACCTCACGACTCGCGTATATGCGTACATGTATACAAGGAGTCCGGATCTGCTGGTCGCTAGCCTTGCTGGCTATTTCATCCTACCGCACATCGGGAATAACGGCAATGTAAAGTACAATCGATGTTCTCAATGTGCGGCTGGATGAATGTGCCGAGCAAAGTATGTGGTGGTCAGCAGATTCGAGCTAGTAATATAGGCACATACACACGTACTCTTCGTCAACCAACCATTATGAGTTATGACGACGTATATAGGCACATACCTAGCGAAAGAGATACTCAATTCCTTTGGACTCTCTCTCTCTCTCATAACACGCTTTTTCACTCCCTACCTCTTTCCCAAGCTGATTAGGGTTTGAAATGTGGAGGGATAATGGGAGATAATGAAGAAGTTTCAGTGTTGAAGACTGAGGAATCGCCTCTAGGGTTGCTTTCCTCCTCGCCTTCATCTCCATCGTCTTCATGTGTTCCTGATGATGTCCTCAGTAACACTGTCGCTGTCGAAACCCTAGAAGGAGAGTTTCAGAATTTAGCCTTGGAGGAAAACACTAACACTGACAATAACAATGAAGATAATGAGAATGTCGGGGGCGATTCCGATGTCAAAGAGGAAAAAATCAATACTTTTCAGTATCCCCAGAGATCCGACGAACCAGATTGCTCTTATTATCTTCGGACCGGGACATGTCGCTATGGATCAAACTGTAGATTTAATCACCCTATCAGATGGAAAAATCAGGTATTTTTATCGGTTTTGCACCTTTCCCTTCTTATTATCTTCTAACTTCGCCTACTTGTCTTGGTGAGATTGTTAAAGGTTCTTTTTCGTCCTTTCCTTTTCCGAACATATTTTTTTATGATGCTTAATTGATGCAATTAAACTACTTGTCGCAGGCATCAGGGTCATCGGATCCGCCGGAATCAGTTCAGGTTTGATTTTATTAGCTTTTATAAGCTCTTTGTTTATTTAGTTTTTGTATTATCTGTAGACGAAATTTCATGGAGACACTACGCAATGAGTTTGGTAAAGTAGTGGTAAGATGCACTGAGATGGTTTTATTCTCACCGCCAAGGGGATTGCTGTGACAAGGAAAATGTTTATTGGGTTGTAGTCTATGAGTAATTTGATCACTCCTGCTTGCGAGTATTCGTCTCTGGTTATTTCATTATACTGTTGACTTTTACTCTTTTGCGTATGTTAAATTTTTTGTAGTTTCTGTAAATGATTTTGCTCTTTCAAGGTTTCTAAGGAAAGGGAAAAGGAAAATGAAGGATCTCCAGAAAAGACTGGGCAGACAGAATGCAAGGTTAGTAGTTTTAAAGCTCGTATTTTGGCGGTTTCGTTTTTGCCGTTTTGGTACATCTTACACTTATTTGATATTATTTACCTGCTGTTTCTAAAAATATAAGCAATTTGACATTTGTATTGCACGGGTTCTTTCGTTCGAATATTTATCTCATCTAAGTGGTTCTTATATGTAGTGTCAATAATTTCCTAAGGATGCTGATAAAAAAACAACAATTTCTGAGGGGCTTGGCATGCTTTAATCAGTGAAGCTTAGTTCCTAGTCCTAAATTTATTTATCTCATCTAATGACGTTTTTTTAATGAAAACAGCAATCCTAGTGTTTTTTTGATAAAACAGGGGAACCTAGATTGTAGTCCTAAGTTTATTTTCTTGAGTGCTTTGTTGCTCCGTTAACTGAATCCTCTTCATATTTAATTTACCATGGTATGTTTGTTAGAGCAACAATGGCATGGCTCGTGGGATCCATGACATATATCATTTCTATGTACTCAAAGATATAAAAACTACTTATGGTTCTATTTATTACATTCTTTAACTTGTACCCCTTTCTCTTTCTTAAGCAGGAATGATTTTGTAGTTTTTCCTTGGTATTTCTAGCAAGGATCTATGATTGATATTTTTGTAAACCCCATTATTAATTTGTTCTATAAAGGCAATTTTCCATGATTCATATGTTCAGTAATAAAACTTGGCATATTTATTGTTCTGCTATTTGTTGCAGTATTACTTGAGGACAGGAGGGTGTAAGTTTGGGAAAGCTTGTAGATACAGTCATCCTCGAGAAAAAAGTGTAGTAGGATCTCCTCTAGAGCTAAACTTCTTGGGCTTGCCAATCCGTCCGGTAATACTTCTATTTTTATGCTTTTAATATTCTTAGTTTTTGGTAATTAATATTTTTAAGCATTGCAGGCAACTAAGAGACTAATGATTTCTGCAAAATGCAAAATTGCATGTATTATAATTCAGACAATTATGTTTCACTCCAAAGATGTTTTTTTCTATATACATCGTTTATGGGTTTAGTAGGGAGATGCCCATTCATGGAAGTAGAAGATGTTTGGGTATATTCTCCCAGTCTTCACTCTCGATAATTCAAATTACCCACAGCTGTGGTTGCAAATCAGTTGCTTGCACTAGTGCATAATATATACAAGATAAATATGTCTAATGAAGATATTTCTTTTTCCTACAGGGAGAGAAAGAGTGCCCGTATTATATGCGTACTGGTTCCTGCAAGTATGCAACTAACTGCAGGTTTCATCATCCTGATCCTACTGCTGTGGGAGGGAGTGATCCTCTTTCTGGTTACAATAGAAGTGGATCTGTCTCATTGCATTCATCAGGTGCATCACAACCAGCATTAACATCCTGGTCTTCACCTAGAACCTCAAATGATTCTGTTCCTTATATGGAGGCCTCCACACCCTATGTACCAGTGGTGCTCCCACCACCTCGAGGAGTTCATGCAAATTCTGAGTGGAATGGGTATCAGGTAACTATGTTTTATCGATGAAATTGCATTTTTCATGTGTATTTCAAAATTTAGAATCTTGTTTTGTTTTTTGGAAAATTGTGGTTTTCTTGTCCCCTATCGTTGGAAGGCATTTCCACGGTTCTGTCTTGTGTGTTTCTGCCCTGACACTTATGTTTGGATCAGATCTGTGTTGTTTGGTTCAGTGCATCTTTTGCTGTTCATCTTCCTTTGTCATTTGTGTTTTTGTGTTCCATTCAAAGTTATGGTGACTGCTCTTCCCACCTTAATTGGTTTTTGCTTCAGGTGACATGAAACAGATGTTTTGTTTTCTCTTCATTTTTTTTTTAATACAAGAAGCATAACGTTGTTGGACAAATTCAGACTTCAGAGCCTTGTAGTTATTAGTAAAATAATGACTTGTAATGTTTAATTGGATAGGAATGTTAATGGGGGGTTTTTCAATCTTATGTTATTTCTTGAATATTTTGATCAAAACCGATTTCATTTTGACAGTGCTTTGCATTTGTTTAAATAGATATCTATTGCTTCAGGGAGCAAGAAAAGTAGGTTTTTTCAGTACTAGTTTTAGTTATTTCATCAATTTTCCAAAGTTCATTTTATGGATTATGAATATTTCCCCTGCCAGTTTTTCCTATAATGACATTTATTTATTATTTAGGCCCCAGTATATCCACCAGAAAGGTGTATACATCCTCCATCAGCCATGATCCTGAATAATCCAACAAAGATGGTCAATCCTACCACACAACAGCAGACGCATGGTGAAGAATTCCCTGAGAGACCTGGACAACCTGAGTGTAGTTATTTTATGAAAACTGGGGACTGTAAATATAGGTCAGCATGTAAGTACCACCATCCGAAGAATCGAGCCCCCAAATCATCAGTTTGCACTCTTAGTCCCATGGGCCTGCCATTGAGACCTGTAAGTTATATTACTCTCAAAGCATTGTCATGTGCTGCTGTCCTTTCCATAACGTATTTGTGTGCATGGTTTTCAATTTTTATTGGTAATAAAAAAGCCCATTAAAATTATCACCTGACCTGCTTGCGTAGGTATATTTTCTGTTTCTGAACACTATTTCACTTGCCATTCCAGGACCAGAGCATCTGTACACACTACAACCGCTATGGCATTTGCAAGTTTGGGCCTGCTTGTAAATTTGATCATCCAATAAACTGTGCTCCTTCAACTTCTTCAATCGTATCCACCCCAAGTCAGCCACCATCCTTCGGTGTCTCCTCATCTCTGGACGGATGTGGAAATGGAGGCGATGCTTTGATCCAACAGTCTGTGTGAGAAATTTTGAATCCGTCGCCTTTCTCTAACAAACATGATAAAAGGGCATTGTGCCATTGTGTAAGGTATCGGGATTTTTTTTTCTTGGTTACTGAAAGCTGTTCTGAGGATGACATTACAAATATATGCATATACCTTTTGCTTTTGGAACATCATCACAATTGCAATTGCCATTAACCTTGCACCCCAAATAAATATCCAAACCTCTTTATTGTTTGCCACGTATTGTCTTGGCATTTTTTAGGGGCTCCATCTCTCCTATAAACATGCGCAGCTGCTGCCGCTGCTAATTTTACTTGGGGACATGACTAACACTACAATCAGGGGTCTCGAGGCCCAACAGCTCGGGTCATGTATGCCAAGGGAAGACCTATTTATATGACTTGTGGCCTGTAGCTGTAGGGGTGTCAATGCACTGGTTTTGGATTGGACCCATCCAAACCAAAATCAAAATCAATTCGGATGGGATTGGACAGACCAACAAGGCATTGAATTGAACCAGTCAAGACTTGATGGTTCAAAATATTTATTGGATTGGACCTGGTCCATCCATAATTAATTTATTTATATTGGGATCCATAATGAATTTATTTATATTGGGTTGGGCTGGATTGAGTCAATATCTGATCCATTGATAAAAGATAATAATATAGGTGTCAATGGATCAGGTTTGGTTAGAATTAATCTAAACTGAAGCAAATTTGATACCCCTACTGCGCCTGTAGTTGTTGGCTTTGGTCCTATCCCGGTTTGGCACCCGGACCTGCCAAATCATCCTTATTAATCAGATAGATAAGAATGGCAAAATATTTTTTTTAAGCGTTAAATAATAATAAACTTTATTTCATCCAGTCAATGCAGATACAAAAGCTAAACAAGGATTTTTTTTGAACAATTTCACAGTTTTCATTTTTAAAGTTAACATGTTATTGGCCTGCCTGAATGTTTATTGGGTATGTCAGCTTGGTCCAGACTCAACTGTAACTGACTTTTATGGTCTTCTAAATTTTAATGAACCAAAAATTGAGTGCAAAACTTATGGACTCTGCTAGTAGGGACTGAGCTTGCCGGGTAATCAGGTAATGGAGCATCCACGGTCCTAAAACAAAATGTCCACCACACCGAGGATAAGATGCAATGTTTACCCGCATGAATTTGGCAGTTTTTTCTTCCCCTTGAAGCTCCTGAGTCCTGGCCCCTGCTTTGCTACTAAATATGCATATTGCATTTGATTAGTATCCACTGTCCAGCGAGAGGAATGCGATACAACATACTGAATTCTGTAAATTTTTGGCCGTACATGATATTGACATGTTATAATGCAAATGCAAAATACATAGTTTTGCTTGCACTCTACATATTTGTATTTGTACTCCTTCCAACTGAGCCTAATCACAAACACTAAAACTAAAATCATCCAGCAAGAAAGCTAGTAAAACCATTTTCTTTGTTTCATCCTTTATATATATAACCAAAGCATGGGGGAACAGAAACGGAGGTCAACAGGAAATCAGAAGACGAGTTCACATCTGTGCCCCACAACGTCTTGCAGCACATCCTAGCCGTGTATTGAAAACATCTGCTGATGATAATACTAGAACCAATGATGCCATCATCGGGAGATGTTTCTCTGCAGGGATGTGATGTGGGACGTTGTGGGGCGCAGATCTGAACAAGACACCACCCACCCTGTCAAATCTGTCAAAAGGGGACATTTGCGAATGGGAAGGACCCAATTTGACAAGTTGTATACCAATCAATATCACTACAAGAAAAGTTGTTGACTTCTCATCTCTCCTACGAAGGTTCAAACACAGCAGAACCATCTTTTCTGCACCCAATTTGGATCAAACGTGTTGGAGATAGATTGGTTTTTTTAGAGAAACATAACAATGTAGGTATCCACCCAGGTGCTTAAAAATTAATGTATTCTAATTTCCTTACCAGGTTAAAAAAAAGAAGAAAAAAAAACATACCTTTTGGGGAAACGGAGCATTGCCATTTTTCTTGCAGGCGTCGTCTTTTCCTGGTGACACTGACCCCCCAGCAGTCCCACTGGTCTTCTTCTCATCTCTGGCCTTATTAAATATAACCGTGAACCCTTCGGCTGATGCGGGATTGTTGACATCCCACTCCCCGAATTTAGGCAACGGCAGACCCTTCCCCTCCTGCAATTACAGATTACAACTATAACCATGGTTACTCTGGTCCCTGCATGCGTTTGCAAGGTCAAAATTCTGCAGAATCTATCAGCATCATCATCCCAATAGAAAGTGCAAGTATTCAAGGAAAAGAGGAATGACACATTTAATAACGAGTGTTTTGAATCCTGAATTTGATCTCACAAAGAAGAGAATGCAACTCGAAAAGCAGATAAAATATTTCCATTTTGCTATCTTAAGAAGGTTTAACTATTGAGTAGAAAGAAAATAAACTATTCCTTTCCACAACCAGTAATGGAGAATGATGTTTCAGGCCACAGCTTACGAAGGTGTTCATCGTACTAATTAAATATTTTTCACAAGTGCAACACCTTTTGAACTACTTGATCACACCAAAATATCCTAAAAGGATTGTATTATTGAAACAATTTAAATAACCAATGCGCTGGTTCATATTCCATCTGATTGATCAATAGAATACTCCCATTAACATGCCCTACCTGTAAGCAACAGACCTAAACTTCAAAAGAGACACATTTTGAACCACAGCATCTCCCTCTTCATTTATTTTTGAAAGTCCACCATGGCACCGTCCACTCTATCAAAACCCCCAAATTCTTCACTGTTTCTTTCCAACTTTTCAGCCCCAAATACTGAAAAAAAAAAACATTTAACTATAAAAGAGGCCTGCATATTCATTAATATCTTCCAAGAAGCTAAGCTGTTCTTCCCGAAAATGAAATATCACCCTAAATCTCATTTTAACAATAGATAAATCATAAAATTGAAAGAAAAAGAAAAGGATAGATCAAAACCAGTTCCGATTGAGGCGGAATTTGATTGGAAGTTGGCGTGACGAGTGTCTTACCGACGACATAACGGAAGATCGAAGGAGCTTGGAGTCCCAGAGGAAACCGGAGACGAAGAAGGGACACAGGGGGAGAAAGAGAGCAGAAGTGGAAAAGGGGGAATAAAAAAGAAAAACAAAGAGACAAAGAAGGAAAATTTTGGTTGGACAGGCCAAAGTGGACAACGAGCCGGAGAGAGAGAAGAGAGAGGGAGGGAGAAAGAGCGAGCGAGTCTTAAGGCAAAAGCCCAGGACAGAGGAGATACGCTTATCGCGTAATACGCATTAATTAAACAGCGCTGGGTCCCACATGAGAAATGCCAAAGTCTATCACATCGCTACCCTCCCCTCCCTCGCTCCTGATTAAAATAAGTACAACCATAGGATCCAATACATTTTCTTGCACAATAGCTGGACACACATGGATATATGATTCTTATTGTACCTCTTAATATACTATATCAGTTTTAACTCTACCTGAAATCTGAATTGTTTCCAAAGTCCAATCTACCGGTTTTATAATTCGCTTCCACCTGAAGAGTTCACGAACACGTCACTTCAGCGTTTATTTATTATCTGGGGTCGTTGGGGTTTAGAGTCCATTTTGATTTCAATTATTTGATTGGGTGGAATTGAAATCTGATTTTGATTTTTAATTTTTCCTTTTTTTTTTAATGGGGATGAGAATCCATTCGAGTTGATTCGAATTCTCATTAATGGACCCTTAGTAAAGAATGACCTCTAAAGGGTTGAATAGTTTTTGTTTGGCACCCATTATTAATGTTATAAATTTATATTATTTTCATTTGATTTTTTTTTATATATAGATTTGTTATTTAATTCAAATTTATTTTCTAAACAATAAACCACTTTATGGATTCTACAAGTATACACATAGCATTCTTTTTTTAGATGTGTATGAACTTTACCATTTGGATATATATTGTGGTTTATTGTTTAGAAAATAAAGTAGTTTATTGTTATTTGAAAATAAACGAAATTTATTTTCCTATTTTTTATATATATTTTTTGAAATTAGACATACACATCTAAAAAAAGAATGTTTCTATTTGAGAGTTAAAATAACCACTTTTTAAATATTTTTTATTGAAAAATATGATACCACTTATTTGAATAATAACCTTTGGTTTTGGTTTAAGGGATTTATTTTAGATAGAGAGTTACGTATAAGATCCTACTCAATTTTGAATATCAACAAATCAAAATTGTTGATAGGGTGTCAATTTACCTGTGTCATCTTTGCAGCTAGGGTGTCAATTAGACTAGATTTGGTCCAATTCGATTCAGTCCAATGTAAGTCCATTATAAATGGACCAGGTCCAATTTAATCCAATGAATATTTTGAACTATTTTGGGCCAGTCTAATTTAATATCTGGATCATTCAATCTGTTTAAATTTGTTTGAATTTAGATTAATTTTAATCCAAACCTGATCCATTGACACCCATATTCATATATTTTATCAATGAATCAGATATTGGCTCAATCCAATATAAATTCATTACGGATGGACCAGGTCCAATCCAATCCAACAAATGCTTTGAACAATTAAGTCAGGACTTGTCCAATTCAATATGACTTATTGGTCCATCCAATCCATCCAATTTGGTTTTAGTTCGAATGGATCCAACCCAAAACCAGTCCATTTGACACTCCTTGCAACCCTACCCCAAATTAAATCCCCTATGTGCTCATATCCACTGTTTTCAAAACCGGATGGGATTGGATGGTTGGACTGGAAAAACCGGGAACCGGTCACTTGATTGGTTCTGTTTTCCTCCAAAACCGTTGATTTTGGTCAGTAAATCGTTGAACCGGCCGATTAACTGTTCGAACTGTTTTGACCGTTTTTTATTTTTTTTTTAATTTTTCATTTCTTTTGTCAGAACGGACCGGCCACTCAGGTTGAATGGTCAGACCATTCAAACCGATAACAGACCCTGACCGGTTCGGCCATCGATTCGTTTTTAAAAACCATGCTCATATCAAATGAAATTGCCCAGAAAGTACAGCCGACAGACGTGGATCTGTCATCCTTGTTGTAACTCGTAATGTACTAAATCAATTCTAACTCCATCTGACGCCACTTCAGCTTTTATTTATTTATTTATTTATTGGCAAAGGCAGGATTCAAACCCCGCTACAATTAATCAGAGACCTTATCAGTCGACAGTTTCAATAACTTAAGTCTTAAACATAATAATTAACGAGAGAATAAAAATTAATTACAAAGTAGAACAAATTTGAATGTGTTAACAATCAATATGATTTTATCAAACAAGATGGTGGACATGCGTAGAATGGAATAAAGTTTCAGACGTTCCACCTGTGCCGTGAGTTGGTGTAGTGCTTAAAAAATCGATACATATTAAATCTTTACCTTTTAACACATGAGTAGAACTCAAAAAGAAAATGTGACGAAATGATGCAAGAAAGAAAATAGAAGTGAGAGGTCCATCGAAGGTCGTCATATACGGTTGTTGCACGTAATGAGATATGCGAATTTGAAAGGATAAATTATAAAGACCTCCTTGTACTATACGGGACCTTTTTGTAACGGAATACGTTACAAATATCCCCTTTGACCGTTAAGTCAGATAACGGAATACGTTAAATTATAAAAATACCCTACTAAACTTATTTTATTTTATTTTTTTTCCTGCCCTTTTTCTCTTAAAACCTATTTACCTATTGTTTTCCCTTAATAGGGAATGGGGATGGCATTCCCAAGTGAGGGAGCACACTTGTGTAAAACGAATGGAGGTTTTTTCACTTATGTTTCTCATTCAGCCGGAAGTTGCAGCAGCATCGTGAGAGACGTTTGAAATTTTTGCTGTTCTCTTCGCTGGTTGGAAATGAAACCATTGGCTACCGTTTCTGATGACTGGTTTCAGCCGGAAGTTGAAGCAGCACCGCAAAAGATGTTTGGAATTTTTGCTGCTCTTTTCACCAATTGGCAACGAAACCATTGGCTACTGTTTCCGATTTCCCCTCTCTCGGAAAAGCTTTCAGCTAGAAGTTGCAGCAGCACCGTGAGAGACGTTTGGAATTTTTGCTGCTCTCTTCGCCGGTTGGAAATGAAACCATTGGCTACTGTTTCCAATTTCCCCTCTCTAGGCAAAGCTTACTACCGTTTCCGATAACTGGTTTCAGCCAGAAGTTGCAGCAGCACCATCTTTGCTTCATCCCAATCCACCTCTTTACCTTTGCCGATGACTGCCTGCCAACTGGTTTGGCCGGGTCGGTTCCACCAGCGACACAGATGGCACCGCTTACAGGGGGTTTGGGCGCATGATTCCACCGATGATTGCCTGCCAACTGGTTTCGGCCAGGCCAGTTCCACCAGCGACACATGTGCCATTGCTTGCAGGGGGGTTTGGGCACATGATGCGTTTGATGCAACCGGGGAGTCTTTGTCACAAAACAAAGTACAAGAGGGTCTTTGTCACAGACGCCATTGTACAGAGGGGTCTTTCTAATTTACTCTAAAAAAATACAAAATAAACAGAATTTGACCATCCATAAAAGAGTAAAAGACTACAAATTTAAAAACCAATCTTTTGTATTCACCGATTTCTGTATGGAATCTTGACTGGTGAAATTCACAAAACTGCTCCGACAACTATACTAGAGAAGAATCCAAACAACCTCAACTATAAACCAAGCAAAATGCGCGACTCCAAGTCAAAACCATTGGTCTCTACATTCCTCTCAAGTTTTAGATTGTTTCTATGGAGGCTAGTTACAAATTTAATTTATAATATGGTCAGATTGGCAGACTGGTAGCAATTGACAGGATTTGCTTTTTATGTAGGGTCGAGTAAGAAATGGTTTTACACTTGTTTTGTTCTTGTCCTTTGCTAAGGTTATTTTGGTTGCCTCCCCGTTGGAGTGCGTTGTCATGAGGCCTAAATTGGATCTGTTGCTTTCTTGTTAGCTTTATTGATTCAACCTCAACAAGAAACCGGTCACCTGAACAGTTCTATTTGATCCCAAAACAGCTTTTTGGGCAAATCCTATTGATTTGGGCAACATATCGCTTACTCGGATGATCAAACCATTGACTCATTGGTCCAGACAACAGTTTTTGATCATTTTTTGCTTTTTGTTCTAATTTTTTGTCAGAATGGATCGTCCATTTGGACCGGACAGTTGGACCATTTGACCTGGAAACTGGACCCAGAACGGTTCCCCGTCTGGTCTGATTTTAAAAACCTTGGTTTTTATTGCAACTAAATCATTCATTATGGATGCAAGTTGTAGATGGAAGCATTTTGAAAGTGTAGCAGTTGCAGAACTATTAGCCCTGAATATGGCGTTGGATTTTGCCAAAGAGTATTAGCTTGTTTTGATTTTGTCACATGCTAAGGTTGATACAGACTTTTTGGAATATGGCTCTCCATCTTTCTCTTGGGACACTAATGGTTGGGTAGATAATATTAGGACTCTCAAATTGTCTCTTAATTATTTTTAGTTATGCACCGGGTCCTTAAAGAGGGCTGCGCATAAGCTGGCTTAGTTGACTAAATTTTTTGTGGATTCTGTTTGACGAAACAGCTCTCCTGTTTGTTTAGAGCCTTTTATTTCTTTGTTCCGTTAATTAATGATATTTTACGCATAAAACAGAAGAAAAAGAAAACTTGCAACTTTGCAAATAAGGTACACGGGATATTATAACGAGTAAAGGATTCAAATTACATACTATTTAACTGAAGATAGGATTCCTGCATCTCTTTAGACTGGGCAAAAAGAATGATTATCAAAATTGAGTGTTGGCTTTGTTTCCAGCAAGGATGAGAGATATCTCCAGTCCTCGGCTGAATGCTTGGTTAAAGAGAAGGCGTGACTGGAAGGTGGATACAAATGGGAACCATGACAAAAACGCCACTGGAGCAAATATGAGCACGCCCATTCCAGCATCATAATATCGGGCAAACTCACGAACTGAGTCCCATAACCCCAAAGTCCTCGCAATGTTTTTCCATGTAATTCCCAGCTGCATAGAACAGAAAGTTAAATAGTTAAACAAACAAGACTGCTTGCATCGGCTGAGCAGGTTATTTGCATGATAAAGAGGGAAAGGGTATCCAATTTGGACAGACAATTATGTCTTTCCTCGGAGGTAATTACCAAGGAGCAAATGGAAGCAGTGCACACCAAATGAGTAAAAAAGGTTGTCAAGATTACAATGAATGAGGGGAAGAAGAAGCAAACAGTAACAATACACGCGCGTGCACACACACACAAGTAGGAAGAATGCAGTAGGAAAGCAATATCTAGGTCAAAATCAGTATCCTTATGGCCACACCATTAATTTACTCACTTTTAGAATTACCATTGTGTTGATTTTGGTCTAGTGATATCTCTTGGGTACAGTGGTTAAAAAGGTGTGCTTGGGACACATAGGCAAGGGGCATTTCAAGGGGTGTGCCTTGCCTAGGCACAAGTGCAGCCCCCTTGCAAAGGCTTGCGTCTTGTGCTTTTAAAACACTGCTTAGGTGTGACCAATTGAATGCTAAGACTCAATCATTCCTGTATGCCACATGTACTGCAGTGCAGGGGCAGTTGGTCATCTACAGTATCATAATATAGCCAAAACGAACATGGGCCGAACTCCATGGAGACCATTTACTTACGCATAGAATAGCCCAACCGGTAGAAATAAATGCTAGTATGCTGGCAAAAATGTCTGGAATTGACAGATCAGTGAATGCAACAACAAGACAAAGGGCTGCAAGAAGGCCCAAGGATGTGACTCCCTGTATAAATCGCATAACTAGCTGGAAGTTGGAAGACTTTTTTGGGCTGAAGGTGAATATCTGCACAGAAGTAGAGCATGTATGCTCATAAACCATCAGTTTTACAGGTTAAATCTTAGCAAAAATAAATTCAAAGACAAATGTTTTGGAGGCTGAAAACGAAAAACTTAAGCAAGTGGAGTACAAACCTTGAATATCATGGCAATGCCAACAAGAACAACCCAGGAGAACCCGTAAATCTGGAGAGGGGCAATTATCATTTTAAGGAGAAATGCAACAATTAAAGTATAGGTAAACTGTATGCCATTATTAGGTATTCTTATACCAGATTTTACCATAGCATCATATTCAAATCTAAACCCAACAATGTTATTTAACCCTTCTTCTGATATTTGGAAAACATGAAAAAAACTTTCACAATGATAGAAATGGGACTGCTTTCATTATTTGGGACAAGGTTCTAAATATCGATACGCCCGATATGCCGGTAGGGGCGTATCGGTACTGTTTTTTTTTTAAATTTTTTTTTGAACTTTTTTTTTTTTTTTTCAAATCCAGTTCAGGGGGCCGGTTTAAGGTTCCTCCACCCCCTGAACTGGTCAAAACCCCAATACACCCTCTGTAGGGGCATATCGGGGTGCTCCCGATACAATACGTATTGGCCGATATGTGTCGATTTTTTGAACCTTGATTTGGGACAATCAGACTCAAATAATTATGATGAAGAGACAGCAGAACTCATTTAATTTCATACATTTTTTTTAAGTGTGGACCAATCAGACTCCCCTTGGTTGAAGATGGAAATCAGAATTCATCATCGAGGATTTGAAAATGTGGACATTGACTTGATAATATCATAATTAGTATAATTGGTTTAAACAATGCTAACTCAGTCTTGTCAGTAGGACCAGAAAATTAAAAAAAAAAAGGCTGGAGAAGAGCAGCAGTGTGGTTAGCTCTCAAACTTTATAATCTTGATGATTCTCATTTATTTATAATTATCTAATGTGGATTAGATTTTAGTGATTCTCTGCTCAGTTACCAACAGACAAATCAGAAATGGCTGCAGCATCCCTGGTTCATAAAATAGAAGAAAGCATCCGTATTCTTTCTTCTTAGCCCAGGCAAAGTGAAAATTGGTAGCACAGTAAACATAAACAAATTTCCGTGGTCAATCCTGGAGAAGAAACTTAATGCATCTGTAATATCTATCCAATAAAGATTTTAATTCGTTTATAATTTATGAATCCCACAATACTGTAAGTTACTCATGCAGACATACAAACTAGAAAATTGAACCCGGTTTCATGCAATATAATTTGTATAAATAAAAGAACACATAAATATCACAATGAAGCAGTCAATGCATTTGAGCCTAAGGTCCACAGAGTAGTAAAAGTCAAAATATGCATGCCTAGAGATAGCAACATCAGCAAATAAAATGCAAACAGTCTGGTAAAAAAGGCAATTAATCAAAGTCCATCGCAGCCATCTGGAGTCTAGGGATGGGGTAGACTAGATATGAACCTTAACCTTTTTTTTGCACAAAGTGGCCACTCAACTCAAATATGTGTTCTCATGCTTGTTAGCCTGAGACTTTACCATAATACCAAGCAATGGCCCCTATGCATATATACTCTGGTCTCTGAGTAAAATACGGAACATATACATCTTTCATAATAAAGTTATAGTTGCAGGAAGAATACCGCCAGTGAAGTATCTTTTCCAGTGAGATGTAGTTTGTAGACTATGCCATATTGAAATATGAAAAATCTCAAGCTTAATATTGTTTCCAAGATACGGCCTCTCAATGTTTGGATATGCACCTGCAGATGGAATAAAAGAAATTGTTTAAATTGCATGATGCCACACAAGTCCTAGATAATGCTTAAGGCCTTACGTAACATGTACTTGACATTATGCTCAGTAAAAGAATAGTATTGGTAATAAGAAAGCTTAAGAAGCTTATGAATACAGTAGATTGAGTTTTTAGTCAGAAAGGTTACTTATCGTCGTCTGTAAACCACTAATTTCAAATAAATAGAAGATATTTCTGTACAAACATATCATTTTCTGATTGGTGTTCAAGCTTCCATATTGTAAAGATGCAATGCAAGGAGCTGCAAGGTGCCAACCAGCTGGTTGGTAAGGTCTCCTGCTGGGTGCCCTTCAGAAGATATCAAAAAAGGAGAAGATACAGCTCTAACGCACAAATGAGAATTAAAAAAGAAACCAAAATGGCATAGTAATAGGAATTTTTCTACATGGACCAATGAAAAACCATGTACAACTGTATCCTTATGTTTAGAATGGAAACATGGAAGCAGCAGTCTCTAAGTACCTGTTCTTCATCCCACCAAGATTCCCAGCTATCTTCTCCTATCACCCCAACTCCACCTCTATACAGAAGCCAATTGGTCCAATCATCAAAGTCCTCCACAGTCCTGTATTCCACATAAAATGTTCTTTTATTTGAGAAAAAATAAGGCAACAATATTGTATAGAGTGTTGGGCAGTCAAGAAACAATGTGTTGAAAAAAATGAGTGTAGCAGGCGAAGGAAAACTAGAAAGGAAAGGACAGGGTTGCAGATGCAGTCATTCAAAGGAACCTAGGAGTAACTCCAATAGGTGATAAAATGAGAGAAAGTAGACTAAGATGGTTTGGTCATGTCAGAGAAGACCATCTACAGCACCCATAAGTTACTGTTACAAGTTGAAGAGGCTAGAAGAGCAAGGCACAGACTGAAAAGGGAATTGATTGAAATAGTAAGATTTAAGTGGTCATAAATTAACAATGGATATGGCACTGAACAGAAAAGAATGGAAAAACAGGATTCATGTAGCTAACCCCATATAGTTAGGATAAGTCTTAAATGATGATGATCTGAGAAGAGAAGCACAAAACTTCTGTATGCAGAATGGTTTCAATGATGTAAAACAATCAAGTGACACTATCAATTTACCACCTATGTTTATCAAATTCACGGTGGAAAACCACATGAATTTATCAAATATATTATTGAACTCACTTCTGCCACTCAAATCCTGAAGGATTAAAGATATAAGGAGCAAAGAGCCACGATATGACAAGGAACCAACTACTGAAAGTTAGCAGGACAAAGGAAGCAGAGCCTCCATCTGTATAACCATATGCCATATAAACTATAAGAAGCAGCGCCACCTCAAATCTGCATAGACAAAAATTGGAAATCGAAAAGCAAATGTGCTCAGAACTATTATAGTGAAAGAGGTCAACAAAGAAATATTAAAAAAAAAGACAACCTATAATGTACAAAAAAAAGCACTCACGCCTTGACAAAGTGGCTCCGTGAATAAAGCCTGTAATTTTCTGCAAATTTGATGTGACGTACAACAAAGCCTCTACCAGTTGCTTTGTACTGTTGATGATATTTTACAATGTAAATATCAATATTATTATGTCCTCTAAAAAGTTGCATAAATTTGTAAACAAGTACAACAGAAAAGAAAAACATACTTTTGCACCTCCATGGAGTATCGTACGTCCAAAATAATGAGTTCTAGTTCCTAGAGAGAATGTGAAGAAAACAGAGCACAACTGAAGCTGCATTGTAATAAAACTGAAAACAGCCTGCAACAGTCAAGGCAACATTATGAAGAATTGGAATGAATATCATCCCTTTGATCTTTGGATATCTCAGATTGAGCAGCTATTTTCCCCAGAGAACGCCATTGAGCATAGGGAAAATTGCTTTGTTCATATCTTGACACTAGTATAACTTTTAGAGAATCTTATTCTACCATGCACATGAAATGTAGGACAGAGCACTCCAGGAAATGCAAAAAATAATGTAATCCTAAGATTCTTGTACAATTGTAGCTTATTCATCAATCAGTCAATGAAAAAGCTTATCGGCACTGAGGTGAAAATTAGAATGACAAACCTTCAGTAATCCTTGTTCAAGTATAAAACCCATTATCATTGGGACTGCAGTAAAAACTCCAATTTGGACCAAGAACTGAGCATTTAGAACAGCATCCAGTGCAGTATTACCCAACAATTTAGCTTCCCGGGTAATTTGATAATCAAGTCCAGAAAAAGCCTGAAACATTCAAAGTATCTTGATTAGGAGAAAAAAGAAGGGAAGTTATAATGTTTCCATTGCACAAGGAAAATAGGCCTACTTACTGATAAAAAAGGATAACAGGCCTACAAACACAAATCAAAAACAGGTCTGGAGTATGATTCCCTTTGTGGTTTTCTGGTTGATAGGGAAAGAAGAAACAGAAGAATTTTGAGAAAAGGGAAATAGAGAGGACGATGGCATCGGATCATTGATCTTGAACTGGATGCTTATATGCTGGAGTTCAATGAGTTCAATGAATTTTCTTTTGGTAGTGGTTCTTTGGCAGCTTTGAATTTAGTCAGGATGTATAGGTTTCACTCATATTTTGTTTTGCCATAGTACAAAACTTTGTCTTTGGCTTGAGATTATGAAAAACCATAACTTGAAAACATCATAATAATCAAAGAACAGATAGTAGAGTATGTCAAATTACCAGATAAACCCTTCCATATAAGAAAATGTACACAGTAAGAACCGTCATCTGCATCAGTTAATAACTTGGTCAGAAACATAATATGTTGCAAAGTTAACAGCCTGTGGAGTGAAATTTAGAATGGAAATAAAGATCAGCCTAACAAGAGTACATACCATTGTGCAAACATAATAACCAACAGTTGTAAAGTAGAAAGATAACATTCTGAAAAAGTCAAATAGTTGCCCAAGCCGATATACATCTCTACTTAAGACTTGTTCCCCATTCCCACCAGCAACTTTTCCCTCAAAAAGGGCAATTTGGTTCAGCCCAACATCACGCCCTTTTCCAACCTGCATGGATAGTTATGTTATCAATAAAAAAGTAATGGAAAGATCTATGCTTTGGATAGACAAATACAAGATTCTCAGAAATATGAAAACCTGAATGTATTCATGGTGTGTAATGTTACCCTGCCGTAATGTGGAATTGAAACCTGTAACATTCAAATTGTGGACATCAGTGATAATGGCACTCATGAATCAGGATAGGTATTGTTAGTTCGTTGAGACAAGTAGAAAACTATACATATAGTATCATCCATATGAAGGAGCCACGTTAAACAATGTATATCGAAACAACCTCATTGTAAAGTTAGGGCCATAACCAGGGATAGATTCATGGAATAACATATCAAAACACAGCACAACATACATGAAACATCTTTACCATACCTGCATATATGTCCTCACTGATGTTTATGACACGGGATGCTTTACTAATTCCACCTCGAGATATATGAAATATCCTGTCAAACACATCAGGATGCCCATAGTGCATGCGGACCCTGTAAGATGAAAAAAAAAGAATAAGACAGTAATTTTATCATTGTAAATCTTGAAGGTATGAAAACATCAATTCAACCAATACGAAAAAAATTGTAACTTGATTGGAAAAAAGAGACATTCGTTTCCCTTTCCTCTTAGTTCCGGCTTGGAGGAGAGAAGGTTCAAAGTATCAATACACCTCAATACGCCGCAAGGGGTGTATCGACACTTTGAACCTTGCACTCATATTTTTTTAGTTTTCTTTTACTAAAATATGCCAAGGGGTCAGTTAAAGGCTATTTAACATTTAAAAAGCAAACTTTTGGGAAAAGCCTTGAAAAAGGCATATCAGCCACTTGCCGATACGATACGATATGCCCGATACAGAGTGTATTGTGTTGAAACTTTGAGCCTTAGTCTGAAAAGAATTTCTCAGAGTTCTAAGGAATCCAACAATATCCAACTAAGCCAGGTGGATTGTGAGACCAGAGCAACTAATTGTGAAGAGCATCTCAACATAACTGCAGATATGGAGGAGAGTTGTGTAGAAATATGCTTCACAAAATTTGGGTTGGGACCATATTCTTGCCACAGCTTCATATGAGGTGTATTTATGGAAACATGCAGACATTTTGGTAGCTGACTGTACTTTCAAAATGAGGATGAGTGTTCAAATAAGGTTTTGAGAGGATGCATGGCATTCTGTAAGGAAACATTTTGATGTCTCCCCAATTATCCAAATCCAACCTAAGTCTGAACAGAGAGCTGTATAATTTATGAATGCAACAAAGAAGAGGAGAGCAGATAGAATGCACACCTTTTTGATGGCCACTATGAGGTACTTCTCCAACTAGACTAAGAGGATATAAGGGTGTGGTCTGATGATCCCAAGGGTGACTTTTCAATCAATTCCTTATGTAATAAGCTAATCAGAGGTTCAACAGAGGTAATGACAAGTTTGGAAAAGTTGTGGAGGGAACATAATGTCTCATAGAGTGGAGGTCTTTGCACGGTTAGTGGCTTTACAATAGAGGAAAAAAAAATCTCAGTCAAGATTAGCTCTGGTTGAGAAGGATTCATTTAACAAGTAAACATGTTTTGTGTGAGGAATATTGAATAGACTCTCCTATATAATGTTAGAATTCAAAAGATACTAACTCCTTTAATAATATATATGTTTTTCATAAACAGGATTCATGTAGCCGACCCCATATACTTGGGATAAGGTTTGGATGATGATGAGGATACTTTTTCCATAAATGATTCATGAGTCCATGTTTTTATCATCTTTCTGAGCCAGACTCTAGGGAACATATCAGATTCTGACGCATGTGTCCATGCTCACGTAACATTGATGAGAAGCTAGAATTAGGGGGGTAGAGCCATGGTTCTTCATTTGGGGGGAGGGGGCTCTAGATGGGGTCACTTCCTATTACCCACAATGTATATAAGAGGTGTTTTGAAAACTTTGGTGGGTTCATATCCTCCCTGGCAAGAAAAAGATGCCAACCAATTACTTCTCTTATACATCGTTTTAAGAAGGTATGGGGTTGTATCTTTTTATTCAAATGGATTGAAGACTACCAGACTGGTTTCCCATATGTTACAATCATGACCTTCGATTTCTTTTAAATCTGAAGGAGCGAGCTATTTTATGGAGAACTATTTTCTTTGCAGCACTATGGGACATTTGGGAAAAAGCTCACCAACTGCAGAGAATTTATAAGGATATCAGTTCTTTTATCATGAACTGGGCTTTAGCAGACTATTAAGTAGATAAACAGATCATACTTCAATACAAAGTGGCAAGGGATAGTGAGAAATTGAGCAGAGTTGTCATTGGCCTTTTTGTCATTATATTTTGTAAGGAAAAATAGATGTATCAAGGTCACCTCATCCTTCTTTTCCTTTTCTCTACATGTTACTATAGTTATTAACTTATTGCTAATAACAGTTAATTTTTCTCTTCATAAAAAAAAATAGTACTAAAAATCAGGGTACACTCCAAACTGGTAATGGCATGGTTACTGGATGAGGATAGGAGGAGGTGGAGATACAACAATAAGAAGAAACAATTCAAATGGATCACAAAGGACATGAACTGCGAATACTTTGGGTGAAAAGAATTGCTAATTCGATGGCCAATGCATTAGCCAAACAAGGGGTTGGGAGAAATCAACTATTTTGACACAGTTGTAACTTTTGTTTAAAATCTAAAGGGGAGAGATAAGAGGGTTTATCTCTCACTGATTTTCTATTTGTGCTATTACATCTTAATTGAATGAAATTTACAGTTATTGGTCCGAAAAAAAAATCAGGGTACACTGAATCAGAGACCAAGAGATATCTCAAGGTCACCTCTTCCATTACCTTGGTTCGATAAATCCACAACAAGGGAGAGATTGAGGAGGAAGTTGGATGGGTGCATATGGAGTTCTATGTTATAGGAGAATACTGCTTACACTAAAAGAGTGTTTTATAAAACACTTATAAAGCCAGTAATGTTGTATAGAACAAAGTTTTGGGAAGCCAATAAACAACATGTCCAAAAAAAAGAATGTGGAAGAAGTGTTAATGTTGAGATTAATGAGTGGGAAAACTAGTGTTTTTTTTTTTTTTTTTTGAGAAAGATGAAGTATAAAATAATGATAGGATCAAAAATGAATTTAGCACAAAAAACCTAGGTATAGCTCCAATAGGTGATAAAATGAGAATAAGTATACTTAAGATGAGTAGAAATTGCTGATAACAGTTTCAGATGAATGCCTTGTGAAGAAAAGTAGAAGAAGCTGAAAGGTTTCAATAGTAGAGAAGAAGAGAGAAGAAGAAAAGAGAGTGGGATGTCGCTAGAATTGAATAGATCTGGCCGCCAATCCCTCTTGATTATATACTTAAAATAAAAGAATGGAAGATTACAAGAATACCCTTAGTAGGGCGGCTACTTTAAGTAGCTGAACAGTCACAACTTAAAATAACATGAACTAATGGGCCTAAGGCCCAATAACTTCCTAACTTAACAACTTAAAAATAAAAAATAAAAGGCTGGGCCCAATAACTCAAAATCGGCCCAACTCAACACTCTCCCTCAAGTTGGGAGTAAATGTCACACATTCCCAACTTGTGTAGATCGTGCTCCAGCTTGTTCCTTGCAACACCTTTTGTAAGAACATCAGCAAGCGGCAAATCAGAAGCAATGTATGGGAGACAAACTTCCCCTTGAAGTCACCCTTTCTCATATGAAATGTCTGTCCACTTCAATGTGCTTTGTCCTGGCATGCTGAACTGGGTTGTGGGCAATGTTAATTGTTGCCTGATTATCACGGTATAGCATCATAGGTTCTTCTGCCTCAACACCAATCTCTCCTAACAAGGAACGGATCCAGAGAAGCTCTGAAACTCCATGTGCCATGGCTCTGCATTCAGCTTCTGCACTTGACCTTGTCACAACTGTCTACTTCTTACTTTTCCATGAAACTAGATTACCCCCAACAAGAGTGCAAACTTCTGATGTAGATCTCCTGTCATCAAGGCATCTTGCCCAATCAGCATCTGCATAAGCCTCTAGCTTCAACTATCCATGGTTAGCAAATAGTATGCCTCTGCCTGGGTGTTCCTTTAGATAAGCAAGAATCCTGTCAACAACCTCTCAATGCTGGACTCGTGGGGCATGCATGCATTGACTCACCACACTCACTGCATAGGAGATGTCTGGTCTTGTCATACATAAATATAGCAGCCGCCCCACAAGTCTCTGATATCTCCCAATGTCCTTTACCAACTCACATTCTGATGCATTAATTCTGTGATTCTGATCAATAGGAGTACTGGTTGCCTTTGTTCCAAGTTTCCATGTTTCTTGTAAAAGGTCTAGAACATACTTCCTCTTAGAAATAAAAATTCCATGCTTTGATCTTGCAACCTCAATGCCCAAGAAATACCTCAGCTCCCCAAGATCCTTAATTTCAAATTCTCTGTGCAAATTCTTCTTCAAGCTGTCAATCTCACTCAAGTCATTTCCTGTAACTACAATGTCATCTACATAAACAATCAGAACTGACACCAGGGACCCCCTCTGCTTCACAAACAAAGTATGGTCTGATTGAGTCTAAATGTAGCCAAAAGCAATCAAGGCCTTCCTGAACCTATCAAACTATGCTCTGGGAGACTGTTTTAAACCATAAAGTGACTTCAATCAGCATACCTTCCCCTTTTCAGCATCACTATAGAAACCAACAGGAAGATTCATATACACTTCTTGCAAATCCCTATTCAGAAAGGCATTTTTTACATCAAGTTGGAAAAGGGACCAAGAGTATGTAGTAGCAAGAGAGAGAAGGATCCGAACAGAAGTCATCTTTGCAACTGATGCAAAGGTCTCTAAGTAATCAATGCCATAGGTTTGAGTGTACCCTTTTGCAACCAGTATGGCCTTATACCTTTCTATACTTCCATCTGCCTTGTATTTAACTGTATAAACCCATATGCATCCAACAGTCTCCTTGCCCTCTAGTAGATCCACAATCTCCCATGTTTGATCCTTAATTAAGGCTTCCATTTCTTCCTGCATAAATGTCTTCCACTTAGGTTTGGAGAGAGCCTCACTGACACCCTTGGGTATAGAGACAAAGTCAAGAGAAGAAAGGAAAGCTCGATAAGAAGGAGAAAGTCCACTGTAGGATAGATATTATGAGATACAATGACCAATACACTTTCTCTTCCCTTTTCTCTGAGTGCAATAGGAAGGTTCAAGTCATCTGTAATGGGATTAGTAGAATCAATAGGAACTGAAACATTAGAGGGATCAAGAGGAATACCTGAGTCCATGTCAGCCGAATCTGGAGTCTCCAAGGAACCGATAGGAAGTGATGTGGGTTCTTCTACAGTGAAATCAATCTCCCTGTGAAGTCGTAGGTGCTGTCGTGAGTAACATTGAGAAGTAGGACGCAAGGCGGTGGTAAGCACAGGAGGATCAGACACAAGAGTGGACACAGGGACTAGAACCGAAAGAGGAATAGACTGCTCACTTACTTCCCCAAAACACTCCCCCTGAGAAGAACCCTTCGAGAAAAAGGATGTGGACTCAAAAAAGGTGACATCCATAGTAACATACCAACTTCCAGAGGTTGGGTCATAGCAACAGTACCCTTTTTGATTTTCTGCATACCAAGAAAAACACACTTCTTTGCCTTCGAATCGAGCTTCGAATGGTTAGGACCAAGAACATGTGCAAAGCAAACACAACCAAAAACCCCGAGAGGGATGTAGAACATCTCCCCCTTAGGAAAATGGAGGCTGAATGGGGTGTTGAATCCAAGTACATGAGAGGGCACCCTATTAATTAGAAAGACTGCTGTGAGAACTGCATCACCCCAAAGCCGAACTGGAACAGCATATGTGATCATCATACTTCTTGCAATCTCAACAAGGTGTCTGTTCTTCCTCTCTACTACACCATTCTGCTGTGGACTGTAAGAACAACTACTTTGATGGATTACTCAATACTCTGACAGATACAAAGCAAGGTTCTTCTCAAAAAATTCCTTAGCATTGTCTGATCTAAACACCTTCACTCGTACCCCAAACTGTCTTAGCACCATCTGATGAAACTATCGAATCAATGACGGTACCTCATCACAAGATCTCATTAAGTAAATCCAAGAATACCGAGAATAATCATCCACAAATAAGAGAAAATATCGATAGCCACCCATAGAAGGAACATGATATGGTCCCCACACATCAATATGAATAACATCAAAAGCAGATGACCACCTTTTATTACTAGCTTTAAACGAATGTCTACAATGTTTTCCAAGCTGACAGGTTTCACACTCTAAGCTAGACAAATTAATAGACTCAAATAACTTCGGAAATAAGAAATGTAAAGAAGGAAAAGACAAATGTCCCAAACGATTATGCCAAAGCATAATCTGACCCACAGACTTTGGCTCAAAATCCCTACTAACATGATGACTCTAATGATGAGGAAGCACATCTAGAAGGTAGATTCCATTCACCTCACAACCACTCCCAATCGTCCTCTTTGAAACCAGATCCTGCAAAACACAATGGCCAGGAGAAAAAATCACTAGGCAATTCAAGTTCTTAGTTAAACTACTAACAGATAATAAGTTAGTACTTAATCTGGATACATGAAGGACAGAAGGTAGGGAAATGGAACCAGTAATCTTGACAGACCCCTTTCCAGCAATGAGAACATGAGATCCATCGACTGTGGAAACTCTATCTTTGCTAGAACAAAGTTGGTAAGAAGAAAAAATAGTGGAACTATGGGTCATGTGCTCTTAGGCTCCAAAATCTATAATCCAAGGAGGTCCCTCCTTACCTATAGTGGAAACATAGTTTGCAGTGGCATGTGAACTACCTGTATGAGCAAAGGAAGTAGAATGTCCACCACCAAAACCACCTGTACCTAGTTGTCCACCTATTACCGGATTAGGGCTGACTATATCTCGCTGAATTAGTAACTGTCCATATCTCTCAAGTTTGGCCCTCACTGCAGCAGCTGCAACAGACTCCAAAGTAGCTGTAGTAGGGGGGCTAGGTAGGTCACCAGTGACTACCATGTTAACATTTGCCTTCATGTTTTTGAGTCTATTCGACACAAGGTGAGGATGAAGCTTCCATTAGGTATCTCTCATGTGTTTCTTACAGTAGTCACAAATCAGATCCTTCTTATCTTCCTTCCTGCTTTCACTACCACCCCGGTCTCCACTCTGTTTAGGTTTCACAGTACTGACCATGGCTGACTGTTCAAGACTCGAATTCCTCATCATCACATTCCTCCTATTCTCTTCCCCTAATACAAAGGCATATGCCTGAGAGAGAGTAACACTATCCTTGAAAAGGATATGTTGACTTGTTATGTCATACTCAGGATTGAGACCAGCAAGAAATTCAAAAACACTATTCTACTCTAAGAGTTTCTGGTAGGCAACAACATCCTTGGTGGTTTCCCAAACCAATGTCTCCAGATGGTCAATCTCTTGCCACAGGGTTTTAAGGGCCGAAAAATAAATAGCAATAGGTTTATCTCCCTGTCTGGTAGCAATAACCTGGTTCCTCAACTGATAGGCCCTAGCAACATTTTCACTCTGCAAGTAGGTTTCTACAACCCCATCCCAAATTTCCTTAGCTGTATTTGCCCACAAAAAAAATTTTACTTGTATGGGGCAGCATAGAATTGCACAACCAAGTCATTACCATATAATTTTCCTGTACCCACCGGGAACTGTTAGTCTCGGGTTTCACTTCCTCACCAATGATATACCCCAATTTCCCATGAGCACCAATGGCCATCTTTGTAGATTGTGACCATTCTAAAAAGTTTGTACAGTCCAACTTAACTGTAGTGATGATCCCAACCCTGAAAAGGTCTCCGACGCCTCCTCCCCCTTATCCTGTTTCACTTCCCGGTTTGTTTTCAACTCTGTGACCCTCCATTATTCCCAACAAAGGGTCAGGAAATCACTTTGAGATGAAGAAAAAAGAAATAATCCCTTTCAGGCACCACATACACCCTTCTGGAACCCTAGGTGGTCCTCCCACAAAAGATTCCCTTTTCGCGGGACGGAAGAAGAGAGAAAAAACAACCACTCCCTTCAGAGACCTCCACAATAGATGGGACTTGAACCACTCCCTTCAGAAAACTCCAAGGAACCCTAAAAAATTAGGGCGCCACTTCCTAGGTCAAAATTGAAGAGTCCTACAAAAATAGGACTCTCCCCCTTTCTGTAGTTCTTCCTGAATTTGATGGGAAACCCTAGACCAGCTACAGGGAAAAACAAATCCACCAAAAAATCTAAAAACTGGGCTTACTTGAGGTCTTCGATCAGCCTCTCATATCACCATGCAATCGGCCGATCTAGGGCTGCATGATAGAGCAGCTCAAGAAACCTTCGGCATGCTCTGATACCAAGTAGAAATTGCTGATAACAGTTTCAGATGAATGCCTTGTGAAGAAAAGTAGAAGAAGCTGAAAGGTTTCTGTAGAGAAGATGGGCCAAATGGCCCATAGGTTGCTTATTCCTTCTTGTTATTTATGTTTTTCTGTAATGGGCCTTATTCTGGGCCCATCCTGTCTATATTAAGTTCTTTCGTAAATACTTGCCCAACTAAGGGCCTCCTTGTAATTATTCAAACATATCTTAATAAAATAGTGTTAGGGTGCTGAGAGAGGGAAGGTTCGAAACTCTCATTCTCAGACCCTCATTGCTGAACTCTCAAGCTCTCCTCTCTTCAGTTTTTCATGGTATCAGAGCAAATCTGAACTTGAATATCCTAGGGCTGGAAGCTTAGTCACGTACTGCCTGATTCTTGGAGGTCATTGGAAGAGCCCAAGACTAGAATCTCTTGGAGAAGTGGTTCGGTGGCCAGGAAGAATCAGAGAAAAGAAAAGGGGGAAGGGGAACAACTCGGTTCTGGTTTGAAGATTCGAAACTGTAAGAACAGCTCGGTTCTGGTTTGAAGACTCGAAACTGTAAGTCGTACTCAGTTTTCTGGGTTATTTTCTGGTGTGTTTGGACTGTTGAAGTGTCCGAAAACTTCTAGTTGTTCTGTACTACCTTCGACTGTGTTTGGACTGTTGAAGTGTCCAAAAGGTTCTAGCTGTTCTGTACTACCTTCGACTGCATTAAATCAGGTTTAACCCAGAAATTTCTGGGCTGGTTTTCTCTTCTTCTTGGACTGTTAAAACCTGCCGAAACATCCTTGTAACAAGGCTGTGTATTGTTACTCATATTTTGGCTGTTTTAGGGGGCTGTAAGAACTGTTTTTGGGGGTTTTTTTCTTCCTTGACAGTTGGGTTGTCACTATTGCCCACACTGTGTTCGTGAAAAGTCCTGTTCAGCAATACCGATTGGTATTTACTCTTCTCGGCTGAGTGCATAGTGCCTAGGAGTTTCTGATTACTTCTTGAAGGCTGAACTTAGTGTATTGACTTCTTGTGGTCGGCTGAACTCAGTTCTTGCTCGTCCTCTTCCATTATACTTGTAGAAGTCATCTGAAATCACACTCGAAGTATTTACATGATGTACTCCTCAGAGGATGAAAACAAAAGTGGTGCTGAATATGGACATGTTCAGGGGACTCCAAGTGGTTCCCTATTAACTGTGACCACAGTTAAACTAGACGGAACCAATTAACTGGCATGGTCACAATCAGTGAAGATTTATGTTTGTAGTAGAGGAAAGTGGGGGTTCATTTCCGGGAGTAAGAAGGCTCCCCCAGAAGATGATCCATCCTACGAGAAGTGGATGCAAGAGAATTACACTGTCATTGGGTGGCTTGTGAACTCCATGCAGCCACAAATCAGCCAACACTACCTTTGGATGAATTCAGCAAAGGAAATTTGGGACAGTGTTGCAGAAACTTATTCTCAAAAACTCAATGTGGCACGAGCATATAAATTGAGAAGTGATGTAAAGAATTTAAGGCAAGGGGAGAAGCCTCTAGTTGTATATTTCTCCACATTGAAGTCTCTATGGCAAGAGATTGACCTAATAGAAGCTGTAACTTGGGACACAACCAATGATGCAGAGACCTACAGAAAGTTGGTTGAAAGGAACAAGGTTTTTGAGTTCTTAACTGGACTAAACCCAGAATATGATATCACAAAACAGAATATTCTTTCCAAGGAGTGTGTTTCATTGTCACAAGCTTATGCACTGGTGAGTAGTGAAGAGAGCAGAAGGGCAGTCCAGGTTCACGGGGCAGATATTAGTGATCACTTTGCCAATATGGGGGTTAAACCTAAAGGGAATGCTGGAACTTCTGGTGGCACAAAAAGGGAAGTCATATGTGAGTACTGCAAGAGGCCGAAGCACACCAAAGACAAGTGCTGGAAACTACATCCTAATCTTGTTCCCATTCGGTTTCAGAAAAAACATGATAGTAAGAAATCAGGAAGTGCAAATGTAGCTGCCGGGCCAGATAGTGAAGAGATGTCTACTTCTGCACAATTGGCAGCCATGAGAGCAGAATATGAAAAGTTTGGGAAGATGATCAGTCAGCTGGGTGATGTGACTTCTCCTTCCAACCCTTCAGGAAACTCTGCTTCTTCTGTTTTTGCTCATTCAGGTATAAGGGCTTCTGCCAATAATGCTACCACTTCAGGTAATCTCAAGATCCCTTGGATTATTGACTCAGGTGCTTCTGACCATATGACCAATCTTTTTACCTTATTTGTTTCATATGACTTGCTTCCTGAACGTGATAAAATCACTCTAGCTGATGGTTCACTTGCCCCTATCTCTGGTAAGGGAACCATCAAGGCTACGAATTCCTTGTTCCTACCTTCTGCCCTTCATGTACCTAAACTAAATACAAATTTGTTGTCTGTAAGCAGTTTAACCAAGTCACTAAACTGTTGTGTAACCTTCTTTCCTTCCTATTGTGTTTTTCAGGATCTGGAGTCTCAGAAGGTGATTGGGAGTGGCCATGAGGCGAACTGAATATACCTGCTTGATACTCCGGAACAATGCACTGATCATTTTGGGAATGTTGCTCTCGGACCTATTTCTTCAGAGTCTGTTAGTCGGATTATGTTGTGTCATCATCGTTTTGGTCATCTGTCTTTTTCTGCCTTGAGTCATCTTTTCCCTGAACTGTTTAAGGGAATTAGTTTGTCTAGTCTTCATTGTGAGTCTTGTGAATTGTCAAAGCATTGTAGAAACAATTATCCTTTGAGTAATAAAAGATCTTCAATTCCTTTTAATATTGTGCACTCTGATGTGTGGGGGCCTTACCATTTACCTTCCATGGGTGGCTATAAATATTTTATCCTGTTTATTGATGATTTTTCTCGGTTCACTTGGATATTCCTGATGAAATCCCGTGATGAAGTTCCAAGACTTGTGAGACAATTCCATGAATTTGTTCTAACCCAATTTGATACCAGGATTAAAATCTTCAGATCTAACAATGCAAAAGAATACTTTGAAAAGAACTTATCCTACTATCTTTCTGACATGGGGGTTATTCATCAAAGCTCATGTGCTAGGACCCTAGAACAGAATGGGGTTGCTGAAAGGAAAAATAGGCATATTGTTGAAGTTGCAAGAAGTATCTTATTTGCCTCACATGTTCCTACCAGATTTTGGGATGATGCTGTTCTTACTGCTACCTACCTTATAAACCGTATGCCATCCAGGGTTTTGGGGTTTAAGTCTCCCTTTAATCTTCTTCATCCAGACAAGGACCTTTTTCCTGTTCCTATTCGTGTCTTTGGCTGCACCTGTTATGTACATGTTCCAAGTGTCCAAAGGCATAAATTTGAACCCAAAGCTCAAAAGTGTATCTTCCTTGGTTATTCCCCCACACAGAAGGGTTATTGTTGTTTTGATCCAAAGTCCGGAAATCGGTATGTCTCAATGGATGTCACCTTTTATGGTTCCTCTCCAGAAGGACATTGTCCATAGGGGGAGGATTTGTCACAGGTGTTTGCTCTTCCTCTTCCTGTCCCTGTTGAGTCTTGTGGTGTGCCTGCTTTTCCTTCAAATGTTTCAAGGGTGGATCAGTCGTTCCATTCTCCTTGTCCCAGTACTCTATCTCCTCGTCCTATCCTCAATCCCAAGGTGTATCAAAGGCAAAGATCCAGAAATGTGCAGGTTGTTTCTCCTACAACACATGAGCCTCATACACTTCCAGTCACAGAAGAGACAACAGGTACTATTTCAGCACCTTTGGATTCATCCTTCCCTGACCTTGATATTCCCATTGCTGTTAGGAAAGGAAAACGGAAGTGCACTGCACACTGCATTTCCAAGCACCTTTCTTACAATTTGCTTTCACCTCCATACTTTGCCTATCTCTCTTCTGTTGCTTCTCATCCTATTCCCAGGTCTGTGTCAGAAGCTCTTAAGATTCCAGAGTGGAGGGATGCTATGAGATCTGAAATCGATGCCCTATACAAGAATGACACATGGGATGTGGTGGTTTTGCCTGAAGGGAAGGATCCAGTCGGCTGCAAGTGAGTCTTTACTATCAAATACCGAGCTGATGGCACCATTGAAACGTACAAGGCCAGGCTGGTTGCAAAAGGCTATACACAGACATATGGGATTGATTATTTAGAGACCTTTGCACCTGTTGCCAAGATGACATCTGTGAGGGTTCTTCTATCTTTAGCTGCTCACTTTGACTGGCCCCTTTATCAGTTGGATGTGAAGAATACATTTCTGAATGGTGAACTACATGAGGAGGTTTATATGTCTCTTCCTCCAGGGATGTATGGAACTGATATGAAAGGGAAGGTATGCAGGCTGAAGAAATCTCTTTATGGACTAAAACAGTCCCCTAGAGCATGGTTTGAGAGATTTAGAACAACACTTGTTAACTTTGGTTATGTGCAGACACAGTCCAATCATACTCTTTTTGTGAAGAGGAGTGGACCTCTAGTAGTATACCTCATTGTGTATGTAGATGATATTGTAGTGACTGATGATGATGTTTCAGGAATTCATGATCTAAAATCTTTTCTCCATACAGAGTTTGAGATTAAAGATTTGGGGGAATTGAGATACTTTCTTGGCATAGAAGTGGCTCGATCCAAGGATGGGATTCTTATCTCCCAAAGGAAGTATGTTCTTGACTTGCTCTCTGAGACTGGAAAGATGGGTGCTAGACCAGCTGCTACTCCTATTGATATGAGTCATAAACTCTCAGCCTCAGAAGGGACATTGTTAGAAGACAAAGAAATCTTTCAGAGACTTCTTGGGAAACTTTTGTACTTATGCATGACTCGGCCAGATATTGCATATGCAGTCAGTTGCATTAGCCAATTCATGCATGCTCCCCGAGACACTCATATGGCAGCAACAGAGAGAATCCTATGTTATTTGAAGGGCTCCCTAGGAAAGGGTATTCTGTTTACCAAGCATGGCCATATGAAACTTGAAGCATACACCGATGCTGACTGGGCATGAAACATTGATGAGAGAAGATCTACTACTGGGTATTGCAGCTTGGTGGCTGGTAATGTTGTTTCTTGGAGAAGCAAGAAACAATCGGTTGTTGCTCGGTCTTCTGCTGAAGCTGAATACAGGGCCATGGCACATGAAGTTTCTGAATTATTATGGCTAAAATCATTGATGGAAGAACTTGGAGTTGAATATGACAAGCCAATGATGTTATACTGTGATAATCAGGCTGCCATCAACATTGCTCACAACCCAGTGCAACATGATAGAACCAAGCATATTGAAGTTGATTGACACTTCATTAGGGAAAGGGTCTCTTCGGGTGAAGTGTGTCTTCCTTTCATCACATCTGAAGGACAGTTGGCAGATTTTCTCACCAAAGGCATTCCCAAGGCAAAACTTCAGCATGATACCAGCAAGCTTGGCATGATTGACATCTATGCTCAGCTTGAGGGGGAGTGTAGAGAAGATGGGCCAAATGGCCCATAGGTTGCTTATTCCTTCTTGTTATTTATGTTTTTCTGTAATGGGCCTTATTCTGGCCCCATCCTGTCTATATTAAGTTCTTTCGTAAATACTTGCCCAACTAAGGGCCTCCTTGTAATTATTCAAACATATCTTAATAAAATAGTGTTAGGGTGCTGAGAGAGGGAAGGTTCGAAACTCTCATTCTCAGACCCTCATTGCTGAACTCTCAAGCTCTCCTCTCTTCAGTTTTTCAGTTTCAACAGTAGAGAAGAAGAGAGAAGAAGAAAAGAGAGTGGGATGTCTCTAGAATTGAATAGATTTGGCCGCCAACCCCTCTTGATTTATATACTTAAAATAAAAGAATGGAAGATTACAAGAATACCCTTAGTAGGGCGGCTACTTTAAGTAGCTGAACAGTCACAACTTAAAGTAACATAAACTAATGGGCCTAAGGCCCAATAACTTCCTAACTTAACAACTTAAAAATAAGAAATAAAAGGCTGGGCCCAATAACTCAAAATCGGCCCAACTCAACATGATGGTCTGGGAAAATGCAAAGAATCCATCTACAGCACAATTAAGAAGTGATCTGTACAAAAGTTGAAGGGGCTAGAAGTGATAGAGGTGGACCAAAAAAAGGGATAGGTTGAAGTAGTCAGAAATGATCGAAGGCTCTATGGTTTAACATTTTGATACGGCACTGAAAAGAATGAAATGGTGGAACATGATTCATTTGAAAAAAAAAAAAAAAACTAACAAGGCTTGGCTTATTTTTTTTAGGAAACAAGGTTTGGCTTATTAATACCAAAGACAGTGTTATTTATCACATTCATCTTGAAGGGACAAAGAAGGGAATTAGGGTAAAGTATCAATAGCATTATTTCCAAGAAGTGACAGTTTCCAGTACACTAGCAAACATTCATGAATTAGAAACATAAATCTCAACAGTTTCCGGTGTACTAGCAAACTTCATACAGAACAAGATTTCTGAAAGTATGATTTGCTAATTTCATTTTTTTTGAAAAAAAAAATAGCATGAACAAATCCTCTAATGACTTCATAATGCAGAATATTGACTAGTTCCTTAATAAAATATACAAATCAAAGAAGTCACGGCTTACTTGAGAGGATTCGCTAGAATGCGCTGACCCAAGGTGACAAAGCTAGTTTCTTGGTTGGACATAAACCAAGCTAATGATGAAACACTGTTGAAACAAATTCAGTCAGCTATGAATAAGAGGTAATGACAATGACCCACAGGAATCATGTTGGCAGAAGTTCATATCCAACCTTCCAGTAAAGACATGCTCTCTTATACCAAGAATAGTTGGACGTCGAAGACCATGATTTCCTCGAAATTCCTCTAGAAGATTTCTCATTTTCATTGCTTCTTCAAGGTAGTTATCCTATATTAAAAAAAAAAGAACATTCAGGAATTTCTTTTGCATATGAAATGCCATAATATACCAGAATAAGCTGCGAAAAAAGTGTGGTGGTTTAAAATATTAGCATAATAGTGCATATAGTGTAGAGAACACTGATGTGGACCCCACGGCTGTGGTCCCCACTGTGTTCGTATGGCAGCACAGCATGTATTCTTTGTTAGTTATGTCAGTGTTAGTTGGTAGTTATTTCAGTTTTGTTGTTACAGCTTGTTATTTCAGCTTTATTATTAGTTTATTTGCCATGTAAGCATTAAGGGCAACTCAGCCTATTTTTACAACATATAAATATTAAGAGTGGGTTGGCAGATGGATTCTATTCGGCCCTTTATCTCCTTTTCTAAAACCCTTCGTGTGCTTCTGCTTTCTCCCTCTTTTCTTCTTTTTCTCCATCTGAAATCTTTCTTTTACTTTCGAATTCAAGACTGATTGTAGTCTTGATCGACTACTTGGTATCAGAGCCAATCTAGGGTTTCTCAAGTGTGTCTAATCCAGCCGACCACATGAGAATTGCCTAGGGCTGGAAGCTTAGAAAGAACTGTTCGTTGACTGATTCTTAGAGGTTACCAGAAGGGTTTAGCAGCTGTCCAAAGGCTTGGAGAGTGTTTTGGTAATCAAGAAGAATCAGAGAAGGTTAAAGGATCAATATTAGGGTTCAGGCCAAGATTGAAGGTGGCGATCAGAGTTTTCTGGGTAAGTTTTTATCTTTTCTTGAGACCGTCATCAGTCAAAGATAGGTTGGACTTATCTAGAAGGAGCGGTTGAGCTTTCCCTTATTTTCTCAGAGGTGATCAGAGTTTTCTGTTTTTTTTTTTTCTAGGGTTTGTTCTTAACCCTACGACCAGACTTGACTGTGGACCTATTTGGAAGGTGCGGCTGAGAATTGTTTTGTTCTCACAAAGATTTCTCCAAATTTTCCTTAACCCTAAATCTGTTTCAGCATTCCAGATTATTTTCTAAGTGAGTTCTAGACTTGTTTCAGCTTCAAAATCTGTTTTTGGGGGTGAGAACCTTTATCAAGAATTAGACTGCTTACAGTCAGAACTGTCGATTGGTTTCAGATCAGATCTGAACTGAGTTCATACAGAATTCTGTTTTTCCCCTTGTTTGTGGAAGACCTAGGCTGGCTGTTATCAGTTGTTTAAGTGTTGTTTTCTATTACAGTAGCTTTAAAAGCCTTTGATTGCTAATTCTTAACCAAGAATGGAGTTCAAGAATCAAGGGGAAGGTGTTTTTGTGAATAGCAATTCTGGTAATATGTCTGAAACTGTATTTCAGATTACAACTGTGAGGTTTGATGGATCCAACTACTTAGAATGGGCCCAATCGGCCATGATGGCTATTGGGGGTAGAGGAAAACTTAGCTACCTATTGGGAGATGTGAAAGAACCATCCAAAGAGGACCAAATGTATACTAAGTGGATTCAGGAGAACAAATTGGTTATGACATGACTGTGCAACTCTATGCAGCCACATATCAGCTGAAACTATATCTGGGATGTCATGAAAGAGACCTACTCCCAATCCCTTAATGTTGCTAGGGCCTATGAATTGAAGTGTGAGGTTAATAACCTCAAGCAAGGAGAGAAACCAGTCCCCGTTTACTTCTCTACTTTGAAATCTTTGTGGCATGAAATTGACCATCTGGAAACACTTGAGTGGGAAAGTCAAAAGGATGCACAGACTCATAGAAAGAAAGTTGAGACTAATAGGGTTTTTGAATTCCTAGCTGGTCTGAATTCTGATTATGATATTGTGAGACAACAGATACTAACAAGGGACAGTGTGACCTTATCTCAAGCCTACTCATTGGTGCATAGTGAAGAGACCAGGAGGAAGGTTATGATGCAGCATCAGCCCTTTCCACCAGCCTTGGCAGCAGTTAAGCCTAAGTCTGAGGGTGATACGGGAAGGGATGTGGAGAAGGAAGATAAGCGGGATCTAGTGTGTGAACATTGCAAGAAACCTAAGCATACTAAAGACACGTGTTGGAAGCTGCACCCTCATCTAGTCCCAGCAAAACTGAGGAACAAAAGGGTAATGCTCATATGGCTATTAATACTGATTCTGCCTCCTCATCGAGCACAAAAGACACGCCTCTAGACACCTTAGCTGCTGTTCGGGCTGCCCTAACAAAGTTGGAAAAGGAGGTTGGGAATTCAGCTCAGTCATCTCAGTCATCATCAGCTCCTTCCACATCAGCCTTTGCTCATTCAGGTACTCGGACCTCAGCTTACCATGCTTTAGCTCCAGGTAACACTGAACATTGTTGGGTAATAGACTCAGGTGCATTTCACCATATGACTAGCTTGCCATCACTGTTCACTACCTATCGCTTATCTTCTGGTAGAGATAAAGTGTCCATTGATGATGGTTCCCTTGTCCCCATTTCTAGCAAGGGAGACATCAAGTTGTCTAATACCATTTCCTTATCCTTAGTTTTGCATGTTCCTAAGCTTGATACTAACTTGCTTTCAGTCAGTAGTATTACAAAACATCAGAACTGTTCAGAAACCTTCTTCCCTAACCGATGTGTTTTTCAGGACTTGGAGACAAGGAAGGTGATTGGGACTGGCCGTGAGACGAATGGGATCTATCTGCTTGGAGAGAGTTCTCATTGGAAAGATCATGAAGATAAGAAGTCTTTTGTTTCTCAATCTGTTAGTCCGATTATGCTTTGGCATAATCGGTTAGGTCATTTATCATTTCAGTCTTTGAAGAGTTTGTTTCCTAATTTGTTTGAGTATGTTCAGATGTCAAATTTGAGATGTGAGAGTTGTGAGCTTGCAAAGCATTGTAGAACATCTTAATCCTTGAGTAATAAAAGTAGTAATTCTTTTGATGTTGTGCACACCGATGTTTGGGGCCCGTATCACATCCCTTCCATGGGGGGGTACAGATATTTCTTGTTGTTTGTTGATGACTATACCCGTTTTTCTTAGGTTTACCATATGCGTTCTTGAGACGAGGTTCCTTCTCTGACCCAGACCTTTCATCAGATGATTTTAACCCAGTTTGGGGTCAAAAACAAAATCCTCAGATCTGATAATGCGAGAGAATACTTTACCAAGCCACTGGCCTCTTATCTACTTGATCACGGGATTATTCACCAGAGTACTTGTCCTGATACACCACAACAAAATGGGGTTGCCGAGAGGAAGAATAGGCACATTTTGGAGGTGACTATCCGTTTCTGGGGCGATGCTATTCTCACAGCAGTGTATCTCATTAATCGAGTTCCTTCACGGGTTCTTGACATGAAGCCTCCGTTTACCCTTCTATACCCAGATGAAGAATTATTTATTGTTCCCTTTAAAACCTTTGGTTGCACTTGCTTTGTTCAGATTCTTGGACCTCATCGTTCCAAATTTGACCCTAAGGCCTCCAAATGCATTTTTCTCGGTTATGCACAAACTCAAAAGGGTTATTGCTGCTATGAACCTACTTCTAGGAGGAGATTTGTCTCGATGGATGTTACTTTCTTTGAGGAGGTTCCCTATTACCTTAGGGTTTCTCCTTAGGGGGAGAGTAGTGAGAATGGGGTTTGTGAGAGTGAGGTTAACTCATTTGAAGTTCCTTTACCCATTCCATTGAGTGATGAGGGATGTAATGGAGAGGGTTGTCAAACGTGTCAGGAGTTGAAAGTCTATCACAGGTGGTGGAGGTAGGTTGATTTCGGTCATCAGCAGTCCAGGCCAGCCCTAGTTCCTTCTGCGGATCCAGATCCAGGTACTATAGTCCCCTTATCAGATCCAGGTCCCACTAAGACACCTTCCACTGTTGCTACTTCACTTCCTTTGGATGACCTTGACCTCCCTATTGCAGTCCGTAAAGGGAAACGACGTTGCACCACATTTACAGCTCGCTGCATTTCCCAGTTTATGTCCTATGATCGCCTATCTCCCTCTTACAGGTCCCTTCTCACATCCATTGCTGATATTCCTATTCCCAGAACAGTGCAGGAAGCCTTGTCAGTTCCTAAGTGGAAAGATGCAATGAAGGTTGAAATGGATGCCCTTCTGAGGAATAATACTTGGGAGCTAGTTGACCAGCCCAAAGGAAAGAAACCAGTTGGATGTAGATGGGTATTTACCGTGAAACATAATGCTAATGGTTCCATTGAAAGGTATAAAGCCCGGTTAGTTGCAAAAGGATTTACCCAGACTTATGGTATAGACTACTTGGAGACTTTTGCTCCAGTGGAAAAGATGACCACTATTCGAGTTCTGTTAACCCTTGCAGCCAGTTATTCTTGGCCCTTGTTCCAGATGGATGTTAAAAATGCCTTCCTAAATGGAGACTTACAGGAAGAAGTCTACATGCAATTACCTCATAGATTTTATGATGTCGAGACAGGTAAGAAGGTTTTCCGGCTGAATAAAGCCTTATATGGACTAAAGCAGTCGCCCAAAGCTTGGTTTGATAGATTTAAACAAGCCCTTGAAAAATTCGGCTATGTACAGGCCCAATCAGACCATATAGTGTTCATTAAAAGAGTGGACTCTTCTTTGACCTTGCTTGTTGTATATGTGGATGATATTGTGGTGACAGGGAATGATAATAGTGAGATTGAGTCCCTCAAACAACTCCTTCATCAAGAGTTTGAGGTGAAAGATCTAGGTGAGCTACAATACTTCTTGGGTATTGAGATTGCTAGATCTAAACACGAGATCTTTATTTCTCAAAGGAAGTATGTTCTAGATCTATTAGCAGAAACTGGAAAGTTGGGTGTTAAGCCTGCAGATACACCCATTGAATAGAATCACAAGATCAGTACAGAGGGTGGAGAGCCTCTTGAAGACAAAGCTATGTTCCAACGGCTGGTTGGAAAACTCCTATATCTTTGTCTCACACGACCAGACATCAGTTATGCAGTCAGCGTTATCAGTCAATACATGCATTCTCCTAGAACTACTCACCTCCTTGCAGTTGAGAGAATATTAGCATACTTGAAGAGATGTCCAGGTAGAGGTATATTATTCAAGAATAATGATCACATGAAGATAGAAGTCTATACAGATGTTGATTGGGCTGGGAGTGTTGATGACAGGAGGTCTACCTCTGGATATTGTGCCTTTGTAGGAGGTAACCTTGTCTCTTGGAGGAGTAAGAAACAAAGTGTTGTTTCTCGCTCCAGTGCTGAAGCTGAATATAGATCGATGGCTAATGGTGGCTAATGGTGTGGCTGAAATCCTATGGCTGAAGTCATTACTTGAAGAGTTGGGTATTGATTATGAGAAACCCTTAATGTTGTATTGTGATAATCAGGCTGCTATTAATATAACTCACAATCCGGTACAACATGACAGAACTAAGCATATCGAAGTTGATCGACATTTTGTCAGAGAAAGGGTTTCATCTCAAGAAGTGTGTCTCCCGTATATCACCTCCAGCATGCAGCTCGCAGATCTTCTCACCAAGGCTGTTCCAAGGAAGAAGTTAGAGGCAGACCTATGCAAGTTGGGAATGACAAATATCTATTCCCAACTTGAGGGGGAGTGTAGAGAACACTGATGTGGACCCCACGGCTGTGGTCCCCACTGTGTTCGTATGGCAGCACAGCATGTATTCTTTGTTAGTTATGTCAGTGTTAGATGGTACTTATTTCAGTTTTGTTGTTACAGCTTGTTATTTCAGCTTTATTATTAGTTTATTTGCCATGTAAGCATTAAGGGAAATTCAGCCTTTTTTTACAATTAGTAAACATATAAATATTAAGAGTGGGTCGGCAGATGGATTCTATTCGACCCTCTCTCTCCTTTTCTAAAACCCTTCATGTGCTTCTTCTTTCTCCCTCTTTTCTTCTTTTTCTCCATCTGAAATCTTTCTTTTACTTTCGAATTCAAGACTGATTGTAGTCTTGATCGACTACTTATAGTTCACAAAATAATTGGGATATGCACCATTTTCTGTATTGTCATCAAATATAAGTTGTAAAATTAAGGTATACAAGGACATATTTGCATTAAACAAGAATATCAACCAATTGCAATCTCTTGGTCACATGTGTTGGTCCAGTTTATCCACAAAGGGAAAAGAAATGAATTGACAATGCTTACCAGTTATAAAAGATTGCATACAACCCAATTACAGAAGTTGAAGGAAATTTACTAATTACAAAGGAAAATAAGTCACCTGATTCATGTCGATAGTTTGAATAGCCTCCCCACGTGTGAAGATTATAGCATGGTTTTGGTTTTCGGGCTTCCCCTCTCCAAGCTTGGGGTCTCCAGGTAGCTTGATGGAATAGACTTCCTATAAAAATAACAGAACAAATATATCAACTTGAAAAAAAGAACAAAAGACAAAAAAAAAAAAAAACAGGAACCTAGTCCATAGAAACTTTATATTGGCCACTTAAGTATAACAAATAGAATTTACCAACACTATCGATTTTTTTATGCTTGTCTGCCGAGTAGCAAGAATAAGTTAACATGCCTCCAAGTATAACTATAAAAAAATACATGCTCAAGGCTTACACTTCCTGCGTTCCAAACTATGTTTCATGCTTCCAGGTAGGGGAACACCTCACCATGCCCCCGTGTTTTAAAACATTGATTTGCATCTTCTTGTACATTAAATTTTTCCATTTATATTTTTTTTAAGTCATGCCTTGCTTTGTGTAGGTGCACAACTTGCCTTGTGCATTGCACCTTAGGCTCTAGGAAACCTTTTGTGCTTCAGTTGCACATCTCATTTTGAAAATACTAGTTAATACTGGTTGTTCATGTAAATAGAAAGCAAAGGCACTGAAACACTGATCTTTATCAGACAGATTCTGCAACTTACTTTAACAATGAAATTGCTCAAGTTACAGAGTACAAAAGATATAACAATTTTAGATGCATAAAAGCATTGCCTTTTGTTAGACTTCTGCTAGGCAGATGTACTGTTTCCATTATATTGATGCCTCCTGTGATTACCCTGTGAAAATGTAGATTATTGCATTTGAGCATATATTAGCATGCATAAGATAGCATTAGGTCCATGCATCTGACAAGTCTCTTAAACCACAAGAGAATACATCACGTCTCCAAAATTTGAGGATTTGAATTTGCAGTCTAAAGTATGCCAGTTCTAACCACATGGATTATAAAGCAACCTGAGAATTTGGGAAAATTATGTGATTAGACAAGGAGGATATTTCTGAACCCCTTGTTGGCTTGTCATATTCTTTACTGTTCTTCACAGAATTTGTGCAGTGCAATTCAATAACAATCTTGCACATGCCAACTGCCAATTGCATACAATAGAACTGCTGGAATAGGGATAAATCATCACCAAGGAACACTTCTGTCTACCTGATCCTTTCCATGTGCATCAGCTTTTACTAACTTTGAATAGAATTCCTTCAAAATCTTCCCATCATTGGCACTACTCTCCTCAACATGTATGAAAGCAACTCGAAGCGCCTCATTCCTGGAAAGACACAAGTAAAAAATAAATAAACACCCAGAGGCACTAAAATATACCAATAGCTAATCTCTCACATGAGATTGCATGATAAACTTGATGCTCATGGAAATTGTCAAAGTGTAGATTATCAAGTAATAAGACACAAACATAAAACAGGCAGGGGATTCAAACTCAAAAAAAGTCAATAAATAATAGGGCTCCATCTTACCGTATATATTAGATGCTATCATTAAGAATATTTTAAATTTGATTTCCAATTAGCTGATTCAAATAGCATGAATAGAGTAAAAATAAAAGGTCATAGCAATCCATGACATGATGTGAGAAAGAAATCAAGGAAAAGTGGAGATGTAAACAACCTCTGTAACAAAAGAGCAATGTCAGCTGCCTCTGGAGCCTTCTTCTGTTTCTGTTGGCCATAAATTTGGCATGATACCACATAAGTAAACTTAAGATCTGCCTGTGCCCGGGATATGCGAGATATCTCAAATCCTTGTGATGTTGGGAGATTGGCTCTTGAATAACCATCTTCTAATTCTACAAGGTGAAAAATAATGTGTCAACACAAATATTTTTTTCCCCGCAGGGAGGGGGATCAAAATGATGGTAACAGAACATACCCCCCAATGCTCTCCTTTCTAGATAACTTTGTAGCATCAGAGCCCTTCTGTAGTACATCATTCCACGCACTGCATTTCGGCAGTGAAAGAAAAAAACACTATCAACAATAAATAACATAAAGAGGTTCTTTCTCATTTTTTCCTCACATCTTCTCCCCCTAAAAGAGTATGCCAATTATCAAATGAAAGTAACATCTAAGAACATATGCCAACAACAATTATAGATTAAACGCTTCACAACACTGGACAAAGATATCCTGAAGTTTCATATACATGATACATTCAAAAACATAAAAGAAATAAGATAAAATATCAGCCAGGTCTAACCAGTTCTAGCTAAAGTCTGGCCTCGATAAGACGCCCAAAAACGAAGTTCTAAGGAATCACTAGAGCTCTGCTGCAGATCAGCATCCCCAGTAGATTCACCTCGACCAATTCGTTCCAAGAAATTCTCCCATTCATCTGAGATGAAAATAGTGTCAGATAATCTACACTAGGAAACCAACAGCATCAATTAGTAAGAGCATCAAAAGCATATAAAAATATAAAAATATATATCTAATATTCAAGAAATTATACTTAATAATACTATTATACAATTTCACATTAGAAAATGCAAGAATAAATATTTAATAAGATAATGAAAACAAAGAAAATGCCAGATGAATGGAAAAAGAGCACTTTGATGCATGTATTTGAATCAAGGGCAATATACAAAGTTGTAATAATTGGTGTGGAATTAAATTCATGAGCACACTATAAAACTTTGGGAGTGAATAACTGAGCAAAGGTTACAACATGAAACAAATATTTCAGAAAACCAATTTGGTTTTATGCTATGGAGATCAACTCTAGAAGTCATCTTTTTATTAAGATTATAGATGGAAAATTTAAGATAGATGAGGAGAGATCTGCATATGATTTTCACTGATCTAGAGAAAGCATATGATATAGTCCTCGATAGAGGTAATGTGGTAAGTTTTGGAAAAGAAAGGAGTTCCAAATAACTATGTGGAACTAATTAAGGATATGTATGAGGGGTGCAAAAACTAATGTTAAATTGGACTAATCATAGATGAATTGACTAAACTTTTTCAAGGGGAGGTCCCATGGTAGTTAACGTTTGTCGATGACATAGTACTAATTAATGAAACTAGAAAAGGATTAAATGCAAAATTAGGGCTATGGCCAGCTGTATTGGAAACAAGAGGTTTTAAAATAAGGACTTAAACAGAATATATGCAATGTGAATTTAATAATAATGGGAGTACAAATCAGGGTAACCTAGGATTGGAGACCAAGAGATGACTCAATGTCACATCTTTTGTAACCTTGTTATTTTTTATAATTAAATGACTTCATTAGGAAAAGAGTGTGATACTATTACAAGCATCCCATAGAGAGGGGGAGGTGTGATCTCTCCCATATTAGTAATTACAATTTCTCAAAAACAACAAAACATTACAATTCAGTTCAGTAAAAATATTCTCGACTTGCCCCTTGTTTGGCAAGAATATCAGCCAATGCATTTGCTGACCTGTCTACTAATTGTATTCTTGTGGTCATGTTCCTTGTTATCCATTTAATTTTCATGAGTAGGTCCTTGTAGGTTCTCCACAAATAGAATCTCCTATTTCTACTAGGCCTGAAAACAAGGCTATAACATTGCTATCCTTATTTCTCAAGACCCCTCCTATACCAGATGGGCCTGGATCACCTTGACTGCTTCCATCAAAGTTCAGCTTTGTAATGATTTATGGAGAGTGGGAGAGAGAGAGAGAGAGAGAAAGAGAGGTACGATTGAGAGAAAAAAAAGATCCAACTGGCTGTCGCCAGTCTTCTATTTATATTAACTTAATAAAGGAATAGAAATTACAAGTATGCCCCTAGCGGCACATCTTAGAACTAAAAATAATAAGGAAAAAAGACAAGTAACTAACTGACAATATCCTAAGAAGTCAGCCTACTAACAACAGCTATAAAGTAACAATTAAATAAGCGTTACAACACTCCCCCTCAAGTTGGGCTGAATATGTCTATCATGCCTAGCTTGTCACATAACTCATTGTGCCGTGAGCATGGAAGCCCCTTTGTGAGAGAACATCAGCAAGTTGTTTCTTGGAGTTGACATAAGGAATGCAAATTTCCCTTTTCTCCAATTTCTCCCTTATGAAGTGTTTGTCCACCTCAATGTGCTTAGTCCTCTCATGTAGGACAGGGTTGTTGGCGATGTTTATTGCAGCCTTGTTGTCACAGTAAAGGGACATAGGACCATGAACAACAACTCCAAGCTCCCCTAGAAGATTCTTTAGCCAAAGGACTTCAGCCACCCCATGTGCCATAGCTCTATATTCAGCTTCCGCGCTTGACCTTGCTACCACACTTTGTTTCTTGCTTTTCCAGGTCACCAGATTTCCTCCCACAGATGTGCAATACCCACTAGTGGACTTTTTGTCATCCACAGCTCCTGCCTAATCAGCATCTGTAAAGACTTCCACCTTTAGGTGATTGTGTTTACTGAATAGTAGGCCTGTTCCGGGATATTTCTTCAAGTATCTAAGAACTCTCTTTGCTGCCTCCATGTGTGGTTTCTTAGGAGAGTGCATGAACTGGCTTAAGACCCCAACGGAATAGGCAATGTCTGGATGGGTCATGGACAAATAAATCAGCTTCCCCACTAACCTCTGGAACTGTTTCACATCTTTCAGGGGTTCACCAACACAGTCACCTAACTTGTGGTCCGCATCCATAGGAGTATCTGTCGGCCTTGCACCTAATTTGCCTGTATCTTGTAATAGATCAAGGGTGTATTTCCTTTGAGAGACAAAGATACCCTTTTCTGAGCGAGCAACTTCAATCCCAAGGAAATACTTCAGGGGGCCTAGATCTTTCACTTCAAATTTAGATGCAAGGAATTGTTTCATGTTCTGTATCTCTGAGCTCCAACTTCATGTAATGATGATATCATCCACATATACTATCAATACAACAACCTGTTCTTGACATCTCTTCACAAAGAGTGTATGATCAGATTGACATTGTTTGAAGCCCATCTGTTGAACTGCCATGTGAAACTTACTGAACCAGGCTCTGGGAGACTGTTTTAAGCCATAAAGAGACTTTCGCAGCTTGCACACCTTATTTTCACTCCCCTTGGCACAGAATCCAGGGGGTTGAACCATGTATACTTCCTCCTCTAAGTCACCATTCAAAAAAGCATTCTTTATGTCCAGTTGATGCAATTCCCAGTCAAGATTAGCAGCTAAGGATAGGAGAACATTAATTTAGTTCATCTTAGCCACTGGGGCAAAAGTCTCATCATAGTCAACCCCGTATACTTGTGTGTACCCTTTGGCTACTAATCTTGCTTTGTATCTTTCAACTGTTCCATCTGCCTTGTGCTTAACCGTGAACACCCATTTACATCCCACAGGGTCTTTCCCCTTTGGAAGATCCACCAATTCCCAAGTCTGGTTTTTGTGAAGAGCATTAATCTCCTCCTTCATGGCATCTGTCCATTCAGGGCATTTTAAGGCTTCTGCAACATTTCTAGGAATAGGGATGCAATCAACTGCAGATAGGAAGGCAGGGTATGAGGGGGAAATGTGATCATAGGAGACAAAATGGGCAATAGGGTGTTTGGTAGTGTATGACTTGACTCCCTTTCGTTGGGCAATAGGAATGTCAAGGTCATCCACAGTAGGAGCAGGGTTAGGGGGTGGACTTACCTCCTAGGAGTCTAATGGTGTCGGTTGCTCCATGTTTGGCTGCTCCATATCTTTATCACACCGCTGATCTCTACGACGTGTACATTGGAAGACATGGAAGGGAGTAAGGTCCAGAATAGAAGGAAGAGATACCTGAACCTGCTTCTCCTCTTCCACACTACTACTCTCCCCCTGAGGAGAAGAAGGGAAGAATGGCTCAAACTCAAAGAAGGACACATCCATAGACACAAAAAACTTACAACTAACTGGATCAAAGCACCAATACCCTTTTTGAGAGGAGGGATACTCCAGAAAGACACAAGGAATGGACCGAGGGTCTAACTTGCCTCAGGATGGAGACAAGTCATGGACAAAGGCACGACAACCAAAGACTCTCATGGGGATGGAAAATAAAGGAGACTGGGGGTACAGTAATTGATGAGGGGCCATGTAGTTCAGCACCTTGGAGGGCATGCGATTGATGACATAAGCAGCTGCAAGTATAGCATCCACCCAAAACCTTTTTAGAACATTCATGTGTAACATCATCCCGCGAGCTACCTCAAGGAGGTGTCTGTTTTTCCTTTCTGCAACACCATTTTGTTGTGGTGTTCTAGCGCATGAGCTCCTATGAATAGATCCGTGGGAGGCAAAGAACTCATTGAGCTCCCCATGGAAGTATTCCTTTGCATTATTGGATTGGAAGATCTGTATTTCAACATGGAACTGCGTAAACACCATCCTCTGGAATTCTTTCACTATCTTTGGAACTTCGTCTCTACTATGCATAGGAATTACCCATGTATAGCGAGAGTAATCATCGATCAATGTGATGAAGTACTTATATCCGCCCTCAGAGATTACATTGGTAGGCCCCCATACATCAGAATACACAACATGAAAATGAGCATTTGATCTTTTATTACTTGAGTGAAAAGTTGTTCTACACTATTTTCTCAACTGACACGTTCGACACATGAACTCTGACACTAAACATGACTTAAATAAAACTGGAAACAAAGACTTTATTATTTCGAAAGAAGCATGACGTAAACGACTATGCCACAAAAAAAAATTGACTCTTATTTGACTGACTATGTGACTCTGAGGATGACACCGAGAGACTAGCTTTGTTGTCGAGAATGTAGAGACCGTCCACTAGGCTTCCTCTACCAATCGTCCTCCCAGAAGTTAGGTCTTGAAAAACACACGAGTCAGCAAAAAATGTCATGTTACAGTTCAAGGAGCTTGTAATGCTACTAATTGAAATCAAATTTATAGGAAGTTGAGGGACATGCAATGCACAATTCAGGTTAAGGCCATGGGAAAGAGATATTGATCCTTGGCCTGCAATGGAGGAAAAAGAACCATCTGCAAGTCTCACTCTATCCCTTCTTAACAAAAGGCTATAAGACTGAAACAAGTTCGGCTTACCGATCATGTGGTTGGAGGCCCCTTAGTCAATGATCCAAGGGGAATCCGTGGGAGTGACATGGAATGCAGAAGTCGTATTACCTGAAGTAGATGCAAATGAAGTAGAGGGAGTACCAGTGACTGAGCTGTCCATTTGCCGCAAAGCCCTACCAAAAGATTCTAGGTGCTCTCTAAAGGAATTCATTATATCTTCCTTGGGGTCAGACTTATTAGGGTGGTTTCGAGTACTACCGGCGACCTGAGTATCTTGTGTTCATTTTCTTCTGACCTTGACCTTTCCCCTGTTCTTGATTCTTTGCTGCTCACTTGGGTTTCCCGTGGATGTCCCAACAAGTGTCATGTGTATGTCGTGAACGCCAACAATGGGTACAAAACAACTTATCTTTATCATCAGTCTTCTTAGTGTCACTTTTCTTTCCCATGGAGTTATTATTCATTGCAGCCAAAGCAACTTGTTGCTCCCCCTCAGCTCTAGCCATTACATTCCGCCTGCTTTCTTCCGATTGAACAAGGGACTATACCTCGTGAACCGTAGGCAACTCTTTGCTTCCTAGGATCTGTACCCTCAACGGTTCATATGCAGGGTTCAGTCCCAACAAGAAAGCAAACACGCATTGCTAAGAGACCAGCTTCCTATAGGCCTTAGCATCATCATCATGTTTCCACTTTATAGCCTGATAATGATCCAATTCTTTCCATATGGAGGTAAGGGCTGAATAATATGAAGACAAACTACGGCTTCCCTGTTTACATGTTGAGGATTCAGCTTGTAACTAGTAAACCTTGGCATAATGCCTCTGCTCAGAATAGGTAGTTTTGGCCTATTCCCAGATCTCACTAGCGATGTCTGCCCACATAAAGTTCTTCTTCACATCAGGTTCCATGACTGCAAGGAGCCAAGACATCACCATACTGTTTTCTTGGTCCCACCTATCATGTTCAGCTGTCTCACCCTTGGGTTCTTTCACCCTTCCATTAATGTAACCAGCTTTACCCCTTGCTGTTACATAGAGTTTTACGCTCTTAGCCCACTCCAGGTAGTTCAGACCGTTTAAAGGGGTAATTGGCATGGGAAAAAACATGTTTTCACCTCCCATACCCGCTGTGCTGAGGGTTGGTGTAGCCCCGGATGAAGCTGATTCATAATTTGCCATCAGATACTACTGAAAAACAATCCAAACACCACCCAACTACACTGCAGCCACAATCAGAATACCAATCCTCAAAGAATTTACTTCTAGGATGTGAGCAAGAGAACAAAAAAACACTACTGAAAACAACTCAGAGAAGGTTCAGTCAACACAACCAGTCATTAAACCAGCCCGGTAATCAGTTCAACACCACCAAGACAGACATTACTATCAATCTGACTGTAGTTCATACAGTCTAACCATCCAACATCCAAACAAATACCTATATAACCAACGAATGAACCCTACACACCATCGGCCAAAGAAGACTGAAACAAAAAACACACCTGTTCAGCACTTGTACGAAGATGCTAACCTGAACTTGACTTCACAGCATCGAACAGAGGAAGGGAGTCTGTACCAGCATCGCCCTTCTCCGACTAGGGTTTTCTTGGTATTACGACCAAGGAAAAAACCACAGAAACTGCCGCCAGAAAGCTGCTAGGGTTTCCACAGAAACTGCTAGGGTTTCGACCAGAAATCTACTAAGTTTCCCTATCTTCCACGTCCAAAACTTTTAAAGAAGGAGACCTTGCTCAAAACAGGAGGGATCGTAGGTCTTTTACAGCCCAGAAAACCTGCTCTGATACCATGTAATGATTTATGGAGAGTGGGAGAGAGAGAGAGAGAGAGAGAGGTACGATTGAGAGAAAAAAAGATCCTACTGGCTGTCGCCAGTCTTCTATTTATATTAACTTAATAAAGGAATAGAAATTACAAGTATGCCCCTAGCGGCACATCTTAGAACTAAAAATAATAAGGAAAAAAGACAAGTAACTAGCTGACAGTATCCTAAGAAGTCAGCCTACTAACAGCAGCTATAAAGTAACAATTAAATAAGCCTTACAACAAGCTTTACAAAACCTTCAGGAGGAGGTACCCATGCTACATTAATACTATCCTTGGAGGAGCTATTAGCCACTGCTGACCAATTCTTCCAAAGAAAAGGAAAAAGGTGGAAGGCATCCAAGGTTTTCAACCAATGTATTACCCTTGTCAAAACACACTCCTTGACTTCCGAAAGGCTTCTCTCCTTTTCTTGGAATGTTCTTGCTTTCATTTCTTCCCAAAGAGTCCATGATAGAGCTGCTCTGTTACATTTCCACATAATTCTCCCTCTCTTTGTGGGCCAAATAAAAGTAGACAGACCAAAAAGCAGATTTACTTCTGTTGGTAGGTTCAACAGGTGATAAATGGATGCGTGTAAAACTAGGAAGGACAACACCAAAAATGAAGTCATACAAAGAAACCTAAGAGTACCTCCAATCGGTGATAAAATGAGAGAAAGTAGATTGAGATGCTTTGGTGATGTTAGAAGACCATCTACAACACCTGTTGGAAAAGTGATTTGTTACAAGTTGAAGGGGCTAGAAGAGCTAGGGGTAGACCAAAAAGGACTTGGGTGGAGTAATAAGAAATGATTTAAGCACCAATAATTTAATGATGGATATAGCACTGAATAGAACAGAATGGCAAAACAGGATTCGTGTAGATGTCCCCATTTAGTTAGGATTTAGGACAAGGCTTGGATGATGATGATGAAATGAAAGAATACATATTAATTTTCAAAGAAATTTATATAGACACACAAAGGGTTCAACAGTAACCAAAACATTCTTGAGACACAAGAACTATAGCAATGACTATTGTTGGCTCTAATCCTCAAGGATCACAGTGGTGCATGCTACATGCTTCATTCAATCAACAATGGAATAAATGATGCCTTCTTACATTTTGGGTTTTAGTCCCTCATCTTCATTGCCCAGGCTGAGTGGGGTAAGAAGGTGAAGATGTTATGGAGTTGTATCCCATCAATTTGCTGGAACATTTGGAAGGAGAAGAACAGAAGGACTTCCGAAGACAAAGCTTGCAGCCTGGACAAGATGGTTGTGGCTGTGGGTAGATTAGTGATAGATTGGCTGCTGATTCTTCCAGAGTTCAATCAACTAGAAAAAAAAAAGACTTTGGTTTTAGGTTAGGAGAGGTCCTGGATTATCAGATATGTAATGTGGGGAATGTTCTCTAATCTGAAAATTGGTCTTTGTACTCGGGTGATGAATTGTCGCCTTCTTTTGTAACTTATTTTTTCTTTTTAATAAAATTTATTTTACTTATAAAAAAAATAAAGAAGAGAAACATTCCCTGGAAATACAAGGATGAAACACCATGCTGTTTGAACTTTGAAGTCTTGGATGTTTTGGTGTTTCCAATTCTATAACATCCTTCTTTCTATAATTTTGTGATAGATAACAGAATTCATCAGCATGGGGAAAATAGTAATAAAAGGAAAGAAATATTGGCAAACACAGAAATAGCATCAGAACGAATTCAAAAAATCCAATATCACAATATCCTTTTCCAATTTTATAACTTTTAGGGGATGGTTTCACATTTTCATTATTGTACATGGACAAACACTAAACAAGGCATTACCTTGTAGTGATTTCTGTGGCAACAAGTTAAATGAATTCATGGTAATCCAAATGTCAAATAAGAAAATAACAGACTTGACAGCACTCAGGTATAAAATAATAATTACTTGAAACAATAGCATTCCTTACAGAAGGGGAAATCAGCTTATGTACTGAGGTGAGAATAAAACTTACCTGGAAATATCTTCTGAAGATAGAAAATAATAGATATTCCATCCTCATTTTCCTTTTGCAATTCAGACAAACTATAGAGCACAGTCTCGCTGTAGTATGGGGTGAAGACACTATGCTCAAACAAAACAAGAAATTAGAAAAGCATCAGAAAATGACCATAAAAATAACAAAAACACATAATTCCATTAATTCATTTTCTGGTAAATACCTGAAAGGAATCATTTCACTAACAGGCTTTGCTGAAGGCATCTCCATGAATAAAGAGTTTGTAAAAAACTCTAACCTTCGCCTTGCTTCAAGATTCTTGGGAATATTAGCAGCAGAATCTTTCACTGTGAGAAGTAGGTGCAATCGCTTCACTTGCTCCTTCTGTGGTTAGGAAATCAGTTAATTGATTCAGTTAAATGCAATTGAAGAATAAATAACAATGTACAAAACAGATCAAGAAGATACATACAACATCTGGATCCTTTGGCCATTCTATCCTGGAAAATAGACGACCTTCATTTCTAGCTCTGGCTAAAATATTCCACGTATCAAATTGTTCCCTGAATGATGCAAAGGTTCACTATGAACTCTTGAAAGCTTGCATTACATGAATTTAGAGAGAGAGAGAGAGAGAGAGAGAGAGAGAACATATTTGATCAATTATTTTGCATGTATTCTACTGTACCTTAAATCAGATGACAGTAACTCATGTGTAACAACTTCATACACGTCATATACAGCTTTTGCAGCACCTCTAGATAATTCAGGAGTTTCATTTCGAATCTGTCACAGAAAACAAAGAACAGAAATGACATTTAATTTGATCATGTCTACATCAAAACCAAGCCAATTAACTTACTAATTTTCTGGGCCACATGTATAGCATTTCCCTCTGCACTTTTGGTTCTTTGAAACCTTGTAATTTCTTTCAATATAACTTATGCATACTTTATCTTTAGTTTCCATTTTGCCACCAATAAAGAGTATAATTCACTCATAATTAAGGATGGGCATTGCTGGGCCTTAACAGTTTGAGATCAGCATGAACTCAAGGTAATAATGAATTAATATGCACTAATATACAAATATAAAAAATGGAATATGGCATATATAATTAAGTAAATGTAATAAAATATGTTGACAAACAGACTCAATCTCAATATCTAGCACAAAAACATACAAAACATATATGCTTGGGTAGGGGTGTGTTTGCCTTATTCCAGCCCAAAGGTCAGCTTTGATATCATCTTTTGTTTAATACATAAAACATATAATATCAATAGGCCAGGCTGGGCAAAGGTCAGCCTGATTCCAGCCAAAATGGGCCTGCATGTTAACCCAGGCCTGGCCCTATCTTTTCTTATGCTTGGGTAGGGGCGTGTTTGCCTGGTCCTATGCTAATCCTTGCTCATGATCCCTCACTTTGTTCATTTGAGATTGTCTTGTATCAATTAATTAATCCAACTAATTTCAATCATTTTTTGGAAGTAAAATGCATTGTATTCTACGTCAAAAATAGTCCATGCATGCAGAGGTAGAATGAACAAAAACCATAGACAGGCAGCTCAACCCCTAAAGAAAAAACTAATCAGACATAGGGTGCAAAAGTTGCAAGACCATCAATAAATACAGTCAACTGTTAAGAAATCCAATGAATCTACACATCAACCTTACAAGATTCCCCCTGATATCAAATTTTCAATAAGATAGTTGGGGATGTCAGTGGATCGAGTTGAGTAGTAAAACCACATCGACTCAGACCTATCAAGTTAGGGTTGGATCAGCCTTAATTGGGTTTTGGGATAGGTTCAGGTTGAGGTGAACCCAAACCAAAGCCAACCAACTGAAATTGCAGCATTGAAACACCTGTATAGATAATCTTGGATGAATATATAGGTGTACTATATATGGGATGGGTTGGGCTAGTTCAGTATCCTATGTGTTTGGTTGGGTCAAGTTGGACTTGGGTTGAATATCCCAAAAATTAGTGCCAAAGCTGCCAGGCCACCATAGTAACATACAATGCAGGGGTATGTAAGGATGTCAGGTTTGACCATAAGTTTTGATCAACTGAAACCAACCTGAAGTCACTCCAACCGAACCCATCCCCTCCTATCCAGTGCTACAATGTCCAATGGGTTGGGTTTGCACAGGCAAGCGTCAAACCAAACCTGACCTTCATCCAATAGTATGGAAGAAAGTATGATCCTCTTCTACAGAAAATCTTGGGTATTAATCCTTCCACAAACATCTCTTCCCAAGCAAAGGAAGATCTAGATGAAAAGGTAGAGAGCGAAAGCTCTTTCGCAAGAAACAACAGCAACCACATAGCAATAATGCATGGAAGAAGGATTCATGTGTATACATGTGTATGCATGTATATGCAGGTGCATAACACACCTGCGTGTAATGTGTGTAATGCGCGTAAGCGAACGTGCTAATGTGCCTGCATCAGGCTTGAAAAACTGGTGTTTTCAACCTTGATGGGTGAATATATACGCAAAGTATGCACACTCACACACCTGCATCAGGATTGAAAAACTGCCTTTGTTGTTTTTGTTGTATTTTGTTGGAAAGGTGGTATTTTGTTGTTTTTGACAATATATGCAAAGGTGGTATTTTGTTGTTTTTGACAATAAAAAACTGCCTTTGTTGTGAACTGTTATGACAGGACTGGATTTGAATCCTCAGTCCTGTTGGTTAGCTCCAAGCGGGCATTTCACTCACTTTTTGTTGGAAAGACATGGATAATGGGGCAATTTCCTCCAACTTACACCTATAAAAATTATGAAAGTTAAGGCTCCAGAATAGACTATGCTCACTCTTACAAGAAAATTATTATTGAAAAAAAAAACAAAAAAAGAAGACCAGGAATCATTTCAAAGACAAAAGGGGCAATAAATCTCAAACACCAAGTGCCTCATAGTGATAGGAGAAAAGAATATGGAGAATGAGGATTGATTACATACCCAAGAAGGAAAGAAAAGAAGGAAATTTGTTTTTTAGGATAAGCAATAACCTGATATACATAATGCATGAGATACTCAGATGCACCAAGTAGAATATCAACAATACTGCTAAGCTAATTTCCTATAAAAAAAAACAGTGAACAGGATAATACAAGCAAGGATAATAAATACCAGGAGCCCAGTCAATGCTGTAAACCTATTTAACACCACTTGAAGCTTCTTGAGATTTAATGTTATAACAAGTGAGCCCTCCAATATACTGTTATTAATATCACGGAAGATCCTCTCAACCCTACATTCAGAAAGTAATGAGTCAAGTACATAATTTCCAAACCATACAAAACATAATTGGATTTGGACCCAGATGCATACATTGACAAACAGAAGCAGAGAAAATAGCAAAAGATTCATACCATAATCTCCCTTCACCATCAACCAGAGAATGCAAAATTTTTTCAATACTGTAATAGCATTCCTGAACAGCGTAGGCCATATATTCATCCTTAGATATTCGCTTCCATAGATCAGCCTGTGTATCTTTGCAGTCCACAGCTAAATCCAAAGCCAAAAAGATCTGGAAGATTGAGAAAAGAGTTATTAGCAACAAAAGGAAGTTGCTATTGAGATGTGAAGACAAGTGAAAGGTAATGCCTCAAGAAAGAATACCTTACTGCTTAAAAGAAACAAAGGCCATTGAACCAATTTCAAGCTTCCGGTGTTACTTGGGATGGTGAGCAGGTCCATCTCACTGTAAAGGGGAGAAATAACTGAGAACAAATAACGAGAAATATTAACAGTACCAAAGAACCCTTGCTCTACTAGAAACATGCTTGGATACATGATTTACCGATTACTAATATAATCTTCTTCACGCAAGCTTTTGATGATATCATTCCAAAAAGGAGAGAAGATAGCTGCATATGTCTTGTTCATGTCCTGGGAGTCCTAAATCAACATGCAACAGTTCATCCTTAATGGGTAAGAAAACATTTACATTAACTACAAAATAAAGAAAATAGCACTGAACAAAGCGGAATGGCAGAACAGGGTTCATGTAGCTGACCCCATATAGTTGGGATAAGACTTAGTTGAGTGAGCAAAATATAAAACAATGGAACCTGTGGACGTACCACATAGATAAAGCATCCAGCTGTATTTTTTTCTTGGTTGGTTGAGATGAGAAGCAAAAAAAATATTGAAATGAAGTACAAAAGGAGAAAATGGTATTGAGAGAACACCTAAGAAAACAATGTCTCCAAAGAGAATATACAAAATACATACAAGGCCTATACATCATCAAATAATTTTCCCTTCATGGTCCCTAAAAACTCCCATAACACCCAATTGACCTGGGTTGCAAAGAAGCTGCCATCAAAATTCAATTCGATGCCCCCCCCCCAAATCAGGTGCCTTAGCACACTGTAGTTATTTCATGCCTCCAAAAATAGAATCTATTGTGATACCTCTAAATTCTTCTCTAATCAGCACCCAATAGGCTGATTAGAAACGACTGATGATGCATCTGTATCTAGACATTTATTCTCAAAAATCTTGTATTACTCACACAATATGATGCCCCAAAGAACAGCTGACATTCTTGGAATGTCCCCAAAGGCCCTTCAATTTACAGTGCAGAATCATGTGAATATGCCTTGTATACAATGTTTTTTAGGTGGTTTCATAGCAATATTCCTGAGTTTCTCAAAATCAAGACACCTTTTAGAGGTGTTTGAACTGGTTCCTATCAAAGCCATATATTGGATATAGGACTTTGGCCTTCAGATGCATTTTAGTTGCCTTTCTTCTTAAACAGTGATATTCTATTGCAAATTCTTGTCTTGCCAGGTTCCTAATTGCCCCTGCATTTCCTCTACTAGTTAGTCAACTATTAGCTTAAATTTGATGGTTAAACCGTAAGGAATCAAGAACCAATAGAGGTAGCAATTTCTAGCCCAACCCAACCCATCCACTTGTAACCCACCCAAGCCCACCCATTTAAGATGTGAGTTCAATATGGGTTTAGTCACCCATTGGGTCAAGTAAAAAGAGTTGGGTTAAGTTGGGTTATGGGTATTTATTTGGGCCATCCACATTAAAGAAGGTTTCTTAGTACTACATGACTTTTTTTGGGTGTAGGTACTACATAAAAATACCTATTCTTTATTCTTCACTCTCTTCCCCCAATTTTCTCTATTCCTGCAATTTACTTTTTCTCTCTACTCCCAATTCCCTCTCCTCTCACTTCTCTCTCTCCCACCCATTCTCTCTCCTCCCTATTCTCCCTCTTATTTCTGTCTCCTACTTTTCCTCACTATTTCCCTCTCCTACTTTTTTTGGGTGTAGGTACTACATAAAAATACCTATTCTCTATTCTCCACTCTCTTCCCCCAAGTTTCTCTATTCCCACAATTCACTTTCTTCTTTCTACTCCTGATTCCCTCTCCTCTCACTTCTCTCTCTCACACCCATTCTCTCTCCTCCCCATTCTCCCTCTTATTCTATCTTCTCTCTCCTATATTCCTCTCTCCTCCCTCCTATGTTTCTCTCTCCTCTCCCTGCGTTCTCTTGTTCCTCTTTATCTACTTTCTCTCTCTAACTTTTTAATGAACTCTAATTTTAATGTTTGGATTGAACAAACCCGATAGGGACATGTGGCATTATACGAGAAACTGAGAATCTTTTTTCTCAATAAGAATGTAATTACACGGAACTAAATATTCACATGCATCAACATGGGTGGGTTCAGTTAGAATGCAGTATGCAACCATCTAATAAATATGGGCGGTTGGTGGATGGGTTGGCCTTCAACCCACATCTAACTCATGCATTTGCCACCTTTACTAACCATCTAAGATTGGAGATGCATCTACAGTTAGCAGACACATGTAGATTCTTAAATCTCTCTAGGATTAAAGAGGCTTATAACTCATTTATAAAGATATTACAACATTGCCACTTGTTGGATAAGATACTTCATAGGTCCATGAAGACCTAGCCACCCTACCAGAGACCAAAGATCCTAGAAACCTAGACTAAACCTTTGTCCAGCTATATTATAGACTTTACTAACTTGACATCCAATAGTCAAGTTAAAGGGGATGTAAGACATCAAAGCTTGTTTGTGTCCTATCAACTGATTCAGTTAGGTCAGAAATGAGGAAACTAATTGGTAGGCTGCACCTTTGAGAACAACAACCTTCACCTCCCTCCCCCCCAAATAAAAGGATGAATTCTTTAAAAAATACTTTAGATAGAATATAATTTTGGTACTTCAAAGAGTAAGTTGAATTTCTGAGACAAGTTGAATTTAGATAGAATATAATTTTGCTCAAAAAGGTAGTGTCTTCCTAGTCTCATTTGAGAAAAGGGAATAAAGAAACCATGACAAAATTAAATGAAACCTTCAGATAGACTCATAATTATCATCATGGCTAGAAGAAAATGCAATCCCCAAAGCCTAAAGCATAAAAATAAAGCCTCACCTGAGCTGATTGCCTATCAATGGGCAGCCTGTTAGTAAAAAAAAAAAAAAGCATAATGTCACCCTAATGAAATGTAAGAGAAAAGCAGGAGGTACAAAATCCACTCTTAGGTGAATGAATAGTTAATACCTTTTTGTCTGGGAAGATACAAGAGTCTTAACAAAGGCTTCTGGGAAGTTCTCAAAGCGTTTATGCACCATTTCAATTGAGCGTATCTGTGACAAATAGAATTTTAAGTCTTTTTTATCAATGATAAAATAGAATATAAGTCATTGCTGGTCTTTTAAACAACTAAGAATCAAAACTATTTATTTAGGAATTCAGGATAATGATAAACAAGTATAAACTGAATATAACCAGCAATACTAAAACTTATAAAAGATCAAGCATAATTAATTTCAAAATAATTGAATGTATTATTACCTCTCCTAAACGAGCACGGGCTCCCATTAGACCACCAACAAGAGCAGATAACACTGTGTACCATATATGGATATCCATAAGATAGATCTAGAAAATACAAGACAAGTGGTTACCAAACTATACAATAAGTAAATGTCCAAAAGCATTAAGTCATAATTCAACAGAACAATCTTTCTTGGTCAAGTAAACCACACACTATAAAATGCATGGAGCAAAAATATTTTCCTTTTGTAGTAAAATGGAATTTCTCAGTAAGGAAAAAAGACAAAAGAATAAAACATGATAAGAAATCACCCAAGATAACAACACATGAAATAAGACAAACAGAAACCCCCATGAGAAAACTAGACACATGAATCCCCCAGATTAAAGCCAGAAAACCCCTTCTATAGTAGTAACTAACCTCCCCCACACCCCAACATCATGCCTTAGCATCTTTCAATCCGAGGAGGTGTAGGCAGGAAGATTGGGTGTAGATCTGGGCCGTAGGAGCAAGCTTGATGAAAAGGAAGAGAACCAGATACGTAATGCAATCAACAAGATATCACATAGTTCGAAAAATCTTAACACAGTATATGTGACAAAGATATTCTCCAGGTTAAAACTTAGTCTGGCGGGGGCAGGCCTCACGTAAAACTACAATGGGTTTATAAGAGGAAAAGATTAAGAGGCAATAGGGCATCTGGCACTGAAAACAGGGGGACAATGATGCAATGCCAGCCTGTGTCCCCCCATTCACGAAAGGAGCAACAGAAGAACAAACTGAGTGTTAATGACTCTGCTTCTGGTAAGAGCGAGACAATGAAAAACAACGATGGCATTGATAACAAGACAGGACATGGGACTCTTCAGAATCTGGTGGGTAGAGAGGTCACAATTGGAAAGAGACTAGGTTTGTTTTTGGGGTGATGAGGACTGAGGAGTTTGCTAGAAGGGCTTTTGAGGAGTTTGAAAGAAGGAAAAGGGAAGAGAAGGTGAGCAAAAACACTCATCACAGAGGCGACAAGCGTTGGGGCAAAGATGTTTCAATCCGGGAGGACGAGTTTGTGGTGGAAAATTGAGGTTTTGGTTGTGGAGCAAGGAGGGTTTAAGTTTCTGTTTAGGGGTGGGTTTGGATGCTTTTGCTCTCATGGGGATTTTTTGGTTTGTTTTCTTAGCTTGCGCTTGAGATTGTTTTAAGAAAAGCTTTAAGTTTTGTCAGTTTTGATTTTTTGGGTTTTAGTATGGGACTCTTGAGATCTTTGTTGGGTTCTTTGGATCTGTTTCCTCTTGGGTGATGTCTTATCACCTTCCTATTGTATTCTATTTTCTTTTTCCTAATGAATTTTTATCTTATTCTTTAAAAAAAAGACACAACTGCCCAAAATTCAATTGAAAACACCCCATATTCCATGACTATCAACCCCACAAAATACCTCCCACCAATCATTCTTCTTCAAACTCCTTTTCAAGCTTCAATGTCACCCCACTTTCTTTTGAAACATCTCCCACATTCTTTATAGACTCCAGATCCAAATAATTATAACTCTCATAGTTTTTATATCTATTTCTGTTTTACAATCGAATCTTTCTTTTTCTTTTTAGGACGTTTCAAGATAAATTATGTGAAAACTTATGTTAGGGGATGCTTGGTATGGACATACTTTTTTTTATAGATAAAAATTCAATTGATTTCATTAGAAGCAGATGATAAATAGTCCATTACAAGCATCCCAATATGAGGTGCAAGGTGCAGCCTCACTCATTAATACAGAAACATCAAAAAGTTACAAGTTGGCCCAGTACAACTGATCCCTAGTTACTCCTTGTTTAGCTAGAGAATCAGCAAAAGCATTTGCCTCCCTCCCCACCCATTGTATAGTTACATCCATCTGCTGAGTTATCCATTTGAATTTCTTCATTTCATTTCTGTAAGCCCAAATCACCGAATCTGGGTTTTTTCCAAATTTTCCACCACCTTGGAGTCCCCATCTATCACCAAATTTTCCAATCCTAACTCTCTTGCAATCTGTACGCCTTGTAGGGCTGTGCACAGTTCTGCCTTTAAGGAGTCTCCATTCCCCACTGGTCCTGAGAAGAGTGCTCTTAAATTTCCTTCCTTGTCTCTGATGACCCCTCCTTGGTATGGACGTACTTATAATATTAATTAGTTAAGTTTTTAATTTAGTTGCTTTATTGAATATTTGTTGTTGCTGCTGCAATATTATACTTGAAACTCGGAAGTTAAAGAACGTATTCTGACACGGGCAATTCCGTGGCTGAAAACTCTAAAGCTCTTTGAAGCATACTCTTTTGATGACCTATGGAAAAGCTGATTAGCAGTGGCTAATACTTCTACCAGGAAGGACAGACATGTGATTGAATGGGTGCCACCAGGGGAGGAGTTTATTAAGCTGAACTTTGATGGAAGTAGCCAAGGAAATCTAGGACCTTCAGGCATATGAGGAGTGCTGAGAATCAAAGACAGTAGCATTATATCTTTGTACTCAGGTCTTGCAGGTGTGGGAGACTCTTTAAGGGCTGAATTACTTGCTGCTGTACAAGGAATCCTGCTTGCAAATCAGCTAGGCATAGAGCATCTGATTATTGAAGGGGATCCCCAGGTGATAGTGGTTTGGCTGAAGGACCCGAACACTGTGATATAGGGTTTTAGAGATCTTCTCAAAAAGGTTAAATGGCTAACAAGGAATATGACAATCAGAGTTCAGTGGGTAGGCAGATCAGCAAACTCAATGGCTGATTCACTTACAAAACTGGGGGTTTCTTTGGGCTACTTTATTTTGGGCTTCTGTGTAATTTCTTTTGTACTTATAATTCTGTAACTAGTTTTAAAGGAAAGGTTGCATCTCGTGCCCTTCCATGGGTTGCATGTAACTCTTATTTGCTGGTTTAATAAAATCTACTCATTTATCAAAAAAAAAGAAATTAATATATTTAAATTTCTATCATCTCATGAATATGACGATTTTTTGTGTCTCAAATTTCATATACATAGTTAATTGATGAGTGTAGTGATGATGATGGTTGGCTAATATGCAAAATAGGAATCAACTTAGGATTTAGAGCTGACTAGTAGTAGATGGCTCCTCCACAGTGCCTTATTGAGCAGGGAAATTGTATATGTTTTTTTAAGTGCATTATATATGTTTTTTGAGTTGACTAATTCAATTCGTTACCTTTCCCTCAAAAAAAAAAAAAAAAAGAAAACTGTGGTAGATGGATAAGACCAGTATACAGAGTTGTGAAGTACATTGTCAGTGCAAGAAGATGAAACCAAGTGAATGGAGTGGATGCTTTGGAGATTGGACGTGTAGGTGGATGCTCAGTTTCAACAATGGCTTTCACCAAGACACACCATCTCACTGGTAGATTCCCTCATAAACTATGAAGCTAAAATTAAAAATAATTAAAAAAAAAAGAATACTTACAGCAACAACAGGTGCCCATAGGCTAGCAATCGTCAAGGCATTACTATTGTCTGCCAAAAATTGTCACAAGCATAAATCAGCAATGTGATGACAAGAAAATTAAGAAAATATCATTATGATCAAGAGACCTGGTGAAATTACACAAAAATCAAATATCATGCAGGTCATTGTAATTCCAAAGTTTGCAAAATGTTTGAGAAAACTGTGATTAATTAGCAAAATTGAAGACAAATTACATATTACCATCTAAACATAAAGGGGATTAAGCTCAGTACAATCACATGCCTTACCAAGTACATACTGCATCAACTATAGACCATTAATGACCATAGAAAAAATGGCAAATTGATAAAAAGAAAAAATTATATCTGATGTATTTCTAAACAAATACTCTGAGCAACAAGTATGACGCCCAGATACCTGCACCAAGGTGCTGTATTGTGTTGGATACATCAATTTTTAGTGTTAATTCTATATCTGACACCATAGCCAAGTCCTTTCCTATCTGGGTAGCATACCAATGACTTCAAAATGGGATAAATGGACATCAGTTCCATTAATAGCTTTGTTCTTTGATGAATGATTGGTCGTTAATCATTATACATCCTCAGTTTGAACATTTGGATTGCTTGGCCTTTGGTGCCCATTTCAACCAACTTAAGACCTTGTAAATGTCGATGCTCAGTGGATTTAATGTACTTGTTTAATTTATTTTGGTTTTCCCTGCTTTTGGCAGAATTTCTTCACCTTGACACATACGTTTGTTTCCCGCTTATGATACTCTAGGTTTTCCATTTAATTTAGATTAAACGCTACAATATTCATTTAATTACCTAAATGGTAAACATTATTAGAATTTTTTTTTAAATATCCTAATTCCTGTAACTGAAATAAGAATTTTGTTAATTGTAGAAAAGAAATAATAAATGATGATGGTGATAGCCTTTTTCTTTTTAAACATAATAATATTCAATATGAATAAAGTGCAGGATCTCGTTAGCAGTATGCACCCAAAATCAATAAGCAAACAATAGAAACAACAGAAAATGAGCACATTTCCTTTTTCTGTTTTTTTTTAGGTGGGTGGGGTTGGATGGGGCTTACTCTTTGAGATAAGATCATGCCATGAGTAGTTTAAGGTTTTGAGGCCCACAATAATATTGGAAGGTTGGACCAATGGTTTAATCTGTCAGATGACACAACAAAGATAGCAAAGTCCATGTTAGCCATGAATAGTACATCCACTTGTTCATACATCTTGGTGATAAAATAAGAATGTAACTCAAGGGATCATAGGTTACCTGGAGAAAGTATGCAAAGGTGAATTTACATGCAAAAATCACCAACCAGAATGAGACATACCTGAATTTTGGATTGAGAAAAAAAAAGATAGTCATTTAAAAATGTTGAAAAACTTATCATTTGCATAACATAAAACCAATGGACCATAACAAGACACCTGAGCTAAAGGACCACTTGCAAATAACCTCTTTACTAACGCATATCATCGTTATGGGCAAAATAAATATAAACCATTAGGAATTAAACATAATACATAGACAATAATACAGTTGAAAATGAGAAATTCCATAAAAAAAGCATTCATATATAGGTAATCGAAAACAAATTGGAGATATAGAACTCTAATGATTTTGTGGAGGCTCTGATGGAAAGCATTGTCATTATATAAAAGGACAGTTAGAAATATATATATGTTTAAATAATAGAGTGGGTAGTTTAATTCTCTCCACTTTCTATAGGTTACTTAAGTAGGGGCTTTCTTGTCCTTAGACTTGTAAGAGAATTGCATATTATAAATATAACTTGGGAGTAGATGGGGAACTGATATTGAACCCCATTGTTCTCTTTATCTCTCCTCTCTTATTATCATTCCTCTTCTCCTTTTGTTTCCAGTTTATTTTCTTCTTTGTTATTATGCTAATATATTAAGATTGATTGTAAGATACATAATATGGCAACAGAGCATCTCTTGTGAGCTGCAATTGATCTTTCCTTTTTCCTTAGACCTGTTGCACATGTATCCAAATCTAATTCTCCTGTAAGGAATCAGATCAGAGGACAGGGAGCTGTAGTTTATCTATGTTCAACTGTGGTAGTTGTGGATTGCATGTGATCAGGGCACAGATCCCTCTATTTGACAGATCAAAGAGGGATATGATTGCTGGTAATAACAAACTTTACAGGTGAAGTTATTCAATGTCGACAAGGTCAGCTAGGAGATGCTATCAGTACAGTTTAGCAGTTGAATGAGATGTTAGTTGGAGGCTTGGAGCAGTACGATCAGTTATTAGTGAAGATTTTCAGTGTTGATGAGAAAGGCTGGAGGTAGAATGCTAACAATACTGGTCAGCAATTGAAGGTGATGATTGCTACAGCAGTTACAAAAATGGACAAGCGCTGGTAGTGTATCGAAGTGACTCGAATGAAATGTGCAGCCATCTTTTCAGTGTTGATTCTTGGTATCATTCTGTTCAAGGAAAATTCTCAGGTCTGTTGTCAATTCAGAGTGGTAAAGAAGTTTTTTTTTTTTCATTGTTAGGAATATGACTGTTAGACAATGTATGCCCTTAGCTCCAATCAGTTTGATGTACAAAAACATTCATTTGTAAATGAATAAAGTACATTATTGTTTCATGTTAATATTGGTATGTTTCTGTGTATAACCCCTTAAACTGGACAATTAAGAGACTCGTGTTAGTTTAGAATGTTAGCCATTGGATAGACTTGGGGAGTTTATCCTAACAAGGCTAACACTGGTGTGTTGCTAAGGAGTTGGAGCAGCTTGTCTCAGCTGCTAGGATTAGACCCCAAGCACAGCCAATGGGAGTTTATTAGAAGCACTAAAACCGGACCAATTTCCAGTTATGCCCTGAACCTTAGAAATAAATGGGCAAAACTGGAAAGTTACACATAACCCTAGACTTGATTATGGTACTACACTAGGTATTGGACTGGGATGCCTTTGATATGCCAACCAGTGAGATTCATTAAGGGTCAAATACCTAGGTATGTTGGGGCAGTCTAAGAATTCACCTGAGTGGATGATCATAGTGATAGGATCGGCCCCTTCGTTAGACAAAATACTCTCTCTGATTGAAAACTAAACTGTCGGCAATGGATTTCACTTGTGTTTGAAATCTGGTTTTGCAAAAGTATTTATGTGTTATTGAGGGAAGAAATCAGTTGGAGACAAAAATCTAGACACAAGTGGATTAAGGAAGGCGATGGGAACACTAGATTCTTCCATGATTTGGCCAATGGGAGACGAAGAAAGAATTTTGTGACCAAGCTAGAGATAGGAGAGGAGGTGATTACCGACCAGGATGACATAGCCAGAAAATTTGTGGACCACTTCAAATCGATTTATAGAAGGCCTTTGAGTGAGAGAACAGTCATGGAAATGGTGGATTGGCCAAGGATTGATGAAGGAGTGGCAAGGTGGCTGGAAAAGGATTTCGAGGAAGAAGAGATTAAGAAAGTTGTCTTTCTAATGGATAGATCCAAGGCTCCGGGTCCAGATGGCTTTACAATGGGTTTTTATCAAGACTGTTGGGAGGTGTTGAAAGAGGATCTAGCTGAAGTCTTTAAGGAATTTGCAGACAATCACACTATAAACCCTGGAATTAATGCCACCTTTTTGGCCTTGATACCTAAGAAGAATGATGCCAACCACCCAAAAGATTATAGGCCTATTAGTATGGTGACAAGCATCTATAAAATTCTGGCTAAAGTGCTCTCATTGAGAATCAAAACAGTCCTCCCTACCATCATTAGTGAAACTCAGGGGGCTTTCATTCAAGGGCGACAAATAACAGATCAGATCTTATATGCGAATGAGAGTGTGGAGGAAATGAAAAGGTCTAGTAGGAAAGGATTCATTTGTAAATTGGATCTTGAAAAGGCCTATGATTTGGTGGACTGGGAGTTTCTATTAGAGGTTATGCGGAATGGTGGTTTTGGGGACAAGTGGTGTAGTTGGATCTTTGGGTGTATCAGTACTTGTCACTACTCTATTCCGGTAAATGGTACGGTGAGGGATTTTTTTCCAGCTTGCAGGGGTGTCAAGCAAGGGGATCCACTTTCACCATTCCTTTTTACCTTAGTAGGTGATGTGATTAGTAGGATCATTACTAAGGCTGACAACGAAGATGCCATCAGGGGTTGGAGAATAGGGAGACACCAAGTCCCCATCACCCACCTTCAGTTTGCAGACAACCTAATAATTTTTTGTGAAAGAGGTCTTAGTGAAAAGGTAGCAAACCTAAAGGAGCTAATAAAAAGGATTTGAAAGTGTCTCTAATTTGAGAATAAATCTGGAAAAGAGTTGCGTAGCAGGTATAAATTTGGAGGTAGGGGAGGTCTAGGCTATTGCGGAGTGTCTTGAGTGTTCCACCTCTGCTTGGCCTATGTCATATTTAGGGCTTCCTTTAGGGGCAAATCCTAGGGAGAGTAGATTTTGGACCCCAGTATTAGAAAAATTTGAGAAGAGATTCGTCTCTTGGAAGAGGAACTATATTTCTTTAGGAGGAAGAATTACCCTAATAAGAGCTACCTTGGCTAACTTACCTACCTATTATTTGTCAGTCTTTAGGACACCAGTTAGTGAAGCTAGGAAGCTGGAGAGTTAATGAGAGACTTCTTATGGGAGCCGAGACAAGAGAAAAATGATCACTTGGTTAATTGGGAAATTGTGTGCAGAAGTAAAGAAGAGGGGGGTTTGGGAATTGGGAGGGTAATTAGAAAGAATCAAGCTCTGTTAGGGAAATGGTTGTGGAGATGGCCTTTGGAAAGAGAGAGATTGTGGCATGAGGTGGTGGGAAGCATTCATGGGAGGTCAGAGAATGGATGGGATGCTGGTGTATCGAGGCAAGCTAACCTAGCAGCACCTTGGAAGGCTATTCACAACACCCTTCCTCAATTCCTCAATTTTATCAGGTATGAAGTTTGTTCTGGCAACTCTATCCTTTTTTGGGAGGATATTTGGGTAGGAGACTCACCGTTAAAGGATTTGTTCCCCTCGCTTTTTTCTATTTCTTTGTTCAAAAAAGAGATGGTCTCAAAATTTGTCTCACCCTTGGGAACACCCATAGATCCTACTTGGGATTTTGGTTTTCGTAGAGGACTTAGGGATGCTGAAATTGAGTCTATTTCTTTTTTGTTTGGGTGTCTTAATCAGGTTTGTTTGGATCCCTCCAAGCCAGATAAGAGGGTTTGAACTCCTAGACCCAATGGAACCTTCACTTGTGCTTCTTTTTTCAAGTCCATCTCTCAACTTTCTACTCACCAACCCTTTCCGTCAAAAGAAATTTGGTGTAGGCCAGTCCCCCAAAAAATTATGGCTTTTTGTTGGGAAGTTTTCCATGGGAAAGTAAACACTTTAGACAACCTACAAAAGAGAAGACCTTTTCTCTGTATTTCTCCTAATTGGTGTATCCTCTGTAGAGCTCACGGTGAGGATTGTTACCATCTATTAGTATCTTGTCCCTTTTCTGCAGACCTTTGGGCTTGGCTACTTTTGTTGTTTTGGGGTAGTTGGAGTCTACCAGCAGAAGTTCACATGCTCTTCAACCATTCTACCTTTTATTGGCCTACAAAAATAGGGAGAATTATGTGGAGATGTGCTCGTGCTGCCTTGACTTGGACTCTTTGGGAAGAAAGGAACAAAATTTTTAAAGATAAGGACAGCCAAGATTTGAAAGACTGTGTGTTAAACAGGGCAATACATTGGCTGAAGACCTTGGAAATCTTTCGTCAATTCTCCTTTAATGACATTTGGAGAAATTGGTTAGCAGTAGCAAGGTGCTCATCTTTAAAGGCCAAATCAATTACAAGCTGGTCTCCTCCACCCGAAGGCTCAATTAAGTTGAACTTTGATGGAAGCAGCATGGGTAATCCAGGATTATCCGGAATGGGGGGTGCTTTGAGAAATGAGAAGGGAGAGATTTTGTTGCTCTACTCAGGTCCTTTGGGAATTGGGAATTCCATCAGGGCAGAACTTTTAGCTGTTGTACAAGGGGTCCAATTTGCAAACCAGCTGGGGGTACAACAACTAATAATCGAGGGGGATTCCAAAGTGGTGGTGGGTTGGTTGAAAAATTCTGAAGAGGCTATGTGGCAATACAAGAATGAAATGAAGAAATTTAGTTGGTTGACAAGGAATATGTTGGTCACTGTACAGTGGGTGGGGAGATCAGCAAATACCTTGTCAGATGTGTTAGCTAAGCAAGGGGTAAATAGGGAAGAATTATTTTGGGCTCAGTTGTGATTCTTGTTTTTCTTTCCTAGTTTACTTGTAAGTTTCAAGGAGGGGTTGCAGTTCGCGCCTCTCACTGGGATGATGTATGAACTCACTCTAATTTGCTTCTGAATCAATAAACTTACTATTATTCATCAAAAAAAATAGTATTTATGTGTTATATATACTACTATTTTATGAAAAAGGTTTGCAAAAGGTTTTAATCCCGTGATCCATCCGAGCAAAGAGTGTAGCACTGCACCTTGTAGCCAAGGGAGAGGTCCTTCCCTGTCAGGTAGTGTTTGATCATTATGAGCCAAGAGGTTAAGTGTAAGAGACCATTACAGGGCTGGTTACCTGATGGGCTTTGTCTTACATGGTTCCATTATCCTTGGGTCTTCATAGGGTGGATGAATCCAAGGATCACTTAGGTGTAAATGTTGGGCCCAAACTAGACCAATGCTGACTGGTTCAGGGGTTCACTACCCTGAGCAGTGAATTTGGCCTAGCCTCTTTCAAAAGTTGGGCCAAACCCATATGGGCTTGTGTGAGATCATTGTAGGGTCCCATGCCATACAATATCAGGCCTAAAGTGGCCATGCAACACCTTGGGTCATGAGCATTTAAAGTAAATGGGCCTAAGGCACAAAATTGATAAGATTGCTCTAGATTGAATTTGGGTTTGGTTTTGGGTATGGAGCACATATCCTCTTAAGAGGATAAGGCTTATATCTTAATAGAGTCCAGAACCAAATCAGGTTTGGATAATCTCCTAATTAGATTAGGAGAGTGCTCCATAAAGAGATAAAAGAAGAAGAGGGTGAACCAAACTAGAAGACCTCTCTCTCTTGTTCTCTCCTCTTTTTCTAGTTTACCAAGAAACCCTAATTCAACCTAGGCTTTCAAAAACTAATTTCTTATCAATTTTCTTAAAATTTTTGCAAAAAAAATGTTGAAGAAGATCAGGCTCACTCACCCCATTCGATCCAAGCAAGTTGGATAGCAGTTTTGGAGAAAATAGTGTTGCTAAATCGGCTTCACCTATACACTACACCATCTTCAGTGAAGGCTGGTTTTAGGACTGATTTTGGTGTGAACTTCCACCTTGGTATCTGCGCTTGTGGTATCCGTATCAGGTATAATTTCCCCTTTTGATTTGGTTTCAAATCTGATCTAGTTCAGTGCAAGATCGATTCGAAAAAATGCATCTTTTCAAAACACTGTGAAATCGGTGCCCAAAAGGGTTAGAAAATTTTTGAAATTTCACTCAGCCATCTAGCATGGTTCGGCCATCCATAAGTTGGATTCTAACCCTTCCAACAATGACAATAGTGTATGAATTCCATATATCCATAGAAGATCAGACCTAAGATATGTCTTTGATTGATGAGTGACTTCTTTGAATGGTGATATCAAGCCTAGATTTGTTATCAGTCCAAACTTTTTTGTAGTACAGGTGGCTTCGGTCAAAGAAATGGGGAGAACTATGTACCAGGATAAGCAAAGTGAAGTATATTACTGAACCTAAACCAGAAATCGGTTCTTCAGGCTATAACAAGTGGGTGCAGAAGAACATTCAGATAATGACATTTGGGAACAGCCTGAACACGAAAATCAGTGTCAACCTCTTCTTCCCAGATACAGCCAAGACATTTGGGAACATGTGACTTGGGAAGCAATTATATTCAGGTCAAAATAATGTGACTCAAGTTTATTAGCTTTACCGAAATTATTTCCTTCTTCGAAAAGGTGATGGAGAATCTTAGAAATGAGCTGAATGTATATCGACCTCTGTCAATAGACTTCAGAGTTCAGCAGCAATAATGGGAACACATAGATGATGGATGCATGCCCCTAGAATTGGGAGAGTAAAACTAGCCAAAAGAAAGACACCAATTAAGTAGGAACCTTTTACTTTGCAGGCACAATGGCCCTTTGGACTACATGCATCATCCAACATGAAATACTAACACTATTGAGTAGAAAACTAAAAAAAAAGTTACAGATCACCAAAAGAGCAGGAAAGGAGAAAAAGGTGGAAAGGATTTATAAGATTAAAAACTAAAACATCATCCTAATTCAGCACCAATGTTCTAGCGAGACGAGAGATACAGAAATGAAACATTTTGTAACACCACCAAAAGAAAGGTAATATGGACAATATTGAGAAAAAAACTTTTAAAAAAGTTACAGCTCATCAAAAGACAGTAAGGGAGAAAAGGATAGAAAAGCTTAAAAACTAAAACAACATCCCAGTGCAGGACCAATGTATTAGTGTGATGAGAGAAAGAGAAATGAAATATTTTGCAGCAACAACACCCAAACAGGCAGATCAGTAAAAAAATATAAAACATTCAATTCAAAGACATGCAACAAACCTGAGATAATCAGTTGTCCTTTCAAAAAGGCCACGTCCAACATAGTATCGCTCCTGAAAACCACACATACAGTGTGACAATAGACATAGAAAACACCAGGAACACATTTCTGAGACAAATCACATTGCAGTGACCAAAAATGAATTTCAGGGAGAACAAACCTGATAAATCCACTTAAAAAATTGAAAGAAGGACCACTTGTCAAAAAATTCTGACACTGAATGACAAGCTGGAAATTTTAGCATTATTGCAAGGAACAAGCGTACGGCAGCATAAACACCAAGCACAATAATATAAATCCGAAAGTAGAAAGAGTCTGAGTTTGGGTTATCTCTCTCCTCCAGAACCTTCCTGCATTTAATTTCAAAAGCAGAAGCTAATTCAGGAAATGAATTCACTAAATATGTCAGAACTTGGAAAGTAAAAAGAAATTGAAGCGATGCAGGCAATTTCACATATCTGGAACAATATTTGAAAGCTGAGCTACTCACAGGTAGACATATGTTACAAATACTGAGCTGATTCCAAACCAAAAAAACCTAATAACAAGCCTTGAGATTGCCATGCCCCTTGCTGTTGAGTATGCCCCAAACATAAGCAGAACATCTAAACAACCTGCAAATGCAGTGAAAATATGATTAGAAAAGGCCAAAGTGGAGGATGTGAAATAAATATTAGATCTGACAAATACTTTCAATAAAACAGAGCTACATAGAAAATAAAAGAAACTTACTCTCAACAAAGTTCAGAATAGCGAATGTTGGCCCAATGCTAAGCAATGTCTTGAAGGTGTTGAGATTAATATTTCTATGATTGAAAGCTATAATTGTCAAACCCTGAAGTCAACACAAGCAAAACAACATTATCAAACGTAAACATCAACGTTTAAAAATGGGAAAAAATCCATGAGGTCTTTAGATATAAACCTGGAACATCAAGATTAAAAAAATCCACAAACGATGGAAACTTCGATATAAGTGAAGAAACGTCCGATGCTCGACAAAAGAACATTTTCCTCTCTGCAAATTTACAATAAGAAAACAACAAATGAATGTAGTCTGTAGTCTGCAAATTTACAAGAACATAACAAATGAATGTAGTCTGTAAGATAAATAATTAAATAAGAATGAAATTCATGAAACACCAGAGGTGATAAACTGATAATGACCAGACCAACCCAGAAGGCCCAAGCCTAGGTTTTCCCATTCAGACCTGTTCAGCAAGGACCAACACTAGATCCAAACATAGGACAATCAAGGTCCAGGCTTCAAACATCAAGTTTTGGTCAATGATATCTAGCCTGGAAAATATACATATCCCATATATAATATAGAAAAAGCTTCCTGATCAAAACAAGTAGGGGCATTTCCTACATGACCCCACCTACTTCTACCATATGAAGGGGATCCTCAGGTGAATCCAGACCATCCATTAGGTAGGGGACCCGCAATTGACGATATCATCCCCATGCTAAATCTTGTATTGGAATTTTTCCCAATCAATACTAGTTCTACATACTCTTAACTTTAATAAATATAAAAGGCATCCATGAAAGGAGGTCTATTTTGGACAAGTAACAAGGTCTTTCAGGACAAAATTCTTTCCATGAAAGAGGAAAAAGGCAACTGCTTTTAAGATCCAACTATTACAAAAAGCGGAGCCACCCATGGATAGTGAATGCAAACCACTTGTTAAAAAAGTTATTTGTCATGTTATGTTCTGTTTAATAGACCTTTGATGTGTTATTGGGTGGCAGGGTAGTTTAGACTTCCCTTGTTTAAGGACACTCCAGCCCATAATTTATACTAAACAAAGCCATGATTGTAATTTGACAATTGTTAGGATTAATATATATGCCCGCCAACTGCTAGGTGAGACTAACTGCACCTGAAATATCAATCAAACCGCAGCATGGGTTTTTTTCCTCTCTTCCACATGTGCACAGTTTCTTCTCCTTTTCTCTAAATGTTCTTGAAGCCACTTCTACCAGTTTACATGGTATCAGTGCAGGATAAAGTGGCCCAATTTCTCTTCGTCTCCTCTCTCCTTGTTCTATTTCAATCCATTTTCTTCTCTCTTTATTTTCTGGTTTTATATAGAGAAATGAGAATCTAGTCAGGCCAATTACTACTTTTTCGGAGATTTGTGATGGTTTTAACCATCACATCAACTGTGGTGAGTGGTGTATGATGTCAGATCCTCTAGTGGGAAATTCCAAGAGGTTGGTGATCATATGTATGCAGGAGTTAATGACTTGTAGATGCATCAAGCGGTGAAGATTATATACAACAGTTTCATGAGTCGTGTACGATATGAGATCCTCTAGTGGGAAATTCCAAGAGGTTGGTGATCATATGTATGCAGGAGTTAATGACTTGTAGATGCATCAAGCGGTGAAGATTATATGCAACAGTTTCATGAAATAAAAGTCTTGATCTTTATGCTGAAAATGAACAGTGAGTGAACTTTTTTAAATGCTCAAACCAGCCTGGTTCTTGATTTTTTTTTTTTTTTGATCAATAACAGAAAGCTAGCCTGGTTCTTGATTTTGTGACTGGCCAATTGCAGTCAAGATTAGTTAACAGATTCTTATTACTTATTTCATTGGAAGTATGATTGAATGGAGTTCAAATTTGCTGTGATGGTATCACCTGGCTTGTTATCCATTCAAATGAAATAAACAGGAAATCCAAAGAGGCAAAGATATTATATGATACACCTAATACAAGGTATATCATATTGATACTTTGAACCTTGGCTAAGGGGTTTACTCAAACTTCTGGAGTTGAATTTGATAAGACATTTTCTCTTGTGGCTAAGATACCATATGTTTGTGAAGCAGAAAATTCCAACACATAACAAGAGGCTTCAGACACAAGTATCAATAAGCAAATAAAGACGAGAAAAATGAAGAGGAAGCAAGAATAAGTTCTATTTTTTTATAGTAAAGTAAAAGAAATTTATTAAAAAATAAGATGGAACAAGCTGATTATAATCAACACCAAGCTGTCAAAGTAACACCCAATCAACAGAAGCAAAACAACACGAATCATCAAGGCCACAAAGCAGGAAAAACAGTCACAACTATAGCAAACTCCTCTCCTCCCCAGAAAAACAGACCTAAGATCTTGCCAACCTTGATATTCCTGTCAGCCAACCCCTCAATCTCCTACTTTCGGTCTTTCCTCCCATTTCCTCCTTGCTGATTGAACCTTCCTCAACATGAACATTCTCCAGATCACAACTACCCTCCTTTTCCTTTTCTATGGCCCTAATAGCAACTCTAGCCCATCTTCAGGTAAAGTCAACAGCTTCAGCTCCGTCCCAACTGAAGCTTGAGATTCAATTCCCTGCCCTTCAGCAATCTCCCTCTTCGAAACCTTGATGATTTTACCCTTCTTATAAACTCTCTTGTATTTATTAGTTGGACCAACCCCAACCAAACCTTCTTTCAACCTTGAAAAAATTAGTAAGATGGATTAGATGAGACTTGCATCTCGGGCTTTCTTCACTGACTCTGAACCGCCATCATCTCCTTCCTTAATAGCACTTGTTCTTTTCCTGCCCAGGTCCACTCTGAGCCTAGCAGCTGGCACTTCCTTTGAACAGACAACAACTTCCAAGATTTTGTCTCCCCACCTCCCATTCCCTTTTCGGTGCCCCCATCCCCCCTTACCACTTCCTCCACTCTGTCTCTCAAACCTGTCTCCTTCTCCTCCTCCCCTCTAACCTTACAACAACCTGATCATCCAAAGCTGAGTACCCCTCCTGTACCATTTCCTTTTGAATCTCAACCAAGAAGGACCTAAAATAAATAACTTTACCTTCATACCAATCAGACTCTACCCTTTCCTTCTCACAACTCTCACTGTGTTACTTACCTAGATCATACAAACAGAATCAGAGCTTTGAAGCCTCTCAGGGCCATCTCAATCTACTACAAACTTCAAAACCAGGCTCTTCTTTCCATTTCTATCATATCTCTCCACCACCCAAACCCAACCTTCAGCCTCTCCTTTTTGACTTTTCAAAATGCCTTTTCTTCTTCTACTCAGGACTGAAGGCTTAGACCCGAAGCCTCTCACTATAATGACCTTTAATTTTTTAAGACAACCATCATTCTTTAATACCATTTTTTTTAAATGACGAGTGGATAGCATTCCCAATGCCTTTTTCACTTAATATCAAATTGCGACCCATTGAAAGCCTCTTATAATCTCCCATCTTCCAAAACACAACCATTTGAACCTTCCTAAAAAGTACCTCTCTACCCCTTGACCTTTCCTTCCTGTCATCTTCAACCTTCAAACGATGATTCACTTCCCATAAATTGCTAGGACTAAGAGCCTAAGACTCCACCCCCTATCTGTAGAGATAGGGATAGTGAGGGCTGAATAGTAATTTTACTGTTGTTGTATCATCACTTTTCTATTCTTTATAGCTTGTACACTACTTTTTGTACTATAAGGATAAAAGTGTCCTTTTACATTCTTTAATATAAATAGTCCTTTCTTGGTGTGGTCGACCATTAGACACCCCAAATCTGTGTTCTTTCTCTTGTTCGAACTGCACTGGCATGGTATCAGAGCAGGTTCGTCCTGATCTCAGACATTATTCATCCTTATTCAGCATCGAGTTGGGTCTACTTCTCAACCATTTCGGACTATCATATCCTTTCTTCTTGGATTGTTCTGTTCAAGACAAGAAATCTGGATTTTCTGGACTGGGACGCCCATCAGGTCAGTTTTTTGAAGTTTTCTCTCAAACTACTGATCCATTTGCTCTAATATTTTAGATCTGGTGTCGCCCTAGACTGTTCTTCATATTGTTCCAGCCTATTAGAACCTATTTCCTTCATTGTTTCTCTCACTCTGGCATTTGAAAGAAATGATGTTCTTCTTGTTAAGTTTGATGGAACCTATGCCTTATGGTAGTTCCATTTTTAGTTTTATGTTGAAGGCAAAGGGTTGTGGGGTGACATCGATGGATCCACCACTATGCCTGAAATGACTGATGCAAAGGGGCAGCAAACTTGGAAGATTAATAATGCGCAGATTGCATCCGGGATTTTGAGTTGAGTCACCTCTGATGTTGCCATCCCTATGAGGAGTCTTCGGGCAGCCAATGAAATGTATGAATATTTGGAGAAAGTGTATCAGTAGTCCAACATCTCAGGCCAGTATCAGATTGAAACTGAGATATTTTCCTATAGCCAGGGTGAAAGGAAAATTCAGGAATATTATGCGAGGATCATCAATCTTTGGAAAGAGTACGAGCTTATTCACAAGGGTGAAATATCCTCAGCTTGCTGTATCAAGACTCTAAAGGAACATTTTGGCAGAAGGAAAGTAATGCACTTTTTGATACATCTCCAACCTGAGTATGAGGTAATAAGATCAAACATCTTATGTAGGGACACTGTACCATCCCTTGATACTATTTTGAGTGAATTACTCCGAGAGGAAACCAGGATGATTACTCAATCAGCAGTGAATGCCAAGAATGATACAATAGATGATGTGTTCTTAGCAACTAACAAGTCTAAACCAAAGAAGGAATTATCTAGGGTGCAATGTTACGAGTGCAAGGAATTCAGCCATGTGATATCTCATTGTAAGAAGATAAAAACTTGTACTTATTACAAAAAATTTGGTCACATCATTACAGAATGCCCCACACATCCACCTAAAAGGAATCAATCTGGGGCGAAGAAGAGTAATCACAAGGCATATCAGACTTTGGTTGAAGGATTAGATGATGTTTCATCCTCCACATCTCAAACCAAGACTGACACTGCAAATATCCTAGTCATCTCTAGATAATAGGTTCTGGTGTTTCCAATCATATGGCGGGAGCTACATGCAGTCAGTCATCTTATCCTCTTCCTTCTAGCAAACACACTATTACAACCAATGGTGAAAAACTTGACTTGTTGGCTGTAACGATCTCACATTATCTACATCTTGCTCTTCCCCCTTCAAGTTACCTCAGACTTTATTTGTTCTTAGACTTACAACAAACTTAATTTCAGCTGAACAACTTGTTGAACACGGTCATACTATCACCTTCTCACCTGATGGATATTTGATACAGGACAAGCGCCCTGGGGAGGTGAAGGGGAAGGGGCGTAGACTACAACGGCTATTCGCTCTGGAATATTAGAAGTGATTTATCTCTCCAACAACTAGTTCTTGTTTATTTTCTACTACTTCCTTATCTTGTAATAAGGATTGCAATATATAGCACTGTTGATTAGGCCATCCTTTTGCAAAGAAATTTTATTTACTTATTTCATCTGGATGTTTACCATTATCTTCTTTTGTTTCCAAGAATATGGATAGAACTTGAATGCCTTGTTGCTTAAGTAAAAGTCATGTTTAAACATTTCGTGTTTCTTCTATCCATGCTTCTACACCATTTTGGTTAATGCACAGTGATGTTTGGTCGTCTCCAATAATTTCCAGGATGGGTTTCAGATATTTCTTAACATTTATTGATGATAATACTCGTTATACATGGATATACTGATATGTCCCAGAAATTTGTCACGCAGTTCACAGACTCACAGCAGAATCCAAACCACTAGTACTTCAACAGGGAACTGATATTCATTCAGAAGAAAAGAAGATCACTTACAGTAGGTCGGTTCTTCGAGAAACCGCCGGCTCTCCCAAGCACTCTCAGAATTTTGTACTCAGCAAAAGTCCCTCTTCTCCATCCCCCAAAGCCCTTTCTTATACACATCTTACAGCATAACTGCCTTCCATAATAAATGCCCAGTTGGCCGAATTATAAATGCCCCTCTTCTTATTCCCAACTAACAAGCTATAAATGCTAAATGCCTTATACTCTTCCTATTCTCAACAAACAAGCTATAAATGCCACAAAAACTCTCCTTATTCCCTCCAGCCATAAATTCCCCCATGTTCAATTATTTCCCCCCCCCCTTGGTTGCTAGCTGTCCTTTCCCCTTCCTGGTGTATGTAAAATTATTTGGGGGCCTATCATTACCCGCCGCCCAAAGTCTAACCTTGTCCTCAAGGTTGAAATGAGGAAATTGGTCGCGAAGTAAGTAAAAATGCTCCCATGAATCTTCAAAATCAGGCAGGTCCTGCCAATGGATAAGCACTTCCGAACCAGTAACTCCAGGCATAGTGGATGGACGCACCCCCTAAACGGCTGCAGGTTCCACCAGCATTTCCATATCAGCTGACAAAGTGGAAGGAATCACGGGAGAAGAGATATGATTGCCAATTGCCTTCTTGAGTTGCGAGACATGAAAAACAAGGTGAATCCTTGCCTCTGGAGGAAGTTGAAGTTTATAAGTCACAGCACCAATTCTTTCCACAACAGCAAATGGTCCATAAAATCGAGGGGCAAGCTTTTCATTGGCTCGGTGAGCTAGAGACTGTTGGCGATAAGGTCGCACTCGTACATACACCGAATCCCCAACCTCAAAATTAACATCACGGCGGTTCACATCAGCCGAGCCTTTCATCTTTTGTTGTGCCTGGTGTAGATGAGCACGCAGCTCCCTAAGTATAGCATCTCACTGAAGGAGCACAGCTTCAACATCAGCATTAGCCGTAGAGCCAAGCTCATAGCGGATTAATGGAGGAGGATCACGCCCATAAACCACCTTGAAAGGTGTCATGCCAGTAGTAGTGTGAAAAGAGGTATTATAGTTGTATTCTGCCCACGATATGCAAGAAGACCAGCGGGAGGGGGAATCAGCCACAAATCACCTCAAATAAGTCTCCAAACAGCGATTAACCACCTCCGACTGTCCATCTGTCTGAGGATGGTAAGCTGAGCTACGATGCAATTCTGAACCTTGCAGGGTAAAAAGCTCGCGCCAGAAGAAGCTCATAAAGACCTTATCACGATTAGATACAATCGAGCGAGGAATGCCATGTAAACGGACTATGTTGTGTAGGAAGGCCTGAGCAACCGTGAGAGCTGAGAAGGGATGACTGAGAGGGATAAAATGGGCATACTTGGAGAGACGATCGACCACTATCATAATTGTATCAAACCCCTTTGATTTAGGAAGAGCCTCAATAAAGTCCATAGCAATATCCTCCCAGATCTGTTCAGGTACGGATAAAGGTTGTAAAAGGCCAGCAGGGGACATGGCTTCATATTTACTGCGTTGACACATATCACAGGCCTGCACAAACTCCTGGACAGAACGCCTTATCCCCCGCCAGTAAAATTCAGCTGCTATGCGCCTATAGGTCCGACGGATACCCGTGTGTCCTCCCACAACTCCCGAATGAAAATCCTTAAGTAAGAGGGGGATAAATGGGGAAGAAGCCGGTAGAACCAATTTACCATGATAATGTAGGTGTTCTCCAACTAAAGAATAGGCGGGATAGGCAGTCAAATCCTGCTGTATGGTATGCTTGATGTTGGCCAGAAAAGGATCATCATCAACTTGCTCCTTAAGGTCATCAAAATCAAGAAAAATAGGTACTGTAAGTGAGTTTAAGTGCATTTTAGCATGAACTCTGGATAGGGCGTCAGCCACGGTATTATCGGCGCCCGGTTTGTACTGAATCTCAAAGTCATAATTCATAAGCTTAAGAAGCCACATATGATGCTCACCTTCGACAATCCGCTGCTCCAACAGATACTTGAGACTCCGTTGGTCGGTCCGAACAATAAAGCGTCTTCCAAGAAGATAGGGGCGCCATTTTTTAATAGCAAAGACAATGGCCATTAATTCCCTCTCGTAGACAGATTTTGACTGTACCGACGGGCTAAGCTTGTGGCTATAAAAAGCTATAGGCCGATTATTCTGCATTAATACCGCCCTGAGGCCTACCCCGAATGCATCTGTCTCGATCAAGAAGGGCTGGGAAAAATCTGGAAGGGCTAACACTGGTACGGTCGTCATAACCCGTTTCAACTCCTGAAATGCATTCTCAGCCTCTGAATTCCATGAGAAAGCATCCTTTTTAAGCAGCTGCATCAATGGCCATGCTATTTTACTATAGTTACGCACAAAACGACGATAATAGCCTGTAAGTCCCAGAAAACCGCGAAGAGCTTTAAGTGAAGATGGTTGAGGCTAGTCAACCATGGCCTGGATTTTAGAAGGATCGGCAGAAACACCAGCCACGCTAATAATATGACCCAAGTACTCAATGCTAGGTTGAGCAAAGATACATTTCTTTGTGTTGGCAAAGAGACGGTGGGTGCGCAACATAGAGAAGTCCTGTCAAAGGTGATCCAAATGGGCAGCTTCAAAAGCACTGTAAACCAGAATATCATCAAAAAATACAAGCACAAAGCAACAGAGGAAATCAGGGAATACAGTATTCATTAATGACTGGAAGGTTGAGGGCGCGTTGGTGAGACCGAAGGGCATGACAAGGAATTCGTAATGGCCCTCGTGGGTGCGAAATGCAATCTTGGGAATGTCCTCACTGCGGACCCGGATCTGGTGGTAACCTGATTTAAGATCAATTTTGCTGAAAATAGAAGCACCATGGAGCTCATCGAGAAGTTCTTCGATGACCGGAATGGGGAACTTATCCGAAACAGTAGCACGGTTAAGGGCTCAGTAATCCACAAAAAAACGCCAACTTCCGCCTTTCTTCTTGACTAAAAGGACCGGGCTCGAGTAGGGGCTTGTACTTGGCTGAATAATACTCGCAGCCAGCATCTCAGAGACGAGACGTTCAATCTCATCTTTCTGGAATTGAGGATATATGTAAGGACGAACAGAGATAGGAGAAGTGCCCTCCTACAAGACAATAGCATGTTCCGTAGCCCGTGTAGGGGGTAAGCCCGTAGGCATGTCAAAAACATCTTTGAACTCATCTAGTAAGGTGGAGATTGGCGGGGCTGTATGCAAGACAGAGTTCAGCGGAGGATCCACTATCTGCAACTGTTTTAATTCTATCAAAACCCCTTGTCCCTCATGTTGTAAGTTACGCATCATGGCATGCAAAGATACCTGAGAGGAACAGAGAGAAGGGTCACCCTGCAACTTTACCAGGACACCTCCCAAATTGAGCTTCATAGACATGTTACCCCAATTCATCACCGAGTCCCCGAGGGATGCTAACCAAGGAAAACCAAGAATGACATCCGTAGAACCCAACTTTAAGGGAAAGAAATCAGCAATGACATCCAATTCGAGTAAGTTGAGGCAAACCTGACGGAAGACTCCGGAAGTTCTCACCTCATCACCATTTCCCATCTGAACTCCAAATTCGTGTGTAAGGGTGCGGAGTAATTTCAATTCTTCCACTAAAGTTTCGGAGATAAAGTTGTGGGATGCACCCGAGTCTACCAATATGACCACCTCACGTGACAAAATGCATCCACGCACCTTAAGGGAATTTGCCGCACACAACCCAACAAGAGACAAGACACAAAGTGCGGCTGATTCTAGAGCCGAAGCAATTTCAGTGTCCCCGGAAGTGCAGTCCCAATTAGACACATCAGAAGCAATTTCCTCCACGTCATCTTGAACCCATAAAACCTGAAGTGATTTCTGAGCACAACGATGTCCCAGGCTGTATTTCTCGTCGCAACGGAAGCATAGACCCTTCGCGCGTTTCTGCTGCATCTCTTTGTCGGTCATCTTTTTGAAAGCAGGAGGTGGGGCTTTAATAATAGGGGCTGATGAAGGAGGAGGGATTGCAGCTCGTGTAGGTCGGGTGACAGCATAAGTAGTCACTTGCGAAACCCGTGAGTTAAAGTGGGTTCTAGAGAGGCCTGATTCTTTTCCTCAATTTTCTGGGCTGCAACCATTTTTCTAATCAGCCCAACGGGTTCCATCTGTCGGAGTTCGGCCTGGATATCTGGGCGCAACCCATTCACAAAGGTTGCTTCTTCAAGGACTGATTCCGGTAGGTCACGTAAGGGGACAGAAAGCACCTCGAAATGGCAACGATATTCCTTGACAGTAGTGGATTGACGTAATGATAGAAGCTGCTCCTGCAAGTTTCCCTCCTGAGTTGATCGGAAATGTTCAAGGAGGAGTTCTGCCCAGCTACGAAAGGGTCGCCGACCATCCTCCCAATAATACCACACCAATGCATCACCCTCTAAACAGACAACTACCGCCCGCAGACGTTCCGCCGGAAGCAAGCCATTAATCTCAAAATAGCGCTCCGCGCGAAAAAGCCAGTCGTCTGGATTTTCCCCATCAAAAATAGGCAGCTCCAACTTTCGAGGAAGTGAATCAGAAGTATGTTCCGGGACTGTCATTGAAGGGGACGTTGAGAAAGCTGCACTCTTCCCTTTGTCAGCCGCACAACTTGATGCGGATACAGGAGGAACATTGTCAGCTGTAGACAAAGGAGCTGACAAGGACTGTTGCTGCAGCAACAGATCAAAACGGCTTACCAAGTCTTGAGCGCCTCCTTCCAGGGAAGTGATCTTCGAAAGTCCAGCTGTTATCTCATCACGCAAGCCATCCACTTCAGAATGCAGAGAAGTCAAGCGTTCTTCGAAACCCTCCACCTACGATGCCACTTCCTTAGCTGTCACCATGGCCGAGGAAAGATGTGCTCTGATACCACTGATATGTCCCAGAAATTTGTCACGCAGTTCATAAACTCACAGCAGAATCCAAACCACTAGTACTTCAACAGGGAACTGATATTCATTTAGAAGAAAAGAAGATCACGTACAGTAAGTCGGTTCTTCGAGAGACCGCCGGCTCTCCCAAGCACTCTCATAATTCTGTACTCAGCAAAAGTCCCTCTTCTCCATCCCCCAAAGCCCCTTCTTATACACATCTTACAGCATAATTGCCTTCCATAATAAATGCCCAGCTGGCCGAATTATAAATGCCCCACTCTTCTTATTCCCAACTAACAAGCTATAAATGCTAAATGCCCTATACTCTTCCTATTCTCAACTGACAAGCTATAAATGCCACAAAAACTCTCCTTATTCCCTCCAGCCATAAATTCCCCCATGTTCAATTCCCCCCCCCCTGGCCGCTAGCTAACCTTTCCCCTTCCTAGTGTATGTAAAATTAATTGGGGGCCTATCATATACTTTCTTCGAAAGAAATCAAATGCATTTGCTATATTTAAACTTTTTCATGACAGAGTGACCACACGGTTTAATACCACCATTTGTACCCTCCATTCAAATTCAATGGGAGAGTATATTGATGGGGAGTTCGAGGCCTACCTTAAACACCATGGTATACAGTCTCAGAAGTCCTGTCCTGGCACTCTTCAACAAAATGGGGTTGTTGAACACAAAAATGGCCATATCCTAAGTATTGTTAGAACTCTCATTCTTGATTCTCATGCACTTACAACCTTTTGGGTAGAGGCGTCCAGCACTGTTGTACATCTTATCAACCTCCTTCCATCATCTGTTCTTGATAATATATCTCCACATCAGTCTCTGTTTAAGACTCTTCCCAACTTATCCATGCTTCATGTGTTTGGTTGCATCTATTTTGTTCATCTTCCTCCTCATGAGTGCACTAAATTGTTTGCGCAATCTGTTTTATGTGTCTTTCTTGGGATATAGTTCTAACCACAAGGGATTCATATGTTATGATCCTCAATCTCGATGGACTAGAATCTCTCAGAATGTGATATTTCTTGAAAATCTTTCATTTTTTCAACATATCACAAAGTATTCTGCTCCTTCAGCTTCTGTTCTTCAACACTTTGAGCCTGTAGGTACCTCAGAAATATTACCCTCTTCTCGTTTGTTGCACCAACTCTATTTCAAGAAGCAACTAGGAGCTTTATCCCCTATGCTCCCAACCTCTCCTCCAAAGCAAGGTATGACACTCACTCCTCCCTCTGTAAGTACACCATCTCCTTTCATTCGTGTTCCTACTTTGTGCTGCTCCACTAGAGTTTCTAGACCACCTGACCGCTATGGTTTTCCTTCAAACCATAGCTCCTTCTCTGTTGTTTTGTCCACTACAGATATCCCCAAGTCTTACCAGCAAGCTGTAGCACACACTCACTAGAAGGATGCCATGGATGCTGAAATTGCTGCTCTTATAGAGAATGACAATTGGGAGTTGGTTCAGCCTCCTCCTAATAGCAGATGGGTGTAATCTGTGAAGTTGAAGTCTAACAGCAACCTGGACAGGTATAAGGCTAGACTTGTTGCACAGGGGTTCAAGAAAGAATATGGGATAGACTATGAGGAAACAATTGCCCCGATAACCAAGATGACAATTGTTCATCTTTTGTTGGCCATTTTTGCAGTCAAGAATTGGGTTGTTCACCAAATGGATGTCAAGAATGCTTTCTAGCATGGGAATTTGAAGGAAGTTTTGTACATGAAGCCTCCTCCTTGTGCCTGGTTTGAGAGGTTAAGATCTGTGATTATTGATGTTGGATTCATACTGAGATCCTCAGACTATTCTCTCTTTACATCTCAGAGTTCTCAGGGGAGTGCATTTTCTCTTATATGTTAATGATATTCTCATAACTAGAGATAAGCAGGATGGTATACATCAGCTCAAGCACCTTCTTAGCCAATCCTTTAAGAAGAAAGATCTGGGACCAATTACATACTTCTTAGGCTTGGAAGTTCACCACAATTCTAGTGGTTATTTCCTTAATCAGCAGAAATAAGACACTGATCTTGTCAGTCTTGATCATCTTACTAATACAAAATTTGTTGATACTCCCCTAGAAGTCACCTTGAAACTAAGCAAGGATAATGGTCCTCTTCTTGAAGATGCCACTTTGTATCGTTAGCTTGTGGGCAGCCTTATATATCTAACAATGACTCACCCAGACATCTAATATGTAGTCCAGATTGTGAGTCAATTTGTTTCTGCTCCACGCCAACCTCACATGATAGCTTTACACTGTGTCATCAAATATATCTGTGGTACACTTTCCTATGGTGTGTTCTTCCCATCCACCTCTTCACTTCAACTCTCTGCATATGCGGATGCTGATTGGGTTGGTTGTCCAGACACCAGAAGATCCACTACTAGGTGGTGCATATTTCTAGGTGATTCTCTTATCTCATGGAAATGCAAGATGTAACAGACTGCTTCCAAGTCACCCACTGAAGCATAGAGCCATGTCCTCAATATACAATGAGATTATTTGGCTCCTCCAGTCACTTTTACATGATTTAAATGTTTCCAAGTCCTCTTCTGTTCCTTTATTGGCTGACAATCTAAGTGCAATCAAGATTGCTTCTAATCCTGTCTTCCATGAAAGGATGAAGCACATTGAAGTGGATTGTCATTTTATAAGAGATCTCCTTACTACCGATCGCATTTCATTGCCTGATTTGCCTCATGTACAATCTAATCTTCAACTTGCACATATTTTCACAGAGGCTATGATTAGGGCCCGACATTCCTTTCTCATGGACAAACTGATGATGATGCCCATCCATCAATTTGATGGGGAGTGTAGAAATAGAGATAGTGAGGGATGAATAGTAATTTTACTTATTTGTTGTATCATCGCTTTTCTATTCTTTGTATCTTGTACATTACTTTTTGTACTATAAAGACAGAAGTGTCCTTTTACATTCTTTAATATAAACAATCCTTTCTTGGTGTGGTCAACCATTAGACAATAAACACCCCAAATCTGTGTTCTTTTTCTTGTTCAAACTGCACTGACACTATCAACTCTCATCTCTCCCCTACCATCATCTCTTCTCTTGACACTATGCCCTAAAAAATATTTGGTCATCTCCCTCTACATAGATCCCTAGCTCGTATTCTATTCCTGCAAATAGGACAACAAACGAACTTTGAATAGTAGAAATCTCCTTTACCTCCTACTCTTGTCATCAGAAACCAAGAACTTACCACAGTACTCCCCAATCATTTTAAAAGAGAAAATGCACCACACATGTAGGGCAATTCCCAAAACCCAATCTAAATCACTCTCCTTTGACCTTGAACCAAACCTACTACCGAAAACCACTGGCTTAATCTAAGATCACAGGTTCTTCTCTTTTTTCTTCCAACTCCAAAACCCAATCAGCATCTTCTCCTATGTAGAACATGAACAAAACAAGCCGCCATTCAACTTTCATGCTCCCAAGACTATCTCCTTTCCACATTCGAAGGCTGCCCAGTCTTCCACATTATCCACCTCCAAATTGATTCCAACAAACCTACCAACTAGGTATGCGTTCAAAACTTTCATCATCTCATCCAACTTCCCGGCCTTCCTTGTGTCAATCCACACCACTCCATTTCGATCATCTCGTGTCTCCAACTTAGTCATCTTTATAAATCTTGAGCTGCATAGTTCAATAGCAAGCTCATTTGTTTTATTCTCAGGACCAGCGGGAGTAGGAGACTCCACCAGAGCAGAGTTTCAGGCAGTCCTACAAGGGTTAAAGTTAGTAAAAGATTGAAACTTTGATAGATTAATTATTGAAGGTGACTCTAAGCTGGTAGTCAGCTGGTTGAAGGACCCAAGCTCAGTAATCTGGCCCTTCAGAGAGGGAATAAAGAGATTTAAGCAGTTAACGTCTAATATGGTTGTGAGGATTCAGTGGGAAAGAAGATTGGCAAATGGGTCAGTAGACTTCTACCATAGCTATTGGCTTCAGAAATAACTAAGGAAACACTTCTGCTTTATTCTCAGGGCCAGCAGGAGTAGGAGTCTCCATCAGAGCAGAATTTCAGGCAGTTCTACTAGGGGTGAAGTTAGCAAGAGATTGGAAATTTGATAGATTGATTTTTGAAGGAGACTCTAAGCTGGTAGTCAGCTGGTTAAAGGACCCAAACTCGGTATCTGAACCTTCAGAGAGGAAATAAAGATATTTAAGTGGTTAACATCTAATATGATTGTGAGGATTCAATGAGAAAGAAGATTGGCAAATGGGTTAGCAGACTTGCTTTCCAAGCAGGGGGTGAATAGGGATTGAATGTATTGGGCACAGTTGTAAATCTTTTGCATATGAGGATGCACTCGTGCCTCTGCTTGGAATGCTTAGCATGTTTGTACTTTTCTGTTTTTAATATCATTGGTAACAAAATTTCTACATTCATTTATCAAAAAATAGAAAAGAAGAATTCTTTATTCAGCCCTTAGAAGGTAAAAATATAATTTTATAACTTTCATCAAACACTTCATCAGTTGCCACATATAATGAGAAATCTACCAAAAAGAACAAGAAACATAAAATATATGATACAATACTAAATCTTAAAGTAAATTTTGTAGAGAATCAGGATTGACTCAAGTTATCACTTTTTTTCTAGTATGCCAAGTAAATAAAACATAAGAAAACATAGTTAGGGGTTGCTTTTGAACCAACCGTTCTCCATTTCTTAAGCTTAGGCTTTGACAAATATTTACTCTCCTTCCTTAATGGCCAACCCAAGTCAAAGCATGTTGGTGACCTAAAGATGCATATAAAATTAGACAATAACAACATTCTACAAAATCATCCATGCAAGTACCAAAGTATAAATATAATATAGTAAAAGCAAAGAAAGATGAACCAGAAATATTCATTGAAGTCATCATAATTCCTCCATGCTGAATGTGCAGCTTTCCCATTGTTATTTCTGGCGGCTTCCTGTAAAAAAGTTCAGAGGCTAAAGTGAAAATGTAATAAGCAAGGCAGAAAACAGAAAGAGAGAGAGAGAGAGAGAGAGATGCTCCAAACACCCACAATAAGGCTTCCAAAGACCAATTATGACATTTCAGACATTCACAATTTCACAATGCTCTGTACTGTTAAGTCTAGACAATTCTATGCAAGCAACCTCTGTAAATGATCATCATCGGTACAGAAGTAAAGGTTGATACAAAAATAAGGTTCTAGAACAACAGTATAAGAGGCATGTGCAGAATAACCCACCTGCATATATCAAGGTCAAGGATGGTTGGCATGAAATGCAATTTCATAAAATTTTACCATTCCTATCAAATAGTAAGGTCGAGCTTTTCAAACAGAAGTTAAAAAGATGGTTCCAGATATCTAACAACATGATCACCAAAATCAAATACAAAATTTTGACCATTTGACCAGACTTAAAGGCTATTCTATTCACTGTAGAGGAATATGCAGCTTTTCATTTGATTCCTCTAGAGTTTTTTTGTTGATAATAAAATAAAAAATATTAAAAAGAGAAAAGAAGTTACAAGAGGACAGGTGAAAGGCATTGCCTGACAGAGAACCCCTAAACACCACAAAGACAGAGCACACCCTCCAACCAGAGAACACCTAACACAACAATTCCCCAATCCTTTACACAACTTCTAAACAAAGCACATCCCGAGACAAAAGTTTGCCAATTAACCCTTTGACCCATCCCCACTTTTTGAAACTTTTAAACAAAAATGAATCCTTCATTTGATCAAACCTCTTCAAACTCTTCTCCATTTTTTTTTTTTATCAATAACATCAAAATTTTATTAAAACACATAAGATGATTGTACTGAGCATATAAGTAAAAAGTGTAAATGGTAAAAAGACAGTGAGAGACAAATCTCTTATCTCTCCCCACACCCAAGTTCCCGATTTACAATTGTGCCCAGAACAAAGTTTCTCTTCCCACCCCTTGTTTGGGTAAAGCATCCGCTACAGAATACTTTATCCAGTTGTTGTAGATTTGTGAAGTTCACTGAATATAATTTTTACAGTAAATGGTAAAGGAATATCAAAATTAACTTAGAAAAGCATGCACAAAGGTTTTAAGGCATTGAAAAAACACCTAAGTACACGAGTTTCACCATGTAAAATTTGCAGGTGCTTATATTCCCAACTTCTACATCAAAGCCATTGGTATTTTTACCCAAACAAACAGGAGAATTGAGTCTGTTTCATCAACACAACAAGCATGATTAAGTAATAAAAAGAATACACTAACCGCTGCCATCGCCTCATAGATAGGAGAAATAATCCGATTGAGGTAAGAAACAGAACCATCTTCTAACATGCAACTTGCAGCTTGTTTAGCATCAGCATGGTCTAATATTGCATCTAGCTCCTTTGCCATCTGTATTTTACATATTAACATGCATGTAAAGATGCCAGGAAAAGTAATAATAACAATAACAACAATAATAATAAATAATAATAATAATAATAACAAGAATAAGAATAATAGAACCCAACTGTATTCACACTTGCCACACCATTTCATACACATAGAATCTGTTGTTTTTTTTTTCCTATTTTCAGTAGATTTACCAACAACAATATAAGGTGCAAGGCATCCAATGATGAATCCTGATCCACCAAATATGTAAAAGGTGGCAAGTCTTGAGGGGCCCAAATTGCACTTGTGGTTACTGTGTCCCTAGATTAAAGTCACTCCCTTATTGTTTTTATAGTCACTGACAAAAAGGGTATGGCTCCAATGAAGATAATAACGATTTCGCTCCAAGACATTGGATAGCATAAAAACATCATTAAACACTGATTTATGCCACAATACTCAAACCAATGACTAGAAGCAGTTATGCAATAACCAGTGATGCCATGCTTAACAAGTAATAGTATTAATACATTATAAGTGAACTATGACTAGTACATAATAAGTGATACTCATCATGCACTGCAACAATTAGTTTACTTGGAAACAGCACAGATTCCAGATAAGACTATGCAACAAAAGCATAAACCATGTTCTAAGGCATGCATTCAGAAATAATTATAGCATACTTACATGGTGGAATATATAGCAAATGCATTCAGGGAGAAAACGAACATTTGCAGCTTCGCCCCATATGAGAAAATATAATGAAACAAACATTATCTTTCTGTCTCTGTCAATTGCTTCTAAACTGCAAAAAATTACAGTATTAGTTTATCAAGGAGTGACACAGGATTCAACGCTCCCAAATAGTTAACAAAATGCAAGAACCACCTGTTCCACACAACACGCATCTGCAAGTACTTGCACCATTTCATGTAGTTGTCCAGTACCTTTAGGAAAACCCCAGTGATAGCTTTCTCATCTATCTTCTGCTTGTGAGAATGAAAATAAGATGAAATTTGTTATATGTTGATCATGTATGAAAACTATTACCAAGAATGCAAAACCATGCTTAGATTTAAATTTCCTCAACACAAAAAACAAAAATAACAAAAATAACCAAAAAAAACTCAGTAACAAATTCTGAATGGCAACTAAGGGTCTGTTTGATAAATGGATGAAGTGGCTCAAATGAATGACTTATTTCCTTGTCTTTTTTTTTATCAATATTATTTCCTTGTTTTTTGGTGGATAAAACATTTAAACTGGGAAACTTTTGAGGCTATAGTAATCAACCAAACTTCAGCTTCAGCCATCAAGGAGCTCACAACCTACTTAAAAATGTATTAACTAAAAGACAAATCAACAAATCATTCAGTTCAGCGATTTCAGCTGTTATCCAATGTTCCCAAAGTGACGGATCAGAAACAGATCAAATCATCAAACAATAGAAATCCAACAAAGATGGGGCTCATCTAAAAGAGTTTACATTGGCACTTCGAATGAAGCTGGAGAACAAATGGAAAAAGCTAAACATCATGATTTAAATACAAGAAGAAAAATAAGTAGCCTGTAATCCTCAACTTTATCGCTTAAACAAGGATTGGAAGGCCAATTAACTTGTGGATTTCATAGCCCTTTTCAGCAAATCAATATTTCACCATTAGATGAGGACATGAGAAGATAAGACCTGACTCTTAAATCCTAATGGCACTTTCATAATCCTATTCTGGTCCTCGTATTAGGGAGGGAGGATTTTTACTCTTTCACATCAAAAACAATATGGTTGCTTAAACAGAGCTCCTTTGGCGGACAAGAACCAACCCAAGTATCCTCCCAAAATTTAACAGAAACCCCATAGCAAACATCATATATGATGAAATGGAGAGAATGAGGCAGAACGCAATGAATAACTTTCCACAGAGAGGCCAGTAGCTATAGTAGATACACCTACATCCCAACCTTCCATGTATGTCAACTATTACATCATGCCACAATCTATCCCTTTTCATCAGCCATTTCCCTAACAAAGCCCTGTTCTTTTTATCCACACTTCCAATACCCAAACCTCCCTCTTGAAAATTCCTACACCAACTTCACATTTAACCAAGTGACCCTTCCTTCCATCACCCGACTCCCATAAAAAATCCTTCATAACATTCTCGATTTTCTTGGCTACCTTTTGAGGGATTCTAAAAACTGACAGAAAATAAATTGGCAAATTAGCGGGCGTAGATTTGATTAGGGTAATCATTCCTCCCAAAGATACATAATTTCTCTTCCAAGCTACCAATCTCTTTGCACATCTCTCCACTATTGTGTTTCAGAATCTCCTCTCTTTAGGGTTTGATCCTAAAGGAAGTCCTAGGTAGGTCAATGGTCAACTAGCAATACGACATTCTAAAATATTTGCAGTGTCATTCAATTCCTCTTCCTCCAAGTTAATCCCTGCTATACAACTCTTTTCAAGATTGATTTTCAGATTAGAAACAAGCTTAAAATTCTTCACCATCTCCTTCAAGTTCCTGACCAAATCTTGCTCTCCTCCCTCACAAAAAATTATAATATCATCCACAAATTGGAGATGAGAAATTGGAACCTATTCCTTACAATCTTCCATCCTTTTATTTCATTCACCCTATCAGCCTTTAAGATCATTCTACTAAACAAATCCACTATTAGGGTGAACAGAAAGGGTGAGAGCGGATCACCTTGCTTCAATCCCCAACAAGCTGGAAATAAGTCTCTAACAATCACGTTAACCAGAATAGAATAGGCAAGACTTAATACAATCAAAGATCCATTTGCACCATCTCTCCCCAAACCCACAATTTTTCATCACCTCAATAAGGAAAGTGCAATCCACCATATCATAAGCTATCTCCAAGTCTAGCTTACTCACAAAGTCTTTCCTTGATCTTTTCAAATCTTCCAAACATTCATTAGCAACTAGAATTTGATCAGTTATTTGTTTCCCCTAAATGAAATCCCCTTGATTAGAGGTGCCTGTAGGCGACCCGTGCTTTTGGCGGGTCGTGTCGTGCCAGTCCGTGGGCTGGGTTGGGCTATGCTTGCTACCTCTAGGTTCAGAGGTCCAGCCCGGCATGGCCCATTGCATGTCATGCCATACCGCAGACTAGGCCAATCCTTAAGAGGTATATTTTTAAGAAAATGAAAAATAATGAAATTTTTAAAATAAATTAACAAAATAGACAAAAGAACTGAAAAAATAAATCTTAAAATTTTATTTTATATGAATTTTGATGTATACAATTGTTTGTATATGCAATAATAAAATGAAATTAAAAAATTACAATACAAATGGAATAAAATTGAAAATAAAAAAATTATATATATATATATTAATATATTATATACTATATATTATTATATATAATATAATCTACCCTTGATTTTGACTGATTAAAGCTGGGAGAACTACTTTTAATCTCAACAAGAGAACTTTGGCTAAGATCTTCTGAACGCTAGTTACTAAACTGATTGATCTAAAGTCCTTTGGATGACTAGCAGCATAAGCCTTCTTCGGGACAAGGGCTAGAAAGGTTGCATTCACCCTCGGACTAACTCTTCTATATTACATAATATAATATATCTCAAATATATGCTATACTTAATATAACACAAAACACTATATAATATAATATATATAAGTATGTATCATATCATATACACAGGTACATGTATACATGTAATAATATATATATATGTATATTTTGGGTCGGGCCTAATGTGGGCTTGGGCCTGGGCCAGGTCTGGACAAAGCTAGGCCCAAGCCCCAAAAATTTGCGAGTGGGGCCAGGCCAGAAATGATCAACCCTAGCTTATTCGCTCAAATTAAAATACATAAGCATAGCATATAAAACAAATTCAAAATGAAAGTGAAAATAAACAAATGTGAAGAAAATGAAGGAAATGAATCAGGAGGGGGTTACGAGCGAAAAATAAACAAAAGTGAAAATAAACAAAATTCATTCGGTCCAATGGGATCAAGTATGTCTACCAGAACCAGGAGGGGGTTAGGAGTGAAGAAAATTAAGGAAATGAATGCTGCCCTATTACAAAGTGGTTCTGGAGGTTTAGCACACAAATGCAACTGTTATGAAAGCAGATTGTTGTAGAGAAATTTTGAATTACAAAATTTAACTGGAATATAGCAAGTGCAGAAGGCCCTTATGGTTGCTCGGTTGGAGGAGTTTTGGAAAGTTTTTTAACAATTTTATTCAAGGTATCTGGCTGAAATTGGGTATGCATGCAAACAAGCCATCTTAAGGCTACTACTGCATTAATACTGGCTGAATATGTTTGAATTCTTGGATGGACTGTGGCACTTTCTGGCGGTCACATGGATTTTAGCTGGGCAAATTAGTGGTGGAGGAAAGAAGAGATTACGAAGAGGAGTTCTCCTCATTAGTGTAATGGAGGAGAGAAATGAATATCAAAGTTAAGAAATTCTGTCTTGAAGAAGACAGAATCAATGGAAGGTGGATTTTAAAAATCAGGGAGGAAAAGAGAGCTACCATCTTAGTAGTTGAAGAGGCGATTGGATGGTTGAAAGGCTTTATGGATGGAACAGTATTTTCCATCAAAAAACAAGGATGGAAAAGTTCAATGGGAGTAGCTGATAATAAATTTGAAAAGGGAGGAGGAATTTGAAGGGTTGGTTTGTGGTGATTGTGGAAACTTTTGGTGATAACAGAACACAGTTGCTGTGTGTACCGGAAGGAAGAAAGAGAACAAGGTGGTGCCTGTTTGCAGATTAATTACAGGAGTTCTTGTTCATTCTGGAAGAAAGACAAAATCAAAAAAACTGCAATGTTCCAGTGGTCTCTGACGAGAAAGGCTTCAGGAAACAGCTAAAGGAGGAAAAATAAAAAAATGGAATCCCAAAAGATATCCTCTGTAACACTATCAAAAATCAGAGGATGTTATCGGAACTGGAGAAAGGAGCCTGGGAGAAAAATGTGATGTTATCACCAGACAAAAGAATTACTGATTGGGGAAGGATCTTGGAGGCGATTGTGGAGAGATTTAGATTAAAGGGCCAAGTGAGAATCAAGCCCTTTGATGATTCGAAGGCGGTGTTATTTGGGTTTGACGAAGACGTTGAGATTACCACTACTTAAAGGGTGGACTCTCCAGATGGCTTGGTGAATGCGGTGGTCTGGCATATATCCTGTAATCAGATACCCATCTCTGTAGAAAATCTTGAGATTAAGCTCGTGGGTCTCCCCTTTAATCTTTGAAACGCGAAAACCATTGAAAATTTGATACAGATTCTGGGTGGAGCATTGATTGCTTATAATTTTCAAGATCTGCACGCCGCGAGACTTAGAATTGCAGGATTGAAGCCTGAAGACATTCCTAGATGCATCAGTCTGCTCGCAGATGGTCTTTGGTTGAATGTCTGGGTTTTATTGAAAGACAAGATGTCTCTATGGGCGAGATGCTCTAAGGTAGAAGACGATGAATTGCTATAGGGATGGGTTACACGTGGAGGGGAGAGGACAGACAACGGTTCAAAGACCATTGACCAAAGTTCAAAGGAAGTTGTAGCGATTACACGTGGGCCTGACGGGAAGGAAATGCCTAATAAAGACTGCAGTTGGGCTTTGTACTTTGATGACCTCTGTTGGAATAATGTTAAAATAACTTAGTTGCAGATGTTAGGGCCTGTTTGGCTAATTAAAGTGTTTTTTTATGTCTGTTATTGTACTCAGGGGCACAAGGGTCTTTTCCCTTGTTATTTCTGTCGCCCTATATATAGTAAAATAAACACTGGTGCCGCCAGTACTGTTACATTGCAAACCTTCTTCTCTTCTCTTCTCTCCCCTTCCACTTATCTCTGGCCGGCTACACTGCCAAAATGGTATCAGAGCGAGAATGCTGATTAAAAGAGAGCAGATCGATCAACCCTACTGTCAAGAGAAGATCGATCAACCCAAAGAACAGATCGAACAGACTAGCAGAAAAGAAATCTGATTCTGGACTACAGAATAGCTACAACTGGTACAGTTCTCCCTATTTTTTCTCTTCTTTACTCTCCTTGGTCATGTGCCGAGTGAAAACCCTATGAATCTGGGGCGGCTGAATGCTGTTGAACCTGTGTAACCCTAGTTTTCTTGGATCGTGTGATCCTGTTCATGTGTTAAGACAACTGTAGGTCAATGCTGACCTGTCTTCTCAATGGTTTGAGTTGACTATAATTAAGAAGGATCTCTCCTGCTGATTAGTGGCTGTTAGACATTCTGGAATTCTGGTAGGTGGGGACTGATAAAACTATACAGGTCTGAAATCTGCCGAATATTACCTCAGTTTTTGTCCGGAATTTAGTACTGTTTGTGCTCAATCTGGTTGGTAAATCCGAGTGTATGGGTGTGAACTGAGTGGAGCATTGTTTTGTGGAGTAAGGAGGGGTCCTAAGTTCGGTGTGTGGGACTGATTAACTGCTTGACCATGTCGACTGAGAATTCTGCTACTTCAGAGATCTCAGGGAGCCACAATTGAGTGAGTGGGGGAATGGATATGAGCTTTCCCATGGCTGTCATTCCCTTTGATGGTCTGAATTACCTTGAGTGGTCTAGGGGGATAAAACTCTACATCACTGCTAGGGGGCGAATAGGATACATCAATGGGAGAGTAAAGGTACCGAAGTATGGAAGTGCTGAGCATGATAGGTGGAACCAAGAGAACAGTATAGTGATGTCTTGGCTCTTGATTTCAATGCTGCCACAAGTAAGGAAGAAATTGATGCCTTACACAAAAATGGTACGTGGGAGTTGGTAGATCTTCCTGAGGGGAAGGAACCAGTGGGGTGCAAGTGGGTGTTCACAGTGAAACACAAAGCTGATGGAACTGTTGAAAGGTACAAGGCTAGACTGGTAGCAAGAGGCTTCACACAGGTATATGGAGTAGACTATGCAGAGACTTTTGCTCCAGTAGCGAATAGGATGGTCTGAATTACCTCAAGGGCCTTTGAGCAGCTCGATAGGAGACTAGTTGCCTCATCTATCATCGCCTACCTCAGTCCAGGGAATCAGTCTGAAGCTTGCTTCTTGGCCAAATGCAGTTCCAGACAAAGATGAGGATCATAGTGGTGAAATAGTAAAGGGAATGAAAAAAAAAATCAGAGGAAAATCAGAGATTACAAGAGGAAGGCCTTAGATATTCAAAGAATAAGGTTTAAGAGAAGTGGGTTGATGGTAAGAAGTGCTCCAAATGAAGTAGAAAAAGGAAGGGAGAAACGTGGATCCAAGTGACCGCCAAGTATGACAAGAGCGGCAAGAAGAGTCTCATTGGTGAAACAGGCACAAATCTTGTGAGCAGCCCAACTAATTTAGCGAATAAAGAACTTGATAGTTGTACCCTAGGTGGCAAAGGTATTGAGGTTTTTGTGACTCCACTGCATCCGAAGTTTCAGATGGGAGAAGGCAGGACTCTAGAAAGCTTGTCGTTTTGACATCGGGAGTGGATCTCCACGTGGGTCAGTGTTCTAAAAGCGCAGGGGTCAATTTGTGCTTGAGGTGCAAGGTGCAAGGTGCAAGGCAAGGCGCACGCCTTTTTAAGCAAGGTGCAAAAATTTTAAAGAAAAGGTAAAAATCAAAAAAATGCCAAAAATTCAAAAAAATGCAAAAAAAAAATCAAAAAAAAATATAAAACATAAACATAAAATGTAAAGCATATTCAAATGAGAATTTAAAAATGAAATCAAACATATAAAACATTTTCAAGCATATAAACCCACAATCTCTTTTTTTCTCAATTACATTACTTCAAGTAGCTAATGTCACATGTTAAATTCCTAATTCTACAAGCCGCCTTTGTGCCACGCCCCTCAAGGCAAGCCCAAACAAGTCCATGTAGGGTCTTAAATTCTTAGATTTCACACAAAAAATTATGATTTTATAGTTTTAATTGATTTTTAAGAAGATATTTTATTAGGATGAATGAATGGACAACATTACCAAATAGGGGGTTCTTGAATTTTCAAAAGGCACACGCCTGGGCTGAGGCACAAGGCACACCAGGCATGCGCCTTCTGAAAGGGCTGCGCCTAGGACCTGGGCAAGGCGTCTACCCTAAAATGCGCCTTGCCTGTGCGCCTAGGCATGCCTTTTAAATCACTGATGCGGGTTTACAAAGGCTAGAAGGGGGGAGAAGGATAGTGGGGAAGGACGTGTCTCTGTAGGTGACGCACATGAGAGAGATTGTGAGAATGAGGGGAAAGGGGAAACAAGTGATAGAGAAGGTGTGGGGAGTCTGGAAGGGAACTTGCATTGAGGATGATTTTAAATCCAAGGAGTTGATGAAAGATAGATTGGGTGACGATCTGGGCCATAGGAGCAAGCTTGATGAAAAGGAAGAGAAGCTGATAAGTGAGGCAATCAACAAGAAATCTTGTAGTTTGAAAAATCTTAGCGTAGTGCATGTGACGATGATATTCTCTAAGCTAAAACTTGGTCTAGCAGGGGCAGGCCCCACGAAAAACTACAAATGGGTTTACAAGAGGAAAAGATTAAGAGGCAGTAGGTCATCTGGTTCCGAAAACAGGGGGACAATGACGCAACACCAGCCTGTGTCCTCTCATTCAGGAAAGGAGCAATAGAAGGAGTCAAGGACAAAGTGAGTGTTGATGACTCTGCTTCTAGCAAGAGTGAGACAATGCAAAACAACAATGGCGTTGATAACAAGACAGGGTGTGGGACTCTTCAAAACGTGGTGAGTAGAGAGGTCACGATTAGAAAGAGCCTGGGTTTATTTTTCTGGGGTGCTGAGGAGTTTGCTAAGAGGGCCTTTGAGGAGATTGAAAGAAGGAAAAGGGAAGAGAAGTTGACAAAGAAACTCATCGGGAAGGGAACAAGCATTGGGACGAAGATGTTTCAAGCCAGGAGGATGAGCTTGCGGTGGAAAATTGAGCTTTGATCGTGGAGCAAAGAGGGTTTAAGTTTCTATTTAGAGGTGGGTTAGGATGCTTTTGCTCTTATGGGGATTTCTTGGTTTGTTTTCTTGGCTTGTGCTTGAGATTTTTTTGAGAAATGCTTTAAGTTTTGCCAGATTTGGTTTTATGGTTTTTAGTATGGAACTTTTGAGATCTTTGTTGGGTCCTTTGGATTTGTTTCCTCTCCGGGCGATGTCTCATCGCCTTCCGACTGTATTCTATTTTCTTTTTCTAATGAATTTTTACCTTATTCTTCAGAAAGTTGGGACGAGAGATGGGATCAAATTTTGGAAGGATGTGTGGAGTGAAGAGAAAGTGCTGATGGAGAGGTTCCCAGCACTGTACATCCTTGCACAAAATAGGGATATGCTAGATTGATAGATGCTTATGAAGTCCAAGATGGGATTTTATCCTGATGTTCAACCTTCAGAAGAAGCCTGAGTGGTTGGGAATTTGAGGACATGGCCTCCTTGTTCAGCCTGCTCCACAAAAATATGTCAAAGCCAGATCAACATGATGTTAGAGGTCGGAGTTGGGAGAAGACAGGGGAGTTCTCGGTTAAATCATTGTATAGAAAGTTGAATACTAGACAAATCCTGGCCTTCCCTCAAAAGGAAGTATGGCTACCCCACGTACCCTCTAAAGCGGGTTTTCCATTGTGGGCTGTAGTGTTGGACAGATGTCTAACCAGAGTGAACTTGTTCAGAAGATGAGTCATCATTCAGTTAGAGAGTAGTGTTCTTTGTGGGAGAGCCAGGGAGACCCCAAATCATCTATTTTTACATTGGACAGTGGTGAGTCAGGTCTATGCTTTACTTCTGTAACTTGCTGAATATCTCCAGGTGTTTCCCAGCACTATTCTCTGGTCACCTATTCTCTTGGAAACTCAAAGGCTTAAATGCAAGATGAAAAATACCATGGGGCACTACTTCAGCCATGGTATCTTGGCACATTTGAAAATAAAGGAACCAGAAAATATTCCAAAATAGGAGTTGCTCTTTGGAAGAGTTAATTAAAAAATAGCAGACCCCATTCATTCCTGGTTGGTGGCTACAGACCAGTTTTCTAGCTTGGATCAACAAAGATGTTTTGATACTGCCATGTTGCTTTTCTAAGGTTGGCAAGGAGAGTGCTGACAGAATATTTGTAAAGAGATACATCATTGTACATGTCTATACTTGTGCATGCCAGTTTTGATGAACGATTATAATACTTCATCTTTCTCTCAAAAACAAAATAAAATAAAGTAAACAAATGTGGCTCATATCAAAGTGTTTCAAGCACTTAACAATTCAAGCATGTGAAACTCTTAATGAATTTGCCTATCCCCTACATGCATTACTTCAAGTAGCTAGTGTGAAGTTAAACAAGGTTCATGTGGAAATTGCCAACAGGACACTTGCCTCAGACCTCTTTTGCACTGCAAGACCATGATAGCTCAACAGTAACCCGCAATTGCCAAAGAGACCGTCTTTTCTTCCTTATTCAAACATAAACATTTAACCCCCCCCTACCTTCAAAATCCCTCAAATACTCCTCAACATGAAATAGTTCTCATAAAGATTCTTTTGAATGAATAAGTGCAGCCTTAAGCCTTTACCAAACCATGACACCAAGGGGGCCTAGTTAGAGAACCTAGGCCAAATTTATGACGGTCTGACCTAGTCACCACCTCTTTGATCAAAAGAACTTCTCTCCTAGTCCACAACCTTTGCCCCATCTGAAAACATCACATATCCAAATCCATCAAATGCTGCTGGTTCGCAACCCCAAAACAACACTTCCTCATCAAAATCCATCTTGCCCAAAAGAAAAAATGAATTTGATTTCAAATCCAAGCCTCAAGAAGAAGCTGATGGGAACCCTCTCCGAGACTTAAAATTCTTCTGAGTCCAGATTGAGACAAATCCGCAATGCTGCTAACTTACCTATCACTATTTATGTCATACTGCCTCTCTGCCCTTCTACTTTGGAACTAAAGCCCCCACAACAAATAACACAACCATGAAAATGCCTGCTAGCTGGCGTGGTCAACCTTGAAAACCTTTGTATCCCACCAGTGATGGAACTAGGTTCAAAATTGTTGCCTCCCAGAGCTACATAATGAAATGAGAAGCACATAAGATCTCACATTGCCTCTCCCCTGGCCATTGTATGTCACCAGATAATCGCCACATAACATTGATTTATTTCCTTCAACCACTATTCAAGCCACAAACTCCACTCCTTGCACTTTGATCTTCACCAGATTTGGGACCTAACTCCACTCCAACCATTACACCATAGGGATCGGATGTTTTGGGGAACTACCAATGTAAGCTGAATAAGTCATAGTAAATATGGTGGTTAGGGTTAGATAGAAGATAGCCTATCTTTCAGGTTTCCCACTTGAAAAATCTTTATGTTTCTTTCCTTTTCCAATCTATTACCATCTTAAACAGTTGCAGCATTTGTAAGAGAAGGGGAATTAATTGATCACTTGTGCTTGCTTTGTCCCATTGAGTGATCCTTACACCACAAAAATTCTTCGGATGTCAGCATCCATGATGAAAGAGTTTTCTTTCAAACCATATATCAAGGCACAGCCCTTAAGCTGCTTTCATTTCTTAGCTTCTTTTGTATTAAATACTAACTGCCTGGAATATTTTTCAATGGGTTGCTAATGCCTCATCCATCCACTTCATATACAACTGCACTGTCAGATAATAAACAATTAAATAATGGCATCACGAAAAATGCATAACGTGACAAGTTTTTATACTAATAAGTCATTAGAGCATGTGTCTTCTTCAAATCATGAACTGTCAGACTATTTAACCATAACTAGTTAAATTACAAAACAATGTTTTTTTTCAATAACAAAAGATATTAAAAAGAAAATGACATACAACTAGGGATAAACCTGAATACAAAGAATGCAAGCTATACAACAGGTATGAGCCCTTTTCTTAAAAATCCCTATACAGTTTTATTTTTTTAATAAGCAATAGAAATTTAATTAGTTAAAGCAAAAGCAAATAAATTTACAATCACAACTTCCCAACTGGAGGCACAAGTTGCAGCCTCCAAAGCAAAAGATAAGTTACACCTGAGCCCAATACAAATGATCCCTACTAACCCCTTGCTTAGCTAAATAATCAGCCATCCCATTTGTGGATCTCCTTTCCCATTGGATTCTTACAATCATGTTTTTGGTCAGCCACTTAAATCTCTTTATAGCCTCCCTATACAGAATTATCCACAAGGACATCCAGAAATCTCCCTTGAGAGACACTCTATACATGCTCTCAAATTTCTTAAGAACCCAATCCAATCAAGGACATTATAAGAATTAAATATAATAATAAAATCATGTTTCCCACTAACCGGTTGAGCTTCAATTGGGATGCCGAGATAAGACTGTTCATTTGCTATACAAAGAACCACATTTTCTCGCTGGTTTCTAATGTTGTCTTTCTGCAAACAGAAAAATCAAACACAAAAGTGCATGATTAACCAAGAGCCACCCAATCAAAGATACACATGCATAATAACCAATATACAACATGACATTATAATTCTTTATCTGTTATAAGGACATTATAACTTAACGACCTATTCCAATGCATACTAATTCATTAGTTCATTAAAAATAAATGAACGTGGATTTCAGAGTACATTGGCAGTGAGAAATTCTGTTACATTGGATGGAGAAGCTAAGTGCTTTGACTAAAATTCGTTTGATCCTATAGAGAACAGAGTACATCTCAACAACCAGTAACAAAGCATTGAATCTGTTGTTCAGTTCATTGAAGTGTCCTATCTTTCTCATATGGAGAAAACCAAGTAGCAGGTTTTTTTTTTTTTTTGAGAAGTAAAAATTCATTAAAATTTCATTGAAATCAATGAGAATAAGCAACTGTTACAAGCATCCCAGAGGGAGGAGCGAGGTGCAGACTCTTAAAGAAAACACAGCACAAAAATTACAATTGAGCCCAAAACAACTGATCCCTAATTACCCATGCTTAGCTAAAGAATCAGCCAAAGCATTAGCCTCCCTCCCCACCCATTGTATAACCAGATTAATATGTTGTGTTAACCATTTGAACTTCTTCATTTCATCTCTGAACACCATATTACTGAATCCGGATCTTTTGGCCATCCTACCTCACCTTGGAGTCCCCTTCAATCATCAGATTCTCCATGCTCATCTCTTTGGCAATCTGAACACATTGTAGGACTGAGTACAGTTCAGCTTTTAAGGAGTCTCCACTCCTCACCAGTCCTGAATAAAGCGCTACTACATTCCCTTCCTTATCTCTTATGTCAATTTCAAAAGGACCTGGGTTGCCTTGATTGCCCCCATCAAAATTTAATTTCAGAAAACCTTCAATGACAGGTGCCCAAATCAACTGTTTCTTAGCCAATGTTCAGAGAACCGGACCGGGCATAGAACCGGAGAAGGGAGAGGTTCACGGGTTAGAGGTACAACCGGGGTCAAACTGGAGGTCGAACTGTGATGACATAATACTATATATAATATATTTACACCTTTTAATATGTTTAAATATGGTGGATGGGTGGCAAGTTCTTTAATTTTTGAAGTAAACGACTAGGGTTCAAGTCTTGTAATTTACATTTTCTTTAAAGTACATGCGTAATAAAGTAATATGTACAATAAAAAGTCATTATTTAACACAAGTAAAGAGGCGAATTAGTGGTAATTAAGCAATATACAAAAACAAGAAGTCATGTGTTTAAGTCTTGTTAATCACATTTTAAAATTTCAATTGTTTAAGGACCTGGGTGGTTTCATGAAACCAGGACCGGTTCGCCAGTTTTCGGTTAAACCGGCCGGTCATTCAGTTTTCACCGGTTTTTTAGCAAAAAACGGTTATTAGGGTATGACCAAATTGGCCAAGGCCCCAGGTCAATGTTTAACCAGACTGACCAGCCAGTCCAGTCCGATTTTCTAAACACTGATTTTAGCCTTCTGCACTGAACTATAAACCACTGAATACCAGCTCCTCCAAATATCATCAAAGGTGAGTTGTCTAAAGTCTAAATAAGTCCAAAGTTAGTAGCCAATGTATAACCCCAGTCACTACACAGTCCGTAGTTTGTTGCTTGCTTCTCTCCTCTTGGAGAGAAGCAATCTTCTTGAGCAGATGGTTCAAAATGCATCAGGGCCACTAATGTTGATTCTATTCAAACATTGCCTTTGGTCATGGATATAATGAGTCTAGTCAACCTCATTGTAGACACAAGAGCCCCACTCGATGTGCCCAGACATTGGAATTTGCTAAACCTAAGCCACAAGCTGCTCACTAGTTGTAATTCAGAATTACCTCTGACCTTTTTAGGTTTAATGAAGGTCCTCCCCCATGTTAATTGTACTAGTAGTAGTGGACTAACCCACCTACAACTTGATTAAATATAACATAAATGTGTTACACTTAGCCTGTTTTATGTAGGGCTGCAGCAAAGATCCAATTGGATCTAGGGGTCTCAATCAAATTCACATTTACTCCGAGCCTGCCCCATTATTTTAAAATAAAAATAATAAGTTAATCATTTTTAACTTGTACATATAGAATATAATTGCATAAATATATAAATGAATTATGAATTATGAATTATATATATAATCCATGTATATGTGTGTATATGAAATTTAATTGGATTGGATAGGGTCAAATCTGACAAATCTGAATATGTAAACAGATTATCTGAATCCAAAATAATCAGATCAGGTGCTGCATTTTTGGACTCCATTAATATCCATTGTTGTGTGTGGTGGACTGGTGGGTGGGGATTATACATTTCAGTATACTGGGTTTGGGTAGGTTGGAATTGGGATTGTTTTCTCGGATGTACCTGAGGGTCTGGAGTTCAATCACCCCCCCCCCTTCTGGTTTATGCGTACTTAAATTGTATATTTTAATAAAATTTAACATAGCAACCACTTCACCTGGAGTAAATTAGGCGATTAAAAGAAGGGAGGAATTGCATTGGCAATTCAGTGTCTGCATCTCATGGTGCAGCAGACAGATCCCTTGTTTCAATATCAGAGAATTATTACCAGGCACTAAGATACCTAAAAAATGCATAGCTATACTATCAGTATGCACCAAGCAGACATGATACAGCCTTAATACAGCCACACCACATCAACCACTACTTAAATTAATGTCAGACAAATAATTAACAACAATATACATCAATGTGTCAAGTACATAGGTTAAAAAAATCTTATAATGAAGTTGTATACAAACCTGAAAACCAAAAGCATACTCCAAAAGATCAAACATATCCAGATTTCGCAAAGCAGGAACCTCAAAATCCTCAGGAATCTTAGGAAAATGTTCAGGATATCTTAGTGCATATATCGCAGCTCTAACCTGAATCAATTATCATTAACAAACAGTCAACTTGATGCTAAAAGTTTTTTTATCAGCAACAGAAAACGGAATTTTATTAAAGAAAAGATATAGCAGTACAACATGATGCTAAAAGTTGTGATTTAGGTAAACATTCATTTCTGGGAAAGAAGCAAATAAAGTGTAGTGTCAAATTGAAACCTATACAAGCATATCAGGAAGAAGCTCATATGAATGCTGAGAACTGGTTAATCATGATTATTGGCTAATGTCTATATTTTTTAACATAGGATGTGCAATACATCAAGCAAATGTGAAGTGTTAAATAAACTTGAGGTATATCAATGACAAGATTGGGCTTACTTCTGGGAAGACTCCAATCGCATTGGTTAAAGATGGTGCATCTAAAGGTACTATATTGTAAGGTGTAAGTTCTCCAGACAATGCAGCACCTGATTTCTTTATCCTTCTTAACTGAAAAAATGGCAAGGTAATCATCAAGTTAGTTGTGGTTTCCAATCAATAATTCATGTCATAAAAATCATTATCTAAAAATAATAAAAATCAATGACTCAGACCATAATGAGTGTATAGATAATAATTAAACACTATAGCCCTAATGGGGAATCTTCTGTAGAAAACAAAAACAAAATTGCCCAGAAAGAATTTACTAATTGTAATGGATGATAAACTGAGAACCAAATTATTACAAGATAATGGATACATCTCAAAGCTCATTTTTGGCAGCACATCAATTCTATTTAGCAAACACTATCCACTTGCATTTGTTTTCTATCAATAACTAAAATGATTTCTTAAATGAAGGTACTATATATTAGTATAACAGAAAATAAGATGTCTCAGGATAGAGTTTCAGGGACTGTTTTCTATACAATTCAAAACAGGCACCATAACAGTGATGAAACATGGAGGTGGTGGATACAGATACTATTAAAAGAAAAAAAAAAAAAAAAAAACAGAAAGGATACAAGGAAGGTGAGCAGAGATCACCTGAAAGAGAGAGAGAGAGAGAGAACTCCAAATCCAACAACCCTTCCTGACACAAGCACAAACAACAAGAAAAGGCAAAAAAAAACAACTCTCAACCCAAAAAAACTAATACAAGCAGCCAAACTAGCTCAAAACTAGTAGCTTCTAGACACCCATAACCCTAGTACCCAAAAAGCGCCAATGAGCCAAAGAAGCCACCAACACCTAGAAAACCAGTCTAGGAACTTTGTACTTCTTGCTTGCAACACCAAAGGGGTGTATGAAGATTCCCCCTTTTTCCTTTTTTGATGAGCAAGAAGATTCTATCTTTCCCTTTTATTTTGATTGGTAACCTTGCTTCTTTCCTTCCAGCTCCCAGTCTTATTAATCCACATGGTAAAGAATGGAGGTTAAGGGTGATTTCAAGGTGCGTATTGTGTGGATGCTTCAGGGGCCATTGCTTGCTATAATGGTGAAGTCTTGGGCAGAAAAGCATGAGAAAGCGGGTTTGAGTCTGAGAGAAGTGACTTTGTGACAAAGGTTAGGTCTGTATCCAGTCCACCCTACTCAAGACCCTAGATAGCTGGGAGCAAATTTGGGTAATGACCTTTTTAGGGTAAATCTATGATGCAAGAAAGGTATAATTCCAGAAGAACTTTGATCAATCAAAACTCCCTCTGAATTTTGATGAAAGCCAACTGATTGACTACAACTTTTATGATACCAGTTGATTGGTTATAAGCTTTTTGAGATATCATGCCTTTCCAGTATCATAGTCAGGCCCATCTTTTTGTTATGTGGCTGCTTTGAGATTTTTGGGTCATTTGGTCCTTCCAAAATCATATCAAGGAAGTAAAGAAACATGGCATCTGAACTGAAATATCATTCAGATGGATCCCATGGTAAACTAATTCTCTGGAATGGCTACTTAGTTGGGATTGGAGTTGAGATGGCTGATCAATGCCACTCGACTATCCTTGAGTGATCTCTCTTTTGTCTGTTTTCTCAGCTTTTGCTTCTGTGCCTTGGGGGCCTCACTTCTGTTAGGACACCTTTTGTTTTATATTTTCTCCCTTGTTGATTCATGCATTCTTTGATCACATTACCATCAAAAGAGTAGTATATTTTAGGAAAACAATTAGAATTTAACATCTCAAAGACATTTCAAATCTTTTAAGCCTCTTATCATCATTTATTCCAGCAATGCTACTTTTGCCAACTTCACCTCCGAACTTGTGGCCCACTAAAACGAAGTTCCTAACCTACTACAGAAACCCAAAGGTGAGAAGTGATAATAGAGCATTCTACCTCTCACCACTCTACCCTCTAATGAAGTTCACTCTATCAGTTCCACTAAAAACCCAACTTCTACTAATTATAGTAAAAGAGAAGAAACAAGAAACAAGAGGATACAAGGCCTAAAAAAATAACAAAAACAAGAAAAAAACTACACACACCCAAGAAGAGGAACCAGGAACACAAACATAAATCCACCAAGGGAATGTACTAGGAAATTTGTGTTTTCCAATACCTCATCAGCAGTCAAATTAGGTAATCTCAAGAACCAGGAGGAAAATCAGGTGCTAAACCGAGAAGCCAGTAATCCAGCCTCATAAATGAAGTGATGCAATCTTTAAGGCCGGATAGTGGCCCATTCAAAGATGATCCAAGAATCTATCTCCATTAATATCCTCCCTAGACCCAAAGGACCATGAATTCTCAACCTCTGTAGAAAACTAAGATTCAAGCCCTTGCTAAATCACTAGTTCACTAAGCCTCCTACATAAGATATCTACAACAAAGACCATCATTACCCAGTTCTTAAATGAGAATGTTCCCAGGCCTATCTAAAAGGAAAATAGCATTGTCAATTTTGAAATCCCTCATAACTCCTTCCCAAGCCAATTCCAAGAAGATCAGAAGCAGCAGTTAACATGCAAGACCTCAAAAGGTGGATATAGGGCAGTCCAGGAAATAATCTCTAATAACAAGGGACTCCCCACCAAAGATCATTCTAAAAAATCTTACCTTATAGCACATGACACTAATCCAAGAAGGAGATACAAACACTGTTATAAAGAAAACTAATGAACCAAAAGAGATGCAAAATGAAATATCATTTGAGTTACAATTTATACTTAGATGCAAATCATGTATCCTCAAAGCTCAAGCCCAAGTATAAAACCAAGAACATGAAAAATACCTCCTCTGTAATAAGTCTGGCTACCCCATCAGGATCTGCATCTTTGCAAAGTGCCTCCATTACCTCAACTAAGGCCCTTAAAGTGGCAAACACTCTTTTCATTTCCACAGACCTTAGTTCCAACCTGAAACAAGAAGTAAAATCTAGATCAGTTATTACCTTCCTAAAAATTTGTTATCTTTCTTATGTCTGCCAAAGCAAATACACAGAGAGAGAAGCTGAACATACTCCCCAAAGTTGGCACTGAATGTTCCAGATTCCCTCCGTTTCTGCTCCTCTCTTTGGATAGCATCCACCCTATGTCGTTTCTTATAGAGTTGGTAAAATTCCCACAGGCGCTCAAGATCACGATTACGATCAATTCTTGCTCCACCTCTCTTGGCAAGTTTTTGCTGTCATATCCAACAAATAGTTAAACCAAAAGATAATCAATCCAACAGATAGAAAAATATAAAAGTAGTGAAAAAAGAAAGCTAATTGGATTCACAATTTAGCTGAAAATTTATAGACACTACCAACAAACTTGCATAGAGACATTGTGCCACTCAAATGTCAAACTTGCAGTAATACCTTAATTACGGACATTAAACCAGTTTTGAACTGTAGTACACCTCTACCCTCACTGTTTGGATCAAGGTTCTGTGCCATTGAATATGCTTGCTCGCACACTAAACACCAAATGAAAGATTTTGTTTGAATTATAACCATGAAAGTAATAAGAAGCAAAAAAAATCAAATAAAAGAAAGAGCTTTCACACCAAAAACATAAAGGAAAATGGCACGAACCCCACTACCTTCGCTGAGAGATATGAACCAATATTTTTTTTGATAAGTAGATATGAACCAATAATAAGCATAACTTTTTGTAACATGCAGGACAGATACACAAGTAAAAGATTGAATCCAAGTAAAAGTTCATAATGGACCTAGATCATACTAAAGAGAAGACATAATCAAGGATCAAAATATGTATCGTATCAGCAGGTCACCAGTACTCTAAATAAGGGTCTTTTGGGGTTTTAACCAATTTCAGGGATAGGCAGGCCTAAGACTAACCCCCCTGGCCAATTTTGACCAAAAATAAAGTATTGTCGGTTGAACTGTCAAACACCTAATACACAGAATCGTGGACTTCAGGTGTATCGATACTTTGTACCTTAAGCATAATTAACAATCGAACACTGACCAAGTCAGATCCAGAGTGTCAGTGTTAACTTGCTCAGTAGTTCTTCATCAGTCATTTCTTCTCTCCTTTCTTGGCCTCCTAGTTCTTTCAACAACAGTATTGTCTTTTCGTGCAACATCATTCCCAATGCAATATGTTGGAATATTAGGATGAAAGAAATAGTAGGATCTTTGACAGAAAGCAAAAGACTTTTATGCACCTTTATGTGGATTCTTGCAACTTCATGATGGATTTAGCTTTGACATTAAGGCTGTGTTTGGTTGCAATGCAAATAAATTTGTACTGATATAAAACTATGACAGTGCAAATGATTTGAGTGTAATTCTGATATATTTTTGTTTCAAATTTTAGCTTATTTTGTTTGATTGCAGTACATGAAGTAAATTAAGACATGAAGCTGAATAAAGTAAAACCCAAAAATAAAATTGAACGACAATTTACATTTTTTTTCATTTGTACTCCCATGCATTTGTACTAGTGCAAATAAAACTGTACTGCAACCAAACACAGCCTAAGGGATTTAGCACATTTAAGATGATATATTTTGTCTTCGGTTGGAATGCAATCTTGAGAGTAGAGAGTCATAGTTTTCAAGGCGCCAAGGCAAGGCTAGGTGACTGGTGGCGCCTTATCGCCTAGGCGATGGATTTTTTTATGTTAAAAGCATAGATCCTAGGGTAGTTCCCTAGGCACCATAACCATATTTCTTTAATAATTTTTCATGATTTTCATAAGAAAAGTATAAATTTCATATTAAAGTATAGAAAAATCAACATATTCATGAAAAGAAAAGGAAGAAGGAAAATAAAATTCAAAAAATATAGGGGCTGAACCCTTATTTTTTTATAGGAAAAGAAGAAAATAAAAAGTATTGGTAGTAGTAGTAGTAGTAGTAGAAGAAGAAGAATGTAGAGAAGATGGGCCGAATGGACCATAGGCTGTTTATCCTTCTTTATTTTTTATGTTCTTTGTTGTAATGGGCCTTAATCTGGGCTTTATTCTTTCTTGCTTATGTTTTTTAATTTTCTGCCCAACTAGGGGCCTCTCTGTAAATTATTAAAGTTTAACTTAATGAAATGGAATTACGGATGTAAGAGAGAAGGTTATGTCTTCTTTTGATTTTCTGCAACTTTTTAAACAGTCCTTTCTTTTCAAAAGGCTGTTTTTCTTCTTGGTATCAGAGTAGGCTCGACTTTTCACTCTTTTCACCTCTTTTTTCCCATGCACAATGTGTATGGAGAACTGAATCGAATGAATAGTTAAAGGAACCTATTTCAGCCCAGTTGTTACTAGTTTCTAGAGAGAAGGGGACTGGTTTTGTCTTCTTCCTGACAAATTCAAGTGTGTTGCCCGAAACCCTAATTTTCTGGAGAAATCTAATTGCGGGCCCCATAGGGAGTTTGACCTAAGCGCTCAGTGACTGAAGGTCTTCTCATCCTTCATCTTGAAGATCAAATCAACTGGATTGGTGTTCTGTGAAGTCTACAAGGAGCAGTTGAGATTTCTCTGTTTCTCCCGGCTTTCGGGTGTGACACAAGTACCTGGTACGACTGCATAGAGGTTGGCTCACAACACAGTTTTTGTTCTGTCTTCATTTGTCGTTATTCGAAGTTGTTAGAAGTTATTTTCGAAGTATTTAAGAAGATGAACCCTTCAAAAGTTGAAAACAAGCATGTTACTAAATCCAGACAGGTTCCAGGAGCCTCTGTAGACTCTCTAATGGCTGTGACCACAGTCAAGCTGGATGGAACTAATTATCTGGCTTGGTCACAACCAGTCAAAATTCATATCTGCAGTAGAGGCAAATGGGGCTTTATCTCCGGGAGCAAGAAGGCTCCTTCGAAAGATGATCCATCATATGAAAAATGGATGCAAGAAAATTATACTGTTATTGAATGGCTTGTGTAACTCAATGCAACCGCAGATTAGTCAACACTATTTGTGGATGAATTCAGCAAAGGAAATTTGGGATAGTGTTGTTGAAACCTATTCCCAGAAATTAAATGTGGCCAGGGTTTACAAGCTGAGAAATGATGTGAAAATTTTGAAACAGGGGGAAAAACCATTAGCTGTATATTTCTCAATATTGAAGTCTTTATGGCAAGAAATTGATTTGATAGAAGCTATAACCTGAGACACCACTAATGATGTTGAGACCTACAAGAAACTGGTTGAGAGAAACAAGGTGTTTAAGTTTTTGACAGGGCTGAATCCAGAGTATGACATTACAAAACAAAGAATTTTATCCAAGGATAGTGTTTCACTGTCTCAAGCCTATGCCTTGGTAAATAGTGAAGAAAGCAGGAGACTTGTCCAGGTCCAAGGGGTTGGTCTAAATGATCACTTTGCTAATATGAGAGTGAAACCCAAGGGAGCTACAGGGACCCTAAGTAGCTCAGGGAAGAAAGAAATTATTTGTGAGTACTGTAAGAAGTAATAAGCCAAAACACACTAACGACAAGTGTTGGAAATTGCATATTGAGCTTCTTCCTCTTCGGTTTCAAAAGAATTCCGATAATATGAAGGCAGGGAGTGCCAATATTGTTGTTGGTCCAGATAGTGACAGATACCAAACTAAAGAGATTGACTGCTAGTGAGCAGCTAGCAGCTATGAAAGCAGAATATGAGAAGTTTGGGAGGATGATCATTCACCTAGAGGGTGTGGCCTCTTTTTCCAACCCTCCAAGAAATTCAACATCTTCTACATTTGCTCATTCAGGTATGCAGGCTTCTACCAATCATGCAACTATTTCAGGTAATCGTAGGATCCCTTAGATTATTGATTCTGGTGCTTCTAATCATATGACCAGCCTTTCCACTTTGTTTCATATAATTTACTTCCTGGCCGTGACAAAATCACCCTAACAGATGGCTCTCTTGCCCCTATCTCCGACAAGGGAACCATCAAGGCTACAGATTCTTTGGTAGTTCCTTCTACTCTTCATGTACCCAAGCTAAATACAAATTTGTTATCTGTAAGTAGCCTAACCAAGTCATTGAACTGTTGTGTTAACTTCTTTCCTTCCTACTATGTTTTTCAGGATCTGGAGTCTCAGAAAGTGATTGGGAATGGTCATGAGGTGAATGGAATATATCTGTTGGACACTCATGGACAGAGAAAAGTTGCTTTTGGGTCTACATCTACAAAATCCATCAGTCGAGTCATGTTATGTCATTTTCGTTTGGGTCATCTTTCTTTTTCTGCATTAAGTCATTTATTCCCAGAACTGTTTAAGGGAATTAGTCTGTCCAGTCTTCATTGTGAGTCGTGTGAATTGTCAAAACATTGTAGAAGCAGTTATCCTTTAAGTAATAAAAGATCTTCTCATTTTCATATTGTGCACTCTGATGTGTGGGGGCCTTACCACTTACCTTCTATGGGTGGTTACAAATATTTTATCTTGTTCATTGATGACTTTTTTCGGTTCACTTGGATATTTTTTATGAAGTCCCGTGATGAAGTTCCTAAACTTGTGAGGCAATTCCAAGAATCTGTCATAACTCAGTTTGATACCTGAATTAAAATTTTCAGATCCGACAATGCAAAAGAATATTTTGAGAAAAACCTGCCCTGCTATCTCATTGATTTGGGGGTTATTCACCAAAGCTCTTGTATTAGAACCCCATAACAGAATGGAGTTGCTGAAAGAAAAAATCGGCATATTGTTGAAGTTGCAAGAAGTATTATATTTGCCTCACATGTCCCTACAAAATTTTGGGGTGATGTTGTTCTCACTACAACCTACATAATCAACCGTATGCCATCCAGGGTTTTGGGGTTTAAGTCTCCCTTTAGTCTTCTTCATTCGGGCAAGGATCTTTTTCCTATTCCTCTTCGTGCCTTTAGCTGCACTTGTTATGTACATATCCGAAGTGTCCAGAGACATAAATTTGAACCAAAAGCCCATAAGTGTATCTTCCTTGGTTATTCCCCCATACAAAAGGGTTACTGTTGTTTTAATCCTAAGACTGACACTCGATATGTCTCAATGGATGTCACCTTTGATGAGTTATCTTCCTATTGAGATTCTTCTCAGGAGAGGCATTGTCCAAAAGGGGAGAATTTGTCACAGTTATTTGCTCTTCCCCTTCCTGTCCCAGTTGAATCTTCTGTTGAGACTCTTCCTCCTTCAAATGAGTTAAGGGAGGATCAGTCATTTCATTCCCATTCCAGCGTTCCTATCCCTCCTCCTTTACCTCCTCGTCTTCTTTTTAATCCCAAGTTGTACCAATGGCAGAGAACCAAAAATGAGCAGATTGTTTCCCCTACAACACATGAGCCTCCGGCACTTCCAGTCACAGAAGAAACAACAGGTATTGATACAGCCCCTTTGGAGTCATCCTTCCCAAACCTTAATATCCCCATTGCTATTAGGAAAGAAAAAAAGAAGTGTACTGCACATTGCATTTCCAAACACCTTTCTTATAGTTTGCTCTCTCCTTCATATTTTGCCTACCTTTCTTCTGTTGCTTTTAACCCAATTCCTAGGTCTGTGTCAGAAGCTCTTACTATTCCAGAATGGAGGGATGCTATGAGAACAGAAATTGATGCCCTGCACAAGAATAACACTTAGAAAGTGGTTGATTTGCTTGAAGGGAAGGATCCGATAGGCTGTAAGTGGGTTTTTACTATCAAATATCATGTTGATGGCACTATTGAAAGGTACAAGGCTAGGATGGTTGCAAAAGGTTATACACAGACATATGGGATTGATTATTTGGAGACCTTTGCTCCTGTTGCCAAGATGATTTCTGTGAGAGTTCTGTTATCTCTAGCTGCACACTTAGGCTGGCAACTTTATCAGCTGGATGTAAAGAATGCATTTCTGAATGGAGAGTTACATGAGAAGGTCTATATGTCTCTTCCTCCAAGGATGTATGAAACAGATATGAAAGAGAAGGTCTGCAAGTTGAAGAAATCTCTTTATGGACTTAAACAGTCCCCTAGAGCATGGTTTGAAAGGTTTAGGGCTGCCCTTGTTAGCTTTGGCTATGTACAGACACAGTCTGATCATACCCTCTTTGTGAAGAGGAGAGGGTCCTTCGTCGTTTACCTGATTGTGTATGTTGATGATATTGTTGTGACTAGTAATGATGTATTAGGGATTAATGATCTCAAATCTTTCCTTCATACAAAGTTTGAGATCAAAGATCTGGGGGAATTGAGATACTTTCTTGGCATAGAAGTTGCTAGATCCAAGGACGGGATACTTATCTCTCAGAGAAAGAATGTACTTGATTTGCTCTCTGAAACAAGGAAAATGGGTGCTAGACCAATTGCTACTCCTATTGATACGAGTCATAAACTCTCTGCTTCAGATGGAATATTGTTGAAAGATAAGGGAGTCTTCCAGAGACTACTTGGAAAACTTCTCTATCTATGCATGACTCGGCCAGACATTGCACATGTTGTCAATTGCATTAGTCAATTCATGCATGCTCCCAAGGATACTCACATGGCAGCAACAAAGCATATTCTGTGTTATTTGAAGGGTTCCCCTAGAAAGGGAATTCTATTTGCTAAGCATAGCCATATGAAACTTGAAGCCTACGCAAATGCTAATTGGGCCGGAAACATTGATAACAGAAGATCTATGTCTGGGTACTGTAGCTTGGTGGCAAGTAATATTGTTTCTTGGAGAAGCAAGAAACAATCAATTGTTGCCCAATCTTCAGTCGAAGTTGAATACAGAGCCATGCCTCATGGAGTTTCTGAACTACTGTGGCTTAGATCCTTGATGGAGGAACTGGGTATTGAGCAAGATAAGCCAGAATCAGGCTGCCATCAACATTGCTCACAATCCAGTGCAACATGACAGAACTAAACATATTGAAGTTGACAGACACTTCATTCAAGAAAGAGTGGCTTTTGGAGAAGTGTGTCTACCTTTCATCACTTTTGAAGGACAGTTAGCTGATTTCCTCACCAAGGGCATTCCCAAGGCTAAACTTCAGCATGATTCTGGCAAACTTGGCATGATTAACATCTATGCTCAGCTTGAGAGGGAGTGTAGAGAAGATGGGCCCAATGGCCCATAGGCTGTTTATCCTTCTTTATTTTTGATGTTCTTTGTTGTAATGGGCCTTAATTTGGGCTTTATTCTTTCTTGTGTTATGTTTTTTAATTTTCTACCCAACTAGGGGCCTCTCTGTAAATTATTAAAGTTTAACTTAATGAAATGGAATTAGAGGTGTAAGAGAGAAGGTTATGCTCGAAAATCTCTTTCTCTGAACCCTAGTTGCCGCCCCCTTCTTCTTCTTCTTCTCTCTTCTTGAAACCTGATTTCTACTACTTTCTTTTGATTTTCTGCAACTTTTTAAACAGTCCTTTCTTTTCAAAAGGCTGTTTTTCTTGTAAGAAGAAGAAGAAGAGGAGGAAAATGTGCTGATTAGATAAAACTTTAAGTTCTTCCTTACTTATTGGTTCAGGTTTTTAAGCCTTTGAGGGTTCAATACAGCATTTAGCAATGTTTGTGTTGATTAAACCCTAATAAATAAGAAAATAATAAAAAGAAATTAGTATATAAACACACAAAATGATTATTTTAGTTTAATAATGTCTATTTTATAATTATAATCTCAAAAAAGAATGAATAAAAAAGTATTTATAGTAGGAAGTAGAAAACTACTTGGCGATTAGGCGAGGCGAGCCTCAAAGGGCACCTTGTCGCCTAGGCATCACCTTGACAACTATGTAGAGAGTTATACACTTTAAGGGTTTTTATGGGAAGAATATTGGTCTCTTGCTTTTGGAAAATATGGCACTGAAGGGGATGACCACACCAATTATCGATGGCATTTGGTGTTGATGGCTGGCGATAATCGATGGTAACCAGTGGGGATGACCGGTGATAATCGAAGGCATCATCATTATTTCCCTCGGAGGTTTAGAGAGTTTTGAAATCCTAGGGGAAGACAAGAAGAAAGAGAGCTCTCAAACCTCCAACGATGGCCAACCGGAGGGGCAGTTAGAGTAAAGGCAAACCTCGAATCCATTTTCCTGAAAGTGGACAGTGGGAAGGTGGAGGAGAGATTATGTGGAGATGTGCTCGTGCTGCCTTGACTTGGACTCTTTGGGAAGAAAGGAATCTCAGAATTTTTCAAGATAAGGAAAGGAACAGCCAAGATTTGAAAGACTGTGTGTTAAACAGGGCAATACATTGGCTGAAGACCTTGGAAATCTTTCGTCAATTCTCCTTTAATGACATTTGGAGAAATTGGTCCACCCGAAGGCTCAATTAAGTTGAACTTTGATGGAAGCAGCATGGGTAATCCAGGATTATCCGGAATGGAGGTGCTTTGAGAAATGAGAAGGGAGAGATTTTGTTGCTCTACTCAGGTCCTTTGGGAATTGGGAATTCCATCAGAGCAGAACTTTTAGCTGCTGTACAAGGGGTCCAATTTGCAAACCAGCTGGGGGTACAACAACTAATAATCGAGGGGGATTCCAAAGTGGTGATGGGTTGGTTGAAAAATTCTGAAGAGGCTATGTGGCAATACAAGAATGAAATGAAGAAATTTAGTTGGTTGACAAGGAATATGTTGGTCATTGTACAGTGGGTGGGGAGATCAGCAAATACCTTGTCAGATGTGTTAGCTAAGCAAGGGGTAAATAGGGACGAATTATTTTGGGCTCAGTTGTGATTCTTGTTTTTCTTTCCTAGTTTACTTGTAAGTTTCAAGGAGGGGCTGCAGCTCGCGCCTCTCACTGGGATGATGTATGAACTCACTCTAATTTGCTTCTGAATCAATAAACTTACTATTATTCATCAAAAAAAAGGTGGAGGAGAGATTGAACTTCCTACAATCTTGCTTGGTGGGAACATTCGATTGGAAGGATTTTTGGTAGACGAAATCCAAGTATGAAAAAGCCTATGATCATGTTAATTGGAATTGTTTAGACAAAGTCCTGGAAAAGATGAGTTTTGGGCAAAAGTGGAGAAATTGGATGAAAGTTTGAGTTTCTTCCCCCCAAGTTTTTTATTCTGATTAATGGTCAATCTGCAGGCTTTTTTGAGAGCTCTAGAGGGTTAAGGCAGGGAGACCCCCTTTCTCCCCTTCTCTTTATTTGTATTGCAGAGATTCTTACTCTATTTAGTCAGAAGGCAGCAGCTTCTGGTCTGTGGGAAGGGTTTGTAATTTCCCCAAGGGGTGAAAAAAGTGAACATCCTTCAGTTCGCGGATGACACCTTATGTTTTTTAGATGCTTCTCTTGATCAGTTGGATAATCTACTAGGGATCCTCAGTTGGTTTGAAGTTGTCACAGGTTTGAAAGTCAACCTTAACAAAAGTCAAGTCATCCCAATGGATGATGTCCCTAACCTCGAAGTGTGCTACTGTTTTGGCTAGCCAAGTGGATCAGCTTCCAGTTAAGTATCTGGGCCTTCCATTGGGGGCAAAATGTTCCTCTGTTGCCATATGGGATCCAATTATTGAAAGATTGGAAAAGAAGTTGTCATCTTGGAAGGCTAAAAAGTACTCTCTCTAATCTCCCTACATACTTTCTGTCCCTTTTCCCTATCCCAAATAAAGTGGATAGGAAAATAGAGACTCTCCAAAAAAACTTTTTGTGGAGGGGTTGGGAGGAAGAAAGAAAAATCCACCTTGTGAATTGGAACCAAATCTGTCTTCCTAAGGAAAAAGGGGGTCTTGGTCTGAGAAGAATCAAGGTGAAAAATTCAGCTCTGTTATGTAAATGGATCTGGAGATTTGCCACTGAAAGAAGAGCTTGGTGGAGAAGCCTAATTGCATCTAAATTTGGGGTTGAGTGGCGTAACTGGAAAACTAAACCCCCCCCCCCTCCTAACTGGAGTTATTCCTTGTGGAAAAATATCATGAAAGTTGCTCCCTTGTTTGATGGGGGAATCAGCCTCAAAGTCAGTAAGGGGACAAAATCAAGTTTTGGAAAGATCATTGGTGTTTGAATCATTCCTTGGCTAAAGAATTCCCTCTTATCTTCTAGTGTGCCTCCAACCAGGATGCCTCAGTTGCTGAAACTTATTCAATTTTGGGTAATGAAGTGATTTGAGCTCCTCAGTTCAAAAGAGGTTTTTTTGACTCGGAAGTCTAAGAAGCTTCAAATCTGTTGGAGACTCTACAGGCTCAAATCATTGATCATAATTAGGATGACCAGTGGAATTGGATTTGGTCCAAGGATGGTGTTTTTTCAGTCAAATCAATGGCTAATAAGCTTGGTAATAGAGTGGCAATGGAAGGTTTCCCTGCAAAACAGATTTGGAACCCCACCTACCCCTCTAAAGTTAATTTTCTAGTCTGGACAATGGCTTTGGACAAATGTCTGTTCCGAACCAATCTTGAGAGAAGAGGGTTGCAGATTTTTTTTTTTATCAATAACGTCAACTTCATTAAATTAAGAGAATAGAGGGAAAAGAATACAAAGGGAGATAAAATAACTTAGCTCCCCAAAAACAGAAAACACAGGGAATGCAAAGAAAATTAAAAACTAGCCCAAAAAACAGCCTCCCTATTCACTCCTTGCTTGGCCAACCCATCCGCAAATGAGTTGGTACTCCTCTTCACCCAGCTGTACTGAATCTCAATGTCCCTACCTAGCCATAAGAACTGTTTTTTCTCATTGTTAAAGTTCCACAAACCACTGTCCTCTGTCTTCAACCAATTAACCACCACCTTTGAGTCACCTTCCAGAATCAAACGGCTAATATTTAAATCTTTTGCTCTTTGAATTCCTTCAAGCGCTGCAAGGATCTCAGCCCTAAGAGAGTCACCTTCTCCAATAGGGCCAGAGAATAAAGCAGTAACAATCCCTTCATCATTCCTGAAGACTCCTCCAATCCCAGAGGGCCCTGGATTCCTTACACTGCTGCCATCAAAATTCAGCTTTATAAAGCCCGAGGGGGGAGGGGACCAGGACGGACAAAGAGTCATCTTGCATCTAGCAGTGAAAGCAATCTCTTTCCAGTTTCTTAGTAAGTCATCCATAGGACAATCTGAAAACAACTCCAAAGATTTTAACCAGTGGACCGCTCTTATGAGGATTCGACCAAGAGGGTTGCAGATTCAGGATAAGTCCAGTGTCCTTTGTGATGATCATCTGGAAACTATGGACCATATATGCATTCATTGCCCTTTTGTTGCTCGAGTGTGGCATCACTTCTTGAAGACAGTGGGGATTTGTTGGGTCATGCCTAAATCAACTAAGGAGTTACTCTACTGCTAGAAAATCAATAATTTGAATAAAAGAGGGAAATTGGTTTGGACCACTATTCCGGCAGCTGTGATTTGGGCCATTTGGCCTGAGAGAAACAACAGAATTTTTAATCAAAAAGTGAAAGGGGCTGAGGATATAGTTCAGCTGGCTGTTAGTAAACTGCTTTCTTGGATATCAGTCACTCCTGAATTCAGACACTCAAATGTAACTCATCTATTGAGAACTCAGTCAATCTGGTGCTTGTAATGGGAGTCCCTCAGGCCTGTCCATTTGTGGGCAGGTTCTGTTTTGTACTTTTATGAGTCAGTTTTAATAAATTTATCTTACCTTTTCAAAAAAAAAGTATGGGTTACCAGAGCGTGTGACTGTTTTCAAAGTGTCGATGTGAGGCAAATTGATGGTGAAAGGTGGTTGTTCGTCCTCTCCTCTGAGGAAGAAGCCTGGAAAATTCTAAACATTGGTTCAGAATGCAGCAACGGGGGCCTTTTTCCATCTCGAGACTTGGTCTAAGAACGTAGAGTTTGGCATAAGGAAGAAGATATCCAAGGCCACATTTGGATAAGAGTCTTTGGTTTGTTGTTACACCTGTAGAGCAATGAAGTTGCCCGGAAAATAGGAGACCTCTACGGTGGTTTGTGGAAGTAGATGATGGCAAAGCTTACAAAGAATCTTTCGAGTAGCTAACTTGTTTTTCAAAGAAGTTGTTCGGTTGCATGGATTGCCAAGATCTATCACATCAAATCATGACACAAGATTCCTTAACCACTTTTGGAGAACTTTATGGAAGTGTATGGGTACAACCCTACAATATAGCAATACATTTCACCCACAAACAAATGGACAAACTGAAGTGGTTAACCGAAGCTTAGGCAACTTGTTGAGGAGCCTAGTTGGAGACTACTTAAAGCAATGGGATCCTATCCTACCACAAGCTGAATTTGCCTTCAATGATTCAATTAATAAATCTACAAGGAAGACTCCTTTTGAGGTTGTGTACGATCGGTCACCTAAAAGTGTTGTTGATCTAGTTCTTATAACAGGGTTGCGGCGAGTGAGTGATGATGCCGAAGCTTTAGCTAAATCCATCAAGAGATTCAAGAGAATGTACGATAGAAGCTGAAAGAAAGCAACCAAAGGTATAAAGAAGCTAAGGATAAGCATCTTCGGATGAAAGAGTTTCATGAGGGCGATCTAGTCATGGTTTATTTGCAGCCTGAGAGGTTTCCCATTGGGACCTACCATAAGTTGAAGCAAAAAAAGATTGGTCCATGTCAAGTGCTAAGACGGTTTGGTGACAATGCATATGAAATTGAGCTACCAGCTAATTTGTCGATTTCACCCATTTTTAATGCAGCAAACCTCTTTGATTGCCATGGGGATCTAGAACTAGCAACGAAGGATGGGCGAGGACAAGCACAAAGGGCCAGTAGTTCTAATGAGTTTGACCGAGTAGAGGGTGTAGAAGATGTTCGAGTCACCAACACTTGAAATGGGACTTATTTTGGGTTATTGGTCAAACGGAAAGGGAAACCATCAACTGAGAACTCCTAGATTAGTGAAGAGGAGTTTATGAAGCTAGATGGAAACATGTGCAAGGCTACTAAAATTGTTGCTTGCATAGGGTCGAGCTCTTTTTAACCCGACGGGAATGATGAGGCAAAAAAACAGTGTGGATGTATTCTGTTTTGCATGTTTTTTGTAATGGGATCCCAAATTGTTGTCTTTGGGTAGCTTTGTTGACAGTTTGGGTCCAGGGGTATTTTCGTCATTTTACAAGTCAAGTTTTTTGTCAAGGGCAGTTGGGTGCATTTCTGTTGGGTTTTGGTCTCTTGGGTCTTTTTTGTAACAACACTTATCTTTTGAGGGCTCATTTGAAGTTAGTTTTGTTCTTAAGGCTCCGTTTGTTTGCGATGTATTTATGTACCCCGGTTCGCATTTGCGAGCGTTTGTTTGAAACGTAAAAAAGTAATCATTATCATAGCAAAAATATATTTTCTGACACTTTTGTACTCTGAGAAGAGAGCATTACTGTACCTATTTTTTTATGCAATTTTGTGTTCTTTTGATAATTAACTTTTTGACAAAACTTAATGCATTGGAGCATAAGATAGTTGGAGCATTTAATGATGGGCCCACACTTTTGCACCGAATTCAAACAAACAAGATGAATGCAAAAACGGTTTAAAATGTGAACCGTGTTTGCATTCATGAACCAAAAAATGGGTAAATATGTAGTGTACATATTTGCATTTGCATTGCAACCAAACGCAGCCTAAGGAGTTGCTTGTGAGAGGGAAACATTCTAGGGGCTTATGTGTAAATATTTTAACTGGCTTGTCCAGCAAGCCAGTGGGTCTTATAAAAGAGAAGGGGGCTGTTTCTATAGGGGTCTTTTTTGGTTCTTTCTCTCTTGTTTGAGTTGTAGCTCAACCCCAAATAGGGTTTCAAGTGTTGGGAGCTTGGGTTTTGAAGAGTCAACCCATTTTTGGCACCTTCCAATCCCTCTATCACTGCGCGTCCGTGCAGGAGGCCAGTTTGTTGCCATTATTACTATAGCGAACTATTCCACAGTAGGAGTTTTACTTCAGGCTCAGGTCTGAAATCCCTAAACATCCAACTTATTTGTTGTTTTCAGCTTGGTATTTCTTGCATTTATTGCTGTATACTTGAGGTACTTGTAGAGATGTAGAGTGATAATTATTGCTGTTGTTTTATTTATTGTGGTCCTCACTACTGTTGTTAGTTAGTTCTCTTTATATTTGTTGCTAGGTTGTTGTTAGCAATGTTAGTTTATTAGTTATTTGCATATGTAAGCAGTAGGGTCATTAATGTAATTGCCATCTTATTTTTTGATGCTATTATAAATAGATAAGTGGGGCAACAGCTAAGGCCTATCACTCTTTTCTCTCATCTTTCTCCTCTCTCTTCTTTCTTCCTTTCTTCTTCTTCTCCAATATTTTTTCCTTTTAATTTGCATCAATAATTGGACTGATTACAGTCCAGATTTGCCTACTTGGTATCAGAGCCAATTTAGGGTTTCTCATGTGTGTCTAATCCAGCAGACCACATGAGAATTGCCTAGGACTGGAAGCTTAGAAAGAACTGTTCATCGGCTGATTCTTGGAGGTTACCAGAAGGGTTTAGCAGCTGTCCAAAGGCTTGTAGAGGCTTGGAGAGTGTTTTGGTAATCAAGAAGAACCAGAGAAGGTTAAAAGGATCAAGATTAGGGTTCAGACCAATATTGGAGGTGGCAATCAGAGTTTTCTAGAGTTTTTTCTAGGGTTTGCTCTTAACCCTACAACCAGACTTGACTGTGAACCTATTTGGAAGGTGCGGCTGAGAATTGTTTTTGTTCTCACAAAGATTTCTCCAAGTTTTTTCTTAACCCTACGATCAGACCTGATTATTATCACCTTTTGGGTGATTCCTAAATCTGTTTCAGCATTCCAGATTGTTTTCTAAGTGAATTCTAGACTTGTTTCAACTTCCAAACCTGTTTTTTGGGGGTGAAAACCTTTTTTGGGGAATCCCTTTGCTGAGAACTGGTTTTTCTTGATAGACATATTACAGAAATGGCAGGAGCTGAGTTTAAGACTCAAGGGGGAGGTGTTTTGGGGGATGGAAACATGGGACAAAACAATTTTCAGATCACTACTATTAAATTTGATGGTTCTAATTACTTGGAATGGGCTCAGTCAGCCATGATGGCGATTGGGGGCAGAGGGAAGTTAGGTTATGTGAATGGAGATGTAAAGACACCAGGCAAGGAAGACCCTTCATATGCCAAATGGGTTCAAGAGAACTATTTGGTCATGACTTGACTGTGTAACTATATACAGCCTCATATTAGCTGCAATTATTTGTGGGCAAAAACAGCTAAGGAAATTTGGGAAGTGATGAAGGAAGCCTACTCTCAGCCACTCAATGTTGCTAGGGCTTATGAATTGAAATGTGAAGTAAATAATCTCAAACAAGGAGAGAAGCTGGTTTCAGTTTACTTTTCCATCTTGAAATCCTTATGGCATTAAATTGATCATCTAGAAACTATTGAGTGGAAAGTCAGAAGGATGCAAAAACCTATAGAAAACAAGTTGAGACCAATAGGGTTTTTGAATTCCTAGCTGGTCTGAATTCAGAGTATGATATTGTGAGACAACAATCACTCACAAGGGAGAGTGTAACCTTATCTCAGGCCTATTCTTTAGTGCATAGTGAGAAAAGTAGGAGGAAAGTTATGTAGAAGTTTCAGCCTATGGAATCAGCCCTGACAATGTTCCTGAACAAGAGCTGGTAATAAGAAATCACCAAGGAAAGACTTGCACCACCTTGACTTCTCAATAATTCCAAAAATTATATCACCTTCCCATCAAGCCATGAAACATATTAGTCCAGTTTTTTTCAGATTTTTATTCTCTCTCTCTCTCTCTTCTAACTTCAAAAAGATTTTTCTTGCACATTCTTTCCCCCTAGAAAGAACAAACAAAAGACTTTTTTTATAAATAAGAGGTTTTATTAAATATGCACAAAAAAAAAAACCATTTACAAATGAAGCATCCCTTGAAGAGGAACAATTTTCTGCCTCTCATACACAGCACTACATTACAATTGAACCCAATACAACTTATCATTATTAACCCATTGCTTGGTTAATGTGTCAGCTAGCCCATTTGCAAATCTTTGTATCCATTGTATGCTTATCTGCATAGTCCTTGTCTCTTTGTTAACCATATCTCTTTTACTAACTAACCTACCCATATTCATATCTTTTGCTGTTTGTACTCCATGGATTGCAGCATAAAGTTCAGCCCTTGTAGAGTCTCCAGCCCCAATAGGATCCAAAAACAAAGCTACAATATGACTTTCATTATCCTTAAACACCCCTCCAACTCCCAAGGGTCCCAAGTTTCCAAAGTTACTCCTGTCAAAGTTTAGTTTTATGAAACTATCCTCAGATAGCTCCCATTGCATTTGAACTATCATCTTCTTTGATGAAATTGCAACCACTTCCTCCCATTTTCTTCAGATGCCATCATATGAATAAGGTGAAAAGATATTCAAAGCTTTAACCCAATGTATAGCCCTTCGAATCTATGACCAATTTAGCCATGTTGGTGGATGAAAGAGACGCTCTTTTCTATGACTCTTTTGATACCCTCGATAAGCAGCGAGGTGTATTGGGTAATGAAAACGGACCTGTCAAATAATGTACGAACTTGCTGAAGTGAACTTCTTAGGAATAAACCTTTGTAAGCATAAGTAAGCTCAATAATAAGCACTAAAACAATTCAAAGCAGCATTCCAGTTTTGCTTTAGTCAGTTGAGATCTTGGATAGAAACAGATTTACTTATTAAATAGCACGTTTAATAGTTTGTTCTGCGTTAAGAAAAAAGGACCAGAAAAAAAGAAGTAAACGAATGAACTTACTGATCCTCGCAACATTCGGGTCTTCATCCTGTATCTCATCAGCAGCCTGTAAGATCGCGTCTATATTAGTCGTCCTCCCAAGAGATGGAGGAACAGCACCAGCAAGCCCGCTGGAGGTCCTTTCGTGCCCCTGCCCGGTACTACGAAGCTGCTCTCTCTGTAAGGTCACTCGAACCAGTCGCTCCCAATTATCAAAAACATTTGCCATTTCATCAACCTGGAAATAGAGCCCTAACTCTCGGAGAATTAGAACTCCGGAACAGATCTAGGGCGAAAATTGACCCTTTTTCTTTGTTTCAAGCAGGTTTCATGGATTCCGGGGCGGTAGAACAGTATACACAGCAGGGTGGCAGACACGGTGAGCGAAGACAAAAAGATGAGAATAAACGCGGTGTTGAAAACTTGAAATGGAATGGACACAACTCACTCGAGATCGCAAGGAAAAGAGGAGAGGGGACAGAGAAACAAGAGAGAGGGTCGTTCCTATCATCCTATCTTTCTTTCTGGGTTGGTTTGTAACTTTGTAATGATGAGTCCGAATTTCCTACCCACAATAACTCTACTCACACCTACCGACATAACATCGCAGCACACAGATCAACATATCATCTCATCTTCTCACATGTTAATGTTATGATGCACGGGGAGATTTTTTTTAAAGGTAAATAACTACATTAAACAAAGTGAATATCTACAATGTTGTCAACTGTAGGGATCCCGGTAGGGTAATCAAGTAAAACCAAAAAAAAATATATTGTAGATGAGTTTTTGCCATCTAGGATACCTTATTAAAGTTCCTATTTACAAACGGAAAATTAATAATAGAGTACATATTTGAAACTAAATTCCTAGTACCATCTGTTGAGCATCTGAACATATGAAAATATCCTTTTGATGCCAACTTTGAACTTATGGAGTTTTATTAAAGTCTACATAATTGCAAACAATTCTGCTTGGTCAATAGAAGTGGGATGAGAAGTTCGGCCTCCATTAATTTTTAAACAAATTAAATTTACAGATAATATAATAATACCAAAACTAAATAGTGAATCAGAGATTTTCCCTGCATCAGTTAATATAATTAAATCAGTAGCATTGGAAATGGATAATTGTATTCCACGGAAAGTATTGATTGAATTAGGTTCATGCAATAACTCTATGGACCAAAAAAAAAAGTTTGGTTGACCATATTAGCAATTGTATGTGGTAAAAGTTGCATGCTCCTAAATCATTTTTTATTCCTATCATACCATATGTAATAGCAGGCTATCCATCCTAAGATTTTCAGAAACAATTGATTATCATAAATTTGGTTAGATAAATAGTTAATGCATGAAATCCAAAATCCTTGAAAAATGTTATACAATCGTAGGTTCTAAGGATTCCCAAACAAAATGGCTTGAGAAAATTGACAATGGACAAATAGATGAGTGAAAGATTCTTCTTCCTCCTTGCACATAACACAAAGTTTATCTGAAGAGTCCATAAAAATAAAATTTTTTATTGGTATAAAGTCATTAATTACTCTCCATAAAAAATAATTGATATCGAAGAGGAATAGTAAGTTTTCATATTTTATATAAACAGAAGTTGAAATCATATGACATATTTGGAAGGAGAATTTTAAAGGAAAGGATATCCAGTGAAATTGATGATTGAGTTGAATCCAAGGAACTTGATGAACAATAAAGGAAGAATTCTCATTAACAAGATGACCAATTTATGAAGCTAATTCAATAATTTTTTGACAAATAGCTTTCCAATAGATTGATCCTGAAGAGGTCGTTGAATATGGTATAGTGTTGTGATTTTTGAGATACTTGGACTTCCAAACCTGGGCCCATAACTTATGTTGCACATTTAAATATTTCCAAGCTACCTTCTTGAGAAGGGCATGATTGACTAAATTTAAATTCTTGAAGCCTGATCCTCCATAAAATTTGGTAACATAAGAGTGTTCCAGAAGCACCAACAATAATGTTGTTTTCTAGAAAATGAAACCCCCTCCAAAGATTTCTTATTATTTTATCCATATGATCTATGGTTTTATGAGGAAATTTAATAAGGCTCATTGAATTGATAGGAATAGTTTGAAGAACAAATAGGATTAAATTTTTTTCCCCGCTTGACTAATTGTTGAGGCTTTCCAATTGTTTAATTTGACCTTAAGATTTTCAAGAGCATAGTTGAGCTTATCATGCTTATTACGGGACCAAACGAGAGGAGGACCCAGATATTCAGAGTTCCTATTAAGAGGGCCCATATGCAATTGCCTTTAATCATGCATTGATGTCTTTGGTCAATATTTTTACTACAAAAGACACCAGATTTTTCCATGCTGATCAATTGGCCAGAAGCAGCTTGAAATTTAAGAAGATTTTGGTTCAAGTTATCTATGTCTTCTTTATGGGCTCGGAGGAATAACATCACTTCATTTGCAAGAATATGTGAGAAATTTTTGAGGAATAAGGGATTATTGAGATACCCTGCAACTTTCCTTCTTGCTCCGCCTGAGACTGAAGACAGGATAAGACCTCCATTGCTAGAATAAATAAACAGGGAGACAAATGACCTCCCTATCTAAGACCTCTAGAGGGACAAAAATGTCATTCATAAATACCATTAACCAATACTGAAAAGGAGACTCAGTAAATGCACTCCTCAATGATCTGACAAAATTCTTCTGAAAAGCCAAGAAGATATAAGATTTATAGGAGAAATTTCCATTCAAGATGGTCATAGGCTTTTGACATATCTAAATTTAGTGCGATAAAGCATGTACCTCATTTTTTGTGCTCGAGGTAGTGGAACATCTCCTGAGTGATGATAGAATTGTCAGACATGTGACGACCTTGAACAAAAGCTACTTGATTTGGAGCAATACATTTATCTAAAAGAATATGCAATTTGGAAACTATTAGTTTATCTATCACTTTGTAAATAACATTATGTAAACTAGTAGGTCTACAGTCATAGACTTTTGTGCAATCTACCTTTCTAGGAATAAGACAAATGAATGTGTGATTCAACATTCTCAGAAGTTTCTTATTTTGAAAGAATTCTTGGACTACTTGTACTGTTTATGACCCCATCAAGTCCCAACATTCCTTAAACACTAAGGCTGGCATTCCATCTGGCCCGGGAGTTTTAAGGCTTCCAATATTAAAAAGAGTTGATTTAACTTCATAAGGTGAAGGAATATTTAGGAGCATGTTATTTTCCTATTTAGTAATAATTGATTAAATAAATGTGAAAATTTCTCAATTTCTTGGGTCTCTTAAGTTGAATAAAGATCTAAAAAGTATTTTACACAAATGTGGGCAATATCGTCATGGGAAGATTTCCAATTATTCTGATCATCCATGACTCATTCAATGAAATTAATTTTATTTCTAAATAAGGTGCTCTCGTGGAAGAAATGTGTGTTTTTATCTCCCAAATGTAACCAAGTGTGGCAATATTTCTGTCTCCAAAAACTTTCAATTTGCCATATAGAAATTTCATACTCTATATACAAGCTAGTCAAGATGGGGGAATTCTCCAATTGTTAAGCCTGGATGATTTAAACTTCTAAATGTTTTATTTTGTCTTTTGGCTCTATAAAGGACTGTCGTCTCCATTTGTTTAAATTATTTTTCATTCTATTCAATTTTTGGGTTAATTTATAAGCCGCATATCCATTGATTTGACAATTCCAACCATCCTCCATGACTTGTTTGCATGAGTTATCAACTAACCACGTCTCATAGAATCTGAAAGGTTTGGGCATATTTAATATATGAGGGTGAAGGTTGAGAAATAGGGGATCGTGACCTGACCCCCATTTAGAGCCTAAAGATAAGGTTGCATTAGAAAATAATTGTAACCAGTCCGGGGAAATCACAACTCTATCTAGTGTTCGTTGGATATGTCATTTACTTATTTTATTTGACTAGGTAACACCTCCTCATTGAATATTTAGTTCTAATAGGTTTTGATGCAAAATCAGATTTCTGTATTGCTTAGAAGTTAAAGAAGAAATATGATGAGTTGAAGTAGAAGGATCTAGAGAGTCTAAAGAAGTTGCTTCATTAAAATCCCTTTTTAGCACATAAGGAAGACTGATAGTTTGGAGCCTAGTGTTAAGGTCTGCCCAAAATTATTTATTTGGTGTTTGATGGAAGGACCATAAATAAAACCTATAAGCCAAGAAATAGAACTTGAATTAATTTTGAGGAAAACATACATTGAATGTGATTGAAAAACTGACACCTCTAGACCAGCTTTCCATAAAATCGTGAATCCCCTTGCTCTCCCTTCAGGAGTAATCACATAAGAATTATGATAACGTAGTTGATTTACTAATTTATTTATCTTATCATTATGAATCTTTGTCTCACTTCAAAATAAGAAATATGGATTTAAATGATAGGCAAAATCTCTCAAACCTTGAATTGCATTGGGACGCGCACCCCCGGTAGTTCTAGCTCATGATTAACATTGATAGGGGTGGGGCTAAAAAGGGCTAGCTCACGGGGAGATGCTCCTAACGCAAGGAGGTAGTGTTTTGTGGGTAGGCATAGATGGAGTTCTTGTGGGTAGGAGATTTGGATTCGTAATGATCAGGGCATACTCGTTTTTTCCATAAACCAAGACGGTGTTTGAATCCATATCATTGTGTTTTTCATTTGGACTCCATGTGATTTGACTTCAAAACACAAGAAGTTGATTAGCTAAATGGGATGATTTGGTTTGAAATGGACATACTTATTTGAATTTGCATCAACACCCCATAGGTGCCCTACATGCACATCTCAGCGTGCATTGAGAACATCTCTCATACTTGTCATGTGGAGATGTTCCCAATACACGACTGGAATGGGGTCGTGGGGCAAGTGGGACACATTCAATGGGGCGCTAATCTAAGCTCTTTTTATATTACATTTGATTATGTCAACACTCAATATAGGGGGTTTTCCCGCTTTGCACTAGTGATAATGTATATCTATATATATCCATATACTATATCAAAGTGGGAATGCAATTTAAAACATTTTTGGACTAAAACTACCATTTACTTCTTTGTTTGAGAAAGTGTATAAAAGCCATTTTATTATAGCTTTAATGTCGGCTTTAATGGCTACTAAAATGCCCATAATTGCGTGTTTAGTTCATCTCTAATGGTAAGGGTTGAAAATGTAACTTCAATTATTACTTCCCACTTCACTTAATCCATTCTCATTAAGTTTTATAATTAAATTATTAACTCCTATCTTCTCTTATTAAATATAATATTTAAGTTGTTTTTTACTAATAATTGCCACTAATTAGGTCTATGCCAATATTTTTAACAACACAAGCCCATATATTTTAAAACTAGCTCAAAAACAAAATCATTTTTTGTCTAAGTGGTGGCTAAGAAATTCAACCATCTGAATCAGATTGATCAACCTATGAAGTCGTAGTTAGGTAATAAAATTCTTAAAATAGGAATAAATATAGAAAATTACCAAAACGTAAAAAAAAAATAGACACTGTTAACAGGTGTATTAGATGTACTATACACACGCTTAGTACCCATAGGGGTATTTTTGTAATTCTGTAGACATATTGTTATGTACGGCCAAAATAGTATAAATATAATGCTTCACTTGATTGAAGCTAAGCTTTGTTGAGGCCTTAACTTAGTTGCCTCTTGTTGTTCTTCTTCTTCTTCTCCTTCTTCTTCCTTCTTCTTCTTCTTCTCCTTCTTCTTCCTTCTTCTTCTTGGTCTCCTGCTCAACATGGTATCAGAGTAGGACCGTCCAGGCCTAGAAAACAACTAGCTGAGGTCTCTCTCCACTGTTGTGTAGGAGTTATAGTCCTGATGCTAGAAGACAAGGAAGAGGAAGCTTTTCTAGTGCTGCGGTCAGTCTCCACTGCCGAGTAGGGCTCTACTAAAAGTAAGCTGACTGTTCAACTTCCTAGCGCAGAAAAAGGGTTCGGCTACATGTATTTTTGCTGGTAATTGGTAACTGAGGTTGCTTCGGCTAAGAGGATTGTAGGAAACCATCCCAGATGTTCGAAGGATTGTAGGAAACCATCCCATGACTGTACTGCCTATTCACAGTTCGGGTGACCTAGGTACTGAACTGATTTTTTTTTCTGTATATGGTTCTCTTCTTGCACGACTGTTAATGCCCCAAAATCTAAGTAGGGACTGTTCCCCTACCTCCGATTGTATGATGCCCTAATCAGCTCTCTAAGGGGCTGTTGATGAACCCTAGAACTTGAGTGACTGTTCAGCTGCCCTGGAAAGTGGATATCAGCCGATTAAGTGTGGTGAATCATCACTCGTATTGTTGTTCCTACTGTGTTTTTTCTTGGGGCTAAGAAGCTGTATCAAGTTGCGAAACTGTAGGTCATTCAGACCTGGTTACACTGCATGTGTAGTTCGTATATTATTCTGTGGACTCCTACACAGTGTAGGCCATAAACCCTAGTACTGCAGCTGCAGTGTTTGTGCTTAGTTCTCAGTGAGCCCGAAAATCAGCAAGTGTCTAGTTGTGGATTGTTGCAGCTCTGTAAAACTGTGCTTTGGTTTTATGTACTTCTAAACTTAGAATCATGAGTAGTGAAGATTCAGCTACATCCAAAATCTCCACAATGCATAATGGAATGAGTGGGAACAGTGACCTATCCTTCCCTATGGCTGTTGTTCCTCTTAACGGGTTAAACTACCTAGAGTGGTCAAGGGGGATCAAGCTATACATAACTGCAAGGGGAAAAATAGGCTACATAAATGGAAGAATCAAAGAACCACCTTCTGGAAATGCAGAACATGATAGATGGGATCAGGAGAACAGTATGGTTATGTCATGGCTTTTGATCTCCATGCAACCACAAATAAGGAAGAACTTCATGTGGGCTGAAACTACAAATGAGATATGGGATCAGGCAAAGTCCACATATTCTGAACTTCAACACTATGCCAAGATTTATCAATTGCAAGCAGCTTCATCTATTTGTAAACAGGGGGAGAGGAATTTATTAGTTTATTACTCTGACTTGACAACTGTTTGGAAGGAGCTGGACCATTACCAGAATATTAAGTGGAAGTGTGAGGAAGATGCAAAATTGTATAAGAAACTTGTCTCACAGCAAAGGGTGTTTGCCTTTTTACATGGTCTCAATCCTACCTATGAACCCATCAGGGTACAAACTCTAAGTTCTAAGGATCTTCCTTCAATTCAGGAGGTCTATGCTTTTGTCTAGTCTAAAGAGAGCAGAAGGAACTTGATGAACAGCACCGGAGGGGATGCAATTGTGTTGGTGGCAAAGGGGGGTCTCTCTACTAGTGGTGGACCTTCTGTCAAGAGAGGGGATCTCTAGAAGAAAGCAGAAGATAAGGAAAAATTGTGGTGCACTAATTGTCAGAAGCCCCGGCACACCAAAGATACTTGTTGGGATCTCCATGGAAAACCGAAGTGGGCTCAGGATTTTCCTAAGAAGCAAGGCTCAGATGTTATTAGAAGACCCGGGCAGCAAAGTACCAAGAAACACCACATGGCCCATATGGCTACTCGGGAGAATCAGCCCTCCACCTCCACTGTGACTCAACCACCACATGGCCAACATAACTACTCTGGATCCGACCCAAGGGAGGATATTGTAAACTCCTTCTGTGACCATTTGGAGCTTTATGGTAGAACAATTCGCCAGATGGATGCTCCTCCCACCACGTCTTTTGCATCCACATCAGGTAATCCTGCCACAACTTTCCATGTTGCTTCTCACGACCTTGACTCTCCATGGATCATTGATTATGGAGTGTCAAAACACATGACTGGTATGCCCTCTTTCTTTCAAACTTATCACCCTCTTTCCGAAAGAGATAAAGTGAGACTAGCTGATGGATCATACTCTCCCATAGCTGGTCAAGGAACTCTCTCTCTTCCCCTTGGCCTTACTCTTTCTAATGTTCTTCATGTTCCAAAATTTCCTATGAATTTGTTTTCAGTCAGTAGTGTTACAAATTCCTTAAACTGTTCCATGACTTTTTTTCCTTCATATTGTGTGATTCAGGATCTGGCCTCGGGGAGGACGATTTGTAGGGGTCGTATGGTTGATGGACTCTATATGCTGGAGAATACGGCTAACCTTCTTGTTACAGAGTTTGTGAATCAGTTCAGAAAGAGTAAAATGTATGTATGGCATTGTCGTTTGGGTCACTTGTATTTTGAGTCCTTGAAAGTTGTTTTCCCAGAACTGTGTAAGTCCGTGTCTGTTTTTAATTTTTCTTGTCAAATGTGTCAGTTAAGCAAGCATTGTAGAACTCAATTTCCTTAAAGAAATAGTAAATATGAGTTTTGATGGTGCGCAATACGGCCGGTCCTAGCTGTCACCAACCTTGCCTCTGATTGGAGCAACAAGGGGGGCCTGAAACGGAGAAGAAAGTGGGGAATCTCCGGGGAGGAACCCGGCGAGATCACTCCGAAGCTCAAGTTAGTATTCTCTCAAAGGCAAGATAAAACCAGATGGCGCAAAGTTCACATATATTGTCCTTGGGGGGTAGAGAGCCTTTTATAACCACCTCGCGCACTCACTCTAAGGCCTCTGTCAAGTCGGGTATGATTACTTCTGTGCTTCTGCCAGTTCGGGTGTCATCACCTCTGCTGGGACAACCGCCACTGCTCCTTGTCGGAGCCGTCTCTGTAACTGGAGATGGCGGTGGCAGGTGGCGGCGGCAAGTGGCCATTGGAATGCGGCTATCAAGCGTCAGATCCCAAGTTAGTCAAGTGCGCCGCCCCTGGATACGGACTCCTTCGGTGTCAGGTACGGTTTGTTCAGTTCGGTGTCCCGGGGGTGAAGTGCTGGAGTGGTGTGCGAGGTGAAGTCTTGAGTTCAGACAGTGGTGTGGCCTGAACTGCCGTGGGGCAGGCCAGTTCGGGTTGTTTCCCTTTGTGTTCGTAAGGCTCGGGGCCTAAGGGAGAGCTCGGGCTCCTTTCTGAGAGTTTGAGCTCCTTGCGGGGAGTTCGGACCACTGGTTCCTCCTTTCAGAGCTCGCGCCTTGGCGAGCTGTTGTGCTGAACTGTTGCCTTTGCCACGTGTTGAGTGGTTACGAGGTCGGGCCAAATCTTCATTCATCAAGTTTCCTTTTCACATTGTGCATTCTGATGTGTGGGGCCCTGTTACTTTACCTTTTGAGAGTGGCTACAAGTACTTCATTGATGATTATTCCAGATACACTTGGGTATATCCAATGCGAACCCGTGAGGAAGTACCAAAAATTATCCAAGATTTTCAGTGGATGGTCTTCACCCAATTTCAGACCGAAATTAAATTATTTCAATCAGACAATGCAAAAGAATTTTTTCATAGTGACCTCACGGAGTTTTTTGCTTTACATGGCTCATTTCACCGGAGCTCTTGTGCCCGCACGCCACAACAAAATGGTGTGGCTGAACGGAAGAACCGTCACCTTCTTGAAGTGGCACGGGGTTTACTACTCCACATGAATGTTCCCAAACGTTTTTGGCTTGAGGCCGTCCTTTGTTCTACATACCTCATTAACCGAATGCCTTCTCGATGGTTAAGAGTATAAAGCTCCACATCAGTTTCTCTTTCCTAAGGCCCCTCTTCTTTCTATTCCTCCTCGCATTTTTGGTTGTCAGTGTTTTGTCCAAAACCTATCCCCTACACGGGGAAAATCAGACTCTCGTACTATCCCGTGCATATTTCTTGGCTACTCATTCTCTCAGAAAGGGTATCGTTGCTTTGATCTTGTTTCACGAAAATTCTATGTCTCCATGGATGTTACCTTCTTTGAGGATGAGCCATTCTTTCCTATTTCTCCTCAAGGGGAGTGTAGGTAAACACCCCATTTCCAACTTTGTTTCCTATGAGAACATCTCACCTTCATTTCGTGCTTTTCTTACCTTCATTTTGACAGTACCCCTATTCCCAAGAATGTGGTAGAAGTTCTCTCAGTTCCATAATGGATGAAGGCCATGAAGGAAGAAATTGATGCTCTTCATAAGAATGGCACATGGGAACTTGTTGATCTCCCTAAGAGAAAGGATCCAATTGGATGTAAATGGGTGTTCACTGTTAAGCATGGGGCTGATGGAACTGTGGAGAGGTATAAAGCTCGTTTAGTGGCAAAGGGTTTCATCCAGTATATGGGGTTGATTATGCATACACCTTTGCACCTGTTGCCAAAATGAACTCTATTAGAGTCCTTTTCTCTCTTGCTGCCAATCTGAATTGGGATCTACATCAGCTCGACATCAAGAATGCCTTCTTGAATGGTGATTTTGAAGAGGAAGTTTATATGGTTCAACCCCCTGGTTTTTTGGCTAAAAGAAGTGAACAAAAGGTGTGCAAGTTGAAGAAGTTTTTATATGGGCTGAAACAATCACCAAGGGCTTGGTTCAGCAGATTTCATAATGCAATCCAGAAGAGGGGATACAAACAATGTCAGTCAGATCCCACACTGTTTGTAAAAAGAGTAGAAGGTAAAATGGCTGCCCTAATAGTATACGTGGATGACATAATTGTTACTGGTGACTGAAAGGATGAAATTCAAAGTTTGAAGGGCTTCCTTGCCACTCAGTTCGAGGTGAAAGATCTAGGTCCCACCAAATACTTCATTGGGATTGAGGTTGTCTGATCAAAAAGGGGTATCTTCATCTCCCAAAGGAAATATGTCCTAGATTTGCTTAAGGACACTAGAAAGATTGGGGTTAAACCAACTGACTCTCCCATTGATCCCAAGCATAAGTTAAGTGACAGTCAAGGTGAACCACTTAAGGATGTGAAGCAATTTCAGAGGCTTGTAGGGAGATTGTTGTATCTCTCTATGACTCGTCCAGACATAGCATATGTTGTTGGTGTCTTCAGTCAGTTCATGCATGCACCTAGGTCCACCCATCTTGAAGCAGCGGAGAGAGTACTACGGTATCTTAAGAAGTTCCCGGGTGCTGGTTTATTATTCCAGAAACATGGACATTTGAGGGTTGGAATTTACACAAATGCGGATTGGGCTGGATCTCTAGTGGTTACTGCACCTTTGTAGGAGGGAACCTTGTTACTTGGAGGAGTAAGAAGCAAAACGTGGTAGCTAGATCCATGCTGAAGCTGAGTACCGTGCAATGGCACACGGAGTAGCCGAAGGTATGTGGATAAAGAATCTATTGGGAGAGTTGGGTTTTCTAGTTGGTAAACCCATGACTCTACTCTGTGACAACAAGGCAACTATCAGTATCGCTGCCAACCTGATACTACATGATAGAACAAAGCACATTGAAGTTGACAAGCATTTTATCAGAGAGAAAATCATCACAGGCGAAGTATGCACTCCATACATCAGCTCTGAAGACCAACTAGCAGACTTATTTACAAAAGGGCTAAACCATTACAGACATCAAGATCTCTGTGACAAGTTGGGCATGATTGATATCTATGCCCCAACTTGAGGGGGAGTATGCACTCCATACACAGGCTTAATACCCGCAAGGGTATTTTTATAATTATGTAGACATATTGTTATGTACGGCCAGAATAGTATAAATATAATGCTTCACTCGACTGAAGCTAAGTTTTGTTGAGGCCTTAACTTAGTTGCCTCTTGTTGTTCTCCTTCTTCTTCTTTTCTTCTTCTTCTTGGTCTCCTGCTCAACAGACACATTTATGATATTTTTATTAATCAAGTTAAACCAATAAGTGTAATAAACAATATTATTTTATTGATAATGAAAATGAAATACATAATTTAGAAATGACCAAAAATGAAAATATTTTATTGTTTGGCAAAAACCAATAGTTCAACTTTTGGGTAAGTGTGTTAATATTCAATGTCATAAATAAATAATAAAATATAAAAATATAAAAATGAAAAAATACATAAACAAAAATAAAAAACATCCAGACACATGTGTAATATCATATAATTGTCATATTAAACAAAAAGTAAGTGTGATATATCAAAATTATTTTTATTTTTACACAGAGATACAAAAAAAATTAAAAAAAATGAACACATCTATAATTATATATTTACACTATTATTAAAAATGTGAATAAGATTATGGAACTTTATTTTGATTGTGACATTTAAATTGTAAATTGAACTACTATTATTCACATCATTTCCATCTATTTAAATCTTACATTTTTTTTTGATAAATTAACAAAAAAAGATACACCAAAAAGATAAAAAAAGAAGAATATAGCAAAATATGTAGGCCTTTCAATAATACTTGAAATTCACAACCTGATCCAATTATCACATATTTGGATGAGGTGTTTATGTAACCAGACTTGGATTTTACAATATGCATTCGATTTATAATAAAAAAATACATATTTATAAAAATTTGTGGTGGGTGACGGTACCATTCCTAGAATCCTAGCCGGTGACGATTTGAATGGTTCGACTGGTCAAGTCAACAACAAGTTGAAAACATTGGAAATAACCATGAGCGATGAGGGAAAACCTCTTTTTTGTCTCTTTGCTAGCTTTGTTTTCTCGAACATGAATTTTTTTAATTAACACATTTCAATTATTATTTCAAGTGAATTGTATTGACCTCTATATTTTGGGATGTGAAGCTTAGGCTCGGTGGTTGAGAAATAACTTACCCTTCCCCAAATGGATAATAAGTTACATTTTCAATGAACGAAAAAGAAATAAAAACTAAATGCCATTGTAAAAATATCATGAATATGTTATCAAGGCGACAGAAAAATAAATTATGATAAAAAACGACAGATAAGTGTCTATAGGTATTCAACTTAATACTAATTGGACATTTTTTTTTTCAATTGTATTTTTTCTATAATGCATTAATGCATTTGAAAACACAAGTAAAAATAGCAATTTAACCCGCCCCTATTGGGGCTTCGACTTGCTCCACCTTCATTAAGGCGATTTATTTTTTATTTTTTATCATTGATGGTTTAGGGCAGGTTTTGGGTTTCCTTGAAACCCAAACTTTAGTGACTGGGGATAATGTGGGGTGGTATTTGTTTAGCCCACCGCACCCCAATAAACAATGTATATGATATATTATTTTATATTATGTTTTATATACTATATATAAATATTATAATATAATACCTATTATATAATATTTGATACTATGCATTGTATAAAACTTATTTTATACAATAGATATATTGTATAATCAACCCTAATTAGCAATTTAACATTATTAAAATACAATTTCAAGGAAAATCAATACAACTTTATCAAACAATACATACGACTAAAATAATGTTTACAAATGAATTTAATCTGCTTTAACCCAAATAGAAATGAAATAAGACTCGTTTTAACTCAAATTCTTACAACAAATTGCATGCATTACATAGGTCCTAACTAGTATATAGATATGTGTGTGTGTTTTATGAGGAAAAAAGTATTTAAGTGAGGGATGAACGTTTTGGTTATTTATTATAGGAGATAGGACTCTTATTGGGTTAATAGAGAGGAGAGAAAATGAAATTAATATAGTTTTTTTTGGGTATTCGGTGCTATGCACCATTAATAATTTCCCCTGGACCCTTTCCCCCTTTCCCAATTTGGTTTGCGTTTATGTTTTAATGCTTTTGTCAAGGTTGCCAGTTTACAGAAATGTTGTTGGAGTGCTAAAGTACTCACAATTTGATGGAACTATTTATAAATGATACCTCAACTTTGTATATGATGTTATGAAAAGATATGATGGCCGTGAGATACATAATGATTAAATTAATTAATTACTTAATGTAGTTAATTTGTCCCTTAATTCAATTAACTTAGATTAACATTACTTAATTAACTTATATTAGTGTATTTAATTTTATTAATTTTAATAAAAGTAAGATTAAAGGTTAATTACTAAAAATTAACTTATGTTTAAATTAGTTAAACTTCTTTGTAGGTTGAAATCATATCTAAGTATGTAATGGCCAATGTGCAAAACGACTCATGCTTTGCTTAGAGTCCACCTAATGTTTTCTGAAACAATTGTGGATCAAAGATAAATTGATTAGTTGTGATGAAATTTGTTTCATCATTATGTCTAATTTATTAATTTTACAAATTGGATATCAAGTCTCTCTCTCATGTTTAATGTTTAATTCTACTCTCCCCATTTATAGTTAATTTTGTATAATTGATCAATCTAACTTGAATTGGATTCAAACCGATGACTTGACCCATTTGGGTTTGTCACATGCACGGTCCCGACTGATTATCAATAAGATGAATAAAAAATGACTTAAGTATTGTATTGCACCCAAAACTCTTAATTTAATTGAGTTTCTTCGTAGGTACTTAACTATTCGAGTTAGGCTCGTTGACATAGCCTTAGGTTTGAGTTCGATTCGAGTTAGAGATTTAAGTTCGAGTTTGATTTGGTTTAAAGTTTGCAACTTCGAGCCCGGTTTGGCTTGAGCTCAACTACAAGTCAATTTTTTTTTCTAAAAAATAAAAATTATACATATAAAAATATTTTTTATTTTGCATACAACAAAATAAGAATTATAAAAATTATTCATTATTATACATATAAAAATAAAAAAGTATACATATAAAAAAGTGTTTTTATTTTACATATAAAAAATATGAATTATAAAAATTATTTACTATTATACAAAAAATAAAAAATATTATATAAAAATATTATTATATATAATAAAAATTATTTATTTTGTATATATTTATATATTTATATGCATGTATGTATGTATATAGTAAAAAATTATTTATTTATTATACTAGGCTTGTAAGCCTCATGAGTCGAGGAGCTTCACTACGCTCGAGCTTGGCTCGATTAGCAAATGAGCCTATGTATCAAGCTCATGCTCTACTCGAAGCTCGAGTTAAACCGAGCCGAGTCAAGATTTTCACGAGTCGAGCTCAAATAGTTCATAAAAAACTTGGCTAGTGGCCACCCCTAGTAGAGACGTAGAGTCCTGAAAACATATCACTCTTAAATAGGGCTATAAAATATAAAGTCGATCAGGTCATATACTATCATTTTTTTATTACAATTATAATCGAATCAGATATCCAATAAGATATTTGAATTCGAATTATACTCTTAAAAATCTGACAGATTCTTATTGTATCCATATCGATCGAATTTCTTATCACACCATATCAAATATCGCCTTTGCCAAATTGGATCTAATCCATTTACAACCCTAATCCTAAATGTTTAGTTTATGGACATTTATATCAGGGCCTTGGCTTCTTCAAACTGTCCATGGAACTCAGAAGAGAAAGAGAGCCATGCAAGTATTTGAACGGAGGAACATTGGACACAAACTAAGGCTGTTTTGGTTACAGTGCAAACAAATTTGTACTGATGCAAAATTATGGTAGTGCAAATCATTTGAGTGTAAATTATGGTTTACTTTTATTTCAAATTTTAGCTTATTTTGTTTGATTTCAGTGCAAATGAAGTAAATTAAGAATAAAGTGAAACCCAAGACAAAGTTAAACGATAATTTGCAATTTTGTTCATTTGCACTCCCATGTATTTGTACCAGTGCAAATAAAATTGCACTGCAACCAAACGCAGCCTAATGAACAAATGTCTGGATCTTATTTGGAACACAACACATTGGGGTGTTGACACAGATGATCGGGACTCTCATCTGAACCATCTCTCGGGTGACTAGTCAATGTGTTTATTTCTTTATTTTAGGGTAAATTGCTGAAACCACTATTGTTGAAATCTCTATTGAAGTTTGGTAATTGCAATCACCTTCCTAAACTTTTTAATACAGTTGCAAGTAGATCATTTTTGTTAGAATCCTCTAGTATATAATACCTATATTATTATTATTAAGGCTGATTTTTACAGAAAAATAATATAAATTTTGAAAAATAATAGTTTAAAGTTGCAACTTTATTTTGATTGATAATAATATTAAGGGAAAATTCCCAATTAGTACTTTGTACTTTGGGCCTAGTGCCATTTTGGTCCCTAAACTTCAAAATACGACAATTCAATACCTAAACTTTCAAAATGTGCCAATCCAATACATATTGTTAACCAACCTGTTAATCAACTGTTAAGTGACATTTGAAAAGACACAAACGCCCTTCGAGTGTCATCTAATTCTCTTTATCAACCATCCAAATATTGACAAAAAATGAACAGTTCCAAATCCTTGCTTATTCTATTCAAGAAAGTTGGGGTCACGTCCCATGGGCATTGTGACTCCAACTTTCTTGAATAAAAGAGGGAAGAATTTGAGACTGTTCATTGTTTGTTAACGTTTGGATGGTTGATAAAGAGAATTAGATGACACTTGAAGGGTGTTTCTGTCTTTTTAAATGCCACTTAACGGTTGATTAATGAAATGGTTAACAATAGGTACTGGATTGACACATTTTGAAAGTTTGGGTATTGAATTGTCTTATTTTAAAGTTCAGGGACCAAAGTGGCACTAGGCCCAAATTACATGGTACTAATCGGGACTTTTCCCTAATATGATGGATAACACTGATATAAAGAGAAAATTTGAAAAAAAAAATCCATTTTGGTCAAAAGTAACTGCTTGCTAGAGGGTTCTAACAAAAGGGTCTACTTGCAATTGTGTTAAAAAATTTAGGGAGGTGATTGCAATTATTACTCAACTTCAGGGGAGGTTTCAGAAACGGTCTGAAACCTCAAGGGATGATTCAGCAATTTACCCCTTTACGTTTATTCAGAATTATACATCAACCCGGAGTTAATTCAAATCAACGTAGATCATTGGCCGGGGCCTTACTTCAACTTCTATGGTTTGTCTTGGATGACCTTACGGGATTAGAAGACAGTGATAATTAGAGCAAGACATGCATAAACACCATAGGAAAATAGAAGATAGAATCCTCCTCCTAATCAAATTGAAAGAATTAGAGTTGGAATAGAAGTAATTAAGAAAATTCTTTTATATATACATAGGGTTATTCCTCATCACTATACTTGTCTAAAAATTATTGTTTTCTCTCTTCGTATCATCTTTCTTGGTTTTCCCTTTGGCGAAAGATAATGGCAGTCCTGTTTTCCCATGTTCATGCAGTACTGTTTCTGGGTCTGTTTTCATTATCTGCATGGCTGTATATTGCAGAATGTGCAAGCCCTCCAGTTCAATTGCATGTGCAAGGCAAACATGTAAAAATTCAGCCCATTCATACATATTTCTGTTTTTTTTTTTGTTGTTGTTGAATGCAATTTATATTTATAATTAATAAGAATTTTGTGTGCAGGTGATAATGGACAATGGTATTGTAAGAGTCACTCTATCAAATCCTGGGGGCGTCGTCACAGGAATAAATTATGGTGGTATCAATAACATACTAGAAGTCCGTAATAGAGAAACTAACAGAGGGTACGTTCTGATTTTTTTTTTTTATTTTTTTTTATTTTTTTATGGTTAATGAATTATATATGATCACCTTCTTTTAGTTATATAGAATTAATCAAATTGATAATTGATTGAATGGTTGGTTAATTAATTATCAGGTATTGGGACGTTGATTGGGATGAACCGGGAGGTCGTGGACAGCAATATGTGTAAGCAACTAAGCACTTCTATCAGATAGCTAGATAGATAGCTTTAATTCCTTAAGCCAATTGGATTTCTCTTAATTCATTGATCCTGCTGTGAATGCTGCAGGATACAAGCGACAGAGTTCAAAGTAATAGTGCAGAATGAGACTCGGGTGGAGGTCTCATTCTCAAGAAAATGGGAGCCCTCCTCTGGATCAGGCCTCGTACCCTTAAATATCGATAAAAGGTGAGTAGGAGTTATTAGATTTGTAATGCATTATTAAAAGGAGAACCACCTAAAGACATATCAAACACTAACAAATTTATACTTACTTTTAGATTTGTAATGCTTCGAGGATCACATGGTTTCTACACATATGCCATATTCGAGCATTTGAATGGATGGCCGGATTTTGATCTTGGTGTTGCTCGGACAGTTTTCAAGCTTAGAGGAGACAAGTAAGTTAAGTCTGTGTGGTTTTATATATGTGTGAATGTATATATGTATGTATATGTGTAATGACAATATGGGACGACAGGTTTCACTACATGGCTATCTCGGATAGCAGACAAAGGCATATGCCCTCGCAGGATGATCGATCACCACAACGAGCCGAACCCCTTGCATACAAAGAGGCCGTTCGTCTCACAAATCCCGGCGAGCCGGAATTTAGAGGGCAGGTGGACGACAAGTACCAGTATTCCTCCAACAGAGAAGACATCAGGGTTCATGGGTGGATAAGCTTCGAACCACCGGTGGGCTTCTGGGTCATCACGCCCAGCAACGAGTTCCGAACTGGTGGGCCTCTCAAGCAGGAGCTCACCTCCCACGTTGGGCCTACCTCCCTTGCTGTACTATTCTCTCTCTCTCTCTCTTGACCCACCCAATCACTATATATTTTGCTAAAAGAAAAAGAGAGTTGATGATCTGTGGATGGGATTGCCATGGCAGGTGTATATTAGTTGTCACTACATGGGAACGGATATCTTGCCCATGTTCCGAAACGGCGAGCCCTGGAAGAAAGTTTTTGGGCCCATTTTCATTTATCTCAACTCGGGCCCAGAAGGTACTAAGGCCAATTCCCTGTGGGAAGATGCAAAAGCCCAAGTATGGTTTTTCACTTTCAGTTGTCCAAAACTTGGTTGAGTTCTAAACCATTATGTAGAGTTAAATGCAATCTTCTAAGTTCTAACTCTTTTGTTGTTCAGATGAGGAATGAAGTTCAAAGTTGGCCATACAGCTTTCCAGCTTCAGAAGACTTCCCTAAATCTGCACAAAGGGGTTCTGTTATTGGTAGATTACTGGTTAGGGAAATGTATATCCTAATATCTCTCTGTCTCTCACTCTCAGATACATACACACACAAACACCCTACGTGCATGTAATTTCTAATGCCGAGATTTGCTTCATTAGGTTTATCAACAGAGAGGATATGCCCGGCAGTTCTGCATATGTTGGGTTAGCTTTACCTGGAGAAGCTGGATCTTGGCAAAAGGAAGGCAAGGTACGTCCTCTGTATGACTCTGCAGGAGTGTTTGTGCTTAATTAATCCATGAATTTTAGTCCTTAAACAATAGTGAGTACTAACTGTTCTTCGTTCTCTATATAACAATCTTTTTTCAGGGCTACCAGTTCTGGACAAAAGCTGATTCTAATGGATCTTTCTCCATTAAAAATATCAGGGCAGGAGACTATAATCTGTACGCCTGGGTCCCTGGTTTTATAGGAGAATACAAGTATCCCACAGTTATATCGGTCAGACCAGGTTAATTAATTAAAATCAACCCATTGAAGTCATGCATCTACACTTTGGATAACCATTTGATGTTTATGGGCAATGAATGTTTATTGTTTAATGAATCCAGGAGGGTATGTTGATCTGGGCACTCTTGTACATGAGCCTCCGAGAGATGCCCCAACCTTGTGGGAAATTGGCGTTCCTGACCGTTCAGCTGCTGAGTTCTTCATCCCAGATCCCGACTCCCGCTATGTCAACCCACTCTACATAAATCAGGACAGGTATCTATTTCTATTTTGCTACCCGATTATCAAAATAACTTCATTTCAGCAACAAAAAGATAAGAAACCCAGTTTTTTTTAGTTCCCAGTTCCATTAATTACAACACCAAAATCAAATAAGTGTTAATTCTAACCTTTGTTTGTTATAGTTGTTGATTCTTCTTTCTGAATGCATGTATATGTAGGTTTAGGCAGTATGGGTTGTGGGAGAAGTATGGGCTTATGTATCCCGACAAGGATCTAGCTTATACTGTAGGTGTTAGTGACTACCGAAAAGATTGGTTCTACGCACACGTTACAAGGTTGGTTGGACTCTTCTGCTTCCTCCTTATTAATAAGCAAATCAAAAGGAATTAACTAGAAAATGGTACTCATTATCTGCATTAATGGCAGGAATAACAACGGCACCTATCTCCCAACTACATGGACAATTCACTTCAGACTTGAAAATGTGGTTCCAGGAGGAATTTATAAGTTGAGACTGGCGATTGCATCAGCCAATTTTGCCGAAGTGCAAGTAAGGAGAGCTTCATATTTATGCTAATTAACATTGTTAATTTCTGGTTTATGCTTCGGAATTTGTGAGTGTTGAGATTGAGTTGTCTGGCCATTGTTGTGTTGTTCAAGGTTCGGTTCAACGACATGGTTGTGCGTCCTCACTTCACCACCGGCAGAATTGGTAGGGATAATTCGATTGCTCGGCATGCAATTCACGGATTCTACTCATTTTATAGTGTTGATGTAGAGAGTAATTGGCTTCGACAAGGAGATAACACAATCTATCTGAGACAAGCCAGAGGCTCCACTACTTTCCAAGGAGTCATGTATGATTACATCCGTTTCGAAGGGCCCAGCCGTCCCAGTTGAGACATAGAAACCTTATGAAGTAGTTATTAACTTATAATAGACTCTCTCTCTCTCTGCGGGATTTTGTTAGAATTTTTTTTAACCCAGAAAAGTTTGGGAGATGGGTTATAATTGTACATACAATGGTAATCATCAAGGAACATATTTTGAATTGGATTTGTTTTTTTTATCACTTCATTATTTTTATGCAATCTGATTTGGATGTATTTATAATTACTTTTGCATCTATGATCAGATTTGTGAGTGTGATTATCCATTCCTCTTAATTTGTTAATAATATTAATATGTACGATATATTCTGATTTTTTTATTCAATTCAAGTTGAATTGATCTAAATGGACCAAATATGACTCTTGGTTCACGTGATTCGAATTCCAAATCTGTTTGCACTTTGCAGCCCTAGATTTGATCTTGAACAAAGGCAGTGGGGACTAGAGGCTCGTACCCATCAAGCCCCCAAAAGAGATAAAATGGGTCTATATTAACACAGTAAAATGGTTTAGTTTTGCGTCTGTTTGGAACTGTGATTTGCACCCCTATAGATATAAAATTTGTACGCTTTTTTTTTTGGTCTCATTTGCAATACAAATTTTGCATCTAAAAAATTGATGCAAAATTTGTGCCATCTTCCTCCTACCTCATTTTTCTCTCATATAAAGCAGGGCCACATTATCTTGCTTCCTACCTCACACCCAAGCAAATAATTCTACTCCTACCTCAGTTATCTCTAATATAAGGTGGGGATCACCATCATTTTATGAAGTAAAGGTAAACTAGGATTTACACTAAGCCTATTTGCACTCATGCAATTACACCAATATTGCAAATCAAATTTGCACCGTAAACAAATGAGTTAGGTCTAGACCCTATACCAACATCCTTGTTATAATTGCCTACAATCGATTATCAACCACTCCCCATGTTCGGAAAGTGTGACTTTGGACAGATTATCTGTAACTCTAAATCTATGGATAAATCTCTCCATGAAAACGTTGTGATTTGCTTTATATTGTTCCACATGCGTGAATTATGATTAAAAAAAAAGAAAACTGAAGTTATATATGGAAGTGGAACTATCCATGGACGAATCACGATTATTATATTCTTCTTCAATGCAAACATAATAAAAATGATAATAGTAATTTATAGCAACTACTCTCTTGTGATACAAATTGAGTTATAACAACTACTCGACTCCTACACCCTAACAGTAAACAAGCGATATCCCATACAAGTAGAAGCATGGGTGGAGGGACGAGATGTGAAACTACAGAGCAGCTAATTCATCTAACTAGCTAACGTGCTTAAGTCATGATTAAGTCGTTATCAGCAGTTCTGTCTTTGTTTTTTGTCATCTTTATCATTCAGTCACAAACAGATGTTGTTCTGGCTGGATCTCGCCTTCCATTTCTCGTCAACCCACGAGACCTTGAACCATCGTCGTACATTACTGTAACAGGTAATATAACTAGAATGCTCCTTTAGACACCGCTGTTGGAAATCTTTCTCCTTTTTTCGATTTTCAATCAGATGGTGCCGAGTTATTGCCTGATTGTTCCTTGACCGAGCAAAGAGATAAGCACCTTTTATTTATTTATTTTTTAAATAAGAAAAGAATATACATCATCTACTGCTCTTTTCCTGCAGTACGTGAGGGTGACGCATTAGAAAGAAATTGCTTAGAGTTGTCTTTCTTCTTGTGCTAGGATGCAGCAGCAACTGTGAAGAAGCTTGCTGTTACTGTGACATTGAGCAACAACCACCACTCTGTGTGAAGTGCTGCTAGGAGGAGCCTGGGCTTGCAGGTGTGAATTAGTTCTCCTGTGTAACACTAATTAATGGAAAAGAACGTCTTGGTTATACAAGTAAAAAGACATTAAATGGAATTCATTGTCTTATCACTGATTGACTCTGTTTGTCCCATTCAAAAATTATTAATGGTACAATCCTACCTATCCTTTTTTGTTGTGCAAAAAGGGCACTCAGCACTATCTGAGAGGCAAATGCAAACCCAGATTGGGTAGGAGAATGGGATGTTAGGAATGTCTCTACGGGCCTCTCAAATTTTAAAACTTGTTACTTCTATGACTCGATCAGCTCTTCTGATGAAGCCAGTCCAAATCAATATTGGGTGGGACAGTGGGACTAAACCACTCACTAACAAAGAGAGTGGTTTTTTCAGGTGTTGAGGTTGACCAACGTAGAACCAAAACTTGCAGTTGCAGGTAGGATGCAAAGATTGCATTAAAGAGGTGTCAAACATGAGTTTTCACTTCTCTATTATTAATCTAACTGGAAGCAGGGCTATGGAAAGACAATTAAGCCTAGCTGCTTAAGCAGAGGCTTCCCACTCCCCTGTTACCATGAGACCACCAATGATCTGTGTGCTTGTTCTGCTGATTGCCATGTCTCCCATCGTGGGTCATGCAACTGCCAATGCTCCTCTTCATGCTGATCAACTATGAGAAATTACCAAAAGTAGCTATTGAGAAGTAAATTGTAGGTAAGCAAACAATCCTGAGATTTCTTTTCCCATCTCCAGCATAACCCAGAGGAGCAGTTAAAAGTTACCATTGCCTATGATTTTCCTTGATCATTTTTTTTTTCTTTTGGCCTTTTTATAGTCCACTCCACCTCGGATTTCATTTGTTAATTTCCCAAATGTATTGACTGTTGGGGCTTGCGGTCAACCTAGTTGTTGATTAGGACGTGATGGAAGAATGCTGAAAATAGCAGGCTCAAGCCGGACTCTTCAATGACATAAAATATATTGAAAAATTAAATGAATTAGTACCAGTCAACGCCATTTCTGATTTTATGTCTGCATTTGCAGCTTGCACCAGGCTTTGCCACTGTTGCCTTCGTACTTACTATCATGGCGAGCCCACCTGTCATATATGCTTCTGATCTTGATGGATGGAGAGAAAGGATCTACTATGCTAAGATAAATACATAAATATTGCATTCAGAGGCCACATATTTTTTTGTGAAGAACCTTACCTGAATACATGTTGGGATCTGTACGAGTATATCCACGAAGCATAACCGGTCTCACTATATTACCCAATACATTGTCAGAAATCAGAATACAATTAATGAGTCTGTAATCATACTTTGATTTTGTGATTGGATTGATAAAAAACCACACTTTTGATTGGTTAGGCTATATACAGTCGATAGCAATCAGGTATACCATATCAGTCCATCTCTTCTGACGTGGATGTGTAGCGCCACAAAATCCCTCCTATAAGATTGTTCAATGCATGGGATGCCATTGGCACTATGATGCTTGAAGATACAATCGCTGAGTAACCATAAGCAAACCCTACAAATGTTGCCCTGAAAAGAGTCACAAGGTAAAGCTATGGCTCTAGACCAAGTCACTTCTCAAGAGAACTAGAGGCAAATGGTATGAAAATAGAAAAAGTTTAAGCTCAAAATCATAAAATGTAACATATTTACAAACTGCACAGCCAGAGGAGGGTTCCCCTGTATAGAATTTGTTGTTGGAAAAAAGAACCTACATAAATAGGATAGATCATATGATTCAAAAAGCAACTCCGTTGACGCTCAACATTCCTCAAATTGGAATCTATAAAATAGATGCAAACAACCCCTGTATCTGGACCAGTTATGATTGTGTAGTGCCATGCCAACCATATCCACCAATACTTGTTAGAATTATGAGCAAAAATCACCCCTTAAGAAAATGTGAAATGTGCCAGTTATTCAGTGTCTTTAAATTCCTTTCCTTTCCTTTTCTCTTTATTCTTCTGTTCTTTTTTTGGGAGTGGGGGTGGGGGCATTAAAGAAGAGCATAGAATGATTACCACATGGCAAATGGATATCTTCTGCCACCATTCAGGTGTAAAAGACCAAAAATGACAGCAACCGCCAAAGCACTCTTCAGACTGAATCCAAAAAGAGGAAGCAGTGCACCACGAAAAAGGAGCTCCTAAGGAAATAAACATATTGAAGTAAGATAACATGGAAGGTAGAATGCAAAATAAGGTATCACTTAACAGAGGCATACCTCACTGACCCCAGGCAGAAATGCCACAACCATGAAATCCAGAGGTTGCAGTCCACTGAGCACCTGAAATACAAAACTGGAAGCTTGTAGTAACTTGACATTGCCACCTATATAATCAATAATACTAGAAATGTTTCATCAAAACTACCCCAAATCAGAACAGAAATCGCTGTGTCAATTGTTGTTAATGCAAAGCACACATCCAGTAGGTCTGAGATGCATCAGGGATCTTACCAACATTGATCTTATCAAGGCTGATATTGACATAGGACATAGACCTCCATGCCCATTAAACAGTGGTTAAATAAATGAATTTATTTTGTTATCAATGAGCAGCAGAAAGATTCCTCCAGGTGACAATGGCACTTTTTTTATGCAACCAGCTCCTTCAATTCTTTTCTATCCATAATGCACATTTATACACTATTCCCCGTCTTGAAAAAATTATATGCAGGTGTAACATGGATGTATGTTTCTGAAAATGATAGGCTTTTTATATCAATAAAACAAAGAGGGAAGCCACATCTGTTTTATTGAAAATGATAGACTTTGAGGTACAGTCTATGCACAAGAGACTATTCAAGGAAAAATGAGATGTATCTTTTTTTATAAATAGGCAGCCCTTAAGTATCTACTATGCACAATAAAAGAATAAAAGTTGAGTTTACTAACTTGGTGATTACATTATTTACTAAAATAAATCAACAATTCAAAAGCACAAAAGGTATCAAGACAAAGAGGAGCATGCAACTAAATTTATTAAATTCTTTACAAAATCAAGTTTGATAAGAAGTCACAAAAAGCAACTTAAAGGGAAAAAAATTGATAACAAGCTCTCTGTACTCCAGGCTTTAACAAGAAACTGAAAATAGGCTAACTTTACTAATTTGGATAGATTTAACAAAATTATAATAATATAACTAGAGGATTTATAATAACTCCTCTAAAGTAACTTTTTCTTTGTCAACCAAAAGTTCTTTTTCTGTAAGTTTACTGCTTCACCTTCATGCAACAAAGGCTCTAGTGGTGCTGTCTTGAGCTTCTCCAAAGTGAAAGAATCCACATGAACCAAATATTCAGAAGGTAGCATTTTTTTTTTCCTTTTGAATTCTTTTATTATTTTCTTCTCTAGAAACTCCCTAATAAAGAATATTGAATTCTTTGTAAATGTGGACAGGTTGAAGATTAGAACATACTTGCTGATTAGCTGCCTCACTGGACTCAGCAAAATCTGCCCATGTCTTCAGCAGTAGGTACCGACATGATGATATCAATACCACTAGTCCAGCGATCAACTCAAGGTGCCACATCTCAAAATCAACTGGTATATTATGAAATAAAACGGATCAATCTCATAGATCAAACAAACAGTCAATAAATGCACATGAATATGAAATAAAACCATTCTACAGTTCATGTTAAAATATTTGAATAATTGATGATGATAATTCATATCACTGATGCTCAGATCATGGTGGGGTGATGGAGCACCATGCTTCACTAGATAAGGTGGAAGCATTTCATCAAGATGATCTTTAGGACAAATAACTTACCTAAATGCACTACTTAACATCTATCATATTTTCTGCCAATCCACAATATAATAGAGTTTACCCCATCCACCACAGGTTTGTGCTACATTATGGAAGAGATTCAAGGTAGGAAGAATAAAAGGTTCATTCATTAATTAAGTAGCAAAAAGAATGAGCATGGAATATACATGACACTTCTGTAGAGCAGTCAAGGATTGGCCATCCTTCCAGAGATGCTATATGAGATACCTGCAGGTTACAGTCAGGAAAGAAAAATTTAAGATGAACTCAAGTTGTGAATTGAACTACAAATATACCTAATAACAATCATGATAGGTATACCATACATTTCTTTTTTAAATTGTGTTCCTACAGGGCAACAAAATACCAGCAAGAAAACATGAAATGGAAATCAAAGATCATATTACTACTAGTGCTTAAGCATTTCTTATCCTAGCTCGAGGGGCTTTTATATATCAGTAAGTATATTGTTGGCAAAGCATGGAGAACTAAACGCTATTGACCTATGCAACCTAGAAATGGAGATGTTAGATGAATAAGATAGAGAAAGAGATTAGCCACAAAAACAGTTGACGAACTGCTAATTGTGCATTAAGCCAACGGGATGACCAAGCAATGAAGATTGAAGACGTGGGAATGGGACGAACCTGTCGAATTGCTACGCCCAACGCAAGTATTAACCCAGAAGTGATGGCGCAAGCCCGAAGTACAACGCTTCGGGAAGTGATGGATTTTGTAACCTTTGGAGGAAAAGTATCTCCAGAAGATCCCCTATCGCGAATAAAATCATCTTGTGACACACCTGCCGAGCCATTATCCTCATCCGAAGGTTTCTTCTTAGTCTGCAGAGTTGCGCCACTGCCCGTTCCTCGATTCCTTCTCAATTTCTTAACAGAGTTGTTATTTGCAAAAGCTTTGATATTGTCTCCAAATCCCTATAATTCAACAATACGAATCAAACTAATGCGCATTGACACTTTATTGTATCTGACAAAGAAAATAACCAAATAAAGAGCAAATTCATAATAATCATAATAAGTAGGGTGGGAGATGAGAACTATACATACTGTGTATAGGTTGGAAGGCGCAATCTTCCTCGCCGGAAAGATGCCAGTGACCTTTGTACCTAATCAAACGTGGTCAGTTTTGTTTTGTACAATCAACATAAGAGAGAAACACATACATGATATAAAACGAGAAGCTATTGAGGAATTCAGAGAAGAAAGCAAAGAAATCGAAATAGGGAATTCAAGAGTGGTAGTTATGAAGTGTTAGAGAAGCAACATGTTAGTGAACAAGATTAAATCAGAGAAGTAGAAAATACTGTTGATGCACCGAAAAAAAAACCCAACAAGTCTTGAAACCGAGAAAACGATATCGAAGAAATTGTGCTAAATTAAGGAGGAAAGAAGGCTAACCGGACAAAATGGAACTTCCCGGCGGAATGTGAAATCCGGCGGTAATGCCTGGTCTGCTCCAACATCTAGTGGTAGCAACTATTTCCATGCTGTAGGTCCTAATTTCCGTTCATCTCAAACGTTGACAAGTTTATTTAACATCCTGTCGAAATTCACTGGAACTCTTAGAACTACGAATCAAGGAAGAATAAGGCTTCACCAATCAAAACCGCTGTCCTCCCCGCCACTCACTTTTTTATTTTCTTTTCACAAGATAAGAGTTTCCGTTTTCTCATTTTTTACTTTCAATGAGTTCGTTGGGTAAATATATCTTTGGGTTTGGGTTTTACTTTGTTATTAGCTTATTGAGGTTTGCTACAAAATGTTTTATAAGATATATAAAGGAATTATACTTTTACATTATATTATCTTTGGGCTCCCAACCCTCAATGCAACCCAATTAATACAAAAGGTAAAATATAAAAGAAAATTATAAAATTATCATTCTTACTTTTCAATACCCCCCTTAATTTGTAATTTTTATTAGAGATCTAAAATGCAGAAATTTTTCGGAAGCTAGAGGCTTGTTGGAGACATCAGCAAATTGATCTTTAATCTTGATGAACTTCAATTTAATCTCTCCTTTATTAGTTAACTCTTTGATGAAGTGGTGTCTCAGCTCAATATGCTTTGTTCTTCCATAAAAACTGAATATTTGTTAATTGCAATAGCTGAAGTATTATCATAGTTGATTGTAGTTGGGCAATTTTGCAGAAATTAAAGGTCTTTCAAAAGTCTTGTAAGCCAAATTGCTTCACAAGATGCACTAGTGGCTGAAATGTATTATGTTTTAGCTGAAGAAAGTGTCACAGTATTTTGCTTCTTGAATGACCAAGATATTATTTTACTTCCTGAAGAGAAAATATATCCAGTTATGCTTTTTCGGTCATCTATGGAACTAGCTCAATCATTGTTTGAAAATCCAATCAACTTTAAGTTATTTTCACTTATATATTTCAGCCCAAAGTTCACATCATAGGACATGGTTAATGGAAACACTTTGTTTGCATCCATTTTTACTATAGAAATGATTTAACCTTTCTTTTTATTAGTTATTAAGCATTCATCATTGTCAAAGTGCACTTCATAACCTTTTTGTATAAATTGTCCAACACTAAGTAAATTTTGAGTCAAACCAGGAACATAAAGATTATATGAGATGAGTTTAAAATTACCTTACTTAGTTTGGATTGCAACAATATCCTTTCCTTTAACACTTTGGAGTTTGCCATTTCCAAGCTTCACTTGAGAATTAACATGTTCATTCAGCTCATAAAAACATTCTTTGTTTCATATCATGTGGTTACTACAACCACTATCCAAATACCAAATTTCTTTTAGTTCTTGTTGGGTATTCATACAAGAGTAAAATAGATGATTTTCTAAATCATCATTTTCAATATAATGGACTTGTTCTTTCTCTTTAAATTTGCAATTTTTTGGGGCATGAGCATGATTTTTGCATTTTTTTACATCTAAAATAACGGTCTTGGGGCAAATGGTTGTCTTTCTTGCAAATAAAACAACCATTGTTTTGCTTTTCACCTCTTCCTCTTCTATACGATCTACCTCTTCCTTGTCCTCTTCCATTATTTTGGTATCATTTTCCTTTGCCTTAATATGACCATTCTCTTGGAATTTTTTTTTCACCATCATTCTTTTTCTTTTTTGCAAAGGTGAGTTTGGACTGAAAAGCTTGCTCCAATGAAGAAGATGAAGTTTTATTTTTTCGTTCTATCCTTATGATTTTCAAGTGAGCTCATTAACTCATGCATGGATAGTTTAGTCAAATCTTCGGCTTCTTCAATGACAACCACCACATGATCAAATTTAAATGGTAAATTCCTCAACTTTTTTTACAATTTTTTTTCATTTGAGATAATGTCTCCATATGTTTTGATTTGATTTACAATACCAACAACTCTAGAAAAGAAATCTTGAATAGATTCACTTTCTTTCATCATAATATTATCAAAATCTCTCCAAAGAGTTTGAAGTTTTATGGATATTACTTTTTCAGTGCCCTGAAACTCTTTCTTGAGAATATCCCATGTTTTTTTTGAGTTTTTGGCAACCATGATTCTTGGAAAGACTGTTTTACTTACTACTTGTTGAATATGATATAAGGCTCTAGCATCATCTTTCTTATTTTCTTTGTACTCATTTTTCTTGTTTTCAGTTCAAATTGTAAGTTGCTCACGATTTTCTGGTTCTTCGTTTCCTTCTTTTACCAGCTCCCAAATCTCTTTGGAGATGAAAATGTTTTCATTTGTATATTCCAATAATCATAATTTTCTCCATAAAAAATAGGAAGTGAAATTTTTTTAAAAGTATCTAAAATAGAGCTGTTGGAACTTGATGCCATGAAAGGTTTTAGTTTTACATTTAAATGGTTGAATGGATCTTTGCTCTGATACCAAAAGTTTGTTGGAGCAATGGAAGTGTGGTAGTAAAAATCAAAGGAAGAACTAGAAAAATTTGTAGAAGAGAAAAGGAATATAGAATGAAGAGAAGAAGAGAAGAAGATGAAAAGCCAACGTAGAGTTCTGGATTTTACTTTTGTTCTTAGTTTCTTGAGCTCTATTACAAAATGTTTCAGGTTACAAGATATATAAAGGAGTTTTATTTTTATAGTCTAGACCTTTCAGCTCTCAACTCCCAAGGCAACTCACTTAATACAAAAGACAAAATATAGAAGAAAATTACAAAATTACCACTCTTACTTTTCAACATCTATACTTCTATAACATATACTAAAACGGGCAAATGGGCAATGACAAATTACCACCCTCTATACCATATAATACAGTAACATGTGTTTTCCACATTAGTATGTTGTACTTTGGGCCTAGTGTCATTTTGGTCCTTGAACTTTAAAACGTGTCAACCCAATACCTAAACTTTCAATACGTGCCAATTTAGTATCTACAATTAATCAACCATTAAGTGGCATTTGAAAAGATACAAATGCCCTTTGAGTGTCATCGGATTTTCTTTGTCAATCATCCAATTGCCCTTTTGAGAAGTCTGAACATCTCTTTTATTCTTTCTTCTCTCTTTCTTTGATCTTTGTTCCACACCCGTTAGATGATCAACAATGCAACCTATCTGACTAACATCCCATAAACAATTGTCCATTCGTCCTATTAATCAAATGCCTAAAAGATGATCTCTAAACTTTGTAAAACCCAAATTGGAAGATAAGGAACACCCATTCTACCTCCATTGAGATGTCCAAGAAGACTTACAAGTTATAAAGTAGTAATTTTAAAATTTGGCATAATTTGTAAGTCTTCTTGGGTGGGGTGAAGTGCAATTGTCCATTCATCCTAACAATTCATATTGTAGAATGCTTCCTGAACTGTTCAAAGTTGAGAAATCAAGTGTAATTGTGTAAACCAAATCTCTAAGGGCGCATTCTCCAACATGAATTGCTTTTCTTATTGTCCATTCCAAAAGCAAATCAAAACCATTTTATTTAAAAATTGTTTGTTTTTTAAAACAAAAGTACAAGAAACATGTCTTTTAGTGTATGTATTTTTTGCAGGGGTGAGGCCAGGAGATTTTTTTTAAGGGGGGCCAAAACCTAAATGAAGTATGGATGGACCCATAGGGGGGCTAACCATTGAGGAGGAGAGTGGGGGGAGGGGAAAATTTACATAGAAAGTTGTACTACAGTGTGGATTTTTTGAACCATAGGGGGGGTCATGGCTCCCCTGGGTCCCCCTAGCTCTGCCCCTGATTTTTTGTTTTCAAAAGTGAAACTAAAAACATATTTTTGAATCTATTTTTAAATATGTTTTCATTTGATTATTTAACATCATGTTCCATTAATCATATAATTTATGTACTAGAAAATTTGATTTTGTTTTAAAAATCACTAGTATTTTATTGATTCAAAAAACATGTATTGTCTTTTGAAACAAAACCAACTTGAAAACAAAAATAGAGTTCAAGAACATGTTTTTATTTATTTTTAATGATATGGCAATTCCAAAGACAAATGAAAACAAAATCATTCACGTTGTAGAACACCCCCTAAATTGTTCTAAACCCATTAACCTGTTGATATCTAAAAGCCAACCCATCAAGTTGGAGAAATCATAAATGGAGTTTCAAACATTCCAACCTTCTTCACAACTTTTTTTTTTCCTTCAACTTTCCCTTTCTCTTTCAATCTTACAACATCTCGAAAGACTTAGGGCCTGTTTGGTTTATAGTCGAAATCCTTCAAAATCGGAATGGTCTATTCCCATAGTCTGTTTGGTTCAAACAAAAATGAGAATAAAAATTCGAATAAGCTGGAATGGGATTTCATTCCCAAGGGAGGGGAAGGGAATGACCATTCCTTTAAATGGGGGAATGCCATTCCACAATGGGAATGAGACTCCACTTTTTCCCAACCAAACAGTTGGACCGATTCCACACCCTTATTACCATGAATTAAACAGGGTCTTAGTAATAGTTGTTTGGATGTCGCCCACCTTTTTTTTTCTATCACATCAACTAGGGATATCACTAATGGTTAGAGGTGTAAAGTGGGCCGTGCCGCGGGCTTGGGCCAGGCCTGGCTGCATGCCGTGCCGTGGGCTGGGGCCGCGTCGGGCTAGACTGATTTTTTTGACTTTTTTTGTTTTTGAAAATTTTGATTTCTTTTCTAAGTAAAAGTGTAAAACTAAAATATTTAACTTTAAACTTTGGGAACTATTTGAAAAATAAAAAAAATGAGAAATCTAAGTTATCTAACACATAAATGAAAAAAAAATACTTAACCAAATTGAAATAAGAATGATGGAATAACAAATTGGAAGAAAAATAGGAATTTTATTTTATTGAAATTTGAATGATACAAATTACAAATACAATGATTGGATCATTGGATACTTGGATGAATTAAATAAATTAATAAAATATAAAAAATATAATATAGTTACAAATTGAAAACACAAAATTTCATTTTTAAAAAATTAAAAAATACCAAATAAATTAAATAAAATTAATAAAATTACAACACTTTGAAAAAATAAAAAAAAATTATACAACTAGTCAACTTCATGAATCATGACTTTCATCATCAGTTTCAGGTCAAATATTCGGCTAAAATATTGTGACTTTTAGGTGAAAGTCAGCTTCTCTTGTCGTCCAACACCCTGGTACCTAAACTAAAACAAGACTCCGATGGAACTGTAGACACCAGAGGGGTTAGTAGATCACTTGTCATGGCGGCAAGAATTGGATAATTTTTTGAATGTTCACTCCACCAGGCTAAAATATCAAAATTATTTGTTGTCTCACCTAAATTAGAAAAAATTGCTTGTAAATAAAAATTAAGTTCAGTAAATGAACTTGTTTTTGAAGTAGCAAATTTCTGCCTTCTACTTATTAAATAAAAAAGTTTTTCTCTTCTACCACTGGCTCAAAATCAGAAGTAGAAATGTTGTACAAGTTGTAGGAATATTTCCTACAACTTCATATTCATATAAACTATACATTTCAAATAACAAATTATTAATTTCTTTTTTTATTTCCAATTTCAATATTCATATTTTCACAATATGATTCAAGTAAAATATCTAAACCATCTTTCCTAATCCTAGGGTCTAACAATGTAGCTAAACAATAAAGGGGAGAAATGTTCTCCCAATATTTTTTTAAATTTATTTTCCATTATTTCAACAATACATTGAAATTGTGGATTATTTCTATATTTTGCAAAACAATCACTAATTATCATTAATTGATAAGGTTAAATACAACTAGTTGGATAATAAATACCTGATAATTCATTAGTTGCATCATAAAAATATTTTAGAAAATCTCTGCCATTTCCCAATCTTCCACAAATATAATATCATTAGGCATTTTTGCATTATAAAAATCAGTAAGAATTTGTTTATGAGAAATACAACTTTCTAACATAGCATAGGTAGAATTCGACCTATGTTTTACATATAATATAAAATATTTATATTTTAAACCATAATTTGGACATAAATATTTAAATTCTTGTTTTCTTGCCCCTGAACTTTTAATATATATAATACAATTTCTAATTTTAGAAATATGAGTAGAAATAATATTCAAGGCATCTTAAATACATAAATTTAAGATGTGACATGCACATTTGATATGAAATAATTTATCATTTAAACATGTTTTTAATTGAGATTTTAAAATATTTATTGCTGAATCATTATTGCTGGCATTATCAAAACTAATAAAAATAAATTATTTTATATTCTAAAAGCATGCAAAGTATTTAAAATACTTGCAGCAATAACTAGGCCAATATGTGGCCATTAAAGCCTAATAAAACTTAAAATTCTTTTATTTAAAATCTAATTTTTATCAATAAAATGGCCGGTAACACAAATATAACTAATGTTAAATTTAGATGTCCAAACATTAGAAGTAATTGCAACTTTAGAATTAAGATTTGATAACAAAGAAATTAAATTTTATTTATATGAATAAAAAATTTTTAAAGCATCTGATCTAATAGTATTCCTAAAAACTTTTTTATATTGTGGGTTTACAGAATTATGCAACAATTTTTTAAGCTTAGGATCTTCAGCTAATATAAATGGTTGTTCTGCATGTACAATATACTTGGCTAATTCTTGTCTCATTTTTTCTTGTGAATATTTAAATGTACCAAAACTACTCCCCCTCCCAATTTGTGTTTGTGTTGTTTCTCTCCCTTCTTCTCCCTTCTCATGTGTGAGCAAATGCCTGCTTAAATGACCTGTACCACCCTTGCTACAATAACTAAAGCCTTTTCTATATTTTTGGCAAATTGCTCTTTTTCCCTTCCCCTCAATATCCTCTACTTTTAAAATTTTCCAAACCGGGCTACTCAACTTAGTGGCCCTCCTTTTTCCCCTAATATCAGTACCAGTGGTGAAAGTTCCACTTCCATCAATATCAATAGCATCAGTTCTAACACTATCATGATGCGATTGAATATCGTCAATAGTGAACATGTTGGGGAATCGGTTTTTGGAAGAGCCAACCATTTTTTTTAATTCTAAAAAGATAAAAATTAATTTAATTCAAATTACCCGGATTTCCGGTTAAGAATCCCAACTTGATTTCAACGGTTAAAGTCTTTCAACGTCCAAGCCTCCTAAATTGAGATACTTGAGCTGGTTGAGCAAGCCTTCTTCTTGTTGAAAGTTGAAACTTCAATAAAGTTGAGACTTGAGAATTGGAGAATCAAACAATCAACCAATCAGAAATTCAGAATTACTCAGATTGTAGAGAATTGAGAATGTATGAGTATGAGAGAGAGAAGAGATTAAGACATTTGTTGAATTGGTATGATGAGATTGGTGGAGGGTAGGGCTATTTATAGGAATTGAACATAATTCAATTGCCTAAAATACCCTAAAAACTAAATGTTTTTTAGTTGTTGGGAGGGGTATTTTGGTCATTGTAAAGTTATTTATAACTTTACCCAAAAAACCCCCCTAAACTAGTTGTTATATAGCTGTTTATAGTTGTCGGGGGGTATTTATGTAAAAAACTCCTCAAAAGCTGATTTTCGAACGGGCCGATCACGGCCCGCTACAGGCCCCGTGTCGGCCCGTGGACTACAAGCCCCTGGCCTAGTACGACATAAACCATTGTGCTGGGCCTGACATGGCCTATGGGCTGTCATGCTGGGTTGGGCCGGGCCGGTCCAATTTTGTGCCGGGCCATGGGCGGCCTGGCCTAATTTACACATCTACTAATGGTGCCTAGAAGACAAAAGCCAAAGACGGCAAAAGGGATCTTCTCATCAGTTCTTAAAAAATGATAGCATTCTAAAGAACATCTTCCTCAACAATCCCCGAAAATGAGATATTGCTGGTTGGACAGGAGTTTGGATATTCTCCTCATAAATAGAGAGCGCCTCGCACTGACATCACATCCTGTTTTGGCCCCGTGCTTGTAAGTTTCTATTTGTAGGGAGATGTTTCAGATGCATGACTGAAATGTTCTGTGAGGTTGGCGTGAGGCACTCTTGTGAAGAGCAGATTCGAACTCATTGAATGGCAACCCTATCAATATATCATTTCCACAATTCTCATTATGGGCAAATTAATTGATTCAGTCAACTAAAAACTATTGCCTGTACATTGAATTTGTTTAAAACCTTTTCATCTATCAATTCACAGCTAAATCAATCAACAAAATTGGTTAGATAACCAAAAGCCAAAGAATTACAGTTTAGCAAAGTTTCTCTACCCTGGTAACTTGATTTACTTCCATTTTTAAACTCTTTACATCTATTTTTTTTTGGGTATAAGAGCTATCATAAGGAAAAATCTATGATGTGAGAAAGACATGATGAATTGGAGACAAAATTGTACACATTGGGCTGGGCCAACTATCACGAATGAACACCAGTGTTCACTGTAGGCCCCACAGGCACATCATTCCAAAAATAAAAATGGATCCACTGTCGTTAGTTTATTGGAATCCGGATTAACTGAACACTTTAGCCATGTAAAGGGCTGCAGAACCAATGATAATGCTCCATGCCAATAATAAAACATGAAACCTACAGTGAGGGGTTGAATGCAAGGTTCCAAATATCGACACGGGCCGATACACCTATCGGTGTCAGTACAATTTTTTTTTAGTTTTATTTATTTATTTTTGAAATCAATTCAGAGGGATTGATTTAAGGCCCAGCTACCCTTTGAACCAGTGGCTGACCCAATACAACCCCTGGAGAGGCATATAAGTAAATCATCGACACGATACGTATCGATACTTTGAACCTTAGTTGAATGTTTATAGGTTTGATATATTTTATGACTGAATTTCTTGCAAGCAAAAGCTCTGTACACATAGCATCCAGCCACACATTAGGAAGATCTCCAAGACATATTAAATTCATGGAGAGATGTTCCCAATGTACGGCTGAATTTCATGCTTGCAGAGTGAGTGCAAGCATAGTTGGCATACATCCAGAGACACAGCAGACACTAGTGAATTGACTGGACTCTTTGAGTGGAACTTGGGACAATGCTAACAAAGAATTCGTTGGTAGCAGTAGCACCAAGCTCCCACCTCCCACCTGCTTGAGAAAGAATTTGCTAGTTCTAGCAATGCAACTCTAGTCCTTGGGGCTACGGCCCTTTGGGAGGGCTCAACTTTGGTAGAGCTGCTTTCAAGAAGCCACTAAAAGAAGCCTCAGTGAAAATCCATGTTTTTTTGCTTTAAGACAGTTATTTTGGACTTTCCGGGGTTTTCATCGGACATGGCTTATAGACTGCACAAGAGGGGCCCACCTCGCAAAACCATAAGCTGCTTCACTTTAGTCTGATTTCATCAGTCCAAATTACCTAACAATCAGTAGCATGAAAATGAGAATACAAAGGAACCAATTAGATGTCTCTTTACCCCGAACTTATGCACCAACATAAAAGATAAAGAGATGAATGCAACAAAATCATCAACTGTTAATACAATAGGCCACAGTGGAATTCACGCGACCAAATTCCACTCCAGCTTTACATTCCAATCAGGGAAAATAAATAAATGTGAAGTACACTCCACTTGCATGGAGGCTAGGATTCTCCAAAACCCTAAAATGTGATTGCAGAGAATCAAGAAATATATAACAAAATGAATATGGACACACTGCATAAAAGCAAACATGAACCAGAGGCACCAACTTACATACATGATACACTTTGTGGGCAAGAAATGGGGCATGGTGATGCCTTCGTTTTTTTTTATCTTTTGTTTTGTGTGTGATTGGGTTGGGGAGGGGGGTTGTTAGTGCGGTGGCTTGATCACAAAAGGGTGCCCACGAGCCAAAAATGCAAGAACAACCAGTAGGCTATGAGACCTATCCTTGCTCCAGGCCGACTCATCAGAACTCGACCACCAGAGACCCTGCAATTCATGGATCAAAATGACTATAATTCTCAACAGGAATTGGCACATAAATGTAACTGTAAGCTTAGAACCTATACAGAGTTGCTTGCACTGATTAGAATTGTTCTTTTTCAGTTGAAGGCTTCAATTGGGGAAAAGGAAAGCTGAATGTCTAGCACATACTTTTTTCCTAACAATCTTCCAATAATTGACAATTGGTCATGTCTTCAGGTTTCTGCTCTAGGTTTCCCATTGATAATAATAACTTGTTAAAATGAACGAGTGTTCTTAAAGATTCATAGCAGCATGCAATGGGCTGAAAACTGCTCTTAACCTCCGGATGTACACATGATCATCCAAGAGAGCAAGCCTTGCTTCTGTTAGCGCTGAAGGGGTCCCACAAACACTATGAAATGGAGCCAAGAGGTTGAAAGGAGGCTGTGATATTTAACAGACTTGCCAGATCCATTCTTACATATAGAAACAAAAACTGTGGTGGATGAACTTGCCAGATCCATGGCAAAATGGGTTTTTTTTGTACGGTGATAGCCTTTTACTTTGTTTTTGTTCAGGAGGGGGCTGATATTGCACATTTTCTAAATGATGTACAATTTATTTTTACATTCATTTAGGGGTGTCAATGGACCAGGTTTGGGTTGGACCCCGTCCAAATACAAATCAATTTGAATGGGTTAGACTGACCAATAAGACATAATGACTTAATGGTCCAAAGTATTTATTAGATTGGGTTGGACCTGGTCCGTCTGTAATGGATTCATATTGTACTGGATCAGATTGAACCAATATCCAGTCCATCAACAGAAGATAAGAATACGGGTGCCAATGGACCAGATTTGGGTTGGAGACAATTTAAATTAAAACCAATTTGAACAAGTTGGATGGTCCAGACATTGCATTGGACCAGTTCAGAATGGTCCAAAGTATTCATCGGATTGGATTGGACCTGTAATGGACTGGGTCAGGTTGGATCAATATCTAGTCATTGACAGCCCTTATTCATTTGTCAAAAAAGAAGAGGACAAATTAAAATGTGGGAAGCAGGATGTAATAGCTAGATTAGCATTTTACCAGATGCCATCAATCCGATCTGCTATCATCTTTCCTTGCTTTGGAATGAGACCCGAGGTATTAAGAGATTTGAACACATGACCTGCAAACAATAAGTTATAGACATTGCTATCAAAACTCCCAAACTAGAATTTCCAGAAGAATAGCACACCATTTATTCACATCCAAACCTTTATCTTCATCAGTTTCATGCTGGCTGATTAAACGATCAGATTCCAAATCAATACTGAGAGCAAGGTGGTCAGACTGGTCACTTGAACTCTTCCGCATTGTTCTCACATGTGCAGAAGAGGGAACAGGAGAAATAGATGACTTTGCAAGTGGGCCCTGTACAAGTGTTTGTTTAGTACAAATGAATGAAAGAATATGGATGTACGAAAAAACAAATTCCATGATATTTTTCATTGGATGGTAACTTTCATTCAATTAGTAATTAGTACAAAATCAGCCACCCAAAGAAAGGGTGCTGATCTCTTAAAGCATCTCATAATTACTCTATTATGTTTTCATCAGAAAACATTTTATGGTTTTAGGTCCACATGATTGTGGTTAATGAGTTTTAACCCTATAATCCCAAATAAAGCAGATGAGCAAGAGCAACTAACAAGTTCTTTGGATGGTCAGCAGAAGATAATCTAATGGAACAGAAAACTTCACAACATTCCAAATCACAAATGCCCTGACTATCTTCAACGGAAAATGCAGACCTAAAGAAGATTTGGTGGAAATCATTAAGCTAAAAGTTGCACATTGGGTTAAAACTCTTGAGCTGTTCCAAATTTTCTCTTTAGCTGATATAATGTGGCCATGTGGGCTTGGAAAAAAGTGGCCTTTTCAGCTCAGAAGAAAGAGAAGGTGGGAATGGAATGGAAACCCCCAGCTCCAAACAAAATAAAGCTGAACTTTGATGGCAGCTCCATGGGGAACCCAGGACTGGCAGGCATAGGGGGTGTGTTCAGAAATTCAGAAAACTAAGTGCTGGCTATGTTTTCAGGGCCTATAGGGGTTGGAGATTCGACAAAGGCTGAGCTTCAAGATTTTCTTCAGGGGTTAAGACTAGCCAAACAAGCAGACTTTAAAAACTTGGAGGTTCAAGGGGACTCAAAACTGGTGATTTCTTGGTCTAATTTTAGAGGCAATGCTCCCTGGGTATATAGACATTCCCTACGAGAGATTGAAAGTTTAGCAAAGGAGATAAATGCCTCCTTCACTTGGATCAGAAGGACTGCTAATGGGATAGCTGATTCATTAGCAAAACAGGGAGTTTATAGACAGCATCTTTTCTGGGCAGTTTTGTAATTTTCTTTTGCAGCACTAGCTGTGCTCTTCCGTTGGCTGTAATCTGTTTTCATGTTTCTCTCAGATTTCTTGGTCTAATTTTAGAGGCAATGCTCCCTGGATATATAGACTGTTGAGAATGGTTAGACGGGTGTTTTTGGTCATTTTCTCCTTTCTTATACTCTCTCTGTACTTGGGCACCCAGATAGGGGCCTTCTTGTAATTATTAATTTCAATTATAAAGTGAACTTTTGAGGGTGTGAACAGTGAACTTCGCACACCTCTCGACACTTTCCTTCTTCCTCTTCTTCTTCTTTTCTTCTCTTCTTTCTCTCTCTTGAAACCCTAGTTTCTGCAACTTGGTATCAGTGCGGGTAGAAGCATCTGGGAGTTAGTTTTCTGTTGATCTCCTACCAGAGGCGAACTGCTGATGTCAGACCGTCGCTGGATGACGTCAGCAGTCCGTACAGGTGTCGGTGGCAGACTATGAAACCAACACAGTTTGATTAGCCCTGATTTTAGAAAAATTTTGGTATGACTTGTCGTTATATGAAACTTCTATGATTTTTGGTGGATTTTTCAAGGAAAAAATCGCAGAAATTCCAAATCTGATGTCGAGCCATGTACAGCAGATTTAATGATTTTTTTTTTTTCTGCTGTAGAACCTAGACCATTCAGGTCGTTTTTCAATTTGGGATTGACGGGAAGTGGTCCGTAATTTTCTGAGCACTGTGTGATTTTTGGGAGATTATTTTCCCCCTCTATTTTGCCGCCAACCTAGTTTTTTGGGTCTTCCTTTGGTTTTTAACCATGGGGTAATGTGTTTTTGGGTCTGGAACTTCAGTTAAAGTGTTGGGGCCTTTTTGGTTGGTGAAAAGGTATCTTCTTAGAATATGGAATCATCTAAGGATTTTTAGATGGTTCCCGGTGTGCTCCTGGGAACTACAGATATTTCCAATGGTATGATAACTACTATTAAGCTGGATGGAACTAATTTTTTAGAGTGGTCTCAATCTGCTAAACTTACCATTACTGGGAGGGGTAAACTGGGATTCATCACAGGAAGGGAAGTGAAGTTGAGTCCTGAAGACCCAAAGTTTGCAAGGTGGGAACAGGACAAGTCTCTTGTTATGTCATGGCTGATTTGCTCAATGCAGCCTCATATTGCCCGAAATTACATGTTTCTTCCATCTGCCGAGGATATTTGGGATAGGGTAGTTGCTACTTATTCCCAAGTTAACAATACTGCTAGAGTGTATCAGCTTCAGAGGGAAGCTTGCAATATGTGTTAGGGGGAGAGATCTGTTGCTATGTATTTATCTTCTCTACAATCTATCTGGGAAGAAATGGATCACTTCAAAGCTCTAGTTTGGAAGGACCCTGAAGATGGTGAGTAGTATCGGAAGTATATAGAGGAGAATAGAGTCTTTGATTTTTTGGCTGACTTGAACCTAGAGTTTGATTTCACCAGACAACACATTCTTAGTGCAGGCGTTGTTTCTCTTGCCACTGTTGACTCTCTTGTACAAGGGGGAGAAAGCCGAAGAACTGCCATAATGCAATCCTCTATGAGTGATCATTATGCCTTTATGTCATCTCGACCCAAGCAAAATACTAGCAAACATCCCATTGCAGAGAAGGTCGAGGATGTTATTTGTGAGTACTGCAAGAAGCCAAGACACACTAAAGAAAGGTGTTGGAAGCTCAATCCTCATATAAAACCAGAGAAGTACAAAATCGGGAAGAAGGGCAATGCTCACTTGGCTACAATTGGTAATGATGGTCAACCCTAGGATGTTCTTGACTCTACTGATGTGATGGACAAACTCAGGAATATATTATTGCAGCTAGAGAAGGGTGGTACATCCTCATCATCTGGTTTTGGACTTGGTAATCTATCTAGTTCATATGCCAAGACAGGTATTGCACTTGCTTGTTCCACTTCCTTTAGCCCATGGATTGTAGACTTTGGGGCCAGTGCCCATATGACTGGTATGCCTTCACATTTACCTCATATAAGTTAACCCCAGGGAAGGGCAAGACTATTGTTGCAGATGGATCTTAGACCCCAATCTCGGATTAGGGTGAAGTCAAAATCACTAATAACCTTTCTCTTGACTCTCTTCTACATGTGCCCCTGCTACAAAAAAAATTTATTGTTTGTTAGTTCTCTAACAAAATTCCACAATTGCTCAGTAGCATTTTTTCCCACCCATTGTGTTTTTCAGGACCGGAGCACGGGGAAGACGATTGGAAGTGAGCATGAAGTGGATTGACAAGCCAGATTGACTCTTGTTCCAATGAGAAAATGAGTCTTTTGAAATTATGGCATTGTCGCCTTGGTCATATGTCAATTCTGTCAAGTTTTTGTTTCTGAACTTGTTTGATTCCGTGTCCAAATCGAATTTTGAATGTGAAGTTTGTCATTTATCCAAACAATGTAGAAACACATATTTTGCATGCAGTAAAATAAGTATTGTTGCTTTTCATTTGATCCATATTGATGTTTGGGGCCCACACGCTGTCCCCTGTATGGGGAGTACAGATATTTCATTCTCTTCGTTGATGACTATAGTCGGTATACATGGCTTTACTTGATGAAAAGTAGAGATGAAGTTCCTATGATTGTTCAAAACTTCTTGAATATGGTCGAGACATAGTTTGATAAAAGAGTTACGATAATAAGGTTTGGCAATGACAAGGAATACTTTGAACATCACTTGCATAGGTTTCTTGAAAACAAGGGCACTATTCACCAAAGTTCATGTAGTCATACTCCACAACAAAATGGGATGGCTGAAAGAAAAAAAAACAAGCATGTGGTTGAAGTTGCTCGAGGCTTATTGTTCCAAACTCATGTTCCAACTCTTTTCTGGGGTGATGCTATTGAGACAACTGTATATCTCATTAACAGACTCCCATCAAGGGTCCTTAACCTTCATTCTCCTCATCAACTACTCTTCCCTGATTAACCTCCTTTTAATCTACCCTTTAAGGTCTTTGGTTGTGTTTGTTTTGTTCATGATATGAGTCATTCCCGACGCAAGTTTGATCCTAAATCCGTTAAGTGTGTATTCCTTGGTTACTCTCCGTCCAGAAAGGCTATAGATGCTTTGATGCTCTCTTTGGAAAGAGATATGTCTCTAAGGATATTACCTTTTTGGAATCCTCTTCCTTTTTTCAGTCATCCCGTCTCCTTCTCTTCAGGGGGAGAATGCAAGTGAAGATCAGACTCACTTTTGCCTTCCTATTCCTACCTCTATTTCTCCCTCTCTTCCTACCTCTATTCCTTCTCCTCCTCCTCCTCCTCCTGTGTATCGACCTCGGTCCTGATAGCAGTTTTTCATCAGGTGCAATAAGAGGGTGGCTCATGAAGCAAAATGTCCATCACAATCTTATTCCCCAGACTCAGGTAATCTTGAACCTCTTAACAATCATATTATTGATTCTGACCTTGATCTTCCTATTGCCATTCGAAAAGGGAAGAGGACATGTAGCAAGTATCCTATCACTAATTATGTGTCTTATGATTCTCTCTCCCCTTCCTATTGTGCCTATATTTCTGCTATCTCTTCTGTTTCCATCCCTCGTAGTGTTACAGAGGCAATGCAGTGCCCCAATTGGAAGGAAACTATGAACCAAGAAATGAAGGCCCTAATAAAGAACCAGACTTGGGAGGTTGTTTCTTGCCCTAAAGATAAGATTCCTGTTGGGTGTAAGTGGGTTTATGCTGTTAAGCACAAGGCAAATGGCTCAATTGAAAGATACAAAGCTCGGCTTGTAGCCAAAGGATACACTCAGACTTATGGCATTGATTATTTGGAAACCTTTGCTCTAGTTGCTAAAATGAACTCTGTTCGTGCGATCATGTCTCTTGCAGCCCATTACTCGTGGCCTTTATATCAAATGGATGTAAAGAAAGCCTTCCTCAATGGGGACTTACAAGAGGAAGTGTATATGAACTTACCACCTGGGGTAAGTTTCCTCAACAGTGATGGAAAAGTGTGCCGCTTGAAGAAGTCTTTGTATGGGCTAAAACAGTCTCCAAGATCATGGTTTGACAGGTTCAGGAATGCCATCTTAAAGATTGGTTTTTCTCAATCTCAAGCTAACCACACCTTATTTTTTAGAAGAGTTGATGGTAGAGTAACAATGTTGATAGTATATGTTGATGATATTGTTGTGACAAGTGATGATATCACAGGTATCTCTTAGTTAAAGTCATTCATTGATTCTGAATTTGAGATTAAGGACCTTGGTGATCTCCGATACTTTCTTGGCATTGAAGTTGCAAGATCCAAGAAGGGGATTTTTCTGTCACAAAGGAAATATGTACTTGATTTGCTTCATGAGGTTGGGAAATTAGGGTGTAAGCTTGTAGAAACTCCAATCGATCCCAACCACAAGTTGAACTCTACTGAAGGAGAAGTTCTTCCAGACGGGGGGGGGGGGGTATATCAAAGATTGGAGGGACGCCTTCTGTATCTTTATTTGACTAGACTTGACATTTCCTATGTTGTTGGAGTGGTTAGCCAATATATGCATGAACCCAAGACATCTCATATGTAGACAGTTAATAGAATTTTAGCCTACCTGAAAGGATGCCCTAGCAAAGGGATGTTGTATTTCAACCACGACCATGTAAAGATTGAGGCTTACACAGATGCTGATTGGGCAGGGTCCACCGATGATAGAAGATCTACATCCGGTTATTGTGCCTTAGTTGGAGGCAATGTGGTTTCCTGGAGAAGTAAGAAACAATCTGTGGTTGCTCGTTCTAGTGTTGAGGCGGAGTACAGGGCAATGGCTCATGGAGTGTCTGAACTACTCTGGTTGAAGACCTTATTGACTGAGATGGGCATCCAAGCAGATGAATGAGACTATATTGTGGCAACCAAGCACCCATAAATATTGCTCACAATCCTGTCCAACATGATCGTAAGCATATTGTGGTGGATAGACACTTTATTAGAGAAAGAATTGCTAGCAGAGAGATTTGCCTTCATTTTGCAAGGTCAGAAGACCAACTAGCTGATTGCGTCACTAAAGGTGTTCACCATCCAAAGTTTGCTAAGAACCTTGCCAAGCTAGGCATGATTGACGTATATGCTTAGCTTGAGGGGGAGTGTTGAGAATGGTTAGACATGGGTGTTTTTGGTCATTTTCTCCTTTTTTATACTTTCTCTGTATTTGGGCACCCAGATAGGGGCCTTCTTGTAATTATTAATTTTCAATTATAAAGTGAACTTTTGAGGGTGTGAACAGTGAACTTCAACACCTCTCGACACTTTCTTTTCTTCTTCCTCTTCTTCTTCTTTTCTTCTCTTCTTTCTTTCTCTCTCTTGAAACTCCAGTTTCTGCAACTTAGACATTCCCTACGAGAGATTGAAAGTTTAGCAAGGGAGATAAATGCCTTTTTCACTTGGATCAGAAGGACTGCTAATGGGATGGCTGATTCATTAGCAAAACAGGGAGTTTATAGACAGCATCTTTTCTGGGCAGTTTTGTAATTTTTTTTGCAGCACTAGCTGTGCTCTTCTGTTGGCTGTAATCTGTTTTCATGTTTCTCTCAAATTAATAAAATTAATCCTTTTTGCTGATAAAAAAATCACAATATTGGATATGCAACATCAACCAACATGTACCAATCATAAAAAGATTAACCAACAAGCATTTTTTATTTTTTACCAACCAATCAGCTTCATCATTGATCATCAGAATAAAAATAATTTATTTATTCAGCAATCAATCACCATAAGATTCAAAGATTGGGATTTTCCTACTGTAATGAAATCCTGGGTGGGAAAATTTGTTAAACTGCATAGTGCCTTATCTCCATCCAGGTGTGTGTGTGTGTGTGTGTGTGAGAGAGAGAGAGAGAGAGCATGCTAAGAGGGAAAGAACACAAGAAAGATGGAGTGAAAACTGAATACTGATTAGAAATTAAATGACCACATTAAAGTGATCAACCATGTTCTAACACCATTGAATAAGAAGCTCTTGTTACAACCCATTTGTCCCATGTTGGTAGTATGGGATGCTAATGTGAGGTATCCCACATCGGTATGGGATGTCGTTATTGGGTATATATGTGCTTGGGTTCCCTCCCTCTAACAGCTAGCTTTTAGGGGTGAGTTCTCCTAACGAACATAACAAATGGTATCAGAGCCTACACCATGCCTCCCAGTTGCAATCGTGTGGCACAGGTGGTGACGTTGGTATTGCAGTGTTCGGCCAGGACAAGGTGGACTAGTGCAAAGCCAGCCTGCGTGGGTGCCGGGACTACGGAGCATGGTGGAATGTTACGATCCATTTGTCCCATGTTGGTACTATGGGATACTAATATGAGGCATCCCACATCGGTAGTATGGGATGCTGTTGTGGGGTATATATGTGCTTGGGTTCCCTCCCTCTAACAGTTAGCTTTTAGGGGTGAGTTCTCCTAACGCACATAACAGCTCTGGAGTATATAATTAAGGAAGAAGATAAATATTTGTAAATTGAGAAGATTATTAGAAGGCTTTCTCAAAGCTAGGGCTGAAATCCATCCAAAAACCTCACCAACCATGCTTTTTTTCTTTGAGTAATAGTGAACTTTTATTAATTCAGAAGCTGATTTAGATTTGTAATCTCATACAACATCCATTGGAGAGGCACAAGCTACAACCTCTCCCAATAGCTTACAAAGAAACTAGGGATAAATTACAGAAATCACAGCTGAGCCCAAAACAGTTCTTTCCTATTTACCCCTTGCTTGGCTAACAATCAACCAAAGCATTTGCTGATCTCCCCATCCACTGTATAGAAACCAACATATTCCTTGTCAGCCAATTAAATTTCTTAATTTCATTCTTGTAGCACCATACAATATCCTTGGGGTTTTTCAACCAGCCCACCACCACCTTGGAATCCCCTTCAATAATTAGTTGCTCTACCCTTAATTGGTTTGCAAATTGCACCCCTTGTACAGAAGCTAGTAGTTCTTCCCTAACAGAATCTTCGAATCCTAGAGGACCCAAGTAGAGCAGAACCACCTCTCCGAACTCATTCCTCAGAACATCCCTAACCAAATAACCCTGGATAGCACAAGCTGCTTCCATCAAAATTCAGCTTCAGTGAGCCTTCAGATGGGGGAAATCACCTTGTAACTACCTAATTCTTAATGGAAGAACACCTTGCTACTGCTGACTAGTTTCTCCAAAAGTCATTAAAGGAGAATTGATGAAAAATTTCCAAAGTCTTCAGCCAAAGTATTGCCCTATTCAAACACAGTCCTTCAATTCCTGGAAGCTCCTTTCCTTCTCTTGAAAGATTCTAGCTGACCAGCCATGCTTTCTGTATGCTATCTGAATAAAACTCTTTTACAAGTGCTAATGAAACTATAATGATTAAATCAGGAGAAAGGCAAGCATTGGTGCCAAGTCCTGGATACTTTTATCTGTCACGTAAAGCACCTCTATGTGCATCCCATGCCTTTAGCTTAATTCTATCCTCGAACTAGAAGCTTAAGTGAATGCCTTCAGAACTAAATAATGTGTGATGTTGTTATAATACCTCAAGGAAAACTATAAAGCATCAAACATCTCAAGTAACCCAGCAGCAGGTTGAGGTAAGAAAAAAACCTGACCCACATGATAACTTAAGTGACCACATGGATTGGGTCAAGATTCAGGCGCTCATAGACAAAAATTCCCATCCATCTTCTTCCAATTTGAATTGCTTTGAACGAAAAGGCTTGCAGCGGCAAGAACCAGAAAGAGAAAACTTTCTTCAGTGGATTCCTATTCAGGAAACTACTGTTGAACTTCGTTCCTCAGAGCGGTTGAACCCACGCTATGTAAGGAACAGACTGGAAGAGAGGGAAGAAGAGGATGAAGGGTGGGTCAACTGCAGCATGGAGGAGGAAGACACTAATGACATTGATGACAATTTAGACGGTGCGTCAGTGTAGGAAGCATGGGTGATGAAGGCTTATGCAATGAAGATCTTATGGAAAATATTAATCTAGGAAGGTTGTTTGAAATGCAAGCGGAAGAAACACAACATGCTGACCTGTTGAACTTCGTTCCTCAGAGCGGTCGAACCCACGCTATGTAAGGAGCAGACTGGAAGAGGGGGAGGAAGAGTAGGTCAATTGCAGCATTGAGGAGGAAGACACCAATGACATTGATGACAATTTAGACGGCGTGTCAGTGTGGGAAGCATGGGTGATGAAGGCTTATGCAATGAAGATCTTATGGAAAATATTAATCTAGGAAGGTTGTTTCAAATGCAAGCGGAAGAGACACAACAGGCTGACCTGGTGGACTGGAATGTCAGAACAGGGGAAGAAAATAAAACAAAGCAAGGCCAGGAAGATGGTGGGGATGAGGTAAGTTGGGTTAGTAATCTAAAGCAAGTGATCAATGTGTCCGAATAGGTGACTAATCTCAAAGTGAATTTAGATAAGAGCTGTGTGATTGGTATCACTTTGAGTGAAAGTGAGGTGGAGGATAGAGCCCGAATTTTGGGATGTGAGATTGCTCAATGGCCATTGATCTATTTGGGGCTGCCACTAGGGATAACCCAAGTAAAAAGAGTTTCTGGAATCGAGTGATTGATAGGTTCACTAAGAGGTTAGCATCTTGGAAGAAAAATTACCTTTCCATGGGAGGCAGGATAACTTTGATTAAGTCAAAATTGGCCAATCTGTCTGTTTACTTTCTGTTGGTGTTTAAAATGCCTGAGGGAATATGTGGGATTTTGGAAAAGCTAATGAGAGATTTCCTTTGGGACCCAGGAGAGGAGAAAAGGGACCATAGAGTCAGGTGGAATATAATTACCAAAACCAAAAGTGATGGTGGGTTTGCTTTAGGTAATTTGCAGAAAAAGAATGAAGCTCTGTTGGGGAAATGGCTTTGGAGATTGACTTTGGAGAGGGATAAATTGTGGGCTCAAGTTGTCTTAAGTGTTCATGGGCAAGCGGCGGATGGCTGGGACTCGAGAGTTTCAGCTAGGGCTACGAGAGCTTTTCCTTGGAAATCCATTCATGCCATACTTCCTTCTTTCCTTCCTCTAATCAGGCATGACTTGTGCTCTGGTAACCTTGTGAAATTTTGGGATCATGTTTGGGTGGGAAGCACTCCGTTGAAAGAGCTTTTTCCTTTCTTTGTATTCTTTATCACGTTTTAAAAATGAGCTAGTCTCCACTTTTCTGACCACTTCTAATTCAACTATTGACTGGAACTTGGGTTTTAGAAGGGCCCTTAGAGACTCTGAACTGAACATTATTTCTGACCTGCTCAAAATCCTAGATGAGGTGGGTATTGACCCCTGTAGGAGGGATAGTAGGATTTGGGTCCCTTCTCCTTCAGGTGTCTTCTCATGCTCTTCTTTCTTCAAAAAATTGGCTCATTCCCCACCTGTTTTTGGACTCCCCTTCCTAGTTTTGGAAGTTTGGGGTAGACCAATCCCTCCCAGAATTAGTGCTTTTTGTTGGGAAGCTTTCCTTGAAAAGTGTAACACTTGCGACCTGCTTCAAAGAAAAAGGCCTAATTGGTGTTTATCCCCGCACTAATGCATCTTTTGTAAGAAGAATGGTGAGGGACCCCCCACTATCCCCGCACTTACTGGTTTCCTACCCATTTGTTTCAGAGATCTGGTGTTGGTTTTTCTCTCTTTTTGGTTGCAGGTGGACCCCCAACCCCCCTCAAATGTACAAAGCCTATTCCATTCTACTACTGTTAGGGGGCTGAAGAATAGAGGGAAAATTCTGTGGAGATGTGTAAGAGCAGCCATATGTTGGACAGTCTGGGAGGAAAGGAATCAAAGGACCTTTCATGGGAAAGAAATAAATAAGGGTGTCATCATTGAATTAATCTCTATAAGGGTGGTTCATTGGGTTAAGACTTTGCAGCTCTTTGAAAACTTTTTAGAAGGAGACATCATCAGGAAGTGGAAAGAAGTGGTTTGGTCAGCTCCAAGGAAGATTTCATCTAACCCAGTTTGGTCCCCTCCAGCTTCGAGGTTCACTAAACTAAACTTTGATGGTAGTAGTGAAGAAAATCCAGGCCCGTCGGGTATAGGAGGAGCTTTCAGGGATGGAGAAGGTCGAATTATTGCATTGTATTCTGGTTCTATTGGATGGGGGGATTCTCTTAGAGCTTAAATATTGGTTGTTTTGAAAGGGTTAAAAAGAGCCCAAGAGTTAAATATCAGAAAACTGATGGTGGAAGGTGATTCTAAGTTGGCTATCAATTGGCTAATGAAGGATGACTCTAGTTTGTAGAAATTTCTAAATGAGAAAAAGAAAGTTAGACAGCTCATTCAAAACATGGAAGTCAAGTTTCAATGGACTAAGAGGAGTGCAAATTCCTTGGTAGATCCATTGGCCAAACAAGGGGTGGGAAGAGTTAATTTTTTCTGGGCAGTATTGTAATCTGAATTGTTCTTATTGGGAGGGTTATGAGCTTTACCCCTCCTCTTGTATCTTGCTCTATTAATATATATTAATAAAAGTTTTTGTTATCAAAAAAAAAAAGATGGGGGGAAACCTATACACACGAAGGAGTGATTCCTCTCTAAAGTTTCAAGAAGTGCACTATTCTATTAGGGGAGCGAATCGGGATAACTTGAGGCAAAGCAGGAACTTGTCGAATAGGGATAAGCAGCAAGGTGGAGAGAGGGATCACAATGTTGGCCAGGTGACGGGAATGTTCTCTCACCAGCCCAAGAAAATGGATAGAAACCAGTCCTCTAAACAGGGAAGGTTAATTGAAAACACCAGCCAGTCTCCTTCCCCCTTTTCTCAGCTAAGTGCAGGTAACCAAGTGATTTCTTTTTTTGCTACTGATGAGTGCTCTGTGTCTTGTGCTCCATATTCCTTTCCCATCCCATATCTGGCAGCCCGTGACAGTGAAGCCACTATAGAAAAGTGTACACCCAATGTGAAGGGGATGAAGGATAGGGAAGAGTTGATGGAGGAAGTGAATAGGAATAAGAAGGCTTGGGACGAGGGGGATAGGACAGAGGAGGATTCTAGCAGAGAGGATTCTGTTGCAGAATTTGTGGGAAAACTGGGGTGTAATTTGAAAGACCTGAATGATTTAAAAGTTTTCCTACAAAAGGAGGAGAGTAACTCCAAGAAGAGAAAATTGAGAGGCTAGAAAGAGATGTAGAAAGAGACAAGCAATTTAATGTAAAGGGAGAAAGGAGGAAAGGGTTGAAGTAGAGGGCAGCTGTAGGAAGGGTGTAAAACAAAAGGTCACATGAGGATTCTTAGTTGGAATGTGAGAGGATTGGGAAGTGCAAGGAAGAGAGCTACAATTAAAGAGGTGATTAAGAAGTTCAATCCGGATGTAGTGCTTATTCAGGAGTCCAAAAGAATGGACTGTGATAGTAGATGGGCAAGAAGTGTATGAAGAGCAAAGGGGATCGGCTGGGTGGCTGCTCTGTCTTGGGGATCCTCAGGAGGGATTGTGACACTGTGGATGAGGGATGTGCTTGTGGGGATGGAAGAGTTAATAGGCAAATACACAGTATCTTTGAAATTTAAGCAAGTGGAGGATGGATTTGAATGGGTATTAACAAATGTATATGGACCAAATGGCTACAAGGAAAGGAAGGAAATGTGGGAGGAACTGGGTGATGTTAGGGGTTTATGGGATGGACCATGGTGTGTAGGAAGGGACTTCAATGTGGTTAGATTTACAAAGGAGATTAACAACCCTAATCAGAGAGTGACAACAAATATGAGGAAATTCAACCTTTGTGGATGCCTTTGAACTTAAAGAGATCCCTTTATCTCACATGACATTCACTTGATCTAATCTCCACTCAAACCCAATCTGTTCTAAATTGGATAGGTTCCTTTTTTCTGCAGATTGGGAAGAGAATTGGAGAATGTATCCTCTAAGGCACTTCCAAGGCTTACTTCAAATCATTGGCCCATAATGATTTGTAAGGACTAAATTTAGATTTGAAAATATGTGGCTACTTCACCTAGGGTTCACGAAAAAAGTTAGAGAATGGTGGGAGCAATGTCACCCTTTAGTGAAGTGGGAAGGCATGAGATTTCGCAAAAAGCTCCAATTCCTAAAAGTAAAGATCAAAGAATGGAACCTCTTGGAGTTTGGCAGAATTGAAGAAAGAAAGCGAATTTTGATGGATTGGATTGAGGCTCTAGACTTTAAAGAATAAAGGGGAGGCTTCGGAGAAGAAGACAAGGAACAAAGGAGGAGGCTGAGAAGGCAGCTAGAGGATTATTTTCACAAGGAAGAGGTTAGTTGGAGACAAAAATCTCAGTGAAAATGGTTTAAGGAGGGAGACAAAAATACAAGATTCTTTCATACTGTAGCAAATGGGAGGAGGAGAAGAAAGAATTCTACACCAAGGTTGGAAGTTGAGGGATCAGTCCTTACCCACCTGAATGAGATAGTAGGGGCATTTATAGATCACTTCAAATCCATTTTCAGGAGATCCTTAAATGATAGGGTTTGGTTAGAAGGACTGGAATGGTCAAATCTAGGGGCTGAAAACAGAGAGAAGCTGGAAAGGAGGTTTGAGTTGGAGGAAATAAAGGAGGCTATTTTCTTCATGGACAGAACAAAATCTTTGGGCCCAGATGGATTCACAATGACCTATTATCAGAACTGTTGGGAAATCTTGGAAAAAGGATCTAATGCTAGTATTTAATGAATTTCATAGGAGGGGAGTGATTAATCCCGGGTTGAACTCCACTTTTATTGCTTTGGTCCAAAGAAGAAAGATGCCTTACACCCAAAAGATTGCAGACCCATCAGCTTGATAAACATTTTGTACAAGATAATTGCAAAGGTGATGTCTCTAAGAATAAAGCTAGTACTACCCTCCATTATTGCACAAAACCAAGGAGCTTTTGTGAAGGGGAGACAAATAACTAATCAAATTTTAATTGCAAATGAAAGTGTGGAGAATTTTAAGAAGGTTAGGAAGAAGGGAGTGGTTTGTAAATTGGATTTAGAAAAGGCCTATGACTTGGTTGATTGATCCTTTCTAAGGGTAGTGATGATCAATTTTGGGTTTGAGGGAAGATGGTGTAAATGGACCATGGGATGTGTCCGGATTTGTCACTACTCTGTGTTAGTAAATGGGGCAAGCGGACAGTGGTGGATTTCTTTCTAGCTATAAGAGGAATAAGCCAAGGAGACCCACTCTCTCCATTCTTGTTTACCCTGGTGGCAGATGTTCTAGGAAGGTTTATTGAGAGAGTATACTCGAGAAATTTGTTATGAGGGTGGAGATTAGGAAGGGAGGAGGTTCCACTTATCCACTTACAATTTGCAGATGACACAACCATATTCTGTGAGGGAGGGGACCGAAGCTGGATTAGAAATTTGAAAATGGTGATACAACTCTTTGAACAAATGTCCAATCTTAAGGTGAACTTTGAGAAGAATTGTGCAGTGGGTGTGAACATGGAGGAAGGGGAGGCCAGTGAGTATGCAGATTTGCAAGATTGTACAGTCTCAAGTTGAACCCTGAATTATTTAGGCTTACCCCTAGGAGATAATCCCAAGAAAGGTAACGTTTGGAGTCCAGTAGTGGAAAGGTTTGAAGAGAGACTTGCTTCCTGGAAGAAGAATTATCTGTCTCTTGGGGGAAGGATCACATTGATTAGGGCTACCCTAGCCAATTTACCCATATATTTCTTGTTTGTGTTCAAGATTCCAGTAGAGGTGTTTAATAGGTTGGAAAAACTGATGAGGGACTTTTTGTGGGAGTCGGGAGAGGAAAAGAGGGACCATAGAATGGGTTGGGAGGTGGTGACTAGAAGCAAGAAATTAGGAAGGCTCAGGATAGGGAACATTAAGAAAAGGAATATGGCTTTGTTGGGAAAGTGGTTATGGAGGTTCCCTCTAGAGAAGGAGAAGTTATGGGTTAAGATAGTGGTTAGCATTCATGGGCTCGAGGACAATGGATGGGATCCTATAATTCTGGTGAGGACTACAAGTGCTTCACCTTGGAAAGCCATTCATGATATGCTACCAACTTTCTCCCCTTTGATCAAATATGATTTAAATTCAGGCAACCTTATAAAGTTTTGGGAACAAACCTGGGTGGGGAATACCCCCTTTGAAGGATCAATTCCCCTCTTTGTATGCTCTTTTTGAACTAAAAAATAAGCCCATCTCCTCCTTCATTGTCCCTTCTACCTCCAGTTATGGGATTGGGTGGAATTTAGGCTTAAGAAGAGCTATAAGGGATACAGATATGGACATCACCTTGTCTTTGTTGGGTATTCTTGAAAATGTGTTCTTGGACCCTACAAAGGAAGATGCCAGAATCTGGACTCCATCCCCTTCGGGTTATTTTTCTTGTGTCTCCTTTTTTTCCAAAGCTTAACTCAACCATCAACATTCGGTCCCATTGGCTCTTCCTTCCCTATGAAAGAGATCTGTTGTAAGCCAATTCCCCCTAGGGTTGGGAGTTCTTATTGGAAAACTTTCCTGGGAAGAATCAATACTGGTGATTTGCTTCAAAGAAAGAAACCCAAGACTTGCTCATCCTTGCATAGGTGCATTCTTTGCAAAGCTAATGGAGAGACTGGTTATCACCTTTTAGTGGGTCTTCTCCCTTTATGGGTGTAGGTGGAAGCCCCCATTGAATGTGAAAGTTTTATTTTCTTCCTCTTATTTCAAGTGGCATTTGAAAAGAGGAAGGATCATGTGGAGGTGCTGGCTGTTGTACGTTGGACCTTGTGGGAAGAAAGAAACTCAGGGAAAGGAGCATTGAAAATGTAATAGAACTAATCCACTTAAGGGCGGCACAATGGCTGAAGTAATTAGCTTTATTTACTGATTTTACTCTAGATGACTTGTTGAGAAAGTGGGAAGAGATTGCTAGTTCTGCCCAGGTTAGAACTGGACTAAGTCCTTCTTGGACCCCTCCCCCTACTGGATATATAAAGCTGAACTTTAATGGCAGTAGTAGAGGGAACCCAAGGCAATCTGGTATTGGGGGGGTATTCAGGAATGAGAACGGGAATGCTTCAACCATGTTTTCAGGCCCAATAGGTGTAGGTGATTCCCTCAGGGCTGAGATTCTTGCGGTATTGAAAAGAGTCCAAAGGGCAAAGGAATTGAATGTAAGGAGGCTTGTGGTTGAAGGTGACTCGGAGGTGGTAGTAGAGTGGCTGAAACAAGATAAGGCTGGGTCGTGGAACTATAGCAATGAAAAGAAAATTTTCAAGCGACTGGCTAAGGGTATGGAAGTAAAGTACAATTGGGTGAAGAGATCTGCTAACTCTTTTGCTGATGGGTTAGCCAAGCAAGGGGTGGTTCAGGAATTTATGTTTTGGGTTCTTTTGTAATTCTGTTTTATTGCATTTCTGGGGGCTCTTGCCCCTGCCTAGGGAGTTAAGATAGGTCATCTCCCCTTCCTTATAAATAATATTTTTATCATTTTAATGAAAGCTTTTATTTTTGATAAAAAAAAGTGAACCAATACATCCTTTTTTTTTTCTTTTAGCAACCAAAAGAACCTGCTGATAAACATAACAACCAGAAGGCAAAATATGGAAAGCACAAAAAAGAAAAATTACCACATCTTCAATTTCAGATATCTCTGAAATTGTTGTTGTTGACGGTGCTTCAAAGATTTTCCTTTCCTGGACAGTATCTGATATAGTAGGCCTTACATGAGTTGAGGCTTCAAGTAGTTTTATCTTGGCTGACAGTTCCTCTGCAAGCTGTTGAGTCCCAAGCAACTTCGCTCCCAGTTCCTCGGTTTTTGATTTTGAATTTTCAGTGTCCTGAAGAATGGTCATAACCAGCCTTTCCAGGATTGGTAAGAGCCCCCTTGCACTAATAGATGTTTTGTCTTCAACTAAATCATGTCCTCCCAATTTCTGAATAATCTTTTCCAAACCTAATGACAAATCAGATAAATCACTCTCCATCTTTTCTGAGTTCTGGTTGTTTCTAATAAGAATTTCAGCTTCTTTCTTCAGGTGTTCAGCTTCACGAGTTTCTGCTGCAAGGCATAATTGCAACTCTTCCTTCTCATGAGATAAAGAAATCATATGTTGCTGCAACTCAGAAAATCTGTCAATAGTGTGAAGTAGCTTGTCAAAAAGACCTGAACAATGGGCCTCTGTGTTTCTGAGTTCTGTCTCTGCAAAAGGAATTCCAACCCCATTTATTTTGTCAAAGAGTGTTTGAACTTGGTCTTCTGACAGGAGATGCCCATCTGCATGTATAATGAGTAAGATTAACAAATAAGTTAGTAGAAGATAACACCAACCATGACTATAGTATAAAATTTCTGTGATATTGACTCAATGCACATTACCTTGTCCTTTCATTGCCAATGACAGTGCTGAAAGTTCAGCTTCTCTTTCCCTCAATAAACCCTCTTTGGCCTGAGCATCCTCCAGTTTAAACTTCATCTGATTGCAAAAGTTTTGTAGTTCTTCTAAATCACTCTCCAACTTGTGAACCCTATCCTGGTATAACTCTCTTTCTTTTATAAAATTCTCAGTAGTTAATTTGCTATCTTTCAATTTATTTTGCAGATCTGTAAGATAGACATTCCCTATGTTAGCTAGTTGCTTAACTTGATTCTGAACTTTCCTTGTAGTCAATAACAAATTCTCTGCTTCCTTTACATATTTGTAGCCACCAAGCTTTTCCTGTAGCTCTTTTATTGTATTATCAGATTCTCCTGCTCCTAAGTACAAGCCATGGTTCAACTTCTCTACTTCAGTATAAATGCTTAGATCCTGTAAGTTGTTATCAACTTCAAACTGTAGTTCTTGCATATGTTTTGAGCATTCAGACAGTAGCACAGTTATATCATTCTGGAGTTCAGATATTGTCTTCTCTTGGGCTTGATTACAAGCTTCCAAACTCCCCATTCTTTGCTTCCAGTATTCTGTGTGCTGAAGCATCCCAATGACTTCATGCTTTGTTGCCTGTAATTTTCCCAATAGAACTGCAATAAACTCATCCATAAGACTGGAGAAAACTTCAAACATATCTTGTAAAAGTTTGTTTTTCATGTTAACTCCTTCCACAATCTTTGTGAAATATGCAGGGATATTCTCAAGATCTGATGCACCCATCTCACTAATGTTCATTGTTCCATTTGGCATGTTCTCAAAATCTTCCAGGAAATGTTTTGCAGCATCAATATCTTTCTGAAATACATACACCAATAAGTGAATAACTCTGCCAAGTAAATAAAATAATTCTAAAAATCACAAATATGGAGTTAAAAGGGAAAAAGACCAACAAACTCTGAAGGAGTTGTTAAAATTCTCTTTGAAAGGTGGACAAAATCAACATGTGGTGGTGACACATGATCATTCCAACAGAAAATAATATCCCAACAAAATTGTCACATAAACTAATAGAAAATCTTATGAATGAAAAGATTTAGATAGCATTCTAATGGCTGGTTGAATTTTAGAATTTCTAAGATTTGAATTCTAGAATTGAACCCTGGAAATCCCATCTATAATTTTAGAATCAAGATTCTAATATTCAAATTCTAGAATCCAAGTGATTATAAAATTTCCATGTGGAATCCAAACCAAATGTCTTGACTTTTAGCTAGAATCCAATTCAAGATACAAACAGCCCTGAAACATTTGCTCTGGAAACCCAGAAAAGGTGTAGCTCATAAAAATCATTAACATCTCAACTAAGATATCAAGAAAAATGATATGCCATTTCTCTCAAAGAAAAAAGGTTTGGCAAGGCATTTGAAAAAAGATGCACTCAGATGGAAAAATTGTTTTCCCTTGCCCCTAAAAAATGCTATTCTAACATTCCACTACTTTCCTAGGCCTTTAGAAAAGCACTTTTATACTTTCAAAGTTTGAACAATAGTAGGATCATGCTCTTCAGCAACTCCAAAACACAAATGAACTGTGAAACACTTCAGCAACACTCCAGTGACCAGAATTACACAATGACTGCATGTGATTACAGACCCTTTCTGTATGGTTTGCCATTTGTCCTAGGGCAGTCAATAAGCCAACTATGAGCTGAGCCTCAGCTAAATTTAGAAGCTTGAAAGCTGAGAGAGACCTTTAAATCCAGTTCATTTAGATAAATGAGCCTGAACCAGGCATAGGAGAATTTAACTGCAGCATTGGTTAGCTATTTAGCTATAGATTAGATATAAGCTGAACAAAAAGGAGCTGTTTGCTATTTTGAATATAAAGGAATGAATTTTCTATAGACAACAGGCCTTCAGTGGCTTCATAGGCTTGCAAATCATGGATGACCTAGTTTTAAAAAAAATAAAAAATAAATAAAAACTTAAATGAGCTAAGCTGACCCTGAGCCAAACTGTGCAAGGCTCAGGTCAGCTTCCCTGACAACCCCAAGAGACATACTCACCTACCTACTTATTACACACACATGAACACAAGTATATAACAACAAAATTTAAATCTTACCTCACCAATATGAATTTTCTCTTGTTCTGGAACCATTTGGACAAACTCGCCTCGTATAGTTGTAATAAGAAGGTCCATATCTCTCAGGTTCTCAAATTTTTTCTTGAAGGCCTTGGAAACCAAGGATGACAAAGTTTCATCTTTCATAAACATTTGAAGATGATTAAGTTGACCCAAAAGCTCCACAGACCGGCTTTCTAGGCTGTCATGAGCTCCTGCCAACTCTTCCATGCAAGCAGTTATCTTAGTATTTAACATTATTATCTCCTGGTCAGCAAGTTTCTTTTCCTCAACAAGAACTGAGATGTTATTATCTGCATTAGACAATGAACCTTGCAGTGACTTTATAGTTGCATGGGCATCTTCCAGTTTGCTAGCTTGAGAGTTAGCTACCTCTTTCACCTTCTCTACCTCTGTCTCCAAATGAGCTCTCCCAAGTTCAGCATCATTTTTCTCCTCAGCAAACAAAGAAGCGCTCTTCTCCACCTGAGACAATGTACCCTCTAATGATTTTATTGTCGTGTAGGCCTCTGCTAATTTAATGGCCTGAGAATCAGCTTCCTCTTTGACTTTCTGTAATTCTATATCTACAGAAGCTTTACCAGCTAGGGCATCTCTTCTGTCATCTTCTGCCACTGATAGTGCATCTTCCAATCTCTTTATAGTTGCACAAGCCTCTGCAAATTTGCTAGCCTGAGAACTAGCTTCCTCTTTCGCTCTTTCCAACTCTTGTTCTACATAAGTCTTGCCAGCTTCAACATCCCTTTTTGCTTCTGCAAGAAGCGAGAAATTATTCCCTGCCTGTGACAATGCATCTTCCAGTGATTTTATGGTGATATCAGCCTCAGCTAACTTGGTAGCCAGCAAACGGGCCTCCTCTTTCAATTTCTCAAACTCCTTCTCTGTATTAATCTTATTAATTTGATATTCATGAAAGCACTTTGCAAGCCACTTGAGTTTTTCAGCAGGGTCATCAAAAACTGCATCAACAGGAAGAACAATACTCTCTATAGCCTCAATTACTCTCTGTAACACACTGTTGCTTTCTACCAGGAATTTATCAAGTTGATTCCTCTGTTCTTTCATATCATCAAGATCAGATTCCAGCTTTTGGATGTGTTTCAAATCATTAGACAATCTATTAATTTCATCTCTGCGTTCATTTACCACAGACTCTTGTTGCTGCAACTCAAACTTTAATTTCTCAATTTCTGTATTCTTTTCATCAAGAGAACGTCTCAACCCTTCCCTTTCTTGAACAAGTCCCTTCCCTTTTTTCACTGCCATGGACAGCTTTTCCCTAACTAGAGAAGATTTCTCCTCAGACCGTTCAAGATCCTTTTGTAATAAATCCTTTTCTTCTTTCAATGTTGTGATTTCCTGAGATGCTCTCTTTAGCTCATTTGACAGATTAGTTATCTCTGATCTCTCCAGCATATCATCTTCTAATAACTTGAGACACAGTGTCATTTCTTGATCCCGTATGTATAAAAGGTCTTTGGTTCTTTCAAACTTCTCCAAGTCAACATGAGAAGATTCAAATGATGTGCCTATTTGTTCTTTAAGCTTCCCAATGCATTTCTCTACTAACACAGCAGAGTCAAAGGCAGGATGATCAGTACCTTCTTGATTGTCCACTTCAATTCCAGAAGCCTCTTGAAACATTCTTATCATCTGATCCTTCTCAGAAGAGACTTGATGCACTTTTTCAACAATTCCTTCATATTTGTATCTCAGGTCATCCAACCCCATCTGAAGAGAACCTTTTTCCTGTTTTTCTGCAGAAAGTGATAAAGTTAATTTATCAATCTCATTGCGTGCTTCAAGCAATTCTGTTTTATGTGCAGCAAGAACCTCCTGGGTAACAGCAATTTCATCCTGCAACTTGATTATATCATCCTTGGCATGGTAAAATGATTCCACGAACCAGTTAACTTGGGATTCAAAATTAGAAGATGAAATGTTTTCCGGTCGATCAATCAAATATAAGGCATCCTTCAGTTTGTGGAATTCCAAGGAAACAACTTCCAATGTATTTCTCTGATCCACAAGCAATCTCACTCTCTCTACAAGATCCACCTGCTGAATTTGCTCAGGTGTATCAATCTGAGACAGGATATCTTCAATATCCTTAAGAACTCTCTCTCTTTGTGAAAGAACTTCCTGGAGTGATGCAGCTAAATTCTGGCTTTTGACCAAGTCCTCTGTATCAATTTTCAAAGTCTCTAGGGCATTTGATTTCTCTTGCAGCTCAAGCAAACATCTATCAAGCTCACTGTTTTTTTCAGCTAGAGACTGCTTCAATGAGTCCCTCTGCTGAACTAATGACTTACCTTTTGTTACAGCCAAGCTAAGCTTCTCTTTGGCAGTGGCAGACTTGATCTTTTCCTGCTCAAGTTCCATCTTGGTTTGTCTCAGTTCTGAACTTACCATTTGTGCACTTTCTTTTTCATTATTTACTTGGTCCAGCAATTCCCTTCTTTCATTTTCCAACCGGTTAAATTTCTCAACCAAATCAAATTCCCTTTTTTTGGAATTGAGTAACTCATCACGAACCATACCCAAAATACTTCCATATTCAATATTCTCTGACAGCCTGAAATCTGACTTGACTTCAGTCAAACATTGCTTAAGTTGATCAATTTCAAAAAGCAACTTGTTGTAGTTCTCAACCATCATAGACATGCCCTTATCAACATGAGCTATCTTCTCAGTAATAGAACAATCCAACAGTTCTTCTTGTTGAACAACTGAGGCAAGGGAAGCCAACAGCTTATTTGTAACAAATTCAACATGCTGGTCCGTTTCAAACCAAAGTTTAGATGATTCTTTCAAAGAGTTGGACCATGACGTATATTGTGCCTCCAAATACGAAACAACAACATCACAGGACACTTTGAGTTCAGTGACCTTTGCACTGAGGTCCTCAATCTCTTGGTCCTTTGTGAAAAGGACAGCATGAAATTCTCTCACTGTACCCTCAGTCTGTGACCGTTCATCTAATGCGCTTTTAAGAAGTAAGGTGAATTTGGAACAGTCACTAATCATCACCTGTAATCGGGCATCAGAAACCTGAGTTTGATCCTCTCTATATTCCATTTCTTCTTGATGAAGATGATCAACAAAACCATTGTCACTTTCATCAAGTAATCGATGCTGGCTAGTCAGACCCTTGAGTTGGTGGTAAAGACCAGCAAGTTCTCTCCTGTATGACTCTCTTTCTTCCTGCATCACAAGTATACACTCCAATAAGAATCAATCTTGACTCGTAGAAAGGAAACCAAAACCCATAAAGTCAGACCCTTGACCTTAAATTCCTGTGCCATAACTTCTTTTTCAGTCATGAGCTTGTCCAGCATACCCTGCAGTCGTACCTCTTCTATCAAACTGTTAGCTTCTCCTCCATCCTCCACCACCTGAAGGTTAGATTCCTGACTATTAAGCTTCTTCTCTGAATTATCACTGGCTTCAATAATGGGCACAGATTCATTAGCATCAGTATTCCTCCCATCATAAAAGGATAGCTGGTCTGAGGCATCAACAAACGTTTCTTCCTTGCCTACATCATCAGTTGGTTTTCCACCATCTAGGTTACGCTGTACAGAGTGGTCTGAGTTTTCCAAAACCCCATTGCTGTGTCCCACATCCAAAAAACCGGAATCCTGTATTTGATATCTTTTAGTGCATGAAAATATAATAATTAAAATATATTCCATTCCAAATGCCCGTGCAATTAAAAATTGTTGAATGCAAATTTGAGAAAATGAAACAAAAAATGTAGAATCAAAAGTTGTCGTATCCCTTACCTGAACCACAGGAGAGTGCATCTCAACAACGGGAGTTTCCTCATTACCCTTCATGGAGCCTTCGTCTTTCAATAGTACATGTTCGACCAGAACTTCGCCTCTACTCACACTTCCCGTTTCACCGCCAACATTCAAGGGTACTTGTTGAGTATCAACGGAGAATTCAGAGTGCATTCCCGATTCTTTCTGCTCGTTTTCAGAGGATTTTACCAAATTTTCATCTGAACCAATGTCTTCTGAGTTCTGAACGGAACCACTCACCCCTTCGTCGCCGGAATAAGACAATGGATCCGGAATATCTCTAGGTTCTGCAGACGACCCTATATCTTCAGTTTCGTTTTCCTTCCCACCAGACGTTCCATCCCTATTATCGGGAGCGTCAGAACCTCCTACGACCTGCTCTGCTTTAGAATTCTCGTAATTCTCAGGCATATTGATCTAGAGTAACCGAAATGCAGCAGGCAGTGCTGTTTTCCCTTTCCAGCCGAAATTCAGATCTGCAACAGACAAATGATAGACACTACAGCCAAAATCCGTTCAGATTCTTCACAAAACCCTAGATCACGAGTTACGGATTTAGAAAGGGAAAAAAAAGCATTCTCAAATTACTTCGCACAAAAAAGTAGAAACCCTAAGAACTGTATTTAGAAAGCTAACATCGAAGTTAGGGAGAAAGGTGAATAAAACCGATTCACCTGTGGGGATCTGTTAAAGTCTTCACTTGTACAATCGAATTCAGATGGAGTCCTTTCTATTCTAGAATTATGGGGTCAGTGTTGGTGAAGACAATTGAGTGATAGACCAATGAATCATATGAAAACAGATCTGCCAAAGTCAAACGCAGGGCAGATTAAAATCGGAGTTCTCTAGCTTCAGATCCGATTAATTAATATTTCTCTGTCTAAGCTTGCTCGAAATCTTGTTGGGAATTCTGATTTCTGAGCGTTTAGTAACCTGTCCGTTTTAGACTTTCAGTTCATACGTGAGAAGGCCATGTTACAAGTTACAACTACAAGTCACGACAACACACACGACAAGTCAAGGTTGTTTAACTTCGACACACAGACAGAGAGAGCGAGCATTTATACATTGCATACATATATCTCGAGAGTCCGGATCTGCTCTTCACAAAACGCACCTCACGCTAACCTCACAATATGTCGTGGCCGCACATCGAGAACTTCTCCCGTATTTGTACTTATTATTCATGGGAGATCTTCCTAATGTAAGGTGAGATATGGCTGTGAGGCGCGTTCTGTGATGAACAGATCCTAATTCATATCTCGAATAGTCGATCTATAGATACTATTTGCCGCGTGTGGAGCCTATATAAGATTCCATTTCAACGTTGGAGATACATGGGGGTATTAGAGGATTAGCTCGTTCATTGCGTCTGTAGCCGCGGAGTGGTCGGACAAACAAACCAGCCATCAGAATTGGTTTGGTATGCTAGACCGGTTTAACTATCATGTGTCCCCACCACCAATGAAGCATCAAGAGCTTTGGCTTTTAGATCCCACATGATCATGGGCTTTGGTTACAGCTTACGTAGAGGACTCCGGATCTCCTCTCCACGAGAACTCTGCCCACGCGGCCACGCCTATGGGAACATTTACGTAGAGAACTGTAGATGTATGTGGTGAATCGGGAACATCTACGTAGAGAACTGTAGATGTATGTGGGTTCGTTGTTCAAGGAAAAACCTTTTAACGAAGAAAACCAGGGAAAAAGGGGTAGATGTTTAAAAAGGCAAATTGAGTATTTTGGAAAACTTAAAAGTCGCGTGATGGCACATGATTATTTTCCGTTCATTTTTGTAACGGAAGAGGTTATTTGATACACGTGAAATGAAAGTTTAGAGAGGGTATTTTTAACATTTATTAAATCTCAGGGAGTAAAAGGACACACATCCATAGTTCAGCGGGGTTTTTGGAGTTTATTATTGCTTTTAAAGTCTCCCGTAAACTAGGAGCGAAGCGATTTAGCTCAATTTCGTGCATCGGGAGAAGGGGAAATGACATCATGGAACTCGCTTCCACTCGAAATCACCTACAACGTTTTCGGTTGGATTGCTTTCTTTTCTTGGTCTCTCAGTTTCTATCCACAGGTTATCTTGAACTTCAGGAGAAAGTGGTATTCCGTTCTTACTTATTTCTGCAATGATTTCTATTTTTTTCTTTCCCTGTCTAAGGCTTGTTTTAATTTTTCATCTTTTTGTTTTGATATATCCATTTGGTTGCTGTTTGTCTATTTATTTATTGATTTCTCGTTTGGAAGCGTTGTGGGGTTGAATTTCGACTTTCTGGTTCTGAATCTTACGAAGCACTCTTCATATCTCATCTACAATGCGTCTCTTTTCTTTAGCACTGTTATTCAGAGACAGTACCACGAGAAGTATGGTTATGGAGAGGTTTGTAATTCTAAGATTTTCCAACTTGATTCATCTTTTAGGACGTGGGTGTTATGATTCTTGCCATATTTTTTGGTCTTGTTGATACGGAATTTTCTGGTCAGGATGTTTCTGAATTTGGAAACAACTCCATCTTGATCCAAGTCACTCTTCTTTATAGATGAGTCATTTCAGAACTATACATATAACTTACCTGTTCGTTCCTTCAAACTAAGGGAACATTAGTCGAGTATGCAATATGATTGCTACTCAATTTGCAAATTTAGAGGGTATTGCACTTGGTACTGTGAATTTTTAGTATATAGAAAGTTATGTTGTTTCAGGGTCTCTTTGGTGGTGTTTAACAAACAAAATGAACTAAAATGACTTGGTTATTAAGAACTTAAATTGATGCTCTCCCGTAATGTCATATATAATATTGCTGTTATTGGAGGCCAAAAAACATTGGACCATTATGAATTATCTTGCAAGGATCATATTCGCTAAACTAGTTAGGGATCCACGGATATTGGTTCATCTCCAGTGTGTTATTATCATCTATCTCTAACTTTAAGTTTAGCCTTTTCTTGATCTTAGATCTTAACATGTGATTCACAGGAAAGTTTATGTACTGGTTGTGAAGCCTGATCTTGTCGGTATTTTGAGCTAGTTTATGCATGCCTTGGCATACATTTCACATGGATTTGTGAGTTTTCCACTTTGTGTTTGGTGTGGGGGGTAGGTGGGTGGTTATTTATAAATTCATTGTAAATTGCGCACTGGGAATATAAAGATTCCTTATCAAACCCGAGAATCATTTGTTATGCATATTCCTAAAGCAGTAAATCAGATGCAGGTTAACAGTACATGATGTATGTAATTTCATTCTCCTGTTAATCATTGTTGCATCCTTCACGAAGCATACTGTCATCATTGTAAATAAAACAAGTTCCCATTTGGTTGTGCCAGTACATTGTTGCTACTATTTCTCCAATTCTCAAGAGTTGTTCTGTTGTCCTCATGCATGTTCCATGTTTCATCTCCTAATATAATCCGATCAAAATGACCCAAAGATAAGTGGTGTATCAACCTGGTGGGAAGGTGAATTTTCTACAATGTTTTTTTTTTTTTCAACGAGGATCTCCTTTACTATGCCTACCCAAATGGCTCATATTGTTTAAAGATGTAATGCAGTACAATTCTCCTTTCCCTAAAATGTTTGATCCAACTTCTCAGTTATAGAAATTAGTTTAAAATTGAAATCTAATTTGTCTAATTTTTACTGCAAGAGGTCAGATTGGTATCAGTTTAATCAATTTCCATATGCTTTTAGATGTTCTAGAGAGATGGCAAATGAAGCAGGAGTGGAATTTCAAGTTTGAATAGATTATTTGGGCATTATCATTATTACTGTTACAATGATGTTAATGATGCCTTCTCTTTTCAGAGAGTTCTTATCAATTTCTGTCTTTGTTGCAGATGATCCCTGTAGCTGCAAATGATGTAGCTTTCTCAACACATGCTGTTCTATTGACAGCTATTACCTTGTACCAAGTTCTGATCTATGATGTAAGATGATTTAATTTATGATCCGCAAGTGGCACTTTTTTAGTTATTTATTTGAGTGATCTGAAATTTTGTAGAAACAATGAAACTTTGCACTTAGCCTATTAATGTTCTGTATACAGTGTGGGAACCAGAAAGTCTCAAAAACTTGTATTGCAATCACATCTATTGTTTGGGTTTCTGCTGCAGTTTGTGTGTTCATAGCTTGGCCAAACAACTCATGGCTTTGGCTAATCTCTGTATTTAAGTAAGTTCTTCTTTCTAAAGTATAGAAGTATAGGAGTATAGAACTTGGGTGAAGGGGAATAATGACAAGGAGAAGAGCCATCCCTGTCTAATTGATTTCTGAGTCCAAATAAATAAAGCATTTCTAGTATATTGATACATGTCTCTAAAATTTGTGTTGGATATCTCTTCTCCATTTGGTTTGTCAAAGTAAGCTATGTTCCTACTTTTCTTGCGTGGGACTAGCTTTCCACCAGTTTATGTTATGTTCAGGAATAATAAAAATTCTTGTGCAAGGTATGGATTAGAAGTTAGAATATAAATAGCTTTTTTTCCTGAGCTTCCATGTGATGCCATTATTTAAAGCATCTGCTATGCCCTTCAATATGATTCTGTGATTCCCAATAAACAGCCCTGTGAACCTCAGTAAAATATTATGGTTTAGAAGATCAAATTTGTCTAATTAACTGAAAACTATGTCTATTGCAATGGGCAAGTTTTAGTGCTCCTTTCTTTACATTCAATCTTCAATTTGTTTACATAACATTTGGAGTTTGGACCACTTTTGGTTGTTTGATATAATAATTGAACCATAAAAACATCAATTCTAACTTTTCACAATTGCATTCCTGTTGCAGTGGAATCCAAGTTATCATGACAGTGCTCAAATACATTCCTCAGGTTAGAGTTACATACCTCTATGGGCATTTGATACACTGCAAGGAATTTTTAGTTACATTTGATCAATTAACATTGTTATGAAGTATTACTATGACTTATCTTCATTGCGATTTTTGTGATCTAAGTTTAACCTTTACTAAGTAGAAGGCTAGAAGCTTGCTAATCTTTAATATTTCTTATTTTGAGGGAAGAATAGAATGGACTGGTTGGTGTTATATAAATTGTTATTTTTTTTGGATAGGATATCTGGGTGGTGTATTGGTTACTGGTTTGTAATGATGGACACGGGATTTAATCCCCGGAGGGATTTGGCTCTCCTGTACCCACTAAGCTAGCCTAAGTTGGATTTTGAGACTATTAATGCACATGCTTTTCCAATGTCTGAATTAATTAACTAATAAATAACATGGTAGATATACATCTCAACCTTTATTTAAAATGGATGAATGGTATACTTGCCATTGAATAGGCTTTCTCATATACGATTGATTGATTATTTCAAATTTCTGAAAGTGACTCCAAAGTGGACTCACTGGTGTTTGAATTTCATTCGTTCACAAATCACAAATAAATGTCAGGCCAAATATAGTTTGTATAAATCTTATTTTATTGTCTGTGTCATTTATATTCTGTTATCTCTTCTGCGAGTGACATTTATAATTACCAGATTTACATGTAGGAATCATGATGGTCATACATGGGCAGTTCAACAAAATACGGCCCCTATATTCAGATGTACGATTGAATACCAAAAAAAAATATGGGTGGTTCAACAAAAGAAGCTAACTGATTATATTGGTTTCCTTAGGTGTTCTCTATAATATTTTGATTGGTAAAAGATGAAATATATTCCCAACATTCATAAAAAAACATACATATCTTTGGAAAATTTCAACCTATTTTAAGATTGATCTCTTATTTAACAAGCTTAATTTGTCTATAAATATATTCAGATTGGGGTTGTTGTGATCTTACATAACTAGGTAATTGGATTGGTAACTTCCATGATCTTTATGCACCATGACATAGCTCCTTGATCATGCTCTCTATTATTTATATCTTGATTATCTCCACCCAACAACATATACCAAAGAGAATTTTGTATTGTTGTATTGACAAGATAATGAAAAGGTTCTCTAATATAGAACTAGAAGACTAGCCATCCCCTTGTATTAATGAACTGTATTACAAAATATAGGCCTTAATGAACTTTATGCGAAAGAGCACCGAAGGATGGAGCATTGGAAACATTTTACTTGATTTATTTGGAGGATTGATGAACTATGCGCAGATGGCCATGCAGTCTATAGACCAAGGTATGTTACCTCTTCTATCAGCAAATAGCTCTGTACCTTTTGAGGTAGAACTCAATTCTATGCATAGTATTCCCTTTTTCAATAAGTAATGCTTCTATCCATTCCTCATGCAGGTTCTTGGATAAACTTCTATGGAAATATAGGGAAGACTTTGCTTTCCTTGGTATAAAATGTGTTTTCTCTTTTTCTCATTTTACAACATATCTGCTTATGAAATATATTTCTCACTTCTTTGCCTCGTCTGTTCATGTGATTGGTACTCATGCCGTAATCTTTCTATGTTCACATATATAACATTAGATTGAACAATTTGGTGCTAATGATTTTTGTACAATCAAATCCATTGACTAGATATTGTCAATTTAGCAGTTACTCATTCAAGGATAGGTTATGATATGTAATTACATATTTCTTGACCGCCTTTTTTCATGATTGCAAATACTATCAGCCTTGTGCATGCATCAATACCAGTCACCAATGTTTTGAGAACCAGGCCAGGCATCAAACTGGAAAGAGCCTTGATTCATAGTTTGATCAGTTCAACTACAATTCCACAGAACCACCAAACCATGACATAAACAGGGTGCTATAAGTAAGTTAATTAAAAAATAGAAATGATCAAGCAAGGGAAACTACATGAATCACTTGAGTGGTTCCTCGTTCATTCTAGTTTTAACCAAAGCCAATGTTCTTTTACCATAGTCCAAGCAGTTAATATCTAAGAACCAGAAAGGGATTTATTTCTACGTTAACCCAATTCAACCAGCTGCTAACATTGCTGTCATTCACTGATCTCACGATAGAGTTGTAAACTTTTTATGTAATTGAAATGTCTAGCACTTACCCTCCAATTTACTTTGCAGGCATCCAATTACCTGGCACCTAGCATAGAAGTTGAGATTGAGTACCATACAATTAGGTACTTATGTTAGCCTTTCTGGTGGTAACCTGAAAAAGAGAAATACTGGTTTTTTTTTTAATTCAAGTTGTGTACCTATTTAACTATTTACGACATATTCAAGTTGTCAATTGTATTGCTGCAAACACATTATCAGCAATATATCTTGGACTTATTTCATCCATGCCACAAAAGAAAAATCCCATGGCCATTACTTTCAAGGTTCTTGGTTAGAAAAATGGAAACGGGGAAGAACTCTAGAAGCCCTGGCGGATTTTTTTTGGACTACGAATTAGAAAAAGTATTGGTTCCATAAAAATAATTAAAACCAAAGTAAATCTCAAACATGATATCTATCAGTTTTAATGAGACATTCATTGTAGTATATTTCTTATGAAGTTCTGAACTGATTTGGTGAGGCCAGTGAAGTATGTTCAGTGTCCAATATTGGCTACTAATCGAGACCAGAACTGTTTCTTCCCCAGTTGACTGTCTTCTTCGACCTTCTCTTCATATGCCAACATTATCTACTATATCCTTCTAAGAAAGAGAAGATTTATTTTGAAGTTGATTCAGAAAGCACAGCTCTACTTGCCAAGTCCTCTGACCATTCTCAATCAGAAAAGGTTTGAAGCTTATACTGATCTGGCACGTACTTTTGCAGAAAGGATTTATTTATTTCGAGAGCTAAAGTCTGCAATAACTACACAAGTGATCTAATTGTTTTAGTAGGTACTGATATTTGTCTTCTCTTTTTACCCTTCCATTTGGTTCTCAGTTTCTTCACCAATTGTAAATATACACTTACACTTGGGAAATTTGTTGATATTCTTGGAGCTTTGGTTTCATTAGTTCATTGTTGTTTTACGAGACAAAGGAGAATAGAAGGCTTCCAATAGCTAGACATCTGTGAAAGCCCTTGTCTTAAGTTGGAATGAACTGGCACATTTATATGGATGGAAGATGGTGGTGAAGGCCCTTTGTTGCAGCAAGCTAGCAATACTACTTCAGGGAATGTATATCTGTGTCTGCTAGAATGAACATCTTATTATTTTGAATTCAAAGATTGGTTACCCAGCTGGGAGAGTAGAGAGGAGTACTAATACTAGGGCTTGGGCCGCTTGGCCCTCCATACTAGGTTCTGTGGATAACTGGGTTTCTTCTTGTATTAAACTTCTTAGTGGCTGGTGCTTAGGCCTTCATTTTCTATATTGCTCTTTGGTTTATGGAAGGACTTGATTTTTTGTTTGTGCCTTCTTATCTTGCAACTGCTGTCTTAATAAAGTTCCATAAAAAATGTTGAACACCAAGTAATTGCTAGCTGTGCCAATCACGTTAGTTGTTACTGCAGTGTTGGATCAGACGCTAGATATTCTGAGTGGATTTGGTTTTAAATCAAAATTAAAATAAGTAGATGGAGATTTTGTGCAGGTTAACTGGGTTTATAGTATAAAGGTCTTATGACCAAGCATCTCATTTTCTAGCTTGTGCTGACTGCTGAATGGTGAATGGATCAACCTGAAAATGTAGTTGAAATTCTTCAAAGTAGGCAATCCCCACTTCAGTTTTCTATACTTGGTGTACTTAGAATGGACTTAGAATGGCTCATGAAATGACGAAGTTGAGGAATGCAGATGAATAGTATCTCTTTTTCACCAATCCCACCATGTCTACAAGGCAAAGCAACCAAGATTTGAATAAATTTGTTTACTAGTAGTTGCATTCTTCCATGAAATTATGAACCATTTTTGTACAGATAGAATGCCTAATTTGTATAAAGTGGTAAAAGTAAAACCAAAGAACTGGACCTTTCTCAAAAAAGGAAATGCTAACATTTGATTGAATCAAGTCCAAGGAAATGTTTAATGGTGGGATTTCATATACCTCCATTCTATCCCGATTAAAATTTTCAAACTATAACTTTTTTTATTTAATGTATATGAAAAGAAGAACATTTCTGTATCTGATTATTCGCAATGGAGCAAATTCGGGCATACATTATACATAGACCCGTTTTCACGCTGCGTTTACAGTGATCACACAAGTGCCCCACAGGTGGCCTACATGCAAATCTATCTCAGAATGCATTGGGAACATCTTTCATACTTGTCATTTGGGAGATGTTCCTAATACACGATTGCCACATGCAAATTCATAAATACATAGACGGAGATCACATCTGCACTCCACAGAGGGCATCTCACTAATGCTCTACATGCACATCTCAGCGTGTATTGAAAATATCTCCCAAAGTTGTTAGTGGGAGATGTTCCTAATACACGGTTGAGATATATTGTGGGGCACAGATGTTAAATCACATAGACGAGTCTGGATTTGTCACAACAAAATAACAATGCTGTTCCAATCATCAACATGAGCTATGTATAATTTTAGACAGAAAGATCTATGGATTGAGAACAACATAAGGATTAATATCAATGTAAAAAACAACTCGGAAACCGAACCGTTTTGACCACCGATTTTTTGGTCAATGGTCCAACCGTCTAGTTTGAAAGGACAGCCCATTCTGACAAATAAATTAAATAATTAAAAAATGGTCAAAAATTGTTGAACGGGTCAGCGGATCAACGGGTTGTTAATTTTTTCAACAGTTTTTGGCCAAAGACTGGGTTTGGGGTAAAACGGAACCAATTGCCTAGACATCTCCCGGGCTGAACGGTTTGACCGTCCGGGTCAACGACGGTTCAAAAACCTTGATTAATACAAAAAAATGGTAAATTGATGAAACATGCCCTGAAGTTTCTGGTTGTTGCTGAAATCTCCCCTAAAGTTTGGTAATTACAATCAACTCCCCTAAACTTTTTGACATAGTTGCAAGTAGGCCCCTTTGGTAGAATATTTCAAAAAAAGGCATAAAAATATCCAGGTTTCTATGGGAAAAATAATACAAATTTTATGAACAATAACAACAAGGAGAATTTAAAGTTGCAACTCTACCTTTGAATTGATTGATATGAAGGGCAAATTTGAAAAATAAATCAATTTCACAAAAGTGATTGGAAGGATTCGAGACAGTGATTCATATGAAGAGAAAATTCGGAAAATAAACATATTTGTTAGAAGTAACTATATGGGTATTTTAGACATTTTTGTGCCATTTTTTGAAATATTTTATTAGAAGGGGCCTACTTGCAACTATGTCAAAAAGTTTAGGGGAGTTGATTGGGAGTTAGGCTCAGCTTGGAAATAGTACAAATGCAAATATGTAGAGTGCAAAACCTTATATTTTGTATTGTTTTGTATGTATTTGTACTGTTCATTTTTGTATTTGTATTTTTGCCGAACTGAGCTTTAATTGTAAATTTGTAATTATTAAACTTCAAGAGAAGTTTTAGCAACAGTTAGGAACTTAGGGTTCAACAATTTACCCAACAAATAAGAAGAATATAAGAATGTATTGGTGGAGGCGTTAAAAAGGAAAAATTCCTTATCAATGCCCCGTACTTTAGGGGCTGTATCAAATTTGTCTCTGAACTTGTAGTATTAACAGTTGGACTTTTAAAATGTGTCCAATAACTCCATATCGTTAATGGTCCATCAGTTGTATAGATGACATGTGCCAATTAAAACTTTTGAAAATATCAAAATTACGTTGAATGGAGACACTGTTCATTGTCTTCTGCGTTTGAATAGCTGCGATATTGAGTAGATTCGAACGAATCGACTACAGTGTCGGAAATTGATCAATAACCAACGACGGTGCAAGAAATTTTCATCAGCTAAATAAAATTAACAAAAAAAGAATATATATAGGAAACCGTAGCAATGTTAAAACAATATGCAGGTTACTTCCCGACGACGGAGGACTGGAGTGATCAAGTTGATGACTGAGCCTAATGTAGAGGATGCATCATTTGTAGTTGAGTGTTTTCAGGTGTCTGTCTTCTTATCATCCTGTTCGGGTCACGGCTGAACTGGTCCATAGAGAAACGTGGCCGCCTAGTCATCGCCCGGCCACGTCAACCTAGCTCGGCCAAGCTACACTATTATTGTGGCCCCCCATCTTATTCTTTCAGCCACACCAGTTATACGTCACATGGATGAGTACAACTACGGATAAAGAGGAGTAAGGAAGACGACTCCGTTAGGGAATGGGACTATCTTGAATACCTTGACGGCTAACTCCATCCTGACAACCCCGGAAGCCTAGTCCGACCAGGGCACAGATCTTTGGCTATAAAAAGGTACTCCATGCTCAAGGTAAGGGATCCAACTTCTGACACCCGTATTGCTACTTAGCTCGAACCAGCACCCTTATAGTTCGGCCCGACCATCTACCACCTCCTACTGACTTGAGCATCAGAGTACTTAGCTGGGGATAACTCCTCAGGCCTCTGACTTCTCCTTTCTTGATCGCAGGTCTTGAAGCGCGGCCTCATCCTTGTAGCTCGGTCCCGCCCTGTTGGCAAGGATTATCTGGTTGCTCTCCTCAGTTTGTGCACCACCGCAGATTGAGTAGCATCAAATTGGCGTCGTCTGTGGGAAATGCACAAAAAGCCTTTCCCGAAAATCTTTCCTTCCTCACCGCGCAATCAAGAAAGCAATCAAGATGCCCAAGAACCAGTCCGAACGATCTACAAGCCAATCCCCATCTCGGGAATCTTGGCATCGCAGCCCTCCGCATCAAGAAATTCCACAGCCTCCAACCGCAGTTGTTCTTGTACAGTTCTGAGCAATGCAAGAGAAAGTCGATAAGATCTATGAGATGATGCAGACACTAGGATCCGCGGCACTGCCCAACCGGACCGTCCCCCCTCACGCCCCGATGCGTACAAAGAACGATTCTCATCCCGAGGACCCCAAAACACGTCGGTCATAAAGGAGGGGAGCGTAGTTCGAGCGTGAGAAGCAAGACACAACAAGGAGGTCTGCCTCCACGGCCCGCTCCTGTGAGCCCGATAACCGCACACAACCGCGCTACACAGCCGCACTACACAGCCGCGCTACACGACCACTCTGCACGACTGCGCTACACGACCGAGCTACATGACCACACAACACATGTGTAGCTCGGTACAGCTCACTGACTTGGCTGATCTCCAAACGGCCCGAGCCCACAATGCATAGCTCGGGCAGCGTATTGCCGACCAACTTGGCTTGGCTGCCCACGGCCTGAGCCTAAAGCAAAGAAGAACGCCCCCGCCCATCAAGGCCTGAGGACAGTCATTAAACTCCACTCACCTACCAACTAACGGTCGATCAGAGCTAGCCGAGCAACAGCTAGCCCTCAAAGGGCCCCAAAGGCTCCCGAGACTGAAAACTAAGCATCCCAAATATGAGAGCTCGGAATACACTCCCGCTTCACTAGTCGGAGGCTGAAGATCTCAGCCAACTCAAACCTCGGCCAAGGCAAGGCCGAGGAACCAAAAAAAAAGAAAAAAAAATTATGAATGCACAAGTTTAGTACCAAAAAGTTTCATTAAGTCAAATAGTCAATATAGAAGATGAAAGCTCGACCTACCAAGCCATTATAGGAGCTAAAAAAATAAGAAAAGAACTCGTAGCAGTTCAACCCGCGGAAGGGAGATTAGCGGCCTCATCACCACCATCTTCATCATCATCGCCACCTCCGCCCTCCTCATCAACGAGTTCATCCGAGGTCGAGGGCGTTTTGTCATCGTAGGCCTCCTAAATCTACGCAACTCCGGCCATCTCGGGACAATGGCGTAGTGCTCTCCACCTGAAGACGTTGAACCCAGCCTCGAAGGAAGCTGAGGCATACTGATCCATGTCCTGCCGAAGCTCCACCGAGTCCTTGTACCGTGCCACTACCTCCTCGGTGGCCTCTTGCTTCAGTCGTTCCCTCTCTACCTTTAGATCGGTAATCTCGTGCTTTAGGCCACAGACCAACTCCACTTGCTTGGCCAACCGAGCCTTCAGCTCGGCCACTTCCTTTTCCAGTGCAGCGGACCGCTCCCCGGCCGCTTGGCCAGCTGGGCCTTCACCTGCAAGTACTCGGTATGCACAATGGCTGAGTATGCGCTCTATAGACACAAGAAGAATTGTTAGTACGAAGAAACGTGCTTAAAACAATGAAGGCAGGCACAAACTTACCTGAGCCGCAGCCCGAATAAGTGAGCACTCTAAGGTGTTGCTCCTAGTATTCCTAGCCTCTTCGGTGATGTATGCCATCATCATCCCGCAGAGCAACTACTCGAAAACTCCGGGGGTCTCTAGCCCGTCCCGGCTGCAGACCGTCCAGCACGACACATGAATATCTGAGCTACGGCTCCCCACCTCAACTCGCAAAGGAAAGGCAACCTGGCGAGCTTCCTCGGGATCCACAACCACGACGTCCTCATCGTTGTTCCTCGGCCGACGAACTCTTTTTTGGAGACGAGGTGTCCTCTTAGAAGACCTCGGAATGGACCTACAACGGCACGCTAGCCCGGTTTTGCTTCTGGCGATTCTCCTTCATCCGACGTACAATTTCCTCCTCACTCGCCATTTCTACACCTACACTGTGGAAGCACGACATTAAGTATAATATCAAAGAAGCAAAGAAAGTACGAGCAAACAAAGCAACAAAAAGGACATACCAGCCACCCTACGCATCAACATCTCCGAGCATGTGTACGCAGCTACGTCTATCTCGTGAATCATGTTCAGAGCCGACCTCTCCTCCTAGGTAAGTGCAAACCATTGAGGTTGGGGCACTCTCGTTCTCGGCTTTTGTAGCATGGCCAGGAAGGGGAGGCCCCCGGGACAGAGCTCAAAGAAGAAAGTTTTCTTCTAGTGCTTCACAGAAGAGGGGGCCCCAACCAGCGCTCTGATGTTCTTCCTAGTCGAGAAGTAGTAGTAGCCCTGCTGGTGATGTTTGAGCTGAAGAAGGAAGCTCACCATACCTGGGGTCAGCTTGATATGACGAACTGCGTAGTAGGACAGAAGGCCGACTAAAAGCCTAAAGGAGTTTGGCATCAGCTACACCGGCAATACTCAGTACCATGCAAGTACCTCGGCAACCCCTTCGTTCAGAGGAAACCTTAGCCCGACTTCCAAGTTGTTATCGTACACACAAATCTCATCGGGCCGAGCATCGGTTGCCATCTAACCGTGCTGCGGGCACCTCATTCGGAATTCCTCGGGGATGTCATACATAGCTCGGATCTGAGCCATATCCTCGAGGGTTAAGACACAGGTCCCAAACCGGCGACTAGCCCGCAAGGGAAGCTCAGCTTCCACCCTAGAGGGGCCAACCTCGGCATCCTCGAAAGCCCCAACCTCGAACTCATAATCAGACTCACTAGAACCAGAAGAACTAGAACTGGAAGAAGAATGGGAGGATGAGGAAGACATCTTACCGAGCTTGAAGCCGAGGAATAAAAACAAATGCCAAGTAATGCTGAAAACACCCCACCGAGCTATCCAAGCAACTCCTCTCGCAAATGGCAAAGGGGAAATGCTTGTCCACCCCTTCTTATAGGCCACAAGATAGCGAATCGACGCTAGATCTATGGTGAGGATCAAGCGCTGCCCTGACAAAGCTCGGGAAGACCAATCGACATGACTATTACCACACGTGCAAGGCCTCGGGAACCGAAGCGTCAACCTTGATAAGCAACGGCCACAGCATTAATTGCCCCGATCCACCCTGTAGCAGCGGTCCAACCAACGTCACAAATGCTCGAGGTTCGCCCAGGACCATTGGGTCAACCAATCTCTCTAGTTTCTTCGGAACGTCCAACAACAAATACCGACCAAAGGAGGCCTCGTTGCACCTCAACCGAGCAATCCACTCTTCGATTTCAGAACTGGGGGAGTGGTGCTCGGATTCCGAATTTTCATGTACAAGTTCCTCAACCGAAGAGCAGAGACTCAAGCTCCGTAGCTTGGCACCTCCGAGGCCCTCAACTTTGAAACTCGGCACACCATGGTCGGGCATCACAATGGCCTTAGCTCTGTAGCTTGGCACCTCCAAGGCCCTCAACTTCAAAGCTCGACATACCATGGTTGGGCATTACAATGGCCTCAGCTCCGTAGATCGGCACCTTCGAGGCCCTCAACTTCGAAGCTCGGCATACCATGGCCAAGCATCACAATGGCCTCAGCTCTGTAGCTCGGCACCTCTGGGACCCCCCAACTTCGAGGCTCGGTGCACCGTGGCCAAGCATCACAATGGCCTCAGCTCCGTAGCTCAGCACCTCTAAGGTCCTCGACTTCGTAGCTTGGTGCACCGTAGCCGAGCATCACAATGGCCTCAGCTCCGTAGCTCGGCACCTCTAAGGTCCTCGACTTCGTAGCTCGGCGCACCGTGGCCGAGCATCACAATGGCCTCAACTCCGTAGCTCGACATCTCTAAGGTCCCCAACTTTGTAGCTCGGTGCATCGTGGCCAAGCATCACAATGGCCTCAACTCCATAGCTCGACATCTCTAAGGTCCCGGACTTCCTAGCTCGGTGCACTATGGCCGAGCATCACAACGACCTCAACTCTGAAGCTCAGCCTCCCACCAACAGCAAAAATCCTTTCCTCGGCACCCGGTCGAGCTAAGCCCCAACTTCGAAGCTTGGCACATCACGGCCGAGCATCATAGCAGCCTCAACTCCAAAGTTCGGACCCAACTCCAGAGCTCGGCACACCATGGCCGAGCATCACAGTGACCACAACACTGAAGCTCGACTTTCACCAGGAGTCAGAGGGCCTTTCCTCGGTCCCACCAAGAAAATGGACCTCGAAGCTCAGTTCGACACCTCGGCGCTCTGCCAAGTTACGCGACTGTTCGACACTTCGGACCGAGCACTCCCCCTCCTCAGCTCCAGAACTGGGGGAGTGGTGTTCGGATTCCGAAGTTAGAGTTCTTGGAGTTCTGCAGTCTACGATGGAAAGATTCCCCGACCATGTTCCATATTGCCCGGATCCCAAGATTATGGTAGGCATCAAGGAACACCAAAGGGACCAAAATGCTCAACCAGACATCAACTTGGAAGTTCTTCAACCGAGGAACGAATTGGGAGCACTTCATTCCTTGACTTCAGAACTAGGGAAGTGGTGTTTGGGTCATGGCTGAGCTGGTCCTGAGAAACACGTGACCGCCTAGTCATCGCTTGGCCACGTCGACCTAGCTTGATCACGTCGGCATAGCTCGATCGAGCTACGCTATTATTGTGGCCCCCATCTTATCCTTTCAGTCACGCCAGCTACACGTCATATGGATGAGCACAACTACGGATAAAGAGGAGTAAGGAAGACGACTCCGTTGGGGAATGAGACTATTTCGAATACCTCGGTGGCTAACCTCATCCCGATAACCCCGGAAGCCCAGTCTTACTAGGATACGGATCTTTGGCTATAAAAGGTACTCCATGCTCAAGATAAGGGATCCAACTTCTGACACCCGTACTGCTACTTAGCTCGGACCATCACCCTTATAGCTCGGCCCGACCATCTACCACTTCCTACTGACTTGAGCGTCGGAATACTTACTCGGGGATAACTCCTCGAGCCTCTGACTTTTTCTTTCTTTATCACAGATCTTGAAGCACAGCTTCATCCTTGTAGCTCGTCCTATTGGTAAAGACTATCTGATTGCTCTCCTCAATTTGTACACCATCTCGGATTAAGCAACAACACATCCCATTGTCATCAAAAGATGGAAAGAGAGCACGGTTCAGCTCACTATGAGTCTGAGTAGCCGCTTGCCCGCTTCCTTGTCCACATTATGATTAAAGTCTCGTCTCCCACTAAAAGAACCGCATTGGCTTGTCCCCTTTGGTTTGTTTGGAAGACCAGGCGTTGTTCGCTTGGGTTTTGGCAAAACAGACCTCTGGAACCAGGGTTCTAAGGGAACGGAGGGAGATGGGCGTTAAGGGGGTGAGGAGTATTGGTGGCATTAGGCCAAGGAGGGCAGAGATCACGGTCGTTGGAGGGCCACGACGGGGAGGGAAGGATGGGACCCATTGCTGCAACGGCGGAGAGGATGATGGGGATCAACGGGGAGAGATGGAGGTGGGGTTAATGAAGAACTAGTGTTTGGTGGTGTTGATGGGGGTATGTGGGGTTGAGGGGATTTCTGAAGCAATTGAAGGAGGAATTCGCCGTCGGAGATGGGAGCAGGAGGAGGAGGCGGCGACGCTCCCCCGCCACCGGCAGTCATGGGAGTCAATGTGAGCTGCGAAGAGTCTAAAGTGGTGTCTTACAGAGCAAAGCAAGTACAGTAAAGGGAGTACTTAAACCATATTTACCTTGGTGAAGATAAGAGAGTAAAGACTCAAGAGTCTGAAGAGTCGCCAAATCACAACATTGAAAGAAAAACCTCTCTAATTGACAGAGTAGACTGCAGAGTCACAGCGGTACCGATTCTCAACGAGTTAGGTTCGACGATTCCGTGAACAGGAAATTTTAGTCCATTCCACGTCGTCCACGAATGCGACAATTCTCCGCCATAGCGGCCGCATCGCTTCAGTGGCAGATAAAGAAAATTAAATAATACCTGATGGATATTTCTATCATTTCACAATAAAAAAAGATATGTTGATGGGTGTTAAATAGATTCCAATCAGACGTCATGTGAGGAATCCCTTTTTGAATCAATACCTTGCTTATCATATGTCATGTAATCCCTCATTATGGATTCCAATTAGGCATCATGCGAGGAATCCCTAATTGAATCAATACCTTGTTTGAAATAATGTCATGTATTCCCTCATTATTCAGTATTCACTAGAGAGCTTTACTTAAATTTAAAAAAAAAAAAACTCGGAGGAGATTTTGATATTCGAGATTGTAACTCCATTGCCACAGAGAGAAAGGAAGAGATGGAAGGAGAACCTCAACAGATTGAGAAGAGAGTTCTAGTTACGTTTGATATTGATGGAACTTTAATCCAAAGCTCTGGCTCCGATTCAAACAAGTTGCACCGCAGAGCTTTTTCTTACGCTTTCCTCGAGGTTTTCGGCATCGAAGGGACCATAGACGCGATTCAGGTGTCTCTCCTTATTTGCTTTCTTCCTTGTCTTAACATGTTGTTCCATTGTTACCATTTCCAGTTAGAAGCTTTAGTTGTTTCTTACAAAAAACAGGTATGACTGGTTCAATCCTATATTTCCATTTCTGAATAATTGCTGGGAATTGGGAATTTTGAACTGTTTTTTATCAGTCTGGGAAGTGGGAACGTTAAACATCAAGTTTAGAAGTTATAGTTTTCTGTTATCCATTTCCTGGGCTTTCTTGAACTGACAAAAGAACTGGGGCAATAATGTAGAAATGAAGTCCAATCAACCAATCTTCTTCCTTTTTTTATGCTTTTCAATAAAAAAAGGGTTCAGCGGTTAGGAGTCAACAGTTCCCCTTTAATTTGCACTTTTTTTTTTCTTCAAATCTGCTGCTGCTGGACTGAGTATATAATACCATAGGTGAAATCGGCATTAGAGGCTTTAGCATTAAATGTTGGGGATTACAAAGTTGACCGCTGAAAAAGAAGTTTGTTTTTTGTGGAAAATGACTACTTCTACTATATATATATTTTTGAATACTACAGGAGTTACATTTCAAAAAAAAAAAATACTACAGGAGTTCAAATTTGTTACAGTTTAATTAACATTATCCCTACCTTTTGCAGCATCATGGGCAAACTGATCCTTCAGTGATTGTGAATACTCTCGTTCACTATGGCATACCATATGAAGTTGGTATCTTCGGCCTTTGGTATTTTATTTGTATATCTTGTAGATAGTTTAAATTGTATCTTTTTAGACCTTTACAACCGTCAACTAAAAAGCTGGATTTTAAAAGATCGAAGAATTCTTACAGGAATAATGGGCCTGTACTGTGTTGCAAACCAACTACAATTATTATTCTTATTTCTTTTTGGTATTCAACTACAATTATTGTAAATACTGTTACTTGTGGCTCAGATATATCTGCATTTTGATAGGATGCCCATTTGATAGAGCACAGGTTTTGGTCCTGTGTATGGACTAAGATCTTCTGTAACTAAATAAACCAGTTTTCAATGTTTATTTCCAAGCTGAACTATCTTGATGAGCTATTCAGTCCATCTGGTGAGGGGATTTCCTTGAGAGCTGAACTTCTTGCTCTATTGCAAGGTTTATGATAGTTAAGCTGTTACTGGAAGGTTATTCTAGGTTGTAGTTATATGGCTATCTTGAAGGGCCTACGCCTAACGGTCCATGGTTAATTTAGACATCTGATAACGAAGGCAAACACTATGGCATCTAAAATGAACTACTCGTATACGAGGACCCTTATATCTGGCTAATAGGCTTGTTAGCTCCTTTGGCTAGGGTGGGGAGTGTTCATAATAAGCTGGTTTTGGAACAACAGATCCAGGATTGAATTTGTAATTCTGCTTAATGTTTAGATGAGTTTTCATCTAAAGGTACCCTTGTCTGTCACTTGTCCCTTTTGTGCCAATTCTGTATACAAGTGGGGTTTTGTATGCCATGCAAGAACTATAGCACTATGAAAACAAGGTTGGACTAAGAGGTATATATCCAAGAATTGAATTCCAGTTCACTAATAGATGAGTGAATTGGAAATATACTGCTGTAACAGAAACAAGTAGAGAAAATAGAGAAGAGTAGAGAAAACATGACAGCTCTGGTACTTCCAAACAAAAAAACCACTTCAATTCCATTCCAACTCCCAAATCCAACTACAATAAGATGGCCTATTTATAGATTTATATCCATTGATGAGCAATTCATTACAAATTAATTTTAACCAAAAAGCTAATGAAACAAAGAAAATTGTAAGAGATACCAATCCATCCTATAACAACACACTACTGGAACATTATCTCACTTGAGGTGGATTTCCTGTCTGTGGGTCCCAACAATGTTCTAGATTTGTGTTGAAAGATGGACTTGTATTCCTTATGACTTATGAGAAAATCTTCGTTTTTTGGTATCCTTAATGTTGCTCAATATTTAGAATAAACAAATAACTAAGAGATCCCTAAAGATCTAAGTACTTAGTAGTTAAAGACATTATCCCATTACTCATTGGTACCCTGCCAATTAAAGTGTTAGAATACACAAATCAGGGGTATTTTGGTCATTTGGGTTTATCTATTTGAGAGTGAAAGGTCTATTTTATTTAAGTTATGTGTCCCATCACTTATGAGGGACAATATGATCTTTCTTGTAACTATGTTATTGGAGATAAATACAAGTGGGTCGGCTAGAGGTGGACTGATTTTTCCTAATCTGGCCGAACCCTTCTTCTTCTTCTTCTCTTCTTCTTCTTTCTCTTCTTCTTCTTCTCTACTTTAACCTAGAATCGAATAGGGATTTTACATGGTATCAGAGCAATAAAACCTAGTTCCCTTTTCCCTTTTTTTTTTCTTCTTTCCTCACTGTTTGTCTTCTTCCTGGGTTCGCCGCCAACCATTTCAGCTTTCTTCGATTTTCTTCTAGCCTGAGTGGAAGCTCGACAAGAGGCCAAAAAGGAGTAGTCGTTTTGTGGTTTTGGAGGTGAGTATGCCTCCAGTTACTGTGGTGGTGGTCGTTGAGGTTGTGTACTAGATGCCCTCTATTCTGTGATACGAAGAGGGCTGCTTGTGGACAGGTATGAACAGTTCTATTTTTTTTGCCCAAATAGTGGACTGTAAATGCTGTGTTTTGGTTCAAAATATTTTTTTTTGGAGGTTTGAAGTGACTAGTATGCATATCGGCCTTGTTCTCCTTTGTTTTTACCTCATATGTGTGCTGAAAGTAGGGTTTTTCGACTGCTGAAGTTCACGACAACAGTGGTGTGGTGGTGGTTGTACCGTGTCGAATGGTGTGTGGATGCTTCTGAATAGTCGAAAGTGAAACCTTGTGTGTCGTGTGGTGGTGTTTATACTGATTTCTGTGTTTGATTTAATGACTGAGTGATTTCAGCTTTTGTATTTGATGTGCAATGTGTATTTGAAGAAGTTGGTGGTGCTGAAAGCGAGATAAGTTTTGTGGAAGTGCGTGAGGTTGTGCTGAATATTTGAAGGTGAATTAGTTAAGATGGCATCGATTGGAGATGGGAATGACAATAAAACATGCATTATGATTTCTCCAGATTACCCAAATGTTCAAATGACATCTATTAAGTTAAATGGTGAGAATTATGTGCTATGGGCAAAATCTGTGGAGGTGTTTTTAAAGGCCAAGAAAAAAGTAAAACATGTGAGAGAGGAGAAACCCTCCTTTGATTCTCTGGGGTTTAGTGTCTGGGAACAGGAAGATGCACAAATAATGACATGGCATGGAACCAAAAATTAGCATGAACTTTATGTTCCTAGATACAACTAAAGAAATCTGGGATCATGCTAAGAAACTGTACTCCGGACAAGACAATACAACTAGGGTGTATCAGTTGTACCAAGAGTACTTTAATCTGAAGCAAGGCAGTCAAAGCTTGGAGGAATATTATGCAAGTCTGAGGAATATTCGAAATGAGCTCAATGTGTGTCATCCTCTGATACTGGATGTTCAGATTCAACAACAACAGCGTGAGCAACTTGATGTGACAAGGTTTCTAGTGAGTTTGAAGGCTGAATATGAGCCTGTCCGAGCACAAATACTGGGGGGGTCTGCTCTTCCCTCACTTGAAGAAGTTTTTACTCGTCTTAGGAGGACATCTATTGAGTCTATAGAGCATTCTTCTCTCTCAGACAAATCTGGTTTTGTGGTGACTAGAGGGGGAGGCCGTGGAAATAGAGGTGGTGGTGGTGGTCGTGGACTTCTAGGTAACCGTGGTGGTCTCATGTTTAACCGTGCTGACGGCTGGAGTGGAGGTCGGGACTCAGGGGGAGGTCGTGGTAAAGGAAGAAGTAATGCCCCTAGGAAGTGTACACACTGTGGATTAGAGGGGCACACGATTAATTTCTGCTATGATTTACATGGTCCACCCAACACTTGGGCTAACCATGCTATGACTAAGGGTAGTGGTACAATTACTGATAGTCAGTATACTGACCCGATCCCCTCCACATCTACTGGTGCTTCTAGGAAGGAGATGGTGAGTGTACCCCGTGCAGTATATGAGCAATTCCTTCAGACATCTCAGCAGAACACAACTACCCTTGCCCATTCAGGTATGGCTTGCTTGGCTTCCAAGCCCTCACACTGGATCATCGACTCCGGAGCCTCGGACCATATGTCTGGGACTCCTAATGTATTTTCTTCTCTTTCTTGGTCCTCCACATCTCAAACAGTTACTCTTGTTAATGGTTCTACATCTCCCATCTGTGGTGTTGGTGATGTTGATCTCTCCTCCTTGTCTTTATCATCTGTTTTATATGTTCCCAAGTTCCCTTTTAACCTTATGTCTGTTAGTAGATTAACCAAGTCACTTAATTGTTCCATAACCTTTTATCCCTCTTCTTGTGTGTTTCAGGATCTCAAGACGGGGATGAAGATTGGTGGAGGGCATGAGGCAGGTGGATTGTATTACCTTGATGGTGGTGGCCCTCCAGTAGCTTTTCAGTCGTCTCTTACTCCTCTTCAATGGCACTGCAGACTTGGTCATCCTTCTCTCAAGGCTCTGAAGTTGCTGGTTCCTTCCTTGAGTCATCTTTCATCTTTGGATTGTGAGTCATGTCAACTTGGGAAACATCATAGAGTCTCTTTTAGTCCAAGAGTTGATAGTCGTGTCTCGAGTCATTTTTTTTTAGTTCATTCTGATGTCTGGGGTCCAATCAAAGTGATGTCATACAATGGCTATAAGTATTTTGTAATTTTTGTTGATGACTTTTCAAGGATGACATGGATTTATCTTATGAAAGATCACAGTGAATTGTTTTCTATTTTTCAAAAATTTTATGCTGAAATACGTACCCAATTTGGTGTTCATATTAAAATTCTTCGCTCCGATAATGCCAAAGAGTACACCTTAATACCATTTCAGCAATACTTAGAGCACCATGGGATAATTCATCAAACTTGTGCCTACACCCCACAACAGAACGGTGTAGCTGAACGAAAAAATCGACATCTCCTTAAAACTGCTCGGTCTTTGATGCTTAATATGAATGTCCCAAAGCATTTTTGGAGTGATGCCGTCCTCACATCCTGTTTTCTCATCAATCGGATGCCCATGTCCATCCTTGGAAGTCAATCCCCCTTTTCGGTGTTGTTTCCCACATTGTCTCCGTTTTCTCTCACCCCAAGAGTCTTTGGATGTGTTTGTTTTGTTCAAAACTTGGGGCCTGGTTTAGACAAGTTAGATGCATGAGCTACTAAGTGTATCTTCCTTGGCTACTCAATGACTCAGAAAGGGTATAAGTGCTATAACCCTAACTTCCATAAGTCACTTGTGTGCTCCAATGTCACCTTCTTTGAATCAGTTCATTTTTTCTCAGATACTGTGGTTTCTTCTCCTTCCTCCGTAGTTCCTCTTCCCGTCCCTGTTGCGGATCCCCTTCCTGTGGTTCTCATTCCAGTTGCAGATTCACCTTCCATGCCAGTTACTACTGAGAGACCACCAATCAAACAAGTGTATACTCACAGAAGAGTACCGACTCCTCCAATTCAGCCCTTGTCGACAAATCTTGTCATTGCTTCTTCTCCCTTAGACCTTGATCTTCCTATTGCCCTGCGGAAAGGTAAACGCACTTGTACTTTTCATCCTATTTCATACTATGTTTCAACTGCTCACCTTTCTGCTTCTCATCGCAAATTTATATCATTGCTATTACCTGTTTCCATTCTCAAGACTGTCCAAGAAGCCCTTACCTCCCCAGGGTGGCGGCAAGCCGTGGAAGAGGAACCCTCTGCTCTACAACACAATCACATGTGGGAACTCACTGCTCTTCCTCCTGGTAAGCATGTTGTTGGGTGTAAGTGGGTCTACACAGTGAAGTATCTTTCAGATGGCAGTGCGGAGCGATTGAAGGCCAGGTTAGTGGCCAAGGGCTATTCTCAGTTGTATGGTGTGGACTATATGGAGACATTTTCTCCTGTGGCTAAAATTGGTTCAGTTCGGGTGTTGATTTCATTAGCTGCTATGTATGATGGCCTCTTGTGCAACTTGACATAAAAAATGTTTTTCTACATGGTAATCTCATCGAGGAAGTGTATATGGAGCAACCGCCAGGGTTTGTTGCTCAGGGGGAGGATGGTAAGGTTTGTAGATTCAAAAAGGCAATTTATGGATTGAAACAATCTCCACGCGCATGGTTTGGCAGGTTCAGTGAAGTAGTGAAAGACTCTGGGATGAAACAGTGTCAGGTAGACCATTCTATGTTCAGCCATGACTCAAAAGATGGGAAAATCTTGCTAGTGGTGTATGTGGATGATATTGTCATAACTGGGAGTGACAGTAACGAGATTGACAAGTTGAAGAAATTCCTACAGGACCACTTCAATACGAAAGATTTGGGTAAGTTGAAGTACTTCCTGGGAATAGAAGTTGCAAGGTCAAGGCATGGAATTAAGTTATGTCAAAGGAAATATGTTCTTGACCTACTTGAAGAAACAAGACTGTTAGGTGTTAAACCAGCAGAGACTCCTATGGAACTTAATGTTAAGTTGAGTGTTGATGCAGGTGAAGAGTTTGATGATCCTATACAGGAGGTTGGTGGGAAAGTTGAATTATCTGACTATTACCCGACCAGATATATCATTTGCTGTGAGTATGGTGAGTCAGTTTATGCAACATCCTCGGATTCCTCATTGGGAAGCAGTTCTAAGGATTGTTAGGTACCTGAAGGGTGCTCCAGGTCGTGGTTTGCTATACCAAAGTGGAGGGACTCTTGAAATAGTAGGGTATACAGATGCTGATTGGACTGGTTCTACATCAGACAAGAGATCAACTATAGGTTATTGTACCTTCCTTGGTGGCAATCTTGTAACTTGGAAGAGCAAGAAACAAACAGTGGTGGCAAGGAGTAGTGCAGAAGCTGAGTACAGAGCTATGACTCATACCACATGTGAACTAGTATGGTTGAAGAACTTGCTACAAGAGATGGGGTTCTCGGTTGACAAACCCATGAGACTATACTATGATAACCAAGTTGTTGTTCACATCTCTTCCAACCCAGTCTTCCATGAGAGAACCAAGCATATTGAGGTCGATTGTCACTTTGTGAGAGAGAAAGTGATAAGTGGAGTGGTAACCACATCTCATGTGAGCTCAGGAAATCAGTGGGTAGATCTCTTTACAAAGGGATTGTCTCGGGGCAGAGTAGATTATATTTGTGACAAGCTGGGACTATATGACATATACTCTCCAGCTTGAGGGGGAGTGTTAGAATACACAAATCAGGGGTATTTTGGTCATTTGGGTTTATCTATTTGAGAGTGAAAGGTCTATTTTATTTAAGTTTATGTGTTCCATCACTTATGAGGGACAATATGATCTTTCTTGTAACTATGTTATTGGAGATAAATACAAGTGGGTTGGCTAGAGGTGGACTGGTTTTTCCTAATTTGGTCGAACCCTTCTCTTCCTTCTTCTTCTCTTCTTCTTCTTTCTCTTCTTCTTCTCTACTTTAACCTAGAATCGAATAGGGATTTTACAAATAGCATTAACTTTCCCAAAATATATCTGATTTGCAATGTTGATCATAACAAAGAAGTATGACAAATACTTTTGCACTGAAGGTCCATCCAAATGTGAATGGTGTGTATATGGTTAACCTACATGACACTGATGTAACCAAGGTTTAAAATTTCGATACGATACGCCTGATACATATCGTGTCTTTTAAAAACTGATACAGGATACGCATGGAAATCAGACATTTCGTCTTTTTTCATGCGTATTGGGGGCATATCGGGGCGTATTGGGGGTGTATCGAGGCGTATCGACAGCATATCAAAGAAAAAGATACGGCCAAAAACTAAAAAAAAAAAATTAAAGGGGAAAAGTAAGCTTCTTTTCCCCAAAATAAGCCTTCTTTCACCCCCAAATGACTCTAAAACTCCAAACTTCATTCCTAGAGTGCTAGATTTGCAAAACTTTGCAAGAAACAAGTGTGAATCATTAATTTTTTTAAAGATTTTTCAAAATTTGAAAAAATATGGCAAAAATAGGTAATTTTCAATCTTTTATAATATCTTGTGATTTTTTTTTTCTTGAATGTTTAAATTTATGTTGATCTACATTTCTTACATTCAAAATCACAAATTTTTTGTGCTATCAGTAGATTTGTGGAAATTTCATGAAGATATTTGGGGAAAATATAAATTAACAAAAATTTTGAAAATGCAAGTTTTTTCTCTTCCTACAAAGACTAAATATGTTTTAGATCTATGGATTTATCTATCATATCCATAGAGCAATTGGAATTTCTTCTTTAATATATATTTTTTATTTTTTATTTTTTTAGAATAAAAAAATAAATAATTATTAATAATAATTTATCATTTGATCATAAAAATTGAATATATTATAATTCTATGGATGATCTATCATATCCATAGACCAATTGAAATTTCTTCTTTAATCATGGTTTTCAAAACCTGACCGGATCGGATGGTCAGATCGGAAAAACTGGGAACCGGTCACCTGACTGGTTCCGTTTTCCCCCAGAACAGATTTTTTCCCCAAAAACTGTTGATTTTGGTCAGCAAACCACTGAACCGGTCGGTTAACTGTTCGAACCATTCGAACGGTTTTGACCGTTTTTCAATTTTTTTAAATATTTTTATTTTTTTTGTTTGAACGGGCCGACAGTTCGGGTCAAATGGTCGGATCGTTCGAACCGGTAATCGGACCCCTGACAAGTTCGGTCACCGGTTCGGTTTTAAAACCATGTCTTTAATAATTTTTATATTTTTTTAGAATTAAAAAATAATAATTAATTAATTATATTTTATCATTTGATCACAATGGTTGAATATATTATAATTCTATGGATGATCTATCATATCCACAATTGAAATTTCTTCTTTAATAACTATTTTTTGAATATATTATATAATGTTTATTTATTTTTTATAATTTTTGGAAGTGAATAATAAATAATAATTATTTAAACAAAAATAATTATTAGTTATATTTTCACATAAAAGTTGTGCCAATGCATGTTTTATGGTTGGATAGGAGAGTTGGGTTTTTCTCAGCCCATAAAACATGAAACCTTAAGAATTATAATTTATAAATCATAGTTAAGCATAGGATTTTTAATGAAATTATAATTAGCTATAATATATTTATTCATAAAACCATTAAAATATATTAATTTAATGTATATACACCTCATTGAGGTCTTATATTTAGTGTTGTTGATGTATTTTTATGATTTATTAAAGTATTTATAGTGTTTCCAAGCGTATCTATGTGTATCTTAGTTTTTCTCTGATACGCATGCATATGCAAGGCGTATCCCGATACGTATCTTAAAATTGCCTTTCCGATACTTTGAATCTTGGATGTAACTGATACAATCATTGGGAATAGATTTTTGTAGAAATTTCCATAGGTTTTTCTGATAGTGGCATGGTTAGAACTAAACAGTTAATGTGCATTCTATGACTCAGAACCTTCATTTAGAATCTTACAAAAAAGAATTGTATATTATTATATCTTAAAATTAAAACTAAACAAATTCTTTTGTTGATTTTCACATGGCAATTATTTTTATTGGTCATATGGTTAAAGCGACTTACAGCAAATAATTTATTTTCTGTGTCAACTATTTGGAATTTCTTCTCTCTTCCTTTGGGGGAAACGTGCTTATGTGCACAATTTCTTGATGAAGGTGGCTACTGAAAAGTTACCTGTTTTGAAGTCAAAGATGATAGAATATGCCAGGGAACATAGCAAAGAAGTTGGAGGACTGCAGGTGCTTCCTGGTGTTGAGTCTCTCCTTCAAGCCTTGTCATCAAAACAAAATGTGGCAATTGGTTTGGTATGCTTACAATCCCCGCCTAATTTATTTGGATTTTTACATAATTCTCCCTCTTTGGTTATGTGTCATTCCTTATTGGCTTATTCCCTATTAAAAACACTGTAGACACCTTCACCAACAGCTTATACATGGATATTTGTCTAAAACATTTCTTATCTTGTAATTTAGCTTATCCATGGATATTATCTACCAATAAAAAAAATGTACTATATGAATCTTTATATCATGTAAACATTGACCTAGCAAATTTTCTATTTCTTACATGAAACTTTAGGACTACTTATTTTTCCTTTACCAGATGTGAAGTGTAAATATAACTTCTCATTAAATTTAGCATGCCTAAAGAACTAAAAAGATGCATCATTTAGTTAACTGCATTAAGATTGTTATTATTGTATCACTTAATTGGATCATATACATTTATCCTTATTTTTGGTCCTGGATTTTGGAGAATGCATGTATCTGCATTTAGTTAACTGCATTAAGAATGCATGTATCTGGATTTTGGAGATTGTTATTATTGTATTCTTTGCTTCCACCATGTATCTGCATTTTCCAAGCCCATCTGTAGACAATGCATTACTTAGCTATGAATATCATGGCCCCTGAAGGGGGCAACAATGATTTAACATGTATATCTCAAACCAAAGAATCAGATATAAGAGAGTAAAATGAAGGGATGAAAGGAAGAAATAGGGAAACAAAAATTGATGTACTTTATGAGCTTAAGTCATATGTTTTTCCTATTTTGTATTGGTCTCCAAGAGTCTATTTTACAAATTTTCCCTTTTTAGGTCACAGGTAATTTGGAGGAGATTGCTTGGTTGAAGATGGAGGGACTGGGCATAAAGAAGTATTTCACCGTCCCCAATTTCGGGGGGTAAGTTGAAACAAATGATCAAGAAGTCTTTCTTTTTTCAGTTTTAGAATTTGTCTTTGATCATAATATTGCCCTCTGATATTTTAATCAGATTTGGAAGTGATCACATTGATCGAGGGCATCTTGTGAAGATTGCAGCAGATAGGGCAGCAACACTATTTTCTGGATCATTTGACCTGAGAGTGCATGTTGGTGATACAGTGCGTAAAGTTTCCTCTGCCTCTTCTTTCTTTTTTCCTATATTTTAACTCTAAAATTTGCTAGAACATTGATTAACTTGCACTTACATCCTTCTACCCTCTCTCTGCGAGGGGTGGGGTTATATCGGGAGGATTGGGGTCTTCAATTTGACTTGATCCTTTTTGTAAGGAGATGTCAAAATGTGTCATCAATTGGATGATGAAGACAAAATTGTAGGAATCAAATAGTTAGAGCTAGAGGGTTGGAACTCTCTAGTTAGTTTTTTTTTTTTTTTTGATAATTTAACTCTCTAGTTAGGTTAATCTCTGGAACAAAACTTCTCTTGGACCTCTTCGGCCAATGATGGGTCTAACCTGTTGGATGGCCTTGGCATGAAGAACCATCCAGTTGGCAAGTTGTATGCTGGTGGAATTTTGTCTCAAGCAAATTTTTTTTTTTTTTTTTTTAAATCCAAGTGAGTAATGACCATATCTAACAAACATCTAAATCCCTAATGCTTTTACCGTCTGATCTTCATGATATGGAAATCCATGAAATTCCTTAATGTGTATTTCTCCTGTCACCCACTTGCAGCCAAATGATATCAAAGCTGCTGAGTTTGGAGGAGCTCTGGCAGTGGGAGTTTGTACTGGTATATTTAATGAAGAGCAGCTCAAAGAGGCAAGCAGTGGAGGTGCAGTCATATTAGCAAATCTTTGTGATATTGGGGTATTCATGAGCTTGCTAGGCATTGAAAGTTAAAATTTTATCTAATGTTAGTCCTTTTGTTTTTTGATGAATAATAGTCCTTTTGTTTTTCAAGACTGACATATAATAAGAATTCCATTGAATAGTCTACTTTGATGAGATGAAAGTGGGTAATCCAGCCAAATCCATTATAGGGTGTTACCATATTTTCTAGATGGATCTCTGGTATTGAAGAGTATAGGGTGTATCAGATGGAGTCATGAATGTGGCATAAAAGGGATGCCACTACCAAAATCCTATTTCAAACCGATATATAATTTGATCTGATATCATCATGATAAATAATGTGGAAGTACTTTCCATAAATTTAAGGCAGCGGGAACCAGTCCATGCAGATGAGCACTCATCATCCAGTATCCACCCAGACATGCAAAAAAAGAAAAGAAAAAGAGGGCGCAGGGAGCAAGTGGTTTCCATAAATTTAAGAGACTACACTTTTCATTTGCCTTAATGTCACTTACCATTAGAAGCCAAATTAAAGCAATTCAGGATTAAGTAGGGCTTAGCCTTCAGTTCTGTTTATGCAGATTTGAAATTAGAAATTGGATTCACTTTCCGCTGTATATGATGATACTTCTTCAATTATAAATATGAAAAGGTTTCTTTCATGTTATCTTCAAAATTTAATCAAGAAAATCAATATTTGTTCTCTTGGAGGGGGGTGGGCCGTGGGGCTATGCTTGAATCCTGTGGTTCTGCCAAACTTATGCCGGTGGAATTTAACTATGTTCCCGCTCATGGGGACTCGGGAATTTAAAGGGTGGTGATGAGGGCGGATTTGGCCCTCCAATGATATGGTGACACATAGCACCTCGGAACAATTAGGTGACACCCGGAACCAGTTAGGCAACAACTTGCCTTAGCCAAGTTGATGGTGGTCCACCTAAAGCCTAGCCCAGGCGCGAATTGGCGGCTTGGCCTAGGCGCGACCTGGCGGCCTGGCCCAGGCGCGACTTGGCGGCCTGGCCTAGGCGCGACCTGGCCCAGGCGCCGACCTGGCAACCTACGAGACGTGCTCGCTGACAAATTCGGCATGCATATCCTAACACTCCCACGATCCTTGGAAGTTGGTCCACGCGCCGAATGATCCGGAGGGTGGTCAACGTGCATGGCGGTTGCCTCGGGGAATCTTGGACCACTTAGACGATTTCTCGGAAATCTTGGATGTGGTGCGTGAAGCCCACGCCAAACAATGCCTATATAAAGGCACCAACCCTAATGGCATAGGGGGGCAAGTAAGCATATTCTAGTTCTCATACTTTGTGATTTTTAGCTCGCAGTCTACTATGAGAGTACTGACTTAAGCATCAGAGCAACCTTGCCGGGTTAGCCACCCTGGGTCCTTTGACATTGATTCCTTGCAGGTCTCTAAAGAACTACGAAGCTCAACAATCAATCCAGCTCGCCACCAGGCAGCTCGGCTCTCTGGTCAACTCGACACCTAATAGGCAGCTTGGCACTTTGGTCAGCTCGTCACCTAACCTGCCTAGCTCGGCCAAGTCAGTTCGACACCTAACCTACCCAGCTCATCCAACAAAAGTTCACTTCGGCCTCTGAGTCATCGGCCACTTGGAAGCATACCAAATAACGAGGTACTTAGCACAAAAAAATTGATACATCACCAAAAATTGATTCATCAATTGGCGCCGTCTATGGGAAACGCTACAAAAAGCCAAGTTCTCATCCTCCGAAAGGCTAAGTCCTCTTCTTCCAGAAAGCTAAGTTCTCACCTTTTAGAAACTAAAAGCTCTCACTTTCTAGTTTACATTTTTTATGAACTCAAAGACTATGCAGGAAATTGATGACCAATTGACTAAGCAACTCTACCAACTTTATTTCAACTCGGATAAAGCCTCATTAGTCCTCTTCGCAAGGTACCCTCTACAAAAATGAGCTCTTCGTGGCTTCCGCGGGAGTAGGCGGCCAACAGACTACATGGACGCCCCTGCCGGTCGAGCCTTCCAAGGCTTCCGTGCGAGCTGGTGACCTAAAATCAGTAGTGCTGCCCCCGTACGTCGAGCTCCTAGTAGCTTCTTGTAGGAGTAGGTAATCGACATCACTAACGAGGCTGATGCAGCGCAGCCGTAGCTCTAAGGTTCCGAGCTGATAAAAGACTTCGGCACCACATAAGACCCAGTCGCCTATTCGGCATGGGCAAAATCAAAGATCAAGGAGAGTGGACTACGAGTCGCTCCCAGAGCCTAAGGGATAAAGTGCCGAACTGGCAAAGACTTCGGCACCACATAAGACCCAGTCACCTCTTCGGCATGGGCAAAATCAAGGGTAAGGAGAGTGGACTGCGAGTCGCTCCCAGAGCCTAAGGGATAAAGTGCCGAACTGGCAAAGACTTCGGCACCACATAAGACCCAATCGCCTCTTCGGCATGGGCAAAATCATGGGTAAGGAGAGTGGACTGCGAGTCGCTCCCAGAGCCTAAGGAATTGAATCGACGCTTACGAGCTTATCGAATTAGTCATTTCAGGCCAAAATGAGCAATCTACTCCCTTCGCCGAGTTACTTTCAGCTCGGGAGTGGGGGGCAAATGATGAGGGCGGATTTGGCCCTCCAATGATATGGTGACACATGGCACCTCGGAACAAATAGGTGACACCTGGAACACTTAGGCAACAACTTTCCTTAGCCAAGTTGATGGTGTCCCACCTGGCGGCCTGGCCCTAGCGCGACTTGGAGGCCTGGCACAGGCACCAAACTGGCGGCCTAGCACAGGCGTGACCTGGCGGCTTGGCCCAAGCACGATTTGGCAACCTGGCCCAGGCGCGAACCTGGTGACCTGCGAGATGTGCTCGCCAACAAATTCGGCATGCATATCCTAACACCCCCACGATCCTTGGAAGTTGGCCCACGTGCCGAACGATCTGGAGCATGGTCAACGTGCATGGCAGTTGCCTTAGGGAATCTCAGACCACTTAGACGACTTCTCGAAAATCTCGGATGCGGTGCGTGAAGCCCACGCCAAACAATGCCTATATAAAGGCACCAACCCCAATGGCATGGGGGGGGGGGGGCAAGTAAGCATATTCTAGCTCTTATACTTTGTGATTTTTAGCTCGTAGTCTACTATGAGAGTACTGACTTAAGCATCGGAGCGACCTCGCTGGGTTAGCCACCCCGGGTCCTTTGACATTGATTCCTTGCCGGTCTCTAAAGAACTACGAAGCTCAACAATCAATCCAGCTCGCCACCAGGCAGCTCGGCAACTAATAGGCAGCTCGACCCTCTGGTCAGCTCGGCACCTAATAGGCAGCTCGGCACTCTAGCCAGCTCGTCACCTAACCTGCCTAGCTCGGCCCAGTCAGCTCGTCACCTAACCTGCCTAGCTCGGCCCAGTCAGTTCGGCACCTAACCTGCCTAGCTCGGCCCAATTAACTCGGCACCTAATCTGCCCCTAGCTTAGCCTGGTCAGCTTGACATCCAACAAAAGTTCACTTCGACCTCTGAGTCATCGGCCACTTGGAAGCAGACAAAATGACGAGGTACTTAGCACAAAAAATTGATACTATCACAAAAAATTGATTCATCAGGTGGCGAAGTGGCAGACGTACTTGGGTGGATTCGGTTGGTTGGGTCTCCAGCTCCCAAGTTGAAGATTAATCTACCCACTAACCAGTAACTACCCAAGCCCATTAAATATAACATGAATAAAAACTTAAAAAAATCGCGGCCCAACCCAATCCACCTACAGATAAGGAAGGGAACCCAATGGGAACGCATCACTCCATCCATCTAAATACGACCCAGACATCCACCCGATAGGTAGATGGGTTATAACTTATAAGTGAGTGAATTGGGTCAGAAATTGCACTCGAGATTAGAATGCAGTGTCCCTCGCCCAAAGCTTGTTGTATTTTACTTTTAATAGAGAAGATGCTCCATCGTTGAATCAATGGAATACTATAAAATATATTAAATTTCATAAATAGGTCGTTTGGATATGCAAGATTTTATTATAGAAAGACGGCAACCCTGCTCAGATTCTAGGCCTGAGCACTAAAACATTTTCAGATTAACGTCGGCGATCTTAAACAGATCTGACGAGCATGTTATCGAGGGTGGGCTTTATATAAACTATGCTTCTATCTAACTCATTCTGATTTTCTGCATGCACTCCACTAAAGCAATGGTGATGAATTCTAATTTTTCTTTTTTTCTTTTTTCTTTTATCTTTTGTAAATATTTACTTTTTATCATTCAGATTTGGGTTTGCTTAGTAGAGAGATATAGCCTGAGCTGTGGAAATTGCAGTCAAGTGATATTTATTTACTTTGACTTTGTGGGTGGAGGCTCTATAGTCTATATTAATTTCTTATCACTTTGTTTAATAGCCCATATGTTTCAATGTTGTGTACCAACGAATCAGATTAATTTAGTGATGGCTTATCTCAACCAGCAACCGACCCGAAATCCATTTAAGACTGCCCTGATCCTGACAAATGGGATCACTTCATTAGCCACCCGAACCCCAAAAAAATAGGTCCAGGTGGCTGGACCTGGCTGTACAAAGTCTTCATGTGTTGGTCCACCCACCAAGTGAGCTGGCCCATTAAGGTTCCTATCTACAAAATTTAAACCTTTCAGGCCCGCAAACAGAACATTGTCTAAAAATGTATAGGCTGTAGACTTTACCAAAGAATATTCTTCTCTTTTCCCCGACTGAAAGAAAGTAACAGGAATAGAACTCCATCCCTGCTCCTTGGCTGTCCTGTAGAGCCATAAGAATTGCATTCAGCTCTGCTTCCACTGCCAGACCACATGACCTAAATCTACGACCTGCAGCACCCAACAAATGGTGGTCATTCATTAATACCAAATAAAGCACGTAATTCCTGAAATCCCCATATTAATTATTATTAACTACTGAGAAAATTGCTTCCTTCCTTGAGGCTAGCTAAGAACATTATTAACATAAGAGGTGGTGGCCAGGGAATAGTCATCATTTCCCCTCTTCACCAAGAGAGAAATTACCGATGATCCATCTGGTCTGTTCAAAAATGCAATCAGTAGAAAGTAGAAACCCTTTTATTTTGAAAAAGGAATTATATCATTTCTAGCCACTGCAACAGTGCAGCCCACTGAGATCATTAAGGTCAAGGAGATCCAAACCAACCACCAAACAGACATTTAAAGAATCAACATACGGGGAGTAAAGGAAATAAATTCAGAACTTCGTATGAAACACTTATTTATGCCGCGATCATGATCTCAGTAAATGTTCTTTCCTTATATGTGGGGTCTCGAATTTCCTCATTTCACTTTTTTTAGGAGGAGGTAGCAAAAGTTTTTTCCTCTCCAGAGTCATCCCCATCAATTGTATGTAGCTGTACTCTGTAACAGTGGACTCTGAAGAGAGGAGAGAGTGACAATGATAATAAATGAGTGAAAGAGATCTGGCCCTCCAGTCTCCACAAGCCAAACCAGTGCATTAACGTCGAATTTAAAACTCTCACCTCCCTCCTCCACCTCTGTAACTCTCATGGCTTTTACGTTCTATCTATCAGTACAATCAAACTAACCCAGGTCCAAGGATAGACGTCTGTTCTGCTCCGCGGGAGGGCGTCACCACACCAACCATCAATTGCAGGATTTAAAACTCTCACCTCCCATCTAATTGCAAGATTTCTGGTTCCACGGAAATATATCCAGATCGACAACGTTACTGAATGCTATTCCGTATAGGTTCTTAATGAACTGACATCCCCACAAAGGCGTCGTTGATGACCAAAAAGAAAAGGACACACGTCTGTGATCATCTATGTGAAAGCTCCGTTCATCATACTTCAGTCTTCATGCATATATAATAATATAGCAAGAAGCTCCACAATCCATAAGCCCATGAACATCAAAACACAAACAATGGCCTCCTGCTCCTGCTCTACTCTTCCGTCTCTGTCTTGCCTGCAGGCGACCCTCACCACCGTCGCCATCTTCCTCGTCTCACTTGTTTCTGATTTTTCTTTATCAACTTCTAGTACTCTCACAACTGGAAATGGTTTCAGAAAAATCTATGCCTTTGGTGACTCGTATACCGATACTGGAAACACACACTCGTCTACTGGCCCAACCAATTTCGAGTATGTGTCCAGCCCTCCCTATGGCACCACCTTCTTTCATCAACCCACAAACCGCTACTCTGATGGCCGTCTCGTCATTGACTTCGTAGCGGAAGCATTCTCTCTACCCTACTTACCACCCTACCTCAACCAGAACGTTGATACATCTCATGGCGTCAATTTCGCAGTTGCTGGGTCTACCGCGATTGACCATGATTTCTTTGTTATAAACAACCTCACTCTTGATAGCACCCCTCAGTCTCTCCACACCCAGCTCACTTGGTTCAACAAGTTCTTGGAAGACAACGGATGTGGAGGGACAACAACATTGTCATCATCAGCTGAGTGCAGAAGAGCGTTGGACGATGCTCTGTTTTGGGTGGGCGAGATCGGAGTGAACGACTACGCTTACCTCGTTGGATCCACAGTGTCACCAACAACGATTCAAGATCTAGCTATCAACAGCATTACTGGATTTTTACAGGTTCGCTGGCGTAAACTTCTTCCTTTCTGATCAACTCATCATGTCGTTGTTTTTTCACTGGCTTCAGTCTGAAGCTCCAGAACTACTCATTAAATTTAAACATTTTTTCGATCCAATGTTTAATAATAAATTGAACATAGTGGTGTTCATGGTTCATGGGCAAAAGCTTCTGAACCTACTAAACTATTCAGATTGAGTAGAGTTGGTGAAATTTATGATTTATCCAGCGGCCCAAAGACCAAAGCACTTAAATCTGTCTGATTCGAATACTACTCTGTCTGGGCTGCTTAATGAATAGATTGGCTGGCTGGTTGGCAGGAATTGCTGAAGAGGGGGGCAAAGTACGTGGTGGTTCAGGGTCTACCCATGACGGGCTGCCTATCAATGGCCATGGAATTCTCTCTCCTTACCGACAGAGACGATGTTGGGTGCGTGGGGAGTATAAACATGCTGAGCTCCATGCACAACTCCGCCCTCCAAGACAAGCTGCAAGGTCTCAGGAGGCAGTACCCAGACGCCATCATCGCCTATGCAGATTATTTCAGTGCCTACCATGCGATTATCAAGAACCATCACAAGTATGGATTCCAGGAGCCATTCAAGACCTGCTGTGGTTCTGGCGGAGACCCCTACAACTTCGTTCCATTTGCTACGTGTGGTTCACCAGCTGCATCGACAGCTTGTTCAAACCCTGCCCAGTTCATCAACTGGGACGGTGTCCACCTCACGGAAGCCATGTACAAGGCCACTGCTGACTTATTCCTCCATCGTAGCTATAGTCATCCTCCATTTAGTGTGTTGATGAGTCGCAGAACTCATGGCAATTGACCTTAGTTTTATCTTAGTTGGTACTTGGTAGTATCAGCGTTCTTAGTTGCCTGTTCATCACTAAATCATCTTCATGATTTTTTATTTTTTATTTTTGGGGTACAAAAATCATCTTCATGATCGTGTCACTTGTTCTCTGCAGCTTCATGGTAGTTAGCTTCGTAGTTTGCCCATTAACAGAAGGAACATTAGATAATAACATATACATACGTATTTGATGTCTTCTTCAGCCCATCTCCCATTTCACGTTTTCTAGTGTTTGCTGTTTTGACTCCGTTTGTTTGCGGTGAAAATTTCTGGTAAATCATAAATTCATGGGAGTCAAAAGTGGATCCAGTGCAAATTCTGGTTTTTGTTTATTAGAAGTAAAATTGAAAGTAAAATAACCACTTTATATAAGAAATAACCAAGGTAGGAGAAAGGTGGTGCAAATTTTACACCTATAAACCAATTAAGTACAAATGAGATAAAAAAAAGGTGCAAGTTTTGCATCAGGCAGAAGTGCAAATCTTAATTATAAACCAAATTGATGCAAAACTGAACCACGTGCAAATTTCTGTGAAACCCATCTGAACTCAATTAAATATGCTCTTCAGGCCTGATTTGATGTTCCAACTGCTATGTTTTTTTCTCCCGACTTAAAAAAAAAAAACAAAATTAGTCATCTAAAGTCTAAATTGCTTACTGGAGATGATAACATCCGTCACTAATGCTAATAACTTATACAGATTGGTCTTCGCAGATTCCATATTGCTGTGTGTAGCCGAAAGACGTGTCAAATTTGAACGGTATGAAGCATTTCATTGATGAACTGTGAGTATAATTACAAAAGAACATAAAGAAGAGATGAACAGTACGTTGGACACCAAACATAAAAAATGAGTCCATCACAGAACTGTTCAAGCACATTACTATACAAGCTTCTATGGCAATGAGGATTCTAACCATGTATCACGTCATTTTAAACTTCAGTTTGAAGGCTTAGCTTTGTAAGTATTACTTGCATCTGCAGCAAATATTCTCACTTACCATCAGATGCATCCCCAAGGTCATGTAAGAAAGGCGACAGCTGAAAAGCAGTTAAGAACAAAGATGGATTGAAGCCTCGACAAATGGGTATACATGTATTAGCTATAAACGTAAACCTCCTTAACCTAATCTAAATGAAGAGGTTAAGAAAACCATCCAGACTTGGGCGAGCTCGAGCACTATGATGATTACCTGGGGAATAAGAAAAAAGTCTAATTTATTCTTTATTACCAACCCTGAACAGCTTACTTTGAGAATCTTTAGCTAAAGACCTACTCCAGAGGTCAAATGGCATATAAAGGATCAAGATATGGCCAAAAACAATTTATACCATTTTTCTGCGGAGTACTGGACGTCTAAGTGAAATTTTTGGACCACCCATTGTTTTCTTTAACTAGCAGAAATTTGCTCATCCACCAAAATAACTTGAACAACTAGAAGAACCATATTCAGTGAACTCTTCAAGGAAGAAAACAAAACTCATGTCATGTACATGCTTTAGAAATCTGGTGTTGGTGGGTCATTCAGATGGTGTAGATGGGGCAACACTGCCAAGACAAACTTGCACCGTTAGATACAAGCTTCCAACGTAATTATTTCTAGATAACCTGCTTAGACCCAAGAGTCGAATCCCAACTGGTGCAAAGCTAAAGACACTGTCAGTGAGGGGCCAGACTGGAATTATCCACGCCAAGTGATTGAACATCAAGTTACATTTGTTTCTGGACTACAGATTAAATAGGCAGTTAGATAAGTCCAAGTGTCCAAGCAAGATGTAGCTCCATGTCAGAAAAGCCTTTTTTGATGTATTTGGTAACACCTACCTAATTGCTTTGTAAAATTGGGAATTTGCTAAATTTTATATGTCATGGGCTTATGGCTGCAGTTCAGAGATGGTATCTTGTTTTATCCAAATTTAGATGTGAAAAACACGCATGATTCATTCCAATAGCTCCATATTGGTTGCTAAATTGGGTGATGCTTGAATAATGCAAAAAATAAGGGACCATTGCTTGGTTCAATGGTAAAATCTCAAGCTAAGACATGTTGAAGTCCGAGAACAGCCACTATATGTCAAAAAAAAAAATGCCAAAGGTTAGTTTTGCATCCAGTTTACCCCAGATATAGCACGTCTTCTTAAATAATGCAAAAGAAAAAGGGATAGGGCAATGATATGACCCTTTTTCTTTTCATATGTAGCTTATCTTCTCCCCTATTATGCGTTCCTGTTACTAGTACAATCAAAGGCCTTTCTTTTACCCTTCTCTGAGAGTCCATCAGAAATAAATGTCCACAAAGATGAAAATTGGAAATATGGTAGCTTTGTGAACCATCATTAAAAAAAGGCAACTGGGCTACTGGTTTAGAATTTCAAACTGAGCTCTGACCAACCATTAGTATATGTAATATTTCCTATATAAGATGTAGCAAAAGAACAAGAAGATAAAAAATTAGTGATTGCAAAAGAAATTCTACAAATATGAAAAGCATAACTTTGGCATTTATCTAACAGATCAGTACATCAAATAACATGAAACAAAATCCCTGTTACATCAAATATCCCAGACTGACAAAACAGCAAAAAGTTATGAAGTTCTGAATAATTTATGGCTGAAGGAAGACATGTTATTCCGTTACAGGATACATGCTAAATAGCACACTTGCATTGCCTTGTCTTTACAGGAAATGATATATTGTGTACACAGGAGCATTTAAAAAGGGGGAAAACACAAGCATTGTATCATGGTTTCCCATCAGAACATGTTGCCTATGCACAACAGCACAAAGCAACCACATAAGAGCAAAGTGAATGCATTCTTCAAAAAGCCCGAGCAACCCTTGTCAAAGCATCTATAAACCATACTATTACCTAGATAACACTTGATGGTGCGCTGGCAACAATTCTTTGTGGTGAGAACTAGTGAAATTTAATATTGCCAGAGAGCAACTAGTAATCCACCCAGTTACTATTGTTTCCTCCAACATGTTTCAACTGTTCATTCACTCAATAGGAATATGGCATCTATGATTCCTCAACCGTTGCTGGCAAAGAGTAAAAGAATTGTGAATGCTCAAAAGTCGCATCCAGCTTTTATGTATAAATTTGCTTTCTTTTATACTCATTGGTAGTGACACCAAGTTCCATTTGCAATAATGTAGCAAGTAAATTTCCATCACCCAAGTCTAGATAAGCTGACTTGGGGAATTTCTATAATTCATTGAACATTTCTTCATATTCCTTTATGGCTGCTTTTTAAGGAGAAGTGCAATGTGCAAGTAAGAAATAAAAAGAAGACGAAAAAATAAGTATAAAACACCAGCATGGGGAGAAAGTCAACAGATCACATTATCGTACTATAGATCAATTTTCTCTTTCCTATTTGAAATGAAGGAATATAGCTGCATCAGTTAACAATGGTCAAAACAATTCGGACTCAAACCTTAATGAAGACGCCCAATAAACCAAATAATAACTATTTCTATATTTCAAGAAACCATACTCAATGGTGCCCAAAGACCTCAAAAGTTTCCCCAGAAGTTTCCTACCCTTGTTCTTGTGACAATACCCCTCTATTGGGTGGATGTCCAAACTCTGAACTGTTAAGAAAAATCTCAGAAAAAGTATTTCTAGTCCAATTATAATCTCCACCTCCAAAAGCTTCAACAATTTTCTTTTTATCAGGACCAAAGTGTTTTACTAGAATAAAACACTTAAGTGTACAGACCTTCCTGCATGAGAGGAAAAACTGAGTACAGAAACCAAACATAGTTATGCACATGCTAACAATTTATAGATTTTCAAGTTTGGTTACCCAGTAAACCCCATCTGGCCATCTCCCATTACAAAGAGTCCCTATCAACCCTCTCCTGGCTAGAGCATCTGCTAATTAGTTAGATGATTTAGGAATCCTGCTGGATGATATGTTCATGCAATCAGCCAGCAACCTTCCCTCTCTAATATAGTGTTGCATTACCCAAGGACTGCTATCAGATGCTGTTCTCGCCCAACATATTGCCACTTATGAGTCTCCTTCTACATCATGTTTGGGGAATAGCCAATTCTAAGTCTATGCAACAAGGATAGTGTTTCTTCCTTTATTGCTTCTGCCTCTCCAAGAAGGCCAGAAAATGCTTTAACCACCTCTCCTTTGTTCCTGAAAAGTTGTCCTGAAGCTTCAATATTGATGTTGCATGTTGCTTGCAGTGAGAAGGAATTAATAATTATATCAATGTATTTGTCAATTTACTTGGTCTTATATTATCTGGCTGTATTTTTATATTCTTTATTGGTGAATCTTGAGAGCACTGTGTCACCTCATTAGTAAATTGAGCATAGGATACATATTCTACTATTGACCTTCAAACAGCAGTAAGAAGACCTGATACAACTTGAGGGTTAAAGAGGCAGGAGAGGCATTGTATCACCTCACGAGTAATTTGAGCATAAGATGCATATTCTGCCATCAACCTACAAAGAGCAGTAAAAGGACCCCTTGTAACTTGAGACTCCAAAGGAGAGGTTGGATGAGACTAAAACACTTGTGGGTTGATGTACTGAGGAAACATTTCCTCATGTACCTTTCTTATTTCAAATAAAGTTAACCTTTTATCAAAAAAAATGTACTGAGGAAACATCTGAGGACCCATAGGTTAACTGAGACAAGAACTTGATGGAATGGAATGGCAAAACAGGATTAACTGCTCCTAACCCCAAGTAGTTGAGAAAGGATTTATTCAGTTCAATTGTATACTTCTATATAGCTGCAGAAGCCTGTTTTCTCATGTCTGCATGAAAACCAATTCCAAAGAGTTTGAGGATCTAAGGAAAGACTACACACCAAAGATATGTTTATAGATTGTATGTGTAGACAGATAAAAGTATGGGAACATGTCTATGATGTCTATATAGTTGGGACAAGGCTTAAATGATGACGACAAGGATAATATAGGCATATCAATACATACACACATATATAGCAAATTAACATATCCCAGCACATGAAGGAAAAAAGTAATTAACTTTTGTTTTCTTTTGAAGTAGAAAGATGAGAAGGGAAAAAACTGTATACCACTTCAGATGAAGCATCTTATCACATGTCAGCCTAGGCTTTGATTATGATGATGACAAGGATAATATAGGCATATCAATACATATACACACATATAGCAAATTAACATATCCCAGCACGTGAAAGCAAAAAGTAAATAACTTTTATTTTCTTTTGAAATAGCAACATGAGAAGGGGAAAAACTGTATGCCACTTCAGATGAAGCATCTTATCACATGTCAGCCTAGTTTAGACAGGCCATACATGTGCTGCACTTCCACCAGTACCATTCTCATAAATGGTCATTCCAGAAAGTTAAAAGAAAGCAGGTTTTGAGTTATAAATCACTATGCTACAGGTGAGCTTCACATAGAATGTACAATGGGGCATCACAGCCTTCGATACCTCCAAGTACTTTGCATACAAATTAAAGTAAGAAGAACAAACAAGCTGAATTTAAGCTTCATAAGATACTTGATATTCATTTACTTTTATTTGAACCCCTTAAATGAGGCTTTGTACTATTCTAAACAAGTATAAAGTTGCTTGGGAAAATTCCATGTAAGAAACTAAGAGATTTTCCCTCACCAGACTCTTCACATTGTAAGGTCGGCTTTTCATTTTCTGTACATCATTCTTCCCAAATTCTTCCGATCAGATCAAGAGTTCCTGTACATTGCACTTATAATCTCCTTTTGATCAGATTAAGTACTCATAATGCACTAAGAAAAGGGTGTCTGGGATATCTTTTGGCAGCTTATTGATATAGAGGTAGAAGCGTAACAGATCCTCTTTGGCTACAGTCTCTGCGTCAGCGACATCACCACTACTTGTTAGCACCCACAAGTCTCCTGATTTAACTCTCTTTATGCTACCCCGGCAAAAAGGGCAGGATTCCGATCTTGTATTCCTGTGAATTTTTACAAAAAAAAAAAGCGTCAACAAAGTTTTACTCCTTAATTTCAATATCTTAATAAACCATTTGAGATGGAATTTTTTTAATGGATCACTTGAAATAGAAAATTGAAAGAGGGATATTATACTTACCAGTCATGGTAGCAGTTAATACACATTGCATGGCAACAACTAGGCAGGAGCACCTTGGTACATGGTTCCATGCAAATCCCACATTCATCTTCTCTTTCCAAGTCCACATCGGAGAGCTTCTTCCTCTCATCCAAATTCCTTCCAATCATCTCCATCCTACGGCTCTTTTCTTGAGTTATGCCTAGCTCCACTGATTTACCATGGAGTTGTTGGAGAGATGGCAATATAACAGCTGCAAATGGATTTTAGTTAGGCATGAAAAAGTAATAACAAATTTCAGTTATCTTCTTTCAAAAGAGGAAAAAGAAAAAGATAAATGAAGGACAGCTAAGTAGAATTATTAAGACATCAGAAAAAGAAAACATGTGGGCGGTTTACAGACCATAAAATTCCCTAATTGTTGCCTTCCTTCCGTATGAAGCAATTTTGGGTCGTCCATCCGCATAAACCTGTTTAATCATTAAAAAAACACAAAACATGAATAACTTAACTTGCGGGGGAAAAACATGAATAACTTAACTTTATGAACTATTGTTTTAACATTCCATGGAAAAGAAAAGAAATCAACCTTGTATACAAGTATATGGAAAAGAAACCAACCTTGTATACAAGTATATGAAAAAGGTTTAGATATCTTGGGAGTAGACAGGTACAGGAACAATCCATCCATTGAAGCAAAAGCAGAATAAGGGGCGTCAAGTGACTGTAAGCCAATTTCAATTGAAGACATGCACCACCCTTGGCTCTCGGAATTGAAGCTGCCCTGCAAACACAGAACCCGTTCATACAAGTCAATTTGGCTGGAGTTGGCCACAACTATCTTTATCGTCACAATTTGATGGAACAAAACATGCAAGAATATACTTCGTGAAGGAATTTCGGATTTTTTTTTTCAATCTATGCTTGCTGGAATCAGTGGGTATTTCCTTTACGCAAGCGCCAACAGCTCATCAGCTGCAGAAAATAAAATGACACACCCCCACCGAAGAAGATGCATCGAAAATGGAAGAGCAGACAAACTCACAATACATGCACGCCTAAATTCCAAGATGGGTATTTCCTTTGAAGATAACAAATTAACATAACGCAAAAAAAAAAAAAAGCGTGAGTCCATCCAAGATGAAGTTCTTCAATCATCAGGGTCTCTAATTATCCAAAAAAAAAAAAAGAATCTAGAAGCCCTACATGAGTAAGATGAAAGAACGCAGACATACACATAGACCCAAAAAAAACTTAGAGCACGAAGAATCCCTAATTGGTGCCAATTTATTTTTCCCCTGAACTGTGGCAAGTACATGAACATCAAAAAACAGACATTACAGACCAAAAACCCATCGAACTCCATGTTGCTATATCTCTTGCCTTCTTTTTCGGCCATGAATTACCGAAGCACAGAATTGCCCTCAAAAGCATAGATAAAGGAAATAATAGATACGCTTGGAGGATACAGATTGAAAAGAAATAAACGAAAGGGAAGAAAGACAGAAACAGAGTAAGCAACAAGAGAAAGAAAAGCGATTAAAACTCACAAAGCGTTGGCATGTTGTATATCAGCCTCTAGAACTTTTAGGGACTCTTTGTATGAAGACTTGGCAAGCTGGTTATACAAGAACTCCATCTAGTTTTATTACTGGGTTTCTTTCTTTTAGCAAGAACCCAATAAGAACATACAATAGAGAGGCCAGAGAAAGAGAGAATCGACAAAATAGAAAGCTCAGCTGCTCAGGTTGGATTGGACTTTATATGCTTGACATGCCCTCTGAAATACGACGTCGATGTATTATGAATATAAAACGAGCGTTGAAAGAAAAGAAAGGAAAAAGATTGATCCTTGCTATGTGGGTGGTGGGAGCCACTGTTTCACAACCTAATCCCCACCAAAGACAGCTCCAGAAATTTGATAAAATCATAAAACACAGAGATGGCTTTTGGGTTTTTTTGAGAAAGCTTTCGGGGGGGTTGTTGAGTGTTAAACCTTCTTTTCTTTAATTATATCTTTGTCTTGGGCAGGCGGCTATAGCTTATAAGAATTAAGAACTTGTTGTGAAGGGGATCACTTTTTTTTTTCTTCTCATTTTTTTGTATTTTTTATTTTCTTGTTATTATTAATGGATATAGATTATGGATGGATAGAGTTAAAGGGCGGTTGTGCTTGTTGGGGTGCCAGCCTTTTTGATTAAGTTACATATATATTCGTTATTTTTATTAAATGAGATATTATTGTGTCATGATTTTTATGATATATAATCGGCCCACGTTGTCGTTGATTCCTTACCGTACAATCAACAAGTCCCCGTGAAAAGATTTGGTAGAACCTAAGCTGGTTTGAATTGTCAAACCAGCCACATTTCATCGTCCACATTGTTTAGAATAAATGTGAGTTTTACAAATATTATTCCTATAGATTATTCCTTCTTCTCTGGTCAAAATTGAAAGATGCTTGTGGACCAGGAGTCCAGGAGTGAGCGGAGACAGTCTTGGGCACGTCCAAGTAAATTCTACTTTAGGCCAATATCAAAAAAATTAGAACAAACCCAAGTTCGGCCCTTAACGGCCGGCCTATAATGAGCCAAGAGTAACTGACTATAAACTATTAGGTTTCTTTTGTCAAGTCTTTGTTAGGAATATCTTCCAACAGTTTAAATGACCAAAAGATATAGGTACCGATCAGTTTTTTCCGAAGATCTGATAGGCAGTGAGCTTTTATATAAAGTATGGTTTTTAAAATCGTTGGATCAGAAAAACCAGAAATCGGTCAAATGAATGGTTCCGTTTTTTGTTAAAATCGGATTTTGGCCAAAAAAAATATTGATTTGGTCAGTAAACCTCTGACCCGGGCGATCGAACTGTTTGAACCATTTAACGGTTTTAACCTTTTTTTTTTATTTTTTGCCAGAACGGGTCGATCGTCTGATTTGAATGGTCAAACCATTTGACCAAGAAACCAAACCCCTAGCCGGTTCGTTCCCTAGATCGATTTTAAAAACCTAGATATAAAGATTTTGACAACCCACAAACCAGTTGATAGGAGGCACATCTTTCTGCACGAAGATAAGACTTGAGAAAACCAACAAGATGAAAAACTCTATTTCTAACTTTACAAAATAAGCTTGAATCAGGCTTCTCGCGCCTATTTTTAATAGAAGAGGATGCACAGGCAAGCTATCGAACTTCTAAAGAGATGACCGTCTGAACATAAAGACACACCAAACAGGGCCATAATTAAAGGATCTTGATCTAGACCATTTGGTGAGCATCCTAATCTATCATAGTCTACATGAAAGTTTTAGGCACTCAAAGATAAAGTTTAATTGAGCTTTTTAGGGCTTCCAAATGGCCATTTTGGATTTTCATAAACTTTTTAGGGCATAGATCTTTTAAACTTTTGTCCTTCATTATCAAATAAAGACAAAAGTTTAGTATCCCAAGCTATGAAAATCCCAAACGACCATACCAAAAATGCCCCCTATTTAGTATGTGGACCTTGGAAATTGCAGTTGTGAACTTGTGACCGACCAGGACCACCACCATTGGATCGATTCCATCTTTCATAAAAATAAAATTCACAATCGGATGGATTCCACCTAAGGCCACTGTAATCCCGTGTATTTGACAAAAAAAGAAAAGGAATTCGACAACTCATTCACACTTTTGTCCTTTTGCAATTTAAAAGGCTCCATGGCCAGGATGATAGTACATTGCCCGCAAAATAAACCAAGGCCAGCCCATTCAAACGCTGGTCCTCATTGGCTCATACTCAGGCCCAATACTATTTTCATCAGAACAGTCCAAGCCCAGCCGAACTAAACCAGCTACATTCTGCATTCCTGTACAACTAATCAACTATACCTAAAACTAAAAGCTACCAACGCCCAACGATGACAAATAACATGATTTACCGATTCTGTTGCATTATTAAAAGAAAAGGGAAAAAACCCTTCGACTAAGATAATACAAAAACAGGTTCTCTGGTCAACTCCAAATACAAGCAACTTGCTTACATTCAATACAATTCATTTCGTATATTTCTAACATATGATTAGACAATAAATGTTGGTTAGCACCCCTTGTTAAACAAAAAATGATCAATCAGTATCAAACATGAAGTTAGTTGCAGTGAAGCTTGAAAACTCGGCATCAATCTAGTTCTCTACCAATTAATTTTACATACACCAGGAAGGGGAAAGGTCAGCTGGCGGCCAAGGGGGGAAATAATTGAACATGGGGGAATTTATGGCTGGAGGGAATAAGGAGAGTTTTTGTGACATTTATAGCTTGTCAGTTGAGAACAGGAAGAGTATAGGGCATTTAGCATTTATATCTTATTAGTTGGGAATAAGAAGAGTGGGGCATTTATTATGGAAGACAGTTATGCTGTAAGATGTGTATAAGAAGGGGTTTTGGGGGATGGAGAAGAGAGACTTTTGCTGAGTACAGAATTCTGAGAGTGCTTGGGAGAGTCGGCGGTCTCTCGAAAAACTGACCTACTGTAAGTGATCCTCTTTTCTTCTGAATGAATATCAGTTCCCTGTTGAAGTACTAGTGGCCTGGATTCTGTTGTGAGTCTGTGAACTGCGTGTCAAATTTCTGGGACATATCAGTGGTATCAGAGCATGTCTTTCCTCGGCCATGGTGACAGCTAAGGAAGTGGCATCACAGGTGGAGGGTTTCGAAGAACGCTTGACTTCTCTGCATTCTGAAGTGGATGGCTTGCGTGATGAGATAACAGTTGGATTGCCGAAGATCACATCCCTGGAAGGAGGCGTTCAAGACTTGGTAAGGCGTTTTGATCTGTTGCTGCAGCAACAGTCCTTGTCAGCTCCTTTGTCTACAACTGACAATGTTCCTCCTGTATCCGCATCAAGTCGTGTGGCTGACAAAGGGAAGGGTGCAGCTTTCCCGACGTCCCCTTCAATGACAGTCCTGGAACATACTTCCGATTCACTTCCTCGGAAGTTGGAGCTGCCGATTTTTTATGGAGAAAATCCAGACGGCTGGCTTTTTCGCACGGAGCGCTATTTTGAGATTAATGGCTTGCTTCCGGCGGAACGTCTGCGGGCGGCAGTGGTCTGTTTAGAGGGTGATGCACTGGCGTGGTATTATTGGGAGGATGGTCGGCAACCCTTTCGTAGCTGGGCAAAATTCAAGGAACTCCTCCTTGAACGTTTCCGATCAACTCAGGAGGGAAACTTGTAGGAGCAGCTTCTATCATTACGTCAATCCACTACTATCAAGGAATATCGTCGCCATTTTGAGGTGCTTTCTGCCCCCTAACGTGACCTACCAGAATCAGTCCTTGAAGCAGCCTTTGTGAATGAGTTGGGCCCAGATTTCCAGGCCAAACTTCGACAGATGGAACCCGTTGGGCTGATTAGAAAAATGGTTGCAGCCCATAAATTTGAGGAAAAGAATCAGGCCTTATGGGTCTATCAATCCAGTTCATATCCTCGTGGGCCCACAACGTCCCTCTCTGGAACCCACTATAACTCACGGGTTTCGCAAGTGACTACTTCTGCTGTCACCCGACTTACACAAGCTGCAATCCCTCCTTCTCCTGCATCAGCCCCTATTATTAAGGCCCCACCTCCTACTTTCAAAAAGATGACCGACAAAGAGATGCAGCAGAAATGAGCGAAGGGTCTATGCTTCCATTGCGACGAGAAATACAGTTCGGGACATCGTTGTGCTCAGAAATCACTTCAGGTTTTATGGGTTCAAGATGACGTGGAGGAACTTGATTCTGATGCGTCTAATTGGGACTGCACTTTCGGGGACACTGAAATTGCTCCGGCTCCAAAATCAACCGCACTTTGTGTCTCGTCTCTTGTTGGGTTGTGTGCGGCAAATTCCCTTAAGGTGCGTGGACGCATTTTGTCGCGTGAGGTGGTCATATTGGTAGACTCGGGTGCATCCCACAACTTTATCTCCGCAACTTTAGTGGAAGAATTGAAATTACCCCGCACCCCTACACACGAATTTGGAGTTCAGATGGGAAATGGTGATGAGGTGAGAACTTCTGGAGTCAGCCGTCAGGTTTGCCTCAACTTACCCGAATTGGATGTCATTGCTGATTTCTTTCCCTTAAAGTTGGGTTCTACGGATGTCATTCTTGGTTTTCCTTGGTTAGCATCCCTCGGGGACTCAGTGATGAATTGGGGCAACATGTCTATGAAGCTCAATTTGGGAGGTGTCCGGGTAAAGTTGCAGGGCGACCCTTCTCTCTGTTCCTCTCAGGTATCCTTGCATGCCATGATGCGCAACTTACAACATGAGGGACAAGGGGTTTTGATAGAATTAAAACAATTGCAGATAGTGGATCCTCCGCTGAACTCTGCCTTGCCTACATCCCCGCCAATCTCCGCCTCACTAGATGAGTTCAAAGATATTTTTGACATGCCTACGGGCTTACCCCCTGCACGGGCTACGGAACATGCTATTGTCTTACAGGAAGGCACTTCTCCTATCTTTGTTCGTCCTTACAGATATCCTCAATTCCAAAAAGATGAGATTGAACGTCTTGTCTCTGAGATGTTGGCTGCAGGTATTATTCAGCTTAGTACAAGCCCTTACTCGAGCCCGGTCCTTTTAGTCAAAAAGAAAGACGGAATTTGGCGTTTTTGTGTGGATTACAGAGCCCTTAACCGTGCTACGGTTCCGGATAAGTTCTCCATTCCGGTCATCGAAGAACTTCTCAATGAGCTCCATGGTGCTTCTATTTTCTATAAAATTGATCTTAAATCGGGCTACCACTAGATTCAGGTCCGCAGTGAGGACATTCCCAAGACTGCATTTCGCACCCACGAGGGCCATTACGAATTCCTTGTCATGCCCTTCGGTCTCACCAATGCGCCCTCGACCTTCTAGTCATTAATGAATACTGTATTCCATGATTTCCTCCGTCGCTTTGTGCTGGTATTTTTTTATGATATTCTAGTTTACAGTGCTTCCGAAGCTGCCCATTTGGACCACCTCCGACAGGTCTTCTCTGTGTTGCGCACCCCCTTCTCTTTGCCAACTCAAAGAAATGTATCTTTGCTCAGCCTAGCATTGAGTACCTGCGTCATATTATTAGCGTGGCTGGTGTTTCTGCCGATCCTTCTAAAATCCAGGCCATGGTTGACTGGCCTCAACCATCTTCACTTAAAGCTCTTCGCGGTTTTTTGGGACTTACAGGCTATTATCGTCGTTTTGTGCATGACTGTAGTAAAATAGCATGGCCATTGACACATCAGCTTAAAAAGGATGCTTTCTCATGGAATGCAGAGGCTGAGAATGCATTTCAGGAGTTGAAACGGGCTATGACGACCGTACCAGTGTTGGCCCTTCCAGATTTTTCCCACCCGTTCTTGATCGAGACAGATGCATCTGGGGTAGGTCTCGGGGCGGTATTAATGCAGAATAATCGGCCTATAGCTTTTTATAGCCACAAGCTTAGCCCGCTGGCATAGTCCAAATCTGTCTATGAGAGGGAATTAATGGTCATTGTCTTTGCTATTCAAAAATGGCGCCCCTATCTTCTTGGAAGACGCTTTATTGTTCGGACCGACCAGCGGAGTCTCAAGTATTTGTTGGAGCAGCAGATTGTCGAAGGTGAGCATCATAAGTGGCTTCTTAAGCTTATGAATTATGACTTCGAGATTCAATACAAACCAGGTGCCGGTAATACCGTGGCTGACGCCCTATCCAGAGTTCCTGCCGAAATGCACTTAAAATCACTTACAATACCTATTTTTCTTGATTTTGATGACCTTAAGGAGCAAGTTGATGATGATCCTTTTCTGGCCAACATCAAGCATACCATACAGTAGGATCCGGCTGCCTATCCCGCCTATTCTTTAGTTGGAGAACACCTACGTTATCATGGTAAATTGGTTCTACCAGCTTCTTCCCCATTTATCCCTCTCTTGCTTAAAGAGTTTCATTCGAGAGTTGTGGGAGGACACGCGGGTATCCGCCGGACATATAGGCGCATAGCAACTGAATTTTACTGGCAGGGGATAAGGCGTTCTGTCCAGGAGTTTGTGCAGGCCTGCGATGTGTGTCAACGCAGTAAATATGAAGCCTGCGATGTGTGTCAACGCAGTAAATATGAAGCCATGTCCCCTGTTGGCCTTTTACAACCTTTACCCGTACCTGAACAGATATGGGAAGATATTGCTATGGACTTTATTGAGGCTCTTCCTAAATCAAAGGGGTTTGATACAATTATAGTGGTGGTCGATCATCTCTCCAAGTATGCCCATTTTATCCCTCTCAGTCATCCCTTCTCAACTCTCATGATTGCTCAGGCCTTCCTGCACAACATAGTCCGTTTACGTGGCATTCCCCGCTCGATTGTATCTGATCGTGATAAGGTCTTTATGGGCTTCTTCTGGCGCGAGCTTTTTACCCTACAGGGTTCAAAATTGCATCGTAGCTCAGCTTACCATCCTCAGACAGATGGACAGTCGGAGGTGCTTAATCGCTGTTTGGAGACTTATTTGAGGTGCTTTGCAGCTGATTCCCCCTCCCGCTAGTCTTCCTGGATATCGTGGGCAGAATACAGCTATAATACCTCTTTTCACACTGTTGCTGGCATGACACCTTTCATGGTGGTTTATGGGCGTGACCCTCCTCCATTAATCCGCTATGAGCTTGGCTCTACGGCTAATGCTGATGTTGAAGTTGTTCTCCTTCAGCGAGATGCTATACTCAGGGAGTTGCATGCTCATCTACACCGGGCACAACAAAAGATGAAAGACTCGGCTGATGTGAACCGCCGTGATGTTAATTTTGAGGTTGGGGATTCGGTGTATGTACAAGTGCGACTTTATCGCCAACAGTCTCTAGCTCGCCGAGCCAATGAAAAGCTTGCCCCTCGATTTTATGGACCATTTTCTATTGTGGAAAGAATTGGTGTTGTCGCTTATAAACTTCAACTTCCTCCAAAGGCAAGGATTCACCCTGTTTTTCATGTCTCGCAACTCAAGAAGGCAATTGGCAATCATATCTCTTCTCCCGTGATTCCTTCCACTCTGTCAGTTGATATGGAAATGCTGGTGGAACCTGTGGCCGTTCGGGGGGTGCGTCCATCCACTATGCCTGGAGTTACTGGTTTGGAAGTGCTTATCCATTGGCAGGACCTGCCTGATTTTGAAGATTCATGGGAGCCTTTTGACTTACTTCGTGACCAATTTCCTCATTTCAACCTTGAGGACAAGGTTAGACTTTGGGCGGCGGGTAATGATAGGCCCCCAATTAATTTTACATACACTAGGAAGGGGAAAGGTCAACTGGCGGCCAAGGGGGGGAAATAATTGAACATGGGGGAATTTATGACTTGAGGGAATAAGGAGAGTTTTTGTGGCATTTATAGCTTGTCAATTGAGAATAGGAAGAGTATAGGGCATTTAACATTTATAGCTTGTTAGTTGGGAATAAGAAGAGTGGGGCATTTATATTTCGGCCAGCTGGGCATTTATTATGGAAGGCAGTTATGTTGTAAGATGTGTATAAGAAGGGGCTTTGGGGGATGGAGAAGAGAGACTTTTGCTGAGTACAGAATTCTGAGAGTGCTTGGGAGAGCCGGCGGTCTCTCGAAGAACTGACCTACTGTAAGTGATCCTCTTTTCTTCTGAATGAATATAAATTCCCTGTTGAAGTACTAGTGGTCTGGATTCTACTGTGAGTCTGTGAACTGCGTGTCAAATTTATGGGACATATCATCATCCTGATTCCTAAAACACCTAATTGATTAACTTGTTTTGTTTCAGAAATGGAAAAAAGAAAAGAAAACAAGATGGACATATATTATCAAACTCAGGGAGACTGCTTTTCTCATGGTTGATTGCAATTTATTGCTTTTTGTTAAAATTGAACTGAATATTGTCAAGAATTTGGGAAATAGCCTCAAAAATAATTCGTAGCTACGATTAAAAAGGGGAGAAATCACTGTCATATATCCAACCATATCAACTTTGGTTCTCAATTTTTGGTCAACAAACATGGATGATCCTCCGTTATAGGTATGCAAAATGAATGGTATCACAGGCCTCAGATCCCTGAAAAAGCAAACAACATGAGAATCACTAATAGAAGAAGAGCACATCAATGTGGATAATAATTAACCAACTGGATGGTGGCTTAGTTGGTAGGACAAAAATCTGCATTCACATTTCTATGTTAGCTATATGGGACAACCACTAGTCATTTTGGCAATGTGCTTCCTGGTAGTTTTGCATAATAAAAGATCAACATACATTCTTAGGAACCAAGACTTCCCTCTTGTAAGCAGCCACTAAAATGCCATTGACCCATTTTGGTCCCAACAATCCAGGGTCTTGGAAAGGGTGGACTAATACAGATCTAACCTCGAAGTCTAAGACATCTTCACATAAAGTGGCTAATTTAGACTTGAACTTGAGGTCCTGAGCCCAAGGTTTTATCATCATTACAAGCAATGGTCCCTCAAAAAGTCAACCCAATGTTGATCCCTGCCATCCAAGGTCTTGGAGGGGCGGGCTGCGTATGGACATAACATTCATCATTTTGTGCACAAAGTGGCCACTCTGAGACTCATATCCACATTCTCATGCTTGTCAGCTTGAGATTTTACTATTGCACCAAGCAATGGCCACTTCTTGTACACAGTGGCTCCACATTTGAAATAAAGATTGCCCATCATGATCCCTTATATTTTCATCTTTCTAATTAAATCCACCCCCACCAAAAAGAAAGACAAAAAAGAAATGGCAAAATGGTTCTCCATATACAACAGATACTTGTAACCTATTTGATCTAATAGAAACAGAATACTTATATAATCTAGCTTTGAATTTAATTCAACATGTTAAATGCTCATCTTTTAAAAAACCAAGTTATGATAAACAAATACAAATAGTTGGCTTTTATCGTCACCAGAACAAGCCAATAGACATCACAATAGGGTTCAACATTCACAACCCCTAAGTCCATGAGTTGTAAGGTCAGGGTTCTCATATATCTGTGCAATATATGAGCGCAACAATATGTTAAATGTCAGATCAAGGAGACATAGTTTAATTGTATCTTACCTATTCTGCTGAACTAGAAATTGCATCAAGAAGTTACCCTATCCAACAGTTTTGGAACTGTTGTTAGAAGGGGGTAATTAAATTTCTCATAAGAAATACTTGAAAAAACTTAGTATCTTAGGCGTAGACATGTACGAAAACAATCCATCAATTGAGAAGTCAAAGACTGTGGACAATTGACTTAAAGATATTACTATTACTGGCACGTGATTACAGCCAATCTGCAAAGACAAATTTCATCTAGGAAACCTACTTTAGTTAGCCATGGCCAAATACAACTATATCTATTGTCACAGTCCAATAGAATCAATTGTGCATAAAAAGAATCCTGAGCAAAAACATAGACTCTATTTATTCATTTAAACTACTATTACTAAATGCATGCCAAGTCCATCTCTATCTCATCAATAATAGGCCACACACATGTATGTAAGAGTACATGCATGTATAGTGAAAAAGAGAAAACAACAGACATTTTACATTTTTAGAAGTCAATAACACGTGCACCAAATTGTAAACAAATTAGATGGCAGACCAATTTGTTATGCACAGTTAAATCCAAATCCATATTTCCCCTTTCCAATTTTTAAATGTTCATAAGAATTGCAGGAAATAAGATTAGACCCCCCAAAACCATGAGGCAATTGGAGTTATAGAAGAACGACAAGGACCAACTAGATACATATTAGGAAAAAAGAATATCCAAAGTGTATTACTTCTTTCTTAATCATCATAGTATTTTGAGTTGGCCAGGAAAAAAATATTACAAGCCCCATAGACCCCAAACAAAATCGAAATAAAAGAAAAAATCATTTATTAGCCAAATTTCCATGATGAAATCCTTTAGCTAAAACTGGCATAATTAGATTTCCACATTGAAATCTCATACTAGCATAAATCTTCCCTTGAATTATCAAGGCTGATTCACCTTGAGAAAATCAAAGCCCCCAAAACATAAAATAATCCCTGGAAAGCATATAGTGCCATAAATGTTTCTCTACCATCTCCTATATCTCCCCTCTTATTCAAAAGCTTTGTCCCAATCATCTGCTACTTAAGACAACTCCGTTTCATTAATGGCTCCTTGAGGTTGTCCTATTGAATTTGAGCCACATGCATTCAGTTCCAACTCTGCAGTGGAAGAACTTGAAATACCAAGGTTACCTTTAACCTCAACTCCAGGTGTGGATGTAGTGGTTGAACAGGAAACTGCATTTGGATTAAGAACGTTCCAACGGTTGCTTGAAACAACAATTGGAGCTTCCTTCCCTTTCCATACAGACACTTGTGTGTCAGTCACAACATGAGACCAGTCTTCACCACCCCAAGAATCTTCTCTCCAGCTAGATTCCTGCACAACAACCTTCTTCCACGGATTGCCCTTGATACCAGAAACTAGACCTCCATCCCTAGCAACTCCTATTCCTCCCCATGCATTGGCACCAAAAGATGGAATTGATGCCCCACCATTCTGAAGAACCACAATAGCACCATGATATGTTGACCCATGATCTAACCGTCTTAAAGCAGTTGCTGCCCTAGCAGGATCACTAAATACAGCCAAAAGCATTTTTTGTTGAGATTGCTTAGATAGGGGTATTTTTGGAACTTTTTCTCTTCCTTGTACTATTTTTGTATTTGGGCGCCCAAGTAGGGGCTTCCTTGTAATTACCATTTTCAAAGTATAAAGTTATTTTTTTAGGGTGTGAACAGTGACAATAACACACCTCTCGACACATCTCTTCTTCTTCTTCTTCTTCTCCTCTTGCTTTCTCTCTTCTAAACCCTAGTTTCAACTTTTGTTTGTCAACTTGGTATCAGAGCGGGTAAGGGAACTTGGAGTACCTCTCTTGCAGATCCTCTCTCACAAGGTGAACTGCTGACGTCAGACCGCCGTCGGATGATGTCAGTAGTCCGTACAGGTGCCAGCAGCAATCAATGAAACTTACATGGTTTGATTCGCCCTGATTTTAGAGGAATTTTGGTATGACTCTTGCCCTCATTCGAAGCTTCTATGATTTTTAGTGATTTTTTCAAGGGGAAAATCGCAGAAATTTCATATCAGATGTCGAGCCTTGTACATCATGTTTAATGGCTTCTTTTACTATAAAACTTAGGCCATTCATGTCATTTTACTCTTTGGGAATGATAGAAAGTGGTCTCATAATTTTCTGAGCCATATATAATTTTTGAGAGTTTTTTTCTCCCTTTATATTGCCGCCGATTTGGTTTTTTGGCCTCCTTTTGTATCTTAACCGTGTGGTGACCTTGGTTCTTGGATCTGTGGATTTGGTTAAGTATTAGGGGTCTTTTTGGTTAGCTAGAAAGTGTCTTCATAGAATATAGAATCATCTAAGGATGTTCAGATGGTTTCCAATGTGTTCTCGGGAAGTGCAGATATTGCTAGTAGGATGATAATTACAATTAAACTTGATGGAATGAATTTTTTAGAGTGGTCTCAATTTGTTAAATTTACCATTACTGGGAGAGGCAAACTAGGATTCATCACATGAAAGGAGGTGAAACCAAATCTTGAAAAATCGAAATTTGCAAAGTGGAAACAAGATAACTCCTTTGTGATGTCATGGCTGATTTGCTCAATGCAACCTCATATTGCCCGAAACTACATGTTTCTTCCAATGGCCAAGGATATTTGGGATAGAGTTGTTGCCACTTATTTCCAAGTTAACAATACAGATAGAGTGTACCATCTTCAAAGGGAAGCTTGTAGTATGCGCCAAGGGGAGAGATCTGTGGCTATGTATTTCTCTTCTCTACAATCTATTTGGGAAGAAATTGATCACTTGAAAGCACTCGTATGGTAGGACCCTGAAGATGGTGAGCAATATTGGAAGTACATAGAAGAGAATAGAGTCTTTGATTTCTTGGTTGGTTTAAATCCAGAGTTTGATTTTACCAGGCAACACATTCTTAGTGCTGGCATTGTCTCTCTTGCTTCCGCTTACTCCCTTCCCCTGTACAAGGGGAAGAAAGTCGAAGGACCACCATGATGCAACCTCTTATGATTGATCACTCTGCTTTTATGTCATCTCGACCCAAGCAAAATACTAGCAAGCACCCTATTACTGAGAAGGTTGAGGATGTTATTTGTGATTATTGCAAGAAGCCAAGACACACTAAGGAAAGGTGTTGGAAGCTCAATTCTCATTTAAAGTCGGAAAAGTATAAAACCGGGAAGAAGGGCAATGCTCACTTGGCTACAATTGGTAATGGTGCTCAACCTTCTGATGTGCTTGACTCATCTAACGTAATGGACAAACTAAGGAATATATTGTTGCAGCTGGAAAATGGTGGTACATCCTCCTCATCTAGTTCTGGACCTAGTAAACCATCTAGTTCATATGCCAAAATAGGTATTGCACTTGCTTGTTCCACATATTTTAGCCCATGGATTGTAGACTCTGGGGCCAATGCCATATGACTGGTATACCCTCACATTTTACCTCATATAAGTTAACCCCGAGAAAGGGCAATATTACTGTTGTTGATGGATCTCAGACCCCTATTTCGGGTCAGGGTGAAATCAAACTCACTCACAACCTTTCTCTTGGATTCGCTCTTCATGTGCCCCAGCTACATAAAAATTTGTTGTATGTTAGTTCTCTCACGAAATCCCATAATTGCTTAGTGACTTTTTTTTTCTACCCATTGTGTTTTCAGAACTTGAGCACAGGAAAGATGATTGGAAGTGGGCATGAAGTTAATGGAGTCTACCTCTTTGATGGACCTTTAGAGCATGGACTGTTAAGCCAAACTGAGTTTTGTTCAAATGAAAAAATGAGTCTTTTGAAATTATGGCATTGTCATCTTAGCCATATGTCTTTCAATTCTGTAAAACTCTTGTTTCCAAACTTGTTTGACTCTGTGCCAAAGTTGAATTTTAAATGTGAAGTTTGTCATTTGTCCAAACAATGTAGAACCACATATTTTGCAAACAGTAAAAGAAGTAATGTTGCTTTTCATTTGATCCATACTGATGTTTGTGGCCTATATACTATCCCTTGCATGGGTGTGTATAAATATTCCATCCTCTTCATTGATGACTACAGTCGGTATACATGGCTCTACTTGCTGAAAAGTCGGGATGAAGTTCCTATGATTGTTTAAAACTTCATGAATATGGTAGAGACACAATTTGAGAAAAGAGTGAAAATAATAAGATCTGACAATGCTAAAGAATACTTTGAACATCAGTTGTATAGATTTCTTGAAGATCGGGGTATTATTCACCAAAGTTCATGTAGTCATACTCCACAACAAAATGGGGTGGCTGAAAGGAAGAACAAGCATGTCGTTGAAGTTGCTCGTGGTCTACTGTTTCAAACTCATGTTCCCACTCGTTTTTGGGGTGATGTGTTGAGATAGTTGTGTATCTTACTAACAGACTCCCGTCAAGGGTCCTAAAACCTTCATTCTCCTTATCAACTTCTCTTCCCCGATGAACCACCTTTTAATCTACCCCTCAAGATCTTTGATTGTGTTTGTTTTGTTCATGATATCAGTCCTTGTTGGTGTAAGTTTGATCATAAATCAGTTAAATGCGTATTCCTTAGTTACTCTCCAGTCCAGAAAGGCTATAGATGTTTTGATTCCTTATCTAGCAAGAGATATGTCTATAAAGATGTTACCTTTTTGGAGTCCTCTTCCTTTTTCTAGTCATCCTGTCCTTCTCTTCAAGGGGAGAATGCGAGTGAAGATCGGACTCCCTTTTGTCTTCCTGTTCCTACCTCTATTCCTCCCTCTCTTCCTTGTAATGATGGTATTCTTTCTCCTCCTCCTCCTCCTCCTATGTATCAACCTCAGTCCTAGCAACAGTTTTTCATCAGGCACAGTAAGAGGGTGGCTCCTGAAGCTGAATGCCCATCACAATCTGATTCCCTAGACTCAAGTAATCTTGAAGCTCCTAACAATCCTATTATTGATTTTGACATTGATCTTCCTATTACTATTCGAAAAGGGAAGAGGACATGTAGCAAGTATCCTATTAATAACTATGTGTCTTATGATGCTCTCTCACCTTCCTATTATGCCTATATTTCTACCATCTCTTTTGTTTCCATCCCTCGCAGTGTTACAGAGGCAATGCAGTCCCCTCATTGGAAGGAAGTTATGAACCAAGAAATGGAAGCCCTAATAAAGAACCAGACTTGGGAGGTTGTTCCTTGCCCAAAAGATAAGATTCCTGTTGGGTGTAAGTGGGTTTATGCTATTAAGCACAAGGCAGATGGCTCAATTGAAAGGTACAAAGAAACGTGTGCCGCTTGAAGAAGTCTTTGTATGGGCTAAAATAGTCTCCAAGAGCATGCTTTGACAGGTTCAGGAATGTCATATTAAAGACTGGGTTTGCTCAATCTCAGGTTAACCACACCTTATTCATTAGAAGAGTAGATGGTAGAGTAACAATGTTGATAGTATATGTTGATGACATTGTTATGACAGGTGATGATATCACAAATATCTCTTAATTAAAGTCCTTCATCTTCTGAATTTGATATTAAGGACCTTGGTGATCTCCGATATTTTCTTGGCATTGAAGTTGCAAGATCCAAGAAAGGAATTTTTCTGTCACAAAGGAAGTATGTACTTGTTTTGCTTCATGAAGTTGGGAAATTAGGGTGTAAGCCTGCAAAAACTCCAATTGATCCTAACCACACGTTAAGTTCCACTGAAGGAGAAGTTCTTCCAAACAGGGGAATATATCAGAGATTGGTAGGCCTTCTGTATTCTGCTTGACTGAACCTGACATATCCTATGTTGTTGGAGTGGTTAGCCAATATATGCATAAACCTAGGACATCTCATATGCATGCAGTTAACATAATTTTAGCCTACCTGAAAGGATGCACTGGTAAAGGGATGTTGTATTTCAACCACAACCATCTAAATATTGAGGCTTACACAGATGCTGATTAGGCAGGGCCCATTGATGATAGAAGATCTACATCTGGTTATTGTCTTAGTGGGAGGCAATGTGGTTTCATGGAGAAGTAAGAAATAATCTGTGGTTGTTCGTTCTAGTGTTGAGGCAAAGTACAGGGCAATGGCTCATAGTGTCTTAACTACTCTGGTTGAAGACCTTATTGACTGAGATGGGCATCCAAGCAGATTTGCCTTCTTTTTATAAGGTCGGAAGACCAACTAGTTGATTGCCTTACTAAAGGTGTTCACCATCCAAAGTTTGCTAAGAACCTTGACAAGCTGGGCATGACTGACATATATGTTCATCTTGAGGGGGTGTTTTGAGATCGCTTAAACAGGGGTATTTTTGGAATTTTTTCTCTTCCTTGTACTATTTTTGTATTTGGGTGCCCAAGTAGGGGCTTCCTTGTAATTACTATTTTCAAAGTATAAAGTTATTTTTTTGAGGGTGTAAACAATGATAAGAACACACCCCTCGACACATCTCTTCTTCTTCTTCTTCTCTCCACTTGCTTTCTCTCTTTTAAACCCTAGTTTCAACTTTTGTTTGTCAACTTTTTTATCATTTAACCAAACCAACTCACACTCCCCACCAAACCTCAGGACTAGTGCACTTATATCTGTATCCCTTGGAAGATCTAGAAGAGACACAACAAGCCTCGGATCCATGTCAACCAAGGGATCAAGTGTTGGTGGAGGAGCCACATTTAAAGGAATATAAGCCTTTCCCTCGAGAATCCGTGCTGGAGCCTTGGACTTGGGGTGTAACATGAACCACTAGGAACCGCTTTGGCTCCCATCCTGCTGCATTAACTAAAAGCTTCCATCTCTCAGCAATTTGTCTTACTGCATCTCTCTTCTCCTTCAACATCGGACAAAAAACATGAACCCTTAGACCATTCATAGTACCTCCTTTACTCTTACCAAGCACTAAGAACTAGAACCGCTCTTCAATAGACAACACCCAATTTGGGTCACGTCGAAACAAGTCCGCAAGCAAATCGGAAACCGTGGAGTTTTCTCCAAGATGAAGGGCATCCAAATTCGGTGATGTGATATTGAAAGCATCTGCAAGGACTCGTTTATGCTACATTTTCTCACATTCATCGTCACAAACAAGCTTCCTCTGACCAAGTGGAACTTTCTTGCCATTTGCTTCCACAGGTTGAAGAGGCACTAGCAACTTCGCAATAATAGAAGCTTCAAAGATAGTATCAACATGAGAGCCACCTCCAACATCACAAGGGATTGTGGCAGTTATTCAACCACAAGAACAAGTAATTGTCATAGGGAAATCACATCTTAGATCAGAACAAGGTGCTAAGGGATGACAAACGGTTGTGCATGTATGCTTACAATCTCTCCTTGGAGCCCCACATATTTGCCCACAAGATGACTTTGAACCAGAAGACCCAGATGAAGAATCACAGGGTGGTGGGTGGTAGGTTTTTCCACAAGCATGCATGCCACATTGTTGTGTCTTGCCACATAGCTGATTACAACGAATATGTTCCTGAGAACCACATGCCCACCTATGCACTCCTTTGCCACCGGAATTGAACAAGGTGGACAATCTCAAAAGTGGCAACTGTGTGAAGAGGGATGACCGTAAGGCTGAGGGACTGAACATGGCTGCTGACATGAAGGAGGGGGTGTACCACAAGGCAATGGAGTTGGAATTGAAGTCTTCCCACAAGCACAAGTCAGATCAGTGAAGAAGGTTTCAAGGCAAGGTGGGCAGTGGGCGTTGTGGCAGAGGGACTGACAAGAATGCTGCCCACACCTAAGCTTCTTCCCACAGATCATTGAGCATAAGTGTGGATCCCAATCACCCACGATCCGATTGTTGAAATTAGAGAGAGGACAACACCTTTCGCTGCATCTATGCCTCCCACAATTCTTGTTCTTCCCACAAGGTTTCTCACAGACGAATTTATCCCTCTCTTCAATTGTTCTATAGCATTCAACAGTACGAGAAGACAATCCACAACGGCATTTTTGGTTGACAAGAACCAAACAAGGTGCACAATCCCCAACATGGCAAACATCCTTACAGTTGTGAACTCCACGAGGAAGGAGTTTACCACATGTTTGCGAACAGGTCAGAATAGGGTCCAAACAACTCTGTCTTTCCTTGTGTAACTTTGTTTTACCACAGCAGCAGGTCTTAATCCTCCACGGCATTAACTCACAATCCCCACATGGGCTAGGATGACAAATCTCTCGCATACGTGATTTCCACAGGCAAGCTTCTTTTGGCAATAGGAGTTACATGAAAAAACACCGTCGTTTGCTGATACTTCACCCTTCACAGCCATCTCTCCGCAAAGAACAACTTCCGTGCTTTTCCTGCAGAAGCATGACGCATTGGTGAGAACCTGACAAGGATCACATAGCCCCGTGTGGCTAATCCTTCCGCACCGATGACGCCCACATTCAAGTAGCTTATTGCAGTTTTGTCCGCAAGAAAGAACATTTTTCTTAACGAAGCATCTTGTGGTGATTGTTTTTTTTTTTCCGCAAGCACACAGGCGCGGGCGAGCAAAAGCTTTACAAGGAAGGCATGGACTGTTATGGGCCCGAGCGTAGGATTGCGTCACGGGTCGTTCCACAGCAGGAACCCCTGATCTTCCCTTGCCTTTGGTCTTACGCACTGACCCTATTTTGCCTATCTAGTGGGTGATTTGTCCAAGAGACCACCCGAACTCTCCCTTGGGGTGATTTGTCCAAGAGACCACCCAAACTCTCCTCACTCTTTTCTTGGCTGAAAAACTGAATAATGTTTTATTTCAATTCGTAGCTCCTTAAATAGGAGATTACAGAAGGAAATTCCTAATTAAACTCAAACTCCAATTTGAACTCAAACTCCTAATTACCTATTCCTAATGGTAACTCACTCTTACTTAAGATAAGGATAAAGATAAGATTAGATAAAGATAAGGGATAAGGTAAGGTGGTGGCGAGTTGGCATATTCAGATAAGGATGGGCCCACCCCTATGAGCTGTTGCGTGGGCCCCGCCCTGCTGCTGCTACCGGGTGCATGCGCGCGGCTCATGGTGCCCTGCCGCGCGTGCGGGCACGCGGTGTTGCTGCAGCGCAGTGCGTGCGCGCGACTCATGGTATCGCTGCCTTGCGGCGCCGGCGTGTGCGCGGTGCGTGCTGCCGTGCAGTGCGCACTGCTGCCTGGCGGTGCGTGTCGCACGCCATGGTGCCGCTGCCGTGTGGTGTCGGCGTGTGCGTGCAGCGCCCTGTCGGGCGGTATGTGCCGCGTGCTGCCAGCCTGCTATGCGGCGCTGCCGGGCGGTGCGTGCCGCTAGGCGGCCCGCTGTGTGTGCTGCTGCCTATGGCTGTGCCGCCGTGCGTTGCCGGGTGGTGTGTTCATAACATGGACCCGGGTGGCACTGCAAGACACAAACATGGGGGCAGCGATCGTCGTTCATATCGCTATTGCTTCTTTCTCTAGAGGCTTCCCACACGGCTCTCCGCATGAACGGGGTGTCAAATATAAATCATATGGAAGATCAGGGTGCTTCCCACAAAAGCAAACGTATCGAATCTGTTTAGAGTTGAGGAGCTGTACAGATTGGCAACCAGGGCACCGCCAATTTGAGCCTTGATTCTTCTCCACGGACAAATCAATAGAAGTCGGTGCTCGAGCCCATTTCTTGATACAGTTGAGATGGAAAATGGAGTAACAACAGGAACAGGACCATATTGGAGTGGACCTCCGGAGTCCGGACCATATCGTAACAGATCATGCATTCGACAGTCCCCTTGGTGAGCTTGTCTTGAATTTCCTGCACATGCTGCGGCATATTCAATCCCTTGGGCGCGTGATTCTCCGCTTCCCTCCGCGGATGAGAAGGCCGGGCAACATAGCTTCTCTGAATGAAATCACCTCTATGCCGACTCTCTGGCGGGGCAGAACTATAATTCGAGTCTCCGCCATTGCCATTAGGGTTTGAATTAAAACTCGACGGAGGGTTCACAACGGTAGCAGTAGATGCCCTTGGAACCCACTCTTGGCGAGTAGTACGAGCATGAATTCGGGATCCGTCCCTTCGATCAGTGCGGGGTTGAAAGCTCGTACTCGTAAACGGACTGAAACCCTGGGTTCAACCCCCACAAGTTTCTTGTCGATGTGAATTGAATCAACTGGAATATGAATAAAATCAAATCCAACTCAAACACAGAAAGGGATGCCCAAATATCCCTAGCCTTGATCCCTTCTCGACTGTTCAATACAAACCAATAAAACAAAGAAACTACTCAACGGTTAGATTCAGTTTCGAAACTAAAGAATCCAAAACGAATTGAATTGAAATTATAACATAGAAGAGTTGATGAATTAAATTACCTGAACCTGAGAGAGAGAAAAAAAAAAATCTCTTTGGGTTGGGTCTTTGACAGAGAACAAAAAGAGTATGTGCTTTTAAATGGCATACGAGAGACAACGACGGTGAAGGTTGAAATGTTGAATTCCTTTTTTTTTAATTTATTTATTGTTATTTGTTTTATTGATATTAATATTGATCTTGTATTTATCGTCTGGTTGCTTGGGCAACACAGACGATTTGTTCTTTCTTCGTGGTCTAGTAAGAGCGAGCGTGGCGCTGGCACATCGCGCAACGAACGAAACGTCCAATAGTCAAAGCTGTGGCAAACCGGCAACTGCTTCATAAGGAAGCATACCTCGAGATGGTGGGTGAATGAGCCCAATAGTAATAATACTCGAGCTTGGGCCTAAAATTGAGCTCGTTTGGCTAAACGAGCATGAACCTATTAGTTTGTATGGTTCAACCCATGGTTTTTAAAACGGGACTGGATGGTTGGACCGGGACCGATCATTCCGTTTTACTTCAGAACCATTATTTTGCCAAAAACCATTGATTTGGTTAGCAAATCATTGATTTGGGCATTTGAACCGTTTGACGGTTTGGCCGTTTTTTATTTTTTATTTTTTTGTTAGAATGAGCCATCCATTCAATTTGAACGATTGGACCGTTTGGCACAGGAACTGGACCCTTGATCAGTTCATTGTTTGGTTCGGTTTTAAAAACCTTGGTTCAACCTGCATTAGTTGCATACAAATAATGTGAAGAAATAAGAATCTCCTCAACTAGAGGGGACTTTTTTCTTTTTGTACCAAAGCTTTCACCCATTCAAAATCAAGGGTGATCATGGGCCAGGCCAGGCTTTGCACTTATGATAAGGGCTATAGCTTAGGCTCGGGCTCGGCCCGGGGTTCCGGGCTTGTAACATAAGCCCTAGCCCAGGCCGGATTGGGTCGGGCCTGATTCCGGGTCAATGTCTTTCATATATAAAGCATTACATATTTATAATATTTTATATTAAATGACATAACATGCATATAAATTTTTACTTTATATATTATATAATATAAAATATTACATATAATATAAATTATACATGTCATGTTATAATATTTATATATAAAATATATAATATAATGTAAAATAACATGTATACATTATACACAAAATGTGTAAGTTTAAATATATATGGGTCGGGCCGGGCCGGGCCAGGCTTGAAGTATTAAGCCCAAGCCCAGAATTTCGAGGGCAGGTCGGGCTGAAATGATCACCCCTACTCAAAATGCTTGATCCTATCAATAACATTCATAGGGTTAGGGCTATTGTTTTCAGAAAAAAAAAAGGGCCTATTTGTTTTACAACAATAGAAATCCGGAATAAGAATCACATTTTCATTCTTGGAAGAATGCATTCTCCATGTGAATCAAAAAGACCTTATTTCTTTCTCTCCAAATTATATTTATGGAAAAGTAAATTGTTTATTACTTCATAACTCGCTTTGCCACTCCGTCACTATCTCAACATTGTTTATTTAGATCCAATTTGCGTCTAATCTTATTTATTTGGTGAGACATATAGCTCTATCAAAAGCACAATGTCCTGAGCTGGCACAACTCATGTATTGTATATAGGTTTCAGTTCCCAGGTTGAATGGTTCGATCGTCCAATCTGAATGAATGATCCATTCTATAAAAAACAATCAAAAACTGTTGTTTGGATTGAAGGTTTTACGGTTTGACTATCTAGGATAATAATTTGTTGATCAAATCAATGGTTTTTAACTAAAAGACAATTTTAGAGTGAAACAGAATCGGTCAAGTGACCAATTCCCGATTTTTTCAATCAAATCATCCAATCCAGTCCAATTTTAAAAACATTAACTGTATTCATCCTTCAAAAGTTGGAAATCATCTTTTGGTTGTCACACCACCCCACACCCCCCAACCCCCAAAAAGAAAGTGTTGAATTCTATAGGAACTTTTAACTTCCATTTCCATATCATTAACTTCATAGTAGATGATGATGGATGGTTGATGGTTCTCCTATATTCAGATTTAACAGTGTAGACCCCGTGTTATTGCCCTTTCTGGCCTTCTATAGAAGAGTGTTTTGTGCATTAAAACTTGGGTGTATTGTAAAATGTGTTGAATAGAATCTCACTCAAATAACTATCGCAACCTTGGGACATTCCATGAGTCAACGATTCACCTTTTTGTTTGAAACATTTACACTGCAGGTGTCTGGTTTTAAGTTTTAACACATGAACGCCACCCCGCCCTCATCATGGGAACCCAAAGTTTCTCCATCATAAATACATAATACATAATACCCTCTTCCCCACATTTGTTTCCACCATGTGGAGTAATAACGTCGGGATTTCATATATAATACCTTTGATAGTTTTAGCCCACCAAGCTTCACTGTCAGCCATTGGTCTCTAAATTTGTTTTTTTTTTTTTTAAAGTAAGTTCAGTTTGAAATGAGTATAAATGCAAACATATATGAAATGTAAAACCTTATATTTTATATTATTTTATTTGTATTTATACTGTACATTTGTAAACTGAGCCTTATTCATTTCATACACTCTTCTCAAAGTATGGACAAGATTTCTCTCATTCTTCCATGCCCACGGATTGTATCGTCCATGCCTCCCTATTGCACTATTACTTGCACCACCACTTTAATCATTGTGGCTCCCCCAACTTGTGAAAGTAATTTCAAGGTTTTCATATTTTGTTTTATAAAGGCTCTATAGCAGCCTTCAACTTTCCAATTCCTATCTTTTCTCCTTTATCTTTCAAAGATAGGGGTGGATTCAAGTCGATCCAAGCCGAATAGTATTAGGTTCGAGCTCGGCTCGAGACTATTCTACAAGAATCGAGTTCGAGTTCAAACTCGGTTTTATCCAAAACCTTGAGTTCGAGCTCGGCTTGAGTCAAGATTCATAAGTTCGAGCTCGGTTCGGCTCGACTTGTTTTATATTTTATTATAAAAATATTTAGAAAAAATATTTTATAAAAATAAAAATTATATATAATTTTTTATTTTATATTTAAAAAATTAAGAACTATAATAATTATTATATATATTAAATATCAAATGTATATATATATATATATTCGAGTCGGCTCGCGAGCCTCACGAGCCAAGTTCTAGTAGGCTCAAGCTTGGCTCATTTAACAATCGAGCCACTAAATTGGGCTCGAGCTCGGCTGAAACCGAGCTGAGCTGAGCTTTTCACGAGCCAAACTCGAAAAACTCGTGAAAAACTCAGCTCGTTGCCACTCCTATTCAAAGACAAATGCCTAGATGATGGTGATATAGAAGCTCTGGCCCGTGACTGCCCTTCAACTCCCCTATTACTTTGTAACTAGTTGGAACATGATCATTGTTGTATCAAATTTATAAATCAGAGAGTAAGGACTAAAATATTTATAGAGCGTATTGTATCCGTATTGATGTATCTAGTTACATACAAATACATTGATACAAAGGTCTTTTGCATGATTTAAAGTTTTAGAGATGTGGACATCAATCCATTAATGATTATACAAAGGAGTAAAAAAGAGAAAAAAAGGACATTAGTGACATCGATACATATTGATGCCCATTTTTGGATATTAGGTGCATTGATATTTTTTTAAGAAAATCTCTTAACATTGTATATGTTTGGCATCGATGCTACAGATATAATACCCTTTTCTTAGAAAACGGTACTGCTGATGTGTGGGTTGGAAGCATTATTTTATGGGAAAACGGTGTCTTTTTTTTTTATTTGAAAAAGTTGCTGTCAGGTAGACGTTTCCTAGAGCAACAACAACACCTTCTGTTTGATACCAATGTTGTACCAGTGCTTCATATCTGTTTTCAACACTAGTACCCATTATAAGAAGTCCACGCCACTGTCACATCATGTCCTCGTTAGTAGCAACAAATTCTAATATGAGAAAACGTGAAATTTGGTATTGCTCCAAACCATGCCATCTCAATTTCCAAGGTGTGGCTTGGAGCACCATTTTTTATAGAAAAACGGTTCTAAACATATTGACGCTTCTTGGAACACCATTTTTTTTTCTTGATGTGACGCTGATGTGTCACCATTTTTTGAAGCAACGACATCGATGCCAAATAGATGCATTGTTTGCAAGATAGTTGAGTTGGGGGATAAGGAGATTGAGACTGTGATATTTAGTACTATAGCTACTTAGTAAAATAAACGTTTTGCATGAGATTTGTCTTGAAAAAAGATAACAAGTGTTTATTGTTGTTGTTTGACAATTACATGCATTATACCTTATTAGGTGTCACAAAAGTTGAATAATAAATAAACAGATTGGTGTTGATGAAGCATTAAAAATGGTGTTTCCCCCTAATAATTCGCTTTCACATAAACCAAGATAAACATTATTTAATAAATATTTTACTAAATAGCCTTTTTTGGAATAAATGCCTATGTATCGATGATCTAACACCGGTTTTTCAAGTAAACATTGACAAAACCAAACACGATTAATATGATATTACCATGTGTAAAAATTGCCCTAAATGTTTCACTAATGATAGCTATTTGTTTTTAGGGGCCACCAAAAATGTATAGATAAGTTATGTTAAATAAAGATTTCAAAATTATGTTAAATACATCATATGATTTAATTATTTTTCATTGGTACATGTTTCATAAAGTTTACTTATCATGTATACTTAAGTAAATAAAACACAATTGTCACATACCATTTTATCATTAGCTCGTATGTTTTTTCAAAATGCATTTCATCCATTATTTCACCATAGATTTTGCATATGAAGTATTATATATTTATATTAAATATTATGCATTTAATGACATAGAAAAGCTCGGCTTGTGTCCAGCCCATGATCACCACTAGGATTTAACAACTCGTATAGGATGGTCAATCTCAATTGAGCTAAATCAGGCATTTAGGATCACAATTTATCGCATGGTAAAAAATAAAGAAAAAAAGGGTAAATTGAAGATCAATATGGTTCATGTATTTTGGATTAATCTCACCCTTAATTTCAAAATATGTCAATACAAAACTGTCAATTTAGTCTAAAATCATTAATCGATAATAAACGACATTTGTAAGGACATAAATGGCATTTAGGTGTCATCTAATTCTTTTTATGAACTAAATACACAAAAACTGTCAATTTAGTCACTTCGGAGTGGAGTCTTTGTTAGAATATCAGGAGTGGGGTCTTTGTTAGAATATCAAAGAGAATACTCATTAATACTGCACTGCAGAATTAATGCAGGGATTATACAAAAATCACAAAACAATACAAAACCAGTCATAGACCATATAAATCAAAAGCCCGGCTCGGCTCCAGCCCATGATCACCATGGGATTTAACAACTCGGGTAGGACGGGTCAATCTCAACCAGACCTGACCCAGCTCGACCTGCATAGAGGTGTAAATCGGGCCAAGCTATGCTAGGCCCGGCATAGAGGTCCGTGTCGTGCTGGGCCGGGGGTTTGAGGCTCATGGACCGGCACAACATGGCACGAGCTGTTGTGATGCCCCCCCCCCCCCCCAAAAGGGGCCCAACAGCTAGTTTCAACTTTTTTTTTGGGGGGGGGGGTTACAGAAATACCCCCCAAACAGCTATAAACAACCATATTAGGGGGGTATTTGTATATTTTGCTTATGGTGGGTTGAAAAAATGATATAAATGCCCCCCAACAACTATATAACAACCATTTTAGGGGGTTTTTTGGGTAAAGTTATAAATAACTTTACAATAACCAAAATACCCTCTCTCAACAACTAAATAACAACTAGTTTTTTTGGGTATTTTGGGCAATTGAATTATGTTCAATTCCTATAAATAGCCCTATCATCCACCATTCCCATCACACCAATTCAACAATTCTCTCTCTGATTAGCTGATTGTCTAATTCTGCATTCTCCAATTCTCAAGTCTAAACTTTATTGAAGTTTCAACTTTCAACAAGAATAAGGCTTGTTCAACCAGCTCAAATATCTCAATTTGGGAGGCTTGGGCATTGAAAGGTTTCAACCGTTGAAATCAAGTTGGGATTTTGAACCAACAATCTAGGTAAGTCGAATTAGATTAATTTTTATCTTTTTAGAGTTAAAAAAATGTTGGCTCTTCTGAAAACCAATTCCCCAACATGTTCACCATTAATGATATTCAATCGCATCATGATAGTATTAACACTAATGCGATTGATGTCGATGGAAATGGAACTTTCACCCCCAGTACTGATACTAGGAAAAGGAGGGCCACTAAGTTGAGTAACCTTGTTTGTAAAATTTTCAAAGTAGAGGATATTGAGAGGAAGGGGAAAACGACCGTTTGCAAAAATGTAGGAAGAACTTTAGTTATTGTAGCAAGGGTGGTACGGGTCATTTGAATAGACATCTGCTCACACATAAGCGATAAGAAGATGAAGGGAGAGAAACAACGCAAACACAGATTGGGAGGGGGAGTAATTTTGGTACTTTTAAATATTCACAAGAAAAAATAAGACAAGAACTTGCTTAGTATATTGTACATGAAGAACAACCACTTATATTATCTGAAGATCCAAAGCTAGAAAAATGGTTGCATAGTTCTGTAAACCACAATATAAAAAAGTTTCTAAGAATACTATAATAACTTATTTTTTAAAAATTCTTTATTCATAAAAACAAAATTTAATTTATTTGTTAGCAAATCTTAATTCTAAAGTTGTAATTACTTCGGATGTTTGGACATCCAAATTTAATATTAGCTATATTTGTGTTACCGATCATTTCATTGATGAAAATTGGATTTTGAATAAAATAATTTTAAGTTTTACTAGGCTTGAATTGCCACATATTGGCCCAGCTATTGCTGTTAGTATTTTAAATACTTTGCATGCTTATGGAATAGAAAATAAATTAGTTTTGATAATGCCAACAATAATGATTATGCAATAAATATTTTAAAATCTCAATTAAAACCATGCTTAAATGGTAAATTATTTCATATTAGATGTCCATGTTATATCTTAAATTGATGTATTTAAGATGCCTTTAATATTATTTTTACTCATATTTTAAAAATTAAAAATTGTATTATATATATAAAGAGCTTAGGGGTAAGAAAACAATAATTTAAATATTTATGTAAAAATTATAGTTTAAAATATAAACATTTTATATTAGATGTAAAGTGATGAAGGGAAATTTGGCCCGACCTCGCGATCGCCCGACACGTGGCAAAGACAAGCAGCTCAGGACAGTAGAGCGCCCGAAGCGAACATCGGAAACAAGTTCAAGCTCACTACCGAGCCCGAACTCCAGACCGCTGTACTGAGTAAGAGCTCCCTGTTAAGAGCGAGCTCCCTGTTAAGGGTTCGAGCTCCCTAAGTCCGAGCTCCCTACTAGGAGCCCGAGCTCCCTGTTAAGAGCGAAGCTCCCTGTTAAGGGTCCGAGCTCCCTAAGAACCCGAGCTCCCTAAAAGTCCGAGCTCCCTATTAAGAGCGAGCTCCCTACTGAGAACCCGAGCTCCCTACAAGGAGCACGAGCTATACTGGGCCCCAAGCCTCACAAAGCTGACCCGAGCTGGCCCATGGCAGCTCGGAACACTCCAAACCGAACTCAAGACACCTCGCTCGCCACTCCAACACTTCACTCCCGAAACACCAGGCCGACCAAACGTACCCGACACCAAGGACGTCCGTATCCAAGGGCGGCGCGCCTGACTGATTTGGGATCTGACGCCTGACAGCCGCATTTCAAACGGCTTCCTGCTACCGCCACCTGCAACCGTCGTCACTAGCCGCAGAGACGGCTCCGACAAAAGGAACAGTGGCGGTTCTGCCCGGCCAGAGGAAATGACATCCGAACTGGCAGGAGTTCAGAAGTAATCATGCCCGACCTGACGAAAGCCTGGAAGTGAGTGCGCGAGGTGGTTATAAAAGTCTTCTACCCCCCAGGAACGAGGTATGCTAACTTTCGCGCTATCTGGTTTATCTTGCCTTGGAAGAATTCTAACTTGAGCTTCGGAGCCCTTACACCGGGTTCTCCCCGGAGCTTCTCTTCTCCTTCCGTTTCAGGTCCCTGTTACTCAGTTCAGAGGCAAGATCGTTGACAGCTAAGACTGGCCAGATTGTGCATCATCAATTGGCGCCGTCTGTGGGAAAGCTTCAAAAGGCCTCCCTCCAAAACTTTCATACCCTTTTCTTCTTCTCTGAGGAACTCAATACTCATGGCCTCATCCAGCAACGCCGGACGCGGCACAGAGACAAACACCACTGGGGAACAGCCCCAAGTTCCCGTGGTGTGTGTTGGGCAGTTCACCATCCCCCTATCGGTGGATGGAATCCCCAATCTGACTACGCCACAAGCAGTGGCGCCTGTAAGCCTACCTTCCGCAAACATCCCCTTCCCTCTTCCCATCGAGACTACCTTCACTGAACCAACCGCCGTCCCCCTGGCAGCTAGCCAAAATCGGTTGGATGACTTAATGCAGTGCATGCGGGCAATGCAAGCCCAGATGCAGCAGTTCCAGCAACACCAGCTTCACCAGCACCAAGTGTTGCACAACCTCTCCCAATACCACTATCAACAGCAGTTCCCCCAACTAACACCGAACCAACCACTACTTCCACCTCGCCACCCTGCCCCGAAGCCAGTCAAGGCCTCTCCGCAGGATGGGCGTCTCCACCAAGGGAAGGCCTCTAGGCCCCAGAATCCCCCAAACAGCCAGGCCTCATCCCCAGGCCGGAGAGAAAGAAAAGTCATCCCCACCTCGCGGCTCGCAGGCGGATCAGGAACCTCGCCCGCGAGGTCGGCACCTCGGGTCTCCAAACCGGAGTCCCCACTGGTGGAAAACCAATTCGGCGCACTGGCAGCAACGGACTACCAGCACTCCGGGCCCATCGAGCTCGGCAACACGGAGGCCAGCAGCGCCAGCACAAGGCCCACTCAGCAGCGAAGGCACCGTCGAAGTCGACGAACCGCCACCCGCGTCCTATCCGAGCTCAGAGGCAAAGGCGAGACGAGCGCGGACGAGGTAGGAGTCGCCCCAATTCTCTCAGTTCCTTCCCCCCTCGCCTCAGAACTCCTGGCAGTCCCCTTGCCCAGAGATTTCAAGCTCCCGCCCCTAGACAAGTATGACGGGTCCTTCGACCCCAACGACCACGTGGACGCTTTCCAGTCCCAAATGCACCTCGCTAGAGCCAGCAAATCATGCATGTGCGTGGCCTTCACCACCACCCTCAAGGGGGTAGCCCGCACTTGGTACAGGAACCTGGCCCCCGGATCGATAAAGTGTTGGGCTCAGTTCGTGCAGGTCTTCACTGCACACTTTGTCACCAGCAAACGGTGCCCCAGAGCAGAGGAAAGCATCTTCGGGGTAGTCTAGAGGGAAGGAGAACCCATACGGGGCTACATCAAGCGATTCAATGAGGCATGCTTACAGATACCGCGGTTAGACCCCGCGGTGCAGCTCGCCGCAGCAAAAAGAGGGGTGACGCACAAGGAGTTCAAATGGCACATGGTAGCCAACCAGCCCGCGACCGTGGCCGAGTTCCTCAAGCTCGCAGACAAGTTCATGAGAACGGAAGAGGAAATCAACCAGCGAACCGAGGGCGGAAACGAGAAAAGAAAGAAGGACGGCGAGCCCTCTAGCTCGGCCGACCGAAGAAACCCGGCCCGGGACCCAAAACCGAACCAGTCGTTCCGAGCTCCCCTGCCAGTTCGGACGGACTACACGCCCCTGAACATGAGGCAGACCGAGATCCTAATGACAATCAAGGACGCCCCATACGTGAAATGGCCACCTCGCCTAAAGGGAAATCCGAACGAAAGAAACAAGAATTTGTATTGTAGTTTGCATAGGGACCACGGTCACAATTCCGAGCAGTGCAATAACCTCCGAGACGAGATAGAGGGGCTCATCCGTCGTGGATACTTAAGAAACTTTGTACAGTACAACAATAATAGCAATAAAGCGGATCAGCCGGGCGAACACTTAAAGGACGCCCCCGAGACTAGCAGCAGGCCTGCCGAACCGATGCAGCGACAGCCTCCGGCAGAAAGGCCAGTTCGGGGAACCATCCATGTAATTGTGGGAGGTTCGGTGGTAGCGGGATGCACATCAGCGGCAGCCCGGACCTCAGTTCGCGAAGCGGTCCTCGAGGAGCGGAACCCTCCGAAAAGGCCGAAGACCGAGGAGCCGATCCTCTTCATAGAAGACGATGTGCGGGGAGTTCGGTACCCTCACGACGACGCACTTGTCATTAAACTCAGGATCAACGACTTCGAGGTTAGGCGCGTGCTCGTAAATTCAGGCAGCTCGGCGGACATCCTCTTCAAATCGGCGTTTGATCGGCTACAGCTGCCAAGGAGTGAACTAAAACCTGCAAGCACTCCCCTGGTGGGCTTCAGCGGGGAGGAAGTCAGGCCCCTTGGAAAAATAACGGTGCCCGTGGAAGTCGGCACGTGGCCTTGTGCGGTCAGACTCAACCACGACTTCCTGGTGGTCGCGACCCCCTCCCCATACAATGCCATAATAGGACGGCCAATCACGCATGTCCTGCGGGCGGTGGTCTCCACCTACTATTTGGCCATGAAGTTCCCTACGGACTTCGGTGTGGGGGTAGTGGGGGGCGACCAGCTCAAGTCCCACAAGTGCTACGTTGCCGCCCTAAAGGGCAAGTCCAAGCCGGCCGGCGACCTCGATCTGGAGCGGCCTACTGAGCAAGGCGAAGAACGAGCCTCACCAACAAAAGAAACAGTCGCGATCCCGACCTCACCTACGGACCCAGCTCGCGCACTCCAGATTGGTGCTTCTGTCAAAGAACCCCTACGGACCGAACTGGTAAGTTTTTTACTCCAAAATTTAGATATTTTTGCATGGTCCGCGGCCGATATGCCCGGTATTGACCCTAGTCTTATAACTCACAAACTTAACACTGACCCTTTAGTCAGACCCGTTAGACAAAAGAAACGGAACTTAGCCCCGGAGCGCTGGAAAGCGGTCGACGAGGAAGTCGAAAAGCTCCTCGCGGCAGACTTCATAAGGGAAGTCCATTACCCGAGCTGGGTGGCCAACCCTGTGCTGGTGAAAAGGGCGAACAGCAAGTGGCGCATGTGCGTCGACTACACCGACCTGAACCGAGCTTGCCCGAAAGACTGCTTCCCCCTTCCTAGGATCGACTGCCTAGTGGACGCGACCTCGGGACATGAATTGCTAAGCTTCCTGGATGCCTACTCAGGCTATAACCAAATCCGGATGGACCAATCCGACGAGGAAAAAACCAGCTTCATAACCGAGTTCGGTCTATACTGTTACAAGGTCATGCCTTTCGGGTTAAAAAACGCCGGGGCGACCTTCCAAAGACTTGTAAATAGGCTGTTTCGGCCCCTGATCGGCACAAAGATAGAGTGCTTTGTAGACGACATGGTCGTCAAAACACAGTTTTCACAACAATTAATACAAGACTTAGATTCTGTCTTCCAAATCCTACGTCAGTATAACATAAAATTGAACCCCAACAAATGTGTCTTTGGCGTCACCTCGGGCAAGTTCCTGGGCTACGTTGTCAATCGACGCGGCATCGAGGCCAACCCAGACAAAATAAAAGCCATCCTAGATATGAGACCACCTCGGAAAATAAAAGAAGTCCAAAGGCTAAACGGCCGCATACCCTTCTTCAAAGCAATCAAAGGCAAAGGGTTCGAATGGACCCAAGACTGTCAGCTCGCGTTTGACGAGCTAAAAGGCTACCTCGCCAGTGTGCCAACCTTAGCTCGGCCCGAGGAAGGCGAAGTCTTAGAACTGTACGTCTCGGCTAGCGACGAAGTGGTCAGTTCGGTAGTAGTAAAGGAGGCAGATCGGGTCCAACGACCCATATATTATGTTAGTAAAATCTTGCAGGGAGCAGAGACAAGGTACCCGCAGATAGAAAAGCTAGCGTATGCCTTGGTGGTAGCAGCACGGAAACTCCGCTCGTACTTCCAGGCTCACACCGTCTTCGTCCTGACCGACAAACCTCTGAGACAAGTTTTACTCAAACCCGAGGTTTTCGGCCGACTGACGAAGTGGGCCATCGAACTCAGCGAGTACGATCTCCAGTACAAGCCAAGAACTGCCATCAAGGCCCAAGCCTTGGTAGATTTTATCGCAGAATGCACGTTTAGCCTCGAAGCCCCTGAGCCGGTCGAGCCCGAGATCCCTAGTTTGGGCGAACTCGGAGCTCCCAAGCCAAACTAGTCCGAACCCCGTAAAGTAGCAGCCAGTGTGGCATCCCTCCGGGTTAGACCAAGCGCGAACTGGGATGAGGAGCCCTGGATCCTTCACGTAGATGGCTCCTCGAACCAACAAGGCAGCGGGGTTGGAATAGTGCTACGCGGCCCGAGCGGAACAAAACTGGAATACGCACTACGCTTTGAGTTCGCGGCATCCAACAACGAGGCGGAGTATGAGGCACTGATTGCTGGGCTAAACCTAGCGCACGAGGTCGGAGCAAAGCACATGGTTATCTGCAGTGATTCCCAGCTCGTGGTCAACCAAGTTACAGGCGAGTACGAAGCACGCGAGCTCACTATGATTGCGTACTTGGCAAAAGTAAAGGAAGCTTTGCTCAACTTCCAGTCACACTTCATCAAGCAAATCCCGAGGTCAGAGAACGCTGAGGCCGACGCCCTGTCCCGACTGGCTAGCACGAGCCACAACGCCAGGAGAACCGTGTACGTAGAGGACTTACCTTGGCCCAGCATTCTCGGTGGGGCAGAAGAGGTCGCTCCCGTCAGCGAAGCAGAGCCGAGCTGGATCGACCCACTCGTGAGCTTCCTGTTAGACGGAACCCTCCCCGCCGACCGCAACGCAGCCAAGAGGGTGCAGCGCCAGGCAGCCAAATACGTCATGATAGACGAACGGTTGTACTGACGATCCTACACGCTCCCCTATCTGCGATGCTTGCGCTCAGCCGAAGCCGAGCTGGTACTCCGCGACACCCATGAAGGCTTGTGCGGCGGACACCTGGGGGGCAGAGCCCTCGCCCAAAAGGCACTTCGACAAGGATACTACTGGCCAACGATGAAGACAGAGGCAATCGAGCTCGTTAGAAAATGCGGCAAGTGTCAGAAGCACGCCAGCATCCACCATCAGCCCGCCGCCGACCTCAAATACCTCACCAACCCATGGCCCTTCGCCCAATGGGGGATCGACCTCCTGGGGCCATTCCCACCAGCGACAGGCGGAAGAAAATTCCTAGTGGTGGCAGTAGATTATTTCACAAAGTGGATAGAAGCTGAACCCCTGGCAATAGTTACAGCCCGAAACATACAAAACTTCTTTTGGAAGAACATTGTATGTCGCTTCGGGCTACCTCGGGTACTGATCTCCGACAACGGCAAACAGTTCGAAGATATCAAGTTCCAAGAATGGTGCCGAAGTATGGGAATTAGTTAGAACTTCACATCGATCGCACACCCACAGGCAAATGGCCAAACAGAAGTAATGAATAGAGCCATCCTCCGCGGACTGAAAGCGCGATTGGACCGAGCCAAAGGTTTGTGGGCAGACGAACTACCAAGTGTTCTATGGGCACACCGAACCACGGAAAAAACCGCCACAGGTGAGACCCCCTTTAACCTCACATACGGCACCGAGGCAGTAATCCCGGCGGAAATCGAAGTACCTACGTTGCGACTAGAAGCGTACGACGAACAAACAAACGAGGGCGAGTTACACACCAACCTCGACCTACTGGACGAAGTGAGAGACCTCGCACACATCCGAACTGCGGCCTACCAACAAAAGGTAGCTCGGTATTATAACGCGCGAGTAAAAAAGAGGAACTTCCGCGTCGACGACCTGGTTCTCCGTAAGGTCATGGTGCCCGAACCCGGCGTTGGGAAACTTGGACCGAACTGGGAAGGTCCCTACAGAGTAAAGAAAGCTCTCAGTGAGGGAGCATACGAGCTCGGAACCCTAGAAGGAAAACAAGTACCCCGAGCATGGAACGTTGTCAACTTAAGAAGGTACTACCTATAGGCCACCAAGTACCCCGAAGGCATTTCATGTCAGAAAACGAACTGAATGACCGAAATGGTCAGTTCGGCAAAAAATATAGCTCGATGACAGGACAATCAGTACATGAACAAAAAGCCATTTCATTTCAGAATAGATGTGTACATTCAAAAAAAAAATGTGTACATTTCATTTCACAAGCCAGGGGCCACTTCATCATTATTAGAAGCCACTTCGACAACGCCCGAAGGACCTGCCTCCCCCTCGGAGTCCGATTCGGCATCCGCAGCATTAGCCATCTCTTGAGTGATGCGCGAAGTGGCTATGGCACTGGTATCGAGGTCGGGGTACGTATTCCGGATCATCCACCGACTTAGCTTGAAACCCCTCCTGTAGGAGTCTACCATCAGATCATCGAAATCCGGCGAAGCAATGTAATCGCTGACAGCCTTCTTCTTCGCATCTTCGATGCCTTGAGATAATAACTGAGTCCTCTCCCTGATATCCTCCTGAAGATACTCGACCTGGTGCTCCAGGTCCAGCTTTATTTCCGCCACACGCTTCACCACCACTCCCATGGCCTTGGCATCCCTCTGAGACCTTGCCTGCCTAGACCGCGCAAGGCGAGCAGCAGCCTCAGCAGCACGAGCATTCTCCTCGGCAGTCCGAGTAGCCTCCTCGGCAGCTCGCACCTGCCTCGAGCATTTCTCCACCTGGTTCGCCAAGGCGTGAATGGAAGAGTTCACCTATCAAAGGAAAACGGGATCAAAGAAATGAATAAAAGAATAAAAGCCGAACTCTAAAGAAAGGAGCACTTACCACCATGGCATGAGTAACAGCACGGCAGGCCACTTGGTGTAGAGGGAGCTCGGTCCACGTCGCAACTTCCTCGGGAAACATTGCCTCCTTACTCCGTTGAAGAGCATGAACAGGCGACAACACGCTCCTGAAGTCCCCCGGGGCCTCCGAGCCCGACGGCCCAGCTCGCATATGGGCAGACTCGGAATAGGCAGGAGCCCCCGTGTGTGTGGTTTCGGCATAAGGAGCCCCCGCTGGCTCCTGCATAGGAGGAACCATCTTGGGCTTCTCTGCCGGATAATCCGGCACCTCGGGCTCCGCACCCTGGGATGGCTCGGCGTGAGCTCGCTTAGCCACCCGCTTTCTCCTCTTCATGCCCTGGAACAAGTGCCCACCTCGGGTCCCTCGAGAGTCCATCGTACCTGCGAAAAGGAGTTCGGCATCAGTAAGACACGTAAAAGAAGAGCAAGACAGGATCACTAGGGAAAGAACCTACCCGAACTCAGGCCCGCAACAATAAGCTTGGCCTCCGTCAGATACCATTGACAATCCAGCCCAAGCCGCGCCCATTGCCGGAGGCCCTTTGCTGTCTCCTCATCAAGTGTGATGCCAGAATCAGGAGCGGCCATCCCCCAGCCGGTCTGAAACGGCCACCCCAACGCACTTCGCACCCCGAAATAGTCCCGCTTCCACGCCGGGACCTTATTGGGGAGTCCGTGTAAGAGCTTGAAGCCCGAGCGAGGGGACAGGTAGTATGCCCGCCTACGCCCAGGAAGGGGACCCACTTGCTTTTTCAGCATTAAAATGGAAGAGAAAATCTCCAGATCCAGAGGAAAGTTCTCGTCGCAAAATAAAGAGATCGTTCCCACTAAGTTCCTAATAGAGTTCGGGTGAAGCTGACCAACCGTCACACCGAAGTGGTTTAGGACCTCGACAAGAAGAGGGTGGAAGGGCAGTCGCAGCCCCGCGGCGAGCTGTTCCCGAAAAATCATGATCTCATCAGGACCGTGTTCCCAAGGGAAGCTGCCCGTAGGGATAAAGTAATCGTACTCACTGGGCAAGTCGTAGTAGTCTACGAGGGTTTGAAGTTCCTCAGGCGTCATAGTCGAAGGGCCGAACTGATCTACAACCCGGCCACGACGGGAGGTGGACGCCGACCTACCCGAAGCACCTCGGGCTGTAGGCCCGACCCCTTCCTCAGGACCTACATCGGGCTCACTTGAACTACTGGGGGACGCAAACTGGTTCGTAGAACCTACTTCAGACCCGCTTGAACAGTCTGAACCCTCCAAACTAGACATCGGGCAACGGAACGGGATTCCAAAAGCACTCACCCGGGAAGAAGACTGAAGCAGACCCCGAAAGCTCGAACAAGCAAGGAAACCTGGGACGCGAGCTGAAACTTAGGCACGAGCTCAAGATGTACAACAGTAGCAAGGACGGGGGCCCCCCCCGCGCGCTATTTATATCCACAGCAGCCGGAAAGCGACGGCCCAGATCGAAGCCAATCCAACGGCCCACAACCGCGCTAAGCCACACGTCTTCCAAGACCAATCAGCGCACGTCTTTTCGAAATTGACGGAGCGTCGCGCACGTCTTGTCAGAGGACAGGTGTCGGCACGCGTCTTCCCGAAACTGACGGGGTGTCGGCGCACGTCTCCTCGCAATAAAAGCATCTGTAGCGCAACTCCCGAACAACTGCCGTCACAACTCCCAAACGCGCGCCCTTTTTTGAAAATCAAATTAGAGCAAGCGCGCTCGGCACGGACAAAAACCCTCTTGCTACCTTGCAAACTCCCCACGCCAAGACGGGACCGTTGTCGCAGGGAGTGGGGGGCAATTGATGAAGGGAAATTTGGCCCGACCTCGCGATCGCTCGACACATGGCAAAGACAAGCAGCTCGGGACAGTAGAGCGCCCGAAGCGAACATCGGAAACAAGTTCAAGCTCACTACCGAGCCCGAACTCCAGACCGTTGTACTGAGTCCGAGCTCCCTAAGTAAGAACCCGAGCTCCCTAAGTAAGAACCCGAGCTCCCTACTAGGAGCCCGAGCTCCCTGTTAAGAGCAAAGCTCCCTGTTAAGGGTCCGAGCTCCCTAAGAACCCGAGCTCCCTACAAGGAGCACGAGCTATACTGGGCCCCAAGCCTCACAAAGCTGACCCGAGCTGGCCCATGGCAGCTCGGAACACTCCAAACCGAACTCAAGACACCTCGCTCGCCACTCCAACACTTCACTCCCGAAACACCAGGCCGACCAAACGTACCCGACACCAAGGACGTCCGTATCCAAGGGCGGCGCGCCTGACTGATTTGGGATCTGACGCCTGACAGCCGCATTTCAAACGGCTTCCTACTACCGCCACCTGCAACCGTCGTCACTAGCCGCAGAGACGGCTCCGACAAAAGGAACAGTGGCGGTTCTGCCCGGCTAGAGGAAATGACATCCGAACTGGCAGGAGTTCAGAAGTAATCATGCCCGACCTGACGGAAGCCTGGAAGTGAGTGTGCGAGGTGGTTATAAAAGGCTTCTACCCCCCATGAACGAGGTATGCTAACTTTCGCGCTATCTGGTTTATCTTGCCTTGGAAGAATTCTAACTTGAGCTTCGGAGCCCTTACGCCGGGTTCTCCCCGGAGCTTCTCTTCTCCTTCCGTTTCAGGTCCCTGTTACTCAGTTCAGAGGCAAGATCGTTGACAGCTAAGACCGGCCAGATTGTGCATCATCATAAAGCATTGATGGAATTCTACCTATGCTATGTGAGAAAGTTGTATATTTCATAAGAAAATTCTTTCTGATTTTTACAATTTAAAAATGCCTAATGATATGATATTTGAGGAAGACTGGGAATTTATTATCCAACTAGTTATAATTTACCTTATCAATTAATGGCAAATAGTGACTGCAAAATATAGAAATAATCCACAATTTCAATGTATTGTTAAAATTATGGAAAATAAATTTTAAAAATATTGGGAGAACATTTCTCCCATTTATTGTTTAACTATAATATTAGACCCTAGGATTAGGAAAGATGGTTTAGATATTTTACTTTAATCATATTGTGAAAATATGAATATTGATATAGTAAATAAAAAGGAAGAAATTAATAATTTATTATTTGAAATGTAAATATTCCTACAACTTGTTCATCATCATCTTCCTCTTCTGACCTTGGGCCCAGTAGTATAAGAGAAAAAAATATTTAATAAGTAGAATACAAAAATCTACTAGTTATACAACAAGTTCATTTATTGAACTTAATATTTATTTACAAGCAATTTTTTCTAATTCAGGTGAATGATCAAATAATTTTGATATTTTAGCCTAGTGGAGTGAACATTCAAAAAATTATCCGGTTCTCGCCGCCATGACATGTGGTCTACTAACCCCTCCGGTGTCTATAATTCCTAGGATTTTGTTTTAGTGTGCATCTACCTCAAGGATTGGCTAGATGCAGAAGATATATTACAAGACAAGGGAGGGCATGATACTACACCGGATATTTCACCCGAAGCAGATGATGAAAGTCATGAATTTGACTACTTGTATAGAATTTTTTATTTTTTCAAATTATTGTAATTTTTTTTTAAAATTTGTTTAATTGATTTGATATATATTTTTTAATTTTTAACAATGTAATTTTGTATTTTCAATTTGTTACCATATTGTATTTTTTATATTTTATTAATTTATTTCATTTTCATATTTTCATTCATACAAGTATGCAATGATCCAATCATTGTATTTGTAATTTGTACCATTCAAATTTAAATGAAATAAATTTCCTATTTTTCTTTCAATTTGTTAATACATCATTCTTATTTCAATTTGGTTAAGTGTTTTTTTCATTTATGTGTTAGATAACTTAGATTTCTCATTTCTTAAAATTTTAAATAGTTCCCAATTCCCAAAGTTCAAAGAAAAGATATTTTAGTTTTAAAATTTTATTTAGAAAAGAAATCAAAATTTTCAAAAAAAAAAACTAGTGCAGTCCAGTTTGGCCTAGGCCCAAGGCCCGCCCTGTGGCCCAGCCCAATACAGCCCAAACCCACGGCATGACCTGCAGCCCGGCCTGAACCAGGCCCGCAGCACGGCACAGCCCGCCTTTAGCGCGGGCCACCCACGGGCTGTGCCGTACCGACCCGGCACGGCACACTTTACACATCTATACCTGCATCCAGTATCAGAAATTAAGGATCACGATTCATGAATTTACCGGGGAGAAAAAACAAAGAAAAAAAAAAAACTCACGCGGAGATTTGAAATCGCTCACGTGATAGGACTAAAGTCTAAAGAAGCTAGTATTAGAGTTGGAATAGAGAGAAAACCGGCGGAGAAAATTGTGTACGAGGCTACGAGGGAGAAGTGTCGTACCCTTGTCTGACACTGCAAGGACTCCAACTCGACCAATACAAGAGCACTGCGTCTGAGCGACACCCCTTTCCTTTCCGATCTCTTTACGGGCGGGAAGTGCTCGAATGGGAAAGCCAGACTACCCCCCATTCAATGAGCATACGAACGAGCCGTGAGCATTAAATAAGAAACCCTGAATCACAGCGACTGAGACATGGAAGAGGTCTAGAGAGAGAGAGAGAGAAAGAGGGAGAAGATATGGCTTGTAAGATGGAAACATGCAAGGAATGCATCAAAAAATGCTTGTCGCTTCATGGGAAGAGAGATTCATCACCTCTTGCTACTTCCTTTTTCAAAGTCATGGTTGGCGATAAATTCAAAGAAGTATTGGTATAATAAAACCTTTCTTTTTCCTTCCCCCCTTGACCCCTTCACACACACACACACACAAAGCCTTTATCTTATGGTCTCTCGATTTTACATTCTATTTGTTGATTTCATCTTTTTGATCTTGTTCAAGAATGAGATTGTTGGAACTTTTATGAACTCAAGAGATTTTGTCTTGATTGGTCCACTGCACATGTTTACATAGATTTTTTTTTTCTTTTGTTTCCTAACCCTTTAGTTTAACAGTTTGTATCTGCAGTTCTATCTCTGTAGTTTCTGCGTCGATTTTAAGTATTTTAGTGCCCCACTCCGTAGTGATGTTAATGTTTTCTGTTTTGACGTGAGACCTCTGCCAATCCCTGTATCCTTCTGCGTGCCGTGCGTGTGTGCATGCATGTGTGGTTATATAAAGTTTGACACAAATAATTAATAAAAAGAAAAAAACCCTATATTTGAATCATGCGAAGAATTTCCCTTCTTTTGACACCGAGGCAATGTATGGTTAAAATTCTGCTCCAAAGAATCATCATTTGACGAATAAGTTTCAAGTAAAACATCTTTTTTTTTTTTAAACTAATTTCTCTAGCTATGGATAATCAATTTTTAGAATGATTTGTTGGTCCCAAAAATATTTAATTCAAGCGAATTTCACACATCCAAATTTAAAGATAAATCTTAAAATTACAAAATTAAACAGAATTAATTCTTTGAAAGCATGCCAAACGCATCCTAAATCTTTGATTTGCATAATGCATATGCTCAATTGCATTATACCAGGAAGAACCATAGGAAGCATTGGGAATGAAAAAGACGAAGAAATTTGATGAAAAATAGAATTATAATAATTGATGTGTAAAATCTTATTGTTGAAAAACATAGCTTTAAACTGATAAGAACGTGTACTTTTACCACTGCAAATTTCCTATTTATTTATCTTAAACACTCATTGTGATGCAGACATCGGGACATCTTACATTTCAATGTAGAATTGAACTTAGACATTTAGTTTGAAATGAATTAGCAATAACTAATGCAAGCAATTTAACAAACATATATCCATCCATCAAATAAAGAAAACTGTGAAGGATTATTTGTTTGTAAAAAATGAGAATTATGTCCAGTAATCTTACGTCTTTTAACTATCTTGAGCACTTCTTTGGTCAACTAGGTGAATTTTACTAGTAGACTATTCTAGCTTGTGACCGTTTGAACTGATTATAGGCGGAGTAAAAGATTTCTGTTTTGAAAGTTTAAATAGTTTGATTCACCTTTTATACACTCTCATAAGTTGAAGTAATGAAAATGAAGATGGTATCGCTAAAGTATCTAGCAGAGATATAATAATGCAGATTACCATTATTATACTTCTTTTTTTCCCTTAATTATCATTATTTTACTTTATTTTATTTAATATACTAAACATTCAATTATTAAAGTTAAAAGTATATATTCGTGAATACATTGGATAGCTAAACCACTCTTTTATTTGTTTCTCTTTTTGGTGCATTCTGAATAAACCATAAGAGATGGTCTAATATGTGCAATTTTTACATGGTTATTTATTATTTAAATCATATATTTATAGTTACTAAATATATTCTTGTTAATAAATGAATCATCATAACAATCTTAGAAAGAGATGAGTATATGATTTAATATTTATAATAGATACATCAATACTCAACTATTAACACTTTAAACAGGGTAGCAAGATTAAGCCTTCGTGTCATTTCTAATGACTTGAGCTTGGATAACTCGGTAAACTGAACCTGGGAAAGGAACTGTGAGCTTGGCTTGAGCTTGTCCCTGAGAAAGCCCCTTTCGCCCTTTCGCTTGAACTGTTCTCCTCTTAGATTTTCACCTTTCTCTTTTGCCTGAATCAAAATCATCCGGGAAGTTTAACTCCAGTATATGGACAGAAAGGAACAAGTAAATATTTTAGTGGGGAAACACTTTGGAAGACTGTATAAAGAGAAGATAGAAAGATTGATCTTTTCCTGGTATTCTATTCTAAGGAATTTTCTGGACTCAGATTAGAAACTTAGGTAGTTTTTACTCATGGCATCCTTATTAACCCATCCTTCAATCTAAGCCTTGTACATCCATGTATATGTGGTATCATACCATGTATTCTTTTGTGCATAGGCATCAGCCCTTTCTTTTTTCTATTAATGTAAATATATTATCCTTATTAATAAATGATAATTATAAGCATGCTATATATGATAATATCAATAAATAATCTTTTTTTTTCCACTTATTTCTGTTAGTAATCCACAATAATATCTATATTGCTAAAACATAATTAAGGTATAATAATTCATTTGGACAGTAAATACTAATTAGTTACAGGGGAGAAAGAGAGAATGAATGAAAATTGTGTAAGTATTAAATTGTGACTTAAAAATGGTTTTAATGTTTTTTTTTGATGAATGATAATAAATTTATTAATTCAGAAGCAGATTTAGAGTGAGTTCATAAAATGGTTTTAATGTTCTACACAAGTTTTTCGACATCATCAATAGAGATTAACAGTTCATTATGGGAGGTTAAAAAAACAACAAAGAAATAAATTTGTCTTTATTCTTGTAATTCTTTGCCAAAAGAATATCAACCAAGTAAAAGCAAATAATGTAAATTTTCTATGTAACTGCATTGGTATGCAATTCAGGTTTAGGTTCATAAAAGGTGTCTTCTATCTTCTGGAATGTAGAACATTCAGAATTTTTTCTACTTGACCAAATTCAGAAACACCATATAGTTCATGTCTAGTGAAAAATGTTGTTGGCAAAAATTATAGATTTTTGATGTTTAAGGAATATTAAGAGTGACTATAAGATCTAATTGATTCTATTCTCAAATAATGTTATAAACTATCTCGTCAGTATCGTGGGCCATTGGATAATGATGAGAATTTAACAACGGATATGGCAATAAGCAGAGTGGACTGGTGAAACATGATTCATGTAGCTGACCCCATATTGTTGGGATGAGGCTTGGATGATGATGTTGATGATGATATGATAGCGCAAGTTCATTGATTAGGAATAGGTGTGTTTTGAGAGGTGGACTCTTAGGTTGTGATTAGCTGGCTTCTAGATGGTGCTGTGGATTATGGACCTTCCTTCAGATATTTTATGAGGGAAGCTAAAGCAAAGGCTTGCAAAGTTAACATCTCATTCAGATGGATTTTAATGTTATTTAACTCTGGCTGATGGAGTGGTTGGGAGCTGTCAGTTATGGTATAGGCATTTACTCTTGCACATTGTGTTTTCTGCGCTGCCTCACTGCCTTGGAGCATGAGTTTGTACTCTCTCTTCAGATCTTTTGTAAAGTATTTTTTTTTCTTTTTTTTTTTAGTTAAAAAACTGTCTCATGGGTGGGTAGGAGTCCTTTTTAACTGCACTTATTCATTTTATTTCATTTTTTTGGTTTGGTTAAAATTAAGGAGTCTTTTTTTTTTATGTTTTAGAAGCGCTAGGAGTTAGGAACTATACCTATCTATCAAGCAGAGTTGGCTGGCCAGTGGTTGCTGGGGTTAATGAAATTTATTGTATTGGAGTTTCAGTAGTGAATTGTTGGATGTTCCAACATTCTTTGGGGAAAGATAATGGAACTCAGAACATCATCATTTGTTACACAATACATGTAACCTCACTTCAGTGATCAACCTTCTGGTTCAACTGTTTTGTCTTTACATGACAAAAATAAAATAGTCTGGCAAAATTTGATTAGTCCCATACCTCTTAATTTATATCCTACTTGTTTCTTCACTCATGGCTTTTCCCTATATGTATGTGACAGAAAAGTTGCTTGTGTATAGGCTTGCTAAAGCTTCTTTAATGTGATCTAGTTCCTATGTAATAGGAAGCAGTGCATGTTATGGGCCCGAGCGTAGGATCTTGTCACGGGTCGTTCCGCCGTCAGAGCCTCGGACCTTTCCTTGCCCTTGGCCTTGCGTACAGGCCCTATTTTGACTGTCGTGGGGGGTGATTTGTCCAAGAGATCACCGAACTCTCCTTACTTCCTTTCTTGACTGCAAAATTCGATACTTCATTCAGTAATAGCGTCTCCTTAAATAGGAGATTACAAGAGGAGGTTTCCTTGTTGGATTCGGCTAGACTAGTCCTAACGGACTCAAACTCCTACTCCTAATTAAACTACTTGCTTTTAATGGTACTAAAAATCCTTCTAAGAAAAGGGGATAAGATAAGGACGAATGGGATAAGGGATGAGGGAAACATGCGTTCTCTTGACGTTTTTGGATAAGGGTGGGCCCACCCTATGAGCTGTCGTGTGGGCCCCGCTCTGCTGCTGCTGCGTGCGCGCGCTCGTGGTGATGCCGCCGCGTGGTGCGCGCGGTGTTGTGCGTGGTGCCGCTGCCGCGCGGTGCGTGCGCGTAGTGCCGTGCGCGGCTCATGGTACCGCTGCTGTGCGGCGTGTGCGCGCGGTGCCGTGCGTGGCTCATGGTGCCGCCGCTGCGCGGTGCCTACCGTGCGCGTGTTGTTGCCTCAACTGCTGCCGCGTGGTGTGGGTTCTCATAACATCACTCCCCTCCTGGACTACGAGCTTGTCCTCAAGCTCGAGGTTTGGATAAGCGTTGTGGAGGTCGGTCCAGGGGATCCAAGTTGCCTCTGCTGGGGGAAGGTCCTCCCATTCGACCAAAACCTCGAGGGTGCCTTGCTGGACACGGGACCCGACGAGGGCGCGGGGCTGGAGGATAGGTCTGCCGTCCTGCAAAGGGGGTAGGGGAGGTACATGGTCGGGCGGAGTGCCCACGTAAAGCTTTAAGAGGGATACATGGAAGACGTCGTGGATCCTGCTGTGCTCCGGAAGCTCGAGTTGATAAGCTACCTTTCCTATCTTCCTTAAAACCTTGAAAGGCCCGTAGAATTTGGGGGCCAGCTTAGGGGGCCCTCGGCGCCTGAGGGACAGCTGCCTGTATGGTCGGAGTTTCAGCCAAACGTACTGCCCTGGTTCGAAGGTGACTTCGCGGTGCTGCTGATCATAGGCATTTTTCATACGCGTCTGCGCTTGCTGTAAGCGCAAGGAGACCTCGGCCAGGAGGGCGTCGCGAGCTTGCAGGCTGCGGTCCACTTCTTCCAGCCGCGTTGAGCCCGGTTCGTAGGACAGAAGGCGCGGAGGGTCTCGACCATACACCACTCTGAAGGGGGTCATTCCAAGGGAGGAGTGATAAGATGTATTGTAGCAGTATTCAGCCCATGGGAGGTACTCCACCCAGCGCCGCGGCTGGTCTCCCACAAAGCAGCGTAGGTACATCTCAATTGTCTGGTTCACCACCTCTGTTTGGCCGTCTGACTGTGGATGGTAGGCTGAGGAGAAGGAGAGGGCCGTGCCTTGTAATCTAAAGAGCTCCTTCCAGAATGTGCTTGTGAAGATTGGGTCCCGGTCACTGACGATGGACTCGGGGAGTCCATGTAAGCGGAAAATGTGGGTGAAGAACGTATGGGCGACCGAGACTGCGGTATAGGGATGGGATAACGGGAGGAAGTGAGCATATTTGGAGAACCGGTCTACTACCACGAACAGTACTGACTTCCCTCCGACCTTGGGCAGCCCTTCGATGAAATCCATGGCAATATCGGCCCATATCTGTGTTGGGAGGGAGAGGGGTTGGAGCAGGCCTGCGGGGTGCAGATTCTCCCATTTTTGTTGTTGGCACACCGCACAGTTCTGGATAAAGTCCCGTACCGAGGCTCTCATGGCTTGCCAGTGGAAGTCAGTGTGAATGCGATGCAACGTTTTCTGAATGCCCTCGTGAGTCGATTGGTGTATGCTGGCGATGATGGAGGGGATGAGGGGGCAATCGGCTGGTAGGTATATCCTCTTTTTGTAAAATATCAGCCCATCGTGGAAGGCCCAGTTTGGGTTAGCAGACCCTGACTGTATTTGTTGGACTAGGTCGTTCCATTCGGAAGACTGCGGCAGTGCGTTCCGGATGTCTTCTAGCAGGGTGGCTCTTGGTTGGGAGATTGCATGGAGGACCATACTGTCTTCCTCTCGTCGGGATAAGGCATCTGCTGCGCCGTTCAGGGATCCTGCCTTGTAGTCCACTCGGAAGTCAAACCCCAAAAGTTTGCTGACCCAATGTTGCTGTGGAGAGGTGGTCAGCCGTTGTTCCAGCAAGTACTTGAGGCTATAGTGGTCTGTCTTGACGACGAAGGGTCTGCCCCACAAGTACGGCCTCCAGTGTTGTACTGCCTTGGCCAGGCCAATGAGCTCGCGTTCATAGGCGGGTAGTTTGAGATGACGGTCAGCTAGCTTGCGACTGAAAAAGGCTATCGGGTGCCCTTGTTGTTGAAGGATGGCTCCTATGCCCGTGCCAGAAGCGTCACACTCGACTGTGAACTCAAGGTCGAAGTTCGGTAGCTGGAGGACTGGTGTGGAGGAGAGGGCTTCCCTTAGGCCTACGAAGGCTGCCTCGGCTGTGCTATCCCAGTGGAATGCGTTTTTCCTGAGCAGGTTGGTAAGCGGGGCTGCTAGCAGGCCGTAGTTCTGGACGAACTTTCGGTAATACCCTGTTAGTCCTAGGAACCCGCGGAGGGCCTTGGCGGACTGTGGCCGGGGCCAGTCCTTAATGGCCTGCACCTTGGAGCTGTCTACCGATACACCTTGTCCACTGATTACATGTCCAAGGTAAAGGACTTGGTGTTCCCCAAAGGAGCACTTGGATCTTTTAAGGAAGAGTCGGTGTTGCTTAAGGAGCTCGAGCACGATCCTTAGGTGTTGTATATGTTCCACCCACGACTTGCTATAGACCAAGATGTCGTCGAAGAAGACTAGTACATACTTTCGGAGTTGAGAGTGGAAGACTTCATTCATCAAAGCCTGGAATGTGGAAGGGGCGTTGCAGAGGCCGAATGGCATAACTAGGAACTCGAAGTGGCCATGATGCGTCCTAAAGGCTGTCTTCTCTACATCCGCAGAAGACATCTTGACCTGGAAATAGCCCGATCTGAGGTCTAACTTTGAGAAGAACTGTGCGCCGTGGAGTTCGTCCAATAATTCATCTGCGATGGGGATCGGGAACTTATCCTTGATGGTTCGGCTGTTGAGTTCCCTATAGTCTACACAAAATCTCCAAGTTCCCTCCTTTTTGGGTACCAACAGAACTGGGGAGGAAAAAGGGGAGTGGCTGGGCCGAATGATCCCCTGCTGTAGCATGTCTGCGCATTGCTTCTCTAGCTCATCTTTCTGCCGGTGGGGGTAGCGATAGGGTCGCACCACGACCGGGTCTGACCCTACAATTAGAGGGATCCGGTGGTCGCAGGCTCTAGGAGGGGGGAGGCCCTTGGGTTCTTGGAAAACAACTGAGTAATCGGTGAGAAGTCTCTCCACATCCGTGGCGTGCGAATTCTCCCCCTGGAGTGCATGCAATTGTGTCTTGGTCCTTGTCCTGGTTCCCTGCCAGGTAACTGGTTTGCCATCCAAGTGGAAAGTCATAGTCAGGGCAGCGAAGTCCCACAGAATTGGGCCTAAGGTGATCAGCCATTTGACGCCTAGGACGATGTCAAATTCGTCCAAGGACAGTACAAATAAATCTGCCCGGAAGGATTCTTTTCCCACCTGAATTTCGGTGTTCCTGCAGATACCGGGGCTGTGCACTCTTTCCCCATTTGCCACGGCTACCTGTAGTTGTGGCCTGGCTTCCATGGGCAACTCTAGCTCACGGGCCGCCTGATTGCTGATGAAGTTGTGGGTGCTCCCGGAGTCCACCAGAATGCGCACGGGTCTCCTCGTCACTAGAGCCTTTAGCTGCATTGTCTAGGAGGTTCTGATACCCGTGATGGCGTGGAGCGAGATCTCTGGTTCAGTTGGTGACGGCTCTTCCTCATCCTCTTCCGTCTCGTCTACTAGAAGGCAGAACAGTTTCTTGCATCTATGCCCTGCGGAGTATAGATCATCACAGTTGAAACGTTGTCCCTTCGCGCGCCGTTCTGCCATCTCGGCTCGGGACAGGCGCCTGATGGGGGGTGACACCCTGCTGCTCCCTGTCTGTGATACCGGTCTGGAGGGGTAACCCGGGTGGGTCCTCTGTTCTCTGCTGGGCGCAGGGGTAGACACTCCCGCTGGCCTCGACGGTGCCCAAGTCGTGGCTGGCCGTCCAATGCTAGAGGGTCCCTGAGCGAGCTGCATCTTTCGCTCAAAGGTGCGGGTGAGGTTCATTGCTGTAACCAGATTAGGGGGATGCTGCATCTCAACGTCTACCCTTAGGGGCTCTATCAGCCCTGCTGTGAACATGTCCACTTGCTGATCCGGCCTAATTGTGGCTGCTCTGGCAAGCAGGGTTTGGAACTGGCGTTGGTATTCAGCCACGGTTCCCCCTTGCTTGAGATTGATGAGCTCTCCCAGCGGGTTGCTCGTCATTGGGGGTCCAAACCTAAGGAGGCAATAGGACCTGAACTGCTCCCAGCTGAGCCCTGGTTCTTCTTGCTCCACGCGGTAGAACCAAAGTTGTGCCTCTTCCGTAAGGTGGAAGGCTGCCAGGCTGACCTTGTCTCTGTCATCCGTGCGCTGGCTGCGGAAGAACTGCTCGCAGCGGTACAACCATCCTAATGGGTCTCCGGTGCCGTCGTAAGATGGAAATTCAAGCCGGCTGTATTTGGGAACAACTGCAGCCATCGGTGCTGCGGCTTGATGTTCGTTGGCTGATCCTGTCCCATCCGTGCGGCGACTGCTGGTAGAGGCTAGCCCTTCCGAGTTCTTATCTTTGTTGGAGAGGAACGCTTCTAACAGGCGACGTAGCTTGACCTCTCGGACCTCCATACTGGTTTCAGTGAGCCTATGCTCCAGTTCATGGACTCTGCAAGACAGCGGCTCCTGTTCTCCCATGACGGTTGGCTCTGATACCAAGATGTTATGGGCCCGAGCGTAGGATCTTGTCACGGGTCGTTCCGCCGTCAGAGCCTCAGACCTTTCCTTGCCCTTGGCCTTGCGTACAGGCCCTATTTTGACTGTCGTGGGGGGTGATTTGTCCAAGAGATCACCGAACTCTCCTTCCTTTCTTGACTGCAAAATTCGATACTTCATTCAGTAATAGCGTCTCCTTAAATAGGAGATTACAAGAGGAGGTTTCCTTGTTGGATTCGGCTAGACTAGTCCTAATGGACTCAAACTCCTACTCCTAATTAAACTACTTGCTTTTAATGGTACTAAAAATCCTTCTAAGAAAAGGGGATAAGATAAGGACGAATGGGATGAGGGAAACATGCGTTCTCTTGACGTTTTTGGATAAGGGTGGGCCCACCCTATGAGCTGTCGTGTGGGCCCCGCTCTGCTGCTGCTGCGTGCGCGCGGTGTTGTGCGTGGTGCCGCTGCCGCGCGGTGCGTGCGCGCGGTGCCGTGCGCGGCTCATGGTACCGCTGCTGCGCGGCGTGTGCGCGCGGTGCCGCTGCTGTGCGGTGCGCGCGCGCGGTGCCGTGCGTGGCTCATGGTGCCGCCGCTGCGCGGTGCCTACCGTGCGCGTGTTGCTGCCTCAACTGCTGCCGCGTGGTGTGGGTGCTCATAACAGTGCAACTAGAGTTGGGATGTTTATGTGGAGGACAGGGAGGAGGCAAAAATATTTTAGCAAGTTATTTTGGAGAGTTTAGGAAGCTACATGTTAATGCAAGGGGGAAATTGCATGGAACATTTATGGGGAGAGGGATCCAGATTGAGGAAAAAGGAGTCACATGAGGAAAATAAAAGATGAGGTTGCACCACCTGTTGGCCCAATAACAGCTTATGTGATGTAGGATGCACAGATGATTAATTCCAGGAATTCTTTGTTTTGGATCTTTTTTGGTAATACTTTAAAAACAATACATCAACAAAGTTATTCTTTGCCTATTACAGGATTGTGTCTACAACCATTCACATGAAACAATTACATAGGCTGAACTTAATGATCAAGACAACTTGAGACATGTTTTGGTTATATGAAGTGCATACATACTAGCTGCCCCACAAAAGCACCGACATATGCAACTCATTTGGTGGAGGGCAGTCAAGTCAGCTGAGCTGATCTATCCTTTCTTATCACTTGTACATGTTTTGTGTTTAGATTAAGATGTGAATGATATACTGCCTGTGTGGAAAAGATGCTGGATCTGAAATGTTCCTTTCTTTTTTTTTTTTTGTTTAGATACATTTTAGATTTAGTGATTGAGAAAACCTTGGTAGTTCATCATCATCTAACCCTTGTCCTAACTATATGAGGTTTCACCATTCTGTTCTGTTCAGTGCCTTGTACGTTGTTAAATTATGAATGATTGTGCACAAAAAGGCAATTCAGGATCCATGACCATAAGAGTGGCAAAATTCTTAATGCTGGCTGCCAACCTGACACAACCCTCCTCCTTTATCTGGGCTTGGGACTGGTGGTGTAAGAGAAGCTCACACAGGAAATCTTGGTAGTATATCCTATATTTATTTTTCTTTCTTTATATGGGTCCTAGTTTTTATTAATAAATAAGAGAAGGTATGATGCCAGATACACCCAATCAGCAACTAACTAGGTGGCTGAAACAGGCCTAAGCTAGCTGGAAATAGGCCATAGAGCCCTAGCCTTTTAGTTTGAGATATAGTTTTGGTTTGATAAAATAGGCTGAACAGAATTAAAGAGACCTAAGTAATCAATAAAACAAGTGAAAACATGATTGATAAGTGGGTGAAGATTATCTAAAATAGAGCTTATAGGTTTATTTAGTAAATAGTAAAAGTTTGTTAAAAGTGCAGAAAGTGGTCTAGGGGCTTGAAACAATGTGTAACACTTAAACATTCTTTCATATTTAATTAGTAAATCATTTCCTGTTACTGATAAAAAAGGGGGAACTGCAAAAATTTGGTAATAAAAACTAGCACAAGGAAAAAAGGGAAATGGCTGGATAGAAAGAAGAGAATTTAAGAAATGGAGAAGATGATTCAATAATGAAGAAGAAAGTAAGAACAAAAGCAAACCTGAAATAACAACACAGATTCATCGGACTAGTTACCAACAAACAATGAAATACCTGTAGTAAATTAAAGATAAGCCCTAATGTAGTCAGCGGCATTTGGTTCATTAGGAGTCGGCACCTAGAGATGCAGAAGTCAGAACCAAATCATAAAATTGTAGAGAAACACAATGGATCTTCTATGTTCCACAAAATATTTGGTTTTATACTTTACCTTCTCTCAACAAAATAGGTTTTCTAAAACATAGAAGGAACTAAAATTACTTGCAACTGAAAATCTGTTTAACATATCTTGAAGATTTAAAGTAAATTTTGATGATGCACCCATCATTATTCATCATATACCTAGAATTCAATTAAAGATTGTTTGGGATAATCAAATCCAAATCATGTAGGGCCCACTTGACTTAACTGTTAACTGATTGGGCTTTTTGGAACAGGCTGAACTTTTGGTCCTTGGGCAGTTCAATGATTTATTCAAATTTACTGCTGCAACATTTTAAGCCCGTGGAATTGGGTTGGGCTAGGTTCACATGGATTTGTGAAAATTCAATTGGCAATTGCTGGTCCACTGTGATTGCTAAATGAAGGCCCACAAAGAGAAGCATTAGCTTTCATTTCCCTCTTCATAGACTTTGGCCCCACATCACTTTGTTTTTTTTGCTTGTGTGTGGATGGGCCCCACATTACTTTCACAACTTGAAAAAACACTTCGAATTCTTATTCATTATATCTCTTAAGTGAAGTCTTTTATAAAGCTCTAGGTAGGCTAGGGAGCTTATGCTCAGGCTTTCCTTAACACACTCAATTACTTAATGATGAAGAAATTATGATCTTAACAACCTCTTTAAACCAACTAACAACCACAAATTTGATCAAATTTTACAAAAATTACAAAAAACAATGGAGTGCAATTTTATTATAAATAATAATTATGAGAGTTACCATAAGGCAAAAGTTACTATAAATCATGGTTTTCGAACTGCCGTTACTTGGACAGTCAGATCGTTTGGCCCAGGAACTATCCAGGCAACTGGTTCCATTTTACCCCAAGCCCGGTCCCTAGCCAAAAACCATTGAATGGTCAACGACCCGTTGATCTGGGCAGTCGAATCGTCGACCCGTCCGACCTGTTCAATGGTTTTGGCTGTTTTTTTTTTATTTTAATTATTTTTTATTATTTTTAATTTTTGTTGTCAGAACGGGCTGTCTGTTCGAACCGGACAGTTGAACTGTCAACCCGGAAATCAGTGGCTAGAACGGTTCCGGTTCCGGATCGTTTTTTAAAACATTGCTATAGATTGTAAATTTAATTTTTACCAAGGATGTGGCTGCGGACAGAGGAAGCTGGGATGTGGGGGTACAATACTGAGAAGAATAAATCTTGATGGATTACCAGGAATATGGATATGAGGCTACATTGGGTGAAAAGAACTGCAAATTCTATGGCTGATGCACTAGCCAAACAAGGGGTGGGAAGAAATCAATTGTTCTGGGCACAGCTGTAATTATCATTGTACTTGGAGGGGAGAGATAAGAGAGCTTATCTGTCACAAACAAATCACCTCCATGGTCTTTCTTCAACTAAAATGCCCACATGACATGCATTCACTCAAAACTGTTCCAACCAAAACTTGAAGATGAGCTTGTGATGGCTGATAATTTGGTTGACCATGACTTTATTTGGACAGCTGCAAGTGTTAATCAGCTCAGATTAAGGCCAAGTTTGAGAGTGCTTAAAAATAAGTGCTTGTTCGAATAAGCACTTATTTTGGGCCAGTACCACACCAATAAGCACTTATTTGCGCTTGGGAAATAAGCCTGACCACTAGAATAAGCACTTATTTGAGAAGCCCAAATTTTTGGGCTTATTTTTAAGTGCTCATTTCCTTTCTGGCCCGCCACATCATTTTGAAAATACCTATACTACCCCTGTTTAAAATAAGCACTCCCAAACATAGCCTAAGATGGCATGAACATATTAGTAGTGAATGGGTGAGCTCCCCTAAATTTGCATCAATGCTTATTCATTTATTTATTTTTGATCAGTAACAGAAGAAATTATATATATATATATATATAGCCAACCCCATATAGTTGGGACAAGGCATGGATGATGATGATGAACAGAAGAAATTATATAAATTAGACTGTTTGTGAAGGTACAAATTTTCAGTTCCCATTAAGCCATAGCCCTTCACATTTTAGTCTTACAAACTAGCTCAAAACAAATGATCCCTAGAAACCCCCTGTTTAGAAAGTGTATTGACCAATTCATTTGCTGATCTGCTAATCCATCTGAAAGAAGCCTCTACATCTCTTGCCAGTGCCTTGGTTTCCCTCAGAACCTGCCTGAATTTCCAAATCCCTTGACTGTTACATAAATACTGCTAGTTGTGTCCTTGCTCCTTGGATATATCAAAATGCTTTTAAAGACCTGCCTTGTACTCAATTGTGGTAGATGGTGTACATGCCTTATTTTATTTTAGTTCTGAAGTTCTCTTTTGTTAATGTGCTTCTCTGACAATGCTATTCCTTTTTAAATATCATTTGCAGTTCTTACCTCCTAAATTTGTCCGCGAATTAGCATCCCTGGTTGGCAAGAAAACTTGCCTTGAAGACTCAAATGGAGAACGTTGGAAGGTAAATGTATCAACTGTTGATGGTTCATTAGCTTTTCAGCAAGGATGGGATAAATTTGCATCAGACCATTCTCTGCAAGAGGGATATTTTTTGGTGTTCAGTTACATTATTGGCTCACATTTTGTAGTTAAGATATTTGATAAAAGTACATGTGAAAAGTTAAGTTTCTCTGAGAGAACAAATGTGACTACAAATGGAACTACTGGAAAAAGAAAAAGAGCCAAGTCGAAACACCCCTCTGATGGTTTTCCTACAGAAGCCAGAAAATCTGCCCCTACAAATGGCCCATGCAAAATAATTGACCGGGTTTCAATTAATGAGCAGGGGTCAAGTTCTACAGTTATTTCATCTGATATTGAAATAATTGAATGTGATGCTAAAGACATGGAGAAAGTACCAGTGGCCAATGGCAATAAAAGGCCCCAAGATCTTCCAAAAGTAGACTGTGCAGAAGTACCATACTACATGATTGATAGAAATTCAATAACTGAACAAGGAGAAAGCTTCTCTCTTTTTGACCTCTCTAAATTTGAAATGTTAGGGAGTACATCTGATTGTAAGAAAAGTAACAAAATTTCAGTGAATGTTGAGAAAGAAAAATGTCCCTATGGTGATGAGAGATCAGAAATTCCTCCGGCTCCATTGGAGCAAGGTAGAGTGGACAAAAATCCAGTGGCTGATGAAAGCTCAGAAAGACCTCAAACCTTATTGGAGGAAGGCAGATTTCATAATGATCCAGTTGCTGATACAAACAGAGCGGCTCCTTTTGACGGATCTGGTTTCAAAATGTCTGAGGAAAAATGGAATGCTGAAGATATGCCCAGGGTACCACAGATTACAGAATCCTGTTACCAGAATAGCCCTACGCTGCCTCAGACCACGTGCTTAGTGGACCTTGTGGAAAATGAGAGGGGGAATGAGATTTTGAATAGAGCCATCAGTGAGTATTTTCTTTCTGATGAAGGGAACTGTATTTATCATATTTCAAAATCTAAATGTTTCTTATGGTATATAGAAAGCATCTTTTGCTTCTGTAGTTCCATTATCATCACTATATTCTGTATTTGTTCTCTGAACTGATCATCATGTAGTGTTTCATTAGACCAAGGAGCAGGGAAATGCCCAGAGAGAAAATCTCAAGAGGAACATACTCCCTTTGTTGGAATCAGTAGAAGTATTTGTCCGATTACTTGGACTTCTGATCATTCAGTTACTGTAGCAGGTAGAAAGACATTAAGTTGGTTCTTTCTTTTGGTTCCATTTTCTTTTCTGTGCTTCTTAGTAGAGATACTCACAGTTACCTCTTGGTTTTCTTTTTCTGTGCTTCTTAGCGAAGCTGCTGTCTGTCTTGATGTTATTTTATTGTGTGTTTTGTGGTGGTGGTGGTGGTGGGGGGGGGGGATGAATTAAAAATCACTTCACGTATATAATTAAAGAATCTACTCATTTTCAGGGAAGAAGCTGCCAAGGGTGGTTAAAGAAGAGCATGTGGAAATAACTAAAGAAGTTCATGGTTTGTTGTCTTCCTTTTTTTCTAGTTCTATGTCCTTCTATCAAACCTCCTTCCATGTTTTATTATTTTGTATAAATTTCTTGACATTATCTAATTCACATGACCCTGTCTTCTATGTTGAAAACTTTCTACATTCAGCGGCAAAGGAGCCCAAAGTTATTAAAGAGGAATTTGAAGAGAATGCTTATTCCACTTTAAAAGATCAAGTGAAAGTTTGCAAGATGGTGAAAACAGAAATTGTGGATTCAATTGATCTCCCATCACCCAACCTGGGTGATTTCTGCATTCCAGTGTCAACAGTTACACAATCTTGGCTTGTATGACCCTGTCTTTTTTTTTTTCCGTGTAAGTTAATTATTTCATATCAGTGAATGGGCTATGCTGCTAAATACATGTTTTCCATAAAGTTAAAAAAAAAATCAAATGTATGATTTATGAAGCATTTTTGTTTGGTTTTGCATATCATGAATTTTTAATGTTTTTTTTTGATAAATAATCATGATTTTAAATGTTGTATAGTGATAATCTGGTCATCTTTTAGTTTATCTATTATTTGGTATAGGAAAAGTCTTGTAACTGTGAATGTTATTATGTTACCTTAGGCTCAGGTAAATGCTATTACATCCTGTTACCTTGCTCTCTTTATCTATTCTTATTAATTACTTTTTATTCTCTGTTTTTTGTACATATTCTATTCTGTCCAGCTTATAATATTGCTATTTTGGATCCATTTTGGTCTGCTAACCTTTTTCCTACTTCAAGCCCCTAATTTTCTTCTCTCTATGCTTATTACTTAAGACTTTTTTTTTGATAAATTACTTAAGACCAAATCTTCCTGCATGTTTTACATATTTCTCTGTCCTTATCCAGACCCTTAATATATCCTTTTTCCTGTTAAACCATCCTTCTAAACCTACTAGGTCCAACTTTCATCTCGCTATCATCCCTTAACATCACTAGATTTTGTCTCACATTTTAGGGATCCCACACTAATTTTTCTAGCACAGCCCATGTTGCTAATGTAGTTGCTATCCTGCCTCAACTAGCAGCATTTTGTTTCATTCCTTCCCTTTAAAACCTTGAATTCCTTTTGCACCATCTTTTTCTTTTCATAATTGTGATGGAGGCTCTTGGTAGGATTACCCAGTTCTGTTATGAGAATGAGTTATCTTGGGAGGTTCATGGTATGGGTTGAAGAGGTCAACTTTATTACAGTTTGTGAGACATCCTGCTTTCTTTTGCAAGTATTCCTTGAATAAAGATCTCTCTCTCTCTCTCCTCCTCCTCCTCCTCCTCCTCCTCCTCCCCCCCCCTCCACCACCACCACCAAAGATGCACTCTGAAATACACTTGTGAATTGGGGGCAGGCGCATAGCATTGATTGAAGGTATCCTCAGAATTGTAGTGGTATATTGTTTTTTCTTTGTTTTTATGGGTTCTTTTTTTTATTGTCAACAGATCAGAAACAGTTTGATTGAAAAATAAGATGAGAAAAGAAATTACAGCAGAATACAATGTTATCTTTTTGTGGATCAATAACTAGATCGAGAAGATTTTATTAGAACCTGAGATAAAAACAGTGCAAAAGAGAAACTCCCAGACCAGGAGAGCTGAGAGCCTAAGTCAAGAAGACTTTCTCACCCCCGGCAACAAAGCCCCAATGGGTTAAACACAGAATGGATTTTTCCCAATACAAGTATACAAATCTCCATGTTTAATTCCTTCACTAGCTAAAAAGTCTGCTAAGGATTTGGCTGACGTTTGGACCCATCTGAATGAGTTATGATTAGTCTAGGGTTTAGAAGAGCAACAGGCATGAGAGAGGAAGAAGAAAGAGAGAGAGAGAGAAAAGAATAGAGGTCCAGACCTCACATGGTTTCTTTTATCAAGTGGATGAATAGGATAACATGTAGAATTATAACACTGCCCTTATGTGATTAAGTACAGGCGGATCTATGATAATAAGATAAAATCTCAAGTATCTCAAGAATAAGGTGCCCACTAGAGGCTAACGATCTCGCCTCCTTGTTAACATGGGGAAAAACTAAGGCTGCGCTCATGCTCTAGCCTGGTTAGGTCCAATGTGAACTGAAAATCAACTGAGACCATTAACATGTAACCCTCATGTTCTCTAAAGGCACTCCAACTCCTGAAGGTCCTGGTCCTGGTGGAGTAGATATAAAAATTAAGCTTAACTGGGAGGGGGAGAGGTTGATTAATGCTGAAGTGCAACACTCTTAGGGGTACAACTCAGGCTGGTTGGCTCCAGTTGAAGTCAATCCTAACCAACTCAATGTGTACAAGCCTCAGCACTAACTCAACCAGATCCTCAACCCTAACCCAATACAATCATGAGATTGGCTTGGTCAGGTTGGGTTTCAGTTGGAACCTTACCTACCAAATCTGCAAGATGAGATGTTGATCCAAAAAAAAAAAAATCTGCAAGATGAGATTGGTTAGAGCTCCAATATTTAAATTGAACCTCTAGAAGAATCCCCTAAACAAACCCAAAGGATTCTATTTCTTATTCCATTCTGCTTCAAAAGAGAAAAGACAACAAATATATAGGTAGCAGGGTGCCTTGAGTTACTGTTCACTCATGGGGTTGGCTACATGAATCCTGTTTTGCCATTCCGTTAGGTTGAATGGCATATCAATTGTTAAATTATGGGCACTTGAATCATTTCTTACTACTTCAACACATGTCTCTTTGGTCTACCCCTAGCCCTTCTAGCCCCTTCAACTTGCAATGGATAACTTCTTCTTACAGGTGCTGTTAACGGTCTTCTATGCACATGATCAAATCACCAAACCATCCTAGTTTACTTTTTCTCATTTTATCACATATTGGAGCAATGGAGCTACTCCTCGGTTCCTCCAAATGACTTCATTTATGATCCCATCCTTTCTAGTTTTTCCACATCCATTTCAACATACACATTTTTGCCACTCATTTTTGGGCATGTTGTCTGTTGACTGCTCAAGACTCTGCTCCATACAGCGTAGCTGGCCTTACAACTGTTTTATAGAACTTTCCTTTTAATCTAAATGGTATTCACTTATCACATAAAACTCTGGATGCATCCCTCCGTTTTTCCCATGCTGTTCTAATTCTATGGGCAAAATATTCCTCAATAGTAAGTATATCTTGATTTGCAGTCCTATTAAATTTACATATCATACATTCTGGTTTAGTCAATTCATCTATGATTAGTATAAATTGAATTACATCACTATAATTACTAAATTTCCAATGCACACCCAGTTAAGAGAAAAATCACTATTATTTCTGACATATTAACCTGGTCAGTTTGAAACTTTAAACAAACTCTAACAATGACCTAATTAACAGCTTATAATAGTTGGATTCAATGTTTAAACTGTAAAATGACCAAATTAACCAAATGCCCCAAAATTTAGAAAAAAAACAAGAAAAATATAAAATTCCTAGAATCAACTTTAAGACTATTTTGATGCCCACATCAGGATGCCATTAGTGAAAAATCTTGGAAGTGGAGTGGGCATATCTTGTCTTCTCTAGGTTTCTGTTACTTGGTCATGTTGTAACAGTTGCTGTTATACCAATCCATCAGGTTGTCATTACTTTTGCAATGGTTGTACAGGAATTGCCAAGAGAAACACAGCCACTTGCCTACAGAGTGAGGTCAAGAACAGAAAGGAAGATTATATTTCTTCAAGATTCAGCCATGAGAGTGTGGCCTGTCCTTTACCATGAAAGACCTGGATTTAAAGTGTTGGCAAGTGGATGGGAAGCTTTTGCCGAGGCAAACAACATTCAACAAGGAGATGTCTGCGTTTTTGGTCTTAAAAATGAATCAGAAGGTTTGTATCAAGTACGCGTTGCTAAAAAGTAAGACCAAACTGCAATGACAGGAAGGCTTGTCTTGTCAAATATGTATAAATACAGACAAATTTTTAATATCACAGATTTCTTAAAAGATTGATCAGTTATACTGCAAGGTTTTCCTGGAAACACAGGTTTTGTATCTGACTAGAAAATATATGGCTTGGGCTTTTGAAGTCTAATTAGTAAATTGCTTTCCAAGTACAGATTTATTTATTTTTTAAGTTCCACTGGTATTTGTAGAACGTGGACTAACTATGGGGGTGTTTGAAGGCTAAATCTCTCCTTAACACTTTAAGTCTTAGGCTGCATTTGGCATCCTTATTTTAAGGACTTATCTCCTTTTTACAATTAAAAACTCAGTGTTCACAGGGACATTTTAACAGCAAAAAGGAGATGAGTCCTTAAAATAAGGAATGCCAAATGCAGCTTTAGCAGACTGCCATTTGCTGGGTCAGAAATGAACAGTTGAGTTATCTGCAACCATAGGGTGACATTCTTTGGTTGGTAAAGTAGTCCTGGCTGGATATGGGTATAAAAGTGGGGGTTGATGGTTGGGATATTTGTTTCAAAATATTACGTACTTCACTTGGTTGATGTTTCGCTTTCTTATTCATTCCTTTACATACCTTACAGTATTAGGTCTGGGCCGGAGGACCTGTACTGAAGTCTAGATATATCTTGCTAGAGAGGAAAAACCTACTTTATGCTTAAGTTGTGAGACTGTGTTTGGCATAGCTTATCCTTGTTCATTAACTTGTATAAGAGTAGGAGGTTTTGCAAGTTGAGTTAGATGGGTAATAGGCGGGGGTTGTGGTGGTTAAAATCGGTTCCTGAAACCAGTAAATGGATACTTTCTCAGTAATAAATAAATGCTTTTATTTCTGTCTGATGTGGGCTTCTATTAGGTATCGTACATGAGACTGGATCTGCTCCTCACAGAGCGCCTTACATGCACATCCTACCATACATTGAGAACATCTTCCGTATTTTTCAGTTATTATTCACGGGAGATGTTCTCAATGCATCGTGAATGTGCATGTGAGGCGCCCAAGTGTGAGGAGCAGATCCGATCTCACGATGAGGAGAAGAGCGCCTCACACGCACACGATACATACACTAAAATTTCATGCGAACCCTCCTACAAGTGCTGCTTTAAAGTTGTTTCTCTGAATCGCTTCTTTACCTATTACAACAAAAAGTGCAATCCATATTTATTTGTTTTTGTTTTTGTTTTTTCACTTTTATGTGTCGGTCTATTCCAATAATAGATACTGCCTTATGATATTAATTAACCTTCCAAGTTCCAACATATATACTTCCCTTAATTGCCACTGATACATATCATATACTTTAAATCATGATCTAAAGTATATTAAAAAAAAAGAAAGAAAAACTAATGCCCACTAAATCATGATCTCTGTAACTACTATGCATTTTAAGGAGTATAATATCAAACATTCAAAGTAAATAGTGTTATTTGAAACCAGAAGTTTTAAGAATGCATTTTTGGCAAGCATTAAAGCATTGACACGAAACTATTGGTATTGGTGCCATCAGATACACATTGATGCCCGCCCGACTTTGGGTACCAGATTTATCAATATTTTGATCCTTGATTTCTAGTTTCATTTGAAAAAAAAAGGAAAAGAACATATGCTTTTGTAAGAAAGTTATGCTTTTTTTTTTTTTTATGGGTTCGACTATGATATAAAAAAGATTAAAGATATAATATCTGAAAAACAACTGATCAATAAACTAGAATCATAACATGATAGAGAATTAGATGTTATTTATCAAAATTCATAGGTGGGTTTTGATTGGTCAAAACTCTTCTCATATCATATCTTTCCCACATCATAGATTTTCTCTTTTATAGCCCAAACAATTTATTTGAATACCCCTTATGAAATGGGCTTTTCAAACACTACTAGACCTACCAAGATTATGCGCCATTTGGGAGGACTTCTGCGTTTGGGGTGTGTTATGTTAATCAAGCTGCGGTGGTTGAGCACCAGTATTCCAGAGAAGCTACTCAGAGTTTCATATTTGAGCAGTGGCTGTATGAGGCTCGGCTTGCGAGTAAAATCAATCATATTTGAGCACTACATATGATTGATTTTATCAGGGGTGTGGTTCAAGGGTTGCATCGTTGTAACATGTAAAATACTACCATTTGATATGATGATGTAACCATGTAAGTCTTAGACACACACAGACACATACATAAATCAATCTTACTCGCAAGATTATATTTTAGTGAGATTGCTTGAGAGTTGAGGGACTGATCTGGTATGAGAGAAGTCACAACGAAGTATCTGGCTTCAGACTCCACTTCACAACACAAGGAGTCCTATACCCCATGATCTTTCCATCCAAATTAGTCAGTCTACGCTACGGGCTACGGCCCACAGGGCTAAAGTTGACTATACATTTATAATTATTTATAAATAAAATGAGTCATGACTTTACTCCAATTCCATAGCTCAAGTGACTTGCTCCACACGGACATGAACCAAGAGAAAGAAAAGAAAAACAGAACCTTGCTACCCAAGCTTTCCAACTTAATTTCATTTCAGGAGCTAAAAAACCAGGCAGAGCTATAAAGGGAGGGTGAGAGAAAGGAGGCAAAATCTCAGAATTCTGTAATCCATTAGCCTCCAAGACAAAGGTGGGAAGATGAAGAGGGAGGGTCGACAACATGGGATGGTTAGGAGCTACGCCATCTTGCCATCGCCATGGAACCCAAGACCCAATTCCAGAATTGTCAACAAACTCGGTTCACCTCCGACCGCCGGAATTTACACCAGAGTGTCGTCGAAGCCGACCAATCACTCGAAATTCACAGGAAAATGTGGTCGACCCAAGTGTGAGGAGTGTCATATCCACCCTGCTGGCAAGTCGAAGGACAAGGCTAAGGGGACCCAGAAGCTCAGGTCGTCCGACGTGGTGACGAATCATCGATTGGTTGCTTGGAGAGTCGTGGATAAAGGCCAAGGATTGAATTATGCCGGGCTATCTGCAACGGCAATTCTCAGTCATTTGTCCAGCTGCAATGACCTCTGGGACGATGAAGACGAAGAGTACTATGCCGACGACGCTTATAACGATTCTCATGGGTTAGGGGATAGTGATCCGGTCGAAGCAGTTGAGTCGGGAGAAACTGATGAAGTTGTTGATGATGACGACGATGATTGTATGAGTTTTTGTGATGTCGGATTTGTGTTGGAACAGATTGATGGTGATGAAGGTTGGTGCTTAGTGGCCGAGATGTGAATGTTTGACTGAATCCTTGAATTGTCAATTTCAGTAATAATTGAATAGAGAGGGAGGGGATCTGATTATTTGTTTGATCTCAATCTCTCAATCTCTATGTGTGTATGTGTTTCTTGTTCATTGTTGCAAGTTTCTTCTTCCTGGTATCTCGTTTATTGAAAGACGAAGCGTGATCACCCAGCAAGAAATGCGTCAGCTTTTGTGTTTCCTGTGTACGGAATGATGGAAATACGTGGTCAGAATTACATCATTAGTGAAATATTAATGTCCACTAATCAGTAGTTACGATAGATTGGGTTTCTTCTCTTGCTTCATTATTAGACTATTGGTCGAGTACTTGATTGAGTATCACATACATTTGCACGAGAAAGAGGATTAGAGGATAGAGAAATGGAGTGGGTTTGTGGATTTCACGTTTCAGTTAGGTCAAAGGTTGGGTTGGCATTAGGCTGGGCTCATCCTATTCAAGGACTGAAGCATGGGCTAGCCCCAAAATAAAAAGCCCAAGGATTTGGGCTCAAGTCCAATTTATGTAAAATTTTGGGTTGGATTGATTTGGGCTTGGTTAATTGTCTCGCCTAACTAACACCCCTACTCAGGTAATATGGGGGCATTCCCTTGTCTTAACCCAATTCTAAACTCTTTTGTGGCCTTTTTGTTCAAGTGGTGTCCATGGCCATGGGTCGAGTTAACTAGTAAACCTACCATGATTTGTCCCTTATTGGGTCGATTTAGGTTGAGATTACACTGTAATACCTGAAACGTTTGTTAGTTATACCTAAAACATCAAATTTGATGTATCAACTATAAATGTCAATTATCATACTCAAACCTACAATTTTCTAGTTGAAAAACTCTCATATGTGATGTGACATATGTTTCTCAATTTTTAAATATGGTGGATGGATGGTAAGTTTCTTAGTTTTTAAAATAAATGATTAGGGTTTAAGCCTTTTAACTTAATTTTTCTTTAAAATACGTGCATAATAATGTAATATATATGGTAAATAATCATTAATTAGCATAAATAAAGAGGTGAAATTTTGATAATTAAGTAATTTGTGAAAATAAGAGGTCTTGAGTTCAAATCTTCTAACAACATTTTAAAATTTCACTTAGGCTGAGTTTGGAAACGATGCAAATGGAGTGTAAATCCCGGTTCAGGATAAATTTGCACTCCTGTTCACTTTTGCCTGTGTTTGGCAACATTACATTTATGCATTGACAAATGTCAAAGAACACATTTTTCAATGCATATTTACATTGATAATAAGATGTAAAATTACATCAATAAAAAAGAAGTAAATTTGCATTCAAGTGGGCTTTTGATAAAAAAGGCATATGCTTTATTTGAATTCGTATTTGCACCCATTACAGCTAAAAGTCTGGTAGGAAGGTAAATTTGTTAGTGCAAAACTAACCCAACTTTACAATTTATATGGACTGTTTTACACTCTACATATTTGCATTCACACTTATTTGCATCGTTTTCAAACACAGACTTATGTATGAACCCAAACGGTTTCATAAAATTGTGACCGGTTCACTGTTTTTTCAGTTCAACTGGCCGATTAACCAATTTTCAGCAAGTTTTGAGAAAGTCCGGTTATTAGGATGACTGAACCAGTCAGAACCCTGGGTCATGGCTCAACCGGTTCAATTGGCCTATTCGACCCGACAGTCTAAACACTGATTTACAGGCAAATACTCCATTTTATGTAGGCCAACAGTTACTAGACCAAATTTACACTAATTCCAGTCCAGAGAAACAATTATTACTAATTCCAAAGAGAACAATGAATTATCTTATTGTATAAACTAAAATCCAAGCAGAACATTGGACAATTCGTCAATTTCATATTCACAAAATGCCAACATTAGCCAAAAATGAATGCAGTTACGAATCAATTTCAAATTCGTAAAAACTGCTATTCTTTCCATCAAAAGTTCAAAACAATTGAAACCCCTTAGAAGCGAAGGCTCTAACAAACCAACTCAAAAGCGAAAACATCATATAGGAAAGTCGAATTACGTAGTTGATGAAACACAATCAGAAGCATTGCAGTAATGTGTACATGGGACCGTACTGTCCATAGCTTGGCATGATGGCACATGGGGTGTGTCAGGTATGACACGATTGTGTGGGCTATGCTGGGCTAGGGGTTTCGGGTCAGTTGGCTGGCATGGCCAGTAGACTTACAATGGGTTGAGTGTAGCCCGTTTGAGAAAACTAGCCCGACCCCTCAAACGATTAGTTTCAGCTTTTTTAGGGGGTTTTACATAAATACCCCTCAATCAATAGCTATAAGCTTATTAATAGCTATATAGGGGGAGTATTTATATATTTTGGCTTTTGGAGGAAGAAAAGACAATAATACCCCTCCAATAGCTATATGCCTATTTCATATATAACAACTTGTTCTTTTGAGAATTTGAAGGCATTTGGGTAAAGTGATAAATGACTTTATAATGACCAAAATACCCTTCTTAACAACTAAAAAATGATTAGTTTTTAGGGTATTTTGGGCAATTGAATTATTTTCAATTCTTATAAATAACCCTATCCTCCACCAGTCCACCATTCTCATCACACCAATTCAGCAATTCTCATACTCTCTTAGTTTCTCATCTCATACCAGCATATTGTCATACAGACATATATACTTAGGCACTTAGCAATTTAGGAGGCTTTGAGGCTTCAATTGTTGAAATCAAGTTGAGATAAAACCGGTAATCTGAACATCCGGGTAAGTGTAATTAAATTAAGTTTTATTTTTTTTTAAATTTAAAAAATGGCTGGCTCCTCCTCCCGAATCCAATTCCCCAATAGTAAGTTTGCTAGCTCGATTCAGAAAATATTTAAAATAGAGGATTTTGAGGGGAAGGGAAAAAGAGTTATTTGCCAAAAATGTAGGATTGACTTTAGCTTTAGTGGCAAGGGTGGTACTAGCCACTTGGGCAGACATATGCTCTTCTATGAGAAACAAGAAAAAATACATATACTTTAAATATTTCTTGGATGGTGAGAATAAATTACAAGACAAAGGAGGGCATGACACTATTACACTTGATTAAGTAGATGATTAAAGTCAAGGAGTGGGAGTAATTTTTTCAATTTCATTTAAATTATTTGTTATTTTTTCAACAATGTAACTTTTTTATTTTCAATAAGTAATTTTTTATATTTTAAATGAAATAAAGTTCCTATTTTTTTTTTCAATTTGTTGTCCATTTTGATTTTGGTAAGTTTTTTTTTCATTTCTTTGTTAAATTTTTTATTTTTTCAATTTATTCCCAAAGTCCAAACGAAATTTAAGTATTTTAGTTTTACTTAGTGAAAGAAATTAGTCTAGGCCTTTTTGACCCAGTTTGGCCCAGGCCAAGGCTTAGCCTGTAGCCCAACCCAGCATGGCTCAGGCCCATAGCACAGCCTGCAGCCCACTTGGCCAGGCTCGTGGCCCGACCCGGCATGGACCCACATGGACTTGAGCCATGGGCCATGCCGGGCCGACCCCCAACTTATCCTAAGAGAGAGAAACACGGCCTGACTCGGTCCGCATATCGTACACTTCAACATTCGAGGACGACAGATAAAGGAAAAACAAAGTGCGAAAAGAATATATAATGATTTTATGATACCATGAACTCCACACATCCCTGATCAAAGCGTAACTTGCAATAAAATTGAAAACCCCTAAAACGAAATAATTAAGCAGTCTAATGCTGGAATTACTTAACTGATAAAAATGGGAAATAAAAAATAGAAAACCAAAATAACAAAGATAATGAGTTCAAAGTTTACGGGATTTTACAGTATTGAACTCTAGATTAAATATGAATCTGAAATTAGGAAAATGTTTGGATAGAACATAGAAGGTCAAGGTTTGTAAGAAGGCAGGAAACAGATACCTAGAATACTGGGTGTATCTAAGAAAGATACCTAGAAGAGATAACAAAATAAAGGATTTCCATTAAGATGGCTTAGCTATACGTGTGTGTAAGTTCATTCTAAATTGTACTTTTTCGAATCTCTTTACTTTGGTTATCTAACAAATATATTTTTTGTTTGATGGTGTCATTTAATTTGGAGGAAATTCTCAAATCTGTTTGCTTTCCAGCATAGTAATAAGTTAACTTAAGGATGCTCATAATAATGTAGAGCATATTTCAGGATCGATGTTGCTTAGTGATGCCGTATATCAAAGTTCAGTTTTGAAGCAGCAAAATCATTAATTAATGATTTATTTATTTGGTAATGAAGCAACTTTTGTCACTCAAAGACAAAGACAAAGAGGTTTTTAATTTACGCTCCATCTGCTTCTGTGCTTTTGCTTATAATAACAGTGTCTCCTTTTCAGTTCTGTGTCTTGGGTTTCAGTTCCAACAGGAGGCATTCGATACTCCTGATGCCTGGGAGAAAATATGAGATGAAATTCTATGGGTTGGGGTCTTCATCTATTAATTGATCTGGTTGAAATTCTATGGGTTGCGGTACGAATCTATTAATTGATCTGGTTGAATTGATACGTTGGTAGGTCATTTGTATGGATGTGGTAAATGACAGTACTGCCCATTCTGCAATTACAAAGGTGTTTAAGTCAATAAGTTACCACCCAGGATGCATCATTTGTTGATAAGATAAGCAATTGAATGGACTCACGGGGTGGTCCTCTATGTCCACACACGTATGTCTGGTGATTCCCTTTCCCCCATTTCCCCGATCCGGGGATTTGGGGCATTGGGATGGGAAATTTTCATCCCATTGGATTTCCACTAATATATATATGTGTGGACGTATAAATTTATATATAGATAGATACGTACATACACACATGCATCTATATATTAATATTTTTAAAAATATAATTGAATATATTTGAATATTTTTTCATATAATTATAATTCTTAGTTATTTTATTTTTATTTTTTTAAAATAAATAAAAAATAAAAACAAAATGATTAATATTATAAAAATCACAAAAGAGTGGAAATCCCCGAAGATAGGCTCCCATTCCCCACCCACGCCATTCCTAGTTAGGACTGATGAGAGGAAATAAATGTACCGAATTTTTCACATTGGTGGACGTACTGGACGTGAAGACGAAGCATATGGGCATTATATATATTTTAAAGACTAAAGATACATAGAAATAGTTACAAACTTGAAGTTGAAGGCTTGAAGCTACCGATGGAAAATTAAAAGTTGAGTTACAACAAGTCAGCCGATGAATCAGCAGTAGCAGTTGCATTGACTTGATTTCTAATTCCACCTACAACCTTCCTCATGTTCATCAACCATGTTAAAGAGCTCAAAATAAGATCATATAGGCTAAGAGCCACGTAAAGCCCAACCCCACCGATAACCCCATTGGATATAGAATAGGTGAATGGCATGAGCATCATGGTAACAAATGCAGGAGCACCTTCCTTAACCTTCACCCACTCTATGTCTTTGGCCACCCTCATCATCATCACTCCAACCATGATCAGAGAAGGCCCTATGGCCCATGGTGGAACACTTGCCAAAAGAGGCGTGAAGAACAACGACAAGAAGAAGTAGAACCCCACAACCAGAGCTGTTAATCCTGTCCGACCTCCTTCTCTGATCCCTGCCGATGACTCTATGTATGTCGCAATGGGGGATACTCCCAGCGCCGAACCCACAACCGTAGACCCTGCATCAACCATGTATGCCAAGTACTCTCCTTCAAAACTCCCATTCTCATCTATAAATTCCCCAACTTCAGCCACCGAGTACAATGTCCCCGTCGTGGCCAACACATCCACGTAGAGCAACGTAACCAAGGCTACCCAGACCTCACTTCTGTTGAACCCTCTGAAACTTACAGCCCCAGCAGTGCTCTTGATTTTATGGAACTCCACCACCTGCTTGAAATATTTGTAGTTGGTGTCGCCGAGAGTGGTATTAGGAAAATACGTTACGCTGGTGCCCCTAATCCATGAAACCAACGTCACAAACAGGATGCCATAGATCATGCTGCCCCTGATTTCCTTCATCAGCCCGTAGCACGTTACTAGGAAGCCCACAGCGCCGAGCCAGAACGTGGGGCTTTGCATCTTTCCGTTCTCGCACTCGCCTGTGACTGGGTTCGTGCGGGAGCAAGCCGCGAGGGTCACCAAGGTGGAAGAACTCGGTCCCACAAGGCCAACGCCTTGTTGAGACTGCAGGCCGACGAATGCAATGAAAAGGCCGATGCCCGCCGCACAGGCAAGCCGGACTGGCCGAGGGATGAGACGCGCAAGCCTTGCGCGCAAACCAAATGCAGCTATCGCAAGAAAAACACAGCCCTCCACCAACACTATCGCCAGCGCCGTTTGGTATGAGATGGAACCTGATCCATGATACCCCACCAAGTCGTATGCAAAATAGGCATTAACCCCCATACCTGGAGCCAAGGCGAAGGGTAAGTTGGCTAACAGCCCCATAGCGAAGCAAGCAATCATGGAAGACACAGCGGTGGCCACTATGAGGTCGCTTTTGGTTTTTGACAGGCAGTTGTCATAACCCACATTTGCTTTGAGCTTGCAGTCCGGCCCTAGCTTGTGCTGTGTTGTCGATGTCGATGCATTTGCGTTTGCGAGATGTATGTCAATGGTGCAATCAGAGACGGAGCACGTCCCGCCGGAGTCTCCAAGTATGGTGGCATTAACAGTGATGATGTAGGCCATCGTGAGGAAGGTAGCAGTCCCTGCACGCACTTCCTTTGTAAAGCAGCTCTTCCTAGCCTCCAGCTTGAAATATCTTCCTACCCTGCTCTTAGAAACCGCATCATTTAAACCTCCTTCCAATCTTCTCCATGACTGTCGTAGCCTTGTACAAAGCTCACCACCCATCTCTCTCTGTCTCTGGCCCCTATTTGCAGTTGCAGAGCTGCACCCATGACCCATCTCCCAACCTTTATAGGACCAGCAGTTGGAATCTTCTGATGAGCAATTCCTTTTAGACTACAAATTCAGAAATCAAAATGAGAATAGGACGCGTTAGAAGCACGGGATTTTGATCCAATGCAGGTACCCCTTACCTTAGATCAGGATCCACTTAGACTGGAGCGAGCCGTTTGATATCAATCCAACTGCTGACATCATTGAAAGGAACAACCCAGATAACCAGATTGCAGACTTGTTTTAGCAAGGCCTAAAGGCACAGCTTAGAATAAAAAAGAGGGGGGCCTTGTAATCTGCTCTACTAAGATTTCATATATATATATATATATATATATATTTCTCGTTACTTGCAAGATTCCGTTGGCATTTTAAATGCTAAGTGATATTATAACATCAATCTTGATATGGGAATGTGCATTTTATAATAATATGGGCATTATAGTAACCTGATTAATGCATGCGTAGGCAGGTGAAGTATTCAATGTGATTGAAAGTTCAATGGTTCTTTCTTTGATAATAGGGTCTCAGAGGAAGCGAGACATAAAATATGAGGAAAGAACTGAAATGGGTAATAATTAAAAAGAATGGGGCTACATCCCAGGCATTTACTCGGGGTCGGGGAGAGGTAAGGGATTGGCTTGTTTATTGTATTTTCCCCAGAAAGGATTCAAGTTAACCAGATGGGAGGAATGCAATGTACGAATTAAGAAGGCTCTTCTTTTAAGGGTTTCTTCTTCTTTTTTATTTTTTTTTTCTGCATTTGTTTCTCATCATTTATCCCACTATCCCATGGCTACCTAGGCTAAGAAGAAGGTTTCTGTCACACCACAACACTGAGTATATATTATTTGCAATGTGTTAGCTCAGTAATTTCACTCCCTGAGAGTCTGAGACCCGAGTTGTTTGGGTGGCAGCAGGTTCACTGAAATCGAAATGAACGGGTTTATTAATAACCCACATCCACATCCACATCCACATCCACAGGGAGTAGGGACCACCATCCCTCCATATTGGCTTTGACCACATAAGATAAAAGTGTTGGTGTTGCCAAATGCCAATTCAGAGTTTCACTCAAATAAGCAATCTTTATATTGCTAGTTGCTACATGTTCAATGTTCAAATGAGACTTTGTTTATTTCTGATCGCTAGCTATATCTAGTACTCTGGTTTCCACGTACATCCAGCTCTATATCTATATGGTATTACTTAGTACACAATACAATACAGGAACAGGAGAACTGGAGGGGAGGGTGTGGAGAGTGGAGACAGAACAGAGTGCACGTGAGGTCCACCGACCTTAACAAAGAACCTGTAGGGTGTAGAGGTTTGATGCCCCCATATATGCCTTCCCTACTTAAAGCTTCTTTGTATTCTTCTATTGTTCAGCATCTTGGAGGCTGTAAAACGGGGCTTAAAAGCTTGAAGCTGAAGATCGATATTTCTGCCTTTTTGTGCCATGTCGGCATGTAGCAGCGATTACTGTAACTGCAACTTGCCATGTTTTATGTTTTAAGGGGGGGGGGGGGGGGGGGGGGGGGGGGGGGGGGGGGGGGGAGAGAGAGAGAGAGAGAAGTATAGAAGGTGTGTAGCGAACAAGCGGAGGTCTTTTAGGCGCATTCCCAGAGGACTTGCCCGTCTCACAAATCAATCCTAATCCCCCATTTTGGAGATGCAGGAACTTTTGCTTTATTTATTTATTGATATGGGGGGTTACAATGTACAAAACAGGGTAGACCGTCTCATAAGCCCCCCCAGCCCCAACTCTGATGAGAGTGGAATTTGATCCCATGTCTCCTCTACAACCAGCCATAGACCTTATCAAATGAATCGGTTGGAACCATCGTTTTTTGTTATATAATGTTGATATTTACCTTGCTTCACGTTCAGGTCACAAAAGTTAAATTAGAATATTTTAATAATATAATGTCAATATTTATAAATAATGGTTATCTAAATATGATTAATCATTGAGTTAAGGCATTTCAAGGAAGTGAAATAAAGAAAATTTAAAATCTTAATGTCTTTTTCATTTTTTCATCCTTTAATCAGTACTAGTAAGTATGTACGTGATTTGCATGTAGTGGTTCTAGATGATGATAATGATAGTAATAATGTATGTAAAATTTTCTATAAAATTCATATATATATATATTATATTTTTTGTTTTTATTACTAAGTGAATGCAAATTGCAAAGTTTGAATCCGATCACGTAAATACCTCATATTGGGCTGCAAAGTTTTGGGTATCATTAATAGACTTGCCAGCTTGGCTGGACTTTTCTTTTTGTAATATTTTATCTTCTTAGTGTTTTTTTTTTGTTTATTTATCAAAAAAAATGTAAGATTTAAAGAGAGGGTATTCAATGAAGTGAAAAGTAATAGTTCAAAATATATTTTAAACCTCACAACTAAATAGAGATTAAATTCAAAAAAGGATATTTTAGTCAAAAGGAAGTTTTACAATCTTGTGTATTTTTAATAGTAGTGCAAATATAAAATTATAGATGTGTTCAATTTTTTCTATAATTATTTTTTGTTTCTACATGTGTAAAAATAATTCTGTTATGTACACTTATTTTTTGTTTAATATGATAAATATATGATATTATACATGTGCCCAATGTTTTTTTGTAAAGTTTATGTATTTTTTTTTTCAAATTTATGTTTTTATATTTTATTAATTTTTATTATTTAATTATGACATTAAAGGTTGACACATTTGACCCATAAGTTGAACTATTGATCTCTGCCAAATCAAAAAATAATTTCATTTTGGTTAGTTTTAGATTATGTATTTCATTTTCATCATCATTAAAAATAATTATTGTTTATTACACTTTTTCAATTTGATTAATAAAAACATAATAAATGTGGCTAATTTTTTTATACATTTTTACAATATTTTATATTTATTTATATTTAACAATTTATTATTTGACTATAATTTCATGGATTGACTAATTTGACACTAATGGTTGAATTGCTTAGCCATCACTTGGATGAAGAATGATTTTGTTTTTGAGTAAGTTTTAAAATATATGGGTTTATATTGTTAAAATTATTGGGCATAGTCGCATAGATCTAATTAGTAACATTCATTAGCGAAAAAATAACTTAATTATAGGATTTAATAAGAGAGAATGAGAGTTAATACTTTAAATATAAGACTTAATGAGAGGGGATTAAATGAGATTAAAAGCATTAATTGAAATTACATTTTCAACCTCATAATTAGGGATTGACTAAATACACAATGGGCAGTTTAGTCAAGAAAAGTTTCACACCCTCATTCGTACTTTTTATAATAGTATAGATATAGATTTATACAACAGCATGCTATGTGCCCTTATGCTGGTTAGATTAAGGGTGTTAAAGGACCGGTTTTGGACTGGACCCCATCCAAACCAAAATCAATTTGGATGGATTGGATGGACCAACAAGACATTGAATTGGACCAGTCCAGATTTAATGGTTCAAAGTATTTATTAGATTGGATTGAACCTGCTCCATCCGTAATGAATTTATATTGGATTGGGTTGGATTGAGCCAATATGTGGTCCATGGATAGAAGATAAGAGTATAGGTGTCAGCGGACCAGGTTTGAGTTAAAACCAATCTAAATTAAAACCAATTTGAACAGATTGGATGGTCCAAATTGATCCAAAATATTCATTGGATTGGAATGGATCTGATCCATTTGTAATGGACTCACACTGGACTTGATCGGATTGGACCAAATCCAATCCAATTGATATCCAGGTTGGATTAAGCATGGTGCATGGATCCACCTAAGATTGACCTTTTTTGCCCAGTCTCACATTGCCCGACCTGTCCCATCCCCAAAATTGCTGGGCTTGGGCAGACATTTTGTTTTTCTAGGGCGGGCCCAATCTGGACCTGCATTAAGCCTGCCCATAATAGGGGCTGGGCCTGGTCAAAACAAATCCCAGGCCCGACCCATGATCATCCCTAGATACCTTAGACATATATTGTTTAAATATTTATTAAATTCATATTATGTATATTAGCAAGGTTGGCTTGAATGTTAAAGAGTCACAGGAAGTTATTTCAATTCACATGAATCCAATTCACTGAACATCATCTACAAGATTTGATTTGAATCTAAATATACATGAAACAAATTTGAATTTGGGTAATATCCAATTCAATCCATCCGTTTGCAGCCATATAAGTGAGAGCCACTGATCTTTTAACATCTTCAATGTCCATCAAACTAAGTATCATTAACATTGTCATTTAAATTTTTGACAGAAGTGTTAATATGAACGCTTTTCCTTGTTGTATTCAACATCTTCCCAGCTACTTCTATAACAGCTTTTGGACATCTAACTGATTTTTCCATTCACTATTGTTTAGAAATGAAGTGATGATTATTTGTTTTTGTACTTTTTAGAAACACTTTTCTTTCTTCCCTTTATTTTTACTTTCATTTAGGAGCCAATTGGTAAATGTTTTTAGGAAGATCTTTCGGCAGATAGACAAAAGATGTAATGAGTTTTTGGGGTTTTGTTTTTAAAGATTTAGACCGTTTGGCAAGTATCCCAGTCTACCATGATCTACAGAACTGTTAAATGAAAGATTTTAGGTGCAGAAAGATAAGAAGCTTCATTTGAGCTTTTTAGAATATAGGCCTTTTCAGTTTCCCACCTATCATTGCCAAATGGAGAAATACCAAATTTTGGTCTTTCAAACTTTGAAAAGCCTGAAAGACCACAAAAAGACTTGCCAAATACCCCCTTAGTTAATCATTTATCTAATTGGATTTCCAACTTGATGTAGCGCGATCTGGTCACTCCTAGATGGCACTCACGTGGCTCTTGAGAGGTACCTGAAACGAGGAGGAAGAAGAAGAATCCCCGAGGGGCTTGCTTGGCGGGAACACTCCGACGATTAAGTCAATATTCTGTGTGAGAAGCAAAGGGAAGACGATGGCTAAGAGTGCAAATTGCGCTAGTGGTTCGAAGATACCTTGTTCCTTGAGAATAAGCCCCTTATAACAGAATTCCGTCGCATTAGGCCCTCTGACTTCTGACAGGGCAGGTATAACCGCCACTGTCAGTCTACCACAGCCGTTACAGGCATGGCTGAGGTGGCACGTGCGGGGCCGTCGTCGTAGGGTACGTGCCTGTCAGGTGTAAGACACTTTCTAAAGGTGGCTGCCGCGACGATGTCTGACGGGGGACCTGGTTGCTGTCCCCAGATTTGTCGGGTACGGTGGTCGGGCAGGAGATCTTTCGGCGGTACGCTGAACTACCCTTTTGCGAGTTACCCTATGCCGGGCTATCCCATAGGCGGCGAGCTGCTTGTGGCAAGCTATGTCGAGCTGTCTGGCCCGAAGTGTTTTCACCCCGGGGTGCCTAGAGGTGGGTCAGTGAGCTCCCATGGGGGAACGACCCAAAGTCCATCGGAAGGAGTTCGGGTATCGGGAATGGTCAGGGTACCCCGACCTCGGGGCACCCCGAAGTGCCTTAACCCCGGGGAGGAGATGCAGACCGGGCGACCTCTGGCGAGTAGTTTATCCGCCCAGTTGCCGAGCTCAACTCGATGAGACCCTCTTGACCGGTTTCCCTTTCGCAGGTGAACACCGCCATTCGCGCCTTGACCCTTCAATTAAATCGGCACCTGAGGTGGGCTCTGGAGGCTAAGAAGTCATCTCGCGCAGCCCATACTGAGTTGAGGGCAGCTCGCTGTCAGGTCCACCGCCTGGAGAGTGACGCCTCGGCTCAGAAGAGCTTCATCGAGGTGTTAATGGCAGAGAAGGGGGAGCTGGCCCGAGACAAAGATAAGCTGAGGGCTGAGGTAAACGGGCTCAAGGTCGGTCAAGAGCCCTTAGGGCTTGAGGTGAACAGCCTCAAGGCTGAGCGGGATGTCCTGAAGCTCGAGATGCAAGGCCTCAAGGAGGCAAAGGGGAAGCTGGAGCACGAGGTGGAGTACCTCCAAGAGGATATAAGAGAGAAGGCCGCGATCTTCGAGGGTGCTCTCAAGGAGGCCAAGACTCAGGCTGTCATCAACTATGTCAAATCTTCAAGGTTTGACGACGTGATGACCAAGGCCTACCGCAAGGGCTTCAAGCTCAGTCAGGCTAATTAGGAACCTCTACCCCGACCTGGATACGAGCGCCATCACCACCTCACGGATCACTGACGACATCGTACGTCAGTCAAAAGATGATCTAGATTCTGAAGATGAGGGCGCTGAAGATGAAGCAGAGGATGTTGGCCCAATTACTGCTCCCGAGGAGGTCCCTAACAGGGGCAACGAGCTTCCAAAGTAGTTTGCTCCCTGTATTTGTAAACTTAATCCTCTCCCTTTTTCTTTCTTGTAATCAAGACGTTCTTAATGGAATTTCTGTAATGAATCTTCTACAATGAAGAGATTTTTTCTTTTTGTGAAAAGTTTGCGCAATTTATTTTTGTTGAAATGGTTATCTCACCCCAAGCTGTTGACCTATCGAGTTGAACTTTCGAAGTGGGTGTTCCTTAACGGCCATCATGGCCCCGAACTGTTTAGTAGGGGTAGCCTTGTGTACGCCGGGGTGTGGGACATAGTAGGCCGCATGCCCGACCTGTCTGCACCCGAGGTAGGTTGCCGTCTGTTATCTTCAATGGGTCCAACTCTTTTCATGCCATGGTAGGCTATTTGTTGTGAGGTTCGTGCCTGAGCCGCCTGCACCCCAGGCACTGCAAGTACTTGGTTCATGCTGATGGGGCAACTTAGCTTTGTATGCTGCTGAGGTTTCTTCATTAGCTTGGTGTTTCAGCCCTTAGGCTTGAGGAGTGGCTCGTGGCCCACTCTCGGAGTCTGCCCAAGCCATAGAGGCGACTGGGTCCTGTTGTGCCGAAGTCATATTAGCTCGGTATTCTGGCCCTTAGGTTTTGGGAGTGGCTCATGGCCTACTCAATTCTTACAGGTAGTATTGTCTTAGGTTGACAATATTCCATGCCCGAGGTACTTGTTTCCCTTCGAGGGTCTCGAGCTCGTACGTTCCTTACCCGAGCACTCGCTTCACTCGGTAGGGACCTTCCCAGTTGGACCCGAGCTTTCCGGCGCCGGGCTCAAGTACCATAACTTTATGAAGGACCAGGTCACCAACGCGGAGGTTCCGCCTCTTGACCCTGGCGTAATAGTACTGAGATACTCTCTGCTGGTGGGCTGCGGTCCTGATGTACGTGAGGTCCCTTACCTCGTCAAGTAGATCGAGGTTGGTACGTAGCTCATCTTCGTTTGTCTAATCACTGTATGCTTCTAGTCGCAGCGTAGGTTCTTCGATCTCTACGGGGATCACTGCTTCAGTGCCGTAGGTGAGATTGAAGGGTGTTTCTCCCGTGGCGGTCTTCTTCGTGGTCCAGTATGCCCATAGAACACTGGGTAGTTCATCTGCCCACAATCCTTTAGCTCAGTCCAATCGTGTCTTTAATCCGCGGAGGATGGCTCTGTTCGTGACTTTTGCTTGACCGTTTGCTTGAGGGTATGCGACTGAAGTAAAATTCTATCGGATTCCCATGTCTTAGCACCGGTCTTGGAATTTGATGTCCTCGAACTGCTTGTCGTTGTCGAAAATCAATACTCGAGGTAATCCGAAGTGGCACACGATATTCTTCCAAAAGAAGTTTTGAACATTTCGGGTTGTGATAGTCACGAGGGGTTCGGCTTCTACCCACTTGGTAAAGTAGTCCACTACTACTACTAAGAACTTCTTTCCACCCGTTGCTAGTGGGAATGACCCGAGTAAATCGATGCCCCACTGTGCAAAGGGCCACAAGCTGGTGAGATACTTGAGGTCGGCAGCGGGTTGATGGTGAATATTGGCATGTCTCTGGCATTTGTCACATTTTCTAACGAGCTCAATGGCATCTGTCTTCATTGTTGGCCAATAATACCCTTGTCGAAGTGCCTTTTGGGCGAGGGCCCTGCCCCCCAAGTGTCCGCCGCACAGACCCTCATGAGTGTCGCGGAGTACGAGCTCGGCTTCGGTAAGTCGCAAGCAACGCAGGTATGAGAGCGTGTAGGATCTCCGGTATAGTCATTCGTCTATCATGACATATTTGGCTGCCTGGCGCTGCACCCTTCTGGCTGCATTGCGATCTGCAAGGAGGGTCCCATGTAGCAAGAAGCTCGCGAGCGGGTCAATCCAGCTCGGCTCTGCTTGAACGACGGGAGCGACCTCCTCTGCCCCCCCGAGAATGCTAGGCCGAGGCAGGTCCTCTATGTACACGGTTCTCATGGTGATGTCGTTGGTGCTGGCTAACCTGGACAGGGCGTCGGCCTCAACGTTCTCCGACCTAGGGATTTGTCTGATGAAGTGTGACTGGAAGTTGAGCAGGGCCTCTCTGACTTTGGCTAAGTAGAAGACCATGGTCGGCTTGCGAGCTTCGTACTCGCCAGTACCTAGTTGATCACGAGCTGGGAGTCGCTGTAGATAATGATGTGCTTGGCTTTTACTTCTTTGGCTAAGGCTAGTCTAGCTATCAGCGCCTCGTACTCTGCTTCATTGTTAGATGCCATGAACTCGAAGCGTAGCGCGTACTCCAGTTTCGTGTCACTTGGGCCGTGCAGAACTATTCCGGCTCCGCTGCCCTGTTGGTTCGAAGAGCCATCTACATGAAGGATCCAGGGCTCCTCATCTCAGCTCGCGCTTGGCCTAGCTAGGAGAGATGCCACACTAGTTGCTACCTCACGGGGCTCGGACTGAACCGGCCTGGGAGCTTCAGGCTCACCCGAACTGGGGACCTCGTGCTCAACTGGCCTAGGAACTTCAGAGCTGAATGTGCACTCGGCGATGAAATCTGCTAAGGCTTGAGCCTTAATGGTAGTTTGCGGCTTGTACTGGAGGTCGTACTCGCTGAGCTCAACGACCCACTTCGTCAACCGACCAGAGACCTCGGGCTTAAGTAAGACTTGCCTCAGAGGTTTGTCGGTGATGACGATAACAGTATGGGCTTGGAAGTACGGGCGGAGCTTCCGAGCTACAATTACTAGTGCGTATGCTAGCTTTTCTATCTCCGGGTATCTCGTCTCTACTCCTTGCAATACTTTACTAACATAATAGATGGGTCGTTGGACCCGATCTACTTCCTTTATTAGTACCGAACTGACTACTTCGTCGCTCGCCGAGAAGTACAGTTCCAAAACATCGCCCTCCTCGGGCTAGGTTAAGATTGGTACACTAGCAAGGTATTTTTTGAGCTCGTCAAACGCGAGCTGGCAGTCTTGGGTCCACTCGAACCCTTTGCTCTTAATCGCCTTAAAGAATGGCAGACATCGGTTCGCCGATTTGAACATGAAGTGGCTCAGGGCGGCTATGCGGCCATTCAACCTCTGAACCTCCAACTTCCGGGGTGGTCTCATTTCTAAGATGGCCTTAATCTCAGTAAACCGACCCAATCCGACCCGTAAACAGTCCTACTACGGGGCATGCAGGCATACTTAGTATATAGAGACTTTGAGAGAAATGAAGCAAAATGCGTAAACATTTGGTGGTGGATAAGCACCCTGAGCTTCTAGTTTTAAGCTCCAAAGTATAATGAGTTTCCTAGATGCTATCTAAAAAACCAGGGGTGGGGGTATATAGAGGGGTTTGTGCTCTTAGCTTTTCTGTTTATTGCTTTAATTCGTAGTGAGCTTAGTCCATGTTTGGCTTGGCTTTCAGTGTTCTTGCTCTCCGTTTTTCACTGATACCATTTCTGAATATAGGGCCATTATTTGGTGTAATTAAAATCTCTTACCGGCGAGTGTGAAAAATGTGGGTTTGAGCCGAAGAGTGGCCATTTTGGGAAAAAAAATGAAAATAATGTCAAAAGTTAGGACTGTATCCAATATATCCCCAACACCCATAATAATGAGATCAACATTGGATAATGGCCTTTTTAGCCTTTAAAAAGAATGTGGGCTTCTTGTCTCATATTCTCATTGTACTTTGGTAGATAATCCACAAAGTGTATTTAAGTTTTAAATACTCACCCACTTTATAGGACTTGACCAAAAGTGCACTTATGCATTGTTCTTTCTAGGTAGTATATTGGGCCTGCTTTACTCCCATTCGGAATTGTCTTTTTGCGTTCTTACTTTAGCTATTGTTTAGGGCTGCAACTTGGGTGGGCTAAGGACCAAACCAGACCTGAGCCCAGGCCCAGCCCAAGATCAAGACTAACCTTGTGATCTCAAGCCCAACCCGACATAAAATCAAATATTTTCAGGCTTATGTCGGCATGGACTTGGATTGAGGGGGTTTGTTCATTGTTCCATCTTCATGTTATAATAACTATTGTGACATTTGAAAAACAATTGGATTCGGCTTAAATGGATTAAATTGTTCAACTACTATACATATGAGAGATTAAGGTCATGTTTGGGAGTGCTTAAGTTAAAAATAAGTGTTTAAAAACAAGTATTTGTATTTGGTATTCAACTTTTTCAAGTGTTTATTTTTATATTGGGCATCTGGTAGTCCTTTTTTCTAGTAATAAGCATTTAAATAAGTATTTGTGACTATTTTGTCCTTCACTTTCTTTCACATTTTCAAAATATACCCTTTGAAAGCACTTTTAATAAATTAATTTTATAAAAACACTTTTATAAAAGTATTTTTATGAAAAGCATTTTTACCAAAGTACTTTTGCGAAAGTATTTTTTACGAAAACATTTTTATGAATGTACTTTCACAAAAGTGCTTTTATAAGGGTACTTTCTTAAAAGTAAATTTGTAAAAATGCTTTCATAAAAATACTTTTATAAAAATGCTTTCGTAAAAGTACTTTTATAAAAGTGCTTTCATAAAATTCAACTAGGGATAATTTTATAAGTGGTATTTTAAAATTCAACTAGGGATAATTTTGAAAGAAAAAGATTGAATAAGTGCTTATTGTATAAGCACTTAAAAAAAGCTGAAAATTTAGGTTTAAAAAATAAGCCCTTATTTTTAAAATAAGCACCTATTTTTAAATACTCCCAAACATGGCTTAAGGTTTCATATTCTCTTAAATTAGTATTTTAACACTGTAATTTATATCATATTTTTTTACATATAACTTCAATAAAATAAAACTAAGAATAGATTCAGATCAGGCTCGGGCTAGGCAGCCCATCCCCCTATCCCCCAAGTCTGACCCCACCTTCCACCTGGTGGTAATGGTAACGGGATTTGACCCCAGGTCTCTTGTTACAACGAATCAGAAATCCTACCAACTGAACCACTATATATTGGGTTTGAGAGAGTCATTGTTTGAATATTAAAGGATGGAGAATGAAGTTCCTGATTTGTTTTAAGCTTTTTGAACCATAGAAGTGGAATGCTGAAGGTATTTCAAATTTAAAAATGACTTAAATCAATAAGTCCAAAGGTATTTTTCAAGAGTAAATAATCACCCAAACTGAGTAATGGGCCTCAAATAAAAACAATAAAATCACCCTAATACACGTGCTTCCTCATCCTACTTATAAATTAGATGAGCCGGATAGTTATACCAAGCTGGTGTAAGGAATTATTGGAAGCAAGGTTTTTAAAATCGGACCGTATACAAACCATTCTGGGTTTGGTTCCTGAGTTGGATGGTTCAATTGTCTGGTTTGAATGGAGGGCCTGTTCTGGCAAAAAACAAAAAATGGCCAAAAACCATTCATAGGTTAAACTTTTCAATGATTCGATCGTTCGGGCAACAATTTGCTAATCAAATCAATGGTTTTTGGCCAAATAATAATTTTAGAGTAAAACAGAACCAATCATATGACCGATTTCCAGTTTTTCCGATTCAGTTTTAAAAACATTGATTGAAAGTACATGGGGGAACCGACTAAGGTAGAATGACGTGCAAGAGGATAGAGCAAGGTGCAAATAAGACACAACGGCCATTAAAAGTTTGCAATTCTATGGAGAGACCGAATGACCATCTCAACTACTGATGGCTTTATAACTTGTTGCCCGCCACTAAAAATATGATTGGAAATTGAAGTATAACTAGAAATGGCATCTCCTCTACTTTAGGCTATGTTTGGTTTGAAGGAAAAAGTAGGAAAAGGAAGAAAAACGTAGGAAAACCTTTACAAATCTTATATAGGTTTCTTTATTTTTCCCTTTCTTTCCCTATATTTTCCATCAAACCAAACATAGCCGTAGGGTAGAATAATGAAAAAACATAGTTAGCATATGAAACAATCCCACCGGTTATCACTTTTTCAGAGGGAGGAAATTGGATTTGGAAACTTTCTTTCATAACACAAAAGTTTTGACCAAGAGTAGTAAACCTAAAAAGAAAGTAAAACTTATTGTGAAGAATTTAAAAGGGAGTGCCCAAAAACAGGAGATAGTTTTTCCCAAGAAAAGAAACCAAGGCGACCCGGAAAGGGAATTGCTTTTCCCCCTGCGTGGCAGGATGTTTTGTAGAAAAATAGAAAAATATATAAGACATGCTTATGATATTATATACTCTTATATTAAATAAAAATAAATATCATAAATGAGAGTTATTTATTTTTATTAAATATAAATACAAGAGAAAAACGATAATTAATGTATGACCCATAACCTCTGATTGGGTTAAATTGTTCAACTGACCAGATCATCAAATCATGGATCGAATCAACAATTTTTATTTTTATTTTTTTAACAAATAAATGGTTCAGGAACAAATGGACTCAAAACCTGGCCGTGTGCAAGTCAACCACTTTGCAGATTGAAAACATTGCTCAAAACTAAATTGCTTGAGATTCTTATGCATTATTTGAAAGGGCACGAATTGGAGATAATAAAAAATAATTTAAGTGCTCATAATTTAATGATAATAGATATGATATTTTGAATAAATGGATTAAGATTTTACCTAGTTGTAGCGGAGCTTAGATGTTGATGAATCCAATTAAGCTCTAATTAACATATTGGTGCATATCATATGATACATATCCCATTGAAATGCTGCTTACAGCCAAGGGGTTAGGGTGGGGGTGGGGTTGGGGTTGGGGAGTCCAGATCTCCTGAGAAAACACCTAGGGTGTTGGAACGTGTTTTTGTTGGCAGAAGATCATTGAGGGTGTGTCTATGTTTGAACTTTTTTAAGGGTAGAAAGGAAACTTCATTCAAATCACAAGAGAGAACAGTTACAACATCCAAGACTCAAAGAGAAAACAAAGAACCAGATCAAACACAGCTGAAAACCAAATCAATTAGAAACCTCCCCCATGGCCATCAGCCAACATAGACTCAAACGACCGAAGGGGGCAGACAATGTTTAAACATAAAAATCCCTCTTAACTCCTAGAACATCAGTCTGAAAAAATTAAGAAATAAAACTGTATTACCCTCAAGGCTGCGATTGTTTTCAGTGTAAATATTTTTTGATGTAAAAGTATATCGACAGAGTTCAATACTGATTGATTTAAATGGATGAACTATTGTAGAGAGAAAAGGCATGATTACCGGTGCAAATATTTACATCAATTTTATTGATGTTGTCTTTACATTGATTATTGATGTAAAACTCTACCTCGAGTGGAGTATTCAAAACAAACGTCAACAAATAGGGGTGTCAATGGTATTCGAAAATATGATTTCAAATTCGAGATTTGACACAATCAATTCGGATAATTCTAATATTTAATCAATTGATTTCAGATATCTTATTCATATCGAATAGTTAATCGGATTCAAATTCATATATGACCTGGTTCGTCGAATTCGATCGATTATTTAATTCTTATATATAATATACAAAATATTTAAATATTATATATACTTTATATATAATAATTAAATTATATAAATAAAGTATTTATTAATTACCAAAATAATTAATTGGTCGAATTTGAATCGAATTGAATATTTGAATATTAATTTTCAATATCCCTCAAATATCAAATCGAATTTTTTAATCAGATTCCAATTCGTATATTGCCTGAATCAATTCAAATTCGATCAATTTACACCTCTATCAACAAATATGGACCAGGGATAGAATTTTACACCGGTCTATATTTACACCAAAAACAAATGCAGCCTAAAAAGTGCGTGAAACATCAATTTTTACTTATCATACTTTGAAGTTTTAATCATGATTCAACCAACTGATGATGGGTCAATTGATAAGTTGTGTGGCTAGTTGTAGCGGAGACTTTGGAATCAAATCTGTTGCCCCCAAGGTTGGGGGTTGAAATGGGCATGGGCTGCCACTTGAGGCAAAATAAATAAGTGAAGATGAAGAAGATGAACGGACCATGGCTCTGATAGTCAATTCTATCTGCTGACCATTGACCAGTCTCTGATCTCCGCGTTAGAAAACTTCAGTGATATGAATGAGGGTCAAATGGGAAATCCAGGATACGTTTGCTTACAGTCTTATGATATAACTTTTGAAGAGTCTATTAATGTTAAAGCGTATTACTACAGCAACTAGCGCCATGGCCGGGGGGTCAGTGGGCCCTCAAACTCGTTTATTCATCTCCCTTTCTTGGACTTTTTTTTTTTTATAATAATAACTAGGAAAATTAAGAGCAATACCTTCTTGTTAACCTGTTTGGGACAATCGTCAAGTAGGTGATATACCAATTCAATCATCTATTCCATTTTAGAATCGGTTACTAGACGGATACTCTCGATTTATGCTAATGTAGCAATATACTTATAAATCTCTTCATCTTCTTCATCTTTTTAGCCACCTGGCAATATAAATCTAATAATGCTGATTTCCAATTAGGCAATCTTTTAAACGGCATTGTCTTGGGTAAGTGGCTCAGTTGGTAAGGTCGCCGGGTGGTCGTAGCGGAGACCTTGTGGGATCAAATCCCGCATTCGCATGATGGGGCACCCCATTTCCATGGCACCAAAAAAAAAAAAAATTCAAGCCATATTTCCCCTGTTCATCCGCTGTTCAAGAGTCAAGCAGGCCCCTTCCATGTGCTCAGCTCCCTTTTGAGTTCTGACCTTTTCCTTTTAGAACACTTTGAGACGAAAAATTATCATATATACAGCTTTTAGTGGTTTGGTAGCATTTAGGAAGAAAAATATAAGATAGCGATGTAGACGTTTTTATTTTTTATTTTTTTGATAAGTAAGATGGTGATTGATGTAGACCAGGAGAGAAAATACACGATGACTGATAATTTTGGTGGTTTGGTATATTTAAAAAAGAGGAGAAATGCACGAGGACTGATGAATTAATGGTGCCTTGCTTTTATATCTGATGAACGGGTTGGATATGTCTCTGCAACTGCATGTCAGAACTCAGAAATAGGGTAGGTGGGAAGCCGACTGCTCCTTTATTTTATACTGTAGATTCCTGGAATGGTCCCCGCATATTGGAAATTTGGAATTCAATCCACTGTAGCAATATATATATATATATATATATTTAAGGTGGTTACAGAGATCAATGGAATTTAATATGTTTATCTCTAATGAGGGAAAGATACCAGTAGAGAATAGAGAATACCAGGGAGAGAATAATAAGGACAACTAGACATGGAAGGAAGGAAATATATGTGTGAGAAGGAATGGAAGGAATCCTTTTCCTTGCTTGGACTGGGGAAAGGTCTCAATCCTAAGCAAACGTCTCTCTCTCTCTCTTGTCAGCCTTTTTAAAAGTATCTCTCTGGCCTTCCCGTCCAAAATTCTCATTCCAACAGAACACCCAAAAGCCTTCTTTTGTTCGTTCGCCTTTAGTCTTTCCTTTTCTCTCTTTCTTCCCATAAGGAAAGGAGATGTGGCAGAGGCAACTCGACAAATCTTCTTACAAAGAATCTGTCAAGGCTCTTGAAGCTGATATACAACATGCCAATAGACTGTACGTTCTCATCACTTTCTTTATTTGTTGTTTTACACTTCTCTGTGCAGTTCTCCTTCTTGTCCAGAAACTGAAAAATAGTGTAGACCCCATTTGTCCCCCCTCTCAATTAGAATGCGAAAGAAGTAAGCAGCTAATTTGTTGTGTGGTTTGGTTGAATTTCGTTCTAATTTGGTTCATTTGGGCGTAATACCAAGATGAAATTCCTATTCACCCATTGGCAGATTTCAAATTACGTACCATGTTCACCCATTGGCATCCTTAGTTGAAATTCCTGTTCTAAAAACTCGAGAGATTGAAATAAAAACCCGTTATATTGGGAATCCCAAGACCTCATAGTAGGAAACGTCGTAAAATTAGATTGTATTATAGTTCAATTGCAATCCTTTCCTTCTTTTTCCATGGACTCCTGGCTCCAAAACTCGGGAAAGAAAAAACCCATTTGCATTCTACTATCTCTATCGTGAAGGAACAGCGACTTCTGGTTTTGCCGCTCTTGCAGAATTTTTAGTTGCTCTGTTCGTTTAGTATCTTTTTAGTATTGTTATTTCGTTTGGTATCCATCTAGATGGAGTTAATTCTTTAAATCATCTCAGCTTAATACCAATTGTTTGGGGTCGGAGATGGGATCGACTGAAATTTGAATTTGGCTTTTGGATTGTTGCATTTGCAGGGCCGCTGCTCTTCCAAGAGACTACGGTGGAGGATATTTTCAGATGAGACTGTCTTACAGTCCCTTCGCGCCTTTCTTTCTTCTTCTAATTGAATGGATGGATTTTAGTTGTACAGATACTCTGCCGAGTTATTTAGGTCTTCTCCACATAATTATATACAAGGTCAGTTGGGTTTTCTTCCTGTTAGGTTAGGCTGTGTTTGGCCTGGCTTATTAAAAGAGGTGTTTTTTTTTTCTTCTTTTCTCTAGAATCATCAATGGTTTTGTGGGAACAGGCCCAATATTAAACAATTGGAAATGCATTCTGAGACAAGTAGGGGCTGACCTGTTTCCAGGAAACACCTTTGTGCATTTCTGCTGCTACAAAAGTTGATGCAAAGCTAAGCAAAAGACAACCTTTTGGTTCTTGTCTCATGAAATATTGGAGAAGTCATAGGGTTAATGTTTTGGATTTGGTTAATATTTATCATCTGTTCTTTCAGGCTGTGTTTAGATTCAGGGATTCTGAAAATGAAACAGGATTATGCCCTCACCCAAATTAGTCCACCCAATCCAAACACAAGATTATTATTGAACAGCCAAATTAAGCTGAGTTAACTGCAGTCTTGTCCTCTGGAAATATGAAATCATGAAGTTTATATCATAGGTTCAACTATTGTTTAGTTTCTTTTTATTTGTTGCTGAACAACCAAATTAAGCATTTTTAGGATTGTGCAGGCATATGTAGATGGGATGAAAACCACATCTTCACATGAAAGGAAAGCTAATCTCAGGGAATTCTATGGTTTGTACAGACTTGTGACCCTCCAAAATAAAAAAGAAAATGAAAAAAAAAAAAGATTTTTTGCTGCTTCCCCATATGTCAAATTTCCTGGTTTCTACTTTTTATCTTCTATACCCATAACTCGTTTTTGAAAATGTTTGCAGCTGTTATTTATCCTTCTCTTCGGCAACTAGTAGGTGAGTTATCTGAATTGGAAAATAAGAATGGGAGGAGTCAATTCCCGGAGGTTTTGAGCAGGAAGAGGGTGGAAGGGACGAGGAAGATTTCTGTTGAGGATGCAGAAAGAGAAGATGAATGTGAGATTTGTATGGAACCTTGCACCAGGATGGTGCTGCCCAACTGCGGCCACTCCATGTGTATCAGCTGCTTCCATGACTGGTAACCGCAGAGCCCGAATTTATTGTCCAATCAAACAGAGTTCCCATAACCAAACCTGCACTAAAAAGATTTTCTGTTCTTATTTTGTTCAAATCAATAACAGGAACATGCGATCTCAATCCTGCCCCTTTTGCCGTGGTAGCTTAAAGAGAGTAAATTCAAATGATTTGTGGGTGCTGACCAGTAGCAGTGATGTCATTGACACTGCAACTCTTGCAGAGGAGAACCTGAAACGTTTCTATCTTTATATGAATACCTTGCCTCTTTTGATGCCTGACACCCTTTTTTTCGTATATGATCATATGATTTGATCTGTACAGAAGTCATGATGCTTAGAGTTGAGAAAAATCCGACCACCCTTTGTACATAGTCTGCCATGGTGAAGTCTGATGCTCATCCTTGTTCATCATGGAAAGGAAATCAGAAAACTGTAGAGTGCAACATATTGAAATTGTATATAATTTAACTGACTTGCTGTGGATCAGCAACTTCCTGGATTTAGGGTTGGGTGATTACCGAGGATCAAGATCAAGTAGGCTGGCTTCTGAATTTATGCGAGGATACTTTTTCGTCCATTCTCTGCTTTCTAGAAGACCATGGTGGTAAATATACTTCTCTTGATGTAAGAAAGTGCTTGCCTATATCTTGCCAATATTATGTTGATTGAGATTCTTTGTAGAAACATTTATGGTGTTGTGTACATTGTCTGAAAAAAGTTGTTTCTCCCATAATTTCCATCTTGAGATCATGGTTTTAAAAACCGGACCGGTTGACCTGGGAATCGGTCAGGCAACTGGTTCTGTTTCACCCTAAAACCGTTTTTGAGCAAAAAATCGTTGATTTGATCAGTGGCTCATTGACCCGATTGGTTGAACCATCGATCCATCAATTCAGACAATAGTTTTTTTATCTTTTTTTTTTTTAATTTTAATTATTTATTTTTTAAAATCAAAATGGGCCATTCATTCAAAACAGTCGAATCTTTTAATCTAGGAATCGATAGCCAAAACGGTTCCATGTCCAATCTGATTTTTAGAACCTTGCTTGAGACTGCTCGTTATGGATGAATTCTCTACAATGCTTGGGAGAAGCATTAACATTAAGTAGTAGTAATTGATTAATTGATCAACCTCGACCGTGGATATATAAATTGGGGGAAGGGTTAAGCATGTAGGAGATTTTCTTGGAAAACATAACACAAACACAAAAGATTTTGCTTGGATGATCCATCCGTATAGAGTAAAAAAAAAGAAAAAAAAAACGAAGAGAAAGGAAGCTCCTACCTTTTGCAGGTTCTATACTCCCATTAACTCAAGAAAGTTGTCTTAGAATATCATATTATCAAGAGAAACATTAGAAATAGGCATTGTTAAACCTTTGATTAGAACAATGAAATGGATTATCCCAATTTAGGAAGGAGATGAATTGTGTCCTCATGATTTATAAGGCTAATTACTTAAATATACCTATGGTTTTACTAAACTAGTTAAATATATCATACTTTTCAAAATTTCTTGGCCCCCGTTTAGGTGTGTTTATTGGAAAATTAACTCCTAATAAGTGCTTATGAGTGGTGATAGGTATTTTAAAAATCATATGGTGAGTCAAGACAGGCCAGAAATGCAATAGCATTTCAAAATAAGCTGAAATTTTTTATTTCTTCAAAACGGGTTTATTATTTGAAATAAGCACTTATTGGCTTTTTTTTTCCCAAAACACATAAGTGCTTATTAAGTATGGTCCTGACCTAAAATAGGTGCTTATAAGTAAACATTCACTAAGTTTCCCAACCCAAATGGGGCGAAAGAAAAAGATAAAGATGTATTTGACTATTCATTAAGGACCCGTTTGGTTTGCGGGAATAGGGGTCTGGAATCGGAATGGGTTATTCTGATTTTAACTGTTTGATTGGGCGGAATTGGAATCCCATTCCCATTCCCATTCCTGCTGGAATGATATTCCCTGCTGCTGATTTTAATTACCATTTTCATTCCTGTCTGAACCAAACAGATTATGGGAATGGACCATTCCGATTCTGATTCTGATTCCAATTCCAACTGCAAACTAAACGGACCCTAAATTTTATAAACATGCCCTTTATTGGATAACAAGGGCCTCACTTAGATTTCAGTAAAGGTATAAATCCGGCCGTGTTACCCATGGCCTGGCACGATGGCTCATGGGCCATGTTGCGGCATGACCCATATATATTTATATATAATATATAATATACAATATATTTATTATACTATTTTATTTAATTATTGTATATATAAACAATTGTATACATAAAAAATAATATAAAATATAAAATTTATTTTTTTTTATTTTTTAAATAAATAGCTTTAGCATGGTCCACAGCCCGGCCTAATCTAAAATTTGGCCCACAAACCAGCTCGGCTGTGGCATGGCACGAGCCCGCACAGGCTTGGGAGTGCTTATTTGGGCTGGGACCATAACATGTCCCCCCTCTTCTTTCAAAACATGTCCCCCCTCTTCGTTTAACTGATTTGGTTTCTCCGTGCAAAACCTTTAACTAATTGCTTTCAAAGCATTAGCTCCATTAGCGATTGCCTTCCTTGACAGCTGAAACAGTGAAAACTAAATGAATACAATATTGAACCCAAGGCTGTGTTTGGTTGCAATGTAAATACAAATACGCACACTGCATATTTACCCTCTTTTCAGTTCATGAATGCAAATACTGTTTAGATTTTAAACCGTTTTTGCACTCATCTTGTTTGTTTGAAATTGGTGCTAAGTGTAGGCCCCATCATTAAATGCTCCAACTACCTTTTGCTCCAATGCCTTAACTTTGGTTAAAAAGTCTATTATCAAAAGAATACAAAATTGTATAAAAAAAATAGGTACAGTAATGCTCTATTTTCACAGTACAACAATGTGAGAAAATACATTTTTTATTTTTTACATGTCAAACAAATGCTCACAAATGCGAACCGTAGTATATAAATACCCCGATTTGGCATTTGTATTGCAAACAAACGGAGCTTTGGCTCAATTTGGAAAGAGTACAAATACAAATATGTATAGTGCAAATGCATATAAAATATAAGGATTTACACTCTACACATTTGTATTTGTACTCCATCCAAACTAAGCCTAAGAGATTAAATTGCTAATGAATTTACTAACATGGTGTTTGGAAGCGTGAGCGCTTTTTGGGACCAATTTTCAAGAAAAATGCCCATGCTTCCAAGATCCGTTTTTCACAAAAAAACGCTTCTGCCAAGTAAACAGTGAGCAACACTATGTTGTTTGGTAAGGTGATTTTCATCACTGTTTTTCATGTATGTGCTGACAGGTAAGCACCACATAGGATACACATTAGTCAACCGTTAGGGGAAACAGTTCATCGATGCATGAAACGCCAAATTTAGTGTTTCATGTATTAGTGGGGTCCTGATTTTCAAGGCATGCCCGATTTTTTTAATAATCAGCTGAACTAAACAATGAGATATATGGGCATTTGTTGAAACACCTATGTGGATCTGACGTGGCACCGTTTTTTTGAAAAACGGCCACAGTTCCAAACATCCCCTAAGATTAATAGTTTGGAGTTGGGTATTTGTGGGCAACTTGTTACTGGCATAACAAATGAGCATGCAGGTCTTTCCAACAGCTCCATCTCCATAATGAATTTGAAGCACTCATTCTCTCAACTTACTACAACTAGAACTAAAACAGTCTCCAACAATTTGGAAATTGGAACTTAGAAAGCTTCTTCTCTCTCTATATATTCCAATATAAAAGTTGAAATCATGAGGGAGGAAGAAAGTAGAAGATTGGGTTTGAGAGAATATTGTGTATACTTTATTGGTTTTATTTTAAAATTTTGAATAATAATGAATGGCAAATTAGATATTTCATTATTTCTATCAATGCTTATTGTCATAAAACTTGACATACTTAAAGGTATTTTACAAAGTTATAGTCCATTTTCATAACTAAACGATAGTTTAAGTAATTTATTCAAAAAATTAGAAATTACATAAAAAAGAAGAAAAAGAAGAGGAAGACACAAGAGAGAAAAGAAAAAAAAAGTAGAGAAGATGAGGGGTAAAATTGAAATCATGAAAAAAAAAAACTTAATGGTATAAATAGCCCCAAACGTTTTCTTTAACAGGTGGTTGTGTTATGTGGGGCCATCTTATTATCCAAGGGTATATATAAGTATTTTGGTCAAAGTATATTTAAGTAATTAATCCTTACAATTATCTAATTGGGTCTCTCCGGCTTCAAAATTCTCATATATGCACAGTTCACACTGCCCTTAGGCCCAAACCCAATGCACTGGGAATTCTTACCCATTAAAAGTAAATGAAAAAAAAATAAAATAAAATAATACGACTCCATTCAGAAAAAAGCCTTTGTATTGAAATTTTTACCCCAAAGTATACAAGGCTAGAATAATATTAGATTCTGTTGGTTTTTTGGTAGGTTATTTATACAGGTAAATGCACTTACTCGGGTATGTGTTTCTCAAGAAAGACTTATTGGGTAAGTGCATTTACCCATGCTCTGTTATTTTCCTTATAAATAAGGCAATGATCATTTTAATCATAAAAATCCATTATTAAAAGAGGCATTTTAGTCTCATTCAAGTGTTGGCAATTTTTCCCTCATGTGGGAAAGTTATTTATCCACCTAGGAGATGGGTATCACTTACTCGGGTAAATAGTATCTAAGAAAATAAATTTAGGAGAATGATTATTCAGTCCATCGTCAGAATTTTTAACCCCATTGTACAATTGAGGTAGATGCCAGCTTGAAATTGATGTCAATACACGGGTGGGTATTGATGTTTAGGGTGGGGGTATTTGATATTTTGAATTGTTGTTTGTTTATGATGGAATTTGGAATTCTTAATGGTCCGAATAAACTTTTTCTAATCCTTACATAAATCTGAAAAAAAAAAAACATGGGTTTTTTAGTCAATGAAACTTGGGATGAAATCCTACTTTTAATAGAAACTTGTTATCACATCAGCACCCCACAGGGCGCATCTTAACGTGCATTAGAAATATCTCTCATATTTGTCACTGGGAAATATTCCCGGTACACGACTTGAATGTGCTATGGGGTGCGCTCTATGGGTGCAGATGCGAACTCTTTGCCTTGGATGGGGACCTTGGGATCTTCTAGTTGCACCCTGTTGGCTGAAGTAATCAATCATAAATGAATATGCCAATGTGTACATGGAACCCACTCGTCCAACACTGGCGCTTAATTGTCACTTGTGATTGGTTATACTTCCCATAATATACAGTGGTTTGAGAAACAATCCGGACTTGGGGGTGTTATTGGTTTGGCCATTTAGGGGATGGGCCACCCCCATTGAGGCTACCCACTTAAAAAAAAAAAAAAGTTCTGAAATGACAGTCTCCGTAGTCCACCAAAGGACAAGAAGGGTGTCCACTAGTGAAAAAAAAGATTGATGTGATTAATTGAGGGGAAAAAAGATCAAATTTTGCTCCAATAATGGGACCAATGTCTTGATATATGGTTGGACCACCGGTTGACCTATCAGTCAACCAAAATTCTAGGTGCATTTCACCATTAAACCTCTCATCTTGAACAGTTGAACTGATGAATAGGTTGTAGGTGAGCTGTTTTTATTTATCCAATCATTAATAAAAATGATTCTTATCTAATACTTTTTTTATTTAATATGATTATATTTTCTTGTATTTTTAATTTTATTTATTTTTATAAGTTTACTATTTGATGAATCAATCTGTTTGACTCTAAGGCTATATTTGATTTGAAGAAAAAGGTAAGAAAAGGAAGGGAAAGATATCAAAACTTATACAAGGTTTGTAAATGTTTCCTTCCCTTTTCTTTCATTTCTCTATTTTTTCCTTCAAACTAAACATAACCTAATGGTTGAATCATTTATCCACCACCTAAATAAAAAATGGTAGTTCTATTTTCAAGATTGTTTAGAAAAAACACTATAGGCTCATTCATTTTTCGATAAATAAGGATTAATCAATAGGAAAATTGACCAACTTTCCCTAATTCATTTTTCGATAAGTGGGGTTGATCAATAGTCCCTAATTCATTTTTTGACAAGTGTAGGTCCCATGAAAATTTAACTTTCTCCCAAATAACGTTTTTTGACAATTTACCCCAAAAAAATCTTACTCATCTCTTGAAGTGAATAAGTTAGTTTCCCTCTGGGAAAGCTGCCAAAATTAAAGGGATAAAAAAGCGCATTTAACAAGTTTTTTGAAACACAAAGGTTTAAGAGTAAATATGACAATAGAAAAAAATTTGTGCAAGTAAATTTCAATAGAAAAAAAATATATAAATAAATACATTTACCTGAAAAATATTTACCCAAATAAGTAACTTAACAAAAAACCAACAGACTATTAAAAAATTGATGAAGAACTTTCCTTTTACTACCCTTTTATTTAGATTTTGAGGGCTATCTTATCTTTGTGCTAAGAAGAATGAAGGAAACCTTTTGCCTTTGCAGATTTTCTTGCTCATTCCTCTTCTCTTTCCACAGGATTTATCTTCTCTAAGCTCTAACTACCCCACTTCACAGAAGTTCTTCCTCATCGTCAATATTATACCAATCGGCGTGTTGCTTCTAAATTCTTTTCGTTTTACATAGAAATATTCTCTTCTTTTTCTTCTTCGTCTCTAACCGCTTACTTTACAAGCAACAATTGTTCGTATCTGCCTATTAGATACTCTCCTTTTGTCCACCAGGTTTAACTACTCCCATAAATTTTAATAGCAGGACAATCATCGATTTTAGTTTACCTTTTCACATTAACCAGAAAGCTTTATTACATAATTTGATCACATTGATTCTTCTAAAAATATCTCAAAAGCTTGACATTCAAGGAGTCAACACAATCACCGAAAAAAATGTAGTCAATGTATTCTCAAGGTTTTCTTGATTCAACTTAATAAGATAAATTATGGAGATACCAGGCTCCTCATCACCACCATCCGAGTAATAAAAAATTTGAAAAAACAAAAAGAAATAAACCTTAGATTTATCAGTCACGTGCACATCATGTGCTTTCTTGGGCGTGTTAGAAAATTGTTTATATTTTGTCTATATGATTAGGGGTATTCATAAAAAACCGAACCGAAAAACCCATCAACTGATTAATCGATTGATTCGGTTCGATTTTAATTTGAAACATTACAAAAACTGAAGGAACCAGTTCAATTTTAAATATATGTCCACGGTTCGGTTAAACCCCCTCTAGTACATTTTAACAATTGTTAAATGCATGATTTTTAAAATCAGACCGAACTGGACTGCTGGATCGAAAAAACCAAGAATAAGTCAGGTAATCAGTTCCCTAAAATCGATTTTTGGCAAAAAAAAATAAAACCGTCGATTTGATCAGCGATTTGTTGACCTGGGTGGTCAAACTATCGACCTGAACAACGATTTTTTATCCTTCTTTATTATTTTTTTTAAAGTCAGCCATTCAAACTAAACGATTGGACCATTTGACCCGGGAAGTGGTCCCCAGAACGGTTCCCTATCCGGTCTGGTTTTAAAAACCTTGGTTAAATGTAACCGAAACCATCAAATAGACCAGCCATGCACGAACCAACCAGTAAACCTTCATCCGGTTGAGTATCACAAAATTAAACCAGAAATAAATCATTGATTTTTCCAACGTTTAGCAACAGCTGGCCCAGTTGAGCTTTTCGGTCGGGTTGGACATGACTCATTATGTGGGTCCACCGTCCACATGCTGTCGTCCAGGTTCTAAAGCCTTGAAATGAAGGTAGTTTGTGTTTGTCATCACTTCACTCCACGCCCATTCATTTATAGGAGGGTTTGGGTGAAAGGCCAATATTGTTCCACCATTTAGGACACTGTGTAACAACAGAAAATTAGCAAAAAGCAAAGCCATTCCCACGTGAAGAAGTAGAGGAAGGAGCATAAACAAGAATAATTAACACTCTAATTGAAAGCAACTTTCCACTTTAAATAAAAAGCTGGATGAATTCATCCTCAGAATTTCCCTGTCCCAATCATGCTTCCCTCCCTTTAAGTAAATTATTTCATTTTAATTAACAAAAGAAACGGATAGTGGGCATTTCCTTTTAGGGCCATTCTCATTCGTTGCTCAATCGCTTTAGGAAGAGCTTCCCATTATCATTACCTCTCGCTAAAATCCTGTGCCTTGGCTCATGAGACCTCAGAAAGGCACAAGGACCAAATTATTCTAATGGTTAAGGGATCATGGATCATCACAGTATCACACCCTTTAGTTAATTCGCCTAGAAGATCATTGTTTTGTGGATATCGAATACCTTTTAGCCTGGAGTTAGGTTTAAAATGGGAATGGGATCACTCTGGTCTCTGTATTTGGGGTGTAATCCATTTCAAGTTTTCTATATTTTCCATACTTCTATTGTTGTCTTGTCAACTACTCAACTCCTTGGCCCTTGCCAGCACTCCAGCAGACCGGGTCAGGCCAGTGCCAATCGACCAAGGCCTGAATCTGAGGAGCGTGCGGTCCATGTCCTTCCTGCCCGAACAACAAGCCTTTGCCCTTTGGCCGTAGTGCGCCCCCGCCATGGAATTATCTTCGTTTGACTCCAAATGAAAGTAAGTAGACGTGATGTGCTTCCTTTGAGATTCACATATGAATAGTGTATGAACAGAATCTCACATTTGAAAAGAATGAGAGGTATATAAGAGTGGCCCATAACCCAATATCTCCCCTCGCAACAGCTCTTAAGGGAACGACAGTTCTATAGCCAATTTAATTCATTTGTTGGGTATATTAGTTGAAAAAATCGAATAAGGTAATATTCAAATTCGATTAAATATTTAAATATTTATTTGATTTTATTTTATTTTGACCAATAATTATTTTAGATAATTAATAAATATTTTATTTATTTAAAATATATAAAGTATTTATATAATTTAATTGTTATATATAAATTATATAAAGCATTTAAATATTTTATATATTATATATAAAAATTAAATAATCGATCAAATTCGACTAAATTATGTCAAATTTCAAATTTAAAAATTGGACTTTTAAATACCGTTGCTAACGGATTATTTAAACTCTGGCCGGTTTGTTTTAGAGGCTTTGGCATTGTTCATTTTCTCTAAAAGCTTTCAATTAAAAGCTTTAACGGGATCTCACTCAAGTTATCTTCCACAGTGAAGATTTCCTTTTTTTTTTTCAATCACAAAAAGAACTAGCTAGAAATTGTTAGGTTGTGTCCAGTAGTTTATCAAAAACAAAGTGCGCTCAGATAACCACCTGGTTTTTTTTGCTCACTTTCTTATCAAATCAAACCTTTCAATCGCTCTGCAAGTTTCTAGTTCTTTAAAAAGTGGGAATTTCAGCTTTCAAGTAGACATCAATAATAAATATACGGGTCTCGGTCAGACTGGCCGCCAGCCCAGGTTAGGCTTGTGCTGAAAACCAAACTTAGCTCCCCGTATCAGATTCTGGCCTACCCCAAGATAAAGCCTGGATTTAAAGCCCACCAACCATTTAGCCTGGACTCTTCTACAATTCTATTCGTCCCTACTCTCATGCTAGAAAGAGTCGCCTACTTCTATTTTTATATGGAGCTACTTGGGTCACCCTGGAATGAGTACTTAGTCCTTGCAGGAGATTCTACTTCCACAAGTCTAATACTTAAATCAGACCGCTGTTGTGTTGACAAGCATTTTGATAACCACAAGTCTACAACACCATTGTTTTCTTCTCTTTGCTTTCATCTTAAACACATTTCAGAGTTTGAGATTTCCATGAATTAATTCCTGGAATTTTTTATGCATTAATCTGTTGTCACCATGAGCTAGGCTACACCAGAAAGAACATTTGATGATCCTTCATGAAGAAGACTCGGCTGCTATACAGAAGAGAGACCTAATAAAATGAAGTTGGAAACTTTAATAGATAAACAGGAATCTCCTTATTGCATGCATGCCAAGAAGAAAAAAATTAAAAAAAAGGGAAAGTAAAAGATCTTTCTTGAGCCATTGGACTGCTATTGCCTACAGGAGCTAATATAGTGTAACAACATATCTGAAATAAAATATAAAAGCATAGCTTTCTGATCAAGTACATAGATGCTTTAAATTATGAAAGAATGGGTATCCAACAGCTCATGGTTTCCATGGTTCATACTTCCACTTGAATTATTTTTATAGTTTTTTTGAATAACATTCCCTCCCCCTACAAAGTAGAGAGTACATTCCATTTGTTTTTATAAGAACTTTCAACCATGAAATGCCCATTCCCTCTACACAGTAGCCTCTGGGCATGACTAGAAAAAATCCAAGAGGCTCATTTGATACACACCCTGATTCACTGTTCTTTGAATTATTGTTGTTCATTGCTTGACCCCTACTATAAACATTTTGAGCTAGAAAGTAGGGCAAGGATAAGATAATGAAGCAATCACACTTAACAGTTTGGATTAAAGCCCTTTGATTAAACCTCCCATTAGAGATTTGATCATTATCTAATGCTAAAAATGTCATGAACTGCCTAAGAAAAAAACCACTTGCCTTCAGAGCATATATATCCATATTATGAACAATTTTGCACGATATTTACAGTACAACAACACCAAATCTTAACATAGTTTTGAGTATAATCAATTCAAGGTAGAAATATGTTTAATCATGTTAAAAGGAGGATTGGACCAAAAAGGCAAGAGGGCACTTCTCCATCATTTTGACAAATATTAAAATGTGTGTGTGTGTGTTGGGGAGGGGGGGGGGGGGGTATGTGATAATAATTGTGATGATCTCTGCATTCAAACTTGCTTTCATCCATATTTTTTTAAGATTCTTCTCTCCACTTCCAAAGTTAGCTAAGCACTTGAGAATATTAAAATATTTCAGGAAGAAAGTTAAAAATAAGCAAAATGGAGCCTCAGGGACCGTTAACCAGCCGGCGCCAATATTCGTTATTCCACTTAAAAGTTAGAACTTTCCCACTCTTCCAGACTGCAAACTAATACACAAATGCTCATTTTTTGAACACAACTCCTCTCTCTCTCTCTCTCTCTCTCTCTCTCTTGTCCCTATATCAGACACTGCTAGCGAAAATATAATCCCCTTTTTTCTACCCCCTTCCTTTCTCTGTGACTGTGAGAAAGTACCGAGCTTTGGGATCGATAGACTGATCGGTCTATCACCGCTTCCTCCGATGGAAAATGGTTTTGCTTCTCCTCGAGGTGATGCCTTTCCAGCCGGGCTTCGTGTTCTCGTCGTCGATGATGATCCAACTTGGCTCAAAATTCTCGAAAAGATGCTTAAAAAGTGTTCTTACGAAGGTAATTTACACAAGAAGTATCAGTCCCTGTTTTTTGTATGTTGTATGTTGCCGACCAAAAGTTGTGTAACTTGTCTTCTATTTCTGAGTGATGTCTTTTATTTCTATTCCATAGTTAGGTTCTTTTGTACACTAGATCTGGGAACACGGTACGAGCAAATTATGTGACCTTTTGTTGCTGAAGATTATTTCCAAGGTGGGGTTATCTGATGTTGCTGCCTGTTAGAGTAAAACTTCTAAAAGCATTCATGGCTTAGGATTTCAAGTTCTGTAACTTGTCTCCTCTAGAACGCGATGTCTTTTATTGAACAGAGATGCAACTTGAAATGAATGAACTGTTACAGGATTAAACGTTTAGGCAGCATTCATGTTTGTTTATTTGTGTGTAAGATGGTAATCATTTTGACATCTAGAAAACTTTGTGGAGGATAACAAGAAACGGAAAGTATGCTTAAATTAGTTCCAAGAAAGGATATTAAAAGAATTTTATGGTTGTGGTAAGGAGCATATTAGTCGGGGTAAATCATGCTTAATTCGCTCCAAGGATATGAAATTGTTCTTTCTTGTCTTTGTGCAGTTGTTTTGTTAATTGTCAATGTAATCAGATAAATTTTCGTTCTATTTCAGAGATTCTTGAAAAAACCTAAGATATTTCACTTAATTATTACACGAGCAAGATGTAGCATCATATAGCATAGGACATAAAAGAACTAGCAGAACTTGTGAGCTGTAAATTTCCCATGGTGGAACCTTAGTATTACATAATTTTGTATTACTACTCTAAGTAGGAAACTAGGAATGATTTACCTGACTAGAGCCTGTCAAATTTTAGGAAAAGGTGGAATTTCAAGCCATCTCTAGTGAGTTTCCTTCCCCTTGTTGACACCATTCATATTAACCAGGATTTCTGACTAGGGAGCAGTTTCTGGTTTGAGCTAAGTTTGCCTATAGCTTCTATGGTGGTCTGAATTTGAGAGGCTTGTTAATTACCAGGTGCAAGATTTTTGTCATTTAAGTTGTGAATGATGTAAATGTGATTGTTCCAGTTCTCAAGCATTCATTTGCTAATTCCCTGTTCAGAAAACAGTAAATTTGTTGGGAGTGCAAAGTTACAAGCCTACAAATACTTGAGTCTCATGTTGTAACACAAAGAAGTAGGCAAAGTGTAATTGTGAGGTTGATGCCTAGGATCTAAATGACTGCCAACTCTTATAATGTTCTTGCTGAACAGATGAGCATAACTAAGGAAAGATCAATAAGTGATCAATTCCCTCTGTACTTTCATACATGTATCTAAGTTCCCTTGTCCTTTTCACTTTAACAAAAGAAATTCTAGTAAAATTGCTTGTTAAACTAGTGAATGGAAAAGCATAGTTGAAACCTGACCACAACTCTTAGCTAAAGTCATTATTCATTCTTTTGCAAGCATCATGGTGGCATCACAGAGGGACACTTTAAAGGGTACTTTCGCATAAGTTAATTGGATGAACATTTCGAGGATGAGTGCTACAAGGATTTGGGAGAGTCCAGTTTAAGAGTTTCGTTTTGGAGGCATTAAATAAAAAAAAAAAAAAGTGAAAAAACACCAGTTACTTCTAAGTCATGGGAAGAATCTAGGGTAACTGTTATAAAAATTCTCAACCATTCAGGAATGGAATAAGAATGGGAAATGTATTTTTAAAAATGAATTCTGAGAAGTTGCAACTGTCGCAATTTAATTTTGATGTGGAATGATAAATATCCTGGAAAATATGATGGCAATTGTGTCCTCGATCCAAGTAGGGTGGATTTGCTTTTTTTCCCTCAGGACATGAATATTTCTTAGAGAAATATATCCAATTTATTAGTAGGATACCTTTTTATTTTTCTTTTTTTTTTCAAAATACTTGCATGTTGTGCTCCCTTCCTCACCATCATCACAACAATGTGCTTCTATGACATTTTTGCAATATTTGTTGCTTTTGCCTGCTGCAGTGACCACATGTGGTTTAGCAAGAGATGCACTAGACATGCTTCGTGAAAGAAAAGATAGATTTGACATTGTAATTAATGATGTTAATATGCCTGATATGGATGGTTTCAAGCTTCTTGAACATGTTGGACTCGAGATGGATCTACCTGTTATCAGTCAGTTCTCTTTCTTGCAGGGTGCTTTCTTTTCTTTTCTTTTGACTATATTATCTTATCAAATTAAGCCTTAATTTGTGACTATACATATTCTATGAATCTGTACAGTGATGTCCGTTGATGGGGAAACAAGCAGGGTGATGAAAGGGGTTCAACATGGAGCATGTGATTATCTACTTAAGCCTGTACGCATGAAAGAACTTCGAAATATATGGCAACATGTTTTTAGAAAGAAAATTCATGAGGTGAGAGAAATTGAAAACCATGATGATGTTCAATTAATAAGAGGTGGATCAGAAGAATTTGAAGATGGACAGTTACTAAGTGGAGGCGATTTGACTTCACCAAAGAAAAGGAAAGATACGGAAAATAAAGAGCATGAGGACCAAGAATTCAATGATCCTTCTGCTGTGAAGAAGGCTAGAGTAGTTTGGTCTGTGGATCTTCATCAGAAATTTGTTGATGCCGTAGATCAGATAGGATTTGATAGTAAGTTCTATCAAGGCTTTCTTTCAAAATTATAATTTAATAGAAATGAATGATATGGAGCGGTTTGGTCAATTTCATTTCAGAACTAATGATATTTTGCTTCTGATATGTTTATTACTCCAGCAGTCATCCTACAATGCCTATGCAGATATATGATGTATAGTTTCTTTTGGCAGAAGTTGGACCCAAGAAAATACTAGACTTGATGAAGGTTCCTTGGTTGACCAGAGAAAATGTTGCTAGCCACCTACAGGTATATATTTCTCAATAAATCTTCTCCCAGGAATGGCATTTAAGGTGTCCTGAGCCATGCTTAAATTATGAGCAGTCTGTTAATATAGCTGCCAAGCAATCTTGTGGTTTCAATAATCTTAACCATTGTTTTTTTTTTTTGAAATAGTAGAAATTCTTCTGATTCTCCATTTGGTCTTTTAGATTCTGTTCCATCCTTGCTATTAAAATTTCTGAGCATACTAGAAGAACTTGCTGTCTCGTATTTTTGTGTTCCCTATCTAATAATATAGCTTATAATTGCTTATCCTTTTCTGCAGAAGTTATGAATTTTCCTTTTAGCTTCAAGATTGAAATTTACTGTCTATAAATAAGCTCCCTATGTTTCCATCGACTATGCCTTCATTTAGCCTGATATGGTAAATGTAAGAGTGAGAAGCACATGCTTCCAATAAAAATTAACCTTTCAATGATTTCAACAAGGATATTCCATGCTAAATCCTAAGTATACCTCTATTTTATTCTGTATGACCACGAAATATATTATTATGAACTATACACAAGAGATATATTGTAGAAATATCACTAACTGATTTTAGTTAGGATTCATGGGAAGGGGTTCTCATTTGCTCATAAGCAAATTTGTCAGGTGATATATCAATCATTTGAACTTTGTCTAAAGAATTCTCTTCAGCCTCAGTTTTCCATATCCTTCATGATGGAAACAAGGAGGCTCATCAGTTGGTCAGGACATGGCCTTTCCCTCTCTCACTCCTTCATGTGGACTATAATTCCTTCTTCTTTCTTGCAATCTATCATTGACTCTGATATGTAACCCAGGTTTTCTGTCGAATGATGCTTAGCTTTGTCCTTCAAAAAAGAAGAAAAAAAACCTTTGCCTAAAGATTGTTATATCCTACCAAGCATGAGGTCATTATGTAAAAACCTAACCTAGGAAGCAATAGTTAATAACTGATGATACTTTGGCTTAATCTACGAACTGTTTTTCAGAGAAGTGCTTATAATTTGCTTACAAGCTACATGCTGACAAGAGGGCATGGAGCCCACGCTAAGTTAAAAGATAGATGTAATGGAAACAAAGAACACAACAAAATAAAAATTAAAAAGAAAATCATTCCAGCATGGTAGTATTCTTCCATTTGTTCCAAGGTTCAAAATATTGATACGTCGGTAGTGGCATATCGGGCAGTATCAATAGCTTTTTTATTTTTTTTAGTTTTTTTTTCTAATCTGGTTCAGAGGGGCCGGTTTAAGGTCCACCCTCTGAACCGGTCGAGAACCCAAAACACCTCCCTGTAGGGGCATATTGGGAAGTCCCCGTTATGATACGTATCAGACGATACGGCCCGATACGTATCGATACTTTGAACCTTGATTCGTCCAAACCTATAAGTGTCAACCACGTAGATGGTTCATCATAAGAAAATTGCAATTGCAAGACTGGATAACAAACACTAGTCAACACTCCACATGATATCTTTATGTAGACTGTATGCTATTTTGGTTTCAGAAACCTCGTGGCAATCAATAATGTTTTCTTTTGAGTGATAGTGTCAATAATTAGGGAAAATCTATGGTATGGGAAGAGTTTTGACCAATCAAAACCCACCCATGAATTTTGATAAATAACACCTTATTGGCTACCACGTTTATGATTCCAATTGACTGATCAGAGGATTTTCAGATATCATATCTTTTCCATATCATAATCGGACCCCAATAATTAATAATGGCATCATAGTGATATAGTATAACTATCAGAGGTTGAGCATATTCGTTTTATTTTTGAATCTGGCATAATATATTTATTTTCTTTATTATTCTCATCAGACACAAATATCATAGCTTTATCTAGGAAAAATTGGGAACAAGTAGTGGGAAATTTGCACGCCTAATATCCTAGATTCTTGCATATAAGGGGAAATCTGACTTTGAAAAACATATTTGTTGTGCAGAAATACCGTCTATACTTGAGTAGGTTGCAAAAACAAAACCAACCAAAAAGTTCTTTTTGTGGGACAAAACAGTCAGATTTCACTTCAAAAGATCCTACTGGAAGCTTTGGCATTCAGAACTCGATTATAATGCGCCAAAACAGTGCAGGCAACAGCAGTTTTGGATATTGCGGCAATAAAATTCTTGTCCAAGATGTGGGCTCAGAAATCTATGAAAGTGACTTGAAAGGTGTCATTTCTTTCTTACCAGTCACAGAACCTAAGAAAGCTTTGGCTGCTGATGCTTCTATTCTTCAGAAGTCTAGTAATGGTTCTGGAATAGGCCCAACTCATTCTTTTGGGTCACTGGGGCCAGATGTCAAGTATAACATTCAATCACCAAACTGTTGGAATGGAGAGATTCCAGTGATGCAGTTTGCACAACCAAAACAAGAACAGGACCCGTATCGGGTTCTGGAGGATAGCTATGCACCTCTGCCACCATCGGGTGGTCCACGGGATCAAATCCAAGCTAATGGCCTACAACCAGCTCTATCTATTAATCCCAGAACTTCTGTTACAGAAAACAGTAAAGCCATCACTACTGAAATTGAGCCCTTGTGTACTGAATACGGAAGCAACCATGCTGGAGATATATCTCGAAAGAGACAGAGAATTGACTCGTTTTCTGTTGGAGGTGATACAGATGTAGCAAATGCCCGAGCCTTTGGCTACATGTCCACCAGTAATGGGTCACCACCTATGAAAAATCATAGCTTTGATCAGATTTACATAAATAACTGGGATTCTCCCCAACCAAATATAATTCCAGAAGGTGGATCAATTTTGATATCTCCCCACGAAGACTTGGAAATCCATTCACTTCAAGGATATGGTTACACTGAGAACGTTGGCTTCAACAACACGGAGTTTTTGACCTTTGAACATCCAGTTCCAATTACTGAGCCCTCAAATCACTTGATTGATGGATTGAGGTTTAATTATGATTATCCTTGTGACTCAATGGAGTACCCCTTAATAGACCGAAGCCTGTTCATAGCATGACTCCACTGTAGTGGAGTTTATCCTTAAAGATAAAAGTCACAGAGATCTTCTTCCAGGTTAGTCCGTCTTCAAGCAAAGTGCTTGTACTGGATGTAATAGGATGTGCCAAGGCAATTATTATTGACTGCATTTGGACAGGGATGCCAAAATTTGTACAATAGATGGAAGCAGTATAATCTTTACCTATGGTAAACAACAGATAATTATATCAGATGTGCTGCTTCAACTGCAAGTTTTGAAAGATGAAAGCAATTTTTGTTTTGATGATGTGCTTATTTTCATGCACACACTGACGCAAATGTGCGCCCACACACACAGAGTATAACCAACATAGGCCCGCTGTAGATTCTGTTGAATTTTAGTTTTTTACAGGAGCAATGCTAGTGAATGGCCTCATCATTCATGGAGCCTTTAAATCTCAAATGAGCAAAACATAAATACTGTCTATTTACAAACTCCATGAGGAGCATTTGCCTTTTTGCCAATAAAGGGTTCAGGTTTCCCATGTTAGTTCTAAGTTCTAACATCACAAGGTTGTGGAAGGCTCTCTTAATATATAATTCCTGATGACGAACATATCCTATGCTTTATACCCATTTTTGGTCTGGGCTCGGTGGAGTTGCTTCCCAAATTAAGCAATATTATTATGTCTACAAAGTACAAACTATTAAAATAATGAACCTTTTATCTGATTTCAAGAAAAAAAAAGGTATTCACATTTTGATGCTGACCCATTTCTTCTATATGTACTTGTAAAGCACTCAAAGACATTTTGAGATTGGAATTATTTATAGGTAACAAGCCAAATACATGATATCTCTGAGCTTTCTTTTAGTTCATCTCAAGAACACCATGAGTCTTGACCCAAAAAAAAATTCTAATATAATACATTCCATTAAGAAACAAATAGAAAGGAAGAGCCAAGACAAAACTCACTTCAAATTGATGGAGAAAGCAACTAATATAGATTTTGAATTTCCATTGGTAACCTCCACCATGATAATAATCCACTCTGGCAGCTACTGTATTGAACTTAAATCTCCTAAACAGTAGCTTAACAAATGTTACCATTAGAGATTAACGCTCTTCAATTGTGCTCCTTTTTTATGGATCTCTTCTATGGTGCTTTTCTGCTCACCACAAATCAATAATGCTCTTCTTGTCCCAAATCAATCAATGCATCAAAACTTCCTCTTACTAGTCAATGCTGGATATTTGGAGAAGCATTCTCATGGGTATTCTTCTTAGGTAGTGAACTAACAGAACGAGCTAGGGATCGGGTGCTCTTTCCCTTAAAGTAATTGGTGTTATCATTCTTGACTGGAGGCCTTCGAGGAGGGATAGAACTCATCTCCTGGACTGCATCAGAGTTTGGCTTCCTTCCAAGCTTTGGTGATCGAGGGCGTGTCAACGGAATCTGGAATGCATAGTTGATAGTAACAAAATGACAATTTTTGGATTAGCATGTAAGCAGGTCTAAAAATTAAGATTGCCGTAAGATGTAATATTTTCATTGAGGATCAACTTAAAGCTTTCAAGGAGAAGACATCTATGGACACCCAAAGATGAAGTAAAAAACTACACATGTACACAGATATCAACACGGAGCAAGCATGGCAAAGCACATTTACTTGACAGAGTAAGAACTAAGATGCACAACTTAGACTTAGAGAATGAACTTTGTCAAACCTGATAACTCTCTTCCAAATGGCAACAAAAACACTCAACTGAAATCCTTTCTCAAAGTATCTACTATAGTTGTAGACATACTTAAAAGGCAAGATGATTATTAATTAACAAGGCCAGGTAGTATGTTGTAAGATAGACAGAGATACCTTCTTTATCTGACACTTTGGTAGTTCTGTCTCCCGACGAAAATCTGGCATTGGTTTGGCCTTGAAGCTGAGGCTCTGGTGCAGCTTTCTAAGTTCTGTTTCAGCTTTTTCCTGTAAAAAAAGAACGAAATTAGTTTCTCTGAATTAGGTTGCAGGTATGAATGACATTGATACGTTAAAGAAGAAAGAAAGAAAGATAGATCTAGATAATCATATATGATTCGACCAAGTTACCAAACCATAAAGAAACTTCGGAAAACTCAGATCAGCAAGGCACTTTTAAAACATGTAGGAAGGCTCAGTGACTCAACCAAGTTACCAGAAAGCTGCATTTCATTTATTCCAGCTAAGGCTGCAACTTGGGCTAGGTTGGCCCAAACCCAACCCGAAAAGGTTGGGTCGGGTCGGGTTGATGCTCGGGTTAGGGTTGAAATTCATGAACCCGACTTTACTTCGAGTTGGGTTAGGGTTGCCTTAGGCAACCCGACCCAACTCAAACCCGACTCTATAGTACATGTCATATATAAATATATGTTATATGTAATATATAACATACATTGATTTGTTTAGATGCATGATATTTGTATAGCCCCCACCACATAATATATAAATATATGTTATATGTCATGTATTTCTTTTTAGATAATCACTTCACTCAATCCTAATCAGAAAGACTAAAACCTTAATAACATTATTTTATGTTTTTTGAAAATTTTATCTTCATCTTCTCTCTCTGTTGTTTGCCGCTCATAAAAGATCTATCATAAGTCATAACTCATAATAAACTATAGTCATTTCTAACACTTGTTTTTCTGAATTTTGTACCAAAAGAACAAAAAAAAAAAAACGTCAACAAACAAATACTAATGAAACATAGGGTTAACATATATATGTAATGAAAGTTGAGTTAAGATCTAAAATCGAGAAATTCTATGAAGTTTTAAGGGATGGAAAGAAGGTTGGGTTGGGTTAGGGTTGAAGGAATTTAGTTAGGGTTAGGGTTGGGTTGGTCGGGTTGGGTTAGGGTTGGGGGTTTAGAACATAGGGTTGGGCTAGGGTTGGCCTCAACCCAACCTACCCGGCCCGACTTGCAGCCCTAATTCCAGCTATGATACCCAGACACCATATTTTGGCATAGACACTGATACAGGAAATGGGGATATGACTCTCCATTTCCCAAAATCACAGAAATGAATAATTATGTCATGGTCATGCATCTATATTTAGTTTTTACAGCCCAAGTATCATTTCTGAAAATTTGTCTTATAATGTGTAAAGATTAGTATGTTTTGTTAAAAACACATCATATTACATATTTTAAAAGTGTTAATGCTAAGAGTATATCTAGAAGTTCAAAGGTAGTATCTGGTGTCGTATTGGGTATGAATCACATCCATCACCAGAACTCTAGATAAGTAAAGGTATCCAGGCAAATGTCAAGCAACAAAGTGTAGGCAGCCCCAAGCCAACCATTATCAAAGCTAATATTAAGTCTTGCCAAGCAGAGGGGAAAAAACACTTGGATCTTGTTTGAAGCTGCACCTTTTGTGCCTCATTGGCATTGAATCTCTCCTCCAACTTCTGAGAAACCAAATTATCAGGAAGTAAGAAAGCAAAATTAAACAAATGTATCTAAAACAATTTTATTACATTTAATGCAATAATCAATTAAAAAGAGCTAATGAATTAGGCCTTGCCTCCTTCCTTTTTGCAGCTCTTTCATCACTCCTTAAGGTAAAAGGAGAAGATACAATTGAGGGCCGTCTTATGTTCCCAGAGGCCCTCAAAGATTTTGAATGGCTGCCAAGCAAATAGTTGCCAGAGTAATCAGAAATGTTATTAAGGAAATGCAATATAATCATAGTAATAAGTCATTTTTTTCTACTTTTCTTTTTTGTGTTTTTTTTTCTTCCTTTCATTTGTCTTTTTTTTCTTTTTTTCTTTTTTTCTTTTTTTTTTTTGGGGGGGGGGGGGGGGGGGGGTAGTGGGACCAACCTAGGCATCCTCTTAGGCCACATCCACCTAGTTGGACACTCACAAATCTGATTTTTTGCGATGTATTAGAATATGCACAATAATATGACAAAATCCCAGAGAAGCTCTATAACAGATGGTTATCATCATCTAATTGGACATGGTTTCATTTAGAAAACCTCTTCCGTGCATCCCATCCTGCCACATGAAGGGAAGCAAAGCAAGAGGAGGGGGTTGAGTGCGTGTGTTCGTGTGCACGCTAAAATGCAAACTAAACATTCTTATCTGCAATAAATTATTCATGTTTCCTAGCATGTAAAATAATATTTTTTACTTGAAAATTTATCCTGCAACATCATTATGTCAAGGCATTAACTTTCTATGGAGGTAAAGCAAATGGGGTTTTCATTTTTTTTGGGATTAACGTAGTCCCATGCAGATACGCAGGTCATTTCTGGAGTTATATTACTCTGGCTTAGACAAACAAGAACAATGTGATAGTGTGATAGAAGAACTTACCCAACAGGGAGGGATTCTGTAAGTGCGTTAGCTTTTCTGGCTGTAGAGACAATATGATCTATTGCTCTTTTACTCCTGTAAATATAAACAATCAAGATTAACATTAAAGTAATAAATTTCTTAATCCGTTAATCATGTATTGCAATTGGCATTGGCACAACTTGAGAAACTATCTTTTGGAGGCATACTTACAGAATTGTGTGAAATGTAATACCTTTTATTTTCTAATTCAGAGGTTGTTGAAGAAACTTTTGGTAGCCCATTTGTAGAAGCCTGTGGTTTGAAAAGAAGCTATTAGTGTGCATGACAACTTTTGACTACAAAATATATATAAATGCATTGAAAGTGAGTTTGGAATAAGCACCCTAGTTGGAGTACTTAGAGGAACTGAGCGGTGTTTAGCTGTTTTTGATGAATTTCCTGTCAATCTTGAATTTCCTATCATTTGGGGAACTGGAGAAGACTTTTTAATTTCACCGGCAGGAGATGGGGCCAAATTGATTGACATATGAAGTGATTTTGGAGTTGATCGCTTCTTATCTACCAAGTCTCTTGCAGAGTTCTTACTGTTTGGAGTGGTGCTAATCTCCTTTCTTGAATGCACAGGAGTTATATATTTCAAAGGGGGAGATGGAACCTTAGATGCTTTACTGATAAATGATGATTTTGAGGAAGAAAAACTGGGTTTCTTCTTGGTTTCTGAAGATAATGTCTGCTGACTAACGGTGGAAATCTCCTGGAACATCTAAGAGAAATGAGTTGTTGCAACAAAATCTAGATCATAGTGTTAAGAAAAATAATCACGAAAGGAAAGCGAATAAACACTACTACCTCTACAGGTGACTTGTCCACTTGAATGGTTTTACTAGTCTCTACCTCAGTGATTTCATTGTGGTTGACAGCATCTCCAAGTTTATTTGTTGAACTGACAACCATCTGATTCTCCTCAACAGCCTGGTCTTCTATTACTTTATCTACTAGTTCCTCGTTAGAAGTTTCCAGCTCACCTCTTTCAACAATAGAATTGCATCCATTTGGATCAATGGTGGAATCTTTGTCACTATTGGGACCGTCAACTTCCTGTGGCTCATCATGGGCCATATGGCTATTAGATCTTGCCAGTTCTGTATCCAGAGCCGCAATTTGTTGATTTCCATCCTCAGTATCTGGTTGGGGAATGTTGTTAGCTGTAGCATTTGCCTGCTCAAGCAATGCGGTTTCCTTCTTGGCAGCGATTCTCTTATAACGGGCTTCAAAATACGCCCTCTTCTGAGCTACGGAACCAGGCTTAGAGTATTTCTCCACCTCTTCTAAGTACCGGTTGTGAGAGAACGATGACCATTTCTCCCAATCCAAGGACTCTGACATGAACCTTCCGAACGAGATTGATTCTCCAAGCGCATATATGGGGTTCCCCTGTAAACATAGAACATTTCACTGGTTCACGGAAAAGCATGCATTGCCAGCTGCAAATAAGATCAACCTCGAAAAAAATACATGTACCGAACAAAGTCCCGACGATCATGGTGTTTTGTGGGAAAAGTAAAGAAGCAAGAGACGCTGGTACTATTTATTTAAGCTTTCAAGTTAAAGAGATAATAAAAAATGCAGAGACTAAACATGAGATGACGCACGGAGCACAAATGCAAAGCATACTCATCAATGAAAAATCAAAAACTTCAGTAAATCAAGAAACCACTCAACAGAACCGTGAAAGTTAAACCAAAGAGAAATGGGTCTTTGAAGAAGGTGGTTTGTTATAACGATAACCCACGAGGAACCCATTAACAAAAACTTGAAAATGCAAAAAGAAATGAAATGGGTCTCTTAGCCCCTGGCTGTTACCTGTTTGGCTTCATTGGAAGAGGTGTTAGTCGCGTGAGAGAAGGATTGCATGAGACAAGCTGATTCCCCCATGGTTTAGCAGAATGGAATTCAGAATCTTTGTGTAAACTCTTCTCCTTCTCTTCTTCTTCTTCTTCTTCTTCTTCTTCTTCTCTGCTCTTCCTTGGAAAGTAATGACCCTAAAGAACACTCACTTTAATTTGAATCGCAAGTTATGGGTCCATGTTGTTGCCAGGGTAGACCAGGAAGTGGAAGGATATTCGGACGACTTCGGGAAGAGAGAGAGAGAATGGTGAGAAGTGCAAAAAAAGAAAAGAAAAACCCTCTTGGCTCTTGTGGGGGCGTTCATTGGTCATTGGTGTTAATATCACTGAAATTTGAGAGCACACCTGGTAGGATTGAAAACTGAAAAGCTCTCCATCTCCAATATTTGGTTTCATTCATGCTTGGTTGGTATAGCCGTATAGGTCCCACCATTCCATCCATGCGAATGCGAATGCGAATGCGAATGCGATGAAGTTAACGTCTATCTTTTGCTAGTTTTGCTTTACGCATTCAAAATCGAGGGAGACAGAGACGACAAATGGAGACAGTAGACATCATCTGATCATCTCTCTCTTCTTCGATATAAAATAATAAAATATAGCTGGGGCTGGCTAATTTGAATTCGAAAAGATAACGAAATTACAAGAATAGGTCTTTAAAAAGCATAAGCATGCTCTGATTATGGATTTTTATAACGTTAGTAATAGTAAATAGTAATAGAATGTAAGCTAATCAGACGGACGAAAGAAAGAGAAAAGTAAATCCAGCCAAAATAAGTATAAGGTTAATTTTGTAATTTTATTTTCTTTTGAAAAAACAAAATAACAAAACTGTCCTTTACCTCTTTCCATTTTCCAATGTAGAGATCAACCGAGTCATAATACCAATTGTGACCCATTAAAATGATTTAATTTTTAAATTTAAAACCCTGGTTTCCTCTTTCCACGTGTTCTGCACGTGATACCCATTAGTACCAAGTACCAGGTTCTTAATGGTGAAAAGCAAAACCGAAAAAGGAGGAGAGCTTTGTTTTCATCAAAAGATAAAAGATTCGAGTGTGAAGCGATGAAACCCAACGTTTTAAAAAACGACCCAGAAACGAACCGTTCTGGCCACTGGTTTATGGGTCGATAGTTCGATCATCCGGTTTGAATGGATGGCTCGTTCTGACAGAAAAATTAAAAAAATAAAAAGCAGTCAAAACTGTTGAACGGGTTGACGGTTTAATTGCTTGGGTCAACAGTTTGTTGACTTTTCAACGATTTTTGACCAAATACTAGATTTGGGATAAAATAGAACCGGTTGCTTGGATGGTTTCTGGGCCAAACGGTCTGACCATCTGAATCAACAGCGGTTCCAAAGTGTTGATGAAGCCAAGGTTGGATTCAGTCCTCCCAAAACCGTGCCTCACACCCTCTTCACAGAATCACAGCCACTTGCAATTATGTATGAGGAATATCTCCCTGATTATAGGTTTTTATTTATAGGGAGATATTTGCAATTCACAAATGCAAGTGACCGTAAAAACAGTGTGAATATGGTCCTACATAACTGAGTTTATGTTTAGGAGTGTTTAAAAATAAGTGCTTATTTAAAATAAATATTTATTTAAGGAGAGATTATATCATTAAGCATTTATTGGTATTTGTTAAATAATTCCGAAATAAGTATTTATTTTAAAAATAAAGACATTTTTTAAACTCAAATTTCCAATTGTTTTAGGTGCTTATATAATAAATACTTATTCAAATTTTTCTCCCAAAATTGTCGGAATAAATTTAATTTTTGCCTTCTGTGATGGCCCAACGAGCTTAATTGATGAATCCATTTAGAGATCTGACGGCTCCTTCTTTTTCGTTTTTTTTTTATTTAGATTTGAACTTTTTCCTTGTATAAAAAGGCAACCAAAATTACTTCTGGACTCCGGTTATAAACCGTTGGAACCATCATTATCAAATATTCAAATATGAATGAAACAACAACGATAATGAACCATCATTATCGTTTAGAGAGAGAGAGGGAGAGAAGTGAGAAGGGGCATCTATCGTCTATGTTTGTTGGGATGGAGATGGAGCAGATGGTGGTAGGGATGTGGAAAACTGAACCACCAGTTAGTTGCAACATCAGCGTTAACAGAATGCTGCTGCTCAACAGTTGGACACCGGACAATACAATAATGGACACACACACACCCCTTTTCTTGTTATTTCTCTCTCGTTTGCAGTTGCTGTACGTTTTTCGAGTTTACTACACGTGAATTGCACGTGACTGACAAATTTAATAGACCGAATAGCATTGATACCACCTGTTTTGTGCTAAGAATGTAAACATCCAAACCGGGAATCAAAATATTCTGGGGCCCCCATGCATTGTAATTCATTCCATCCTTCAATCCTTCATCCATCCAAGCCATTTGGGAGGACAGGACTCTCTCATGAAAGGCTCCTGATTTTGCAAGGTGGGCCTGGCACAAAATAGCCGAGAATTTAATGTTTGGTGAAAACTGAAAAATCTAGAAAGCCCAAATGTATTTTCATTGAGCCAAGAAATTGCCTTTCTGATGAAACTGATTTTAGTAGCTTCCTCAAAGCCTCTCAATAAAAGCAGTTCAATCAAAGCTGAAGCGAGGCTTTACACTTTACAGACTGCAATCCGAACTGTAAAGTGTAAATTCCTCTGTTCAAAATAACTTAAACGAACGAACAAAAAAAATAAAACTAAAATTCTGCAATTGCATCTATCTACTTGCGTTGCTTGTCGATTCGCCCACTCCATTCATTCCAGCCTCCACAGCTTGACCCGTTGCGCAGCAACTGGATGGGCAAGTACCACCCGTCGACCGAACATAAAACAGGCATCGTGTGATCACTAAGGCTATGTTTGGATTGCTAGAAAGAGAAAGAGAGAGAGAGAGGAGGAAAAAAAAGAAAGTTGAGGAAAATTTCTTAGGAAATTTCACAAAAATCCTCAACTTTTTTGCTTCTGTTATTTTCTATCAAATCAAACACAGCTTTAGGAAATAAAAAGCTAAGTAAAAGAAAACGATATAATGACTAATCTTAATTTTTCCCCACAATTATCAATTAGAATTGTTGCATCCTACCAAATAACACAACTAATTTATAAATAATAATCCAACAATTAAAATGCTTTTTTTGAGACGTTACCGTCCAGGGCTTATCATCTAGAAGGGTCCCAACCTCCAAACAATCAATTAACTACCAGTTAATGGACTAATCAGACCTGAATAACATACAATAATTTGGTAAAGGGAGGATTCCGTACTCAAAATTCAATCCTACTCGGGGAGTGGTCAGTGTGCCTCAAACACTTTCTCTGCTATCTGTTTTTCATTTGACAAAATAATAATAATAATAACACATTATTATTGTCTGCTATGTACCATACCAGCAACCCTTCAAACGCAGCTCAGCAGTCCGTATGGCGTTGTTCTGTTAAATACAAGCTCAAAGTTTACAGTGAACATACTGCTTTAAGGTTTTGACTAATGAAAAGCTCTGCAAAAAATACTTGTTTTGTCTAGCCATCTAACTCCACAGGGCCAATTCCTGCACCTCATGTGTTGCTAGTGGTTTGATCCTGATACATATTCGTTTTTCATTTAATGCAGCTCTGACTTGCATTGCCTAATAGAAAAATATTGCAATGGATGAAGGTCATGATCAGATATATTGCCAGCCATGATACTCCATGCAACAGACAGTTCATATGATGCCACTTTCTCTTGGAGCCTATGGGAGAAGAATAATGGCACAGTCCCCAATACAATCCCCAACTGTGCAGAACAAGGCTGTGTAAGAGTCCATTCCTTAGGAGCTACCTTTGTCCAGTTTGATGCTTGTTTTTCTTGTTGCCTCTCTTTCTGGAACTAGTCTCCCCTGCTTCTTCTTCAGCCTTCTGTTCTGCCTCTAATATGGACAACTGCAGTTTTGTATATATAAAGAATAATAGCACATTATCAGCCCGAGGGTGGAGGAGGTAAGGAATGAATTCCATTAACATACATGGCATTTCGGCAGAAGCCTTCAGTGCCATTACAAGATTTAAGTGGAGGATCACCTCATCAAGGATCGGTTTGAGCTCCCTGTATCGAGCTTCAGCAAGATCAAATCCATCTTTACGAAGCTCCTAAAATTTCCAACATAATCAAAATCAGTGCCATGGTGTGTGCACAGAAAACAGTTGTTAAAAAGATCCTTTTTTTATGAGAAAAAGTTGCAAAGGTCAAATCCATATGCTGTAACATCTACAATTATCATCTTTTCCTATATACTTAAAACATGATGCCAATGGAAAAGCAAATATTCGATGGCCTTTTCCAGGATGCTTTCCTTGTTCACTTTTGAACAGCAAGGATGTGATTAAATTCTGTTGTATAGTAACAAAATTTGGGAGTTGGTACATGCATCCTTGCTCAATATTAATCCTGTCAAAATACATTAAGTGTTTTGCACCATAAACACAGATTGCACAAAAAAAGAACTTACATGTCTAAATGCACATCAACCCAGTGGCTTATATTCTTACCAAAACATTGACAAATAACAGATGCTCTTCCACTGATACTTTCATTGTTTATGGTTATAGAGCATAATTTGTTAATAGAATTTTTAGTGCATCAATTGAACACTTTTACATATCTAGATGGTCCCAACTGCTCTACTGATTCGTTTTATAGGTCATATCATTTATCCACAGCTGGAGAAACAGCAGTATGATGCCTATATTTAAGAAAAAAGGTGATATACAATGTTGTAATAATTATTGGGGAATTAAACTTATGAACCACACTATGAAACTTTGGAAAGAACAATTGAACAAAGATTACAACTTGAAACGTGTATTAGATAACTAATTTGGCTTTATAACAGGGAAATCAACCATGGAAGTTATATTTCTTTTGAGAAGATTCTTAGAAAACTTCAGAGAGAAGAAGAAAGATCTTCATATGTTGCCTATTGATCTAAAAAAGGCATATGATAGAGTACCTAGAGAGATAATATGGTGGGTCTTAGAAAAGAAAGGTTCAAAATAGATATATAGACCTAATTAAGGATATGTATGAGGGGGCAACAACCAATGTCAAAACAACAGAGAGAGAATTCAGATTTTATAGTTTCTATGGGTCTTCACCAAGGTTCAGCGCTTAACCCTTATCTTTTAGCACTGATCATAGATGAATTGACCAAACATATTCAAGAGAAAGTTCTATGGTGCATGTTTGCAGATGACATTGTTTTAATTGATGGAACTAATTAAGGATTAAATGCAAAAAGTAACCTTATGGATAAATGCCTTATAAACAGGAGGCTTTAAAATAAGTTGGACTAAAGCAGAATATATGACATGTAAATTTAGTAATAATAGGAGTTTGAATCAAGATCAAGGCTAAAAATGTCAATGTCGATGGAAATGTCACTTACCAAAGTATAGGACATATGTCCGAAATGTCAAGGGGAAATATTGTAAAAATTAGAGACATTGTGAAAATATTATGAAATATGTGGAAATATGCAAAGATATTTTGTAAAATGATAAAAGAAGCATGAATACATATTTCTAGACTATTATCTTATTATGAAATATGTGGAAATGCATTTTGATGTTTTTACAAGGTTATCTGATATTTTCTTTTCTTATTTTTAATTCTGATTTATTATAAATTCTAATATATTTATTTCACACTAGTAAATAGAAATACATTTATTCTGATTTTTTAAATATTAAAGTTATAATACATTATGTTTTATTATAAATTTAATAAACTGATTCTCCTTTTTGTAGTATTAAGATTATGATAAATTCTGATTTCTTATAAAACTTAATGAATTTATTATGATTTTTAGTACTAAATTTATAATAAATTATGATTTAGTATAAAATTTATTATGATTTTTTATATTAAATGTAGAATATGATTTATTATAAAATTTAATAAATATTTTAAAACATACTAACTGTTAATATTTTATTACTTGAAAAATATTTTATGTTTTATATTATAAAGTAATTAATTTATTCTTTTGTTTTTATATTTTGTTAATTCTTTTTTATAAATATTTTGTTTGAAATATTAAATAGAAATTATTTTGGTGATCCTCGACATCAATATATGTCGGGCGACATTTGAAACCATGATCAAGATACACTTAGGATTGGAGACCAAGAGATAACTCAATGTGACCATTTCTGGTACCTTAGTTCAATAATTCATAACAACAGAGAGATTGAGGAGAATGTCACCCAAAGAATTAGAGCAGGATGGGCAAAATGGAGGGGTGCATCTAGGCTTTTATGTGATAAGTGAATACCACTTAGGTTAAAAGGAAAATTCTACAAAACAGTTGTAAGGCCAGCTATGTTGTATGGAGCAAAGAGTTGGGTAGTCAAGAAACATGTCGAGAAAATGAATGTGGTAGAAATGCAAATGCTAAGATGGATGAGTGGAAAAAACTAGAAAAGATAGGATTAGAAATGAAGTTATTTGTGGAACCTAGGAGTAGCTCCAATAGGTGATAAGATGCATAGAAGAGCACCAACTACACCAGTTAGAAGCAATGTTTTAAAATGCGGAGGCGTGACGCGAGGCGTTCCACTACCTAGAGGCGTGAGGCATAGTTCATAATGCAAGAGGCATAAGCCTCCTTAAGAAGAGGGGGGTTAGGAGGAGGATGAAGAGTAAGGGGGGATCTCATTTTTTTCTTTCCCCTTATCTTTTCTTCCCTTCCCTTTCCTTTTCTTTTCTTTCCTTTTCTCTTTTTTTCTTCTCTTTCTTTTTCTTTCCTTTCCTTTCCATTTTTTTTCTGTCTTTTTATATAAGATGTGCATGAGGCGCATGAGGCATAGCCGCCTCATGAAAAAAGCGCAAGAAGTGATTTTGTTACATATTGAAGGGGCTAAAAGAGCTCAGGGTAGACCAAAAAGGCCATGGGTAGAAGTAGTAGGAAATGATGCTTTAAATAGAATGGATTGGCAAAACAACATTCATGTAGACCCCATATTGTTGTGAGAAGGCATGGATGATTTATTCACAACAGACAAAATAATATTGTATTATGTCAAAACCAACCTATCCAAAGTTAATGAAGTCATCTATCTCAAGTCATTATCTTTTACTCATTTGTTCTTTCAAGCCTATTTAATGAAATGGAAAACAAAGTACCAAACATAACAAGTCATGGAAACCTTCTTCCACGCCCCCCCCCCAAACCCCAGATTCTCTTCTAAGTTAATTGTTTAATAGTAATAATGCTTTTTGATTTCATACATGATAGGTTAAAAGCATTTCATATATATGTCTCTACTTAAAAAAGAGTTTCCGTTGGTAATGTTTTGAAATAAAATTATTTAAAAGCCGAAGAATCACAAACAATGATTAGTGAAGATTTTACAAGAATTTCTATTAAAGTATTTCATTTGCTTCTCTTCCACAAAAGCTCCACTTTCCCAAAAAATATCCTAATTTTTTTACCTATTTCTTCTGATGATTGACTGAAGCTCTGATCAAAAACATAGACCTTGATCCTATTTCCTGTTCAACAAGTATAGCAGCTCTATTGTTCTAATGAAGAGAGCCTATGATAAGCTTTTTGGGAAATTTTCAAAGGAACAATTTCAATGAAACTTTTCCATTTCTTATTTTTACTATGTTCAACTATGTATTCCCCCCATCCGTAGAATACATTGATTGTACAGAAATGGCCATAATAGAATTTCTGCTATTAGTAATGGTACAAGTAATTAAATAAAATAATCATCTTAATTATCATGTTTATAACTTGATAATGAAAACAATCAATCACTTAATAACTTTATGAATTACAGTACTGAAAATATGAATGAGAAATAAGACAGTGCATTGGAAATATTTCCAAAAGGGAGAACTGACCTTTCCAGTGTGCTGAGTGTGCTCATGTGCAGCCATTTGCCAGTACAAATTTGTTCGTTTATAGAAATCCCTCAAAGATTCTCCAGGCTTGACAAATGTTTCATATAAACAATTAATAGGTGAGGTAAATGGATGAAAATACAATAAGAAATATAGTTCCAAAGCTACATTTACGCAGAATTCGCAAAATGAAGCTAAACAAAAGGAGAAGGATGGGTCCTTTAAACCTTATTTTGTATTTCTTACCATTCTAAATGCCTTCTTTTGACATTCCATAAAACAAAGACTTCAAAGACCACCAATGAAGTAATAAGACAGTATATGAAATGTCTTATTTGGCATGGCTATGCATGACTGGGTTTATATATCTAAAAGAATGCAGTTGCTAACAAGTAACATAAGTACATTTCAGAGTTGTGACATAAGAAATATAGGCCTCGCTTGGCATGTCTTTCCGCGCAGGCGGTCAGCTTTTTAGAAGCCCGGCAGCTCGCTTTTTGGTCTTTCTTGGTTGGGGGAAGATCTTTCCGCCAAAAGACCACACCCCAAAAAGACACGAGAAGCTTGACTTGAGCTTATTTCGGGAAGCTAGAAATGGAACTTCTCGCCTTTTTTCATCTCATCTTCGCACGGAAAGACGCCTCCAACCAAACGATCTTTGGGCTGCCAAGATTGTTATGTAAAAGCTCACTACGCCTTTTGGCTGTCAGATCTTCCGGAAGATCTTTCAAAAAAGATTTGCCAAACAGCACCATAATAAGGCAATTATACACCCAACCAAACACAATTTCCTACAAAGTGGTAAAGAGGAATACCATGGGAGTTCTCTGTGAATCAGAAAGGCCAAGACTAGCCCTGATCTGCTCTATCCTTCCCCGTTTCTCCTTCCTACGCAGATTCTTTTTCTCACCCTTCAAAATAGCAACTGCATCTCCCATTTCAAGTGATTTTGCATCATCTTTTCCAGTCTTTTCAAGCATGACAGGAAAAAAGAACAAAAAAAATAAATTGAGAACTGACACATTAAAGATAAAACTCACTTCAAATAACTAAAATAGATAAACCATGCAGAAATATCTCTAAGTTTGCCTGATGGCGTAATCTTAAAGAGTATGCTTATATGACCAAAGAATAAAGTGTAAAAAGGAAAATTCAAGTCCTAGAGGTGCATCAGAGAAACTGTTGGTGCAAGATTCAAGAAAAGTAAAGGAATAGAAAAAGAGAACAAAAAAATAGCTAAGTCGGCCCCTTTAATCGTTCTTGTATTTAACCCCACATGCAGGAAAGATTTACTCATAATAAGCATAATAAACATGGAACCTATCTAACATACGCAGAGTGCAAAGAGAATCATAAATGTGTATTGGAAGTAAGGGAGGCACCTCCTCTTCATCATCACCATCATCTGTCTCATCACTGTTGCTTCCACAATCACTTTCTTCATCTTCACTTTCATCCTCATCTTCATCTTCATCTTCTGAAAGTTCTAACCACTCAGATTCAGATGCCTGAAACAATAAACAATAAAATCACAAAAATCACCATAAATACCACTACCCTCACTAGGTCAGTTTAACAGCAGCTTGCATTTGTGGCAATGACAGAAAGAGGTAAGTTAAAATGGAAATAATAGATTTACACATGTAGCTCAACTTGTAACCCCTACTTACAAAACCAGATTCATAGCAATAATATTAAATATAAGCTCCAAAAACCAAGAAGGATGAATGAAAAGACCACTAAAAATTTAAAAGCATATCTATAAAAGATACCTTTTTTATCAATAACCAGCCCTTCTATTAATTAATTTAAGGGGGAAAGTACCCGATACAACCCTTAATTTGAGAGAAAAAAGTTTTTATCTCCAATTTCTAGCCATTTATCAATACAATGTTATAAAATTTCCCAAAAAGATTGGTCTCTCCCAGTCTCCCTACCCTTTGTTTTGCAAGTGAACCAGCCCATGCTATTTGCATCTCTTTGAAGCCACTGCACCATCCTTTAAAGCAATTCTATGAACAGAATTGCCTGGAATGTGATGTCAATTTAGAGCTTTGAAAAAGATGTTACAAATCAACCCATCTTTTAAAATTTTCCATTTTAAATATGCAATTGCCTGGAATAGAATGACTGATTCAATATCCTTTAAAGAGATTTACAAGCTTTTCTTGTCAAGGAGTATGCAAAAGTAAATAAAGGAAAAACTAATACCCTTTTTTTCTCAAAAAGAAGTACAATAAAAGCATTGTAACTGTCTTGATCTATCTATTTTTCTTTTTATACTTTAACCACAAGCATTGTAACAATCTTAAATACATTTTAACCCATCCTCCAGTGTTTTCTAGGCAAATACCAGAACAGAGAGCTGAAGGAAATTGAAATATAAAAACAACCTGGGAACACTCAAAGATACTAGAAGAGAAAAAGTCCTTTACCTCCTTGGCCCCAAGGTAGATATCCACAAGATCAGTTGATCACCCATTTAACTTAACTACTACATCACTAGAGCTTGATGCAGGTGAAAGGGTTTCCTAACTGGATGAGGCCATTATCAAGAATCACTTGTGCAAACTATTGGAGATATTATGTTCATTCCAGTCCAACAGTCAAACGCAGATTTGCCTCTGAACAATTTTCAAAAGGAAAAATATAAATACAGAAGAACTGTAACAAACCGGTATGATGCACTTCCACTCATCAAGTTTGCTGAGATTAAGAGTGTAAAGATCATCAAGTGTAACTTCTCGATCTCTAACCTCCATCATGCCCCCATAAAGGTATAATGTATCTTTTCCAACAACCATGCAAGAATTTATACGACCACAAGGCTTCACCACCTAAAAGATGTGATAGATTAAAAAATCAATAATTGAAGAGCAGGGAAATGAATGGCAATGAGATTACTTGGCATCCACTATAACAAACCTCAGGTGGAATGCTTGTTTGTGGATCAGTATCACATGCCAAAGGCTTTGAATTAGATACACTGGTACAACCACCAACAGTAACCTTCCTTGTTATATGATGAGATATTTCATCAATATCATTTTCCATGTCAACTTCTTCTTCATAAGTATCCAAGTTCACATTGCTTCCAATTGTTTCAGGATCCTCCATATCAACCTGACTATTCTCATTGAGACCATTACATTGTTGATCTGAATTTTTCTTCACCTATAAATCCAATTCAACAAGAACCAGAGAAGTATGGAATTACTATAAGAGTGCTGGCCCTCAATGAATTTCAGATCAGAAAATTATTTGCCTAATACAAAATACAAAAGCCACAGTGACTTCAACACAATGCAAAGCATCTGAATATAGCTAGAGAATGTTTTCACCTACTCAGCTCTTTCAACCTACCCGGAGCAGATCAAACAAAATATTGAAATAATGCTTAGTGGCAAAGAATTACATCACTTGAACAAAAGCACGTAAAATATTAAAAAAACCAGATAACACTATAAGAAAATAAGTCACCATGTTTGCAGGTGCTACTAATACAGATATTTATGTCCAACTAGACACTACGTGCTTGCATCTTGAATGTATCCATAGAAGTACCTTAGATTTAGTTGATTTCCCCTTGCGTAGTTCCAGCGGGTACCTAAAACAAAATAGAAATTAAAATTTTAAAATGGAAGTAACAGAATTAAAAATGTAAAGCCTTTTTTTCTGCAGTTAAAGCATTGGCAGAACAATAACATGTAGAGAAGTTTCATCCTTAATGCCCTTGCTTCTTGTCTTCCCATTTTGGTCATATTTCTTATAAGAAAGTATATGGAAGTAATTATCCATAAATACTTTGATGCATGAGCTATTAAGCCCATGGTGCCTCTTTAACATTTTCTTTAATATGGATGCTTGAGAGACTTGCAAGCATCTCTCTGCAGATAACTTGAAGATACTCACATTTCTTCTTTTTTTTTTTTTTTGATGAATGATAATAAATTTATTAATTCAGAAGCTGATTTAGAGTGAATTCATACATCCCAGGAGAGGCACGAGCTGCAGCCCCTCCTTGAATCTTACAAGTAAACTAGGAAAGAAAAACAGGAATCACAGTTGAGCCCAAAACAATTCTTCCCTATTTACCCCTTGCTTGGCTAACACATCTGACAAAGTATTTGCTGATCTCCCCACCCACTGTACAATGACCAACATATTCCTTGTCAACCAACTGAATTTCTTCATTTCATTCTTGTAGCGCCACATAGCCTCTTCGGGATTTTTCAACCAATCCACCACCACTTTGGAATCCCCTTCGATTATTAGGTGTTGTACCCCCAGCTGGTTTGCAAATTGCACCCCTTGTACAGCAGCTAATAGCTCTGCCCTGATGGAGTCCCCAATTCTTAAGGGACCTAAGTAGAGCAACAAAATCTCTCCCTTCTCATTTCTCAAAGCACCCCCCATTCCAGATAATCCTGGATTACCCGTGCTACTTCCATCAAAGTTCAACTTCAGTGAGCCTTCAGATGGAGGAAACCAGCTTGTAATTGATTTGTCCTTTAGGGGTGAACACCTCGCTACTGCTGGCCAATTTCTCCAAAGGTCATTAAAGGAGAATTGATGAAAGATTTCCAAAGTCTTCAACCAAGGTATTGCCCTATTCAGCACAAAGTCTTTCAATTCCCGACTGCTCCTTTCCTTTTCTTGAAAAATTCTACCATTCCTTTCTTCCCAAAGAGTCCAAATCAAGGCAGCGTGAGCGCATCTCCACATAATTCTCCTTATTTTTGTAGGCCAAAAAAAAGTAGAATGGTTGAAGAGCATGTGAACTTCTGCTGGTAGACTCCAACTACTCTCAAACAACGAAAGTAGCCAAGCCCAAAGGTCTACAGAAAAGGGACAAGATATTAATAGGTGGTAACAATCCTCACCTTGAGCTCTATAGAGGATACAGCAATTAGGAGAAATACAGAGGAAAGGTCTTCTCTTTTGTAGGTTATCTAGAGTGTTTACTTTCCCATGGAATACTTCCCAACAAAACGCCAATAATCTTTGGGGGAACTAGCCTGCACAAAATTTCGTTTGACGGAAAGGGTTGTTGAGTAGAAAGTTGAGAGATGGAGTTGAAGAAAGAAGCACAAGTGAAGGTTCCATTGGGTCTAGGAGTCCACACCCTCTTATCTGACTTGGAGGGATCCAAACAAACCTGATTAAGACAACCAAGCAAGACAGAAAGAGATTCAATTTCATCATCCCTTAATCCTCTACAAAACCCAAGATCCCAAGTAGGATCTAAGGGTGTTCCCAAACGTGAGACAAATTTTGAGACCACCTCTTTTTTATACAAAGAAACAGAAAATAGCAAAGGGAACAGGTCCTTTAAAGGTGTGTCACCTACCCAAATATCCTCCCAAAAACGAACAGCGTTGCCAGAACAAACTTCATACCTGATAAAATTGAGGAATTGAGGAAGGGTGTTGTGAATGGCCTTCCAAGGTGCTACTAGGTTAGCCTGCCTTGATACACTAGCATCCCATCCATTCTCTGACCTCCCATGAATGCTTCCCACCACCTCATGCCACGACTCTCTCTTTCCAATGGCCATCACCACAACCATTTCCCTAACAAAGCTTGATTTTTTCCAGTCACCCTCCCAAGTCCCAAACCCCCCCTCTTCTTTACTTCTGCACACAATTTCCCAATTAACCAAATGATCCTTTTTTTCTTGTCACGGCTCCCATAGGAAATCTCTCATCAACTTCTCCAGTTTCCTAGCTTCCCTAACTGGTATCATAAATACAGACAAAAGATAGGTAGGTAAGTTAGCCAAGGTAGCTCTTATTAAGGTAATTCTCCCTCATAAAGAGATAATTCCTCTTCCATGAGTCTAATCTCTTCTCAAACTTTTCTATCACTGGGGTCCAAAATCTGCTCTCCCTAGGATTTGCCCCTAAAGGAAGCCCTAAGTATGACATAGGCCAAGCAGAGATGGAACACTCAAGACACTCCGCAATAGCCTTGACCTCCCCTACCTCCAAATTTATACCCGCCATGCAACTCTTTTCCAAATTTATTTTCAAATTAGAAATACTTTCAAAACCTTTTATTAGCTCCTTTAGATTTGCTATCTTTTCGCTAAAACCTCTTTCACAAAAGATCATTAGGTCATCTGCAAACTGAAGGTGGGTGGCGGGGACTTGGTGTCTCCCTATTCTCCAACCCCTAATGGCATCTTCATTGTCAGCCTTAGTAATGATTCTACTAATCACATCAGCTACCAAGGTAAAAAGGAAGGGTGAGAGTGGATCCCCTTGCCTAACACCCCTACAAGATGGAAAAAAGTCCCTCACCATACCATTTACCAGAATAGAGTAGTGATAAGTACTGATACACCCAAATATCCAACTATACAACTTGTCCCCAAATCCATAGTTTCGCATCACCTCTAATAAAAACTCCCAGTCCACCAAGTCATAGGCTTTTCAAGATCCAATTTACAAATGAAACCTCTCTTCCTAGACCTTTTCATTTCCTCCATACACTCATTCACAATAAAGATTAGATTTGTTATTTGTCGCCCTTGAATGAAATCCCCCTAGGTTTCACTAATGATAGAAGGGAGAACTATTTTGATCCTCAATGAAAGCACTTTAGCCAGAATTTTATAGATGCTTGTCACCAAACTAATAGGCCTATAATCTTTTGGGCGGTTGGCATCAGTCTTCTTAGGTATCAAGGACAAAAAAGTGACATTGATTCCAGGGCTTATTACATGATTGTCTGCAAATTCCTTAAAGACTTCAACTAAATCCTCTTTCAACACCTCCCAACAGTCTTGATAAAAACCCATTGTAAAGCCATCTGGACCTGGAGACTTGGATCTATCCATTAGAAAGACAACTTTCTTAATCCCTTCTTCCTCGAAATCCCTTTCCAGCCACCTTGCCATTCTGTCCACAATTCTTGGCCATTCCACCCCTTCCACGACTGCTCTCTCACTCAAAGGTCTTCTATAAATCGATTTGAAGTGGCCCACAAATTTCCTGGCAATGTCATCTTGGTTGGTAATCACCTCCTCTCCTATCTCTAGCTTGGTCACAAGATTCTTTCTTCGTCTCCCATTTGCCAAATCATGGAAAAATCTAGTGTTCCCATCGCCTTCCTTAATCCACTTGTGTCTAGATTTTTGTCTCCAACTGATTTCTTCCCTCGGTAACACCTCTTCCAAATCCTTCTTCAATTGTCCCCTTAACACTTTGTCCTCCTCGATCAACCCATTTTGAGATTCCTTTACATCCAAGTTTTCTATTCGAGAGATTAGGCACAATTTTTGCTCCTCAATTCTACCAAAATGATCTCTATTCCACTCTATTGTTTTGGCTCTCAACTTCATTCATCCTGGACAGAAATTGAATTTCTTGCTGGAGTCATAGACTCACGGGGGGGGGGGGGGGGGCTACTTTGTAATAAGATGCAAGTTCCCAAAGGGGAACAGGTTAAGTAGCTATGATGCCAGACTAATAATTTTGCAGATAATATAGAAGTAACATTATTACTGATCAAAAAAATAATAGAAGTGACATTACCTTTCAAAAAAAAAAAGTTATGCTTGAATTGAATACAATCATCTCCATTATTTATCAAAAAAAAAAAAGATTTCTAATCTAGCACATTTCTCCTTCTGAATTTTTTCGTCTTGTACTTCTTTGGCATTAAAAATCCCATGTACAAAAAAGGGACTCTATTTCTTAATAGAGTTCGACTATGATACCAAAAAAGAATCATACCTAAAAAACTGATAACCAATCAACCAATATCATCCAATTGGTAACCAATCATCTGATATTCATTCAAATTCATGATAGGTTTTTGATTGGTTAAAGTTTTTCAGGTATCATACCTTTCCAGTATCATAGAAATTGTCTTCTTTATAATATTCTTCTGATATGTTGCCAATAAAAGATTAACATTCAATACACTTCCAAAATGACTAATGAATAAATAAGAATAGTTGGAACACACCATCGATGACTGTCTAACTGAAAACCATAAAGCTCATTCAAGAATAAACTCATCATCACATCACCTGCATGACAAAATATGAAGACACTATCAGAAAATGAAAAGACAAACTCAGGAGTAAGATGTTTGTGTAAAGAGTCAGATTAACTCTGGTCTGAAGCGATGAGGCCAGAAAAAGACACTAGTAGGTGATAGAAAAGTTGCATAAATGATTTTTTTTAATTGAAAAAAGATATAAGGTATTACAAAAACCAAGAATTAAAAGATAGATAAAAGAAACTGACAACAGGGTGCCATGCAGTGAGGAACTGTGTCAACATAATCAAACACTCCAAAACAGCTAACTGCAATACACTATAACCCAAAACAAGATATCAAACAACACAGAATGGAAAGGCACCTCTCTTTCCCCTAAGTTTGGGTGCTCTTCATGAAGTTTCACTAGACTGACCATCTGCAGGCAGCAGAATGGAAAGGCACCTTTGCCTCCTTATCCTCCACTCGGTGTTTTAAAAGCACAAGGTGCAAAAATAGCGAATGGGGCTTTTTGTGCTCAATGTGCAAGGCAAGGCATGCACCTTTTTAAAGCAAGGCACAAAATTTTTAAAATTTTCAAGAAAATGCACAAAATGCACTAAATTCAAAAATTTGCAAAAAAAAAACAAAAATGATATTAAAAATAATATCAATTAAAAATGCATGCATAAATTTTAAACTAAATGTTTTAAAAAGCCTATTATCTCAAATTAAAATAAATAAACATAACATATAAAACAAATCCATAGTGAAAATGTAAAAGTAAAATTAAACATAACATATAAAACATATTCAATCATTCAACAATTCAAGCACACAAAACTTTCAATCTCTTCATTTCTTTCCTAATCACGTTACTCTAATTCTATGAGCCACTTTGTACTGAACCCCTTGAGGCAAGTCCAAACAATTCCAAGACAGGGTCTTAAATTCTTAATCCATACTTATAAAATTGGTTTTATAAACTTGTTACAGTTCAGTGTCTTTTAAAAAATGTCTTGTATTAGGAAGAATGAATGAACAATATTAGCAAAAATGGGGCCCACCACCATGATTAAAAAAGCATAAAAAGTGCAAAACTTAACTATGGTGCTTGCCCAGGTTAAGGCACAAGGCACACCAAGTGCACCAAGTGTACACTTTTTTAAAGGGGCTGTATTTGGGCCTAAGCAAGGCGCAGGCCTTGAAATGTGTCTTGCCTGTGCGCCTAGGCACACCTTTTAAATCCGCCTCCGCTACTGTGAATATGTTTCAGAATAGATCAGAGAGGGCACTATTATCACACCAACCATCCAACCAAAATTGAATCCTTTCATACAATTGACATCAAGTTTTTTTAGCAGATTCTTTTACCAAATCCAGAGTCACAACAAATCTTTTATGATGTCAAGGAGACATTGCCTAGTGGTTTTTGTTATCTTGCAGAAAAAATAAGGTATAGAGGTTGCATGATCAGACATGAAGAATAACAACAACAAAATTTCATCTGTTGTCTTATAGGACCATTATTTTGATATTGAAAATGTGAAATGACATTATGCCCCAAGGTCCAGCTATCCAGAGAAATGAGTTAATTGAAAATACACACTTTGCCCAATAAAATCACCAAAAGATACCAAATGTAGTTTGGCTTTTATTGTTGCGGCAAGGAGCAAGAAACCATGAGCAAGGAAAACATTGCCCAATTATGGTTCCTCAGAGACAAAAGAACTCTAAATCAAGAGTTGTGTAGGGGAATGCCAACACAAACAATAGTCAGAATACGAAGGACTCAAGCATATATAAAGTTAAAGTGGTATTGACCAGTAAAAGTTGGAAAATAAGCAGTAATTTTCAACCATGTACAGATTTAGTTCCATATATTATGTTTTGGATCACTGTATAGTCTTTTTGGATAAATGGTATGCATTAAATTAATATTACTATAAATACCTCTGTAGAGCTTTCTGGGATGCTTTGATCTTTTTTTTATGAATGAAAATAATTTATTAAATCAGAACATAAGGCAATACAGGAAACCCATGAAGAGGCACGAGCTGTTACCTCTTCTAACAAAGTATTACATCAATTAAGAACCGGATAAGCAGAAATAAACAGAAATAAAATTACATTGCAGCCCAAAACAAATGATCCCTTGAAACCCCTTGCTTAGCTAGTCCATCCGCTAAGAAATTTGCTGATCTTTCTACCCAAAGAGAGGTGACTGTCATATTTCTTGTGAGCCAATTGACTTTCCTCAATAAATCTCTATATCGCCACATAGCTGAAGCTGGCTTTGTCAACCATCCCACAACAATTTTAGAGTCTCCTTCAACTATCAAGTGTTGAACTCCTAACTGTTCAGCAATCTGGATACCTTGTACAGCCGCTAAGATCTCTGCTCTATTTGAGTCTCCTATTCCCACAGGGCCTGAAAACAAAGCTAGGATGTTGCTCTCTCTATCTCTCAGCACCCCTCCTATCCCCGAAGGGCCTGGGTTTCCTTGGCTACTACCATCAAAATTCAGCTTTGCCCAACCTTCTGGCTGAGGCTTCCACACTGCAGCTGCCTTGTCCCTCCTCGTATGACTAGTGGCTACCACCTTCCAGTTACTCCAAATGTCATCAAAGGAAAACATATGAAAGAAGTCCAAAGTTCTTAGCCAATGAATGGCTCTAGTCAATATACAATCCTCAACAGTTTGTAAGCTTCTTTCCTTTTCTTTGAACACCCTAGCATTCCTTTCTTCCCAAATTGTCCACAAGGCTGCTGCTCTAATACATCTCCACATCGTTTTTCCTTTTTTTGTGGGCCATACAAAACAAGAAGGATCGAACAGCTGACTTAATTCTGAGGACAGATTCCACCTGCATCAAAACAAAGAAAAGATCCAACTCCAAATAGCACTAGAAAAAGAACAAGATAGAAATAAGTGGGAGCAATCCTCACCACTAGCCCTGCAAAGTACACACCAGTTAGGGGACAAGCACATGAAAGGCCTTTTCTTCTGCAAGCAATCCAGAGTATTGATCTTTCTATAAAACACCTCCCAGCAGAAATATTATAATTTTAGGAGGAACGGGTCTGAACCAAATCTCCTTAGCAGGGAAAACCAACTGTCCCATGGAAGGGCAAAGGAACTTAAAAAAGGAAGCACAAGTGAAAAAACCTTTTGGATGAGGAGACCCAAGTCTCACATCCGAGCGAAGAGGGTCCAAAAAGACATTGCCAAGAAGAGACAACAATTCTGAAGCACTACTAAGTTCAACATCCCTCAAAATCTCTCCTAAAACCAAAGTCCCAGCTTAAGGAAGAGGGTGAAGTAATAGAAGGAAGAAAATGAGAAACAGTTTTTTCCTTGTAAAGGGAAAGGGAATAGAGAGCCGGGAATTTGTCCTTAAGGGCAACGGTACCCACCCAAGTATTTTCCCAAAATAAAACAAATTCACCAGAGTTGACATCATACCTGACCAAGTTGAGAAACTGAGGGAGGACACTCTGAATTGCTTTCCAAGGAGATGCCAACGTAGCTTGACGTGATACACCCACATCCCAACCATTTTCCCATCTACCATGTATACTAGCTATCACTTCATGCCACAATCTCTCCCTTTCTCTAGGCCACCTCCACAACCACTTCCCAAAGAGAGCTTTATTCCTTTGAGCTAACCTTCCTACTCCCAGTCCACCCTCCTCTTTACTCCTACAAACTATTTCCCGATTGATTAGATGATCTTTCTTTTCCTCCCCAGGCTCCCACAGAAAAGATCTCATTATCCTCTCCAACTTCTTAGCTTCCCTAATAGGAATCCTAAAGATAGAGAGAAAATAAACCGGTAAATTTGCTAGGGTAGCTCTCAATAAAGTCACTCGACCCCCTATGGAAATGTAGTTCTTTTTCCAAGAAGCTAATATCCTCTCAAACTTTTCCAGAATTGGGGTCCAAAATCTACTCTCCTTTAGGTTAGCCCCTAGAGGGAGACCTAGATACTGCAAGGGCCAAGAAGAAATGGGACAACCTAAACAATCCGCCACATACTGCAAAGTCCTCACATTTAGATTAACCCCTACCACACAACTCTTATCCAAGTTTATCTTCAAATTGGAGACATTCTCAAAGTGTTGTAACAATGCTTTGAGATTTCTCACTTCCCACCTATCACCCCCTTCACAAAAAATTATGATATCACTGGCAAACTGCAGGTGGGTTACCCGGACATTGTTCCTTCCAATCCTCCAGCCTCTAACTTCCTCTTCCCTATCTGCTTTAGAGATTAATCTACTGAAGACATCTGCAACTAGGGTTAAAAGAAAAGGGGAGAGAGGGTCACCTTGTCTAAGGCCTCTACAAGCTGGGAAAAAGTCTTTCACCACCCCATTAATCAAAACGGAGTAATGGCAGGAACTAATACAGCCTTTACCCAATTGCACCATCTAGCTCCAAACCCACAACACCCTAGGACCTCTAGTAAAAAACTCCAATCCACAAGATCATAAACCTTCTCCAAATCTAGTTTACAAACGAAACCTTGGGTTCCTGACTTTCTCATGTCCTCCACGCACTCATTTGCTATTGGGATCTGATCCATTATTTGCCTTCCCTGCACGAAAGCACCTTGTTCTTGACTGATGATGGAGGGTAGTACTACTCGGATTCTCAATGACAACACTTTAGCGAGGATTTTATAGATGCTTGTCACTAGACTGATTGGCCTGTAGTCCTTAGGGTTCTTTGCATCTACCTTCTTTGGGATTAGGGCAAGGAAAGTAGCATTGACTCCAGGGCTCACCGTTTTTTTATCTGCAAATTCCCGAAACACCCCAACAAGGTCTTCTTTGACCACATCCCAACAATCCTGATAGAAAGCCATTGTAAAGCCATCTGGACCAGGTGCTTTGGATCTATCCATTGAAAACACCGCCTATCTGATCTCTTCTTCACTAAAATCCCTTTCTAACCAGTTTGCTTGTTCTTCAGACAATCTAGTCCACTCCAAGTCTTCCAAGGTTGGCCTATTATTCAACAGTTTCCCTTAGATTGATTTGAAATGATCCACAAAACATCTGGTTATCTCATCTTGATTTGTGAGTTCCTCCCCATTCACCTCTAACTTAGCCACAAAATTTTTTCTTCTCCTCCCATTAGCCAATGCATGGAAAAATTTAGTATTTCCATCGCCTTCCTTAATCCATTTATGTCGCGACTTTTGCCTCCACGAGATTTCCTTTCTCAAAAGGACCTCTTCCAAGTCCTTCTTTAGATTTCCTCTCAAAACCCGTTCTTGCTCACTCATCATCCTTTGAGCTTCCTTGGAATCAAGTTCCTCAATCTTGTACATCAAGTCAATTTTTTGCTCCTCTATCCTTCCAAAGTGTTCCCTATTCCACTCCTTAATTTTGGATCTCAACCTTTTTAATTTTTTGTGGAATCTTACTCCCTTCCAATTCACTCCTCTTAATTCTTCTCTCCACCATTCCCTAATCAAGTGCACAAAATACGGATGAGTTAACCACATATTCTCAAATCTAAAAGGCCGAGGACCAGAAGTTAAGGTTTCAGGACTTAGCTACATAAGGCAATGATCAGAGGTGACTCTGGGTAAGGCTCTAGCCATCAAGTTTGTCCAATGGTTCTCCCACTCTTCAGTAAAGAGGAATCTATCTAATTTCGAGCAAAGGGGGTTTTCTTGGAAATTTGACCATGTAAAATTGGCTTGTAAGAGGGGTAACTCCTTTAGACCACAGTTATTAATGAAATCATTGAACTTCCTCATGCTGGTTGTAATTGTCCTTTGGGGGTTATTAGATTCGGTACAAAACCTAATTACATTAAAGTCCCCTCCAAGACACCAAGGACCCTCCCACAGACCTCGTATGGCATACAACTCTTCCCACATCTCATTCCTCTCTCTATACGAGTTTGGCCCATAGACATTGGTTATGACCCAGGTGAAGCCATCCCCCACATTCCTAACCTTTAAGGACACAGAAAATCTTCCTATTAGCTCCTCCACTGATTCTACAGCATCCTCCCTCCATAAGGTTACTAGACCTCCAAAGGCTCCATAGGACGGCACCAAAGTCCAACAAATTCCTCTTGATCTCCATACACTTCTGATCCATCTTCTATCCAATTCTGCCAGCTTGATTTCCTGCATCAAGACTATGTCCGGTTTCTCTCTCCTTAACAAATCTTTAATTGCCCTTCTCTTTCTTTCACTTCCCAAGCCTCTCACATTCCAGCTAATGATCTTCATCAAGCACTTTTTCAAAAAAAACCCTTCTCAAAGACTCCACCTTACAGCAAAGTTTTTCTTCTTTCCCCTCTCCCACTAAATTCAATATCACCCTCAATATCTGAAATCAATCTCTCCACTTCAGATCTCTTTTTCTTTGTTCTCCTATTGTTACCCTTAGTCTTCCTCATTAAGGCACTAGCTTCATTTATCCCCCCCCCACCAGATTAGAGCTCCTGTAATAGTCCTTTTCTTGAAAAGTTGTTACTCTCTCCCTTTGATCTAATTTCTCCTCCCTCTCTTTATACTCCAACAACGCGCAGATTCTCTCCCAAATTCTCTCTAGTTCCTCCTTCTGTCCCTCTTCCACTGCCATCTCACCTTCTCTCAGTTTGCACTCAGCTGCCAGTCTCTCTTCTCATCCCCCCCACTGGAACTTCCGCTCGGGATGCTGGTGTATCTGTTTCAAGCACAGAAGGCACATTAGTAACCAAAACCGAATGGACAACAGTACCTGTAATGTTTGGGACTGAGGGGACGACTTCCAAGGGAGAGGGATTCTCGTAAGGAGATGGGCCTAAAGCTGTTCCCTATGACTGAGCTTGCGTGAGAGAGTTTACACTGTGAATCAAAACCCTGTCTGCTTTAATAGGTGAAAGACTTCCATTTCTGTCCTTCTAGTGTTACGTTGCAGGTTGGAGCGTGAGAAGAGTTTCCTACCAACATCATATCCTACTCTTCCTGCACTAATGGATTGACTTCCTTTGCAGGTACAAGCGGCACCTGAACCGTAGCCTTAGGCAACTGATCTTTAACCTTCACGACGTCTTCCTCGAACTTTGGTGCCTCGTCTTCTTCCTTGTTCTCTTGAAAAAGTACCTCTGTTCCCAGACTATCTTCATCAAACACATTTCTTGAGCTGCTTAGGTCGATACTCCCTAAACTTAGTGCGTCGTCTGAATCAATGGCACTGAAATCTTCCTCCTCAGAATGAGAAAACAACTCCAGCCTCTCTAAATCCCTTTGTCTGATACACCTAGGGTTTCTTTTTTCCGGCGACACCGTGTTCGTCTTCTCCGGCGCGACCCATCGTAGTGAGTTCCCAGGTACAGGGAGATTCAAAAACTGCTGGTTTCGGCCTGTGGAGCTCAACGAAGATGATGATAGATGGTTCGTCTTCTCCAGCGCGACATACTTGTGAAGCACGTCTCCGATTTTCCTTCTTCAGCAAAGCTTTTGAATTTCCAAAAGCTTGCTCTCCCTTTTTTGTGTAAGTGTCTAACCCTTGCAGATCTACCAATCCCCTTCTGCCACGTAATGCTTCTTCCTCAACCTCCCCATCTTCCTCCCTTCGAGCTTCCCTCCACATTCCACCTTCAATGGAGGAAGCCAACCAGACCTCCATGAAGGCTCCTTCCACTCTCAAGTTTACCTTCCTGGGAATTTCCTCCGGCTTTACTCCATTTAATAATATAGCTGCAGACCTGAGGTCTCCCCAAAAGGCACCGGCCAGTCTTGCTCCGCACAGTACTGCAATGGCTTCTGCAACTTCAACCTTCCAAAGATGGAAAGGTAGCCCAACCACACGCACTGTTACTCCATCCATTATCATGGATTCCTTCAAGTTTGACAAGGGAGACCATCTGAATATATTCACAGATCCCAGTTTATCTTGCAGACATACAGCCTCAAGATTTGGCTTGTTATCCAAAGGATCAAGTACCGCTTTGTGCTCATTAAACGGGGTTAATACATATGTAGTCTTCATCTTCAGCTGTTTTGTCACCAAATCAGCAATCTCCTCCCAGCTTCTCCCTGGTCTGTCAACTTCAACAATCAGTTTGTTCGCCCAATCTCCTTTTTCCTCCGATACCAGTATGGCCACTCTATTTCCATCCTGCACCAAGGTAGGAACCATTCGGTTAGGGGGTTCAGGATTCACTACTGTTTTCGAGTGAACCTTTTTTTCCACCTGATCCAAACCTTTCTCCTTTTCCATTTTCGTTCTTGATAGAAACTCTCTCAAGACTTTGACGATTTCAGTCCACCCTTGGCTCTTTCTTCCTTCTGGTACACAGACCATTTGCTTCCTATTGTTACCAAAATGCTCTGTAAGTGCTATGAAACAACCCTTATGATTTTTCCTGCATTCCACCTCATACCTCCATCCCATCTCTGTTATGAATTCTTTCCAACATCTCTCATTTCCCTTTGCAGTTGCTGCATCTACAAAGTTTAAGAACCATTCTACCATGTTTAGTCCTACCAACAACACCGTAGCCAGCTTAGCTTCCCTGATTTTCAAGCTAGTCTGCCCGCTAATTTGTAGTTCCTCCAGTAGAAAGTTCATTGCCTCCACCTTGAGATACTTCCTCCACCGGTTGGCTTCCACAAACTTCTTCTCCTCCATCGGTTCTCCCCCACTTGTCTCACAGATGCATTACTTAGCTAGCTTGCCATTGTTTGTTACCAGTAGCCATAGTGGTAATGTTGGCAGATCCCTTTGATCATTTTTTGATGACAATGAAAACAGTGAGGAGCACAGTTTACAACTAAGATGCTCTAAAAGAACATGAGAGGATTTATTATCAGCATGGCATATGAAGAAAAAAGAAATTAAGATAATGCCATTATAGAAGGGAACTGTAAAATAACAAGCATAGCTATCTACCGCGGCCAATATGGTTGGAATAAAAAATAAAAAGCACATAATAAATCCACATAAAAGGCAACAAAGGATATGGTAAAGGAAAACTAACCTTCAACTTCCATATCTACTACACCTCCAAAAAGCAATGCTCGCTTTTTATGTACACACATTGAAAATCCAGCACGAGGTCCAGGTGGCATCCCACCTTTCTTTACCTATAGTGGGTTCATAATATAAGAAATCTCCTGAAACTAAGTGTTGTATCTAGAGTTCACAACAGGAAATTTGTGGAAAAATACAACATTTCAAAATTGTCTTTTAGAAATCATTAATTTAAGCTTGTGGAAGATTAGGTAAAACTATGAATATGATACAAGTTTGCACTATGCAAATTGTGGCGATGCATGGTTTTATTAAAAAGATAGGATTAAGCTTGAACTGACTTAACTTGTGTACTGCTATGTAGATAATGCATTATAACTTGCATAAAGATAAGATCCAGTTTCTTTAAAATGTTTACATTTAACATATATTGATAATTTACCTGTATCAGAAAAGGAAAAACAGAAAATTTGCAATATAATTATTTCCATATTTCATTGTAAGTTATCTTTGCCAAAGTCAAATTTTACATAGAAACAAGTTTTTGATTCATACAGGAAAATTATCATATAAAAACTTGTGCATGTGCATTCATGTTTCAGTGTGAATGTATGTTGTGTAAGAGAGAGAAAGAGAAAGAGAGAGAGAGAGAGAATAGCGCAATAACACAGAACATTTAACATTCAAAAACCTTTATACTCAAGGCAAATTAAACATACAGGAGCAAGTATTAAAACAGAAAGGATGCTCGTTTGCCTTTTTTAGTACATGGGCCATTGTGTAATGGGATGAGATGGAAAAAAGAGAAAGTAAAAGAAAGGGGAAAAAAGATAAGAACCTTGTTCCACTCCCATGTCCTTGGATCAAGGGACCACATATCTGAATGAACATTTCCTTTCTCAGAGCTGCTCTTATCAGATGCACTTTCTTTGGAATAGCCACCATATAGAAATATCTGCAACACCAGAAAACATCCTGTAAAGATGTATCATGTATGACTATATTGAGTTTGTGCGAGGAGAAACAGCAAGTCAGCAACTACTAATACATACAAGGGAAACACAGCAATATATGATGGGGAGAGAGAGAGAGAGAGAGAATGCTAGCAATTCCCAACCATATTGAGATAAAACACCATCAGCTCTCCAACTGATCAGATTAGACAGTTGAAGCTAGCAATTCCAAACCAAACAGTTTCAGATTTTTTGCTGGCCCCACTAGAAATAGCGTCAATGGCACGGATAGATGTACAAAATGTGGCAATCCAAAATTATTGGACACTTCAGTGGTGCATTGCAGGTGGTCATCTCCTCTTGAAGAATGACCAGTACTCAGTTTTAAAGGGCCAAAGATATTGATATTATTGGTGGCATGGAGATTAATAAGAGAACAGAGGGCAAGATATTTCACTAGACGGTAGTTGAGTTGGAAGGCTTCTTGTGACCTACTTTTCCTTATAGATTACAATATGTGAATTTTATTAATATGGTTAAAAGAATGGTTTATGTACAAAAATGTCAAAGCATCCCCTTGATAGTCTGGTATCGACTATCTCCTAGGGTTGGTAGTTTTTGTTGGGAAGCCTATCTGGAAAGAATCAACACCAGTGATCTACTCCAAAAGAAGAGACCCAATACTTGTTTGTCACCTCAGTGGTGTGTTCTTTGTAAAGCGGATGGGGAGACTGGTTTTCACCTACTGGTGTCTTTGGAATCCCCCATCAGACTTGCAGGGCCTTTTTTCCCCCTTCTTTTTTCAGGTGGCAGATAAAAAGGGGAAGGACAATGTGGAGAGGACTAAGGGCTGCAGTATGTTGGACACTTTGGGAAGAAAGAACTCTAGGATATTCTCAGAAGCTCAGAGAGGAGCAGTAGATTTGAGGGCTATCATACATATTAGGGCGGTACAGTGGCTGAAATCTTTGGAGTTTTTCACAGATTACACTGTGGATGACATGTTGAGGAAGTGGGGTGAAATTGCAATTTGCACACAGACCAAGTCAGTAATGAGTGTGGCTTGGACCCCTCCACCTGGTGGATTCGTGAAACTAAACTTTGATGGGTGTAGTAGGGGAAATCCGGGACAATCGGGGATTTGGGGTGTTTTTAAGGATGAAAATGGGGTCATTTCTGCCATGTTCTCTGGCCCAATTGGAGTGGGTGACTCCCTTAGAGCTGAGATAATTGCAGTTATGGAAGGAGTCCAGGAAGCTAAGGAGTTGAACATCAGGAAACTCATAATTGAAGGGGATTCAGAGGTGGTAATAGGGTGGTTGATTAAATATCACAATGGCTTATGGAAGTACAATAATGAGAGGAGGAAATTCAAGTGGCTGGTGCGGGTGATGGAAGTTAAGACACGTTGGGTTAAAAGATCGGCTAATTCCCTAGTTGACGGTTTAGCTAAACAAGGGGCAGAAAGGGATTCACTGTTTTGGGCTAAGCTGTAACTATAGTGTTTTTTCTTTCTTTTTTTCCTTTTCTTGAGGTTCTTTGCTGCTCTTGGAAGATAAGTGTGTTTGTCTTCCTCTTGTAAATCTTCTATTGATGATTTAATAAAAGTGTTATTGATCAAAAAAAAAGATAGTCTGGTATCGACCACCAAGCCCACTCTCTAGAAATTACAATTATGCCCCAACAGTCCCCATAATAGCTTATCCCTATTAACCCTTCTTTTAATAGTGCATCTGCCAAGGTGTTTATTGATCTATATACCTATGAGAAGTTGATTCCAATTTCTCTCCCCAAAGATGTATCCCCATCATGTTCCTAAATTGTAAAAAGGGCAGCCCAGTGCACAAGGCTCCCACCAATGCAGAGTATGGGGAGGGACAGATGTACGCAACCTTACCCCTACACATACAGAGAGGCTCTTTCCAAGATTCTAAAATGTGACAGCCCACTACAACTCTAGAATCTCCTTCAACAATCAAAAAATTAATCTGTAGAGATTTTACCAGTCTCAGTCCTTGCTCCACTGCAAACAATTCAGCCCTTGTGTTATTTCAATATCTTATAAGCCATGTAGCCATAATAGATCTATGGAAATTTCTAAAGACCCCTCCAGTACCTAAAGCACCTGGAACCGCAAGGAGATTGTGGAGTTGTTTATTGACTGTATTAATAGTAAGGAGGAAACCTTGTTAGACATGGCAGGCACTTTATTACAAATGCTAAAGCTTTCCCATCCAGAGTGAAGATCTCATACACATGGATCAGAAGACTGGCAAATGAATTTGCTAAGAGTTTAGCCAGGACTGCAGATGAGAGGAGAAATCTGTATTTATGGAGCATCTATTCCTTAGAAAATGAGTATGGATCTGCTATATGTATAATATCTGATTTGTCAGGATAGTCTTAACTTAGACTGGGTTTTGAACCTCATGTTTTTGTACTTGTTTATATACCATCATTCTCTTTCCTTGTGAATAATGAAGAATTTAGTTGTTGATCAGGAAAAAAATTGGAAGACCAAAATCACCCAATAATAGAAATCCTCTCCGCCTTGCTTTCCAATTCCCCACAAAAAAGTGTGGAACAATGACAAATAAGGCAGCAAATTTTAGGTAATAAAAATAAGCACAATGCCATTTGACTAGCTTAAAATAAAAATATCCCAAGCTTATTATAACATGTTGCAATGCAAACTTCATAATCCAAGTATTGCTACTATGATAAAGTTAGGGTTTGTTCGTTTGCTCTAAAGTCTGACATCTGAAAGTGCAATAATTATATTAAGAGGTATATCGGTATTGGTGAACTTTTCTTTCCTCTGTACTCTAAATGCAGAGAATGTTGTTTTGAACTCTGAATTCTGAAAATTATCAAATATCCATTTTGATCCATATATGAGAGTTTTTGTCTGTCTTTTTGGAGGTATCATTGGAAAACAAAAAGTTGTATGGTTACACTTTAAGAGATAAGAGGAAACGAACAACCATTTTTCTCTTAAAGTTAAAAGATTCCTCTTAGAGACAAGAGTTAAGAGGAAACGAACAAGCCCTTAGTGCCCCCAGTGCTAATACCAAGATCTTGTAAAGTGATCAAGACCAAAGTCAATATTGTTACTATAATAGCCATAATAAATTACTTTAAGATTAACTTACCTCATCTTGGAAAACAAAAAACTGGAAACCACTCCTAGTACTTGGCCACATGCATCCTGGCCGGGGTTTTATTTCTTGCCACTGGAATGTACACCATTGATTAGTGTTAGTAATAACACCAAAAGCTAGACTTGATCAGGGAAGCAAATGATGTAACCTACATCCATGATAACCAAGGGTATTCACCTTGAACTGATCCAAATCAAATACATGCAAATCATTAAAATATCTGCATAAATAGAGGAATAGAGCTTCATTAATTTTTAAATGAAAAGGAGAAACCCATAATTCAAATTTTTTTATTGAATGAATAATAAAACTGTGAAAAAGAAATGAAATTGAGCTTATTTAGCATACACTTATAAAATGACTGCTTCAGCAATCAATTTTAGCTGTCTGAAGACAGTAACATAAAACAAAAATTGTATAAATTAGATCTTTATTGAACTTGATGTTTGAAAAGAACCAAATAACAACCTCACTTCTCTAAGTGTGTCATAGAAGCCCCCAAAAATAACAATTTTATGCTTGTATAATACCTGTAACATGTAAAAAATAAAATAAAACATAAGAACAGTCAACTAGGAGACATTATTGCTAACAAGAATGTGGCAAACATCTTAAACTTAAACTATTGCAATAGTCAAAAACAAATTGAAAGATAGATGTGATAGAAAAAATCAATCTCCAATACCAATGATTTTATGATTCAAAGTAGCTAAGAACTAGAACCTTGAGGTCACAATCAAATATTTATAACCAAAACTCAAGAAAGGTCAGAAAGATTAATAATAAAATCAAAAAAATCAAGTGACAGCAAAACATCTAGATGGATTTTAACCAGGTATATGAAACCAATGCACCAATGCTACTTTTGTTGCACTAATTCAGAAGATGAAGGAGGCCAAGGAAGTTAGAGACTCCTAAATTTATCAGTTAAGGAGCCTATACAAGATCATTAAAAAGATATCGGCTCTAAGGCTAAACAAAGTTATGAAAGGTCATGTACTCCTTACAAGAGGCCTTTATAAAAAGGTGTCAAATCCTGGACAGTCTTCTGGTGGCTAGAGAATACATTAACTCTAGTAGGAGATCAAAGCATCCTGGACAGTCTGCCAGTGCGAGCTTGTCTTACACTGACAGTCCCAAGCCCAGAGAAGGAGAGTTTTGTCAGGTTGGCAGCAAGCATTAAAACTTTTGCCAGACTTTTATGGTTATGGATCCCCTACCTAGGTAACACCCAAATTTAATGGTTGCAACTGGGGTGTGAGAATCTAACCATAGCCCAACCAACACCAACCCGCCCTTTCTTCTTTCTATATATATATCAAACCAAATCTATTCTGCTCCACTGTAAATTGCAGAGCCAAGTACTCTCTCTTCATTTTTTAAGCATCACTTCTTCCTATTGAGAAACATGATTTGGCATTCTAAAGAACCAGTCAAAATAGATACCTAAAACAAATATGAAGCATGAGAACTGTTAAAAGCTGTTAATTCTCTAAGTATAGTACCGTAGGGGTACTATTGTAAATTTCTTCTTTTATTTTTATATCCTGTCGCCCTAGTATATATACAAAAAGCTGGCGCCACCAGCAGAACTTTTGGCTCTCAGATCTCTCTTCTCTCTTCTTCTCTCTCTCTCTTCTCACTTCCTCTCTTCTTCTCTCCTGCATAACATGATATCAGAGCGGGACTATCAAATCTGAAAGGAGAGATCGAGTGAACAGTTTCCTTCGCACCAGATTTCCAGATCTTCCACCCTCATCTACTGTTCGGCTGATTGAAGATCAAGGTTTTCTCATGCACTGAAGTAACCTCTCTCCTTCTCTTTTTTTTTCTGGTCGTGTGCCAGGGCAGAACCTGTACTAGGTCTGCTGGTTGGATGTGAAGTGATCAGCACCTCTTTCCTTCCCTTTTTGTGGGGTCGACTGACCCCTGTATAAACTGTAGGTCGTAAAGACCTTTTGTGTGCTGCGATAGCAGCTTTTATGGTGCACTGAAGGTCAAAGAGTGACCTGTACTTGCTATAACAGCATTTCTGTTGATGCATAGGTCAAGAGATGACCTGTATGCACTGTGACAGCACCTGTGTTTGATTCTGTAGGTCAAGGGATGACCTGTTAGTGCTGTAACAGCACCTATGTTTTACAGAAATGGGTTGTGTTTCCGAAGAAAAAAGGGGGTTCCTTTCTCCCTTGGTGCTAGACCTTTTTCTTTAAGGTTTTGTGCCCACTTTAAGAGTTTCTTGAATCTGTAATCATGAGCGGTGAAGATTCTGCTACATCCAGTGTTTCCTCAATGCAGAATGGAATGAGTGGGGGTGTGGACCTATCCTTTCCCATGGCTATTATTCCTCTCGATGGCTTAAATTATTTAGAGTGGTCAAGAGGGATCAAGTTGTACATCACTGTAAGGGGAAAGATAGGTTATATAAATGGGAGAATCAAAGAACCCAATTCTGTGAGTGCTGAATATGACAGATGGAACCAGGAAAACAGCATGGTCATGTCCCGGCTTTTAGTGTCTATGCAACCTCAAATAAGAAAGAATTTTATGTGGGCTGAAATGGCAAATGAGATTTGGGAACAAGCAAAATCAACCTATTCTGAACTGTGTCACTATGAAAAAATTTACCAGTTACAGGCAGAATCGTCCACTTGTAAACCGGGGGAGAGGTGTCTGTCTGTGTACTATTCAGACTTGACCTCTGTCTGGAAGGAGTTAAATCATTATCAAAGTGTGGACTAGAAGTGTGATGAAGATGCAAAATTGTACAAAAAACTTGTTTCCCAGAAAAGAGTGTTTGCTCTAGTACATGGCTTGAATCCTGCATATGAATCTATCAGAGTCCAGATCCTAGGTAGCAAGAATCTTCCATCCGTCCAGGAAGTTTATGCTCTAGTACAATCAGAAGAAAGTAGAAGAAATTTGATGAACAATTTTGGAGGGGATGTAGTCGTGTTGGTAGCAAAAGGGAGTGTTACTACAAGTGGGGGAAATACCTTTAAGAAGGGGGATTTTCAAAAAAATGTGGATGACAAAGACAAACTGTGGTGTACTCAATGCCAGAAACCCTGACACGCCCAAAATACATATTGGGATCTTCATGGGAAGCCGAAATGGGCTCAAGATTTGAGTAAGAAGCAAGGTTCAGATCTAAATAAAAAGTTAGGACAGCAAGGTACAAGAAAGCGCACTATGGCAAATATGGCTACTCAGGAGAATCAGCCCCCCATTACTACTGTGACTCAGACGCACGCCTCTGGATCTGACCCAAGGGAGGATATTATTAATTCCTTCCGTGACCATTTAGAGCTCTATGGTAGATCAATTCGTCAGATGGATGCTCCTCCCTCAACTTCATTTGTGTCTACATCAGGTAACTCTACCACAGCTTTCTATGTAGCATCTCATACCCCTGACACTCGTTGGATCATTGATTCTGGAGCGTCTAAACACATGACTGGTAAGTCTTTTTACTTTCAAACCTATCACCTCCTTTCTGGAAGAGACAAGGTGAGACTAGCTGATGTATCATACTCTACCATAGCTGGTCAAGTAACCATTTCTCTCCCCTTTGGCCTTACCCTGTCTAATGTTTTACATGTCCCGAAATTTTCCATTAATTTGTTCTCTGTTAGTAGTATTACTAATTCCTTAAACTGCTCAGTGACATTTTTCCCTTCTTGCTGTGTGATCCAGGATCTTGCCTCGAGGAAGACGATTGGTAGAGGATGTATGGTGGATGGGCTTTACATGCTGGAGAATAAAACTGGTCTTCAAGTCACAAAGTCTAAGAATCAGTCTTGTAAGAGTCAAGTCTATTTATGGCATAGTCGTCATGGTCATTTATTTTTCAGTCTTTAAAAATTGTGTTTCTAGAGTTGTTTAAGTCAATATCAATGTCAGAATTTACTTGTCAAACATGTCAATTGAGTAAGCAGTGTAAAACTCATTTCTTTTCAAAGAATAATAAATCTGAATTTCCTTTCCACATTGTTCATTCTGATGTTTGGGGCCCTGTTACTTTATCATCTGAGAGTGGCTACAAGTATTTTATTATCATTATCGATGATTACTCCAGATATACATGGGTATATCCCATCCGAGCCAGGGATGAAGTACCAAAAATTATCCAAGATTTTCAGCGGATGATCTTCACCCAATTTCAAACTAAAATCCAAATTTTTCAATCGGATCATGCCAAAGAATATTTTCATAGTGATCTTACGGAGTTTTTTGCTTCACGTGGTTCACTTCACCGTAACTCTTGTGCCCGAACACCACAACAAATGGTGTTGCTGAAAAAAAGAACCGACACCTTCTTGAAGTGGCCCAAGGGTTACTAATTCATATGAATGTCCCGAAACATTTTTGGCTTGAGGTTGTCCTTTGTGCTACCTATCTCATCAACCATATGCCCTCTCGTTGGTTAGAGTGCAAAGCCCCACATCAGCTTCTTTTTCCTAAGGCTCCCCTTCTTTCTATTCCTCCTCGTGTGTTTGGTTGTCGTTGTTTTGTTCAAAATATGTCACCCACTCGTGGAAAATTAGATCCTCGTGTTATTCCTTGCATCTTCTTAAGGTACTCTTTCACTCAGAAAGGATCCCGGTGCTTTGATCATGTTTCTCGGAAATCTTATGTTTCTATGGATGTCTCCTTCTTTGAGAGTGAGCCTTTCTTCCCTGTTTCTCCTCAGGGGAGTGTAAGAATGAGAAGAAACTGGTTCAGCTCCCCCCTCTTCCTAATCCTCCTCCCTTTTATGTCTTCTTTCGTCGTCACAAAGGCCAACCATGTTCAAGAGTTGTGGGGCACCTAGAAGCTATACCACCAATGCCATCAGACTCTCTGAGGTCGGATCATACCCATTCAGGTACCTTGGTTCCTGTTAATGTTCCTGACCCTATTGCTATTGATACTTCTATTGCTAATGACCTTAACCTTCCTATCGCTCACCAGAAAGGTGTTAGATCTTGCACCACTAAACACCCCATTTCCGACTTTGTTTCCTATGAAAACATTTCACCCTCCTTTCAGGCCTTTTTCTCTTCAATTGACAGTGTTCATATCCCTAAGAATGTGGCAGAAGCTCTTTCTGTACCTGAATGGACAAATGCTATGAAGGAAGAAATTAATGCGTTACATAAAAATGGCACATGGGAACTAGTAGATCTTCCTAAGGGGAATGATCCAATTGGATGTAAATGGGTTTTCATAGTTAAACACAGGGTTGATGGCGATATGGAGCGATATAAAGCTCGTTTAATGGCAAAGGGGTTTACACAAGTGTATGGAGTAGATTATGCAAAAACTTTTGCACCTATTGCTAAGATGAACTCCATTAGAGTCCTTTTCTCCCTAGCTATTAATCTTGACTGGGATCTTCATTAGCTTGACATCAAGAATGCCTTTTCTGAATGGTGACCTTGAAGAGGAAGTATACATGGTACAACCCCCTGGTTTTCAGGCTCAAGGTAATGAACAGAAAGTGTGCAGGTTAAAGAAATCATTATATGGGCTAAAGCAATCACCAAGAGCCTAGTTCAGCAAGTTCCATGTAACAGTACATCAAGGAGGATACAAGCAGTTTCAATCTGATCACACATTGTTTGTGAAAAGTGGGGAAGGGAAAATTGTAACACTGATAGTATATGTTGATGGCATAGTTATCAGAGGTGATTGGAAGGATGAAATTCAAAAGTTGAAGAATTTTCTTACTACCCAATTTGAAGTGAATGATCTAGGTCCTCTAAGGTACTTCATTGGGATTGAAGTGGCCCACTCACAAAAAGGCATCTTCATTTCCCAAAGAAAGTATGTCCTAGATCTACTCTAGGATATAGGAAAATTGGGAGTGAAGCCAGTTGATTCCCCTATTGATCCTAACCACAAACTAGGTGACTGTCAAGGTGAACCCATCAAGGATGTGAAACAGTTTCAAAGACTTGTAGGAAGATTGTTACATTTTTCTATGACTCGACCAAACATAGCTTATGCAGTGGGTGTTCTTGGCCAGTTCATGCATGCCCCTAAGACTACCCATCTTGAAGCAGTAGAAAGAGTTCTCAGATATATTAAGAAGTTTCCAAGTGCAGGCTTGTTTCAAAAGCATGGACATTTGAAAGTTGAAGTGTATACTAATGCAGATTGGGCAGGACCCCTAAATGACAGAAAGTCAACTAGTGGCTATCGTACCTTTATAGAAGGTAATCTAGTTAACTGGAGAAGCAAAAAGCAAAATGTTGTAGTTAGATCTAGTGCTGAAGATGAATATCAGGCAATGTCTCATGGAGTGGCTGAAATTATGTGGCTAAAAAATTTGTTGAATGAGTTGGGTTTTCCAATTGACGAACCTATGACCCTATTCTGTGATAACAAAGCAGCCATAAACATTGCTGCTAATCCAATGCCGCATGATAGAACTAAACACATCGAAGTCGACAAACACTTTATCAGAGAAAAGGTCGTCACAGGGGAAGTGTGTACTCTTTATGTTAGCTCTGAAGATCAACTTGCAGATATCTTTACAAAAGGGTTACACCACTCACGGCATCATGATTTATGTGACAAGTTGGGCATGATTGACATCTATGTCCCAACTTGAGGAGTGTTAAAAGCTGTTAATTCTCTAAGTATAGTATTGCAGGGGTACTATTGTAAATTTCTTCTTTTATTTTTTATATCCTGTCGCCCTAGTATATATACAAAAAGCTGGCGTCGCCAACAGAAATTTTGGCTCTCAGATCTCTCTTCTCTCTTCTTCTCTCTCTCTTCTCTCTTCCTCTCTTCTTCTCTCCTGCATAACAAGAACTATTCAACATAATATCATAGAAGCTTCTACGAAATATAGATTTTTCAAGAAAAGTGACAAAGTTGTACATGAAAAGGGATAAGACTAAAGAATTTCCTTGCAAGATAGAGATAACTATAGTTAGTTGAAAGGATTTCATGCAACCATACAAATGTCTGCGTCAATCTAGTTCACTTTAAAATAAACCAGAAAACCATGCAGCATCAACTTACCATACGATGACCTGAACGCGGACTTGGACACCCTTTTAAATTTATCTGTTCCCACTGATTTGTTTTCAGGTCTAACATCCAAAAGTCCTGTAGCAAGAGCAGTCAAAATAAATATTACATCCTTAAGCATAATGTACAAATAGGCTGACAAGTAAAAATCTAAGTTTAGAAACTTAGAATTGTACAACAGGGTATTCAGTAAAGGAAACCATTACCTTGTAATGATGGAATCGCTCTTGATTTGGGGATGTGAACTCACCACCTAAAACATAAACAGAGGAAGAAACAAGCACACTCTCATGATTAAAAGAAATCAACTCTGATATCATAGCAAGTACAATTATCAAATCAATATTCTGTTTATTTACCAAAGAGATAGAGATAGTTCTTCCAGGCAACTGCCTGGTGTGCACTACGAGGCGGTGGGCTACTGGGGCTTGATATCAACTTCCACTCTTGCTTTTCAACGTCATAACGATAAAGATCACCATATACAAATGTCTGCAACAACACAATTCACCGAAAATGAGCAAATAAAACTATGCAGCATCAATGCCAAGAGAATAATGGTAAATAAGAAATCATCATTCTAACCTTATTACCGTTGTAGAATTCACCTCCATATAAGATCAATTCCGTCTCTTTCAAGGGATTAATGTTCAGCTATAGAGTTAGAGTTCACGACCACAAAATAATGCTTCCATGTGAGTAAGTGAGTGAGGAGTGAAGTGGGGAAAGGAGAATCCTTGAGGCCATTTATAACATAAATAAATTGAATATACTGGTAAGGTCCTTACAGAACAGTTTGATCGAGGGGATGGTGCCGGAACATTTTCCTCCACGTGAACTTCCTTCTTCTTAGCTTCCTCTCTTTGTATACTCAACTACCCAATACAAAAATTACAGTCAAAACTTATTGATTCTACAGAACTACATCAACTCCCTCTCAAGCATCTATCTAAATGTAAGAATCACTATATCTAGACGAAATTTTAAACTTTATCGCTCAAGCAAGTTGGAAACGAAGTCATCCATCGGTTTGAGAACTCGAAATGACTTATTGCCAAAAAAATTCCATTCAAGGGGAACTGGGGAAGGAATGAAAGTGAAACTTAAATTCAGATTTTATGAACTTTAAATGAATTAAGCAACTGATCTAAATACTACAGTAAAAAAATATATACGTAGTTGAAATAGTGGTTCTCTTTTTTCTCGGCTGTACCAGAATAGCATCAATGTCGTCTTCCGGGGAAAGCTTTTTAGACTCTCTTCGAGCTCTCTTTTCTTCTGCTTTCGCTGTTTTTCTCTCTGTTTTCTCTTTGCCTTTCCCGGGCTTCTTGGTTTTCTTCCCCATTTTCGTTTTCGCTGCTCGAACTATCGACGACGAACAGGAAGAAGATCAGACCTTTTATAGCTACAAGTCTATAACACCGTGGCTGCCGAGGGGTTTTTTTGGGAGGGTGCTTAGTTGAGATGTGAATGGGGGTTGCAAAAACGGATCGAGTAGAAATGGATACGGATACAGGAGGTCCATATTGATTCAAGTACACATGAATCAAATTCGGATCATTCTTAATGGAATTGAACTCACACAATCGGATACCATTTGCAGTCTTACAGATCTGAATCGAAACGAATGTCCTGGGTTTGAACTGGGACCAGCGTTGGTCTAATTCTTTGTTCGTCCATCCGGGCCACGATCTTCCCTGCTGATTTACGGATCTTTAATGTAGTAGTGAGGTTTTTTAATTTTTATGCAGAAAGGAAGAAAGTATAAGGCTTTTGACTGAGGCTGCAAATTGGGTTGCCCCGGGCTCTGGTTAGGGTTCAGGGTCCATTAAAATTTTAACAAAATTCCCAACACACCCGATCCGAATTGTATAACAAACAAACCCAAATTTAAGCTGGTATAATGATATTCAATTGGACTGGATCCGAGATTGTTGGATAAAAATACAATACTAAAATCCAGGGCCATGATCGGATTGGGTTCGGACCTGATGAAGCCAATCTTGACACGATGATCAAATACCTAAGTCCGAAATCTGATACGAAATTCGACTGGGTGCAGTAGGTCACGGATATTTCTATTTCATTTTCAGGTTTTCAAATATAATATGGGTATGATTCACCATATTTAAAAAGTTAATATGAAGAGAAAAGAAAAAAAAATCTCTTTGTATGCATAAATTAAAAAAAGTTAAAAATTACTTTGATTCTTGATAAAGAACATTACTAAAACCTAGGATCATGGTTGCACGAATCCGAATATGATACGAACTTGTACATGATCTGAACGAATTTGAATCGTAATTCGATGTAGTGACATTTGACCCGGTTATTAAATGGATCAAGATTTTAAAATCAAAAGTCTATTTGCAAAGAAATAATGCAAATACAAAATAATCATATTGGACTCTCTCCCTCTGGTGTGCACAATGCATACTCTTACATTACAGAGGAGGGGATTAGGTTACAGGTCTTACATTTTAGATCTGAATATGGCTTAATTGTACCTTCAGAAAATGTTGACAACCCAAAGTAGTAGAGTAAATAATCCAAGTTTGGATCTACCTCACAGAGCGCACCTCACACCACCCTCACAGTGCATCGTAGCCGTGCATTGAGAACATCTCCCATACATGAGGCGTACTCTGTAAGGAGAAGATGCACATCGTAGCTGTGCATTGAGAACATCTCCCATACATGAGGCACACTCTGCGAGAAGAAGATCCAATCTCAAATAATCCATGAACTCTATTAACGGGTCTAGTCATAAAAGTAACCAATGTTGAAACAAATTGTGGAATCTAATCTGCAATTATAGTTAGAACTTTTTCCTCCTCACTTCAGTTTGGAAGGGAAGAGTACAAATACAAATGTGTATGGTGTGTGTAAATTAGACCTGTTCATGGGCCGGGCATCAGGCTGAACTTTACATCGTCTCAGGCTCAGGATTGGGATTCGGGCATCTATTAGAATTTTGACAAAAGCTAAGCCCAAACCTAGCCATGAACAGGTCTATTGCAAATACAATATTTTCAATAAAATATACAAGGATTGGATTTGCACTGTAAATATTTGTATTTACACTCTTTCCAAACCGAGCCTAAAATACAGATTATGTTAAAACTGATAACAAGGCATCTCATTCCCCAGCTAGAACAGCCATTACTCAAACTTATAGTACTTTTGTATACATCAGGCTCAGGCTGAAAGCCTCTCACCTGGCTTGTCTCTTTCCTTAGAGGGATCGATGGTTTTTTTCTCACTCTATTAATTTTTGGCAAAAGAAATAAATAAAGAATACTGTAATGATATAAATAATAGCCATAGGACAAGTTACATTTACCACAAATGTTACCTCTTTTTTGTTGTTGTTACTAGTTACTAAGACTACTACTTTTTGTTTCATTTTCTGTGCCTTGGATCTTTCAATAAATTTTCACTGCCACCAGTCTGTCGAGAAGTCTCATGGATGAATCAGTAGTCCATACTTCCTTATTGGTTGACACGATCATGCGCTTTTCCTTGCTCACATTGTGATCCTAGATTTGGCTCACCAAGCAACCAAGCCAGAAGTAATTCCTTCTTGAAAGAGAGGAGGAAAAAAGGCAAATTCACAAGCTCCTCGCAATGCTAATTTGTGTTTTTGTACTTAAAAGCACCCTCTTCCAAATATTTACATCCCACAGTGTTTTAAGCGCTGGTAATGTCAAAGCGGTGTGTATGTTGTTAAATTAGTAGACTATCAAAGAAACAGTAAAACCAAAACACTGGGCAATCATGTCAGAGTAGAAAAGAGAGAAGCTCCAATTATTGAAAAAGATATCAAGCTTATATAATTTATTCTACAGGATGCAATTGAATCTGTGAATGTATCTGGTAAACGTCAACATATAAATTCCAAGTTGATTGAATTTGATATCATACATTCTCAAAAAATGGGATTGAGCATAAAATAAACAGGAAGCCAACTTTCAGCAATAGAACCTCCTCATACCAGGTGTTGATGGAACCTGTAACTTCTGCTGAAACAAGAAAGAACCTTTTTTTTCCACACAGATGGAGAGATTTTGCTCAAAAATGTCTTTACCCTTCCTCAACTCTGTTTGCTTCGTTTCCGTGAAAGGTTCAAGTTTCTCTTGATTGCTTCCTTTTGTGGAAAATCAGATATCACCTAAGCATTTCTCTCCCTGGTTCAATTTTCTGAGATATGTCAAGGCTTTGATATCACTTCAGCATTAAAAAGATGCCTATCATGCCCATTTGCATCCAACAGTCCAGAATATGATGCTCTTCTCTTGTTTCTGTAAATTCTACTCTTTGTTCCTTCCCCTTTTCGGCCAGACAGAACCAATGACATGACTGCCAAAAATCCCAAGACAGAGAAAGCCCATATACCAACCATCCAAAACCTCAAAGACCTAAAAACCCATTCAGTTGCTGCAGGTATAAATGACATTTGTGAAGTAGTAGTCATTGGATCAGGGCTACCTCTTATATAATCTGATTTTCCAACAAATTTGGCAGCTTTCCTTAACATAGATTCCTTTGTGGTTTCCCAGTTTGAGGTGGTTTTGATAGTGGAATTGCGGCAATTCCTCCTCTCATGATGCAAATAGAGAGCATCATTTAGTGTCTTTGCACATTCAATGCTCAGTTGGTCACGCTTCAGAATGTCTTCATCAGTTGAATCAAGTGTTGCAGGGTCAGGTGGATCTGGAAACTTAGCCCAACATGTACTGACCAAGTCAACATTCCTCCAATTGGCTTTATCAAAGCTCCATTTACCCACCCTAAATTCCAGTCCATAGTGGAACACTCTATAATTTACACCAGGTTCGGGAACATAACCCGGATAAATCAATATCTCATGGTTTATGATATGCCTTAGTTTTAACTGCATATCGGATAGAATGCAAATGAAATTATTGAAGATTAGAATCAGATATGGAAATATGATTTAGATTCAAATGGTGGACAAGCAGAAAATGCATTATGCAAGAACATACCTCTGCTGCACCAAAGGAGTAACCATACATCTCACTAATCCACCCAGATTCATAAATATCCCCAGTGATATCTTTTGCATAATGTTCTTTGTCAACCCGGACCTCCTCAGTTTTATGCAGCCAAAGAAGTGCAAATTTACGCAGGTCATCTATATGCATGATAATTACACCACCAACTTTGTCACAAGCATCAGGATGGCAGGTGTGGAGTTTGGCAAGCTCATTGTCGCATCCAATGAGATAGCTAGCATGCATAAACTAAAGTAAGAGACAAACTACTACTATTAAGAATCATATTCAGACAAGGGCATAGACACACCAAAAAGAAAAGGAACAAAACAAATACATATATGCACCCCAATGCATAAAAGATTGTTCTTTTCTTACTCGTATGGGGTTGAAACTGGATGGCCACGTGCTGCTTTGAACTCCCATGGCGTAATAGGGCCCCTCATTATCATGTCAGCATCCAAAATAACTATGAATTCTGCATCTATTTCTGCGTGATTTAGCCAATGAAGGACTGCTGCTGGCTTGTTGATTGCTGGGTACCTGACATGTCACAAAGAGAAACAAGGTTTTATTTCCTTCTTAGTATTCAACTTTTTTTATTTGTTTCTGTTGATATCATAATTCTCCCCCTTTAATATGTGCATCTGTTCGCATCTATATGTGTGGGTGGTAGGCCAACTGCAATTAAAATAAGAGAGGTCAAAGATGTTTTATTGTTTATTGATAAATCATGACCTCATAGTTGCAGCAGGAAGCATTGAAGAAGTGAGATATGAACCTACTAATTCAGACAAAAAAAAAATATTAATGATAGAACTAATCAGGCCCCTTTCCTTTTTCTTGTTCAAAAAGCAACAGGTTACTATCTTGATCATACTTTACAATATTCAGACAACCCCATCAAGTAGATGGGACACATGAAAAAGCTCTAAATATACAATGGTAAATCCCACCTACAAAAGGAAATCAAAAACTAGAAGCATAACTTTTGTGGATAATATGAAGAAAATAAGTTTTTGACAATGGAAAGAAAATAACAGCATTGCCTACCTAAAACATCCATCTTTAAACATGAAAAGGAAAGGGAAAATGACTGATCAAATGATAGGACTACTTAGTAAAACACATCGAAGTTTGGAAAATACCAACATTTTAGGCCCTGTTTGGTGGTACTATTGAAAGTACTTTTCATACTTTCAAAAGTATTGAAGTACAAAAAGTACCGAAACACGTTTATTTGGGGTGTTTTTCACTTTTAAAAAACACGAAAAGCACAAAGTCATCTGTTGATAATTCATGCTTTTTGACCCTCTGACATACTTTATACTTTCTAAAACGTGTGCATCAACCACACGTGTGATACTTATACACCCCACCACATAGTAGCATATATGAATACCACGTGGAAACATAGGCACATTAATGTATTCAATGACACATGGCATGCCATGTGGCATTCATCTCTCTCTCTCTCTCTCTCTCTCTCCATATATATATATATATATATGACAACTGTATGCCACGCGGAATGTAATACCATTGACTTACCTTTGAATGCCACATGGCATGCATATATGATGCCTACAACCACCTGGGTGAGCAAACATGTTCACAAACAAAGTACCTTGTAAATTAATAAGTTTTGTCTCAGTTTAGATGATCAATTAGTGAAAGCATGGAATCCTACAACCACCAAAATAGTTTCAAAATGGGAAAAAAAGGCATGAATCCTAGATATGAACATGGACATGGACACAGATAGGAAAATGGGGATATAACTATCCATTTCCTAAAATCCTGGACATGGATAAAAGTACTTGTATCTCATGTGATATGCTTATATCATACATATATCTAGTTTTTGAAGCTAAGTTCACTTTTTCAAGACTTGTGTCTTTGCCAAATTTAATTAAATTTGTAACATATTCAGATATTTTTATAGTAAAACATACCATTTTACATATTTTTAAAATGTAAATGCTATAAAATACATATAGAAGTATTCATGCATTATCCAGTATCATATCCAACACTTGCATGCTAGGCATGTATAGGTATCCAGGTATCAAAGGAAAAAAGTTTCAGGTCAGTGACTTTCATATGCCAACTTTCCTTTCCTTTTTCACCACCAACATACCCAATGGCTGCTGGAAGCGATAGATGTCCACTTCATATTGATCTTGAGTTTTACAATAAATGTTTTACCAACTGAAAAAGAAGGAACCGAAAAGAATGTGGAAATTTTGGTTACCAATCGCCTGTCAATGGATGACGGCTCATTGATGGAACATAATGTGTAGGAGCTAGATCATGGCCTTTATATCGCTTCAAGTCTTCTTCTGTACAGCTGAGAAGTCGAGTGAGGTTTCCAGGCTGGCCACTCAAATGGAAACTGTGAACAAGTCCTACAGTCTGCCAATCAAAATAAGGGGAACATTCAGTGGAGAAAATGGTATGGATTTTTGGATACATCATTTCTGATTCACCAGAACCCTGCTGTTGTTCCTCAGTTTTGACAGTTTGCAAAGTCTCATGAGTTAAAAATCTTGGTCTGGTTAATTCAGAAAAACTCTTGCTCTTTAAAAAGCTCAAATATTTTGACCACTTTGGCTTAGGGCACCCCCTTGATGCATGGTGTAATAAAAGGCCCTCATTCAACGTGTTGATACATTCTATGCTCAAAAATAGTCCTCGCCTTTTGTTTGGATTGGCTTCCATTGCTTGAACCTGCAGAAAGGGAAAAACTATCTGGAATTATGCCATATTAAAACCCCGCATACAATTCCACATATAACTTTTGTATTTAGAAAGGAAAAAAAAAACAGAATATCTATAAATAGATAGATCATTTGAGCTGATGCACTTCAATAGCACTGTGGGATGTTTACATAATTCTTGGTTCTTACACATTTGGCATCCAAATAACAAGTGGTGCACCTACTTGGAGGATTGTTAAATGCAGTTATGTCAATGGGTTAAGATTGATACAGCATACAGGTTTGCCTCAACCCTATCCCAGACCTAAGGCACCTGCTACAGAGCTTGACTGAACCCATCTTAATGAAGTAGAATTACTGAACCTGCCCTGACTCTATAGGGTCTCAACCAATACTGACTTCCCCCAGCCCATGAACAGTAGTCATGTTCTTGGTGAGGGCTATATTTTACAAGATTCTACAATGTCACTATGTCACCTGTTAAAAAACTTGATGAATTTTCATTGTACATCTGTACCTTTTAGAAATTTACAAGAATACCCTTCTACATACAGGGGCACAACAACCTAACACGTCAGGGCTAGAAAAATCCAAGCCTAATGTGGGTTAACTTCATTTAATTTGAATCCACCTCCAAACCCAATTAAGGCAGTCCCAAACCCAATCTGATAGGGTAGGATCAAGGCAGATTTAACATTTAACCTGACCCCCCTTGATATCCTTAGCTAAATGTGTGGATTGTTTCACTACCACTTGCCTTTAGGTCAGTGCAGCGCAGAACAGACTCTTGGCATATTTCTTGTATTAGCAAGCATTTTTAATTATCTTTTCTGTGTTTTTTCTTACACACACCTCTCTTGGGTAAGGAGGCTCAGGGAAGAGCTTGCCACAGTCATAAACAATGCCATCCTCATGATGCTCCATTTTACTGAAAGACCAATTCCCAACCTTAAATGGCAATCCATAATGCATGAGAAGGGACTCAACACCCTCCCGTGGGATGTAGCCAGGGTAAATCATCAAGTTGTCATTAATTTTGTGCCGAAGCCCCACCTGATAAACCAGCAACATAGACAAAAGTAAATAACTGAGCAAATATTAGTGGCTGGAAAATCATAATTCTGCAAATTGAAGAACATGAAATCCACTCACTTCTGCAGCACCAAATGAGTATCCATACATCTCACTGATCCAGCCCTTGCCATAAATATCACCAGTTATGTTGGTTGCCCAGTGGGCTCTGTCCTCTCGTACTTCTTCTGTCTTTGAAAGCCACATAGGTGCCAATGCCCTAAGGTCATCAATGTGCATTGCTAGAAGGCCACCAACCTTGTCACAAAGTTTTGGGTGCTTTGTGTGCAATTTGGCAAGAATATTGTCACATCCAACCAAGTACCTGAATAAAATGGTTTATAGAATAATGACATATATTGGCTGCAAAAAGTTACACATGTAGCATTTGTAGCAAAAAAAAAAGTTCTACATGTAGCACAAAAAAGGTACTATAAAGCAGGTGTCGTCAGGGATCAGTTTGTTTGGGCATTTCCAGGGTCAGGGTTCAATCTGTAATTCTAATTATAATAGTTATGTTTTTATGTTTCCTTTTTGTAGCTGACTTTGTATTCATTTTGGACCTGATGCCTTAACCTTATTCAATCTGTAAGTCTAATTATAAATGGATAAGAGTCGCTTCTGAATTGAGAATGTTTTAGGTTGGTACTGGAATTGAAGTCATTGAACATATCATCTTGCAGCTGCATGTGATAACTAAGAAGCAAATAAAAAGAAGAATTACATGCATAGCCCCAGTAGCTTGACAAAAGTGAATTTTAGTACCCGTAATATGCAGCAACAGGCTTGCCTTTCTCAGCACCAAGTTCCCAAGGTATAATTGGACCCCGGATAATCATGTCTGCATCCAAAATTACAACCCAGTCGACATTTTGTGCATCTTTACTATGTTTAAGCCAATGGACAATTCCTGCTGGCTTATTAATTGCAGGGTACCTGCAAAAAAAAAAGGCCTTTACTTTTTTTTTCCTCCTTTTGCAAGGGAACTGGTCACAAAATAATCTTAACTAGAAGCATAAGCAAAACATAGAAAGATCTTCACTAAGGAGTCACATATGGTGAGAAATCATTGTAAGCTGACAAATTCTTGATCAACATATAAAAATCATAAGTAGATTACAGGTCAAGAAATAATAGAAAACTAAAATGGAATTACTTTGATGTTTAACAAGATTAAGCAGCCTTATCCAATTCCTTCAGATAAATCTCAATGAGAAGAACTCTAGTTCAACATATAAATGCATAAACAGATATTAGAAAATAAATAAAAGAAATGAAAAATGGCATTAATTTGATATGTAAAAAGATACTGAGCAACCCATCCAATTTCTTCAAATAAATCCCAATGAGAAGAATATTACAACAATGCAAACTAACAGAAACCCATTATATGCGAACACAAAAAATGAGCCAGTAAAGGGAGGGAAAAAAAAGAGAGAGAGAGAGAGAGAAGAAGCAAGAAGAGGAAAACAATAACACACATCAAGGAAATGGCAAGAATAACTCACCAAAAATGAAAAGAAACTTAGAAACAATTTAACCCAAAATGATAAGAAGTGAAACACAACTGGAAACTTGTAAAGACCTGATGGTGTGGGTCTGAGCCTGAGTTTGGTTTCTTGTTTCAATTAAGATAAATCTACTAGAAGGACATTGTTGTAAGTAGCGATTTGCTCCTTTTCTTTTACCTGTAGGAAATAGTTGGAGTTATTTGGCAAGAGGTCAAGTAGCCAATGTATTAATTTCTCGCAAATGCATACAGAAGCTTTGACAAGCTATGTTTCACTAGCCTTTCTATTTGTGTTCTTTGTAAGCAGTTTGCCTACTTCAGTAGGAAGGCCTGCACCACCCTGGCATTCCTTCAAGTCTTCTAGATAGATAACTGGATGCTATTTAATTGGTAATTTAGTTTCAGGTTGATTTGCTACGTGACAAAAAAAAAGGTTATATAACATCAATATATAAAAAATATAAAAACAAAAAAGGGAATGAATGAATGAAAGAAGTATCAACCAGGAGCGAAAAACAAATACCACTGCTAACCCACCAAATCAAACTAAAATATGTACAGAAAGTAAACTACAAAAGAAAAAGAAACCCCTGTCGTAATAACGAAGTCATTTAGAAATCATAAAAATGGCATGCAATAAAAGCAAACCAATCAGCAGAGCTAGGAAGATGATCCAATCCAACAACCAAAAACCCATTTTTCCTGCATCTCAAGTACTGGAAAACTAAATGTGATCTAGCAATAGCAATAACCAGCATCAACTATAATGTTTTGAATAAATAATGCAGAACAAACTAAAATAAAAAACAGAATTAGAAACACAACCTCGAGTTAGACAGCTTAAACAATAAAAAACAAAAAAGGAAAGTTTAGTAGATACCAGTCTCCAGTCTTTGGGTGCCTGCTCATGGAGGGTACCTCGAAAGTTGGAGCAAGGTCCATCCCTTTATAATGCTTCTTCTCCTCCTCAGTACAACTTAGGAGCCTTGTTAAGGGACCGGGTTGACGGGCCTTATTGAAACTATGAACGAGGCCCACCGTCTGCCAGTCGAAGTAGTTCTGACATTCCACCGAGAACAAGGTGTGGATCCTCCATGGCGCCTCCTGAGCTGTTGATTCAACACCGAGCACGCCGGTACTGAGCAAGCCCATCAACAGTGCCAAAAGCAGAAATCCAGCCATTAGAGCCTGTTTCATGGTGTAACTACGCATGCATTTTATTGCAGAGATCTGAATTTCATGTCTCGGGAAAGAAAGTCAAAAGAAGGTTGTGGGGAGAAAGATGAGACGAAAGCTTATTTTGGGTCGAACGTCAACTCGAATTAATGTTCTTTTTATTAATGAGAAGGTGGGGAGAACAGGTGTTTTAAATTATTTCCGATCTTTCTTTGCAAAAAAAAAAAATTCCGATCAGTTTTTTTTTTTTTCAATTTTGCAGACTGAGAGAGTCTTTCGACTGAGATGGGTTGAAGAGGCTCTCTGCTTGTTCCTACTTACCTCCTGGGACGGTGACGGTGATTCGTGGAGTTTTTTCTCTTCAGTGAGAGTCTAGACACTGTCTGTGTTTAGTGTTTACACGCTCGAAGGTGCGTTCCTATTGGAGATCCACCAACAGATTCCTTTGTTTATTTTACTTGTTTCAGTGTGAAGTGTATACAAAAAATATATTCGTATATCTCTGTAATCTGCACTCAATCAAGCATCATTCAAAGCAAGCCGCCGTGTCGATCTCAAGTTTGGAAATAGTGACTTCCACTTGGTTGAACACCTCCATGTTTTTCCACGTACATCGAATCAAAATTTGGCATGGACCATCTTAACCGTTCGATCAGATGACCGTTTTTAGATGGTTATAGCTACATGAAGATTATGCAAAAAAAGAAAAGAAATTCTCAAGGCTTGGACCGGGAAGAGTGCAGTATAAAATACAAATAGAAATATGTAGAATTTAATTTTTTATATTTTTTTCTGTTCAGTGCAAAAGTTTGTATTTTGTATACAAACATGTATTATTTGTATACATGAATGAATTTTGTAATGGATACAAATATGATTTTTTTTATAAAATATAAATATGAATCCCAGTATTGAAATATATCTTTCGAAGGTTGATCAATTTTGAGTTAGATAGAAACTTTGCTCTCAAATATACCTTCAAATTTGTTAAAAAAAAATGTCACCTTGAATGCATAAATGCATTCTTATTAAATATCAGTAGCAGATCCTAATATCACTTTGACTTTGCCACCCTCCAGATGACAAGGTCATGTCAATCCATTGGACCGTAAAAAGGTTGAAGCACTTTAATATTATGTAATAGATGCAGAGTATAAATATCGCCTTTTGGGGAGATGGAAATGCTCCCAAGACTGCGAATAAGTCAATACAGTTGCGCGAGATGTTCCCAGTGTGCGGCAGTGGCCCTCGAGATAATATCGGGAGTGTTGTGTTGGTCCCTACCCCATTTTGGAGAGGTTAGAGACACGGATACAGGAAATGGGATTTGATTCTCACAAAACAGTATTTAAACTTTTTTGCATATCATTTTTTAAACAACTGTTTTCTTTTTCTATAAAAATTATCTAAAGTCCCTCTATTTCTCTCTCTCAATAACTTAAACAATATCTTTTCTCAAAATTTCTATTAAATTACTTCTCCACTTTCTCCTAAATTATCTTTAATTACTATTTACCTACTAAATTATCTCTAATTCCTATTTATCTCCTAAATTTTCTCTAATTCTTATTTATCCTCTCCCCTGTTTTTTATCTATATCTTTCTAAAAAAAAGTTTGAATTAAACATTTTAAAAATATTTTAATATTTTAATAAAATTATATAATAATATTAAAAACACAAAAAATAATTAAAATATATTTAATAATATTTATATTATTAATAATTTTATATTTTTACAAAATTCAACACAGAATTATGTACTGACAATATAAATTATGACTTTCTGGATTGTTCAATTTAAATGTTATTCAAGCAAAAAAATAACATTGAAAAATAAAATAATATTTAAATATTTTCAATACCAAAATATTAAATAAAATATTATTTATATTACAAATAAATATTTCAATACCACTACAAGAGTGGAAGTCTTGTGAGTTCTAAATATGCCATAATCAAATGACAGAACAATGTTTGGTTTATGGATCTTCACATTGTCGTAGATTGACCAAAAGCTTGAAATGCTCAATTTGTCTAGCAAAACAAGCGTTCCCATCCAATAATAGTTTGTTCTCTCCGTTTTCTATCAAACCTTTTTATATTGGTGTTGAGGAAATACAGTTGAGACAAAATTTGTTAGATTTTAAATGTTAGAACTTAAAACAATTAAGACCCCCGACTCAATTGCCGGTTTACACTTGTTGCCTATTGATTCCATGTTGTCGGAGCTCGGTGAAACAGAGAAATCGTCGCGGCTAGTGGTATATAGAAAGGAAGAATGAAAATGAGAAGAATGTATGTTTACGGCCGATTGATTCTTGTCGCCAATTTACTCCATGCCGTTGGACTCACTAAAATAGCCGCCCGGTGAGGGTGGCCTCTTGCTCTTGAGCTAGGGCTCGGGTGAAAATGGAACTGGGAAAAGAGAATTCAAAAGAGGGTGATGTATACGCCTCCTATTGGAGGGTTCACATGCCCCATGAACCAAATGGACCACTGAATCCAAATTCTCAACGAGGACACCAATCAATGGATCAACGAGGACATTGAGATGAAAGAAGACTACTCCATCCAAATTCAGCCTAAAGCTCAATTGGGGAAGAGTGTAAATACAAATATATCCAATATGTATATAAAATAATACAAAATATAAAACTTTGCACTTTACATATTTATACTTCTAAAATGAGCCAAAATGGACATAACCCTCCGTTCGGGAAGAATGCAAATCGAAGGTTAAAAAATATGATCTACGAATTCGTTACTAAAACTCGATGACCCTCTGAAAATGGAGACATAGTATAAAACCAGTGGACTTAGTGGGTGGCTTGGTGGACCTCATGTGCACACTTCTGTATAATAATAATAAATGTTGTATGACTTACTACGTTTAAGTTCAAAATATCATTGAGGACGTATGGTAGTACCGTAGTGGTAATGAACAATACCGACATAAGTCAATTAATTAATTTTTATATGTCATAAACGATATTTGTTGTGAGAATGAACTATAATATGGATTTATCAATGATCTGTTAAACTTGTTGATCTAATAATAGTTTATGTTTTTTTTTTAATTTTTAGTAAAAACCAAAAATTATAAAATCAACTTATTTTATATGTCATATATGATTTTCATGGTAATAAAGAATTATGAAATGAATCTATCCAACTCATTGATCGAACAACAATTTGAGGTGACTTGTAATGAATTTTTAATGGATTGGAAGTTTTTTTAGTAATGGATTGGAAGCTTAATCGTTGTTTGATGTATTAATGGTAAAATTATTGTACGATACCGACGTGGTCAGATTCCAAATATAGTTGACTGTAATGTATATCTGTGCAAACTATTAAAATATACATTTTTATTTGTTTATATTTTATTCATACTTATTTTAACCTCATATCTAGTGTAGTGATGTCTTTGTGGACTTGGAAAGGATTTTCCTAATGTCTTGAAGTGTATCCATATATTGTATGAGGTTTTTTAGTAATTAGTCTAACAAATAGAATGTATTATTTTGAATATGAGTCTCAATATCTGCCCTCAAAAAAAAATTGAGTATCAATATCTATATTGTGTGTTAGCATTCGCTTTAGAAAATCATTTATAATAAATTATGTGAAAATTATTAGTACTACTCCTTTATTTTACATGTATAAAATTTATCCCCCCCCCCAAAAAATGAAGCTATGAAATATCTTTAAAAAGACGGTTGTATCTTATAATCAATATTTTCGAATCATCGTTGAGTCGGACGGTCGGACCATTCGACCAGGGAATCGTTTAGGCAACCGGTTCTATTTTATCCAAAACCCGATAGTTGGTCAAAAACCGTTGAAAAAGTCAACAAATCATTAACCCGAGCGATCAAATCGTCAACCCGTCAACCCGTTCAACGGTTTTGATCATTTTTTTAATTTTTTAATTTTTTTTTTATTTTACTATCAGAGCGGGCCGTCTGTTTGAACCAGACAATCGGACCATTGGCCCGGAAACTGATGCCCAAAACGGTTCCATTTCCGGGTCATTTTTTCAAACGTTGCTTATAATTAATTCTTCAGTTATTAATTATTTGGCACGAAATCCATTAATAGGAAAGTATAACGAAGTTCATTATTCAAACTATCTTTACCCCCCAAAAAAATCTTCAAACTATTTGACAGCTTTCATGTGATGTCACGACAGTTTGGACCACCAACATGTATATCCGGTGGTCCATTCTTATTAATTATGTGGATCCTTTTTTTTCACAAAGAAAGAGGAAATTCCAAAGGTTATAAAAATATTTATTAATTTATATGTTATAAATTAATGATTTTCATTGCAATAAAGAACAATAATATTGATGATCTATTAAACTCATTGATCTAAGAGCAATTTATGTTAAAATTATTTTTTATTGGACTTGAATAAAGAGAAGAATATATTTTATATATTCTAACTGATTTTCACAACAGGGGAGAACTGTGGGTTGGGTCTATTAATGACCTATCAAATTCATTGATCTGGCGTGTCTTGTAATGAAATTTTAGAAGAATGGAGGTTCAACTATTGTTTGATATATTGGTGAAATTATTGCATGATATCTACATGTTCTAAACTCCTGGTATATTTATCACCAAAGTTGGGATTATGAGTATGGGGAGATCCCCCTGTTTAGCCTATATATCTCGGATGTATTTGGCATTCGTTTCTGATAATCAATTCTAATGAATTTTCTGATTTAAAAAATCAATTTAAATTTATATGTATGGAAATTATTAGGACTAATTTTTTAATTGGGGCTCAAAATTTATTCTAATAATTGTTTGTTTTCAAAGCTAAAAATAACCTTTAAAGATGTTTCTGGTATGGAATTCATTCTTCAAGTAGTGATTCTTCGGAGCAAAGTCCACAAATACAAAAAGGGTTCAGTAACAAGGGCAAGAAAAAGAGCTTTCTAAATAATCCATTCAATAGGAGATTCATTGGATTGGCCACGAGTTTAACCATACATTCCATGCATATTTGTCATGTGTTCCAAAATCTAACTTGTGTGCTGTGTGTGTTTTAATCATATGAATATTAATTCCATTCAAAATAAATCACTTAGAATACAACTAAAATAATATAAACAACAACAAAAGTCAATACAAAGTGATAAAAGCCATAGATCATTCAATCATGGTTTTCAAAACAGGACCGTATCGGATCAGACAGACAGACTGGAAAAACTGTAAATTGGTCAGATGATCAGTTTTGTTTTACTCTATAATTGTTATTTTGCCAAAAGTTGTTGATTTGGTTAATAAACTGTTGCCCTGGGGGGTTAAACCATTTGAACCGTCCAATGATTTTAGTCTTTTTTTATGTCAAAATAGGCCATCCATTTAATTTGAACTGTCAGACCATTCGACCCAGGAACCGAACCCTTGACCGATTCATTGTCGAATTCAGTTTTAAAAACCTTGCATTCAAAAAATACAAAAATAAGGCAATGAGCACGAGCTTTTTCCACTGTATACATGTGAGACCACATGTGCAATAGGAATGGTTACCTGCTCCAAAATACAAGTGTACGAATTTGGCTATGTAGCCAATCACAATTAAACATGCAGTGTTCCATGGGTGAACATGTCAGTTCTTATATCAGATCATATTGTGTTATGCAACAGTGTAAATTTGGATTTACTCCTCACTATACCTATTTACGGCCGAGCTTCGGGCCCAATTTTAAAGTGAAGCCTCAGCCCTGGCCTATAAATGTCTATTTACGGCCGAGCTTCGGGCCCAATTCCATTAGGGCACCTCTCTCTCTCTCTCTCTCTATATATATATATATATATTTATTTATTTATTTATAAGGGGTGTTTGACAACATGGTTGATTTTGTTATTGAAAACAAAAGCAATTGCCACATCAAAAAAAAAAAAAAAGTTGCCAAATACCCCTTGAAATGATGATCCAATTGGTTGAGCAGTTGAACCATCTGGCCTGATCAATGGTCAATGGATTGTTGGTCTGACATTTAATACTTCCCATTTTATCAAAAAAAAAAGACTATCATTCATCTCACTTATTTATATTTCTTAATACAATTGGATTTTAATCTTAAGAGATATGTCCCTTTTTACAAAGCTTATGACTGTGGGTGTTTCATGATATGCGTTTATCAAAACGCCGTCGTATTATCACAAAATTAGCATTTAGCCTATTATAGTGATTCCTATGCATGGATACTCACAAAAGCTGGCCTTGATTTACATGTGTGCCTACCATTCGTGAAGTGTTATGTGGTGCCTAATGGCACCTAGTGCTAGTGGCACCTACTTGTCATAAACGATTGACATTATTACTTTTCTTGGTGTTGAAGACAAATAAAGTACAAACCTTTAGTTAATAAATGGAAGCTAAACCAAACACATACCAAGTGTTTTTATGTTCTTATTATTTATGATGTTGACCTAGTTGTTTAAATCATTGACCCACATCAGATCGAACAAATTGGTCCCATTTTCAATTTGTTTTTAGGGTAAAATATAAAAAACATACTCTGGAGTTTTTGACAATCGTAATGACCTCCCTTAAGGTTTCACTTTAACAAAAACCTCTCATGTAGTTTCACTAAAACTTGTAGTTACCTCCCTTCCATTTTTATCCAAGTGATGGAGACTTCAAAGTCACAAAACTGTCTTACAACTTATTAAGGCATCCATCAATATATTTCAAAATATTATATTTTCCCTTCTAGGCTTCACTATATCTAAACTAAGGTTCAAAGTATTGATGCGTATCAATGGATCACCAATACATGAAATAAGGGGAATTTCAGGGGTAAGGCCTGTTTTAAGGGGTAGTCAGGCCTTTAACTGATCCCCTAGTCATGTTTGCAATAAAATTCATACATGTGTTAGAATGTTCGTTTGCAAAATTTGTATATTTTTATTTATTTATTTGTGATATTAAATGTTAACACATTTGACCAAAAAAGTTTAATTATTGATCTTTGCCAAACAATAAAATAATTTCATTTTTGGTTATTTATATATTATGTATTTAATTTTTATTATCAATAAAAATAATTATTGTTTATTACTCTTGTGTTTTATTTTTATTAACAAAAATATCATATATGTGTTTAAATTTTTCTATATTTATTTTTATTTTAAAAATTTATTACCTAACTATGACTTTATAAGTTGATCAATTTGATTCGGATGGTTGAATTGCTTAGCCACCACTATGATAAATAGTGGTTTTGTTTTTAAGATAATTTTAAAATATATGGGTACATATGTTAAAAATATTGACATAAATCTAATTAGTAGCATTTATTAGTAAAATATGACTTAAATATATGATTTAATAAGAGAAGACGGGAGTTAATACATTAAGTTATAAGACTTGATAAGAGGGGAATAAGTGATGTGGAAATTAATAATTGAAGTTGTATTTTCAACCCTTACCATTAGAGATGGACTAGATAAATAAATATGAGCATTTTAATAGTCATTAAAATTTGCATAAAAGTTACAATGAAATGACTTTTATACCCTTTATCAAACAATGATGTAAGTTAATTATAGTAAAAAAAAATGATTTACACTTAGCATCCACGCTTTTTATATGTTGTATAGATGTATAGATTTCCATATGTATCCATAGATATAAAGGTAAAATGGGTACTGATGAAGGGAAATTTGGCCCGACCTCGCAATCACCCTACACGTGGCAAAAGCAAGCAACTCGGGGCAGCAGAGCGCCCAAAACGAGCACCGAAAGTCCGAGCTCCCTATTAAGAACCCGAGCTCCCTACTAAGAACCCGAGCTCCCTGCAAGAAGCCCGAACTATCTCGGGTCCTAAGCCTCACGAAGCCGTGACCCGAGTTGGCCCATGGCAGCTTGGAACACTCCCCAAACCGAACTCAAGACATCTCGCTCGCCACTCCAGCACTTTGCTTCCGAAACACCAGACTAACCAAACGTACCTGACACCGAGGACGTCCGTATCCAAGGGCGGCACACCTGACTGATTTGGGATCTGACGCCTGACAGCCGCACTTCAAACGGCCTCCTGCCACCGCAGAGACGGCTCCGACAAAAGGAGCAGTGGCGGTTCTGTCCGGCCAGAGGGGATGACATCCGAACTGGCAGGAGCTCAGAGATAATCATGCCCGATCTGACAGAAGCCTGGAAGTGAGTGCGCGAGGTGGTTATAAAAGGCTCCCTACCCCCCAAGAACGAGGTATGTTAACTTTGCGCTATCTGGCTTATCTTGCCTTTGAAAGATTCTAACTTGAGCTTCGGAGCCCTTACGCCGGGTTCTCCCCGGAGCTTCTTCACCCCTTCCGTTCAGGTCCCCTGCCACTCAGTTCAGAGGCAAGATCATTGACAGCTAAGATCGGCCGGATTGTGCATCATCAATTGGCGCCGTCTGTGGGAACGCTTCAAAAGGCCTCCCTCCAAACTCTTATACCCCTTTATTCTTCTTTGAAAAACTCAACACTCATGGCCTCTTCCAGCAACGCCGGACGCGGCACAAAGACAAACACCACCGGGAAACAACCTCAAGTTCCCGTGGTATGCGTTGGGCAGTTCACCATCCCCCTCTTGGTGGACGGAATTCCCAATCTGAATACGCCACAAGCAGTGGCGCCGGTAAACCTTCCTGTCACAAACATCCCCTTTCCTCCCCCCATCGAGACTACCTTCGCTGAACCAACCGCCGTCCCCCTGGCAGCTAGCCAAAACCGGTTGGACGACCTGATGCAGTGCATGCGGGCAATGCAAGCCCAGATGCAACAGTTCCAGCAACACCAGCTTCACCAGCACCAAGTGTTGCACAACCTCTCCCAGTATCACTATCAACAACAGTTCCCCCAACTGCCATCGAACCAACCACTACTTCCACCTCGCCACCCTGCTCCGAAGCCGGTCAAGGCCTCTCCGCAGGATGGGCGCCCCCAACAAGGAAAGGCCTCCAGGCCCCAGAACCCCCCAAACAGCCAGGCCTCGTCCCCAGGCTGGAGAGAGAGAAAAGTCATCCCCGCCTCGCAGCTCGCAGGCGGGTCGAGAACCTCGCCCGCGAGATCAGCACCTCGGGGCTCCAAACCAGAGTTCCCACTCACGGAAAACCGATTCGGCGCACTGGCAGCAGCGGACTACCAGCATTCCGGGCCCATCGAGCTCGGCAACACGGAGGCCAGCAGCGCCAGTACAAGGCCCACTCAACAGCGAAGGCGCCGGCGAAGTCGACGAACCGCCACCCGATTCTCTCAATTCCTTCCCCCCTCGCGTCAGAACTCCTGGCAGTCCCCTTGCCTAGAGATTTCAAGCTCCCACCTCTAGACAAGTATGACGGGTCCTTCGACCCCAACGACCACGTTGACGCTTTCCAGTCCCAAATGCACCTCGCTAGAGCCAGCGAATCATGCATGTGCGTGGCTTTCACCACCACCCTCAGGGGGGTATCCCGCACTTGGTACAGGAACCTGGCCCCCGGGTCGATAAAGTGCTGGGCTCAGTTCGTGCAGGTCTTCACTGCACACTTTGTCACCAGCAAACGGTGCCCCAGAGCAAAGGAAAGCATCTTTGGGGTAGTCCAAAGGGAAGGAGAACCCATACGGGGCTACATCAAATGATTCAATGAAGCATGCTTACAGATACCGCGGTTAGACCCCGCGGCAGCAAAAAGAGGGGTGACGCACAAAGAGTTCAAATGACACATGGTAGCTAACCAGCCCGCGACCGTGGCCGAATTTCTCAAGATCGCGGACAAGTTCATGAGGACGGAGGAAGAAATCAACCAACGAACCGAGGGCGGAAACGAAAAAAGAAAGAGGGATGGCGAGCCCTTTAACTCAGTCGACCGAAAAAACCCGGCCCGGGACCCAAAACCGAACCAGTCGTTCCAAGCTCCCCTACCAGTTCGGACGGATTACACGCCACTGAACACAAGGCGGACCGAGATCTTAATGACGATCAAGGATGCCCCGTACGTGAAATGGCCACCTCGCCTAAAGGGAAATCCGAACGAAAGAAACAAGAATTTGTATTGTAGTTTCTATAGGGACCATGGTCACAGTATCGAGCAGTGCAATAATCTCCGAGACGAAATAGAGGGGCTCATCCGTCGCGGATCCTTGAGAAACTTTGTACAGCACAACAATAATAACAATAAAGCAGATCGGCCGGGCGAGCACAAAAATGACGCCCCCAAATCTAGCAGCAGGCCTGCCGAACCGTTGCAGCGACAGCCTCCGGTAGAGAGGCCAATTCGGGGAACCATCCATGTAATTGTGGAAGGTTCGGTGGTAGCAGTGTGTACCTCGGCAGCAGCCCGGACTTCAGTTCGCGAAGCGGTCCTCGAGGAGCAGAACCCTCTGAAAAGGCCAAAGACCGAAGAACCAATCCTCTTCACGGAAGACGACGCGCAAGGAGTTCGCTACCCCCACGATGACGCGTTTGTCCTTAAACTAAGGATCAGCGACTTCGAGGTCAGACGCGTACTCGTAGATTCGGGTAGCTCGGCAGACATCCTCTTCAAATCAGCGTTTGATCGGCTACAGCTGCCGAGGAGCGAACTAAAGCCCGCAAACACTCCCCTGGTGGGCTTCAGCGGAGAGGAAGTCAGGCCCCTCGAAAAAATAACGGTACCTGTGGAAGTCGGCACGTGGCCTTGTGCGGTCAGACTCAACCACGACTTCCTGGTGGTCGTGACCCCCTCCCCATACAATGCTATAATAGGGTGGCCAATCACGCATATCCTACGAGCGGTGGTCTCCACCTACTATTTGGCCATGAAGTTCCCTAGGGACTTCGGTGTGGGGGTAGCGCGGGGCGACCAGCTCGAGTCCCGCAAGTGCTACGTTGCCGCCCTAAAGGGAAAGACCAAGGCAGCCGGCAACCTCGATCTGGAGCGACCCGCGGAACAAGGCGAAGAACGAGCCTCGCCCACAGAGGAAACAGTCACGATTCCAACCTCGCCTACGGACCCAGCTCGCACACTCCAGATCGGTGCTTCCGTCAAAGAACCCCTACGGACCGAACTGGTAAGTTTTTTACTTCGAAATTTAGATATTTTTGCATGGTCCGCGACCGATATGCCCGGTATTGACCATGGCCTTATAACTCACAAACTTAACACTGACCCTTTAGTCAGACCCGTTAGACAGAAGAAACGGAACTTAGCCCCAGAACGCTAGAAGGCGGTTGACGAGGAAGTCGAGAAGCTCCTCGCGGCAGACTTCATAAGGGACGTCCATTACCCGAGCTGGGTGGCCAACCCTGTGCTGGTGAAAAAGGCGAACGGCAAGTGGCGCATGTGCGTCGACTACACCGACCTGAACTGAGCTTGCCCGAAAGACTGCTTCCCCCTCCCTAGGATCGACCGCCTAGTGGACGCAACCTCGGGACATGAATTGCTAAGCTTCCTGGATGCCTACTCAGGCTACAACCAAATCCGGATGGACCAGTCCGACGAGGAAAAAACCAGCTTCATAACCGAGTTCGGTCTGTACTGTTACAAGGTCATGCCCTTCGGATTAAAAAATGCCGGGGTGACCTTCCAAAGACTTGTAAATAGGCTGTTTCGGCCCCTGATTGGCACGAAGATAGAGTGTTATGTAGATGACATGGTCGTCAAGACACAGTTTTCACAAGAGCTAATAAAAGACTTGGATTCTGTCTTCCAAATCCTACATCAGTTTAGCATGAAATTAAACCCCAACAAATGTGTCTTTGGCGTCACCTCGGGCAAATTTCTAGGCTACGTTGTCAATCGGCGCGGTATCGAGGCCAACCCGGACAAGATAAAAGCCATCCTAGATATGAGACCGCCGCGGAAAGTAAAAGAAGTTCAGAGGCTAAACGGCTGCAGAGCCGCTCTAAGTCGCTTCATGTCCAAGTCGGTAGATCGCTGCATACCCTTCTTCAAAGCAATCAAAAGCAAAGGGTTCGAGTGGACCCAAGACTGCCAACTCGCGTTTGACGAGCTAAAAGGTTACCTTGCCAGTGTGCCAACCTTAGCTCGGCCCGAGGAAGGCGAAGTCTTAGAACTGTACCTCTCGGCTAGCGACGAGGTGGTCAGTTCGGTACTAGTAAAGGAAGCAGACCGGGTCCAACGACCCATATATTATGTTAGTAAAATCTTGCAGGGAGCAGAGACAAGGTACCCACAGATAGAAAAGCTAGCGTATGCACTGGTGATAGCAGCACAGAAACTCCGCCCGTACTTCTAGGCTCACACCGTCATCGTCCTTACCGATAAACCTTTGAGACAAGTTTTACTCAAACCCGAGGTTTTCGGCCGACTGACGAAGTGGGCCATCGAACTCAGCGAGTACGATCTCCAGTACAAGCCAAGAACCGCCATTAAGGCCCAAGCCTTGGCAGATTTTATCGCAGAATGCACGTTTAGCCTCGAAGCCCCTGTGCCGATCGAGCCCGAGATCCCCAGTTCGGGCGAGCTCAGAGCTCCCAAGCCAAACGAGTCCGAACCCCGTGAAGTAGCAGCCAGTGTAGCATCCCTCCTGGTTAGACCAAGCGCGAACTACGATGAGGAGCCCTGGATCCTTCATGTAGATGGCTCCTCGAACCAGCAAGGCAGCGGGGCTGGAATAGTGCTACGCGGCCCGAGCGGAACAAAGTTGGAATACGCACTACGCTTTGAGTTCGCAGCATCCAACAACGAGGCGATGTACGAGGCACTGATAGCCAGGCTAAACCTAGCGCACAAGGTTGGAGCAAAGCACATAGTTATCTGCAGTGATTCCCAGCTCATGGTCAACCAAGTTACAGGCGAATACGAAGCGCGCGAGCTCACAATGATTGCATATTTGGCAAAGGTAAAGGAGGCTTTGCTCAACTTCCAGTCACACTTCATCAAGCAAATCCCGAGGTCAGAGAACGTTGAGGCCGATGCCCTGTCCCGACTAGCTAGCACGAGCCACAACGCCAGGAGAACCGTGTACGTAGAGGACTTACCTCGGCCTAGCATTCTCGGTGGGGCAGAAGGGGTCGCTCCCGTCACTGAAGCAGAGCCAAGTTGGATCGACCCACTCGCAAGCTTCCTGCTAGAGGGAACCCTCCCCGCGGACCGCAACGCAGCCAAGAGGGTGCAGCACTAGGCAGCCAAATACGTCATGATAGGCGAACGGTTGTACCGACGATCCTACACGCTCCCCTACCTGTGATGCTTTCGCCCAGCCGAAGCCGGGCTGGTACTCCGCGACACTCATGAAGATTTGTGCAGCGGACACCTGGGGGCAGAGCCCTCGCCCAAAAAGCACTTCGACAAGGGGTACTGATCTCCGACAATGGCAAACAGTTCGAGGATATCAAGTTCCAAGAATGGTGCCAAAGTATGGGAATTAGTCAGAACTTCACGTCGGTCGCACACCCGCAGGAAAATGGCCAAACAGAAGTAATGAACAGAGCCATCCTCCGCGGACTGAAAGCACTATTAGACCGAGCCAATGGTTTGTGGGCAGACGAACTACCAAGTGTTCTATGGGCTCACCGAACCACGGAAAAAAACGCCACAGGAGAGACCCCCTTTAACCTCCCCTACGGCACCGAGGCGGTGATCCCGGTGGAAATCGAAGTACCCACATTGCGACTAGAAGCATACGACGAACAGACAAACGAGGGCGAGTTACGCACCAACCTCAACCTACTGGACGAAGTGAGAGACCTCGCGCACATCCGAACTGCGGCCTACCAGCAAAAGGTAGCTCGGTATTATAACGCGCGAGTAAAGAAGAGGAACTTCCGCGTTGGCGACCTGGTTCTCCGTAAGGTCATGGTGCTCGAACCCGGCGTAGGGAAACTTGGACCAAATTGGGAAGGACCCTACAGAGTAAAGAAAGCACTCGGTGGGGGGGCATACGAGCTCGAAGCCCTAGAAGGAAAACAAGTACCCCGAGCATGGAACGTCGTCAACTTAAGAAGATACTACCTATAAACCACCAAGGCAAGTACCCCGAAGCCGAGGTAACAAACGAACTAAAGGACCGAAATGGTCAGTTCGGCAAAAAATGCAGCTCGAAGACAGGAAAACCAGCACTTAAACAAAAAAGCCATTTCATTTCAGATAAAGGTGTACATTCAAAAAAAAAAGCCACTTCATCTTTTACAAGTCAGGGGCTACTTCATCATTATCAGAAGCCACTTCAACAACACCTAAAGGACCTACCTCCCCCTCGGAGTCCGGTTCGGCATCCGCAGCATTAGCCATCTCTTGAGTAATGCGCGAAGTGGATATGACGCTGGTATCGAGCTCGGGGTACGTATTCCGGATCATCCACCGACTTAGCTTGAAACCCCTCCTGTAGGAGTCCACCATCAGATCATCAAAATCCGGCGAAGCAATATAATCACTGACAACTTTTTTCTTTGCGTCTTCGATGCCTTGAGAGAAGATCTGAGTCCTCTCCCTGATATCCTCCTGAAGATACTCGACCTGATGCTGTAGGTCCATCTTCAATTCCGCCATATGCTTCACCACCACTCCCATGGCCTCAGCATCTCTTTGAGACCTCGCCTGCCTAGACCGCGCGAGGCGAGCAGCCTCCTCGGCAGCTCGCGCCTGCCTCGAGCACCTCTCCACCTGGTTCGCCAAGGCGTGGATAGAAGAGTTCACCTACCAAAGGGAAACAAGGGATCAAAGGAACGAATAGAAGAATAAAGGCCGAAGAACTCTAAAGAATGGAGCACTTACCACCATGGCATGGGTAACGGCACGGCAGGCCACTTGGTGCAGAGGGAGCTCGGTCCACGCCGCGACTTCCTCGGGAAACATGGCCTCCTTACTCCGTTGAAGAGCGTGAATAGGCGACAACACACTCCTGAAGTCCCCCGGGGCCTCCGAGCCCGACGGCCCAGCTCGCGTATGGGCAGACTCGGAGTAAGCGGGAGCCCCTGTGTGAGTAGTTTCGGCATAAGGAGCCCCCGCCGACTCCTGCATAGGAGGTGCCATCTCGGGCTTCATAGGCTGATCCTCCGCCGGGTAGTCCGGCACCTCGGGCTCCGCACCCTAGGGTGGCTCGGTGCGAGCTCGCTTAGCCATCCATTTTCTCCTCTTCATGCCCTGGAACAAGTGCCCACCTCGGGTCCCTCGAGAGTCCATCGTACCTACGAAAAGGAGTTCGGCATCAGTGAAACAAGAAAAAGAAGAGCAAGACAGGATCGCTAGGGGAAGAACCTACCCGAACTCAGGCCAACAACAATAAGCTTGGCCTTCGTCAGATACCGTTGACACTCCAGCCCAAGCCGCGCCCATTGCTGGAGGCCCCTCGCCGTCTCTTTATCGAGTGTGATGCCGAAGTCGGGAGCGGCCATCCCCCAGCCGGTCTGGAACGGCCACCCCAGTGCACTTCGCACCCCAAAATAGTCCCGCTTCCCCGCCGGGACCTTATTAGGGAGTCCGTGTAAGAGCTTGAAGCCTGGGCGAGGAGACAGGTAGTATGCCCGCCTACGCCCAGGAAGGGGACCTGCTTGCTTTTTCAGCATGAAAATAGAGGAGAAAATCTCCAAATCCAAAGGAAAGTTCTCGTCACAGAATAAGGAGATCGTCCCCACTAAATTCCTAATGGAGTTCGGGTGAAGCTGGCCGACCGTCACACCGAAGTGGTTTAGAACCTCGACGAGAAGAGGATGAAAAGGCAGTCGCAGCCCCGCAGCGAGCTGCTCCCGGAAAATCACGATCTCATCAGGACCGTGTTCCCAAGGGAAGCTATCCGTAGGGATGAAGTAGGCGTGCTCCCCAGGCAAGTTGTAGTAGTCTATGAGGGATTGAAGTCCCTCAGGCGTCATAGTCGAAGGACCGAACTGATCTAAAGCCCGGCCACGACGGGAGGTGGACACCGACCTACCCGAGGCACCTCGGCCTGTAGGTTCAACCTCTTCCTCAGGACCTACATCGGGCTCGCTTGAACTACCGGGGGACGCAAATTGGTTCGTAGAACCTGCATCAGACCCGCTTGAACTGTCTGAACCCTCCGAACTAGACATCAGGGAATGGAACGGGATTCCAAGAGCACTCACCCGGGAAGAAGACTGAAGTAGACCACGAAAGCTCGAACAAGAAAGGAACCTGGGACGCGAGCTGAAGAGCCTGGACGCGAACTGAAATTTAGGCGCGCGCTCAAGAGGTACAGTAGCAAGGACTGCCCCCCCCCCTCGCTATTTATATCCATAGCGGTCGGAAAGCGACGGCCCAGATCAAAGCCAATCCAACAGCCCACAGCCGCGCTAAACCGCACGTCTTTCCGAAACTGATGAGGCGTCGTGCATGTCCTATCAGAGGACGGGGCGTTAGCACGCATCTTCTCGAAACTAACAGGGTGTCAGCGCACGTCTCCTCGCAATAAAAGCATCTGCAGCACAACTCTCGAACGGCTACCATCACGTCTCCCAAACGCGCGCCTTTTTTGAAAATCAAATTAAAGCGAGCGCCCTCAGTACGGACCAAAATCCTCTTGCTACCTTACGAACTCCCCGCGCCAAGACAGGACCCTTGTCGAAGGGAGTGGGGGGCAATAGATGAAGGGAAATTTGGCCCGACCTCTCAATCACCCGACACGTGGCAAAAGCAAGCAACTCGGGGCAGCAGAGCGCCCAAAACGAGCACCAAAAGTCCGAGCTCCCTATTAAGAACCCGAGCTCCCTGCAAGAAACTCGAACTATCTCGGGTCCTAAGCCTCACGAAGCCGTGACCCGAGCTGGCCCATGGCAGCTCGGAACACTCCCCAAATCGAACTCAAGACATCTCGTTCGCCACTCCAGCACTTCGCTTCCGAAACACCAAACTGACCAAACGTACCTGACACCGAGGACGTCCGTATCCAAGGGCGGCGCACCTGACTGATTTGGGATCTGACGCTTGACAGCCGCACTTCAAACGACCTCCTGCCACCTCCACCTGCCATCGTCGTTACCAGCCTTAGAGACGGCTCCGACAAAAGGAGCAGTGGCGGTTCTGTCCGGCCAGAGGGGATGACATCCGAACTGGCAGGAGCTCAGAGATAATCATGCCCGATCTGACAGAAGCCTATAAGTGAGTGCGCGAGGTGGTTATAAAAGGCTCCCTACCCCCCAAGAACGAGGTATGCTAATTTTGCACTATCTGGCTTATCTTGCCTTTGAAAGATTCTAACTTGAGCTTCGGAGCCCTCACGCCGGGTTCTCCCTGGAGCTTCTTCACCCCCTCTGTTTCAGGTCCCCTACCACTCAGTTCAGAGGCAAGATCGTTGACAGCTAAGATCGGTCGGATTGTGCATCATCAGGTACTTTTGAAAAGAAAAATGTATTTGGCCAATGTTTTCCGTCAAAGACAAAAAATAAAAGTACAGGTTTTTTCAATACTAGTATACGACATTGGAAGTTATTATGAATATGAAATCATATGGAAAGATTATATGATTGTTAGAAGCTTCGAGGGAGGTTTTATATTTTTACTTTTGTTTTTAAGATGCCATTTAGACTTGACTATATCACTTATTCATGGGTTGAGTAGCCTGATGGCCGAACTCATTCTTAGTTGGGTTTGGTCATGAATTCAGACTTGTGGATTCGGGCTCATTGAGCCCAAGCCTGAGCTCGACCTGATAATATTTATATAATAAAAATGCATTTTATACAACAAAATATATATTTTATATAATAAAAATCATATATATGTTTTCTTTATTCATCTTCTCTTTTTCTCAAGCCATAGTGAGACCTTTTGCTATCTTTGGTTTTTGAGATCATTTAATATAAATATCTCAGTTTATTATTGAGTATATTTTTTCCTCAATTTACTGGTCGGGATTCCGGTTCACGCTCAAGATCTAGGCCGATGGTCGGATCGGGGCGAGTTTGGGCGTGAATGTTGTGTTGATATGGGGGCAAAGCCCGGCACGAACCCGGCCCGGCCCGTGACACAGGATAATAGTGACGTATCATTTTGTTGGTGGACCGTGGACAGTGCCCGGTGGTGTGGGCTGTGTGGCCACGTGTGCTGATCTCCCAGATGCGAGAGTGAGAATGCACGCCCAAGACTAAGAATGATTAGATTCTAATCTGACGTTTAAAAATTGAATCTCACGTGAAAGTACTTCATCAAATCAAATGCCACTGCGTATTAAAACAAGTGAAACGCTTTGACTCTCATCGGACATTAGCTTGGGCCCTTGGGGGAATGAAAATATGAAATAGAGGAATAAGAATTTATATATATTTTCCTCGTTATTTTCTCCTCCCAATAAACACGCTGAGTCGACGTTGGCGAAAGCCCAAATTTTTAGCTGCCGAGAGATGGGCAAGTCGTCAACAATCGGGTTTCTCCTCCTCTGTCTATCGCTCTCTCTGTTGTTGCAGAAAAGCCGAGCATCTTCAACATCACCCCCTTGGGGAAATCAGGTATTTACGAAGGAAATTCTACTATTAACCATTCTGTTTTCCCCTTCAATTTCATTTATGTTGTTCTGTGCATGCCTATCTATACTTTCATGAATTAAATATAGAAGATGATGAAGAAAACACTAGAGTTAGACAAATTGGTCTCTGGTTATGTTCTCTCCTCGATTTTAAGCTACGAGATTTCAAAAACGGGTTATTCACGAAATTCAAATATATTGCTTTTCAAATTTTACGTGTTGTTGTTGTTGTTGTTGTTTTATATTCTGATGAGAAAAGGGTCATAAATGACTACAATTATACGTTGAGTACAAACCTTCTTTTGTAATTGATCTATTGACCGAGTGTTGAATTACATAAACAACTTGGCAGATTTTGCTGCCGTTTCTCTATGGTTAGCTTTTGATTTTTTTTCTTAATCAACTTAATTAACACTTAATTTTGATTCAAACTTTTTAAATTTGACTTAATAAAGGCAATGTATGTATATCCAACACCAAACACAAATGATCTCATTTTTTTTCTTGTTTTATTTATATCAATTTATGAGTCTCCTAATGATATCAGCACCTTCGAAGTTATTGCTATTTTTAATGAATGAAGTGCTACTGCTATGCGTTCCTAATTGGGTATTTCCACTTTGATTTATATGTTTGTTTGCGATGTTAAGGTTCTCTAGGGTATAATTCCAAACAATAAAATATTTGTGGTATACTCTGGTGTCCTTTCTAGTCTTGTGGTCCTTTCTGTTATATGTTCCTCAATTTAGTAGCTCAGCACTCTATATTTTCTATGCTGCCATAGTCTTTGCTTCCACTATATTCTTTTGTGAGTTTACTTTGTATTACTAATGTCCATTGCTCTCCATCTTTACCAATTTTATTTGTTTTATGCTTCAGGAGTTGGAAGGATCTGCTGGTGCAAGGTAATGTGATATCATTATTTATATCTGATAACATATTTTCTCTGTATCTGTTCTGAGCATCAGACGGGATATTCCAAATGAAGTCTCTATGTACTGGGGCTTCAGAATTAATTGTGAAAAATACTTAGTTGTCGGTTACGATATATAACACAAACTCTAGAATTCATTTAATGGAATCAGTGACTGGTTGCATAACTGATGCAGTGAACGGGTTTGATTTGGAGTGGATCTAATTCTACCAAATTTGATCTAATTCCATATTACGTTATTTGAATTTGATCCAAGCTGTCAAATTCCAATAAATATAAAACTGTGCTAATCAATAGTTATTGGAATCTATGATACCCAGATGCATCTATGAGGGTGCAATATTGTGTCGGATGCTTCAGTTTTTAGTGTGAATTCTGCATTTGATACCTTGTCCAGCCAATTTCTTGCCATATCCTGATAACATAGATTGGATGTGCATACATAAATGTGTACTATCAGATTGGGTTGAAGTATATAATTCAAACCCAATCTGATTACTAACCAGTTTGGAATTTGGGTATCGATTGATAAAAATAGATAGGACCCATTGATAGCCCTTTGCTTACAATCTTGGATTTTTCTCCAGTTCTGTTGAAAAGTGTCCATGTTTAATGCAAAGTTTGGTTTAATTTACAGAACTCTTAAGCAAGAACAGGGGCACAGTCCTGAAGTACATTGCTCTAGAGAAAGGAGTCGCGCTGCCTGGAAAATAACTGAGGAGGTACTACCATAATACAATATGTAGATGTTCCTAGGAGCTGCTCACTTTTAAATAACTGCTTTGTTCAGTTAAGTGACAAATTTGTTCCTTATATACCTCCAATTGTGTGCAGTACCTGATGCCATTTGTAGAGAAAGAGCAGTATCAAATTTCAAATAAGTGCAGGCTTCATCCTGACAATGACATGTTCAGAGATCAGGAGCTGCACAAGATTCATATGGATGTAAATGAATGGCGGTGTGGATACTGTAAGAAAAGCTTTCGTGCAGAGAAGTTTCTTGACCAGCACTTTGACAACAGACACTCCGATTTGCTAAATGTTGTATGTGTTCACTAGTTTCCTGTATACCCACCTGGCATTTCTTTCTTTCATTGGATTTTGATTTTACATATAGGCCATTAGGCCCACAATTTTCTTGGACATATTGTTGAAACAACCAAGTTCAATGTTAATTAGTATATGATGAGTGATGCCATTCCTAGGTTATCACTATGGAAATGTTTTACAATCTAAAATTCCCAATTTTGATGTGTTTAGGAACCATGAAAAATGAATGTAAATTTTTTTTAGTTATTTTGATATCCATTGCATAAAATTTCCCCTTCTCATTCATGTGCTGTCTATGAGGACAAGCCACCAACCTTCTTGTTTAAGCAAAATAATCTGTTGTGTTCACTCACAAATTCATCATGATCAAGTATATTATCAATTATGATGCTAAATTCTTTTCTCGACGAGAACTAAGGAGTTCCATGAATTTCATCAGCATAGTCAATTGCGTATTACCTTTATGTGTGATGTAGGACAGGCACAACAAGAAACGACTTCAAATCAAATTTATATTCATTCCATCTCTAAGTGAAGCTTTACAATAGATATATGAAGCTCTAGGGTAGGTTGGAGGCCATACCTAGGCTTTCTTTAACAAACTCAAATACTTGATGACCAACAAAGGGATTACCTAACACCCAAGAGTTTCTAATTTTATGCAAACTCTTATAAAGCAAGAATAACATCCTAACCTAAATTACAGAAAACAAAAATCACTATCAATAATAAATTGCAATTTTACAATGAGTAGCAATTACATGAATTATTATAAATACTAAGTCCAAGAATTACCATAAATTGTAATTCCAATTTTTACTAAGAATCACATATTTTAGAAGGCTGAAATTTAGCACTACAACCACCTATCACTTCCCAATAAATTTCCCTTAATGGGGTGTTGAACTTATGTATCCCTTGGACGCCTTATGAGCTCAATGACGAAAACTCTCAATTTCCTTGAACTTCTCTAAATTGCAGAAAGCCCTTGTCTTCTTTTTTGTCCTTTTCACCTGCATTGATGCACCCCTTTCACTCCCTTGCATTTTCATAGGAAGAGAGTAGAAAAAATGTATGGCATAGCCCAAGCAGTTCGCTAAAGCTTATAACCAACTTAAATATGTCGTCGTTTTTGCTAAAGTTGTGTACAGTGATGTTATTTCTTTCTTGATTGGGATAATAATGGAAGTATCTAAGACCGAGGATAATCTACATTTTTGTCATTTGTCTTCTTAGGTGAAGCCTTGAGGTTTACTTCTTGTCTTTCCCTTATTCCAATTCTCACAGTGTCAGACTTGTTTGAAACTTTTATAAAGAATTCTTATCATATATTTACTCTTTATAGTCTCAGATCCATCTTTATGTTTCTGACAAGTATCTCTTCTGAAACAGTCACTTCCATGTGATCATTTATCACCACTTCTCTATTGATGAATAGTTTGTGGTTTCTTAGACATGTCCAAAACTTTTCAACTGATTTTGTATAACTTAATGTGTATTTATATCATATCCCTTTGCGACGATTTTTTTAGGGATTGATGTGCCAGAGATTTGTCAACATCCGAGTATTTGTCATCTATGCCATGTACTGGGTAACATGGCTTTCAATCAGGGCACATATTTCTATCAAGAGAAAGAGCACAAAAGAGCAGGAAAATGCTTGGGCACAAGTTTCTACCATCTGTTTTTAAGAATTTTTTTATTGCTTTTTATTATTTTTCTGTTTCCCATTATGATTTAGTCAAATGCATAGTTAATAACCAAGTACATCTGTTTTCCCCTGTATGTGGCACCATAATAATTTTTCATCACTGGAAAGGTCCTTACCAACTCTTTCATCCTATCACCGTCCTTTTAACATGGTGCTTAAAGGTTTCTCTTGAGTGTTGGTCATTGTTCTTGAACCTAAATGTTCTAACAATAAATAATTGTTGAAACGTGCCTGATCTCTATCTATTCCCTGGCATCGCTTTTTCCTAGTTGAAGCCTTCAGGTGTTTTTCTTCCTGACTATTGTTGATTATTCCTTGGCTGGGAAAATTTTCCAACAACATATCATCTGACAATCCCGATATGACTTGCTTTTATTGAATCCAGAGTCATGGCAAGTGTTTGGCAGATTTATGTGGGGCTTTGCATTGTGACCTTGTTATGGATTCTAAGTTGCGGAAGACCAAATGCAATCCTGCAGCTGCTGAAAGGAATCGTCATCTTTGCGAGGTTGCATCTGACAGTATAGCTAAGCTCTTTTGTTATCGGTTCATATGCTTTTCCTCATCTTTATTCTCTTGCTTCTGTGCAGAGTCTTGCTGACAACTGTTTCCCCATTGGTGTGCGCTCAGCAGCAAGCCGTCTTCATGGTTCCTTTTTGTTCTTTCTTCATTCCCTATTCTTGAAATATGCTGTATATGATTATTGTCATTCTAAGTAACAACTCTTATGCTCCAATGATTTTGAATTGCAGAATTGTTCTTACGCCAATTTTGTGATGCCCACACTTGCACTGGTCGGCACAAACCATTTTCTAGAGGGGGCAGGGTAAAGTTTTTTTTTTGTCTCTTGTTTTGATAGGTAGTGTTCTGGTTAAGATTCAATAATCTTAAGAGGTTGCATAAAATAATTGTTGAGAATATGAGGATTGTCATCTTCCCTGCAGGCAAACATGCTTGCACCTGTGAATTGGATTGGTTCCATCCAAGTCACCCTGATGACAAAAGTAGATAATTATAAATTTACAATCAAGCATTTTGGTTTTTATTTAATCTCATGAGTTCCTAATGTGAGACTCAACTACCTGCATGTGCTTGAAGTGTACAGCACATCGTTACGGAAGGCCATATAGCTTACATGTTCCTGGCTCCTAGTTTTGCATCCAGGCTACTGAGTGAAGAAATTTATGCCTCTTTTTCATTACATCATACACTGCATGTCTGCAAGCTTATGCATAGGTGTTTGCATCCATAAGATCAAGAAGCTTAGTGTTCTTGTTGGTTATATTTTTGGTTATTGATATTTGTGTTCCACTGTTTCTTGTCTACAGAAACAAGTTAGTGTATTCTACATTGCCATTTCAATATTGACTTTGATGTTGCTGCCTGTGTTCTATCTTCTTGTCTATTTACATAGAAGGTATCCATTCTTGACCTTCAATTGCTTCTTGTACAACTCTTTGGATGGCATCATGATGCTTGAGTGTGTTATGTTGCAGAGAAATGAGAACGAGTATCCAAGATCTGAAGCGCATCTCAAAAATTGGACAGAAGACAAAGCCCTTATAATTTGGTAATTTCCGTATGTTTCTTTGGAGCTCCTGGTGACCTAAATCACTTCACCTATATACATACATCATGCTATTGTAATGTTGCCATTCGTCATACTCCAAGGCCCACTCACATCCAGTACCGACTTATTAACAAATTTTCCTGATTCGATGATTCCTGCATGTTATCTTGTATGTTTCCTTTATGAAGTTCACTACCAAGGCCATTAGAGCCTGTCGTTGAAGAACTTAGGTGTATGCCTCAAAGTCAGCGGTTAGAAATTGCAATTTCCTGTTGGTCAAGCTTTTAGTTTAGTTCATCAAGCTGTGGGCACCAACATTCACAAGCCATGAAGTGATTTCAGCCATAAGCTGCAGTTTTTAGTCCATAGTCCACATGCATAAATCATAATTCATTATATATATTTGCTTACATGAGGCATGTGGTTACACATATTCCTCGGTTTCTTCTCATTATAACTGAAAGTTAGTTGACCTGTCCCTATTTCTGTGTCGTAGGTCAGGCTTGAGGAGTTGAAGCATTGGGTGTCATTCTGGTGAAACAACAAAGGATTCTGGTTGCATGGAACTAAAATTCGATTTGCTTTGCTTTACCAAATTTTGCACATCATAACTTCAATGTTGGCCGTTGAGGGTGAAAGAACTGCCTTTGTATTGTCCATGCATTCCTTCAACAGTTCCATTCCTTTGAATTCTGTAAAATTCCTTTACTTGTGCTATTACCGTAAGAAGAGGATCTGTTAAAGGATGCATCTGCAAGGGCCAATGTCTCTGGATCAACATTCTTCATGTTTACTTGGGTTGGTCAAATAACAATACAGCTTCAGTTGAAAAATTGGAAATTGTCATTTTTAAATGGTCAAAAGTACCCATCAATGTTAGTCCATTTGTTGACATGTTAACTGAAGAGAGCCACTGTTGCCCATTGCTAGAGGAGAAGACATTGAATCCACAATGAAGAGAAAAGTAGGGGTGATTTCCTGTTCTAAACATGTCAGCAAAGCCCAACATCTTAAAATTCCAAGTTACCTACTAAAAATTTGTATTAAAAGTTTAAAACAAGCCCCAAAATCATCTTTTACGATAATTGCATTAAAACTTTCTACACCCAAAAATCATATATAAGAAGATAATTGGTTTTATCATGAAACAAGTGAGGGTAATTTAGTTCATTTCATGGGAGTATAATTTTGTTTTTTATTTAAATCTTTTTTTTTTTTTGAGATCTTTTGAAGGGCTACACAATGGGGGTAGGATGGGTAGTCCATTCCCCAATCCATTACCCCCCCACCCCAATTCAGGTGCAGGCAGGATTCGATCCCAAGTCTGCAACAACCAGCAAGAGACCGTACCAACCCGTTGGTTGGCACCTTGCTTTCCTAAAATCTTTAAAGTCATGTGAGTTCATGAAAGAAAGAAAAATATTTAGGGGTTTGATAGAAATAGGGGAGAAATAGAAAGATGAGGGAAAGTTGTTAAAGGACTTTTGTTGCTCTTAAGTCTCAACTTTCTGTCTCTCTTATATTCTATCAAATCAAACACAGCCTTAAAAGGAATACTAATAGAAAGGAGGTGTTAGTGATGCGAGGTCAGCTAAGAGGAGAGGTTTTAATAGGTTTTGAAATCAATATGATAGGTGGGCATGGACATCCAGGAATCAGGATTGTAGGTGGTAAGCAAGAGAGGAGGTGTTCGGTGTTCCTCCTCCAAAAGAGACAGTTTGGCGGCGTGGTAGGCTGTTACTAGATGCCACTTTTTCTCGAAAGAGAAGTTGAAAATAATTTGCGATTCGTGGTTGGTCTTCCATTATTTGGCTTAAAGAACAGAGAACAACAATTGGGAAATTGCAGTAATTGGGACGGGGGTTGGTGGTGCCGTGGTGTTAGTGGAGGTGCTGTGATCTGAGATGCAATGCAAGACATGGAAAGGCCGAGGTGGGGGTTTCATGAAAGCAGTTGTTTTGTTGTCACTTCACTCGTATATCCCTCTCACAAGTCGCGAGTACAAATTTTACAATTTCATACCATAGATGAATTAGCTAAGCCCAGTTTGAAATGAAAATAAGATCCCACATCGGATATGTGAGGAAAACTGAAGCCAAAGACACACTATAAAAGAGACTGGAGGATGTCGCCTAACATCACGCAGCCGCGCGGTGAGCACAGAGCGAACTATTCGTTCGCCTTTTACTAAAGAATACCGTGTTCTCGCCTTTTAAAGCGGCATACGCTTATTTTTCGAGGGCTTATCTTACAAGATACCCCTGACAAGTCTTTCAACCTCAAGGTATTTTACCGTTCTTTCAAGAGGATAATGCCTTATTCGGTCAAGCCAGATTGAACCGAACCGTCTCTGAGGATGATATCATTTTTCAGGGCGTTTGTTTGTGTGTGATTAGAATGGCAAGTTTTGATTCTGATTTCGATTTTGACTATTAACCAAATATAGTTTTGTTTCATTCTGTTCCCTTGTCATTTCTTTTAAACCTTCTCCCATGAAGCTAATATGAACTATCATAGGTCTGGTTGAGGCCAACCTTAGTCCAACCCTAATTCAACCTGACATACCCAATAGCTCAGATTGGGCCCAACCCAACCTTCTTCCCACCCCTTAAAATCTTGTAAAACTTTTTGATCTCATATCTTCACTCAACTTTCATTACATATATTGATCTTATGTTTTATTAGTATTTGTTTCTTGATGTTTTTATTGGTTCTTTTAAGTACAAAATTAAAAAAAAAATGTATTTGAAATTACTATAATTTATTATGATGACTTATAATATAAGCAATAGAGAATAAAATATTCAGAAAAACATAAAATATGTTATTAAGGTTTTAGCATTTTAAATTAGGATCAAGTGAAGTGATTATCTTAAATGAAATAAATAATAGTATGTGGTAGTGGTTGTACAACTATCATGCGTCTAAACAAATCAATGTATGATCATATATATATATATACTATAGCGGATTCGAATTGAATCGGATTGCCCAAAGGTACCCTAACCCAACCAAAAATAATATCGAGTTCATAAATTTCAACCCTAACCCTAACCCAAGCATCAACCAGACCCAACCCGGGTTGAGTTAGGATTAGGTTCGGGCTATCCTGCCTAAGTTGCAGCCTTAGTTACGTTCAATGCCATATCCATCGTCGTTACAGTTGTTTAATTATTTTGTTCCTTTTGTGCCGTGCCTCCTCTTCTCTTGACGTTCCAATTTGTCAAACTCAAATCTCTCTCTCTCGGATAGCATTGTGCAAACATACGTACCACGGCTCTAACTTTAAACCATTATAAATAGGGTTTTCTTTTCTCTTATGACTCTCCTAGAATTCAGCTGTTGGTATTATTAGATACACAGCGAACCCAATTTGGTCGGCACCATCAATTGAACTACGTCCTAATGGTGCAGGTGCAACCATTGATGGTTATACAAAAATGTAACAATATTCAGGTAAAAAATTTCAAGTGCATAACAGAACGATTCTTAAAAGTGGAGATGAAAGAAAAGACAACATAAATTACAAAAATGTAATTGTCCTATTAATAATGATAGTTATACAAGATATTTTACCATGTATGGTCCTTCGAGCTCATATCCCAATTTTCTATAATAATGTCGGGTTCCAACCCCTGAGATTACAGCTATTTTTTTGGATCTATGCTCCCTACGAGCAATCCGCTCTGCCTCCTCCATCAGAAGTGTTCCATAGCCCTGTCGATCAAAGGGAAACAAAATCAAATTCAAGACCTATTAACAGTATCACTCTTTTTAGAGGCTCTGTTTGAAATGTTATTGAATAAAAGGAATGCATTTGACAGATGAATCCCCTAGCAGAGAATTCTATGCAACTTAGAAACCTATAATTGGCCAGATCAAGTGAAGTGAATCCCCAGAAGGAGGCCAATAATGATATCATCTACTTCTCATATCACTCAATGTAGCTGAAGGTCTGGTAGTAAATGGATCTAAAAAACCTGTCTGGAATACCTTTACCCATTTCCTCCAAATTTAATTACCTGGTGCTGCAGTTTGTCAGCATCCCGACCATGTACTGGTACTGCTGTTCCATAAACATGGAGTTCACGAACAATAGAACATCTTCCAGTGAGTTCAGGACATGTTGTGTTTCGGCCACATTTCCGCAAACGTAACAACCCAACAAGAATATCCTGTATTCCCACCAAAATTAAAAACTAACAAAAGATTGGAACACACTTTGACTAAGTAGTTAGCAGTAGGCCAATAGACCATCCGATAATATCCTTTTGCATAGTTTTTTCTTATAAAGCCAGCAAGGGAAAGGACATGTTTCACTGTTCATCTCCTCCCCAACTTGTTTACAAGGGAACCAATTACCAGGGAAAGGACACTCTTGTCAAGGTCCAAGCAGAGAGAGAGAGAGAGAGAGAGCACCAAAACAAAACAAAAAAACTATGGAGCATTTCATCTGTTATCGCTATGTTAGTGATTGATAAGATGAAATGTTATATTTACCACTAGACGAGGAAATTATAGAACGTGTTACCAGTCCTTCCCCTCTCTTCTGAGGCCTGAAATGTCTATTAAACTAATGAAGTATAAGATTAGTATGATGATTATCATTTAGATATTGTTTCAACTCAGACTCTGGTTTTGGCATGGTTAGGCATCTAGAATCATCTTTGATGCCCCAAATTAACTGTTTTGAGAACCAGAATGTTGACCAACCAATAAAATGGACTGTGTCAGGGAGTCAACGGTTGAATTTTTTGGGTTGCCCTTGGATCTTGAATCAACTAAAATGATTTATAGATAACAAAGAGAGCAAAAATGATTGAAGACATTCACAAGCACATTTCTAGCATAAACTAAATGACAATGCGAAAGACAAAATAAGAGAGAGAGAGACCTGGCGTGTATCTTCGTATGAGAGAAAAGTTTCCCAACCCTCATTTGCTGCATAGTCACGGCGAACAAGCTCCACTTCTTCAGGTTTTATTTTGTGATGAATGTCCTAAACTCCCAAAACAGAAATGTCAAAAGTTATTTTTTTTTGCTCTTAGAACAAAATAGGCCAACTAAATAAAATTATAATTTTTTAGGTCTTTTATCCAAATTAGAAAAACTGTGTTCACTTACTTGAATTCCAGCTTCACGTGTTCTGACATCACGGCATTTCAAGCCCAAGTCATCCATCCGAGCCAAAGCCAGCTCCCGGAGATTTCCCTTCTCAACTCCAGAAGTTACTAGGGGCATGGGAATATCCCTTTGAACTCTATAAACACGTGTCCATGGAGGCACCATGGCTAAGATCCTTGCTATTATGTCTACAAGTTGCTCTGGTGGATAGTTTCTATATCTGCAAGGGATGAGTGAAAAATATTTGCTAGCCATCAGGCATCTATTATGGGTTTAAATCAATAACCAATAGCCATGTTATACACCAAAATTGGTGCATCCAGTATGGGGAATTAAATTGTTCAACATTATAAGATGGAGGCATACATTTCAAGTGACCATCATACCTTCCAGTTTTCCAAAGCTCATAAAGCCCTGTTCCACGAATTACGAGTGTTGGGTAGATCTTAAGACCATCTGCCCTAAATGATGGACTCTCAAAGAATTCACGAAAACTCTCTAAGTCCCTCTCAACTCCAACATTTGGGAGATCAGGCATCATGTGAGCAACCACCTGAAGAAGCATGCAAATTTGCACGGAGATGACAACCAACCACAGGGAGATCAGTTCATACTGGAAGTAGGCATCATTAGTATGGCATTCTCATGATACAATTCCTTGCTTGACATTGCTCAACATTCCCTGAAGAGAGAGCATGTAAATTTGGTAAATAATCCACTCACCTTAAACCCAGCATCCTTTGCCAGGCAAAAGCAATCAGCAACAGCAGCTACAGTGTGCCCTCTATTAGTGTCACAAGCAACATCTTCATAGGTGCTTTGAACCCCTATTTCCAATCGTGTACAGCCATAGGAAAGCATCTGCCGGAGATGAGGTCCAAGGCAATAATCTGGCCTCCTAATAGATTAAAGATCATGAAGGACTTAAGTTAAAATTCACTTCTATCAGTGAAAGAAATGAGTTCCAGCGGTCTCGTGGAACATTTATAAGTTAACTTGGCTTTACAATTAGAGTTTGTTGCAAATGGTTTAAGTGAAACTCTTGGAAGGAAACTCCAACTGCAGTGAAGTTACTAGAAATTGGAACTTGGGTTAAGAAAACGTTTGATGATGCACTTAGGAGTCTTGAGGTATTTCTTTCCATTTGAGGTATCAACCAAAGGAGTCTTGGTTGTTTCTTGTGTTTTCTGTTGTGCTTCTATGGTGCACTTAGGAGATAAACTGATAAAGACACATCAGTCTTCATGACTGAAGCCATGGTGAAGATAGAATGTGCTTCAAATGGGTCTTCAAGTGAGGCATCATTGTCTCATGCACTTTAACTTCGTGAAGCACACTCAATCTTCACTGTGCACTTTCCTGACATGCCTACATTTTCAGAGCAAAAGGTGGGATTATTGAATTGTGAGTAGTAACCATGTAGCCAGATCAATTGTGATGAACTTATAGCACAGCTGCAGGAAAAGTAGGACTTTCCCATCTTCTCAAATCTCAGAAATAACCAAGATTTTGAACTCAAATCTGACTTACGTTTCAATTGTCATGCCAATACACTTTATAGCACTGTGCTCAGAGTAACAAACTGCCTCCTCAACATTGGCAGAAGTGTGTCCTGACAATGCATCATGAAGATTTCGAATAAAGTAATCACGATATTCAGATGGCAATGACATGAAAGTGCCCCCCATTAAGATGAATTCAACCTGCAAAATATTCATCAGTTGTAATAGTAGAACATGCCTTTCTATAAAAAAAAATCATATTTTGTTTAGTACAACTAATTGGTCAGTGCCCAATTTATTATGCTATAAAGGAAAAAATAAGGTCAAACCTTATCCACACTATGTCCCAAACGTTTCAGCTGATCTATTCTGCTTCTGGCCTGGACATATGGGTTATATCTGGAATCATGTAAGTTGTAATTAGAAATGAGAGGGTAGCTTGGAAGAGTAAAGCACAAAAATATATGCACTTTTGAGGTACTTCCACACTAAAAGAATCTGAAGATTGAAACTAAACAAAGAAGCACATTCACTAAAGGTTTAGGAATTGAAAACTTGTCATTTGAAGTTCTTAGCCAACTAAGCAATAGTAAGAACCATAACGTTATCATTCATACGTTGAGTCACCAGGGCTTTTCCTTCTCAAGAGTACATATTCCTTAGCTTTCCACTTTCTAGAACATCCTCAAAAGTTGAAAGAAAACCATGCATATGGGTCTTACCTTGGCATATGGCACTTGTGCCAAGTATTCAGGTGTCCATAGATGTCCGCCATGCCAACCTCCAAAATTCATGGCATGAGAAAATAACAATATATAGTATTTAGTTACATATACAATGCAAATAGTAATCATAAGAAAACAAGGGGGTGTTCTACAACATGAATGTTTTTGTTTTCATTTGTTTTTTGAAATCACCACATCAGAAAAAACAAAAACGTGTTCTTGAACTTTGTTTTTCTTTTGGAAGGCAAAACCAAGTTGGTTTTGTTTCAAATATATAATACATGTTTTTGGAACCATCAAAATGATAGTATTTAAAACAAAAACAAATTATGTAGTGTAGAAATTATATAATTTATGAAACATAATATTAGATAAGCAGATGAAAACATGTTTTTGAAACTAGAAATTCAATAAGAAAAACAATTCACGTTGTAGAACACCCCCTAAAGTGCCAAGTCCTTAGATGCATTCCTTCTTTTGGTTATGAGTGCAAAGTGCCAAGGTTTTATGCTGGATTATACTTGGAGCGTCACCAAGTTGCTACAAGAGATATCATGCCAAGGATCTCTTCTTGCACTCTCTAGGTCCTTCACTAACTGCTTATTATCTAACGTAGTGGTAAACAGAAACATCTGATTGCTACGCCGTTGCAGTTGCTCCTCAGAAAGCAAGAAATAGAGATTCAATAATGCTGAGTCAGATTAAGATATATCCAACTGAAGACAAAACTATCCAATTTATACACTGATGATAATAGAGACCAAACAGTTACACATCAAAGTGTAATCCGGAATATAAAACACGGGAATATAAGATTCTACATATCCATTAAATGAACTTGGAAAAAACATTTTTAAGTAAGATAAGTAGAAGAGAGCAGGAAAGATTACCTGGCGCGAATTGCTCGCATGCTGGTAGGTTCGTAACCAGTGTAAGACTGGGTACTGTACTCGAAATCGGAATCAGGTCCGCCGGGGCAATACACACAGATATTCCCTGTAGTGGCGATGTGTGGACAACGATGGGGTTTCGACATTACAGCGACGACGGCGATACCCGAGGCTGTGCGAACGGGCTTGGCTCGGAGGCGAGGGAGTAGAGACTCGCGTTCTGACTCTGGAAGCGCTGCTATCATCTCGACGAGTTTGGGGGCACGAGCGAGTCCATACTTGCGACACGCCGCCGATTTGAGAGCATTAAGATCGACGTTCTCTCCCCTGCGCGATCGCTCCACCATGCCATTCACGATTTCCGCGATGGCCCGGACTCGCGCTTCCTCTTCGCTGAGTCCGTGGGCTACCACTCCGCCTCGACCGGGCCGAGGCATCTTCCTTGGCTCAGCGACTTCGGCCGTCGCCATGGAAGAGAGAGAGAGAGAGAGAGGGCGCTGCAAATACAGTTTTCGACTTTCTTCGCCCTCTTCCATTTTTAGGATTGAGGTCATACTTGAGCCTTCAGGCCCACTATTAGCCCAGGCCTGGCCCAAAGCATGAAAATCTAAACCCAGCCCATGAATTGAACTGTTTGCAAATTACAAGATAATCATCATCCGGTTACTTTGGACCCAAAATTACCGGGATCACGGATCGGGTCGATGCGGCACCCTACAAGATATTTTAATTCGGATCACCTCAATTCGGATAACATGCCTTACGGGAAATTTCTTTAACACGCGCATCCCTTCGCGCTGTGGCGATTCCAAAAATTGAAGAAATCTGCCTCGCGTCGAAGTGCAAACCTCGATAGTCTCTGTTCGAGCACTTTCCATGGAGGAGTTAAGCAGAAGAGAGCTTGAGAAGAAAATCCTCGAAAAAGTTGGAGGCGTGATTTCCGCCATTAACGATGCAAAGCACGTTGATGAGGTCATCTGCGCTCTTCACTCCATCGCGGTTCTGCTATTCCCGCTCGATTCGTCACTTCTGTCTGGTAAGTGAGGAAGCTTTTCTCAATTTTCCCTTGTCTAGGGTTTTCAATAGAAGATTCCGTTTCCGTTAACATGGAGAAAGTGAAATTTGTTTCTTCCGCAAAATAGACTTCAAAGAGTTCTGTTAACCGTCTCCTCGAATTGCAGGTAGCATAGATCGTCGATACAGGGATAAGGTGTGTCGAATTTCATTATACATATATTCGAGTTTTTAGTACATTTCATTTACTAATTCGAGTTTTTAGTATACTCTGATTTGAATTGGTAGTGTGTATTATCTGAACTTTCTGATATTTGAACTCAAACTTAGATTTTCGTGTTATTTACCAAAAAAGAAAAGGAAAGAACTCAACCGTAGATACTGTTACAGTTACTTCATAATACAAAGCCTCTGGGTATGTGTTTCACAATATCTGTTTCCAACATGTTCAGGTTCTTGGAATTGAGGGCCCTTCTCCTCTCGAGAGGGAAGAGTGGTGGCACATTTTCTATCGGGGATCTCCATTTCCGATACTAGCTAGGGTTTTAATATATGGTAAGCTGTCTACCATCTAATCAAACGCATAACTCCTGTACAACAACTGTTTAGGATGTTGAATAAATATTGAGTCATTTTACAGACTGCGCAGCAGCTATTTTCTTCGTAGTTAATAGGAAATTGTCGGTTTGCTAATCTGCTTTCATATTTATTTCTGGGAATTGGAAGTAACTCTTTGGCTCAACCAAACACCGTTTATTCAATTCTGGATATATATATATATATATATTCACTTCTAACCATTTTCCCAACTCATCATGAGTGGCAGCTGTCAGCCATTAGTAATGCATGACTACCTGGGTTGATTATTAGACCAGACCGCATTGGATGGACTTAGCCTGGTCTATGCTGGGTCGGATGTCCATGCTTTTACATGTGGTTCTCATAAAATTTGCTTTTGTACATGCAGATATTGCCTCAAATTGGCTAGCATGTTTCCCTTTTTCAGCACGGATGCATGTCTATGATTCTTTCTTTTTGAATGCACCTACAACTGAGGTTGTTCAGGCTGTAGTTCCCAGTCTAGTGCAAAACGGAAGTAATAAAGATGTAGATGCAAATGCTATCTGCTCAAATGCTGAAAGGTATGTTGCTAATTGTCTATATTTCTGTTTTTGGTTGAGCTTATATTTTGTTTTCTCTTTGGAATTTAACTGTATCACAACATATGCTTATAACTTAGGCTTTTAAAGTAAAATGTTTTTCGGTCCTCTCATAAACAAACAGAAACATTTTGGACACGCCTATTTGATTATGTAAGTTAATAGCATTAACTGTGTTGCCATGCCTCAGTAAAATGTTAGAAACAAATACTTGTAGGTAAAAGACCAGAAAAAAAAGAAAGCACATATTCTTAATTCGCAATATACAATAAACTTGTGTTTTGAAATGTGGTTGTTGACAGCTTAATAAAAAAAGTTGTGAAGACAGACCGCTGGGCAAGTGGGCAAGTGGGCAAGGGACATCAACACTGCCCTGTTGGGCAAGTGGTTTTGGAAACAATCAGGGAGGACTCTGGAGGAGGGTGATTGCAGCAAAGTATGGTTTCAGAAACTCTGGTTGGGAGCCAGAAAGCCCAAATCAGAGTTGTGGTTGCTCTTTATGGAAAGGTTTTGAGAAGCTCGTGACTCTTTCTCAAAAGGAATAAGGTTCAAAATTGGTGATGGTCTGAGGGTAAAATTCTGGGAAGACACGTGGTGTGAAGACAAACTGCTGAAGGAGAGTTTTCCTACTCTTTTTGAGGTGGCAGTGAACAAAAATTCTAGTGTGGCTGAGAATTTGCAAGTGTTCAATGACAGTGTGATGTGGGTTCCTCAGTTCAGAAGACTTTTGAATGATTGAGAAGTAGAAGCTATGGTGGATTTTCTACAAAGATTATATGATACTCAGATGGACATTGGGAGTGCTGATAGAAGAGTGTGGAAATGGGACAAATCTGGGAAATTTTCAGTTAAATCCTTCTATAAGGCTATCTCAAGGTCGGAAGAGCAGAATATCCCAGTTCAAGTCATCTGGTGCAAGAGTGTTCTATCTAAGGTGGCCTTCTTTGTGTGGCTGGCCTGCCTGCATAGACTCTTAACCAGAGACAATCTGGTCAGAAAAGGGATGCAGTTTGACATCCACTATCTGTGTCTTCTGTGAGGCTCAAGAGGAATCTGTGAATCACCTTCTGTTACACTGTGGCTTTGACCAAGAACTGTGGTTTAAAATCTGAAACCTATTTGAAATAAAGAGCCGCTGCCCGGAGTCAGTTATGGATTTTTATCAGGTTGGAGTTTAGGGGGTTTATCGTTGAAAGGAAAGTTGGCTTGGAACATGGTGCCTGCAGCTGTTTTTTGGTGTTTATGGAAGGGAAGAAATGCAAGAGTTTTCAAGAACAACCACAGCTCTCTCGACACAGTGTTTCAGAGAATAGTGGGCAAAATGGTGTCTTAGCTTTCTGTAAACAAATTATTCAAGAATAGGAATTACAACACTTTTTTTGTACATGAGAATATCTTTTTGTAAAGCAGGGCTGGGGGGTATTGATAGTATTTTGTAAATCCCTGCGTACAGCTTCTTGTTGTATATGGTTTTGTTCTCTTTTTTCTCCTTTAATGACATTATACTTTACCTGTTTCAAAAAAAGTTGTTGACAGATTCTTAATCAAATATTTGATATCAATTTATCATGACATATTTTCTTATTAGAGTTTGTAATGTTACATATAGTTTGCTCAAATTTAAAATAAACAAAGTTTGTCTTGACACATAGTTAATTAACACTGTTTTACCCTGAATGGCTTTTAAAATGAAAAGCAAGGCTGGGTAAGGATTAGAATCTACAGTGATTGGATAACCGTAAAATTTAGGTTTACAATTTTTTTTTTGCCTTTTTTGTACTCATGTACATCCCCTTCATGGACATTCCGTCTTTTAATAATATATCTTGTTATTTTCTTCTAAAAAAGTCATTTGATGAGCTCATATTGAATTTGTTATGGTCAACCTTCTGAATGGGATATGAGAGCAAAATCCACTAAGGTTGCTTTCTTTGCTGGGATTAGATTCTTATCCAAGTTTTGATTTATGAGGATTTGGAATGTTTTGCATGGGAGGGTAGTTTCCAAAGGAAATTGCTTTTTCATTTATCTTGTTAGAAAGTGGAGAAGCAATGCTTTTCTAGGTGTATAAGTTACTCCCAAATGAGTGCCTTGTATGTACTTGTTAACCCAAAAATAAAGGTCTCTTATGATTTACCATTACATTCATGACAGGATATTGGTACTATGCTTGCTTGAAAACAATGGTCTACTCAAGATGGCTAGAGAATTTGGTGGTTCTTGTCAATCTAGAGAACTCATTAGCACAAATCTGAAGCCAGACGATTCAATCTTCATATCTAGAATTGCACAGCTACTTGTATCTATTCCTGACAAAGCACGACTAGAAGCCCCAGCTGCACTCTCATCACAGTATCCACAATTTCTCTTCTGTGAAAATATTATATAAATCTTATAACACTAACATATGATTAAAAGTTTGAACACTATTTTATTTTTGATTGGCTTCACAAATCATATCTCAGTCACTCTGTTTTGAAAAGTACTTTGGTTGTATTAATTGTTCTCTCCATTCGTATAATGTTTATTCTTCACAACATCATTTTAGCCAGTTCTTCAAGCAGGTTACCAACCAGCTTCTTAATGGAGCAGAAGAAAGTGCTCCAGACCTATGTAATAAAGTAGATGCTTTGGAAGGCGTATTTTTATTTATAGGGGAAACATTTGCTCGCATATGTCGGCGCGGATTTGCAGGTATCTAAAATATGTGAAGCATTCTTGCACCTGAAAATTTAAAACATTGTGATTGGGATATGGCATTAGGTTTTTACTTAATGAAGATATAATACAGACAAAGCATCAGATCATCATCTACCACCTTTTTTTTTGTTAATTTTTTTGGACAGCATTTGGGATGTATAGAATAGTCAAGATTTTCTTCTTTGTATTCTAGTACTTCCTAGTTTAGAAATTTTCTTTTCCTTTTCTTTTATTATGCTCTTGTATTTTACTTTGTGCCTGAAGTCTTCTTGTAGTTGTAAATTTTAAGTCAAATCTCTGCTACGTTCTCTCTGCCAGGGATGTGTGAGAGTGACACCATTCTTCTCTTCTCTCTAAGTTTCAGGGAGACAGGGACATTGTTTTTTCTCTTTCAGTTGTAAAACTTTTGTTGTTGTCCTTCAAAAGGAAAAAAAAAAACAGCTTATCTAGGTAATGCTATTTTATCTTGCAAATATCTAGATCTTCACAGGGTTGTTTGATGTACCGCCATTCTCAAATTGCCTAAGCAATTAACCTGTCAGTGTGTTTGGAGGGATAGTGTGTGCTCCTAGGCATTTTTCTGGTAATTCAGGTGATTCTTAATAGTAGGAGTGCAAGTCGGGTACCTGACTTGAAGAATTTACACGACATTGGACCTGGGCCCATTCAAATTTTTGCAAATGCTCAACCTGTGCCTGCCCAAGTTGTAGCCTTACTTAATAGTTATACTGTATAGGGGTCATTTCTTGGTGTGGTGGTAAATTCTCAGGCTAACAAGCATGAGAATGTGGATTTAAGACTGAGAGTGGCCACTTTGTACTAAAAGTTCTGGAGGCTAGGTCTCTATCCAGTCCACCCCTCTGAAGACCACTGATAGTTAGGACTAGCATTGGGTAATAATGAACGATTACATACTTTTTTTTTGATTGGTTGAAAAAAACAATGAATTATATACAGACACCTTCAACAGAATCCCTTGATATGGGCTGGCTTTTCCCCCAGCCTCATTTTGTTCCTTACATTACATTTGACCCCAGAAAAAGAAATGTTCCCTATTGCCCCTTGTTTAGCCAGTGTGTCAGCCAGATCATTGGCTGATCTAAAAGTCCAACTGAAGGTCACAATTAGTTTCTTAATCAAGCAATGAAATTCTTTAATTTTATTTTAAGTTTGTCTTTAATATGCATTCTCCAGTTTTTCTCTTCTTTTAAACCCTACTTGTTCTGAGCTGTTCTACTTCTTAAACCTTGAAATAACACCTTCAATCATACATTTATAGAAAAGAACAAAGAGGAAGTTACCGATAAGTATTAAACTAAGCCACTAAAAATTAACTCATTAACAGTTGCTACTTAATTTGACTAAGCAGGATGATTTTTAACAGTAACACTAAGATATCTTTTTTATTATTATTATTATTACAGATACTATGTTAGTTGAAATGATCCCTCGGATACTTAGACATGTACGGGGCTTCTCATCAACAAATGTTGATCCTATTTCATCTAAATCACAATTCTGGATGAAGTTGATGGAGGCAATTAGAGATGCATATGCTGTTGAAAGATTGACTGAATGCTTGCTGCATCAGCTAGCCACTGAACATGTGACTGACATTGAAGCTTATTGGATCCTCTGGATGTTGTTCAGTTGGACTTTTAAGCACCAAACATCAGTCAGGTGAGCAAACATGTGTGCTTGTATTCTTTTTAATGCATTTGAGTATGTATTGCCTCCCCCACCCCCTTCAAACTACCGCTTACCAAGAATAAGATAAATTAATAGAGAGGGGAAACAGCATTTGAGCCTTTACCAGTACTACTGGAGAGGCTACCTCAATAAACCTGGAGGTGGTGGCCCTACTTGTAGGCATTAGGGTGCCACTTAAATGTAGGAGGGGTGGTCCTAATAAGGGAGATTCCGTCAAGACCATTATATGGTGCCAGGGGTTTGGGAAAGGGCCATGAAAGCTATCCACATTTGTTTAATAAGATTTGGTGGCTACTATTATGCTCCTATACCTTTTGATGAATTCTTAGGGATAACAATGATATAACTGATCATTTGGCAAGATCCAAGACCAATAGAGAAAGAATGTATATTATTATGTTTAATACAGGTAGATGTATATCTGATTTGCTTGCACAACATTTGGATGGACTGATTGGTATGGATTCTCAGTTTTTTGTCTGGTACCATCTGTCCATCGAGCCTTTGTATTCCTTCATTTTGATAATTTAATCCTTATAACTTTTCAAAGAAAGGATTGTCTTTTGTTACTACTAGTTATTTGATTTCTACAACTGAAAGCAGGTGTTGAATCATGAGTTATGCTTCTTAATTCCAAAATCATACTGCCAAATGGATTAAGGAGAACCCGTAACTTTTCCTTCTAGAATGACTAATGGATAATGATTGTCTTTTGGTATTCTGACCGTTAAGCTTCTTATTTTCCATAAGTTAAGCTCTTACCAACTTGATTACAGGTAAAGTTTTTCTTAGCAGCTTATAAGGTTGATCAGAGTCAAAGGCACTTCTTTGGTAGTTGAATGAAGTGCACATAAGAGTTGGTAGATGGAATATCTTTCAAAGCTTAAAAATGGTGATCTTGGTATGGAAATAAGGAATGGATAAGGCTTCTTTGGAAGTTGATAGTTGCATATTTAGATGTGCAGATATGGGTAGTGGGTAGACATGTGAACAATGACCATTGTAACAGGCATACAGTTCTTAGTTTCCCATGATGAAAGACATGGATGGATATACAAGTGTCTAATCCAATATATTGGTTTGCTGCTTTAACTATTTAATCAAAGTAATTTTTTGGGGGTAAGAAAAGTATATTCTTTTTTTTATATTTAAATCATTCCAAATTTAGTTGAATTTTTGACATTGTATGATTTATCATAAGATACCATTGAAAGAGAAAACTTGGGAGTTTTAGGAATTAAAAAAAATAACTGATTGTATTTGCCAAAAAAAAACTGATTGTGCAGCAAGAAGCTGGAAAATAGTTTTTGCTGCATTGCACGACTTGCTAATAGATTAATTTTTTTTGGATGGATGAGATCATGAGAAGAACAAGTATTGGATAGAAGAGGCACAACAACACCAGACAAAAAAGGAAAAAAATCTCTGGACTAGAACTCTAGAAGAAGAAATAATCATCACAAAGAGACTGCCAAAAGCAAAAAAAAAAAAGAAAAAAAAGAAAAAAGAACTACAGCCTAATGTAACATATACAACTGCTCTATTCCAGAAGATCCGCATCCAGAAGAAGAATTCCTGTTGACCCATATTAGGATCCATCTGATAAGAGTTTTACTCAGGTAGCCAGCTTTGCTAATAAACTATTTTAAAATGCTGCAGACTGCATGGGGCTTCTCCAACTACTTGGATGATCAAGATAGACATGTCTGTCAAATTAATAAATCTTCAATCTTATCCCATTTAAGCTGTTCAGTTTAATATCTATATGCTGGTACCAAATATTTGGGATGAGGTCTTGTTGTTGTTGAGTTAATTTTGACATATACATTTTTGCACCTTCACGACTTTCTGCATATGTTGTCAAATATGGGTCTGTAAAAATTTTTATATTTATTTTTTTTCTGTTTTTTATTTTTATTTTTCTTAGTGATGTAGATGGACTCGATTTCAGGTTTGGTTACCTCATATTTAATAAGAAATGCAAGCATATTCCTTTTCCTTCCCCATTCAATGTCTATTATCACTTTGTCATTGATTTTCCTATATGAAAGGTTTTGACATTTTTTCCTTATTCAGGTCGATGTTTGTTGACAAATTTTTACTCTGGAAAGTTTTTCCTATCTGTTGTTTGAGATGGATTCTCCAGTTTTCTGTGCTTGATTGCCCGCCAAATTCCAGTGAGCTGACAAAAGGCCCAAATTCTCAAAGCCTCTTAGACATGGTGCAGCGTTTGGTTGGAGTATGGTCAAAACGTGAGTTTGTTCAATCAGCTCCAATGGAGCAGCAAACTTGTATCCTTTCCCATTCTTTTCTTCCAATGTGCTGTTTTCTTCAGAGACATATCTAGCATGTAAAATGAATAATATAATTTTTGATTTCTCATGAGATATCGTATTATATCTGACAACAAATGTAATCTCTATTCATCTGTAAAATAGTTTCATGAGCTAATGATATTAATGGTCCAAGGAATAAACTATTTATTTCTTCATATTCACAATCTATGTTTCACTTGTTCTTTTTAGTTAATTTCCAGAAGTCCTACAAAACAAAAGGCAAAAAAAAAAAGGAGGAAAAGTTGAGCCTTTGAAATCACTCAAATTTCTAGAGGAAGATGATATTTGAGACTGCTTTATTTTAATAACATTTCATGCTTTCCAAATTTTGTTGCTCCTTGAGGAAAGGTTCAGATATAACTGCTGCTGTTGGCCTATCCCTGGAACTGCTATCCAGGGAAGAACTTGAAGCAGCCAAGGATGTGATGCACTCAATCCTTCAAGGAGTAAGCTGTAGGGTTCTTTTCTTTCTGTATCTGGTACAGTATTTTACTGCTTGAGCAGTCGTTGTTTTACTCATTATTTTATCCTAACTTCTGGCAGGTAGGCTGGAGAGTCCTATGCATTTAGTAAGGAGAATGGCTAGCTCTGTGGCATTGGTGTTCTCTAAAGTGGTTGACCCAAAAAATCCTCTTTACCTTGATGATAGTTTCAATGGAGAGACTATTGACTGGGAATTTGGGTTTTGTACCCAATCCAAGGGGATTGCAGCCAGTTTGAATGGCAAAAAAGAGATTCATGGTGATGTGAAAATATCTTTTATTACTCGGTCAAACAAGGAAGTAGACAATGCTGACGCCAGAATAAATACCAATACAAAGCAAAAAAATAAGAAGCTATCTGAGTTAAAGATGATTGATCCAGATGAGATTATTGATCCATCAATGCTAAATAATATGACTATATCTGATGAAGAAGAAGAAGATGATGATGATGATGCAAGTGTGAACTCTGAATCCTTAAGTGACTCATCTTTGCAACCATACGATTTGACAGATGATGATACAGACTTAAAAAGAAAATTCTCACAGCTGGTTGATCTAATTGGAGCATTACGGAAACCTGATGACCCAGATGGTGTAAGTTGTTAGTTTCTTGAGTTGTCTACTTTCTCAGAGTGATTTTTCTGTAAATGAGGAAAGACAGCAAAGATGATTTATCAATACAACACGAGTTCATTGTGTTGATGAAATCCATCACTTTATGTCACCAGCATGGGTTTGCTCCAGGTGGAAATTGATCTAATCAAGTGATCTTAACCATCCCATCCATTACTCTGATGGTTGTAAGGGGAAAATCAGATGGGTACGCAATTCAGGGAAGAGAAGATAGAATATTAGGCACAATATAGCGTTTTTTTTTTTTTTTGTTTTTTAAGCATGGTGGTCTTTTTGGTCCAAAGGTCCACCAAATGTAGCCCCTGCTTGGTTATCCTACAATGTGTATCTATATCCATGATGCAATGCACCCTGCCCTTGTCTGCCTATTAAAGAATAGGGATATCTTGGATTTGGACTTGTTAGAAGCCTTTGATGTAAGGGTGACAACTGCAGGATATTTTTGTCTTTATATGCATTTAAGTGTGGGTAATGTGGTTTGTTCTGTTATATAATTTAGGGGGTGGGGGCAGTACTTTTACCATGTGATTAGAAGAGTTTATATATTAGCTGTGTTAGAGTGAGCCGAATAGGGGTAGTTTAGTAATCTCATGTCAGTTAAGTACTTTGCTTATGTGGCTGTTTTATTAGAGCACTCTGCCCCACACTTAAGTGTGGGCAGTTTAGTCTTTGTAAGTGTAATTAGAACCTAATAAACATAAGGGGGTCGACTGAATGGGTGACTAATCAGTTTCGACTAAACCCTCCTGTTCTCTCTTTCTCTTGTCTTCTTCCTCATCATCTTCTTCTTCCTTCTTCACTGGTTCGGATTACTGTTGCTGCTCCAAAACATGGTATCAGAGCGAGATTTCTGACCTGCTTCCGCTTGCAAAGCATCTCAGCTGTGTTCGTGACACCCTTTTCTTCGTTTCTGGTTAGTTAATGGAGAGAGCTGGTTCGCCCTAGGTCTGAGACATCACAGTTCGTTGTTCTCTGCTGCGCACAGTTTTCTTCATCAAGGAAGGTGATTTCAGCAGTGAATGGTTGGCTGATACTCTCAAAGGAAGGTTGGTTATTTAGTCCTTTTGTGTTGCTGGTATTTCTGGGTAGGAACCCTTCAAGAATCGGTTAGTACTGATTAGAACCTAGAGAACTAGGTTCATTGTTGCCCTAAGAAGGGCTGTGTGTGCAGTAGTCGAATGGTGTAGGGCTGCTGTGAGTTGTTGAGTGGTGTTAGGGCTACTATAGGTGGCCGAGTGGTGTAAGGTGGAATGCAGTGACCTTGCCAAGCTCCTTGTAGTCGTGTAATGCCCTCTTAAGTGTGTTAAACAAATCTGAACTGGGTGTAGCAATTTGACTGTGTTGTGGTACTTGTGATGCACAATTTTTTTTATTGTGGTTGTAAGAGGGCCTATTGTTGTGTTGTGGTGCTTGTGATGCTTATGTGGGTCGTAGGTGTGTGTGAAGTCAGCAGTAGTGTGAAGAAGAACAAGTGTGTGCTCCCACTGTTGTGTTTAGGAGCTGCAATAGGTGCTGAAGTATCAAACTGTGAACAACATCAATCAGCTTGTAGCTGAGAAGTAAGGTTAGAGGCAACTGTGAAAGAGTACAATGGCAGCAATAGGAGATGGCTACAATGATCAGAAACCTAATGTGGTAATTTCCTCCGACTACCTAGGGGTACAAATGACCTCAATTAAGCCGAATGGGGAGAACTATGTTCCATGGGCTAAATCAGTGGAAGTGTTTCTCAAGGCAAAGAAGAAAGTAAAGCATGTAAGAGATGAAAAGCCATCGGAGGACTCTCCAGGGTTTGATGATTGGGAGCAAGAAGATGCTCAAATCATGACTTGGCTGTGGAATAGTATGGAACCCAAAATTAGTGCCAACTTTATGTTCCTTGATACGGCTAAGGATATATGGGAGCATGCTAAGAAGCTATATTCTGGACAAGATAACACAACAAGAGTATCAGCTTTATCAGGAGTATTTTGATTTACAACAAGGAACCAAAACTCTAGAAGAGTACTATGCCAGCATGAAGAATATAAGGAATGAACTCAATATCTATCACCCCCTTACTCCAAATATTAAAGTTCAGCAACAACAAAGGGAGCAACTAGATGTTACAAGATTTTTAGTGGGGCTGAAGTCGGAATATGAACCAGTTAGAGCCCAAATATTGGGGGGCTCTACTCTTCCTACACTTGAGGAAGTATTCTCAAGGCTTCGTAGAATTTCTTTGGGACAAACAAAGAACTCCACCCAGTCTGATAGATTAGCACTTGTGACAGCTCGAGGGGTTGGACATAGTATAAGAGGGGGAGGTCATGCTCCCCAAGGGGGCCGTGGCAGTTCCATGATTAGTCGGGGTGGTCGTGACTCAGGGGGAGGCCGTGGTAGAAGGAAGAATAATTCTACAAGGAAATGTACTCATTGTGGTAGAGAGGGACACACAGTGAATTTCTGTTATGATCTACATGGCCCTCCCTCTAAATGGGCTAATCATGTTGTAGCAGGTGAGGTTGATATCAGTGACAGTAAACCGGCAGACCGAACTCCTCCCACATCTACATCTACCTCTGGGAGGGAAATGGTGAGCGTACCGCGTGATGAGTATGAACGGTTCCTTCAAACTACTTCACAGCATACCACTGCCACACTTGCCCAATCAGGTATTGCTTGCATGTCATCTAAAACCTCTCCCTGGATTATTGACTTTGGAGCCTCAGATCATATGACCACTCCAGGTGTGTTCTCTTCTTTTTCTGAAACCCCCACATCACAAACTGTTACACTTGCCAATGGGTCCTCATCTCCCATATGTGGTGTTGGTAATGTTGACATGGCTTCTGTGCCCTTATCATTTGTTTTATATGTCCCTAAGTTTCCATTCAATCTTATGTTTGTTAGTAAAATAACCAAAGCTCTTAATTGTTCTGTTACCTTCTTTCCTTCCACTTGTGTTTCTCAGGATCTCAAGATGGGGAAGAAGATTGGTGGGGGGCATGAAGCTGGTGGACTGTATTATCTCGACGGTGGTGGATCTTCAATTGCTCTTCAGACTTCACTTACTCCTCTACAATGGCATTGCCGACTGGGACATCCATCTCTCAAGGCTCTCAAGATTTTGGTCCCGTCATTGAGTCATTTGTCAGTTTTGCAATGTGAGTCATATCAGTTTGGGAAACATCGTCGTGTGTCCTTCAGTCTAAGAGTTGAGAGTCGTATGTTGAGTCCTTTTTCTTTGGTTCATTCAGATGTTTGGGGTCCAATCAAAATAGAGTCTTATAACGGTACAAGTATTTTGTCTCCTTTATTGATGATCGTTCAAGAATGACATGGATTTACTTAATGAAAGAAAGAAGTGAATTGTTTTCCATTTTTCAAAAATTCCATGCTGAAATACGCACACAATTTGGTGTTCCAATCAAAATTTTCCGTTCAGATAATGGTCGTGAATACTTTCTTACTTCATTTCAACAGTATTTAGAACAACATGGCATTATTCATCAGACATCATGTGCATACACCCCTCAACAAAATGGGGTAGATGAACGGAAGAACCGTCAACTTCTTGAAACTGCTCGGTCTATTCTTCACCACATGAATGTTCCTAAACGTTTTTGGAGTGATGCTATACTCACTGCATGTTTTCTCATTAATCGGATGCCCTCCTTCATCCTTCATGGTCGGTCCCCCTTCTCTATCTTGTTTCCCACTATCTCCATTCCCATTAATTCCTCGTGTCTTTGGTTGTATGTGCTTTGTCCACAATCTGAGCCCTGGAATAGACAAGCTAGATGCATGCTCAATTAAATGTGTCTTCCTTGGCTACTCACGGACTCAAAAAGGGTACAAGTGTTATAATCCCATTACCCGGAAGTGCTATGTCTGCCCTGATGTCACCTTTTTTGAGTCAGTCCCCTTCTTCTCAAGTCCTGAAGCGCCTTCGTCTCCACCCGCACTTCTTCTTCCTCTCCCTGTCAGTGATCCATTTCCAGATGTTGTTGTTGGAGTAGACTCATCACCTCATCCCGTGCAGAACACCACCGAACGTCCACCAATCCGGCAAGTGTATACACGTCGAACGACACCAGCCCCTCCTCCAGCTTCTACCTCATCTGTGGATCCTCTCATGGCTCCTATTGTTGAACCTTCAGACCTTGACCTACCCATTACCTTACGGAAAGGTAAACGCAGTTCTACCCTCCATCCCATTTCCAATTTTGTTTCATTATCTCGTCTTTTTACATCACATCGCCAGTTTGTTTCCCTTTTATCCTCTATTTCCATACCTAACAATGTTCAAGAAGCTCTCAGTTCACCTGATTGGCGGCGGGCAATGGAGGAGGAACTTTCTACTCTTCAACATACTTAAATGTGGGAACTTACTACTCTTCCACCTGGTAAGCATGCTGTGGGATGTAAATGGGTGTATACTGTGAAATACTTTCCAGATGATAGTGTGGAGCGTCTGGAGGCCAGACTTGTTGCTAAAGGTTAGTCACAGTTGTATGGAGTGGACTACATGGAGACATTGTCTCCGGTGGCTAAGATTGGTTCTGTTCGTGTACTAATTTCCCTGGCAGTTATGTATGATTGGCCTCTGTTTCAGCTTGATATAAAGAATGCCTTTCTCAATGGTGATCTTGTGGAGGAGGTATATATGGAGCAACCACCTGGGTTTGTTGCTCAGGGGGAGGATGGTAAGGTATGCAGATTGAAGAAGGCAATTTATGGGCTGAAACAATCGCCGTGTGCTTGGTTTGGGAAGTTCAGTGAAGTGGTGAAGAGTTTTGGAATGAAGCAGTGCCAGGTAGATCACTCAGTGTTCAACTATGACTTAGAAGCTGGGAAGATTCTATTAGTGGTCTATGTGGATGATATTGTCATTACTGGCAGTGATAAATTGGGGATTGACAAATTAAAGGTATTTTTGCAAAATCATTTCCAAACAAAAGATCTTGGAACATTGAAATATTTCTTGGGAATAGAGGTTGCCAGGTCAAAACAAGGTGTAAATCTGTGTCAAAGAAAATATGTTCTTGATCTATTGGAAGAAACAGGATTGTTAGGTGCAAAACCGGCTGAGACCCCTATGGAACCAAATGTTAAGTTGAGCAGTGATACAGGAGAAGTATTTGAAGATCCTGGAAGGTATAGACGACTAGTGGGGAAGCTGAACTATCTAACTATCACGAGACCCGACATATCCTTTGCAGTCAGTGTGGTGAGCCAATTCATGCAGGACCCTCGTATACCTCACTGGGATGCAATTCTTAGAATTGTGAGGTATCTGAAAGGAGCTCCAGGCTGTGGACTATTGTATAAACTAGGAGGAAAACAAAGTAGTGGGGTATACAGATGCAGACTGGGTAGGCTCAGTGAATGATAGAAGATCTACTACGGGCTATTGCACATTTCTTGGAGGAAATCTTGTGATGTGGAAGAGTAAAAAGCAGACGGTTGTGGCCAGAAGTAGTGCTGAAGCTGAGTATAGGGCCATGGCACATACTACCTGTGAGTTAGTGTGGTTGAGGAATATTCTACAAGAAATTGGGTTTCACATGGATAAACCTATGAGACTGTATTGTGACAATCAAGCTGCACTCCATATCTCATCTAATCCTGTATTTCATGAGAGAACAAAGCACATAGAGGTTGATTGCCACTTTGTGAGGGAGAAGGTCCTTGCTGGAGAGATAAACACAGAACATGTGGGCTCGAATGATCAATGGGTAGATTTGTTTACAAAAGCTCTAAACTCAGGGAAAGTGAACCGTCTATGTAACAAGCTGGGATTATATGACATATATTCTCCAGCTTGAGGGGGAGTGTTAGAGTGAGCCGAATAGGGGTAGTTTAGTAATCTCATGTCAGTTAAGTACTTTGCTTATGTGGCTGTTTTATTAAAGCACTCTGCCCCACACTTAAGTGTGGGCAGTTTAGTCTTTGTAAGTGTAATTAGAACCTAATAAACATAAGGGGGTCGACTGAATGGGTGGCTAATCAGTTTCGACCAAACCCTCCTGTTCTCTCTTTCTCTTGTCTTCTTCCTCATCTTCTTCTTCTTCCTTCTTCACTGGTTCGGATTACTGTTGCTGTTCCAAAACAAGCTGACTAGGGCTGTAATCAGGTCAGATTGAGATCCGATCTAGCCACATCCAAATCTTATCCAAAATCCAATTAGATCTAGGGATGTTGATCAGATTTTAATCTGAGTCCACTTTATTATCTTTAAAATAAAGAAAAAACTAAAAAAGTTAATTATTTTTAGCTTTTATATACATATATAATAAATTTGTATAAATATGAACTATTAAATTCATTGGTTACGAATTTTATATGATTATTTATTATCTATGCATAATATGCATATAAGGGCCATTGCCCAATGTTGGTCCCAGCTATCTAGGGTCTTGGGAGGGTTAGATTGGATATGGTCCCCAACCTTTTTTTTGGGCACAAAGTGGCTGCTCTCAAACTCAAACCCACATTCTCATGTTTGGCAGCCTGAAATTTTACCATCACTCCAAGTAATGGCCCCTACATAATTATATGTGTGTGTATCATAAAACTAGAAAGGAATCCTAGAGTAGCTGCTGATAAAAAAAAACCTAGAGTAGCTCCAATAGATAATAAAATGATAGAAAGTATACTTAGATGGTTTGGTCACGTGCATAGAAGAGCTCCTACAACACCCATATGAAGAAGCCACCTGTTGCAAGTTGAAGGGGCCAGAAGGGCTAGGGGCAGACCAAGAAGGAAATGGGTTAAAGTAGTAAGAAATGATTTAATCACTCGTAGTTTAATAATGGATATGTCACTAAACAGAACGAAATGGTGAAATAGGATTCATGTAGTTGACCCTATATAGTTGGGACAAAGCTTAGATGATGATGATGAAGAATTGGCCTCAGATCTTAATCGGATCAGATGGGGTTGAGTCCACATCCAATCCAATTACATAAATGGATCATCCAAATCCGAAATAATTGGATTGGGTGTCAGATTAGTTTTGGGATTATGGAGTCCATTGACAGCACTACAGTTTACCACTAGGCGAACTGGCAGAATAGACAGTTTTTCTCCACCCACTAAACTTCTTTTCTGCTCTCATTTCTTCTCATTTCTCTCTGGTTTTCTCTTATCAAGTGATTAATCTGGACTATTATGACATGATTAATTTGAATAGGTAATAAAGGAACCCTTCCTGATTATTTATCTGTTTCTTATTCTATCAGGTGGAAAGAGCACTCGATGTTGCTGAAAATCTTGTAAGAGCATCACCTGATGAACTCCAGCATGTGTCTGGTGATCTTGTGAGAGCTCTTGTGCAGGTCCGTTGCTCTGATTTGACCATCGAAGGGGAGGAAGAATCAGCTGAAATAAAGAGGCAAAGAGCACTAGTTGCATTGCTTGTCACATGCCCATTTGAATCTGTGGATGTCCTCAACAAACTATTATACTCTCCTAATGTGGATGTTAGTCAACGTATCTTGATACTTGATGTGATGACTGATGCAGCTGAGGAGCTTGCAGATGCTAAAATCATCAGATCAGAACGGAATAAGAAGATACTTATATCATCAATGTCAGAGAGCCAGCCATGGTTTTTGCCTGGTAACAGAGGGCCTTCCGGAGCAGGTTCCTGGAAAGAGGTCTCAGACACAGGACCTTTAAGTTGGTCGTATCGCTATGAGAGAGATCTTCCCTTGAAACCAAATCAGATCAAAGTGGGGAAGTCACGAAGGTGGAGCATCCGATCAACAAAGATACAAGAAAACCAACTGGACTTGTCAAAAAATAAATTCCCTGTATATGCAGCAGCATTTATGCTCCCAGCTATGCAGGGATATGACAAGAAGAGGCATGGTGTTGATTTGCTTGGTGGGGATTTTGTTGTGCTTGGGAAACTTATCTATATGCTTGGTGTATGTATGAAGTGTGCAGCAATGCATCCAGAGGCAATGGCTTTGGCTCCTGCCCTACTTGATATGTTAAGCTCAAGGTACTCAGCACTGTGTAGAAAATGTTAAATGTCGGGAAAATATCAATGGCATTGACAATATGAATTTTGTTATATATTGCTCGTGAGTTAGTTGCACCTGTCACTTAACCCATCTCATCTTAAGGCCTAGTATTACTTGTGTGGGAAATGATTGGATGAGATGCATCCATTCGATCCATTTCATTATAGTCATATTTATTCAGTAGTATATAAGGAGATTATAGAGAGGGCAAATACTCCATGGAAATGACAGTTCTGATTATCTGCTTTTTTTTTGGGGGGGGGGTACCTAGGTCACTTTATGCTAAAGATGCCATAGGTTAAGTCCTTATCCAGTCCAGTCCACTCCTCACAACACCCTAGATGGTCAGGAGCATTGGATATTTTTCTTTAGGCAAACTATTGTATGGAATATGGATTACTTAGACAGAAGGTACTACTATATTTATGGGTATGCCATTGGCAACAATCCCTAGGCTCTATGCTATAGGTGCCTTGGATTTTCCTTGATGTATATGCGAGGTTTTATGGTGCTTTCATTTTTCTATTTACTTGATTTATTTTTGTTATAATATTTTCTATCCAGGGAGATCTCACATCATGCAGAAGCCTATGTTAGAAGATCGGTCCTGTTTTCAGCTTCATGTGTATTGGCAGCACTTCATCCTTCTTTTGTAGCATCTGCTTTGGTTGGAGGTAATTCTGAAATTTCCAAGGGGCTTGAGTGGGTACGTAAATGGGCACTGCATGTTGCTGAATCAGATACAGATACTGAATGCTCCACAGTAAGTACTGCCATTATTTGATGGATGATGAGATTCTTCCATGTATTTCCTATTGTTAGTTCATTGTTCTCTTTTAGTGCAAAAAGTGAAGCCGTTTTTTCTTGCATTAATATAAGAGCAAGTGTAATTCTAGTGCAAATGCCTTGGTACTTGGTTGTCAAGGTGTTAAATTGAGGTTGGGTGACACCTTATTTTAGCTTGTTTTCTTCTTTCTTTTCTTTTATTTTTCTCTGTTTCTTTGTAAATTATCTTGTTTCTCTAGTTAGCGTAGCAGCTAGAAAACATTTAGGCATAATCCAACATGAAAGAATCAAAATAGAGCTTAGGGAAAAAAGCTAGGGGATGTAGCCCTATTATGTTAATGCAAGAGGGATGAACAAATGAAGAAATGAGGCCTTTGTAATATAATGAATGTGATAGAGATATACAGGATATAGAATGTGTGTGTGGGTGTGTGGGCATGCACACGCATGGAAAGGAGATCCGAGCTCATATGCATATGCATATTGCCTGTGTGTGTGAATGTGTGTGAGTTAGAAAGACAGGGATAAATGGTTAGGACGGAATGCCCCTGATGAAGAAGAGCATGCTTAACTTTTCTCATGGAAATTGAGAGGGAAGACCCAACAGAATTTATTTTTTTCATCTCACAGTGTTACGTGTTAAACACTTGCATCTGTACCTTTCTGTCACCTAAAATTGTATGCATTCTTAAATGTTATATTGTCACTTGATGTTTCTTTGATCGTCAACTGAATGGTTGGCTACTGTCATCACTAAGCACCAATTTATATTTGTAGATGGCAATGGCATGTCTCCAACTTCATGCTGAGATGGCCCTCCAAGCTTCCCGAGCACTTGAGTCTGCAGACACTGTATACAAGGCAAGAGATGTTGGTCTGCCTTCTAGTTTGATGAAGGGAGCAATCAGGATTCCCCACTCAAACATGGAATTTCGAATTTGAATGATAACCCTGGTAGTTGGTATATTCATCCTTGGCCTTGCCATGTATAATTTTCGATCTTACTCTCACCGTTGGTGACCTTTTTGTTACCATTGTTTTTATTCTTACATCGTGGGCTAACGAGTCACATGTGATTGCAGTTGTATAGAGAAGAGAAAAACACACAATGGTAAAGAAAATTTTATTTGTAATACAAGGTTATTTCAATTGAGAAATCGCAGTTATATATATCTACATAACCCAGTTACCCTGGAAAGGGTTCTTTCTTCCCGCTCTGTATCTGCTAGTTAGTAGTTACCTACATAATGCAACGTCCCCTTCGAGCAATTGAGCATGTAACTGATTTCATATACTTTGGACAAGGGATGATAATGGGTCTCAGAGGCTTTGGTTTTTGAAATCTTCCATACTTGAGAGTTTGAGATAATGAGTCTCAGTTCGGTAAATCTGTTACCAAAGAAAAGCTTGTGTTGAAAATTGAAATTGATCATCACATCAAACAAACTGTGGTCTGTGGGAGATCAGAGATGGAGTGGCTGTGTCACTGTGGTCCTCACGAAAACTGGAATTTGTGATGGAGAGATTCTCTGCTTCTGTGGCGGTGGATGGATCCGAATTCGGATTAGCTGCTCTTGGCTATTTTCCGCCGTTCTCCCCCGTTAAGCTTTCCATCCACAATCTCGGTCGAGATACCAATCTCCATAAGACTGTAACTTCGCCTTGCGGCTCACATACCTTTGGAAATTGGAAGTGGATGGCCGGCCGATATGCGCGCGCTTACCATTACATTGTCCTCTTTTGGGATCTGATGTGCTTAATGGATTCGAATCTTACGGTCGAAACCAAAGAGAAATGGGGTCCATGAAAGATCAGCGTGTGAGTGTCACAAAGTGACACGTGGAACCAAGAGGTTTTACTTACCTTCTCACCGGTCGGACTCGGTCACCCGACCCAAAAGGTTCACCAATACCTCGGCTCGGCTGACTCCTCCCATCTTTAAAAACGCTCGTGTTGTGAACTGGAGAAGCTTTGCGGCTTCACAGTCGTTCATTCATGGCTTCGTCGTCTCTCTGCAACTTCTTTTCTCTCTTATTATTACCATCACAACCACCATCCAACAAAAAAGCGCCAACCTATTTGGTCTCTTTTCCTTGTTCTTCCGCGTCTGTTTCTTTTCCGTCATTATCTTCTTCTGTACCGCTCGAGAGTCATAGAAGTAGATATGGTTCTATTCCAGTAATGGCGGGCGATGGTTCGTCTTATTCTAACGACATCTTGTCTGTAACATGCCCTTCTTTTGCATACGCCAATACCTTCTTCTTTAAATCAGCATACAACGTTCAGGTTGTTGTGACGGATGATAACGAACCTGAAGAATCGTTGCTTAGGAGGTTTCGGAGAGAGGTTATGAAGGCGGGAGTTATCCAGGAGTGCAAAAGGAGGAGATTCTTCGAGAACATCCAGGACAAGAAGAAAAGGAAGACCAGAGAGGCTGCTAAGAGGAATCGAAGAAGGTTAGGGTTACGATCATTTCCTCTTCCTCCTATTCTTCTATAGGGTCATTTATTTTCTTCTTCTGTCTGCTTGTTATACTTTTCTATTGTCTGCTAATATACTACTATTTACTGGTTATCTTTCCCTGCAAAATCGTTATTTTCCCAAATTGATTTATTTTTTCTATTATTCGAATTTTGGAGAAATTCTCTCTTTCCGAACTACGGCTATGGTTTGGGTGCGAACTCAGTATTCGGCCATTTGTTTCACTGATATTTGGGTTCTGGTTTGTGGTTCATTTTTAAAGCCCATTGCTTTCATATTTTGTTTAGTCTCCAAACTGCTAGATAAAAGCTTTGGAGAACTCCTAATAGCCGCAATCGTCATTCTTTTCTTCTTCTTATTATTTTTTTTGTGTATATTATTCCTCAGAATGCCTCTCCGTGTTGAATTCTAATTTCTACTCATTACCCAAACCTCTAATACTGTTCAATGTTCAACTGGAGGGGGGGGGGTGGCAAATTGACAATTGCCTCAAGTAGGTAGTTTTTCAAATTAGTAGAGGGGGTTTTGATATGCTTGTTTTGATCATATAGGCAAAGGCAGAGCTTTTCTCTAATGATTATTTTATATTTATCCTCATTATTGCATTTTCTATCAGGCGACCCTCGTCAAGAACTCCACCACCGGACAAACAGGAATCGTCAAATAACAAGGTCCGTGAAGAAGAAGAAGATAATTGGGAACTTCCTGAAGGAGAATTACCGTATTGACCACCATTTTCACCATTGTTTTTTTTTCCTCATCTGTTTAAAATGCGGGGGCATTGATTTGATTCTTGTGGAGTTAGGATGACATTTCAGACTGGATAACAGCAAAATGCTTGATTTAAGTTTATGCCTTTTAAATTGTGTAAAATTCTCTAGGATCGTGCATAAACAGAAGTTGCAAATGGGGTTGTCTGAAACAATTAGTAATACTGCCAGGAATGCTCATTGTTTTGAAAGCTTCCAAGAAATGATGTTGCATGCAATGTTTCAGGCATCCAGAGTCCAGATTGATAAGAGTATTTGTGTCGGTAACTTATCCATACTTCATTTGCTGCAGTAAACTTTTGAGACACCAGATGCCAAGGTTTGGCATGGTCATTCTATTCAAGTTGTTTCTCCTGCAGCCATTTGTGCATTTGACAAATTGGTTTTGTCAGATTAGAGTTGGATACGGGATTGGTGGCAAAAGGAGTATAAGAAAATGTATAGCTTGATCAAATGTTATGTGAATTTTGACCAGTTTTAAGTTATATACAACCATATATTGGGAAGAGAAGTCTTAGGTATTTTGATCATGCTATAAAATTGCATATTGGTTTATTTTACGCTTTGAATCCTAGGTGCTAGCTGAAAGATGATCTGATCTCCAGTTACACGGCAAGTTGGATCAATCTGCAGAATAGTAGATCAGAGAATCCGGGGTAGTTAACCCGACGAGGTTGCTCCGATGCTTAAGTCAATATTTATACTGTGAATGCGAGCTGAATACTTGAGTGTTTGAATGCTAGTGAGTAAAATAATCACGCGTACCTTTGCCTTAAGGTTTTATGTTCTTATATAATGGAGTAGTCATGAGCCTTATGAAAGAGCTCCGGTATCTTCGGGTTGTGCATATAAGGTTTGTTCTGTTTTTGAAAGAGAACAATATGTTGATAAGGTTTATCGTTTATCTCCGATTCAGGCGGAGTTAGGACGAGTCTCATTGTGATCCCGAGAAATTCGGGGTCCGTTGGAGAGGCTTTTGGAGTCGATTATGTGGTGTTTCAGCTCTTTAGCTCCGAACTGTCACTTCGATTATTTAGTCCCGAATTGGAATGGGTATCGAGGTGTCTCTACACTTCGGTGGTTTTTTTAGGCCGAGGTGGTTGGATACTTGATCTTCGAATGTTGCGAAATGGGTTCGTTTGGCTGAGTTGTCACTTCTCGAGCAGATCGCGTCTACGTGTCCCCTTCTTACTGGGTCATGCCAAATCACCCATCATCAATTGTCCCCCACTCCTCGTGCCAGGGGTCCTAACCCGGTGCGGGGAGTTTATGACGAGTCTAGGTGGATTTGGCACGAAGTCTAGACGATTTGGAGGGCGAACCGTTGGTCGGGCCTATTCAACCATCCGACTCAACCATGAAATGACCTAGGTCGCGTCTTGGGCATGTGCGAACGTCACACTGTTTATATACTCCGCGGACGTCAAAGGGCACGCTCAATCGATTTCGTCCTCGGGTAGCGTGCAATCGGTTTTCATGGGAGCCGTCGGATCGTACAGGTCTCAATCGTTGATTGTCGAATGTGGTGGATTATAAATAAAGGGCCAAATCGCCCCATTACCTTCGCCATAAATCGTGTAACTGAGCTCTCTTGAAATCGCATCGGAGTCCTTCAGCTCGTCATTCTTTTCTTTATGTCTGAGGTTGTTATCGTCTTTTTGGTGAGTTCGTCTTCTTTCCTTAGTTGTTACCTTTTCTTTTCCTGTCCAATATGTCTAGTGCTAGCATAAATAGGTTGCTTAGCGATTATATTGAGCCCGAGGGTGCCGAGGTGTGGTCTTCGGCTCCCGCTGGTGGGGCCAACTCTTCGCTAGAGAGCTCCTCTTTACACCTTTTAAGAGAAATGCCTTTACTTGATGTCGGGCCATCTCGGCTTGAGGAACCCAAACCTCAGGTAGAACGACCGACCTCCGGAGAGGGGGTCCCATCTTCTTCTCGAGGTCGGGATCCGAACAACTTCAGCCCTTCCACGATGACCTTGGACAGATTGTTGTCCTTGATAGCCCGTTACTATCTCCCTGACACTCTTGTCTTCAATATTCCTTTGGGTCAATACCCTTGGGTTGACGGTCATCACGAGTTCGAGGTTTTTGAGGAGCAGCTCGTAGCTGGGTTGCGCTTCCCGCTCCACCATTTCATCGTAGAAATCATTAAGTTCTTTAACATCACTATTGACACGGGAGCGACCTCTTCTGCTCCCTCGAGAATGCTGGGCTGAGGTAAGTCCTCTATGTACACAATTCGCATAGTGGTGCTGCTCGTGCTAGCTAGTCGTGCCAAGGCGTTGACCTCAGCATTCTTAGACCTCGGAATTTGTCTGATAAAGCAGGAGACGAAGCTGTGCAGGATCTCTTTGACTTTGGCAAGTAAACGGCCATAGTGGGGTCACGAGCTTCGTACTCACCAGTGACTTGGTTGACCACTAGTTGTGAGTCGCTACATACGATGAGGGGCTTCGCTTTCATTTCCCTTGCTAAGGTTAGCCCGGTGATCAATGCTTCATATTCTGTCTCGTTGTTTGACGCCTCGAATCCGAACCGGAGAGCATACTCCATATTCACCTCGCTTGGGCCGTACAATATCAGTCCTACACCACTCCCCTACTGGTTGGACGAGCCGTCGACATGGAGGATCCAGGGCTCCGTCCCAGGTTGGTTTCGTTCTGACCGGGGCTGGCGCCGCACTGGTTAATGCTCTCGTCGTGTGGGCGAGCTCGGTCAACTCGGGGGTCGTTACGTCAAATGTGCACTCTGCTACAAAATCCGCCAACACTTGAGCTTTGACTGCTGGTCGAGGCTCATACCGGATATCGTATTCGCTTAGCTCGATGGACCACTTCGTTAATTTTCCAGACACATCGGGATTGAGCAGAATCTGCCTCAAGGGTTTGTTGGTGAGAACAATGATAGTATGGGCCTGGAAGTACAGGCGAAGTTTTCGGGCTGCTATGATCAGTGCGTACGCTAGTTTCTCGGTCTCTTGATATCTAGTTTCTACATCTTGCAAAACTTTGCTAACATAGTAGATGGGTCGTTGAACCTGATCTACTTCTTTGATCAGTATCGAACTAACTACTTCATCTCTCATAGAGAGGTATAGTTTTAACACGTCCCCTTCTTCGGGTTGAGTTAAAACTGGGGCGGTACCTAAGTATTTTTTCAGCTCGTCAAAAGCGAGCTAGCATTCTTCAGTCCACTCGAAATCCTTGCTTTTTTTTTATAGCTCTAAAAAAGGGTAGGCACCAGTCTGCCGATTTAGACATGAAGCGACTTAGGGTGGCTATTCGACCAGTCAGCCTCTGGACCTCTTTTATTTTTCGGGGTGGTCTCAAATCTAGAATCGCTTTTATTTTGTCTGGGTTGGCCTTGATGCCGCGTCGGTTGACTATATAGCCTAGAAATTTACCCGAAGTGACTCCGAAGACGCATTTATTCGGATTTAACTTCATGTTATATCTTTTTAAAATTTGAAAAACATTTTTTAAATCATCCAACAAAGAATTTGAAAACTGGGTTTTTACGACCATGTCATCAACATAACATTCTACTTTATTACCGATTAACGACTCAAAAATCTTATTTACAAGGCGCTGAAATGTTGCCCCAGCATTTTTTAATCCGAAGGGCATGACCTTGTAACAATATAATCCGAGCTCAGTTATGAAAGCAGTCTTGTCTTCGTCAGCGGGATCCATCCTAATCTAGTTGTAACCGGAATAGGCATCTTGGAAACTCAGCAACTCATGCCCTGAGGTCGCGTCCATTAGGCGGCCGATCTTGGGTAGCGGGAAGCAGTCTTTCACACAGGCTCTGTTCAGGTCGGTGTGGTCGACGCACATGCGCCATTTGCCATTGGCTTTCTTCACTAGAACCGGGTTAGTCACCCAGTTCGGGTAATGGACTTCCCTGATGAATTCTGTTGCGAGGAGCTTCCCAACCTCTTCATCGACTACCTTCCAACGTTCTGGGGCGAGGTTGCGTTTCTTCTACCTTACTGGTTTGACTAAAGGGTCGGTATTAAGTTTGTGAGTTATAATTTTTGGATCAATCCCGGGCATCTTTGCCGCGGACCAAGCAAAAATATCTAAATTTTCAAGTAAGAAACTTACTAGCTAGGTTCAAAGCGGTTCACTAATCGAGGCACCGATCTGAGGAGTTTTGGCTGGTTCGACGACAGAGACTGGTATGTGGATCGTCTCTTCTTTCGGGGCAGCTCGTTCGTCGGTATACTCCACTGGTCACTCGAGCTCGATATCCTTTGTCAGTTTTGCTTTTCCTTTCAAGGCAGCCACGTAGCACTTGCGGGATTCGAGCTGGTCACCTCGCACGACTCCCACTCCGTAATCAGTTGGGAATTTCATCGCTAAGTAGTAAGTGGATACTATCGCACGTAAAACATGTGTGATAGACCGACCTACTATTGCGTTGTAGGGGGAGGGAGTCGTGACTACCAAGAACGTGTGCTCGAATCACACAATGTTTGGCCACGTATCAGCTTCCACGGGTACTGTGATTCGACCAAGAGGTCTGACCTCCTCGCTGCTGAACCCTATCAAAGGCGTATCTACCGGTTTCAGGTCGCTCTACTGTAATTGTAATTTGTTGAAGGTCTCATTAAAGAGTATGTCTGCTGAGCTGCCTGGGTCCACCAAGATGTGTTTTACCTCGAAGTCGTTAATCCTTAGCTTCACCACTAAAGCATCATCGTGAGGGTACTGGATCCCGCGTGCATCGTCCTTAGTGAAGTAGATCGTTCTTCAAGCCGAGGTCGCTTTGGCAGGTTTTCAACTTCGTTTTCCAATTTGCGGATCGAGGTCCTCCCAGTTGTCGATGTACATCCGGCGATGATGGACCCGTCGGTGATCATGTTAATCACTCTGTGAATTGGTTTTTCCTCCGGTAACTGTCGCGGTGGTTGCTCATTCTGCCTGCTGACCTCGGGACCATTCCTCCTTTGGTCCCCTTGTCGATCTGCCTGTCGGTCTGCTTGCCCCCTTTCTCTTCGCAATATGTAATTCTTCAAGTACCCGCGGTGGATAAGTTCCTCGATCTCGTCGCGGAGATTCTTGCAATTCTCCGTGTTGTGTCCATGATCTTGGTGGAGATGGTAGTAGACATTCGGGTTTCTTGTTACTGGGTCTCCCCTTAACCTGGGAGGCCATTTGACGAAGGAGGAATCCTTAATAGACATTAAGATCTCTCCTTGCTTAGCACTCAAAGGCGTATAGCTTGTTCTCTCCACAGGTGGGGTCCTGGAGCGCCGACCTAGCTTGTGGGTGCGTGAGGGGGACCGACTTCTTGACTTGCTTCTCCCCCTGCTTGGGGACTTGCTTTTCTTTCTTTTTTGCCCACCATTGCTCGTTCATTCATTCTCTCTCTTCCTCTTTTCCGGCGGTGGATTGCCAATCTTTTGGTTGATCTCCTTCTCGGTACCGATGAACTGATCTACCAACCCAAGGAATTCGGTGATATCTTTCGGTTTGTTAGCTACCACGTGCCACTTGAAATCTTTGTGGGTGATTCATTTCTTTGTCGCAGTGAGTCGCACCACTGGATCGAGGTCCGGTATCTGCAAGCAAGTATCGTTGAAGCGCTTTATATAACTTCTGATTGATTCTCCTTCCCTCTGAACTACGTCCAAAAGGCTTTCTTGCGACTTTGGGCACTTGTTGGTAATGAAATGCGCAGTAAACAGGTCGACAAATTGGGACCAGCTTTTGATGGAGCCTGACGCGAGGTTCCGATACCAAGTTCGGACTACCCCCCTAAACATAGTGGAGAAGGCCACACACATGCAGGACTCATCAGCCCCAGCTAGGTGCATCTGAGACATGAAGGAATCCACATGATCGTTGGGGTCAAATGACCCGTCATACTTGTCCAACGGGGGTACCTTGAAATCTTTCGGCATCGGAGTTGCCAAAAGCTCGGGAGATAGAGGAGATGACCGACAAAGTAATGAAGGCACAGTCTTCGTAGCCACCAAGCTCACTTCTTCCTTTTCTTTGGCTTGCTCTGCTTGTTGGCCTGGCTTTGTCGACGGATTGTTTCTGGCCGAGGAGTGGCGTGTCTTGTACGTCGCTGCTGCTGCTTCTTCACTGGCTTGGCATTGGTATTGCTGATTTCGGTATGGTATGGAATTTCGGCATCACTACAGACATTGTTGCGAGGTAGATCCTGGTTCCTTCTTGCTAGGTTCTCTTGGTTGTGGGGTTCGCACCGTCTATCGCAAGGGACGGAGGGGTCCTGCCTCGAGTTCGCACCTCGAACTCCGAGCTGGTTATTATCTCCTCGTGAGCCGTCATTTTCCTGCTGGAAGTGCCGAGGTGGATTGGCCCTGTTGAACTGACTATCCCTGGGCCTGTTTCTAAAATTTCCTTACGAGGCTGGAGGAGTGTGCTAACCGTCTCTCCTCCCACGGGGCGAAACCTGACCCTTGGAGGAATAGGTACTTGTGAGGTTTTCTCACCCCGATTGGGGGATCGATTGACGTTCTGGATGGTCCTAGGCCGATTGGGGTTCTGGACCAGACATAACTCTGGGTGCCCGGATGGAATTGGCTGCTGGTTTGGCTACAGTGGTGGGAACTGTTGCTGATACTGTTGGAATTGTTGGACCTGCTGCATCTGGATCTGTATTGCCCAGACGCACTGAACAATGTCATGGAATTGGGAGTGCCCGATTCCAGGAGGGATCATAGATGGCTCGGAGAAAGTCGCGCCCAGTGGGGGAAGCAGAATGCTTACTTGCATAGTGCTATGTGGTACGGACAATGACGGGACTCTTGATACTATAAGAGGAATAGTAAACTAGCCAATGCATACCGTAGGACCTTGGGGGAAGGTTGATTGTTGATCTTGCCCCCGATGACGTTCATCTCGGTACTTTTTCTGGTGTTGCTGGAAGAGTCCATTGGGGCAAATTGAAAAATAAAATTGTAACTAAAGTTGAGATGACCTTTTGATCGTTTCCCACAGACGGTGCCAATTGATGGTGCGTGATCTAAATACTCTTAGCTGGAAGACGATCCGATCTCCAGTTGCGCGGTGAGCTGGACCAATCTGTAGAACAGTAGATTAGAGAACCCAGGGTAACTAACTCGACGAGGTCGCTCCGATGCTTAAGTCAATACTTATACTGTGAATGCGAGCTGAATACTTGAGTGCTTGAATGCTAGTGAGTAAAATAATCACGCTTACCTTTGCCTTGAGGTTTCATGTCCTTATATAATGGAATAGTCATGGGCATTACAAAAGAGCTCCGGGATCTTTGGGCCGTGCAGATAAGGTTTGTTCCGTTTTTGAAGGAGAGCAATATGTTGATAAGGTTTATTGTTTACCTCCGATTCAGGCGGAACTAGGACAAGTCTCATCGTGATCCCGAGAAATTCGGGGTCCGTTGGGGAGGCCTTTGGAGTCGTTTATGTGGCGTTTTGGCTCTTTAGCTCCGAGCTGGCACTTCGATTCTTTAGTCCCGAACTGGAATAAGTATCGAAGTGTCTCTATGCCGAGATGGTTTTTTAGGCCGAGATGATTGGATACTCAAGCTCCGAATGTTGCAAAATGGATTCGTTTAGCTGAATTGTCACCCTCGAGCAGATCACGTCTACATGTCCCCTTCTTATTAGGTCGTGCCAAATCACCCTTCATCACTAGTACCGAATGTTATGCCTAAAAATTGGATCCTATTTATATACAATTACATCATTATTCATGGAATTAGAATTGGATCAAGAAATCCTTCAATAATTTTGAATAACCCTCTTTTATTTTGAATAATAAAAAGGGATAGATTATAGACATCATTTCTTGCTTGCAAGAGAGAAAAAATGAAGCTACCTTAATTACGATATACAAGGGGAAATAGGAAGTCATTTGCTCATCCCATCCAAAGCAGCAATGTCAAACGGGCAAAATGTGACGTTTCAGATGCAAAATGAATATGAGCATGCAGTCAGTGTCGGGACACAAATAAAAGAAACCGGGCCATAAGACGCGGGTCAGTGTAATTCCCCATTAACATCATCTGTAAGGGGCCTGAAAATGCAGTCTTTCTAGCTTTAACTAGATTGCAATGAATGAATGTCCCTGAAAATAGCCTACCTTATCCCCTCTGAAGGTGGACACAAAGTCTAAGAGTCAAATTGATTGCAACATATCCTATAGAACAGACCTGTAATTGTCAATCTGCCTATTCGAGAAAATTTGGGAGTGAAAATGTGCCGAGTGTAAATTCTGGTTGACTTTTGCTTCAAATTTGTATTATGTCGTCTTTATTTGAAAGAGAATAGAGGTAAGAGAAGGTTACTTGTTTGGGAGTGAGGTAGGAAGCAAACGTGATGCAGTCTCCACTTTGTAAGAACTGAGTAGCTGAGCTGGGGAAGGTGGTGCAAATTTTGCATCAGTTTTTGAAATGCAAAATTTGCACTGCTAGAGACGAAAGATACAATTTTTGTATCAGATAAAAGTGCAAATCATAATTACGAACAAATGGAAGCAAAACGGAACCAAGTGCAAAATTTGTATTTGCTTCAGATTTGCACTGCAAACAAACAAAAGTTTATATGCTTTTAAGATGCTGAAAGGTCTACTGCTTGCTAGAAACTAGAGGTGGCGATTTCTGATCCAATCTATCTAATTGGCTGGATGACCCATCTAACCCATCAACTTGTAACTCTTAGGTTCTTTCGTATGACTTCATTTTTTACGTACCCTTATCCTTCCTGGTTAAATGGATGAGTAGTAACTAGGAAGGATAAGGGTAAAAAATGAAGCCATACGAAGGAACCTAAGAGTTACTCCAATTGGTGATAAAATGAGAAAGTAGACTGAATGATTTGGTCACATCCACAGAAGGCCATTTACAGCAACTATTAGAAGAAGTGATCTATTACAAAGTTGATCGGGGCTAGAAGAGATAGAGGCAAACTGAAAAAGACTTGTTGGGAAGTAGTAAGAAATGATCTAAGTGCTCGTAATTTGACAATGGATGTGGCACTAAACATAACAGAATGGCAAAGAGGTCTGTGTAGTCGGCCCATATAGTTGGAGCAAGGTTTAGATGATGATGAATGATTTGAGAGAGGTACTTTGTGTACTAAATGCTTTTTTTGGGTGCAAGTACTAGATGAAGTTATGTGTATCATTCTCAATTTTTATTCTCTCTACTCTTTCTTCTCTTTCCTGTCTCCTATCACTTCTATCCATTCTCCCTCTTTCTTATCCCTCTCATCTATTCTCTATTTTCTAATTTCTCTTTCCTCTCTCCCTCCCTACTCTCTCCTTTAGACTCAGTTTGGTTTGATAAAAAACAAAAGAGAGAGAAAATGAAGAGAAAGTTCTCAAGAAATTTCATGAAAATCCTTGTGGACTTTCCTTCAACATTTTGTTTCTCTATTATTTCCTATCAAACCAAACACATCCTTAGGTTCTTTCTCCTTGGTTATGTGACTTCTCTATCCTCTCTCTCCTAACTGTTTTTTAAAGAAATCAAATTTTTGTGTTTGGGTTGAACCAATTATATAGGGACATGTGTTACTATAGGAGAAATCCATTTTTTTCTCAATAAGGAGTGGATTACATAGTTTAAAATATTCAAACGGGTCAAGATGGGTGAGTTGCAACCCATGTACATCTTAGAAATGTGGATTATCATTATCAATGGGTGTGGGTGGTCGATGGATGTGTTGGTCTTCAACCCACATCCAACCGAACCAATCCATTTGCCATCTGACTGAACACTTTTTCTCAGTGACTTCTTCCCTTCTCCATCTGACTGAACATGGCCATGGGCCATGCCTTTGCTTCTTCTATGCATGATGCATTTATCACCCAAAGAAGCCAGGCACCTAATTCTGCAGGACCACTGGTTCTGATGGGTTCTAAAGATGTAGTGTAAAAAAGTAAATAGAATACATGAAAATGGGGGATCATACTCAAAAGAGCTTAAAAAACCCCAAGAGGACTGGCCTGAGCAAAATGGGGCGATATGGGCACTGCACAGAACTTTCATCCAACAAAAAAAAAAAAAAGAAAGAAAGAAAGAAATGCCAAAAAAGCAAAATTGTTTTCCAAAAATGCTTCCTCAATTTAGGGAAATACCTTTTGGATATGCTGTATTTTCATTTGGATGGCCAATGCATCCAAAGAGCCCTATGTTTATACCATCATCTGACAATTTACACATCAATCATGTATATCCTTGGATTACTGTACCTGAAATTCACATAAATTTCTGAAAGACTGGAACTAACAAAGATGGACATGTTAGCCGGTGACCGAGGATATGCAATCTGCATGCCCCCTTGTGTGACTACAGTAAAGGTTTCAGCAACCAAATACACAAAGTTCACGAACAGAATGATAGGACTTTCTTGCAGAACCTTTCAAAGCCTTGATAATTAAACCAGTTTTGCTTCATCTGTAGCAGAAAAAAGATTATTCAATATCTAATGCAACATAAATTTGTTTTACGAAAACTGGCAGGCAACACTAAGATTCCTGTAACTTACAAAGTAAGGGTAGCCCTCAAAAATGCTAAAATTTTCAGGAGCACATTCTACAAATAGATTTATAAAATAAAGAACAAAGATTCCACAATCCTCGTCATTCCTCTGCTGTGGAACCTGCGAATAATTTGTTATATCCACATTGACAAAAACACAGGAATATGGATCACAAAAGTCAAATAGGAGAAACATCTTCACCTTAGGCACCAGAAGAGGAATCTTTGAAATCAACTCTTCTTTCTCTGGCCTGCCCTCTGATCTGTAAATGTCCAACAAGAACCTGGAATGGCCAATACACAGAACTGGTTATTTGACCCAAATATATAAGGGCAAGAATGCATGTAATAAATACATACTTCCTTATATCGGGTTCAAGACGCTTGGGGTCTGTCATTTCAAGTGAATCCAGAAGCAGCATACATGGTGTTCTGGTTTTTGATTGTAGATTTTCTCCAAGGTTACACAGGATCAAAAGACTCCAATGATGCCTTACAAAACCACATTTCAACTTATCAATGAAATTGCAGAGGAGCAATATGAGAGCAACTTACATGAAATTGTATGGGAACTGGAAAAACGAACCAGCAAACAATGGGAACAAAAACATATTTCCACGAAAAAATGTTCTTTTTCTTAATCCACATCAACACCTTTGTTTTGGTGGTTCCTCTATACAAAGCAAACCACAAGGAGTCAAGATATGTGAAGGAAGTCTTCTTATCTTCTGATAAGTTCCTCCATAAACTCCTACACAAGGCAAACCAATGTCATTAGAGAGGTAGGGAAAACGCAGGAGATTCATTCAGCCTACTGCATTTGTGGGACTTAGAACTAACTCCAAGTAACGCTCAAACATGTCGGTGTCTAGCTTCCTCTTTTGCTTTGGGATTGTGGTCTTATCGCTAGTGACTCTCTTCGACCGCTCACGGTGAGGGAAATCATCCCAAAAACATGGGGAGGTAAATTCGAATCTCCTAATATCTTCGGCTTCTTGTCTGGTTATTCTCCTTGGAAGTGCATGCACACTGGCTGCAAGATGGACCCAGCATGAACGATGCTTTGAGTATTGCCGCCAAACCTCTGTTAAAATTAAAAAGAAAAATAAATAACATCGGATTTTTCGTCGGGCATTGGCTAATAAAGATTCAAACTCCGTCAGATTTTTTCAATCTATCAAACTTACATAATCTTCAAACACTGTTTGCCTAAATCATAATAAACCTTGTTTTCTTTTTAATGCAAGCAATGCTTTTCATGTTAAAATGTTTTATACTTGGTTTGAACTTTACACAAACACATAATACACCTCTCCCTACCCCCACCAAAAACTAACATCATATGCTCATGTATCATGAAGAACTAGTTGCTGAAGCCATTTCCAGAAAACCCTAATTTATGGTCTAATTTTTTTAGAACAGAACATGCAAAAATTAGTAGCTTCTCTTACAGTAAGCAGTGAGAACGAAACCATAACCCTAGTAGATAAACAAAACACAAGACTCCAGTCATCCAGTGATCCAACAACTAAGGGCAAAGATAGGTAACTTGCCTGAGTCGGGAGAGTCGTGATCTGAGGCGAAAACATCTTGAATCTTTCTCGTTCCCATGGAGGGATGGCTAACGGAAATCGCAGTGGAGAGAGTAGCAGTACAGAGTAGCCATTAAAACTCTGGTTTATCCTTTTTTTTGTGTGTGTATTTTCGGGTTTGCCGGGAGTCAGAAGCAAATATTTGAAAATAGGTTATATTAAATTAACCAGAGAGTCCACAAGCATCTGATCATGTTGATCGACGACGCAGGTCCTCTCTTAGGTGGATCCTAAGGCCTGTTCACTTTTCGTTAAATTATTTATCCACATAAATGCAAATATCGGAGTAAGTTTTTCCTGAACAAGATAGTACATTTATCCATGTATTTTTTTATTTATAGGTAAATAAAGTAATGGTCATTTTAATCATAGAAATTCATTATTAAAATAGATATTTTTGTTTCATTCATTTATCAATAATTTTCTCTTACGTGAAAAAGTTATTTAATCATATAGGATATAAGTATTACTTTTATAAGTAAAGCTAAAAAAGAAATATAGAATTCTTGGTCAAGAAAAACTAAAATTTCATTAATCAACTTTTCCCTTCTTAAAAAACACCCCCTGAGTGAATAAAAAAAACACGAATAGGAATGTCCTGAGAGGATCTTCTCCTTACACAGGGCACCTCACTCGTGCCTCACATGTACATCGTACCCTGCATTGGGTACGATGTACGGTGGATGTGAGGCACGGTGGATGTGCATGTGAGGCGCTCCAGTGTATGGAGCAGATCCCATCCAGATGTCCTACCAATAAGATTCTCTTCCAATACATTCGAACATTACACGCCCGGTGGGTCCCACACATGATGTGTGGACACTGATTATGTTGGAAGTGTTGGGACGATTTTTGTTATGAGAAGATCCCAACTCCTCAATCAGTGATCGTGTACTCGTGTCTCATGTGTCCCTAGAATCAAGCAATCGATCCGAACGTTAAAACCGTCAGATTAGAATCTTGCACGTTAGCAGCGCTCCAATAAGGTACTCCCCTGGTAGTTCTTATAATAGAGATCAGATCGGCGCCCCACATCACCTCCCACCCGTGTATTCGGAACATCTTCCATGATTAGTACGGGAGGTGATCCCAATGCAAGGCGAGATGTGCATGTGAGACGCCTTCTGTGGGGCGCCAACGTGATCTCCTTGCTTGTGAAGAAAAGAAAGAAGAGAACCTCTCTGGTTCTCACTTGCTTGTGAAGAAAAGCACTGAAAGGGAGAATCGAGAGAGAGAAGAGATCCCCGAAGAAACCATGGAAGCGCAGGAGGGAACTCAGCAACCACACCTCGTGCTTGCCCACAAACTATTCCTTCTGACTCATCCAGACGTTGAGGACATCGAGAAAGTCCGCCTTAGAGAAGAAGTCTTCTCTGCTGTTAAAGCCGACTGTAGATCCCCTCTTCTCCTTCCTTCCTGATCTCCGTTTCTGCTCTTCTGGTTTATTCGTTCCTTTTCATGGAACTGACGAACTGACCCTTTTGTTTCCATCTGCAGATATGGCTCCGCTATACGAAACCCTAGCTGCTAATTCGATTTTGGAGATGGATCAGGCTGTTTTGGAATCCATGCGTGCCAAGATTGACGAAGAGCTCAAGAAGTTTGACGAAAAGTGAGTTTCTTTTCTTTTCTCTTTATTTTTGTTCTTGTTTTCCTGCATCTCTCCCTGGCTAAAGTGGAAGACAAAAATTATGTTAAATGTGCATATACAGGAATAAATTTCATATTCGAAACGTAGTTTCTGTGAAGAAGCGTCTTAGGGCCTATTCTAAAATCTATACAATGTTTTTATTATACTTTGCAGGAAATTTGGCTAATGTACTAAAATTTTCTTCATGGGATTTGGATTTTTTTCCCCAAAAGATTGGTTTCGGTTTAGACAGAACTATTTAAATGGGTTCTCTTAAATGTTTTTATAGTGGTTATTTCTGAGGTACAAAGATCATTTCTTTAACCCTAGTTAATACCTATGGTGGATTCGTCCTGCCGTTGCCAATGCATGGTCCTCTTTGCTGTGGCTTAAGGGGTTTTGTTTATGACTTTGAGCTAGATGTATGGGGATGGTTTCCTTGTTGTTGATTTGTTTTGAGGAGTATTATTAATCTTAACTGGATACTGCATCAAGCAGTCTAACTACATACGTTGAAATTTTAATTTCTTCTGTTTTTTTAGTCTGGATGGCAAATACAGCAAAATGAGAGATAAAACTTGAAGCTAAACGTTTGACATGAGCTTTCACTAATTGCCAAGCTGCCAGCAGTGTAAGATAAGCTCAAAACTGGAAGAGTTACCTGATGTAAGCAATAATAGGCAGTAATATTGCAACTAAGAGGCCATCTGTACATACCCGTCTTACTTGCTTAAATTAGAAAAGATAGCTAAGAACATTACACTAGTAGGGCAACACATTACCCCTTGTTGTTGGGAATGTTCTTTGTGCTCTGTGGTAATTAGAAAATTATATTTCTGGGCAAGCTTAATTAATTTGTTGGAGGAATATGAGACGGAAGAAATTGCCCTAAAATCACTGAAAGATGAATAAGTTTCAGTGTGAAGATATTTCTTTCTCTATGGAGACTTGATTGGTTATATGGAAATGGCACATATTGATTCTATTAAATTAGTTCCTGACAGAAATTGATGTGAAAAACATGTAAAGGGGAACTAGGGAAGATATAGCTTAGCAAGAGGAGGGAGAAGATAAGGAGTATGTTAGAGATAGCCTTTTTTTTTGTTTTCTAAAGGAGTCTATCTATTGTCATTTATTGTGAAAATTTTAAAAAGAAGCAGAGAACACATGTTATTATCCTTTGAGAAGTTTTCTTGTTCTTTTTTTTTTATTTGATTTGGGTGAAATAGTTCTTTTTCTTAAAGGTTCCTAGATTTTGTTGGCTTCTATCTTGGTTTTCTATATATTTAGAACAACCTATTCAAGGTCTGGAATGTTTTCTCAAGGCCATGGTTATTGGATTATTATTTATAAATGTCTTCTGGATGCGTTTGAACAGAATTGCCGATGCTGAAGAGAACCTAGGTGAAAGTGAAGTTCGTGAAGCTCACTTGGCTAAATCCTTGTTTTACATTCGAATCAGTGACAAGGTATATGCAGCTTTCTTGTTGTGGCTCAACAACTCTCTTTGTTCCTTAAAAATTCGTGAATTATTTGGCACTTGTGTAGCTTATTCTCTTCTGAATTCCTAGGAAAAAGCATTGGAGCAGTTAAAGCTGACAGAGAGCAAAACAGTAGCAATAGGTCACAAGATGGATATAGTTTTCTATAGTCTACAGATTGGTTTTTTCTATATGGACTTTGATCTCATCTCCAAAAGCATTGATAAAGCCAAGAAGTAAGACGAGTCTTTTACAATTTTAAAATACCTTTAAGACATTACATTTCAGAACTTTTGATTCCTGATATATGATCATGGATGGCAGTTTGTTTGAAGAGGGAGGTGATTGGGAGAGGAAGAATCGTCTTAAAGTATATGAAGGCTTATACTGCATGGCCACTAGAAACTTCAAGAGAGCTGCCAATCTGTTTCTGGATTCCATCTCAACTTTTACAACTTACGAACTTTTTCCTTATGATACATTCATTTTCTATACTGTCCTCACAAGCATCATATCTTTGGACAGAGTTTCATTAAAACAGAAGGTAATACACATAGGCTGGGCTCTTCATACTTGGTGTTATTCCAATGTTGGTTAATGCTGGTGGTTGCTGGTCCCTGTATTCAGGGGTGGAGCCAGGGAGGACCTGGGGGAGCCTTGGTCCCCCTGCATCAACCCCCCCTAATACAGTCCCCCCTTCGCCTCAAAGTACAGTTTGGCCCTCACAAAAAAAGAAAAGAAAAAAAAAGAAGCCCTGGCTCCGCCCTCCCTGTGTTTATGTTGGCAATGGATGTTGATTTTACCTATTTTTAACTCTCACTGATTGCAAAAGATGACCATATATTGCCAGGTGGTGGATGCTCCTGAGATATTAACGGTGATTGGTAAAGTCCCATATCTATCAGAGTTCTTGAACTCTCTCTATGGATGTCAGTACAGGTCCTTCTTTTCAGCATTTGGTAAGTGCATGTTCTATAACCTGCTCTAATTTTCCATTTCTCTATTGTTTTCCTAGAAGCTAAATTTAATTTTTTTTTTTCAAATGAAGATGATCCATAACCCCTTGGCATATTCCACAAGGGTCCTTTATTTCAAAAACTGTTGTCTATTCTTTAAGGGATTTCCCTTTCCTTGGGTGTAATCACACTCCCACACATGTGGGCTGGAGATATTTATACTTTTATAGAGCTTGCTGTTATTTGCAGTATGTCAGAAATTCTTGTGTCGCCTGCCTTATTGACCTTTTTTCCGCCTATTATTTTGCATGTTCATCAGCTGGCTTGACAGAACAGATAAAATTAGATCGTTACCTGCATCCACATTTTCGATATTACATGAGAGAGGTCCGTACTGTTGTCTATTCTCAGTTTTTGGAATCATATAAGAGTGTCACCATGGAGGCAATGGCAACAGCCTTTGGTGTAACCGTGGACTTTATTGATCTGTAAGTCTTTCATCATCATAGTCTTATCTTTGTTAAGGAGTTGGCTTCTTTTTATCCAGTTCTGGTTCAGATGTTCATAGACACTATACAAAATTTCTTTTGTGCTTTCCAGGGAGTTGTCCCGTTTTATTGCAGCAGGGAAACTTCATTGCAAGATTGACAAGGTCGCTGGGGTGCTTGAAACCAATAGGCCGGATGCAAAGAATGCTTTATATCAAGCAACCATTAAGCAAGGGGACTTCCTACTCAATAGGATCCAAAAACTGTCTCGAGTGATTGACCTGTGAGAATACCCTGTAGCTGGGAGGCATTGCAGGCGCGGTTGGAGGCCATAACCGGAAGTTACTAATGAGTTGAGTTGGTGATGTCCGATCAATTAAATCACAAAAGATATGTAATTTTTGTTCGGATTATAAGGGATGGCCATATGAACTATTGAATGCCCAAATGAGCATGCTGGCTCATTTTCTTTTATTTCAGTTGAATATCCCAGCTGAACCTGGTCTAATGAACTGTTTCAGAGGAGAAACACAAACGCATAACGTTAGCTAATTGTTGTCTCGCGGTCGCCTTTATCCTCCTTGTGCTATGTAGCTCTAAAGCTTTTCAAACAACTGCTGTTTCATAGTTTCAATCCTAACCTATAGAATTTACCGATTGAAAGTTCTGCTGCCAAAATATTGCCGCTATCCAACTTCATACTTCACAACCTGGATGTGACGTTCCCTTTTTTAACTTTGAGATTTTGGATAAGAGGAAGCTCGGTTTAATCTGATTTATTATTTCCAGGAAAGAATCAAGCCAGTAGGAACCTGCAAACTGCAATCTCATGAAGTGGACATAAGAAGTTAGAAGGTTGCGACCGTGGCAAGCATCCCTGCAAAATTTCAGGTCCATGAGTTCTCCAATGTGGGCAACACCTTAATAATATACATCTGCAGATATCTAATTGCAGCCAGAAAATATTTCCTGAGACTTCAGTCATCAATGACTTTGACAAATTCACTTGGAAGTTTTAAATCTAGAGTCTAATAACAATGAAAGGATAACCTCATTTTTCTATTCCTAAACGGCATAAAACAGGAAAAGAAATCAAGGGCCGGGAGGATTTTGTGAAACGATCTAGTGAAACCATGAGTCCAAAATTAGAGAACTCCCAGTTTGGAGATACAACTCTGAATCTGAAACAGAGGTTCATCTGGTATAGACTACACTTGGCATGACTACTCAAATGTTTTCATTATATTTCCACTCCTTACACAATTGGAAGTTTGGAACTTTGTTTTTCTTTCCCAGTAAATCAAAGTAAATTTATAAAAAACAAAACTTTCACTTTAGAAGGGCTAAAGTAGTAGCTAAAATATTTTGGCATGAAAATTTTCTGTCAACATCATGTTGAAACAAGCACAAATAGCTAGTTCTTTTTTTTTTTTTCAAAAATCACATCCATTTTTCAGAGAAACAAATAAAATTTATGCTTGAAAAATCTCCATACAATCTTATGAACTCAAATCAACAAAGACTTGTCCCGTCTCTATTTGAATACTAAGGCAATGGTGTTAACAGTGTCTATAAAATAGATGTCATATTTCATAATATATTTGTTTTATGTAATACAATCTAAGGTGTAGAGGAACTAGAACCAAGTTATAAATTACAAGAGTTCTATTGCATAAGTGGAATATAAATTCAGGTTATATATAAATATAACTTGCATATGATGAACATAGAACATACATGGTTATGAGCTCCAAATTCCCGGCATCTATACCAACTTATAAATCCGATATTTGTCTTGGGTTTGATGTACATTATAAAGTTAAATCTAAATACCATACAACTTGCACATTGCATAGCACATTTTCTTACACTAGAATCTTTTAATCAAACAATTTTCCTTCTCTTCCCTAACCTATAACAGTTACATATATCATTTTACTTTCCTTATTTACATAATTACAATTTCTAAGTGTCAATACTCATGATACACAAACAAATTTATATTGTGAGTTTTTAAACTTTGATACACTCCTTTTTTTTAATATTTTCACAATAGATATACTAGGACTAGGAGTGGTTAAACCCCCTTGATTCTTTTTCTTTTTTTCTTTTTTTTTTGGTATTAATCAACTCTTTTCTTATAAATGATAATAGCAGGATTCGAAACCACACCACTTCAGGGACAATTCATCCATCGCACCAATTGGGCTACCCCTCAGTTGGTAGAACCCCCTTGATTCCTAGTATTTAACATTCCATTGACACTATTTTTTTGGTATAATACTTAGTTATACTTTGAGACTTGCTTATTTTCATCTCTACCATAAAAGTGATAAAACCATAGGCTGATTTTAGGAATTATAGTTGATAGGTTCTACAACCAAATTTTTTTCTCTAATAAGACATGAAAAAAAATTGATATATTACTTCAAAACAGGCAATTCTTTTTTTTTAACTCAAAATATTATTCTACAGGTAATGATTGAATAGGCAAAAGTAGTTGCTTTAATAGGCAAAAGTACCCATATGTATTTATCAATAAAATAAATAAATGGGGAATCTTTTCTCCTTCTTTATAGAGATGCATTTGGATTCTAAAAAATTATATAAACATTTTGTACATTTCAAAGTTCCACTTGGATTCAAGTTCCAGCTCAATTTAGCAAATGGTTAATTGGTTTTGGATCTTATCTCGCCAATAACTGGAGAGATTCCTTCATTCCACATTATGGTTGGTGGCGAGTCTGAACCATTGAACTTAGCAAGGAATTTGGCATGGTGGTAGGAGAGAGAGAGAGACATGTATCATCTGTGGGTAAAAAAATTTCAGCTATTTAGATTTGCTATCTAACTAGCAATCTTGTTTAACTAATCTTGCTACAAATATGAAGTTTCCTCATTTTTTCTAGCAATCCACATTTGCTACGACAGTGTGTGGCTGCCCTGCGCTGAAACAAATAAATCAAAGCCTTTGATTTATTGTCATGGCCTCTGACTTATAGGTGGGGCCACTGCAGTAGATGCAGTGTTAAATTTCTTTTGAAAAGAGAAACATTTGAAAAAGTTTTACAAACCATGAGGAAGCAAGAAGTTTGCTTCATTTAGTATTTTTTTTTTTTAACTACAAACTTTAGCTTAGGTGGAGAGGCGACCATCTTAAAATTTTATTAACCATAACATAGGGAAGATTATTAGAAATAGGAGGGGAAGATGTAGCCCGCCTTGTCCGAAACCCACGATAAAATGTTCTCAGTTTTGCCCTCTCAAAATTAGGGGTGTCTATGAAAAACCAAAAAATCGAAAAATTGAATTGATCGGTTCGATTTTGGTTTGATATTTTAAAAAACCAAAGGATCGGTTTAGTTTTCGGTTACCCTAGAAAAAACTGACAGTTAACTGAACCGACTGGTATATATTTATATGTATATTTTATATATATTTTAAATATATGTCACATATTTTCTATATGTTATATATAAATATATACATATATTATATTTATAATAATCTATTTAAAAATACATTATATATTTTTATAGTATTTATAATATATTATATACCATTTATTATTTATAATATAATATTATACATATATTTATATAATATATTATAAATATAAAAAACCGAAAAACCAATAAAACTGATTCAATTTGCAAAAATTGTCCATGGTTCGATTAACCGAACCATCGACATCCCTACTCAAAGCCCACCCAAAAGAAAATTAAGCCCAAACAAAACAAAACAAATTAATCAACACGCAGAACCGGGAGATTAATGTAATCCTCACGAAGAAGTCTTTAAGTCCAGCTGAGATATGAGAGCCAGTTCTAAGAGTGATGGGATTTTCTCTATGATATGGGAGTTTGCAAAGAAATTCACATAAGACGGCAAGAAAATGTTATGCAAGAAGACACAAGAAAACAACAAAAGCCAAAACCCTTGCCAAATGTGTGGAAAACTTCTTTTATCATTTGTAAGTCTTAATGAACATTTTTACCTTACCTATAGTTTACCAATTGTTTCATTTCTTACCTGGGGCTATTTCTTGATGCAATGATAAAATCTTGTGCTGGCAAGCGTGAGAACATGTGTTTAAGCTTAAGAGCAGCCCACCTTGTATAAATTTCTATTGAAAATGAAATTTTCATGTGCATACTTAGATTTTTTTTTTATTTTATTATTGGCTTTGTTTTTCTTTACAAATTATATTTCTTATTTTGTCGATCACCTTTATTTCTTTCCCTTGATCAAAACTTTTGGGAATGATATTATTCCTGTAAGTTCTTATTTATTACAGGTTTTTTTTCATATGATTATACTTATGTTTCATTATATATATTTATTTAATATTTTATCTATTTGGTGTATATATTATAATTTTTATCTTTGCATTGATGAAAAATTTAAAATTATTTTTTACTTTTATAATTTATTTTTTAACCGTTGTTTCTCTTAGAATTGATATTGTTAAGATGTTTGTTAATTCTGTGGTAAATTTCTTTTTTCAAAGGGGTGATATATATCTATTTCTCTTAGATTTTTTTTTCAATTGTAAGATGTATGTAATTTTCTTAAAATGTTCGAAGTAAAAATATTTCAATATCAATTTTTTGTTTTAATTACTCAAATATTATGACTAAGTTGATTAGGGGTGAAAATGGATTGGATCATGATTCGATCTGAATTCAAATATGATCCTATTTTGTTGGATTTAGATATCTCCTTTTGGATTTTTGGATCGGAGGACATAATAGGATTTGATTGGATCACCCTCTGATCCAAAAGAATCTATGTATAGGGGTGTGAATTGGACTGGATTTGGTCCAATCCGATCTAGTCCAATGTGAGTCCATTACAAATGGATTAGGTCCAATCCAATCCAATGAATATTTTGGACCAGTCCAATTCAATGTCTGGACGGTCCAATTTGTTCAATTAGTTTGTTTTAATTTAGATCAATTATAATCTGAATCGGGTCCATTGACACCTATGTTCTTATTTTCTATCAATGGACCAGACATTGGCTCAATCCAGCCCAATCCAATATAAGTCTACTATGGATGGGACCAGGCCCAATCCAATCCAATAAATACTTTAGACTATTAAGTTTGGACTGATCCAATTCAATGTATCTTTTTGGTCCATCCAATCTATCCAAATTGATTTTGATTTGGACGGGGTCCAATCCAAAACCGGTCTATTGACATCTCTCTCTCTCTCTCTCTATTATATATATATATATATATATATATATATATATATATATATATATATATATTGCATAGATAGATAGATATAGTTATTTAGTTATTTGTAAATATATTTATATTGCATTTTTTGTAATTTTTTTTATAAAAAAGGCATATATATGATAAAATTAGTTGAAAAAATGCTTTTTTTTTGTTTTTCTCTATATAAATGGTTATGCTTATTTCTTTTAATAATTTGTTAAATTTTATAGAAATTAAATCAGATCGGATCAGATTTAGATTTCCACATCCTTAACGGATTCGAATTCAAATTGACCTTTATGAGATTTATATTATCGGATCAGACTTAAATATACCCTAATTCGAATCTGATCCAATTTATTTGCATCCCTGAATATGATAATGCTTGTCGCCCCCACTAACCGAAGGTCCTAGATCCGCCACTGCTTAAGACCACATATAGGTGGGACTTAACATAGGTAAATGGTCTTTTATTTTCATGTCTTTCTTACATGATTTCCAGTCTGTAAAGGTTTTAAGAATCATTTCTCCTTTATAATTCCGTTTCCTTCCCAATACCCCTCCCTAACCATAATGGCAGAAGTGAACAGAACTTTGAAGATAAGGGCTTGTATGTGGCTATGTGCCAATTTCGTAACCCTTTATATTATATTAAAATCAATCAGAGATTGAGCAGTGAACAACCCTTTATAACATCCAAATACTCCAAATGGAATTGTCGCCTCGCCAATGAATATTAATTAAAGAAAACGATGAGTTGAATCACTGTATGAGATTCTTAATGTTCTTGAGCAGATACATATATATAGATGAATTGAACAGTTTTTTGAGATGGTATCAGAATCTGTTTGGCCAAGTGTATAATTAATTAAAAATTGTAGCGCAAAACATTCACGCTTTAAATCTGATAGGTGTTCCGACGACATGTTATAGAATAAAAACCTATATATGTAAAAACTTCATCTAACAATTTAAGCTTTTAAGTTAAACGAAAAAATTATTAGGTCCAGGTACGTTTGAAATCATTGGATTGGAATGCATTACAGTCGTACCCCATTGAAATGGCATGAATCGAATTCCTTCCCGGCCGGTGCATAAGTCCCACCCACCTTGTGGTAGCAACACTACATGTGCAGTTGGCTGCTTGCTCGCAACAAGTCATGAATCTCTCTCCAAGTCTCATCAATCGTATAAAATTATGGCAAAGTCTGGTCACGGTCCCACAAAAGATACAGTTGCGAATTCTCCGTTGTGCTGCAAAAACTTTTATATAAATATACCACTCTTAATTAATCTTTTGAAAAGATTGAGGGGGCGTTCTTTTTATGGATTTTGATAGGGGGAATGTTGGTCAATGGGATTTTGGTTCCAAAGAACTTCATAAATTTTCATTTTCAGATTTATATGAAGATTAGGGAAAGTTTATTTTTTTGAGTATTGCTTACCCGGGTAAGTGATACCTGATGGTGCGCAATCCGGCCGGTCTTAGTTGTCAACAGGGGGCCTGAAACGGAGAAGAAAGTGGGGAATCTCCGGGGAGAAACCCGGTGAGATTGCTCCGAATCTTAAGTTAGTATTCTCTCAAAGGCAAGATAAAACCAGATGGCGCAAAGTTCACATACTTTGTTCTTGGGGGTAGAGAGCCTTTTATAACCACTTTGCGCACGCACTCCTAAGCTTCTGTCAGGTCGGGTATGATTATCTCTGCGCTCCTGCCAGTTCGGGTGTCATCACCTCTGCTGGGGCAGAACCGCCACTGCTCTTTTTGTCGAAGCCGTCTCTGTAACTGGAGATGGCGATGGCAGGTGGCGGTGGCAGGTGGCCGTTGAAGTGCGGCTGTCAAGCGTCATATCCCAAGTCAGTCAGGTGCGCCGCCCCTGGATACGGACTCCTTCGGTGTCAGGCACGGTACGGTTGTTCAATTCTGCGTCCTGGAGGCAAAGTGCTGGAGTGGTGAGCGAGGTGGTCTTGAGTTCGGATAGAGGTGTGTCCCGAACTGCTATGGGGCAGGCCAGTTCGGGTTGTTGCCCTTTGTGTTCATAAGGCTCGGGGCCTAAGGGAGAGTTCGGGCTCCTTGCGGGGAATTCAGGCTCCTTGTAGGGAGTTCGGACCGCTGGTTCCTCCTTTCGGAGCTTGCGCCTTGGGCGTGCTGTTGCCTTTGCCACGTGTTGAGTGATTACGAGGTCGGGCCAAATCTTCCTTCATCAATACCCATCTCCTAGGTGGGTAAATAACCTCTCCACTCAGGAGGAAAGTTGTCAACACTTGAATGGTCTAAAAATGCCCTATTTGATAATGGATTTGTATGGTTAAAATGGCCATTACTTTATTTACATAAAAAATAAAAGAACATGGATAAATGCACTTATCTGAGCAAGTGTTTCACAGGAAAAACTTACCTAGGTAAGTGCATTTAGCAAATAAGGCCCGATAGATATTGAATTAATCTCTAACAGTAACATATATGATTGGTAAGGTCTCTGCTGGGCTACCACCATTGTGTAGTCCTTTAAAAAATAAAAAAAAAATCGGTTTGCAATTTTTTTTCACCCAGAACGTTTCACAATGTCTTACTCATATTCAATGTTAAAAAACCAATAAACACTTCATTTCTTTCTAATAATATTATGGTTGGTGTTAAAAGATGCCATATTTAATAGAAGTATAATTATATTCAATTTCCTGATAAAAAGGAAACTTAATTGGTTGTTGATGCCCATGTTTCCTATATTTTGTTTTTCTTATTCAAAAAGCTACAAAATTTATAGGGGTGAAGAAGCAATCCGAATCTAGCTCCTACCTACAAGAACCCTACCCACAGGACAATCACATCCGCACATCTGGAACATATCCCATATATGAAGGACAACATACAAGTAACAGAAGATGTTCCTGATTTGTAGTTCTAATATCCAATGGGTAGGAGATCATAATTCCTCAAGAAGAGAAGCTTAATTAGAGGAGATGTGAACTAAATTTAACTCTCTATCCTGTAAATTCATCTATTTGGGTTAGATCCAAATATAAACTAGGTAACTTTTATTCACTTGATTCTTTTCAAAAAGATTTAAGGGGTCATTCTTTTTCTGGATTTTGAGAGGGGGGAAAGTTGGTCAATGGAATTTTGGTTCCCACTGACCAAGAATCACATGTTCTTTTTTTAGATTAATGTGGGAAAGTCTATTTTCCTAGGTATCACTTCCCCATCTCCTAGGTGGGTAAATAATTTTTTCACTTGGAGGAAAATTTCCAATACTTGAATGGGACAAAAATGACTCTTTTAATAATGAAATTTTATGGTTAAAATGGTCATTTCCTTTTTTTATTTGGAAAATAAAAGGACATAGATAAATACACTTAACCGGGTAAGTGTTTCTTAGAAAAAACTTATCCAAGTAATTACATTTACGGGAATAAATAACTTATCTAAAAGTGAACGAGGCCTAGAGAAGTAATAAGAAATGATATTACAGATTGATTAAGGGGTGGGGAGGCACGGCAGGTACACCCATGATGTCCATTGACCTTAACATAAAGAGCCTGCACCTAACGTGGGTTTGATCTCATGCCTATGTATACTCGAAGGGACACTGAATTGTACCCATAATTTAACTATAGATATGGCAATGCATGGAACAGAATGGCGAAACAGGATTCATGTATTGGAACAAGGCTTAGATGATGATAATGATGATGATGATGCCGACGTTTTCATCCCATTGTTAACTCAGACAGGTACCAACCCTTACAACTTTGAAGATTGAGGCCTGATTGCTTATTTACAAGTTTTCCGGTATCATAGTCGAAATTATTTTTGCCAATTCGATCAGTAATCAGCCCATTCGAATCGTAAAACTTACTGAATGAATATCATTTTCCAACAACACATGAAATTTCGTGAGGTTGATGGTGCCTCTTCTATGAATAGATCTGATACATGCAATAATATATAATTACAGAAAGGAGAAGCGTAAAGAAAGGCAAACCTTGATAAGAAATAAATACAAGTTTGTGGAATGAACCAGTGGAAGTTGAATGAGGTGACGAGGAGATAGTGATCGATCAATATGGAAATACGCCGTTTGGGGTATGAAAAAAGGACTTAAATTGCAAGAATCCGATCGAATTGCCACAAGTACGTAAGAGATTTTAACTATATGTCATCATGCTTTATTCTTTTTCTTTTCTCGATGAGAGTACGTAATTCGTGGGAGTAGAATTGATGTTTATTGATGATTTTCGAAATGGAAGATATCTTCTACGTCATGGAGCCCATCCCAGCTGGGAGGGACAGAATTTTCAACATTGTTGATCCAACATTGGCCAGAGTCTTCTTGCAGAGATGAGGATTCACCAGTGCTGCAGGATGGGTTGAAGGAGACTTCCAAAGAAATTGATGGGCTGTAATATTTTGTGAGGCTGCAGATTTCTGGATTATCGGAACTTAGTCCCATGTCCAACTCCTCCCACAGCATCTCATAATCATGCAAGAGATCGACTGTTTCATCTGAATCTGATCGACAGTTTTCTTGTAACTCCTTCTGAGGAACTGCTGGTATCTCCTGAAACCTACGAGTATCCAGTGGCTCAATCTTCAAACCTTCGTCTTTCTCCTGTTCAATTGGCTTATGGGTCACAGGGTCTAAGCCCTGAAGCTTCAATCTCTTCTTAATTCGTGTATTCCAGTAGTTCTTGATTTCATTATCTGTCCGACCAGGAAAGTGCGCTGCAATTTTAGACCACCTACGAGAGATTGTGGCAAATGAGTACTCAGAAATTAAGAACTGAAATTTGTATATAATAGCAGGTCGCTGTTTAATTATAACAGAGATGGCATATAATAACTTATAATGGCATGGCATGGTTTTTATAGGTGAAGGAGGTGGCATGATATAACTTATAATGGCATGGCATATACCTGTTACCGAGACGAGAATGGAGTTGGATAATCTGATCCTCTTCCATCTCCGACAACGCCCCTCTCTTGAGATCTGGTCTCAGATAATTGATCCATCTTAATCTACAGCTCTTCCCACATCTCAACAGACCTTCATCATCAACCATAAACCAGACGAGATATCATTTGGGTTGGGTTTCTTAGTTGTTAATTATATCGTAGAAAACTAGCTAGAAAATAAAAATCAAATGAACATATCTTTCTCTGCATCTGCAAGCACCTGCAAGCTTGGGGACGAGACGCCAGCACCGTATGCCATTGTTCAGGATGAAGTTCATGAGCTTGTGATCTTCCTCAATTGTCCATGGGCCTCTCTTCAATCCAATCTTCTCGCAACAAGGCTTTCTCCCCATTACACCAACTTCGTCGATGAAAGTAGATGACAGGACCAGAGAGAGAGAGAAAGTCAGAGAGTCCAGGCTCTAGAGATGGCGGTCGATCGGAGAATACAGGGGAGGGCGGCAAGCTTATAATTGAACCAAAGATGCTGCCAGTTCATCAACACGGAAAAGAAGTGTTGTTTATGAAGAATACATGATTGAACGAAAAAGAATCGGGCCACGGACGCTGATGTAATAATTATAAAAAGAATTGAAATGGAAGGTCGTCTCAGTTCTTACTGGTTACTGAGAAAAACAAAACCACAGAAGGACGGAGAGCGAAGAAGAAGTAGACGTGGATCATCTTTGTTGAGAAACCGGATTCAGTCAGTGCAAGCCTCCTTTGTTGACAAGTTTTATATAATTTGCATCCATCCAAAGCTCTTCTCCTATTGGCACTTTCCAGCTTTAAAACTAACATTAGTTAAAAGGATTCCTTGGTCCCCTTGTCGTTGGAGGCAAACTCTTCTCTGTGGGGAACAGAGGAGAGAGAGAGAGAGATGCTTTGTAGTTCTACAGAGATTAAATTATTACAAGTTTCATAAAGGGATTGCATCAAATAGCAATTGGAGATACGAAAATGGTTCAGTTTATTCATGCACAGTACTGACTTTTATGCATAGAGACAATGGAGTATGGCTAATGAGATGCACTTCCGACCAATGCAAATGAGTTTTGGTTGGGGAGGAAACTTGGACGTCCATTCTGTGCGGTTGGGCTGTTAACACGATTTGGTGTAACTTTTCTAATATTAAAATGATTGTGGGAATCACCGCCACCCACGGCCACGCCGGCCAAGATTCAGCAGGATCAGCAGGACAATTCTACTCTGTTTGGGTTACCAGTGACCCTATGCCTGTATGGCTTGATTTCCCAAAAATTTAAATAAATCTAATTCTAATTAGCAATATTATTATTTAATTAATTAATGTAAATTACTAAAAACCACACATGGAATTTGGTAATTACAATCATCTCTCTTGAACTTTTTTTGATACAGTTGCAAGTAGAGCCCTCTGTTCTAAAATATTCAAAATATCCATGTGGGTATTTGGACCAAAATGTTTCTTTTTCCTAAATTTTCTCTTCATATTAACCGCTACCCCAAGTCCTTCCGATTTCGTTTCCAAAATTAATTTATTTTTCAAATTCTTTTTTTGGTGTGTGTTGTTCTTAAAGTTTGTATTGTTTTTACCGAGGTTTTAAAAACTGGACGAGACACGGGATCGTTCTAGGGACCAGTTCTTGGGTCCAACAGTCCAGTTCAAACGGACGGCTTGTTTTAACTTAAAAAAATAAATAAAATAAAAAGCGGCAAAAAACCATTGTCCGGGTCGATGGGTCAATGGTTCGACTGCCTGGGTCAGTGGGTCGCTGACCAAAGCAACAGTTTTTGGCCAAAAAGCAGTTTTAAGGTGAAACAGAATTGATTACTTGACCGGTTCCCAAGTCAATTGGTTCAATTATTCGGTCCGGTTTTCAAAATCATGGTTTTTACTAGGAACCAGCCTCAATAGTAACTGCATGGATATTTTAGACATTTCCATTTCTCTTATTAAAGGATTTTAACAAAAAATAATTATTTGCAACTATATCAGAAAGTTATATGAAAGTGATTGTAATTACTAAACTTAATTTCAGCAATTTATCCAATTAATTAATATATAAACTGTTCGTCTGGGTTGGCCTTGAATTATGGTCTCCATATTTTGACTTGAGCCCAATATAAATTAGCTAAGCCCATGCCCAACTAGTTCATGAATCATGAGTCCAGGCCTGAACTGGCAAAGGTTGGTTTGTCTAATGCTCTAAGCCCTGTTTACCTGGGGATAACTTTGGTTGTTGGGGGCCAGAGTTTCTGGGTTGGGCACGTTCGCGGCAGTTCACCTATTCACTCCCATATTTTTGTTTTTAATCAAAATAAAATAAATTAAGAAAACAATTACTAATTTATCCAATCTCATGTGGTAAATTGGTAATGTAGCATTCCCAGAAACTCTCTCAACCAACAACTAAACTTTTTCCGTTTACCTGGGTTAATTTCTATCACTCTGTGACCCGGTCATAATTTTGATTCTAATCAATATCTAACCTGCAATATTACAGGAAAAAAAAAGAAAAGCAAAACCCCATTAATTTGTCCGATGACCCACCGGTCCAAATAGTTGAACTCTTGATCAACCCATTTATTAGGGGTTCATTTGGTGCATCTTTTCATACGGTTTTTTGGCATTTTATAAGTTGGACAAACCAATTTTTATTTTATTCTTGTTTGATTTGTAAAAGATCTAATCATCAAAAGCTAGAGTGCCAAAAAGACACAAAAAGTTCATTTTGAGCTGATTTCAGGAAGCTCCAAATGAAGCTCTTTACTCTTTTTACGTTTTGTTCTCGCACGAAAATATATGGAAAGACACGAATCTGTCAAATTAGATTTGGGTTGCTCAGCTCTTCATGCAAAAGCTCAATACATTTTTTAACTATCAGAGCTATTAGAAGATCTTCCCAAAAAAACTTGCAAAACGGGCCCTAGGTTGTTAGATTTTGGTAGACAATGAGGGTGAAACTGTGAAATTGGATCCAACCAACCATCTTTAAGATCTACTGCTTGCAAGGTTGTGTATAATGTAAATCAGATTTTGCAGCCTATTCTATCTATCCACAATTATATCTCCCAATACAAGATGGTGATGTGTGGCTGCAATTCAATACAGGTGTGGGTAAAAAATCTGGAGTGGTGTATAATGGGTATGAATTGACTGGAGACAATATTATATACAGTGGGCTCAGCAATTCATCACAAGCGAACATGCCACAATTCCATACGTATAAAGTATGGATCTCACGTGGACTTCATGTGTACGGAATACTGATGTATTCACTCGAAGTAGTTGTCCTATCCACAGTATATGATTTTGTCCCCAACCCATCCTGTTCATCCACTTCTATGCATAATGGGCTGAGACCAAATCAGCCCCCCACAGCTTATCCCTGCCTTGTATGGGAACATCTCGCGATGATAATCTCAGAAATGATGATGTCATCATCAGGAAATATTCCCAATACACAGTGGAGATATGATGTAGGACATTGTAGGGGGCAATCTTGTGGAGAGCTGATTTCAATCATAAAGAGAATTCAGATTAGCTGAATGTTTTGGTTGTTCATCGGACTATGGAACCAATGATGAGGTTTCATGTTAGTAATAAATTCTTAGGCCCCACTGTAAAAGGTGTAGGCCCCATGTATTTTATTATTGACGTAAAAATTTATTGTTGGTTTCACAGCCCACTGAACGGCCAAAGCATTCAGCTAAACCTTGCTCTCATAAGTGAATATACCTTTTATATAGCCTTGCAAGCAGAAGATTTAGGGGGCGTTCTTTTTTCGGATTTTGAGAGGGGGAAAGTTGGTCAATGGGAATCTCATGTTCTTTTTTCAGATTTATGTGGGGACCAAGGAAAGTAAGTGATACCCATCTCCTAGGTGGATAAATAACTTTCCCACCTAGGGGGAAAGTTGCCAACACTTGAATGAGACAAAAATGCCCCTTTTAATAATGGATTTTTATAGTTAAAATGGCCATTGCCTTATTTACATGAGAAATAAAAGAACATGGATAAATGCACTTACCCAGATAAGTGTTTCCCAAGAAAAACTTATATAGATAACTGCATTTACCTGAATAAATAACTTACCAAAAATCAAGCATCACCTTATATTCAAAATCAACCAGCTATTTAGGCTGAGGCCTGGTCTTAGACATAGCCCATATCAATCATCTTGATTCCTTCGCAACTAATGCTCTAAGGTGCTCGGGCTTATAGTTCATAGAACACAAGGGCCTGAAATCAGGGGCGGAAACAGGATTCATTTTTGGGGGAACCAAAATCTTACATGGATTGGTTGGGGAGAATATATGGATGGGGCCATAGGAGGCCAACCATCCATAATATAAGTGCAGATCAGATTAGTGGGGACCATGGTTCCCCTAGGTCTACCCTTACTCTGCCCCGAAAACTTTAGCGTCTCACATTTTATGGGAGCTGAAGCCATGAAGTGATACGCATTCCCATATATATGTGAGTGTGTATTGTAAGGAAACTAGTATTCAGCGAGATGAAGATTAAGTGGTTGATTGTTTGCAACATCTAATTTCAACTAAAACTTTGTATCTGAGACACAAGACATGTACAGCAGGCTACAAACCTCAATCAGGAGTAAATATGTCTTACACATTTTATTCTTGATTGGAATTAGGTTTTGTTGCACTTTGTATGTAAGTATGTAACACATCTGAGAGTCAATAAGGTTTGATTCTCACCAAATAGTTGACATATTTGCTCTCATTACCAAGTTTTTAAAAGGTTAAAAGACATAGTTGAGGCATGATGGCTCAAAAAGGTGAGGCATTAGCCTAAAAAAGATAGAAAAAGATTAATTAAGGTTTATAAATAATAAAAAAATTATATATGATAAATTAGGTTAGAATGATAGAATTTATAACTATAAGCATTCATATATAGAAGTTTATAAACAACAAATTTTAGGCTTTTAGCATTCAGTAAAATAACAACAAATCAACTAGCAACTATAAACATTTTCTATTTCAAGTTCCAAAATTCAAATTTCTCAAATTATTCAAATGACCAATCATATGTTTTAAATAATCAAAACTTTTCCATCATCATGAATCATCCATATAATTGATACTAGATTTTTTGTTACACGGCATTTTAGAATTAGGGAAGCAACTTAGTTGGTTTAATCAATGTAAAAAAAAAAATAAGGTATGAAATCTGGAAAAGAATTGAAATACAAAAATCAGGTAAACTACATTTGTGGATAAAAGAAAATAATGACAAACTTAGAATGTTAAATTTCTACTTACTGAACTTACTGAAAAAAAAAATCCCGCTTGATTTGACCAAGAATGAAAAAGAGAAAGATGAAGGGTTTTTTTTTTTATTCTTGTTGCATTGAGCTCCTTGAAACCCTGAGATAAACTAGGAACTCAATTTGTTCTATGGTTTTCATTTTGATCTTTTTATTTGGCCTATAATTTTTAAAGTTCCCTTTCCCATTTCCCAAGTGTTTTAAACTTAAGAAAAACAGAACAATCTTTTATTTTTTTCTATTAATATAAATATAATTCAACTGTTGCAGGTTTTGAGGTTTGTGTCTCCGTACATTGTCCTAAGATAGGCTCCCATCGGTTTGGACTTTGGAGGACATGCATCCCACCAAATTTTTGGTCATTTTACACTTAATATTAAGGTTTACAATTAGGGTTTAGGAATTTAGGATATGAAATTTAGGGTTTATAAATAAAAATAAAGAGGTGGTCAGACGCTTTCATCTATCAGAGAAGTAAAGCACACTGTCCTACCTTCGAATCTAATTACAAAGCTGGTGTATAGCATCTCAACTCTGCATCACAGAATCTTAGGGCCTATTGAAATAAAAGGGTCAATTGCAAGACCCCCCTTGCACTATGAGATTAGTGATGACTTTCACTTTGTAACAAATACTCCTAATTGGGTTTTATTTTGAAAATTTGAAAAATAATGAATGATAAATTTAACATTTTACTTTTTTTATCAATATTTTAACAATGATGATAATTATTAGAAAATTTAGAAGTACTATAAGACAATAATTAAAAAGTAAGCATATAATTTGTCAGTAGGAATAATTTAAAAAATTACGTAATAAATTTTTTTGATATTTAGTGATACCGCTGAATCCCATAGAGATTGTTTGAGTAGAGCAGCACCACAAATATCCCCCCTCCCCAAATTTTGGTGGCAATAGGATTCGACAGTTAACTCTAATGGCGGAAATTTGGATACTGTAGTGACACTATTGAACTTCGGGTACTAATTAAAGGTTGGCCCAGAAGTGACAAAATGCGTTTTCGTGTCAAACTTTTATAACGTATTTGCTTTTTTGCCCGCTATGTGTTTTGTAAGGTCTATTCTCACGGCTTCTTTTTTTTTTCGGTTTAAGCCTGTAATGGCACTGTTTGGTTTGATAGTAAATAAGAGAGAAGCTGAAAGTTGAGGGTTCCCTTGTGCAGTTGTGCTTCTCTCTTATTTTCTACCAAATCGAACACACCAAAGAGGTGTTTGTCCATGTTTTACAAATTGGTTGCCAAACCACCAAGAAAAAGCATACAATAGATGATAGGATTTTGCTTTTGCTTATTTAAAAGCAAACAGTTGAACACCCCCTAAAACGACTTTATTTATTCTTGGGTTGTTTCATGTTCTACTTATGACTTCACATTAATTATAAATATAGGCATATTCATGCAACAATACCATTAAAAACCTTAAAATCAAAATTGAGTATGACTGTGTCAAAACAAAACTTAAAATCAAAAGTCCCGAGGACAAAGTCACCTATGGATACAGAGTTGACTATAAATGATTTTAACTCAATGCCATAATCAAGGTTTTAAAATTGTTGTTGATCCGAATGGTCTTACTGACCTGCTATTAGGTGAGGGGGTCCTTTGCCCTTTGAATTTTTTCCATCCCTATACCCATATTTAAGGGGAAAGTTCGAAGTATCGACATGTATCGGTCTGTATCAATCGATACGTATTGTTTCGGGACCCCTCTGATATTGCCCCTACAATGGGTGTATTGGGGATTTGACTAGTTCAGGGAGTGGAGGAGACCTAAACCAGCCACCCTGAACTGGTTGTGAAAAAAAAAAGTATAAAAATGTGTTAGGATTTGAACTCTGAATTACCGATTAATTAGTATGGCAAACAAGAAAATAATTGAGAAATATGTGTATTATAAAGCAAATAATAAGAGCAAAAGAAAGGTAAAGATGGCACCAGATTTACGTGGTTCGGTCAAAGAGACCTACATCCACAGGAGAAGAAAGAAAACTTGTTTATTCATGTCCTTGATGAGAGAACTACAAACTGACCACCTTACTAGTGCCGAAATGCCTTTAACAAAGCCTTGAAGCACTCAAAAGCATAGATGATTGCTTTGATCTGGTGTGAGAGAACCCTTAATGGCAGCAGTGAAGAGGAAAATTGATCCCAAACCGAATAGGAACAGATCTTGCCGGAAGATGGCGATGGAGTTCTCCCAATCTCTTCAGCTTTCTAATGCTCTCACTCCATGCACACATTACCCCCAGGAGGCACCCCTTTTATAGAAGAAAAAGGGAACATGCCCCCTAGAATTCTGGCGAAAAGATGGAGAGGCAGAATTTGAGGAGTCGAATTAAATAGGCAGTTTTGGTGGAGTCGAAATGGTAGAGCAATTATTGTGGCTTTTGAAATCTCAGTAGCCACACCAAACGACGTCATTTATTGTAGCTGTTGAATTTCGCAGCCACACCAAACGTCAACAATCTCCACCTTGGCGAGAATTCAAACAACAAATCTACCTCTCCAAATGCCCCAAGGGCATCAAGCATCAAATGAGACAAGACCCACCAAGTTGATGCAAGCATCGAACTTGGATGATGGTAATGGCTTTGTCAACATATCTGCAGGATTTTCAGCAGAAGCTATTTTGTTGACCAAAACACAACCATTCTCAACAATATCATGAACAAAGTGATAACACACATCAATGTGCTTGGTCCTCTCATGAAACATCTGGTCATGAGTCAGATGTATGGCACTCTGACTGTCACAATAGATCACTGTAGCCTCTTGTCTACCTGTGAGTTCACCAACCAGTTTTGAAACCATAAAGCTTCCTTAGCGGCATCAGCCACCGCCATATACTCTGCTTTAGTCGTAGACAAGGCAACAATCGACTGAAGTAAAGCTTTCCATCTAACTGAGGTACTACCCAAAGTGAAACAACATCCAGTGAGAGATCTCCTCCGATCAAGATCTTCAGCATAACGAGAATCACAATAACCGACAAGCTTCTCTGTAGATCTTCCAAACTCAAGGCAGAAATCAGATGTACCACTCAAATACCTAAATTTCCACTTTACGGCTTCCCAATGAGCCTTCCCCAGACAGGGCATATAACAGCTCACAACACTGACTGCCTGAGCAATATCTGGACGCAAACATACCATAGCATACATGATGCTACCAACAGCACTAGAGTAAGGCACACGAGCCATATATACCTTTTCCTCATTAGACTTCGGTGACTGCTTCGCCAACAACTTAAAGTGAGCTGCAAGAGGAGTGGAGACAGGTTTGGCATCTGACATGCCAAAACGATCAAGAACTTTCTCAATATAGTTCTGCTGACTGAGAAACAGTTTCTCGTGCTCACGATCACGAATAATCTCCATACCTAGAATTTTCTTCGTTGGACCCAGATTCTTCATCTCAAACTCACTGTTCAAAAGAGACTTCAACTTCACAATTTCAGACTTATTCTTAGAGGCAATGAGCATGTCGTCGACATATAATAACAGATAAATGAATGAATCATCAGAGAGCTTCCTGAAATAAACGCAACTGTCAAAGGCACTCTTGGAATAACCACTAGAATTCATAAAAGTGTCAAAGCGCTTATACCACTATCTTGGAAATTGCTTAAGTCCATACAGAGACTTCTTCAATAAGCAAACATGGTCTTCCTTTCCTTCCACAACAAAACCATTTGGTTGTTTCATATAAATCTTATCTTTCAAATCACCATGCAAGAATGCAGTTTTAACGTCTAACTGCTCTAATTCCATGTCATGCATAGCTACTAAAGCAAGCAAGGTACGAATAGAAGAATGTTTAACAAAAGGGGAGAAGACTTCGATATAGTCAATACCTGCAACTTGACTGAAACCATGTGCCACTAACATTGCTTTGTGTCAAGCATCCTCAACACTAGGAATACCCTCCTTAGTCTTGTAGACCCACTTGCACCCAACATTTTTCTTCTTTGGTGGTGGTGATACAAGCTCCCATGTGCCATTCTTTTTGAGAGATGCAATCTCCTCTTCCATGGCAACTAACCACTTACCACTGTCAGGACTAGATATAGCTTCATCGTAAGTGGTCGGATCGGTAGTGCTATCTACCTCACAAGCGACGGTCAATGCATAAGACACACAATCATCAAATCTGCTTGGTGGTCTTATCTGTCGCCTCGGTCTATCTTTGGCAATAGTATGCGAAGGCTATGAATATGGACTGGGCTCCACCTCCACCTGCATCCGGTCATCCTGTGATGTACCTGAATCACCAGCAACAAAATCCTCCTTCCTTGGAGATAACAAGTGTGATTCATCAAATATAACATCACGACTAATAATAATTTTCTTGCTCGAAGGGCAATACAACTTGTAACCCTTTACACAGGAGCCATAGCCCACAAAAATACATTTCTTGGCTCTAGGTTCTAACTTTCCATCGTTAACATGAGTATAAGCAGGACAACAAAAAATTCTTAAAGATGAATAGTCAGTAGGAGTACCTAACCAAATCTCAAATAGAGTCTTAGCCTTGAGAGTTAAATGCGGAGATCGGTTCACCAAATAGGCTGCCGTGGAAACTGTCTCGGCCCAAAAGGACTTATCCAAACTTGCATTGGACAACATGCAACGAGCCCTTTCCAAGAGTGTGTGGTTCATCCGCTCTGCCACACCGTTCTGTTGTGGTCGACCAACACAGGTGCGATGTCTAACGATACATTCCTTCAAACAATAATTTGTAAAGTCAGACTCACAAAACTCGAGCCCATTATCAGTCCTCAACCTTTTAATCAGCCTCCCTGTCTGCTTCTCGATCATAGTTTTCCACTGCAAGAAGACTCCAAATACATCATTTTTATTTTTGAGAAAATACACCGATACCTTTTTGGAGAAATCATCAATGAATGTCAGAAGATAATTTACTCCACCCTTTGAAGAAACACGAGAAGGGCCCCATAAATCTGAATGGATGTAATCAAGTGTACCTTTGGTCCTATGTATCCCTTTGGCAAAGCTAACCTTTTTGTGTTTACCAAACACACAATGTTCACAGAATTCAAGAGTACATGTGACATGCCCACAAAGTAAACCCCGTTTGCTCAAAGAAGTCATCCATTTCTCGCTCATATGCCACATCTTTGTAAGATCTTCCTCGGACATGGATGACGAGACCAAAGCAGAAGATTCTATCACAGTACTTCCCTGCAATACATATAATTTACCAACCTTGTTAGCTTTCATAACTACTAAAGCGCCTTTGGTTACCTTAAGAACTCCACCTTCAGCTGAATATCTGCAACCCCTGGAGTCGAGTGTACCCAAAGAAATTAGGTTCTTCTTCAGATCAGGAACATGACGGACTTCATTTAATGTCCTCACAATACCATCATGCATATGTACCCGGACGGTCCCTTTATCGACAACCTTGCAAGCTGCGTCGTTGCCCATCAAAACAACTCCACCATCAAAATTCTCATATGTGGAGAATGCACTTTTGTCGGGACACATGTGGTAAGAACATCCTGAGTCCATAATCCATTCTGAACCTTTCCTTGCAACTGCATCTGCAATTAGCAGAAGATCATTCTCTGACTCATCCGTCGCAACACTTGCTTCGGCTTGAGGATCTTTCTTTGTGTCCCCACTTGCCTGATGTTTCTACTTATTTTGCAACTTGAAACATTCAGCCTTAACATGACCTTTCTTTTTGCAGTAGTTGCAAGTCAAATTACGATGCTTTGACTTAGAACGACCCTTTGACTTACTGCTGCCACTTCTTTTAGATGGCCTGCGACGAACAATGAGACCCTCGGCTGTAGAGTTATTTGGGTTATTGGTCAGTTGATTATCAATCAGTTCGCGTTGTAACAATGCATTCTTTACATCTTCAACTGTAATCTCCTCACGCCCATACGATAAGGTCTCTCTAAAATGCTTATATGATGCGGGTAAAGAACATAAAAGAGTGATAGTCAGATCTTCATCATCAATTACAACATCAATATTTTGTAGATCCATGGCAATCGAGAAAAACTCATCAAGGTGGGTTTTAATCGAGTTACCTTCCCGAAGACGAAGGTCCTTAAGTCTGCTTTTCAGCAGAAGCCGATTGGTCACGCTCTTTATCATATAGAGTGATTCCAACTTGAGCCACAATTCTGCTGTATAGGTTTCTTTAGCAACTTCACGAAGAACCTCATTCGATAAGCACAAATGAATAGCCAACATGGCTTTCATATCAATCTCCTTCCACTTTTCATCGGACATGGATTCAAGCTTTTTCTTTTGCCCCGCCAAGGCTTTCTCCAAGCCGTTCTGAATCAGAATCGCTCTCATCTTGAGCTTCCATAGACCAAAATTCACAAATCTATCAAATTTCTCAATATCAAACTTCATTGATGTCATTAGTAGCAAAATTAATCGGTAAATAATCCCAAAACAATGCTATGATACCAGTTTGTTAGGATTTAAACTCTGAATTACCGATTAATTAGTATGGCAAACAAGAAAATAATTGAGAAATATGTGAATTATAAAACAAATAATAAGAGCAAAAGAAAGGTGAAGATGGCACCAGATTTACGTGGTTCGGTCAAAGAGACCTACGTCCACAGGAGAACTACAAACTGACCACCTTACTAGTGCCGAAATGCCTTTAACAAAGCCTTGAAGCACTCAAAAGCATAGATGATTGCTTTGATCTGGTGTGAGAGAATCCTTAATGGGAGTAGTGAAGAAGAAAACCGATCCCAAACCGAATAGGAGCAGATCTTGCCAGAAGATGGCAATGGAGTTTTCCCAATCTCTTCAACTTTCTAATGCTCTCACTCTATGCACACACTACCCCCAGGAGGCACCCCTTTTATAGAAGAAAAATGGAACATGCCCCCTAGAATTCTGGTGGAAAGATGGAGAGACAGAATTTGAGGAGTCGAATTAAATGGGCAGTTTTGGTGGAATCGAAATGGTAGAACATTTATTGTGGCTGTTGAAATCTCAGCAGCCACACCAAACGACGTCATTTATTGTGGCTGTTGAATTTCGCTGCCACACAAAACGTCAACAAAATGCAGTACCAATTTGTCCAATATGAGTATTAATATTTTGAAACTTGTTTAGGGGTAACCCATCCCCTATACCCATAATCAGGTTGGGTTAATACTCCCCGAGACAAAATCATGCACACCGGGCTGGTCTACTTATCACGGGTGCCCCTCATCTGTACTAAACACTGGAGTGTTCAGTTGTGATAGGTTATCGGGTATGAGTCCAGTGTGCATGATTTTGTTTCCACCTCATCCGGACTCCCCCCACACAACTTTTCAGAGAAAATATTATTAGGTGGGTAGAGTCACGTTATTACTTGTTCGATGTCTTTAAATCCCCAATCTAACTTTAATATAATCCATTATTTTTTTTCCTGTATCAATACAATTTGTTTGAATTGAATTTTCAAATTGGGTTTGAATTTAAATGACTTATTTACTTTATATTGCAGGGTTGGAATTGTCTAATTTGACACTGCCTCCTCAATCTTAACCCAGCCCAAAGTTAATAGGATTCATATTTTTTTTTAATTTTAACCTTAAGAGAAACTTCAAACTGAACTTTTTGATTAGATTTTAGATGAAAAATAGTATAATACATCTCATAGGTGTATGTATTGTAGAAAATTTTGCCTAGTCTTCAATCTCCATTCTCTCTTAATTATCTCCTTGCTCTCCCACCCCAAGAGAAAATTTCTGATTCCACCAATGCATTGAAGTGGTCAGCCACCCGTTCACCCGAACATTGGACCTAAACAATGGTTATTGATCAATTTTTATTTTAATTATTTTTTATTTTTTAAAATGTCATGAAGTGATCCATTTGAACCAAACGGTTGAACCACTGGTCTAGAAACCGGACGGTTGAGCAGCAGTTCTAAAATATTGGTCATAACTCATAACTCAACATCAAAGTTCATCACCGGATTGAATTTGAACAGCTACTCCAACTAATCAAACTCAAACCCAATCACGCAACGGCACATACATGAGTGATGAGACCGTTTGTCCCCCCCTCCCTTCACTCTCTTATCCTTGTCTCCTTTGACCATGTTAAATTATTGATTTGTCAAGTCATTAATTATAATTAAAATTAATACATAAATGACAGAATATAGTAACAAAAAGTTCGTGTGAATTTGGATAATAATTACAAATAGAAAAAGTAATTAAAAGGGTCAGTTAATAAAGAATACGTAGTTTCTACATTTGAAAATGCAGGAGTGTAACCGTATAGAGACATCAAGATAATAAACAGTTTCCTGCAAACACTGTCATAGGAATCATTAAATCAACAATCATCAACCAAAAAATATATTTTTAATCGTTTACCGGTTTATGTAAAGCCATTTAAACGTTCTAAATAAAGCCTTAACTCCTCCCCAGTCCGGCACTCCCCCTTATCTCTTCTACCAAGCTTTCACTCTCTCTCTCTCTCTCTCTCTCTCTCTCTGTCACAAATGGAGGATCTTACCGCTTTCTTCACCCTTTCCGTTTCAGTTATTATCACAGTACTTGTCGTCACCCTTACTAAATGGAACAGATCGCCGGCGATCACCCCTCCGTCACCTCCGAAGCTCCCAATACTCGGACACCTCCACCTCCTCACCGACATGCCCCACCACTCCTTCTCCCAACTCGCGCAGAAACTCGGCCCCATCATCTACCTCCAGCTCGGTCGCATCCCCTCCCTCGTCATCTCCTCCGCTAGACTCGCCCGCGAAGTCCTCAAGACCCACGACCACGCTTTCGCCAGCAGACCCCAGATCATCGCCGCTCAGTATCTCTCCTTCGGATGCTCCGACGTCACTTTCTCCGCTTACGGCCCTTACTGGCGCCAAGCCCGGAAAATCTGCGTCACCGAGTTACTTAGCTCGAAACGAGTCAGCTCCTTCCAACGTATTCGAGACGAGGAGGTGAACCTGTTGCTGGCTTCTCTTTCCGCGCTGTCGGGGAAAGAAACCGATATGAGCCACCGATTCTTCTCGTTGGCTAATAACGTCTTGTGTCGCGTCGCGTTCGGGAGTAGGTACGTAGACGACGAGTCGAGGGTCGAAGGAGCAGGAGGGTCGAAAAGCCGGTTGCCGGAGATACTGACGGAGGCGCAGGCGTTGTTTGCCGGGTTCAGTATAGGCGATTTCTATCCGGCGTTGGAGTGGGTCAATTGGTTGACCGGGCTGAAGAGGAGATTGGAGAGGAACCTGGGAGATTTGAGAACAGTGTGTGACGAAATCATCAAAGAGCATTTAGAGAAGAGAAAGACTAGTAGTGGTAGTGCAGCAACAACCGACGATGCTTCCGATAGGGAGGATTTCGTAGACGTATTGCTTCGAGTGCAGAAAGGTGGCGACTTAGAGGTGCCCATTACAGACGACAATCTCAAAGCCCTCGTTCTGGTAACTCATTCGCAACTCTGTTTCCATTTTCCCTTTACATCAATCCCGGCTCCGGCCTCCGGGATTGATTGATACAGCCATGCAGGCGTGAATAGTAAATAACTAAATACCAATATAACGAACTCTTTCTGAGCTTTTGTGCAACAGGACATGTTTGTTGCTGGAACTGATACAACATCGGCCACGCTGGAATGGGCCATGACAGAGTTGGCTAGACACCCAGACGTGATGAAGAAAGCGCAAACAGAAGTGAGAAGTGTGTTTGGCAGCAAAGGGAGAGTAGAGGAAGGAGATCTGCAACAACTTGTTTACATGAAGGCCGTGATCAAGGAGACCTTACGGTTACACCCGCCGGCCCCTCTGCTGGTTCCCCGAGAGTCGATAGAGAAGTGTGTTCTCGACGGCTACGAGATACCGGCCAAGACTCGAGTCTTCATCAACACTTACGCAATTGGAAGGGATCCACTCTCCTGGGAGCATCCCCTGGAGTACAACCCTGAGCGATTCATTGGCACCAACATTGATGTCAAGGGCCAGGACTTCGAGTTACTCCCATTTGGGGGAGGGAGAAGGGGTTGCCCTGGCTACTCCTTTGGATTGGCTACCATAGAGATAGCACTGGCTAGATTCTTGTATCACTTCGATTGGGCTCTGCCCAACGGCGTCACTGCTGATGATGTCGACCTCACTGAGATTTTTGGCCTGGCTACTAGAAAAAAGGTTGCTCTGCTTCTTGTTCCTACTACCATTAAGGATTATGAGTTCAAAAGAACTGGATGATACCTCTTTCGATCGATACTTGGTTCGTTGGCTGGTACTGGTTACTACTTACTAGCTACTACCAGCAGCATTTGGCTGTTATCTGTGTTACTGTGTAGTGCCATGACCCCATGAGTGAGGATGACTGATGAATCATCGTCAATAACATATTTCTTTTTGCTGCTCCATTTGTTTTTTACTTTTAGGTAAGCTTTTTGCTCCGTTGTTTCTGGGATATTGAATATAAAATTTTACAATTTAAGCTCAGTTTGAAAGAGTACAAATACATATAAAATAATACAAAATGTAAAGTTTTGCATTGTACATGTTTGTATTTGTACTCCTTCCGAACTGAGCCTTAAGGAACTTTCGCACCTGGGAAGTCTGTATACCAGATGCTTGAGACCATGCAGTAAATTGGACCATCAGCAATTTTCCTCAAGAATGCTCGGTCCATGTAGATTGAGTTTTCTCTCCTGCTAGGTTGATCTAGGGTTAGGGCTATCTGCCATTATACCTCCTAATTGGTGGGCTCTATTAAAAGTGTGCACCACCTGTGTGGGGATCCCGGATCCGTAAGAAAGTCGTATACCATAGCTATTGACGTTCAATAGATCCATTTCAGTGTTTTATAACATCTATCTTCATCAAATTTGTTGCCTTATTGTTAAAAACTAAGAAAGTAAACCAGACTGGATGTAAAACAGGAAAGCTCCTTGACAGTTAAATTGGCCGATCAGCAATTCAGCATTCAGATACCAAAACCATAAAAAATAATCTGGGACCCGGAGAGTTCATTGATCCCAGATCAACCGTCTTGAGTCTGAATGCTGGTTAGTACATGCAAGATGGCAACCATTCACAATTAGCAAATCATATCTAATAAACATATCTCCTTTACTGAGAGGTTGAAAAAAAACATAAATCTGAAAGCGTTTTGTGAACTGAATCTGTGTACAAAATCTTATGCTGTCGAGATGCATCCACAACCTTGCTCCATGCCAGTATGGTAGCAAATGAAGCTTTCTGAGCTCTAAGGAATAATTGTAGTATACCATGTTGACAAGTACTCCTTCATTCTCAGCCTTTCACCCTATGGCAGTGCAAAAATAAAATTTCACTCATAAAATCATAGTATAAGATATTTTATTATATATGATAGACTGGCAATGTAGACGAGAAAGGAAGAGTGCTTCTTAAATTAATTATGTATTATTTATACCAGCAATTCTTACTTGATTTTTCTTTGGGAGTTTCCATCGGCTCCTCAGGTGTAGCTGGATTTAAGGCTGTTAACTTCCCGAATGATTCTTTGGCGTCCCCAAAAAAGTCTTTCACTTTGTCAAGCACAGTTTTGAGTTCCTCCTTTCTTGGAAGCTGAAAATTGAATTCATAGGCTGGGTGATTATAAGAGAACAAGGTACAATAATTTTATAGTAAAGATAAAAATGCAAAAATAAGTACTATAGAACAATCTCAGGAAGTTTTGAACTCAGTCTCATTACACAGAAAATACAAGCAACAGGCTACTACATTTTTGCCAAAGTTTGTCAGTGTTCCAGGGTTCAATAGTAAGACTATTATTTGCTCAGAGGCCATTGGTTCAAAAGTTAAAACTAATCTCATCAAAAACAACATTGACCTTCTAGATTCCATTTCACTCAACAACCAAAATAATAAAATTGCAATAGCCTGCATTTTCCAGTTATCCAATTAGAAATGGAACACATTAAGGCAACAAAAACCAAATCTTGGCCCACTTATTTGGGTTTGGGTAAATGGATCCTCTTCACCAGTCTATTCTATTTAAGGCATATTTCTATGATTGTTATTGTTCCAAGGAAAAGGCACAACACAATCTCTGCACTCCATTTCGGAAGATTCAGGGGATCCATGTAATTTTCACCTGAACAATCCTCAATATTCTTTTAGTATCCAACTCAATCAAGAACTAGATTCTCTATCTATGAAATTTTCACCTGAACAATCCTCGATATTCTTTTAGTATCCAACTCAATCAAGAATTAGATTCTCTAATGCATCATTTGAAGCTAAAATATTTGCCAAGTGTATAAGCCATACCTAACTACTTGAGTTCACATAAGAAAACATAGGTCAAGGTACCTGATATACATATACCCAATATTTCCTCAATCCTATTTGAGAAAATTAAACTGTTCAAAATGTGGGATAGAAAGGAAAATTAATATTTGACCCTATATATCAAAAAGGAAGAAAGAAAATCAAAGCTGACCTCAATAACGTCTGTAGTAGAAATAGCAGCTCTTACATTGCTATTTTCCTGCATTTTCATTAAAAAGAAACTTAGCCTGTTTAAAGGCCCACTAGGTTGTGTATGGATGAATCTTTAATGGCAAGGAGTTAGGAGAGCACAGGCATCAAGTTTTAAGTAATAGAGACATTACAACAAGTTTGTAGCCATATCTAAAGTCTGTAGTTGATCGCAAGACTCGGTATTGCCTAAATGCTGTCTTCTGTATCTCCTTCTCATCCTGTTTAAATTATAGACCACCTGACAAAGTCAGTAATGCATGAGAATTAGAGAAAGAATGATCCAAGCAGACTGAAGTAGAAAATATGTCAATCTGCACTAGAAATGGCAAGACTTGCTTTCAGATGCACAAAAGATAATCCAACTCAGACCCCACTATGGAAATCAACAACCAGAAATCACACAAATACAATGAATTTTATCAGTTAAAAGACAAGGTGTTTAGTGGTGAGAGACTCGGAGATCCATGCAGGTCAGAGAAAAAAAAAAACAATTTCCTGGTTTTAGTAATTATTTACAGGAAAAACTATAAAGGTCAACCACTTGGCGTGTGTAAAAGCCTTCTTGATGCAACCTTTCCCCTGCTTCCACCACTCAGGCAAATGATGAGACCAATCCAACCCATCTGATCAGTTGCCCCAGCAATGCCTTAGGTTTCTCAGAGTTCCTTGTCCACATTATCCCCATGTCTTTGCTGACAATGGACCATTACTTTTATGAATGTAACAGCCATGGGTAGGTCAAGAGACAAATTGAATAAGTTAAAAGGGAAATGCATCCCTCCCTATCCCTTGACAGAGATATCAAAAACCCAAGGAAGAATTGAATGTGATCATATCCCCTCCCCCCAGTTGACAGATGCATCAATTTAAATTTAATGGAAGACTTGGCCATATGTTTCAGTAAAGCCACTATAACCTCCTTACAAGCTAGATCAAGGCCTATTGGATGGCATTGGTCTTATTGGAAGAATTTAAGGCAGTGGTGGCTTAAGGACCTTACTACCTTAGTCAATCAATCATTTCAGGACTTGCATCAGGAAGTGTAGTCCTCTTATGTTGTTTGAAGCTATAGAAGGTGGGTGTCTTGGATCCACCTCCCCTTGAGACGTACGCCTTACTGTTGTTGTTTTAGATCAGAGTCATCAGACTTATAATAAGGAAAATATCTTTCAGCATATTTTTAGTTATTGATTCCAGCCATGAAGTTTTCCCTTTGTTCTTTTACTGAATTTTGAAAGAAGTGATAGATAAACCTTTAATATAAATACAGGAGCATGTGTCATGTAAGTGTAAGATTCTTTGTCATGGCAACACTCCACCATATATCAGATCACAACAGAAAAAGACAGACTTAGAAGAGAAATCAAAGAGAAATTAAAAGTTGGTGGGGAAGACAGATCACAGCAGAAAAAGACAGACTTGTGCTTTTCTGTTTTTAGTGTTAGCATTTACTAAATAATTATAGGAAGTTACAATTTATTACTAAATTCTGTTGTCTAATTTCAATAAGTTGCAAATAATAGGGTTAGTTTAGGAAGTTTGTTTATTTGTCTGGAGTTCATTCTAACTTGTTTAGCTGTCTTTTTTCTATCAGTTTCAGTTGTCCTTTTTAACCAGTAATTTGTTTAGCAGTCTTAGATAAGTTTACTATGCTTTTGGGTTGTGTCGGGAGTAAGACTTGTGGAGATCTTGTATACAAATGAGGGGGTTCAAACAACAAGATATAGATTTCAAATTATCGTGAACAGAATGTAAGCAATTTTTTTCTTTAGCTAGGTTTTCCATTGTAGAGTGTTGCAATAGTGCTGCTTATTGCTGGGAGTGACACAACTTGTTGAATTATTTTATTCATTCTTTGGTGCCATCCAGAAAATTCAATAGCCAAATTGAATACAAAGCAGGGGCTGCTAACCGAGTGGCGGACGCCCTCTCACGGCACCCACAGTCATTTCAGTTATTAGTATCTTCCCAACTTCTCCACTCCTAGATCTACTGCGAAAAGAAGCCCAATCCCATAAGGAGTTACAGCAGTTGAAGGCCCAAGTATTGGCAAATCCCTCGCTGCACCCCGGGTACACAATTAAGAATGATCTACTCTTCTTCAAGGGACGCCTGGAAATCCCGGCAGCCTCTGCTCATCTCAGGAAGCTCCTGGAATTATTCCATGCCTCACCCACAGGTGGCCACTCCGGCATCCTACGAACACAAAAGCGCATCGCCACACAATTTCATTGGAAAGGCATACGTACATCTATCCAGAACTTCATAGCCGGGTGTGCAGTATGCCAACAAAACAAGTCAGCCACTACAACACCAGCAGGCCTCTTGCAACCACTCCCAATACCAACCCAAGTCTGGGATGATATATCAACGGATTTCATCACGGGATTGCCCATTTCTACCAGCAAACAGTTATCCTTGTGGTAGTAGATAGACTGACGAAATACAATCATTTCCTACCTCTATCACACCCATTTACAGCAGCCACAGTTGCTGAATTATTCCTCCGGGAAATTGTGCGCCTACATGGGCAATTGTATCAGACAGAGACCCTATCTTTATGAGCCGTTTCTGGGCTGAGCTCTTCCGCCTACACGGAGTTAAACTGTTCAAGTCAACTAGCTACCACCCCCAATCTGATGGACAGACAGAGGCGGTTAACAAGAGTCTCGAAACATATCTGAGATGCTTCGCAGGTGCGCTGCGGGGATGACACCCTTCAGAGCTTTATATGGCCGGGACCCACCCCCTCTACTTCCTTATGAAAAAGGAACCACCACAGTAGCGTCCGTTGAAGAACAGCTAACGCAACGAGATGAGGTGCTAAGGAAACTGAGACATCATCTCTTACAGGCACAGCAATGGATGAAGCACACCTATGATAAACACCACAAGAATGTCCAATATGAAGTAGGTGATTGGGTATTTCTCAAATTACAACCTTTCAGGCAGATTTCAGTTGCAAGCCGACAGTGGAACAAACTCAGCCCGCGCTATTTTGGCCCATTTAAAATCCTGGAGAGAATAGGATCAGTGGCCTACAAACTGGACCTTCCGGCAACATCCAAACTGCACCCTGTATTCCATATCTCCTTACTAAAGAAAGGGCCGAAGTCAGGAGTCATTACAAGTACGACCCTTCCCATATTTTCAGAAGAAGGACAAGTGCAGACTGAGCCATCATTGATTTCAGATGGGTGCGCCGGGGTGGCAGAGTCATACCAGAAGCATTAGTTGTTTGGTCTAACCTTCCGGAAGAGGATGCAACCTGGGAATCCTACTTAGATCTGCAATCAAATTTTCCTACATTAGACCTTGAGGGCAAGGTCGCTCTAAAGGAAGGGGGGGTTGTCAAGATTGTTGGAACAGACCAACAGAAGGCAGTTAATCAGTTTTACAAGAGGAGGCCACATCAGCACAACTAACCATCCCCTTGTAACAACTGTAACAATCAAGATTGTAACACTATAAGTAGTAGAGCAGAAAAGGAAATAGGACATTGACTCTTTCAGCATTAAACTCTCTCTCTCTCTCCTTCCAAGAATTCAGGAGGTTGGCCCCTCGAAGAGCCTGTCAAGACTGTTGGAACAGACCAACAGAAGGCAGTTAATCAGTTTTACAAGAGGAGGCCACATCAGCACAACTAACCATCCACTTGTAACAACTGCCATCCACTTGTAACAACTTCCATCCACTTGTAACAACTGTAACAATCAAGATTGTAACACTATAAGTAGTAGAGCAGAAAAGGAATAGGACATTGACTCTTTCAGCATTAAACACTCCCTCTCTCTCTCTCTCTCTCTCTCTCTCTCTCCTTCCAAGAATTCAGGAGGTTGGCCCCTCGAAGAGCCCTGAGTTAGGCAGGTTCCTAACAATTTGGTATCAGAGCTAGCATGACCAACACAAGAAACACGTCAGTAGACACCCAAGTGGATCAGATGGAGATCGAGATCCATCGAATGTCTTCAGATCTCAAAGAAATGAAGGAAGGCTTCACTGCTCTCCTCCTTCGACTGGAGCAGGGGACAACGAACATTGACAGAGGAAGCCAAGAAGAGCGCAGCAATGAAAACAGCCACAGAACAGGGGCGGCAACAAGAATAGCCAAAATCGACTTCCCCATCTTCTCAGGCGGCGACCCAACTCCCTGGATTCTCAGAGCTGAAAGGTATTTCGATTACCATGAAACACCGGGGCAAGATAGGATAGCTCTGGCTTCTGCGAATCTTGAAGGGGAAGCCATCCTCTGGTTTCAATGGTACCGAAGGGGGCACCCTCATCAAACCTGGGCAGACTTCACAGACGCCATGACTGTTCGTTTTGGATCATCTGGGTTCGAAGATCTTGATGAAAAATTGGCAAAGTTGCGGTAGGTGGGATCAGTAAAGGAATACCAGATGGAGTTCGAAAGGCTGGCCGTGAGAGTCCAAGGGTGGACGGAGAAGGCGTTGGTGGGAAGCTTCGTTGGCAGCCTAAAAGAAGAACTACGACTGGAAGTGAAAGCGATGCAGTCCACTCATCAATGTGGCAGCACTAGCAAGATTGTATGAGGACAAGTTCAATCGAGCAAGAAAGGTGCAGCGACCATGGGGTCAAGGAGCAAGAAGGGAGCAAGAAAGGACAACAGCACCAGACAAGGAGGAAGGAGTACTAGGCCCAGGCCCACTAGTTCCTTTCAAACGGCTGACCTGGGCAGAGATGCAAGCCCGCAGAGACAAAGGTCTCTGTTACAACTGTGAAGAGAAATTTGAGTCGGGCCATCGCTGCAAGAAACAGCAAGTGTTTCTCCTCCAAACAGATGCCGAAGAGGAAGACGACATCACCGGTTGCAGAGAATCTAACCCAGGGTGGGAAATACAATCCAATGGCATGCCTGAAATATCCTTACAAGCCCTTACAGGACTTGCGTCCCCTCAAACAATGAGAGTTGCAGGGCTGATTCTAGGACGCCAAGTGTCAATCCTCATAGACAATGGCAGCTCCCTTAACTTCATAACTCAAGTCTTGGTGGATAAAATGGGACTTCCGGTTCAACCAACAACGGCCTTTACGGTTCATGTGGCCAACGGTAACAGCCTATCTTGCAATAGCATTTGCATGGGCCTAGCACTAAAGATTCAGGGTCATCAGTTTGCAGTGGACCTATATCCTCTCCATCTCAGTGGAGCAGACGTGGTGCTAGGCATTCAATGGTTAAGACAGCTAGGACCCGTGGTCTGTGACTGGGCCCGTCTTACCATGGACTTCACATCAGGAAACTCTACAGTCCATCTACAAGGGCAAACATGCAAGGGCCCAAGGCCCATCAGTCTTGCAACACTGACAAAGCAAAGAGGAGATCCAGATCAGCCCATATTCATGCACATGGACTCAAATTGGACCAGACCATCCTTAGCTAACAACAGCCCAGATGGGCCTAGAGACTTCCAAAGCCGCCTACAACAACTCCTTCAACACTATGGCAACATGTTCAAAGAACCCCAAGGACTGCCACCACGCCGGGAGCATGACCACCGCATCCCCCTCATGTCGGGATCAGCCCCGACCAATGTAAGACCCTACCGATACCCTTACTTTCAAAAATCTGAAATCGAGAAGCAAGTTCAAGATATGCTTAAGCAAGGGATAATATAGCCCAGTCACAGCCCATTCTCTTCACCGGTAATATTAGTCAAGAAAAAAGATGGGACGTGGCGGTTTTGTATTGATTACAGAGCCCTTAACAGCATCACCATTAAAGACCGATTTCCGATACCAGTCATTGATGAGCTGCTTGATGAACTCAGTCAAGCCACCATATTCTCAAAACTGGATTTACGAGCTGGGTATCATCAAATAAGGTTACATAAGGAGGATGTTCACAAAACAGCTTTCAGGACACATGATGGCCACTATGAGTTCCGGGTCATGCCATTTGGGTTGACCGATTCTCCAGCCACATTTCAAGCATTGATGAATGACATATTCCAGCCATATTTACGTAAGTTCATCCTTATTTTCATTGATGACATATTGGTCTATAGCCCCAATTGGGAGGAACATCTGAACCATCTACAGGTCACCCTTGCAACACTTGAGGCCCACCAGTTGTTCACTAAAGAGTCCAAGTGCTCCTTTGGACAAAACCAAGTTCACTACTTAGGACATGTTGTAGAAAAGGGGACTGTAGCGGCTGACCCAGATAAAATCTCCAGTATACTGGGCTGACTGCAACCCAAATGTATGAAAGAATTGAAGGCCTTCTTGGGCCTGTCCGGGTACTATCGCCGCTTCATCAAAAACTACGGCCTAATAGCTACCCCATTGACCCAATTGTTGAAACAAGACGCTTTTAATTGGTCAACCCAGGCCCAACAAGCTTTTGAGCAATTGAAACAGGCAGTTGCGAGCCCTCCAACATTAGCACTGCTCCATTTCACAAAAGATTTCATCATTGAGTGTGATGCCTCCGCTCAAGGCGTTGGGGCTGTTCTCATGCAAGAAGGGCGACCACTAGCCTTTTTCAGCAAGGCCTTAACATCACAAAAGTGGGCCAAATCAGTTTATGAGCGAGAATTAATAGCAATAGTCTTAGCAGTCCAACGTTGGCGATCCTACTTGATCGGTAGACGGTTCACAATTCGGACTGACCATCAAAGTCTGAAGTTCTTATTGGATCAATCAGTTCTATCCCCAAAACAGCAACGATGGATATCCAAGCTACTGGGGTACGACTACAGAATTGAATACAAAGCAGGGGCTGCTAACCGAGTGGCGGATGCCCTCTCACGGCATCCACAGTCATTTCAGTTACTAGTATCTTCCCCAACTTCTCCACTCCTGGATCTACTGCGAAAAGAAGCCCAATCCCATAAGGAGTTACAACAGTTGAAGGCCCCAAGTATTGGCAAATCCCTCACTGCACCCCGGGTACACAATTAAGAATGATCTACTCTTCTTCAAGGGACGCCTAGAAATCCCGGCAGCCTCTGCTCATCTCAGGAAGCTCCTGGAATTATTCCATGCCTCATCCACAGGTGGCCACTAACCGTAAAGGCCGTTGTTGGTTGAACCGGAAGTCCCATTTTATCCACCAAGACTTGAGTTATGAAGTTAAGGGAGCTGCCATTGTCTATGAGGATTGACACTTGGCGTCCTAGAATCAGCCCTGCAACTCTCATTGTTTGAGGGGACGCAAAACCTGTAAGGGCTTGTAAGGATATTTCAGGCATGCCATTGGATTGTATTTCCCACCCTGGGTTAGATTCTCCGCAACCGGTGATGTCGTCTTCCTCTTCGGCATCTGTTTGGAGGAGAAACGCTTGTTGTTTCTTGCAGCGATGGCCCGACCCAAATTTCTCTTCGCAGTTGTAACAGAGACCTTTGTCTCTGCGGGCTTGCATCTCTGCCCAGGTCAGCCATTTGAAAGGAACCAGTGGGCCTGGGCCCAGTACTCCTTCCTCCTTGTTTGGTGTTGTTGTCCTTTCTTGTTCCCTTCTTGCTCCTGGACCCCATGGTCGCTGCACCTTTCTTGCTCGATTGAACTTGTCCTCATACAATCTTGGTAGTGCTGCCGCATTGATGACCGAAGTGGGCTGCATCGCTTTCACTTCCAGTCACAGTTCTTCTTTTAGGCCGCCGACGAAGCTTCCCACCAACGCCTTCTCCGTCCACCCTTGGACTCTCACGGCCAGCCTTTCGAACTCCATCTGGTATTCCTTTACTGATCCCACCTGCCGCAGCTTTGCCAAATTTTCATCAAGATCTTCGAAACCATATGATCCAAAACGGACAGTCATGGCGTCCGTGAAGTCTGCCCAGGTTTGACGAGGGTGCCCCCTTCAGTACCATTGAAACCAAATGATGGCTTCCCCTTCAAGATGCACAGAAGCCAGAGCTACCCTATCTTGCTCCGGTGTTTCATGGTAATCGAAATACCTTTCGGCTTTGAGAATCCAGGGAGTTGGGTTGCCGCCTAAGAAGATGGGGAAGTCGATTTTGGCTATTCTTGTTGCCGCCCCTGTTCTGCGGTTGTTTTCATTGCTGCGCTCTTCTTGGCTTCCTCTGTCAATGTTCGTTGCCCCCTGCTCCAGTCGAAGGAGGAGAGCAGTGAAGCCTTCCTTCATTTCTTTGAGATCTGAAGACATTCGATGGATCTTGACCTCCATCTAATCCACTCGGGTGTCTACTAACGTGTTTCTTGTGTTGGTCATGCTAGCTCTGATACCAAATTGTTAGGAACCTGCCTAACTCAGGGCTCTTCGAGGGGCCAACCTCCTGAATTCTTGGAAGGAGAGAAAGAGAGAGAGAGAGAGAGAGAGAGAGAGAGGGAGAGTTTAATGCTGAAAGAGTCAATGTCCTATTCTTTTCTGCTCTACTACTTATAGTGTTACAATCTTGATTGTTACAGTTGTTACAAGTGGATGGCAGTTGTTACAAGTGGATGGTTAGTTGTGCTGATGTGGCCTCCTCTTGTAAAATTGATTAACTGCCTTTTGTTGGTCTATTCCAACAGTCTTGACACAAATAGAATTTGTCTTGCCCGGGGTGTTTGTATGGTGCCATCAGTACTATATCTCTTGGTTCTTTCATGCAAATACATACAGACAGATATCAGCTACAACCTCAATAAGATCCAAGATCACAATAAAGCAAATTCTTTGTTTTCTGTTTTGCAACTCAACTATAACTCTATTGAATTCCCAACAGAAACCCATCATCACTTCTTAATTCCCTACACTAAAGAAAAGTCTCCAACTTGATCAATTCAAGCCTAGGATACTTTGGAAGAGCAATAAACCAAGACCCAAGGCTTCTATTTAAAGAGGAGCACCAGCATGGTAGATTCAAGCAGAGGCAAGCAAAACCTTTGCAATGTTTTTTGGCCATTTTATTAGAAACAAAAAGGAGATATTTGTTGGAAATTTGAAAATTGAAATCAAGTGTTACAACAGTCATCAAGGCTAATACAGCCATCATTCCTAAGTTACATAGGCTAAAGAGCAGCTTCCCGTCCCTATTTCCATTCTTCCTTTTTTTATGAAAATTATCAAAAAGACACAATAGTAGTCTTGCCAATGATAAGAAACAAATGCAATTTAGTTACAGCAATCAAAATTCAAAAGCTTTCTTTTATCAATGACGATAATACTAATAATAATGACGGATAAAATAGCAATTAAACAAGACATTTCTTAACCAAATAAGAGGGCATTCTTCTATAAGCACAATTATAAAAAAGCAAGTCCTTGCAGAGGAACTAAAACCTAAAGAGAGGTGAAGACCCATCAAAGGAACTTACTCTGTAAATAACAGCTGCAAGATTTCTCGCTATTGTATCCTTGTAGATATATTTTCCAAGAAAGTTATCTTTAGCTGCAACCATGATTTTTGCAGTTGTCCCACCAGTTATAAGACTCAGCGGGTACCAAAGATAAACCTGCAGAATGCTAAGTGTTTTATAAGGCCATCAAGGGAGTCAATCTATTAGTATGGGTACAGTTGCATCAATCAATACGTGAAGCCACCATAAGAAACCAAAAACAAATTTACAAGATCCATAAAAAAACCACAAGCGCCCATATGCATGATGCATGATAATCCATCAAGAGGAATCAATTAAATAGATATTTCTTTTACGGTTTTACCTCGGAATGAAGAAAACAATAATAATAACAACTAAATTTAACCATTTCCAAGAGAAGAAATTGGAATCACATCCCAAATAATTAATAACAATATATACCAAAAACCAGAAATCAAGAGCAACAAATGCTTGAGAAGTTTCGAATGGGGAAAAAGGAAAAATAACTAACGTTGGCCATGCGAATGAAGATAACAAATTTGGGGTTGCCATCGTCTTCGATTTTGGGCAAGGAAGGAGGGGGAGGTCGTTGGAACTGACGAGCTAGCATTCCTTTCTTCCCCTTTGCTTGAACAACTAAAACGCGCTGTCTATGCTGTTGTTTTCTACCAGTCCCAGTTGAGAATAGAGAATGTTTGACGAGCAGATCTTCATGGCTCCTCGAATTTGACAAGGGAAGACGAACCAGTGCGTTTAGAGACATACCCACTTCTATCAATGCTAGAAGAATTGCAAACTCCTCACTCTATGTTTGTGGGATTTCTGGGTGAGTGAGTGGTGTCGTTGTATGCTTTTTCCAAGGCGAATATGGAGACAGATCATCAAAAAATTCTCAGGCTCTCTGCCCCGTCCTTTCTTTCTCTTATCCATATTACCGCTGCTGACATGGCGCACAACCAGCCATGCAAAATCTCACATGCACGGGGACCCACGTGATCCTGTCCATATCTCTATTTCTATCCATTGATTGAACATCATCTCAGTAATATGTTGAGGCTACAAGCCTGCAACGTGTCATGCTGGGTATTCCAACGTTGGTCGAAGCAGCCCAGTCCAGAGTCCAGACACTTGATTTTGGGCCAGGCTTAGGCCCGATTCCTAGCTCCTTGTAATTTTCAAACCATGTAAAATCAATTTTAGACTTTTTTTGTGTGCCAAATCAATTTTTGGAATTTGGACTTGGCATTAATTCAAATAATTTAAGTGGAAAAATGAAGTGTTTTAAAAGTGAGCCCCGATCTTCTACAGTCCTATTTATGAACTATTCCCACATCGCTTCCAACGAACTGTTTTCAATTGTTCCGAAAATCGTTCGATTCGGTTCTGGGTCTAAAAATTATAAATATTATTGGATTTGGTTTGGCTTAGTCTTTAATATTTTATGTCAAATCGTTTTCGATTTTAGTTGATATCGACTCAGACCCAACTCGTTGATAACTCTAGTTTATTGCTTATTAGATTCTAAAATCACCCAAACATGAGCCCGAATGGGTGTTTGATAAAAATAAAATAAAATAATATTGTATTTGACATTCCTTGTTTGAAGGACTTTTTTTTTTTACAGTTAAAATGCCCCTACAAACAGTAAGTTTTTAACAGAAAAAATGAGATAAGAATGCCAAATGCAACAGAAATCGGAGGAGAAGAGCTTTATTTGCAAAGATAAGCAAGAAAGTGGATCTAATAGGCGTGCTCTTTTGTTAGCTCACGATGGAGAGGAAAGGCCATGAAGTTTTCTAAGTTGCATATATAGGAGAGCTTTGATAGTAATAATAAACAGGTGGACAATTGTTATTGGGCCTATCTCAAATGCTACAACAAAGAGATCTAAGCAGTTCTGAACTCTATTATTGTGTGCCATTATTGAATTTGTTGTGCTAGTTTTGCTGCACTTATCCTGAACTTCCATTGTCATATTATATGAGCATTCTCATATGAATGGTATAGGTATTTAAACAAAGTCTGGAAGAGCTGCACTTTGATGGATGTATTGGGGGGTTGGGGGCTATTTTAACCAATATCAATAACACCCCACAGCACACACAGCCATCAAGTGTATATGCCCCGCAACCACTCAATCTCTTACTTGACATGATGGTTGAGGTGGGTGAACAAATGGATAGGTTCTACCAGGAATCGAGTGGAAGCAATTTCAAACTAACCTTGAACTGACCCTACCCAATTTGTTATAGATAGGATCTGGTTCCAAATTTTTGGTATTGATCCTCACCTATTTTGTTCTAGGGTATAGGGGTTTACCCTACCCAAAACTGAATCAATGAACTGGCCTTGATCGGGCTTGGTGGAACCAGCCTTTGAACCAAATTTGTCAGAAATAAACCCCAAAATACTTTTGAGGACATGGAAATTAAACCCAAGTGCTCATGGTTACAAAAGGCCATGGTCTCACTTGACCATTGAGTTACTTAAGTGATTTAATCATTTGTTTTTATTATTTTAATATTTTAATGTATATAATAAATAATATAAAAGGTAATATTTGAAAATTTTAAATTAGAATGATAAGTTTTGAATCATATATTAATACATGATAATCTACATATTGAATTACTCAATTTAAAAAATAAAGATAATATAAGTTTTAAACTATATATTATATATATTTATTGAAAACCAAGTTTTTAAAGAACATGCTTCATTTTTTTTTCTTCTTTTATTTTTTGAAGGGGGAGAGTAAACAAAGAACATATTCCACCGGTAGACCCTGGAATTGACCCTAGAACTGTCAAGACCAGAACCGACTTTCATAAGATAGGCTTCCATTCCAATAGCCTAGAACTGACCCCTATAAAGTAGGTTTTAGATTCTGCCATAGAACCAAACTGAACGAATGTATGTTTTTTTTTTTTTATTCGTGAAAAACAGTCTCCCAACACAGCCATCTACTAGTGCAGTTCTGGTCTCACTTAAAATACATGTAATGACTTAGTATGTTTTTGGTTCCATTTACGTTTATTGAGTAAACGGTGTCACATAGGCACCCCATCAGCAAAGTCCTCATTAATTGCATTCGTACGTAATCAGTTTTTGCATGGGAGAAGCTTCATTTTGGAACTTCCTGAAACGGGTAATCATTTAATTGGCACTTTGCTGATGTGGTGCCTAATGACACTTGTGTGTCATAAACACCCTCACTTCAAGCTTCAAGTGTGGCCATCCCAAAATTTTATTCCATTTTATTTTCTCTCTCCACACTTTTGTAACTCTAAGTAATCCTATGCATAAAATCTAAATAATTGAAAAAAAAATATTATTATTATTATAATAAATAAGCAGAGTTGATTCTAGTTCACGCCACAAAACTCTTCTTTTTATTTGTTAGTGCTGAAAAGACGAAATATACACACAGAAAGACAATAATAGAAAGTAGGAACAAAACGTAACGCAAGAATCAATTCGATGAATACTTCCTGGCGATGAGCAAGGGATATGCCTCGATAATCAAAGACAGGGTCTCCCTAAATCAATCCTCTTATAAATCCATTGCATGTTCTGTACTTCTCCCCCCTGTAAAAGTAGTGCAAAAGCAGGGATTGAGTAGTCGAATCCATGTTTTATCTAACTGCTTTAAGCTAGACTTTAACTCGTAAAGTCAATATGAGATGAGAGTGATCAGAGCGGAAAACTAGATGGACCAAGCAAAGTTAGATCCTTCTTCTAAAAGCGAAGTGGATTATTAGCTCGGATAAGTTGCAACTGAAGACTAAAGACTGAAGACTGAAGAGGAAGAGAATAATCTCTTTATTGATGAAAGCAACCACTTTATCTTTTTTCCAAGATCATAGCCATACGTAATCAGAATTCTCCCTTCTTTCTTCTGTTCTTTTTTTCCAATGACGAAAGAAGCTTTACAAGTGTCAAGGCAAGTATATGGAGCCAATGGCATCGGATCCACTCATCATCTATTCATCTGTATTTAGTCGGATTGATTGATTAAATGAATCAATTCGGTCCGGGTCATTTGACCCGACCGGTATATGAAGGTGCACCGAAATCTAACCACCACCACAACTAAACCCACACGACCGGTTTAAGTTGCAGGTAGCCGTCTCTTCCTCTACCGTCCTCCTTAACTATTATTCTCTCCAGAGTCCAGAACTGTCAGTATCATCGACCCTGCTTTATACTCACCCTCTCCTTTCACTTGGGCGCAGGCGCTTTGTTTTTGTTTTTTCCCTGCTAGAAGAGGAAACCCCATGAATTTGCTGCAGAGGGAGGAGTTTATGCAACTCTGCGTCTCTCGACGATCGCTACTGTAAAACAGAAATGAAGGACCGCCGGAAACGAGAGGTGGTGCCATGGAGCACGTCCTTCTGGTGCGCTCTCTTCATGGTTTTGTCCTGCGTGCTCTTCACAGGCCTCACCTTCTCTACTTTTCGTCGCTTCGGAGGTAAATTGCTCTGTTTTTCTTGTGGGGATTTTCGTCTATTCAAATAATTCGCTACTTCAATTTAAATCTTCTTTTTTTAGTGATTTCTTTCTTCCAATCTATGAACTATTTTAATGGTTTCTTTTCCAAATACGGAGGTCCCATAGATACGGTTTGTTCTGTATTTCTATTATCATGTGATGGGTTCCTGATGAATCTTCTGCTTTCTGTTTATCTTAAACAATTTTATTTTTCCTCTGAATAACAATCACTGGCTTCTGACTTGCGTGTTTTAATTGCAACAGAGTCGTTCCATCCAGTTCTGATTTCCGCCTGGCAGAATCCGGCCATGGAAGCCATCTCCGGAGACTCTTCCCTCCCTCCCGCTATCGAGATTAAAGAAACGGTCTTCTTCCCAGATCAAATCCTAATTTTCCTAAAGTACCCTCCATCTTCGGCTTCCTTATTAACTAAAGAGGACCTTGACTGTGTTTACACCCCGCCAAATTCCTCTCATCCCCTCCGGAAGCTTCCGCCGCTCCGGTTAGACCGCCAGCGTCCCGATTACGAAATCGTACGGTGCCCCTTTGAACAGCGTGGCTTTACCGTTTCTCTTGCCTTAAAATCCAACGGTGGCCATCTTCCTGCAGGTTCCGTCCACCGCTGGGATTCCCTGGTATACGAAGCGTTGCTCGATCGAGACAACACCACCATCGTCTTCGTTAAAGGTTTAAACTTGCGGCCCAATAGGCTCTCCGATCCCTCGAGATTCGAGTGCGTGTACGATGGGGATTTCAACAGTACGAAGCACCTATTGAGGTCGGACGTTATATCCGTTGCTCAGGAAATCGTACGGTGTAAGACCCCTCTCATTGTAATGAACGGCCCACATAACCCTAATAACTCTATGAAGGTCTCCATTCGGGTCAAAGGCGGGCGCATCTTAAACTCGGTGGCCCATCCGGAAGCGGTCGAACCGGATGCAGGAAAGTATGAGATGTGTGTGTGCACCATGTTGCGCAACCAAGCGAGATTCCTGCAAGAGTGGGTCATGTACCATGGCCGGATCGGCGTTCAACGTTGGTTCATTTACGACAACAACAGCGATGATGACATCCACAGGATGATCGAGATGTTGAAAGGCTCCGGTTACAACATGACCCGGCATGCATGGCCGTGGATCAAGACCCAGGAAGCGGGTTTTTCGCATTGTGCAATGCGGGCACGGGAGTCGTGCAAGTGGGTCGGGTTCATTGACGTGGACGAGTTCTTATACATGCCGTCCGGCCTGTATTTGCACGATGTTGTGAGGAACCAATCCGGGTCTTACTACTCGGACCATGGCCAGGTTGGGGAGATACGGATCTCATGTCATAGCTTCGGTCCATCGGGGCTGAAACGTGTTCCTGAGAAAGGGGTTACCGTCGGGTATACGTGTCGGATGGGTACCCCGGAGCGGCACAAGAGTATAGTGAGGCCGGAAGCGTTGAATTCAACGCTGATAAATGTGGTGCACCATTTTCATCTGAGGGAAGGGTTCAAGTACGTGGACGTGGAGAGAGGAGTGATGGTGATTAATCACTACAAGTATCAAGTGTGGGAGGTGTTCAAGGAGAAGTTCTATAGGAGGGTTGCCACCTACGTAGCTGATTGGCGTGTCAAGGAGAATGTGGGGTCCAAAGATCGGACACCGGGTTTGGGTACAAAGGCGGTTGAGCCCCGGGATTGGTCGAATCGATTTTGTCAGGTGATGGACACTGGGCTGAGGGATTGGGTGTTACGGGTCATGGCCGACCCTCACACTGGCATTCTCCCCTGGCAGGAACAAAATGATAGATCGTTGATTGAAGAAAGTAAAGACGGCAGATGATAGATAACTAATAAGAGGAAACAGAGAGATAGCTCGCGTTGTTTTTTTAGAGAGAGAGATATATATACATACATAGTTTGATTCATTCTTTTGTTTTTTTATATCAAGAAGCATACAGTCTGTCGACCATTTTTTCTAGTTCTTCTTCTCTCTAATAATCTTTCCAATAAGTCATGCTTTGATTTCAAGTTTCAAGCATAAATAGGAAAGAATTAGAGGAAACCCCAAAATTCAATGGGGTGGCACTCGAAGTAACCAAAAGTCAACAAAATGAAGATAATGTCAAATTGCAAATAATTTCATTCCATTCGACTCTTGTCGTCTTTCCTTTTGGTTGGACGATTCACGATTGTTGCTGTCAATTCTCCAAATCAAGACACCTAATCCTCACCTCAGCTACATGAATCCTAACTCACCATTCGGTTGTATTTAGTGTTATGTCTATTGTCAAGTTATGAATGCGTAGGCCACAACTATCAGAAATATAGTGGCGCATACGTTAAAGGAATATTTGATAACTGTTAAAAATGGGTATTAATTTTTTTAAGGGTGGGTGAGGGTATTTTAAGGGACAGGTGTCAAAAAAATTTTCAAGTATTCATTAAATGTGCTTATCTCATCCAAATCCGTTAATCACTGTATAGGAGTTATTTGTAATATTAAGCCATCCTAGCTCCCATTTTTTAAGTAACCCCTTAAAAAGTAAAAACTGTTATAAGAGGATAAACCTTGATAATGAAATTGGCCTCATCCTCATGAGGCATTAATTCAAAAAGGATAAACTAGACGACATTATAGAGTAGAGAACAAGACAGTGAAACAAGATTTATGTAGCTAATTCATATAATTGTTTACTTATCAATGCCTCGAACTTTGGAGGTTGTGTCAAGTCAGTCCCCCAAACTTCCTGACAATACCTTCACATGATATCAGGTGTGCATTAAATAATTTTAAAATGGAAAAGTTACCTTTTATGGTATTTTTTTTACCATCTTACCCATTTCGTTTGAGTGTTAAGGTCTGTTATAGGACCAAACACGTTGGGATTGCACATGAGATGATGGCCATCCAGACCTTATTAATCACTGATGAGCTTTTCAGAAGTCGTAACGTGGACACGAGGAAGAAATATGAGAACTTGGTAATCTCATCCACAGAATAACTCACTGAGTTTGTAGGACTTGGTGCATTTTTGTGCTTCCCATTGTCAGATATGGATGAAATAGGAATCTAATACTTGGATGTGCAAAAGAAGACTCAAGACTCCAGAAACTCAACACTAACGAATGCGACGATTCTCCACCACAGTCACTGCATCTGAAGTGCTACCATTTCACGTTGCTCAACTCTTGAATTGGTTTATGTGGAAGTGGCAAATAAAGAAAATTAAATGACACCTGATGGGTATTTCTATTAATGTCTATTAACGGATAGGGACCTATTAGGCACAATTTGAAAGTTCAAAGTACTACAGAGACATGTTTTGAAATTTGAAGTTCGGGGACTGACTTGACTAGGGGTGTAAATGGATCGAATTCGAATCGGATCAGGCAACATCCGAATTCAGATCCGGTTAAAAAATTTGATATCCGAATTCGATTCGATGTTTGATGGATATCAAAAATTAATATTTGAATTCGAATCTGATTAAATATTCGATTATTCAATTTGATTTGAATTCGACTAATTAATTATTTTAGGTAATTAATAAATATATAAAATAAATATTTTATTTATATAAAGTATATAAATATATAAATTATTTATATAATTTAATTATTATATATAAACATTTAAAAATTTTATATATTATATATAAAAATTAAATAATCGATCGAATTCGGATATTTATCAAATCGAATCAGGTCATATCCGAATTCGATTCGATTGTGTCGAATCTCGAATTCAAAATCAGATTTTCAAATACCATTTCGAATACCGTTGACACCCCTAGACTTGACACAACCTTTAAAGTATAGGGTACTGATTAGGAATTTTCTCAATTGTTTTAAAACTTTAAATGATGATGATGTTTAGGTCCATAGTATGTTGACCCAAACCCTATATAGCAACTGAGATAGCGAGATGTACTGAAACTTCAACTTGTGGTAGCCATAGTGTCTTAAAAGTCTAGATTTGCTCCTCACATAGTGTGACTCATACCAACCTTATGGTACTTATAGTCACACATTGTGAATATCTTCCATATTTGATATTGTCGTTTATGGGGAGATATTCCTAATGCGAATTGGGATCTGCTCCACATAGAACGCACCTCATAGACCATCCCACCATGTATTAAGAACATCTCCCAATGAATAATAACACAAAGTATGGGAGATGTTCTCAATACATAGTGGGATGGAGCAATGAGGTCTGTGTGAGATGCGCTCTGTGAGGAGCAGATCCAGACTCTCCCAATGCATGGTTACAATGTGTTGTGAGGTGAACTCTGTAAATAGCATATCTGAATTTGCAATACCTTGTGGGCAGTAGTTTCATAATCCCTCAGAAGTCAAAAAGCATCGAGTCCTGACCATATTATTTTCTATAAATTTTTTAACTTTGAAATGTTGGAATATCAAGATTAGTTGAGACAACTGTTGTTGGGATATCAAGATTAGTTATGCCACCTATTTTTTCTTTCCATGTGTACAAGATTGGTATAACAGATGTGAATCAATGGCTATATAAACCATCTATATTATCCCAAGTTAGTAACATAACAAATTCATTTTTTTCCTGCATCTAATACTTGTCTTCATGGTATCAGAGCGATAACTTCTCTGCCCACTACGTGCTTTGCTCCAAAATTTTGCACTGGAGTTGTTCTGCGTTGGAGCTAATCTGTTTGTTGCCCTCCTCCGGGAATACTTGCGCCGGTTTTCTTAGCTTTCTACTCCAAATTTTTGCACTGGAGCTGCTCTACATCGAAGATTGCTCTATTTTCTACCCTCCTCTGAGGATCTTGTCGTGATGCTTTTCTTGGTCTCCTCTAAGATCTTCACCGAAACAGTTCTGTACCAGAGCTGCTTTGCTCCTCTTTCTTGTGTTGCCTGTTTTTCCTTGTCTTCACCGAAAACAAGTTCTCTGTTTCCCTATCATCACAAGTTCATAATGGAGATCACGATGAATTCCCCATACTTCTCGCATCCATCTGATAGCCCAGGAGCTATCCTGGTTTCATATTCGCTCACTAGAGATAGCTTCTCGATGTAGTAGCGAGACATGACATGCTCTTAGGGCAAAGAATAAACTCATATTTGTCAATGGGTCTTTGACACGGCTAGCTTCTAACAATCTAGATTTGAATGCTTGGATCAAATGCAACTCCATGGTAGTTGCATAGATTTTCAATTCACTAAGTAAAGAAATATATGAAAGTGTGGCCTTCATCGAATTTACTGTTGATATTTGGAAGGAGCTTCAAGGACATTTTTCTAAGGGTAATATCCCTCGTTTCCACTAATTGAAGCAAGACATTGCTCTCCTTCGATAAGGTGAATCATCGGTAATTGTACACTTCACTAAACTAAAGACTCTGTAGGATGAACTCAGCTCTCTCATAGAATATTCAGTGTATCTGTGGAGCAGCCAAAGCCTTTGCAGTAGAAGGAGAAAGAGAGAAACTACATCAGTTTCTCATGGGACTCAATGATTCTTTTAATGCCATCCAATCCAGTATTCTCGGATCTAAACCACCACCTTCCCTCAACAAGGCTTGTGCACTTATCACTCAAGAAGAGAGACATCAGTCGGTGATTTTTCCTCGTGTATTGCAACCAGAAGCAACAGATCTAGTAGCATATACTTCCAAGAATGCCAATCCTCGATCAAAATTCAAATGTGACCACTACAAGCGCACTGGTCACACCAAAGACCGATGCTATGCTCTCCATGGCTATCTTGCCAACTGGAATCGCCGTCGAACTAATAAAACACAACAAGACAATTCTTCTAAGACCGACAAGTGAACATATTGTGCCTCTACCAATGACAAATATGTTGCATCTAACAATAAGACTTCTCCAATTGCAGGACTAACCATGCACCAGTATTCACAACTCATTTCCATGTTGAATCGAGAATTATTTGATTCCACTGCAAATGTCATTATCAGTAAGCACTCAACACCTCATATCGAATGGATCGTGGATAGTGATGCATCTGACCTCATGATATCCTCACCTTCTTTGTTTTATAATTCTAAACCTGTTCACACGCCCATTCTATTACTCAGTGGATCTGTCACTCATGCATCTCTTTAAGGTTCCATTGTAGTGAATTCCTACATTCTACACGATGTTCTATTCGTACCTAATTTTCATTGCAATCTCTATATGTTAGTAAAATCACACAACAACTATATTATGTGGCTACTTTCCTTGCTTCTTCTTGCACTCTTTAGGACCTGAGCTCCAACATTGTGATTGGGATGGGTGAACTTCGCCATGGTTTGTATCACTTCATCTTCCACTCCATCACACCACCATTAGCTTTTAACTTTTCTATTGCCTTCATCACTTCTAAACTTTGGCACAAGCGTTTAAGCCACGCCTCTCGAGCCGGTATGAACCTTATGCTTGGCATATCTACCTCCGGCTTAAACAAATGTTGTGATACCTGTCATAGAGCAAAACAAGCTCATATTCATTTTCCCATTAGTACTACCTTTGTAATATTCCATTTTTTAATTCACTGTGACATTTGGGGTGGTTATATATATAAAAAAAAAAAAAACTTACACTCTGGTGCACATTATTTCCTTACTATTGTAGACGATCATACACGATGTACCTGGGTTTACTTGTTAAGGAATAAATCTGAGGCTGGCACTTATCTCATGGCTTTTTGCACAATGGTTGCCCACCAATTTAATGCATCTGTCAAGCAAATACATTCAGACAATGGGTCTGAATTCTTCTCCGGGCCTATTCAACAATTTTTCGTGAATGAAGGAAATATACAGCAGACCTCATGTGTTGCTATACCTCAACAAAACGGAGTAGCGGAAAGAAAACATCACCATATATTAGAAGTGGCCCAAGCTTTGCGTTTCCAAGCTTCTTTGCCTATTTCATTATGAGGAGAGTGCCTCCTCAATACAGTTTACATAATCAATTTGCTACCGACACCTTTGCTATCTAATGTTTATCCCTATGAAATGTTATTTCACAAAAAAATGTCTTATGACCATTTGAAGGCGTTTGATTGCATATGTTATGTTCAAGTCATCCCAGGTCCCTTGGAAAAATTTGCTCCTAGAATTGAACCTTGCATATTTATGGGCTACCCACATGGCCAAAAAGATTATCGGGTTCACGGCCTTGAAACCTGACACATCTTCACAAGTTGAGACATTGTATTTTATGAAGATTAGTTCCTTTTCAAGATGGCTCACTACCTGCCAGCTCAATTCTTCCATTGTGGTACCTCTACCTCTAGATCCATCTGATGATTGTGACTACCCCAATACACATGGCCCTTCTCATGAGAACACAACCACTGGTACCATTCATCCCACCACTACTAATAATGTGGCCCAACCCACCAAAGTTATAGATTCAATTCAACCCATTACTCATGGTCACCTTCAGCGACCTTGTCGCCAAACCACCATCCTTGCTTTCCTTAATGATTACATTTACAAATTACCTCATTCAACTTCACAATCCAACCATGCTACTTTAGAGGTTGAGCTCAAGACCTATTCCCAAATTGCCCAAGATCCCCGTTGGTGGAAAACTATAGCAGATCAAATTTTTGCTCTTGAAAGAAACAACACTTGGACTGTTGTGCCCCTCCCTCCCAGCAAGCATCCCATTGGTTCAAAATGGGTATACAAAATTAAATATAAGGCAGATGGTTCCAGTGAGAACTTCAAAGTACGACTTGTTGCAAAAGGCTACACACAGGTTAAAGGCCTTAATTACCATGACACTTTTGCTCCAGTTGCAAAATTGCCTTTGTTCGTTGCTTCCTTGCCGTAGCTACCATTAAAGGTTGGGATCTTCATCAACTAGATGTCAACAATGCCTTCCTTCTTGGAGACCTTAACGAAGAGATCTACATGACAGTATCCCAAGGTTTTGAGACTATAGACTCAGCGCATGTTTGCAAGTTTCAGAAATCTTTGTATGGCCTTAAGCAAGCTTTTAGCATGTGGTTTGTTAAGTTGACACATGCCCTCACATCCTTGGGGTTCAAACAATCTTCCAATGATTATTCCCTTTTTATTGCATGTTCTGATACCTCTTTTGTTGTTGTTCTTGTGTATGTGGATGATGTCATCATCACCGGTGATGACTAGGACCGAGTCATATCTCTCAAAAGGTATATTGTTGAACAATTTGGATTAAAGGATCTTGGGCTCTTGCATTTCTTCTTAGGCCTTGAAGTCACTCGCTTTGCTTTTGGCATTTTCCTCAGTCAACACAAATATGCTCTAGACATTGTGCACACCACAAGACTTCAAGATTGCAAACCAAGTTTACTCCCATGGAACAACAAAATCACTCCGTTGATGATTTGAGCCCTCCATGCTCTGATCTAGCACAATAACGTCGTCTTGTGGGTTAGCTTATATACCTTATGACAACCCACCCAGATATTTGCTTTGTTGTTAATTTGCTTAAGCTAGTTCATGCATGCCATTCGCCAAGAGCATTTTAATGCTACTCTAAGAGTTGTTCGCTACATTAAAGGCTCCCTCTCTGCTAGCATCTTCTTCTCTGCCATGGACACAATTCAGTTGCATGGTTTCTATGACTCGGATTAGGCCAGTTGTCCTCTTACTTGTCGTTCCACTACAGGATATCTCACATTGCTCGGTGACTCGCCTCTTTCTTGGAAAACAAAGAAACAACACACGGTTTTCTGCTCATCAGCATAGGATGAATACAAAGCCATGGCTGTTGCCACCTTTGAACTCGTTTGGCTACATAGAATACTTGTTCAACTCACTATTTCTCTAGTTGAGCCTCCAACCCTCCATTGTGATAGCAAAGCTACTCTTCATATTGCAGCAAATCCAGTCTTTCATGAGCGCACAAAGCACATAGAAATTGATTGTCACTTCATTCGGGACTTGATCCAATATGGGGACTTAATCATTGCTCACATGTCAAGCATCTCTTTACGCCAGCTGTTTTTTCTTGCCACGTGTACAAGCATAGTATAACAGATGTGAACCGATAGTTATATAAACCATCTATATTATCCTAAGTTAACATAACGAATTCATTTTTTTCTTGCATCTGATACTTCTCTTCATGAAATTTCTAGATTTTTTTATGAGATCAAAATGTTTCTGTTTTCTATGAGATTAGATTTTAGTATTTTACATTGGGACAAGTTCTGTCTATTTTACAATGGAAAGTCATAACAGGATCCGAAAACGCCTTTAAAATCTCCTTTCAGAACATGCGGGTGAAGAAGGCGAGTAGATCGGGTTTAATAGGACCCGTTTATGATGGATCTGTGCAATATACTGGTGTAGAGATCAGATTCAATCCTACAAAACATGCTCACAGTGTACTCACAGCCACTTGCAACTGTACACTAGGGATCTCTCTCATACTTATGGAGAATGACTGTAACTTGTGAGGACATGTGACGGAGGATTCACTGCTGCATTAAAAGTTGGCCCGTTTAAATCTGAAGACCCGTGACGAAATTCCAATTCTGCACACTCTTTGAAAACATACGAATCCAGCCACACGTTTGGAACATCTTCTTATCGCGAGATATTCCCAATCTGCGGCTGAATGCCACGTCAACGTTAACGAGCTTTTGCTTGCAGGAGATCTGGGTCTACCGCATTTTAAATAATCCCCAGTCCTTTGTATCCTCCCGTACTCCGATATTATAACCGTTACAGTCGATGGGAAAAGATAGCAATACCCAATTCAAAAATATCGACCGTTGCTGAGAAATTTCACCCTTCCGGTCTTCCCTCTGTCCGACTTCCGACCCATACTCTGCTTCTACCTTGCACAAGTTAAGAAGAAACAAAGAATGACTACGGAAGACAATGAGAGCCCGCCAAACGCAGAAGTCCCAACAAAAGAACTCGTAGATGTCGAAAACTTGGGAAACCTAGAAAGCATCATGAGTCCCAGATTCCGAACCGTGGCGGCGATGGCCGGTTGGGACGAAGAAGCACTTCTATTGGCCACTCTAATTGTCGAAGACACGCCAGACAGAGAATCCAAAGAGAAGAAACGCGCCCATTTGCAGTTTAAGTCTCCACAAACCAGTTCGAGAAGGTAAACCCTTGCTTTTTCTTTTCCTTTTCCACCCTTTTTCTCATTTTCCCCCTTTAGATAGATCTTTAGTTGATTTTCCCAGTTTCTCAGAAAACGCAGAGCTCAGAGACGAAATCCTGCTTCAATTCCTATTGTTGTTCTTAACCTTGATGATGAGGAGACTACAGGAGAAGGTAATGTATCCCTTTTATCTTCATTTCAAAATTTTCTCTTCAATTTTTACCTTCAAATTTTTTTTTTTAATTTAACAATTGAGATTCTGTGTTCTATTTTGTATGTATGAGGTTTTGCTTGCTCACGCTTTTGGGGTCTTCTTTTCTGTGTGATTAATCTGCAGAAGATGCAGCGAAGAAGATGGAGTCAAAAGTTAAAGTGATCGAAGAGAAAAAGAGAGAAGAAGACGGAGTTGCTTTGCCTGAAAAGGCATCTGATGCTTCTTCTTCGCGTTCATCTCTCCCTTGCATGGATAGACTGAGGGAAGAGCTATCTTGTGCGGTAAGGAATTCAATCTTGGTTGTCCAGCTCTAGATTTCGACTTGGGTGGATCAAAATACATTTGGTAACCAAGTTTATTTTCCTTCACAGATCTGTCTTGAGATTTGCTTCGAACCCAGTACCACTCCTTGTGGTCACAGGTAAAAGGAAAAATCAATTCAAATAGTGCATAATTTTCTTGCTCTTTGATTGATTAATGTTCTCCTTTTAAGTATTCTTGCTCTTCTTCTTCTCGCAGCTTTTGCAAGAAATGTCTAAGATCTGCAGCTGATAAATGTGGAAAGCGATGCCCAAAATGCAGGCAATTAATTGGGTATGACTTTGCAGGAAACTCAATTAAATTTTCTTTCCGAATTTGGTTAAACGCTTATAAAAATTTTCCTTCTGAATTAGCAGAAATGGGCGATCCTGCACAGTGAACACGGTTCTTTGGAACACCATACAACTTCTGTTTCCAGCAGAAGTTGAAGCAAGAAAAGCAACAGGGGCCCTAAACAGCCGTGAAGCTGCGCGCCGGAGCCCTGGAAAGGGTAACACACGGAATCGAATTATCCCACTTTCTAGCAGAATGAGCAGAGAAATTAGTGCGTCGAGAAGAGAAGTGCCTAGTCCGGAGGAAGAGGTGGATGCTGCATTGGCTTTCACTGCGAGAAGAAGAAGAGGAGTAACTGGTCAAGAACTGGATGATGTATTGGATATTAGTGTGAGAGGACGAAGAAGAGTTCCTGGTCGAGTGGATGATGGTTCTGCATTGGCTTTTACTAGGGAGGGAAGCCCTAATCATGAGGAGGATGCTGCATTGGCTTTTAGGTTTCAGAGGGAAGAATTCATGGAGGCGTTTAGGGGAACCACCTATCACCATCATATGCAACCAAGAAGCTCTCTTTCCTCAGCCAGAGCAAACTTGAGAGCCATGGCATCCAGAGCCATGAAACTTCGCATCAGAGGCCGGTCGACTTAGTCTCTTTATCTCTAATCTTTCATCTTCTGAGGGTTTCCTTAGAAAAGCATGGTTGCTTCGTTTGTTCTACATGCTGAAGACAATTTTGAAATAATACCTTGAAAATAGCAGCTTGTTTTCTCTGCTCCAAAAAATTCTCCAGTGAAAACCTTGTTATTGGTGTTGTTTACTAGTTGTCATTTACTTATTATTGTAAATAGCTGGTTGTCTTTTTAATTTATTGCTGAATAACTTGGTATAAAAAGAGAAAGGAAACTTAGAACTCCCCTGCAAACAAATTTTATTCCAACCTGTGGGAATCTGATCTCCGAATTGGAAATTTATACTACAGAAGAACTATCATTCCTCTATATTTGTGAACTAGCTCTGACCCCCTATTTTTTTATTAGATAGAACCAAAATAATGGTGTTATTATAGATTAAACATGGAATTTATGAGATACAATGAAGACACAATTAGGGTTTTAATTTTGTCTTGTTATATTTCTAAGGGAAAGTTCCCCATTAGTACCATGTACTTTGTGTGCCTAGTGCCACTTTGGTTCATAACTTTAAAATGCGATATAATTCAGCACCCGAACTTTCAAAACTTAACAATCCAATACCTGTCATTAATCAGCAGTTAACTGTCATTAAGTGACATTTGAAAATGACACAACCCTTTGAGTGTCATTTAATTTTCTTTATCAATCATCTAAACGTTGACAAAAAATTAACAGTCCCAAATCCCTGCTTCTTCCATTCAAGACAGTTGGGGTTATGTTTGAGTGGGCATTCTGGTGACCCCAACTTTCTTGAATAGAAGAGGCAAGGATTTGGGGTTTTTTTTGAAAGTGTATTTTAAGAATTTTTAGAAAATATATCAATCAGATGATGCCACGTGTAATGGAGTGTGATAGAAAATTAAACGGCAAGGGAGGTTTTAGACAATTGTTAGAAAACTTTAAGGGTACTTTAAGACAATTGTTAGTCAATTTCCTAAACCATAAGGATACTTTAAGAAATTTGCACTAAAAATAAATATACACATGTGCAAGAAAGAAGAATAGGAGGAATATATATACATATATGTCTGTATTATTAAAAGTTACAAGAAAAAAACTTTTGCTGTTTACAATTATGTATGAGTCCCAGCAACTTCAGCTTTGAAGCATATTTTGGCTTTCTGGGTTTTTCACCTTGCAATGCTTGAAAAGGCTATGTGAAAGCCCTCCCAAGTCCCAAATGGGCACTATAAATTGTCTAAAATTCACCACGACTTTTCAACATTTCAAAACATCCAGGAAACCCCATGTTAGTAAGTTTTTATTTTCTAAAACTCACCATCCGTTAGAACACCATCAGTGTACATTGACAAAAATTGTCCACATCAACATAAATACAATTTTCATGACCAAACTGCCCCCATAATGGCAAGTCAGCCTTATTAAACATATTTTTATGACTAAAATGCCCTTCAACACCCAAATGCCTTATATATAAGATTTCTACTTGTTGATAGACGTTTTGCTCTCATTGTGCCACTTGAAAGTATTCCAATGAAGCTAACAAATGGATTTTGGATCGAATAATAACAAGGGTTTTTTTGGAATATTAAAAAATAGTTGAATATAACAAAGAGTAAAATGGTGATTCTTAATATTGGTTAGTTTATTTAACATCAAGTTACTGACATGTGGCCCTGGACGATTTGAAAAGTTATGGTGAGTTTAAAGAGAAATAGTGAAAAGTCATAGTAAGTTTTAGACAAATTCCCTAATTATCATAATTAGCATGCAAGGGTGCCAGAATCACACCACCTTTTTTAATTTTTTTTTTTCTGTAGAACTCGCTTTAATTGCTTGGAACATGGTCATAGCTAATTTTTTTTCTAACACAATTGCAATTATTACAACTCTTGTGAGCTCATAACAAGTAGTAAAAGATGATTCTGTATCCCAGCTATAAGCAATAAGTCACAACCTGCTCCAGCAACTATCGGACAGCTTGAGACACTCATCAACAAAGGTCTTCAATCTCCATGGAACACCAGTCTTGTTCTTGTAGGCTGTAGCACATGTTTCTTTATAATGTTTAAGTTTTTCTCTGATTCATGATTTGGTTTTAGAAGGATTTATAGATCTCCTCATTTTCCTCTCACATAATCAGTAATATTTTACCAAACTTTGGAAGAAAAGCTTCCTCTGTATCCATTTAAAAAGCATTAATCTAGTGACATTGTTATATGAATTATGAATTAGTGATGGTTTAGCCACAGATGGTTGGATATATTCTATGAAACATTAATAGAAGACTTTCTTCTGTTGTTAGTTAAAATTAAATTAATTGTAAAGAATTGTTAACTTGGGTTATTCAGTCATCATTTGGAGTTTAACTCAGACCCTTTTTACTTGCTTCATGGTTCTTGTATCTCACTGGTTGAACTTGATGATGAAAACATTTTTCATGCATGTTTAGGTGGGATGCTTTTATATTTCTGGTTCACGGAGATGTATAACTACCTCTAAATTGCTATGATTTTGAAAGGCTTCTGACTTCTGAGGACATCAGAGCAATTGTAAGCATGGGGTCTCATGCATTTCAATGTAGGAAGCTTCTTGTTTCTTGGCAAACTCATGGACTAAGGCATTATCATGCAAAATCTTCTAAAGTTTCCCTTTCAATTACATATAATCTCCACTCCAACTTCAAAAGATGGGATTAGCGACCTGGTGCAAGATCATTGACCCAATTGATACAATTTAGGTTCTGACCATCAACCAAGCTACACTGAGCGATCAGGCTACATGTTGTTGCAAGGCGACAATGCGGTCAAAGTGTTCAATCTTTGCTTACCTGATGAATTCAACTAAACTGGGAGTTTTAGCTGAGATCACATCAGCGCCCCATAGGCACATCTCAGCGTGCATTGGGAACATGTCCTGTGCTTGTCATCGGGAGATGTTCCCAATACACTGTTGGGATGTGCTGTGGGGTGCTGATGTGAACTCGTTTTAGCTTCATGCGATATTAAGAATGAACTCTGTTTGGATTTCTTTCAATGGATTAACACCTCTACTGTGCACCCCACCTGCACAAGGGATACTTATTGATCTTCATCATATTGTTAGGGTTTTATCCAACACTCCCAACTTCTTTACATGGCAACAAATCTAGGTTTATTTAACTTGAAGAATACCTTTTGTTTTCATATCATAATATAGGGTAAAAGATTTAAACCTCCCTTCATATTTTATTGTAAATATTGAATCCTCTCCTCTATTTAAACCTTTTGTTTGTTAGGTGATGCCATCTAACAAACACCTCCCGTCCGTCGTCAAACCATCGATATCGGTTTGAACATGATATCATGTGCTGGTAATTTTTTTAATAGAACACCAATTTTGCCCCTTATCGAAAATAGACCTGTTAATGGGCCTGCCTGGCCCAGCCTGACCCCAGACGGCCTTGTGCATAGATAGATATTAGCCCGTGGGCTTGACCTCGGGCCTAAAAGCCCAAGCCCAACTGTTTTATGGGCTGGGCTCGGGATTTGCCACAAAGCCCGGCCCAGCCTGACCAAGTGTAGCCTATTCTAAATCCTAGTCGAATAACCCTTTCTTATTCCCTCTCTTCAGTCTTCGTCTTCTTCTCTCCTCACTCACTCTCAAGAACCGGCACAAACCCAGACAGGCAGGCAGCCACCATTGTCAGTCTCAGAGGCGACAAGCGAGCTCAGGCACCGGTCGTCTCTCGGTGAGTCCTCTCTCTCTCTCTCTCTCTCTCTCTCTCGTCTCTCTTGCAATTCTCATTCTTAATTTCTAACTCACTGTTGCATATTCTCATTTTCTCAGGAACCAGCGTCACCAATGAATTGCGACGGTGAGTTCGCTCTCTCTCTCTCTCTCTCTCTCTCTCCCTCTGTGTGTGTGTTCCATCTTCTCAATGTTCTCATTCTCACCAGTGAACACTAGCGCCACCAATGAACTTAGGCAAACTCATTCTCACCAATGAACACCGGCACCACCAGTGAACTCTAGCGAACTCATTCTCACCAGTGAACACCCACGCCACCAGAACTTTGGCGGACTCGAGCGAACTCATTCTCACCGGTGAACTCAAGATGCAATCTTCAATAAAAGTGGAAAAAAAAATCATTGTTAGGTCGAGCTTCAAGCTCGGGCTCGAGCCTGAAAAAATTCAGTTAATGAGGAGTAAAAGCCTGGCCCGGTCTAGCCCATGAACATGTGTAATCGAAAACCAAACCTCAAGTGTAATCCCCATTCCTAGTGGAATGGCACTCCCCCATTTGAGGGAATGACCATTCCCTTTCCCTCCCATGAGAATGAAAATCCATTCCAGCCAATTCTGATTTTGATTTCAATTTCGCCTGAACCAAAAATGGCATTCTGTGACTAGTATTAATAAATTAACACCCATCAAAGTCCTTTATATTATATATCAAGAACAAAATGGTCCAAAAATTAGTGGTATGAATCTTAAACCTATGACTTAATACAACATTAAAACCAATTAATCAGATGGGACTTAGATTCTAATTCATACAATTAGATAATGGTTACAACCCTGTTATATATATATATTCGTATTTATATATTATATAAAATAGATATTTACTATAGTTTAAAAATAATTAATAGAAGTTCAGTTCAAATATCATATATCATATATAATTAAAAAATAATAAAAATGGAATTCTAACAATTGTGGTTTGAACATTGGCATTTGGAAAGCCAAGATCAACTTTTATCAAGACAAATCTGTGCCCACACCGTTCTAAGAGCATTTTCCACCTTTTGCATTGGAAAAATAAAACACACAAGTACGAAGATATTCTCAATGCAAGGCAGTAAAGGGTGCTCGATCCGGCTTTGCCTTGACTAGACTTGTTCATGGGCCAGGTGGCCCGACCCCCGGACGGGCTTAACCTCGGGCCAAAAAAGCCCGACCCGCAATAAATTCGAGCCGGGCTCGGGATTTGCCAAAATAGCCCCGCCTGACCTATAGATTAAAGTTAAAAAACCCTAGTCGAACCCCTTTTCTCTTTCACCTCTTTCCAGTCGAACCTCTCTTCTCTTCAGTCTTCACATCCTCCTCAGTCCTCAGTCCTCACACTCTCAGGCAGCCACACGACCGGTGAGGCAGCGAACATTCACCGTTCATTTTCTCACACTCTCTCTCTCTCTCTCTCAGACGCGAACTGATCACTGTTGAAATCGCAACTTACAAATCTCAGACACCGCGAACTCAGCTTACAGTCACCGGCGAGGCGGCGAATATAGGCACCGGGCGCGGCGATGAGTTCTCTCTCTCTCTTTCTCAGACACAAATTGATCACTATTGAAATCGTAGCTTACAGTCACCGCAAACTCAGGCTTTGGGCTTTTTATCAAGGCCGGGCTCGGGCCCAAATTGTAGACCCATTGGTCGGGCCGAGCTCAGGCTTGGGCCTAACAAATTTCCATTCATAAAGAATAAAAGCCCGACCCGAACCCGTCCCGTCCAGCCCATGAACAGGTCTAGCCGTGACCGAAGCCGAACTCGGCAAACCACAATCATAGTCATAATAAAAGCGGGTCTGGCAATCAAAACTGTTTCCTCCACGTGCAATAGTGCAAGGTGAGCAACTGAGATAAAATGCGACCCCACCCTGTATCATACGGATGGACGGAGTGTCAGCTCTGTAAATGTAATAAAACCAAGTAACCCAAGTCCCTACCACATACAATGTATTTGTCCATCCATCAATAATTCTCGTCAAAAAATCAGATAAATAAATGAAGGAATGGAAACGGGTCAATCAAATCATAAAATTCCTCCCTCCAACTCCAAGACTCCAACACTCATTTCTCTTCCCCGGTTTTAGATGTTCATTCATCCACTTTCTTTCTGTCCCAACTCCAATCTTCAACCCAAAAAAAGAAAATACATATAGTCGTTAGCTTCTCAACCACACATGACAGACTTCCCTCCTCTTCCTATGTGAGAGGTATATGACGACGATGATCTGCGACGCGTGCCCATTCGTTTAAAATGCAGTACACTGCACAATTGCTTCATGCGTAGAGTGGAGTTTCCAACATCTCATAACATTTTTGATTCGATTTAAGTTCATTCACCATCACCCAATAGGATGCTTTCTCTTCAAGTTGAAGATCTTCGTGAAAAGCTCACCACCCACTTCAGACCTTGGCAGCGTTCCTTCCAGTTCTGGATTCGAGCTGCGGATATCTATACCGGCTACAAGGTCTCTTTCTGTCTGTCTTTCTCCTCCCGCGTTCTTTCTGGGATTTCAGATTCTTTACATCTGAACTTTGTTGGGTTTTGTTAGGTTTTTCAATTGCGGGTTAATTTTGTGAAAGACATGAAGAAGCAGGAGGAGATGTGGGAAAGGCAGCATGAGCTCGCTGCTAAGAAGATATACTCAATGTGTTCTGACCTTGGTGGGTTTTTTCTCAAGGTATTGGATTTCTGTTGCTGTCAACCGGGCCTCTGCCTTAATATTTTTTTCTTGCTAGTTGGTTTTGATTTGCTGACAAAAAAGTGCGGTTGTCAAAATTGGATATTCATTTTAACTTTTAAATGAGTTGTGCTTATCCTGGTTTTAGCTTAAGAGAATATGCATTTGTTTTTCTCTCCCTGCTTCATTTTCAAAGTGGAGAGTAGTTTTTGTTTTCTGAGTTTGTGATCTTTTTTCAACGGAGTAGCTTCTTCTGATTATGGGTTTTATCCACGATTCGGCAATCATGTTTTATTCGGTAATGAAACCCTGTAAGGGGGAAAAGTAGAGGAAAAAGAGGAAAAGAAATGACGTTAAGGCCCTGTTATATTTTTCCTCATGTTATTTTGTTTTAGGTGGATGTTTATTGTTAACGTGATGGCATTTGATTCAGGTTGCTCAAATTCTGGGGAAGCCTGATTTGGCCCCTCCTGCATGGGTTAGAAGGCTTGTTACATTGTGCGATAAAGCTCCTGCAACTCCGTTTGATGTTGTCCAGCTTGTGATTGAGAAGGAGCTAGGTCGAAGTGTTAGTGAAATGTTTGAAAGATTTGATGTGGAGCCTCTCGGCTCTGCTTCAATTGCACAGGTTTAGTTCCTGGAGCTTTTTCTTCTTCAGTTTAAAATTTTTTGATTTTGTTAAAACTTAAAATGTTGAAAAATAAGTATTACATAATATTGCTTCAATTATTACCCAAGGCTCATTCTTTAGGTCATTAGGTGCAACGATATAATCCCAAAACAAGATTGATTATGGGAAGGATGCATCTTGGACCAAAAAAAGTTCCTGGAGCTTTCTCTTCTTCAGTTTAAAATTTTTTGATTTTGTTAAAACTTAAAATGTTGAAAAATAAGCATTACATAATAATGCTTCAATTATTACCCAAGGCTCATTCTTTAGGTCATTAGGTGCAACGATATAATCCCAAAACAAGATTGATTATGGGAATGATGCATCTTGGACCAAAAAAAGTTCAGTTGCCTTACACCTGGCTTGGAATTTGGAAAAGATGATAAAATGTAGGAGAGGTGAAATTTGAAAACGCACCCATTACTTGGGAGAATACCATATGGAGGGAGAATCCAGGACTCTCTTTCTGGTTTTTATTTTCCTTCTCATTCTTCCTTTTGTGCTGGACAGGGGTATCTAGAACTTCTGTCCAAGATTATCTATGAAGCATATTTTAAAACTATGCTTTGTATGAATATGGTAAACTTGTGACTTTTCTGTCACCTTGATGTTGGCTTATTGTCATCAACCTTACAGGCTTACAATAATAACACCTCTTTTTTTGTGTGATTTTTGATAAGTTGAAGGTCCAACCGTGGTTAATATGTACAGGCATTCATTACCATGGAAACATGTATAGGTGAAAATATTCTATTTTACCACGGATCTTCAATGCCTGAAGTTACATTTTCTATGTGTGGTTCTAACCTATTAGATCCCAAGCACCAATTTAATAAGGGGCCTTTTGAATTGGCTAATAGATTTTGGCCTTTTCAGTTGTCCATTTCATCCTCATGCCTCATCATCTATTGTCTCTTTTACATGTCTTGGTTTTCTTGAACTATTGTAAATGTGCAAGGAGTGAGAATAACTCTTTTTTTTGGTGGAAACAGAATAACTCTTTAGGTTGTTGTTAATCTGTTAGCCTAGAACTTACAACATAGAATTACAGCGACATGGTGAAACATGTGGACCCAATTTTCCAACTCAGTTGACAAAATGTGAGTGGCTTAATTCTCTTGTTTAAGTGGCCTCCACTATTTCATACATGGAAAGGTGTTTTGACTACATATGTACTATTTATCAAATAGAAGGCTTTTTAGAGTGGTCATATTTTCAGTTATCCAGTTACATATTTCCCTTCACAACACTACTCCTTGCATCATGACAAAGGCTAGTGGGCTGAATTACTATGTGAAAAGAGGCTGGTATGGCCAAACCCAGCCACCTATGTGCAAGGGTTTGGACATATCCAACACCATCAGCTGATAAAAGTATCTTGTGAAACTCTGACCTGAGTTGCCAGGGCCCTATGAAGCAATTGTCTAAGCTCCTAAAGGTCTGTGAAGCATAACTTTATGATTGCTCTAATAAGCGAAGCAAAAGCACAAGGCAGTGACATGTGGCAAGACAGCATGTAAGGACTCAGGAAAGGCACTCCGTTTGATAAAAGTTTCCTCATGGCCCTCCTGTAACTACCTGTGCTAAGCTGGCATAACTAATTAAGACACTTTTTTGACAAGAGATTATTCTTGTATTAGGCATGGTTTGCGCGACATGTGTCTATAAAAGGGTGGTACACCCAATCAAGCAACAGCATAACATCCCCTCAGATCAGGCAACTCTATGTCCTTCAATACATGGCTCTTTGGAACACACTTCCTTTGGGAAGATTCCATCATTCTCCTAGGAAACCCTAATCTCTGTACTCTATATCTCCTTTGCAACTTCTCTGTAAAACTCATCATCCTCTTTTTACTCCCTTCAGGTTGCAGAGATTCATAATCTTCATTAACCAAACCTCACAATCTCTTTCTTCAGTGGTATCTCCATCTCAGAACCTCCACAGACCACTGACAAACCACCACCTTTACACTATGGAGTTGCAATAAGGTTGGTTTACCTAAATCTTGTGTTTTACTTGATTGTAATGATACTCATACATAAGTTAGCTAAATATTAATTGTATAGGTGATACTGAAGAACATCAAATAACAATAATATTTAAGGTATGCAATTTATTGCTGAGCTTGGAATATCACAGTTTACTATTGGTTTCTTGCTCAAAGAAGAGGTAGATACGTAAAATTCTACTGTATTCCATATGAAGATAAATATGTCATGGACAAGTAACATAACTATGGTTAGGGGCAGAAACTTGATGGTGTCAAGAATTTATAGGAGAAAAGGTTGAGAATCTATGCATATATTGTAGGCCCCCCAGAAGCAGCCCTGCCACTGAAGTTAAATATTTATCTTCATGTGCAAATGATAATATTAAATAGGAGATGTAGATTCCAGAACAAAAGATTGGAATTTTGTAATACTATGTCATGAAGAAATTGCTGTAATGTGCTGTTTCCTTCAGTGAAAATCAGTTAAACATGTAGATGGAAGGAAGTGATGATATTTGATAGTACATTGTGGGACCAAACTGTCATATTACAAGCACCCTGCCTTTTTTGTTTGTGGTGGTGGGGATAGGGGAATTTCATTATTGTGATTATCTTGGCAAAGTGAACCCATGGTTCTTATGGATAATAATAAATCTTTTGTGTTTGGCCTAGGTTCATCGTGCAAGATTGAAAGGTGCCAAGAGTGATGTTGCTGTAAAGGTATGTGATATTAGAAATTATTTAATATTTTCAATTTGGATGCTCTTATGGATTTTTAACTCATATGTGGATTTATAGGTGCAACATCCTGGAGTTCGGGATTTGATGATGACAGATATTCAAAACTTGCAAGCTTTTGCTCTATATTTGCAAATGACAGATATCAAATTTGATCTTTTCTCTGTAACCAAGGAGATGGAGAAACAGGTGCATACTATTTCTATTTTGGTACATTCAATCCCATTTCTGTATGTGCCAGTGCAGGAGATGGCCATCTCATTAAATTGTTGGTCAGTAGGTATTCCAGGGGTACAATATGAGAGGCTAGAGTTCATTGAGATGATGAGACATTGGTCAATCCTATATTCACTTAGGTGGTCATATTTTGTCAAATTTATTTTGAGTACGGCTTTTGTATTAGTAGAAATAACTAATTGCAGATTTAGTTGAGTTTCTTGTGAAAGGAAAGAGGGGGAAGATGAAGATTTCAGCAGTAGAGAAGAAAGGAGAAGAAGAAAAGAGGGGGAAGATGAAATAACTAATTGCAGATTCTGAATTAACCCTAGCCGCCTACCTCTCATTATATTTATACTTAACTTAAAGAATGAGATTACAAGGATGCCCTTAGTAGGGCGGCTACTAATATAGCTGAACAGTCACAACTTAAAAAAAAACATAAACTAATGGGCCTAAAGCCCGACAACTTCCTAACTAAACAAAAAACAACTCAAACCAACTCAACACTCTCCCTCAAGTTGGGAGTAAATGTCACACATTCCCAACTTGCGTAGATCATGCTCCAGCTTGTTCTTTGCAACACCTTTTGTGAGAACATCAGCAAGCTGCAGATAGCAATGTATGGAAGACAAACTTCTCCAGAAGTTGCCATTTCTTTGATAAAATGTCTATCCACTTCAATGTGCTTAGTTCGGTCATGCTGGACTAGGTTACGGGCAATGTTAATTGCTGCCTGGTTATCACAGTATAGCATCATAGGTTCTTTTGCATATACGCCAATTTCTTCTAACAGGGAACGGATCCAGAGAAGTTCTGAAACTCCATGTGCCATAGCCCATATTCGGCTTCAACACTTGATCTTGCCACCACTGTTTGTTTCTTACTCTTCCATGAGACAAGGTTACCCCCAACAAGAGTGCACACTCTTGAAGTTGATCTCCTGTCATCAAGGCATCCTACCCAATCTGCATCTGTATAGGCCTCTAGTTTCAACTGTCTATGATCAGTAAACAATATGCCTCTGCTCGGGTGTCCCTTCAGATAAGCAAGAATCCTGTCAACGGCCTCCCAATGCTAGACTCGTGGAACATGCATGTATTGACTTACTACACTTACTGCATAGGAAATGTCTGGTCTTGTCATACACAAGTATAACAGTCGATCCACAAATCTCTGATATCTCCCAATATCCTTTACTGGTTCACCTTCTGATGCATTGATTTTATGGTTCTGATCAATAGGGGTGTTGATTGCCTTTGTTCCAAGCTTCCCTGTCTCTTGAAGGAGATCCAAGACATACTTCATTTGAGAGAAAAATTCCATGTTTTGATCTTGCAACTTCAATGCCTAAGAAGTATCTCAATTCTCCAAGATCCTTAATTTCAAATTCTTTATGTAGGTTCCTTTTCAGGCCATCAATCTCACTCAGATCATTTCCGGTGACAACAGTATCATCCACATAAACAATTAGGACTGACACCAAAGATTCCCTTCGCTTCACAAACAAGGTGTGATCGGATTGAGTCTGAGTGTAGCCAAAAGCAATCAAGGCCTTTCTGAATCTGTCAAACCATGCTCTAGGAGATTGTTTCAAGCCATAAAGTGACTTCTTAAGCCTACATACCTTTCCCTTTTCAGTATCATTGTAAAATCTAGCAGGAAGATCCATATACACTTCTTGCAGATCCCCATTTAGGAAAGCATTCTTCACATTAAGTTGAAACAAGGGCCAAGAGTATGAGGCAGCAAGAGAAAGAAGTATCCGAACAGAGGTCATCTTTGTAACTGGTGCAAAGGCCTCTAAGTAATCAATGCCATAGGTCTGTGTGTACCCTTTTGCAACAAGTCTTGCCTTGTACCTTTCTATACTTCCATCTGCCTTATATTTTACCGTGTAAACCCATCTGCATCCAACTGTTTCCTTGCCTTTTGGTAGATTCACAATGTCCCATGTCTGATTCTTAATCAAAGCTGCCATCTCTTCCTGCATAGCTGTCTTCCACTCAGGTTTGGAGAGAGCCTCACTAACACTCTTAGGTATAGACACTGAATCAAGAGAGGAAAGAAAAGCATGGTAGGAAGGAGAAATTCCACTGTAGGATAAGTACTGTGAAATACAATGAGCAGTACACTTTCTCTTCCCTTTTCCGAGAGCAATAGGGAGATCAAGGTTATCTGTAACAGTGTTAGTAGTATCAATGGGAACTAAAACAGTAGCGGGACCAAGAGGAATACCTGAATTCATGTCAACCGAATCTGGAGTCTCCAAGGAATCGTCAGGAAGTGATATGAGTTCTGCTGTAGTGGGATCAACCTCCTTGTGAAGTCTCTGTCGTAAGTAATGCTAAGAAGCAGAACGCAAAGGAGGTGGCAAGGTAGGTGACACAGGGTGGTGGTCAAGCACAGGAGTAGACACAGGGACTGGAACTGGGAGAGGAATAGACTGCTGACTCACTTCCCCAAAACACTCCCCCTGAGAAGGATTCTTTGAGAAGAAGTACGTGGATTCTAAAAAGGTGACATCCATGGTAACATACCGGCTCCCAGAGACTTGATCATAGCAGTAGTACCCTTTCTGATTCTTTGCATATCCAAGGAGGACACTCTTCTTTGCCTTGGGATCAAGTTTCGAGTGGTGAGGACCAAGGATATGTGCAAAGCAGACACACCCAAACACCCTGAGAGGAATATGAAACATCTCTCCCTGAGGAAAAAGGAGACTGAATGGGGTGCTGAATCCTAGTATACGAGAGGGCACCCTGTTAATCAGATATACTGCTGTGAGAACTGCATCACCCCAAAACCGAACTGGAACTGTAGATGTGATCATCATTCTCCTTGTAATTTCAACAATGTGTCTGTTCTTCCTTTCTGCAATACCATTCTACTGTGGACTGTAGGGACAACTGCTCTGATGGACAACACCATATTCTAACAGATATGAGGCAAGGTGTCTTTCAAAATATTCCCTGGCATTGTCGGATCTGAACACCTTTATTCTTGTTCCAAACTGTATTAGAACCATATGATGAAATTGCCTCACCAAGGATGGTACTTCATCGCGGGATCTCATCAGGTAAATCCAAGAGTATCGTGAGAAATCATCCACAAATAAGAGAAAATAGCGATAACCTCCCATAGAAGGAACATGGTAAGGGCCCCACACATCCGAATGAATAATATCAAAAGAAGAACATCTTTTATTACTAGGTTTAAATGAATGTCTACAATGCTTTCCAAGTTGACAACATTCACATTCCAGACTTGACAAATTAACGGACTCAAAAAGTTTTGGAAACAAAAGACTCAAAGAAGAAAAAAGTAAATGGCCCAAACGATTATGCCAAAGCATAATTTGACCCACAGACCTTGACTCACTATTCCTGCTGACATGATGACTCTGATGAGGAGGAAGTACATCCAGGAGGTAGATTCCATTCACTTCACGACCACTCCCAGTCGTCCTCTTTGAATCCAGATCCTGCAAAATACAATGATCAGGAGAAAAAATTACTGAGCAGTTCAGGTTTTTAGTCAAACTACTAACAAATAACAAATTAGTGCTCGATCTGGGAACATGAAGGACAAAGGGTAGAGAAATAGAATCACTAATCTTGACAGATCCCTTCCCAGCAATAGGAACATGGGATCCATCAGCTGTGGAAACCCTATCTCTACAAGAACAAAGCTGGTAAGTTGAAAAAATAGTAGAGCTCTAGGTCATGTGCTCTGAGGCTCCAGAATCTATAATCCAAGGAGGTCCCTCCTTACCTGAAGTTGAAACATAATTTGCAATGACGTGTGAACTACCTGTGTGAGCAAAGGAAGTAGAGTGGACTCCACCAGTGCCACTTGTACCTTGCTGTCCGCTTGCGGCTGAACTGGAACTGGCTGTATCTCGCTGGTTCAAAAGTAGCCCATACCTCTCAAGTTCGGCCCTTGCTGCAGCAGCTGTAGTAGGAGAGGCCGAAATGTCACTAGTAACTGCCATGTGTTCATTTCCCTTCTTATTTTCCAATCTAGTCGGCACAAGATGTGGGTGAAACTTCCAGCAAGTATCTCTTGTGTGTTAAGGCTTCTTATAGTAGTCACAGATCAAATCTCTTTTATCTTCCTTCTTGATTTCACTGCCACCCCGATCTCCACTTTGTTTAGGTTTCACAACACTTACCATGGCAGACTGATCAGGAAAAAGGTTTTTCATCATCACATCTCTCCTGCACTCCTCCCCTGACACAAAGGCATATGCCTGGGATAGAGTAACACTGTCCCTGGAAAGAAGGTGCTGTCGTGCAATATCATACTCAGGATTAAGGCCAGTAAGAAATTCAAACACCATATACTTCTCTAGATGTTTTTGATAGGTAGTTGCATCCTTAGTGGTTTCCCAAGCAAATGTCTCTAAATGGTCAATCTCCTGCCACAGGGTTTTAAGGGCTGAAAAATAGGCTGCAACAGATCTATCTCCTTGCCTTGTAGAAATAATCTGATTTCTCAACTGATAAGCCCTAGCAACATTCTCCCTCTGTGAATAGGTTTTTGCAACCCCATCCCATATTTCCTCAGCTATATTTGCCCATAAAAATTTTTTACTTATATGGGGCAACATGGAATTACACAACCAAGTCATCACCATATAATTCTCCTGTACCCACCGGGAGTTGCTAGTTTCGGGTTTCACCTCTTCACCAGTGATATACCCTAATTTCCCACGAGCACCAATGGCCATCTTTGCAGATTGTGACCATTCTAAGTAATTTGCACCATCCAACCTAACTGTAGTAATGGTCCCAGCCCCGAAAGGGTCTCCAACACCTCCTCCCACTGGTCCCATTTCACTCCCGAGCTTATTTTCAACTCCGTGGCCCTCCATGCTTCTCAAAAAATGTAAAGACAATAACTGAAATTTGCAACAAGATCAAACAAGACACTTTTTGGAACCAACAACACCTTTCTGGTGTCCTAGACTTTCTTCCCACAAAAGGTTCCTTTTCTGTGGGACGGGAGGAGAGAGAGAAGGGGCAGCCGCTCTCTCTAGAAGCCTCCAAATCAGGTAGGACTTGAATCGCCCCTTACAAAAAACTCCAAGGAACCCTAAAAAATTAAGGCGCCACTTCCTAGGTCAAAATTGAAGAGTCTAACAGAAACAAGACTCTTTCCCTTTCTCCAGTTTTTCCTGATTTTGATGAGAAACCCTAGATCAGCTACAGGGCACACAGATCCACCAAAAAATCCAAAAACTGGGCTTACCTGAGAGCTTCGATCAGCCTCTTAAATCACCATGCAGTCGGCCGATCTAGGGCTGCATGAGAGAACAACTTCAAGGAACCTTTGGCCTGCTCTGATACCAAGTAGAAATAACTAATTGCAGATTTAGTCGAGTTTCTTGTGAAAGGAAAGAGGGGGAAGATGAAGATTTCAGCAGTAGAGAAGAAAGGAGAAGAAAAGAGTAGGAAGTCAACCAGGATTCTGAATTAACCCTAGCCACCTACCTCTCATTATATTTATACTTAACTTAAAGAATGAGATTACAAGGATGCCCTTAGTAGGGCGGCTACTAATATAGCTGAACAGTAACAACTTAAAAAAAAACATAAACTAATGGGCCTAAAGCCCAACAACTTCCTAACTAAATAAAAAACAACTCAGACCAACTCAACAGTATTGGAGTTCTATGTTAACACTCTAAAATTTGAACTGCAGCAGTTACAAACTCCATATAGATTACACCTAGACATGGTTGAAAGCTTGCCGGGTGCTATCTGCTGAATCTGATTCATGCATGTACCTGCTGATTTGAACTTTAGATTAGTTTACTCAGCCACCTCCAGTGGTTTCTCTCTAATTTTCTGGAGTCCTTTGGTGGGAAAGCTAGATAATTTATTTCATGGGTGATTTTTTTTAGGTTAATATCTAATTGAGTTCTACCTGATTCCTTGGGACATTTTTGAATCAAGATATTATATACCTGATATCAATAAAAAGGACCAGAATGAGTTCACTTCCAATGGTGTATGTTGGTATAGTCTATTCTCTATAGTTACTTGATTCATTCCCTACCATCTGATTTGGTTTGGTTGGAACTAATTGGCAAGTTGGTTGATATAAGTTCAAAAAAAAAGGAAACAATTCCTGATAATTAGGCGATTCTATTGGAAAGAAATGACCAATAAAAATGTAGTAAGTTGAAGACTTATTAGATAAATAATTAATTGGAACAAAAAAAAAAAGGAAATGAAAGAAATAATAAGCTTGGAACCAGAAAATCTTTCCTTGAAGGTAATGCTAACTATTGTGTGCTAGACACTTATTCATAATTGCAATTTCTCATTCATGTAATGCCTCAATTCATAATCTATTACACCAGAAATTGTTGGGTTTTAATCAGAATCACCTATTTTAGCTGATTAAAACAGAAGCCTGCCCCTTGTAAAGTTGGTTCACCTACTGTATATGGATTGTGAATTGCAAACCTGAATTCAAACCTAATGAACCCATGAATTATCTAATCATGGCACAGCACCACAGCCTATTTATTTGCTATATCTAATTGAACATCTAATTGTCCAGGTGCATTAGCATAGGCTGTTTCTATTTTTAATTGTTATTATTTTTGTGTAATACCATTCAAACTCTGTTGTTTTCTGCTCTGATGCATGGAATTCAAGATTGGATATGAATTTGACTTTATGAGGGAGGCTCAAGCCATGGAGAAAATACGGGATTTTCTTTATGTCAACAACAAAAGGCCTCCTGTTTTAGTGCCACGTCTGATGCCAAACATGGTGACTAGGTAAGCCATGTACAATAATTCTTATTTACTCAGAACTTCAAACATTCACACGGAAAAATCTTTTCTATGCAATTCCATTAGAGACTAAGGCTGGCTTTGGCTTGCTTACAGAGAATTAATTCTGATGAATATTGCTAATTTGTGATTGGAAGAATCATTTTTAAGTTTGGATACATGATTCAAACTAATCCATTTTTCGGACTCAAAACTCATTACTAAAAATATCAGCTTCAAAAAATAATCATTTTGGCCCAAAATTCATTCTTCAAATACCAATTCTTTGGACTAGAATCTTAACCAAACATAGTCTAAGTGGTCAAAATATCCCTTTTCTGTGTGCGCGGATGGGGCTTTGGTTATTTGGGTTTGCTTAAGTGGGTTCAATATTATTTAGACTTCTATGTATCACTTTTCATTGCCATTGATATAATCTGATCACTCAGAGAATTGAAGTATATTTTCCATATTATATAGAGTAAAGGTCTTTCTATTTGGAGGTTTCTGTGGGTGGAAATCAACAGAAACCTTCCAATAGAAAATAGGTCCACTAAAATATATACATTTATGCATTTTACCTTTCTTCTTCTCATCTGGTCACTTGGAAATTCTGTCTTTTCTCCCAAAAACGTAGAAAAGTCTTTTTATTTGCAGATTTCTGTTGAGGAGACAGGTTTACTAAATCAAACAAAATTTCCCTGTACAGTTTATATGATTTAAGCATCCCAATAGGTGATGCAATGAGAGAAAGTAGACTAAGATGGTTTGGTCATGTGCATATAGGACCACCTACAGCACCTATAAGAAGTGGTTTGTTACAAGTTGAAGGGGCTATAAGGGCTAGGGGCAGACCAATAAGGATATGGGTCGAAGTAGAAAGAAATGATTTAGACCCTGTTTGGATAGACTTTTATAAAGTATTTTCGTACTTTTGAAAGTATAAAGTACGAAAAACACGACATAGTATTTGTATTATGTACTTTATACTTTTTGCTTTCATACTTTAAAGGTATGAAAAACCCCAAAAGCACGAAGTCAGCTTTTTATGCTTCGTGCTTTTTGGTGAAATTGTACTTTTGTTTTCGTGCGAACGGGTGGTCACACGTGACCACCCTTCGATAAAACTCTTGATACCAAAGGTGTTCACACCTTTTTACCCAAACGGTTTTCAAAACAAAAATACCAAAAGTAAAAGTATTTTATGTACTTTATACTTTGATGTTTTTAGAAGTACAAAGGTAGAAGTCTATCCAAACAATGCCTTAAATGCTCATAATTTAACAATGGATATAGCATTAAACACAATGGAATGGCGAAACAAGATTCATGTAGCCAATCCCATATGGTTGGGGTAAGGCTTAGATGATGATGATGATGATAGTTTATATGCCTATCTTTACCACTACAACATAGTAGTTTCTTATTAAGGCCCAAATGTAGAATTGGAGATAAATTCCAGCTTAAGGCTATTAAATAAGGTTCTTGAGATTGATATTAGGCAATCACATTCTTCCATTTTGTAATTGGCTTTTATTATCCTTTTGTATAAATATATGCATTTATCAGCTCCAGTGAGTTCTATTGCTTCATGCTCCCTACCAATTCATATGATAATCCTAATTTTTCTAAATGTTATATTGTGCTACCTTAATAAACCTGAAAAGTCTTAATTTGATTGATTCCAACTACTGTGCAGTTTTTCTTGCAGTTTTGCAGAAGTATATAAAACTCATCTCTGATTGTTAGGTATTGGTTAGTTTACTTTTGCTAATAAAAATTGTCTGTTCTTGGTTAGGAGAGTTTTAGTAATGGAATTTATAGATGGAGTACCAATTCTAAACCTTGGTGATGAGATGGCTAAAAGAGGCATAAATCCTGATGGTAAAGTTGCTGCCATGGCAAAGCAGTAAGCTCCCTATGTTACTCTAGATGGATAGTTTGAAGTTTTCCTTGCCTTGTTTGTTCATTGTATGAATAATTGTTGCGTGCTTGTTTTTATATCAATATGTATTTTATTTTAGGAATGGTTTGTAGAAAAGAAGTTTATGACTTGTTGATATTCAAATGCTGATTTTTTTTTTTTCAACGGAATCTTAGAATTCACTGTTTGGCTTTAGCAACCTCTCTCCTGGACCAAAATCATGCAAGTGCCAGAAAAAAACAAAAATAAAGATTTTTCAATATCAATTTCATCTTTGTTTTGTTTGGTCTAAGAGAGGAAGCTTTATTGATCTTTATAATTTTCTGTCAAATTTCCACCCTTACAACTGAAATCCTCTTTACTTTTAATATGGCGACATCTTTCTGCTGTTCACCTTCTGTCTTTTCTCTTATTTTAATCAGTTTGACTTGGTTTCATGAAATCTAAAGCTCAATCAACTCTGCTATAGCTTGCTGCAAGATGTTTTATTTACATTACAATAAATTAGACCTCAAAAATATTGTAACACCTTTCTCAAAAATTCTGTAAATACAGGAACATCCTAAGAAGTTTGACTCTAGCATATGGTCAAATGATCTTGAAGAGTGGTTTGTTTCATGCAGACCCTCATCCTGGAAATATTCTGATCTGTAAGGGTTCAGAGGCAAGTAGATTACTGATTTTCAGCCAGAAAACTCATTGCTTTATTTTGATTTTGTATTTTGTTGTAATTGTTCATATTCTCACAATTAGTTGGATAAAGGCAAAAATGGATTTTCCCCCGTACTTTCAATTTTATGTGAAGTTGGTTTTGTTGATTCAATCATTTGAATGAGAATAGGCTGCCTTGTTATGACAACAAAGATTCTATGTGATGGTGCGCAATCCGGCCGGTCCTAGCTGTCAACGACCTTGCCTCTGAACGGAGCTACAGGGAACCTAAAACGGAGAAGATGAGGAAGCTCCGGGGGAACCCGGTGTGATTGCTCTGAAGCTCAAGTTAGAATTCTCTCAAAGGCAAGATAAAACCAGATGGCGCAAAGTTCACATACCTTGTTCTTGGGGGGTAGGGAGCCTTTTATAACCACCTCGTGCACTCACTTCTAAGCTTCTGTCAGGTCGGGTATGATTACCTCTGGGCTCCTGCCAGTTCGGGTGTCATCCCCTTTGCTGGACAGAACCACCACTGCTCTCTTTGTCGGAGCCGTCTCTGCGACTGGCGATGACGGTGGCAGGTGGCGGTGGTAGGTGGCCGTTGAAGTGCGGCTGTCAAGCGTCAGATCCCAAGTCAGTCAGGTGCGCCGCCCCTGGATACAGACCTCCTCGGTGTCAGGTATGGTACGTTTGTTCAGTTCGGTGTCCTGGAGGCGAAGTGCTAGAGTGGTGAGCGAGGTGAAGTCTTGAGTTCGGATAGGGGAGTGTCTCGAACTGCCATGAGGCGGGCCAGTTCGGGTCATTGCCTTGTGTGAGGCTCGGGGCCTAAGGGAGAGTTCGGGCTCCTTGTAGGGAGTTCGGGCTCCTAGTAGGGAGTTCGGATTGTTGGTTCCTCCCTTCGGTGCTCGCGCCTTGGGCGCACTGTTGTGCCGAGCTGTTTGCCTTTGCCATGTGTTGAGTGATTACGAGGTCGGGCCAAATCTTCCTTCATCAATTGCCCCCCACTCCTCGTGCTAAGGGTCTTGCCCTGGCGCGGGGAGTCTGCGAGGTGGCAGGTGGATTTGTCCCATACTTCGAATCTCGATTGACTGAAAGCGCGAGGTGCGTTGTCAGGGTTCTTTGGATTGACTGATAGTGCGGGAAACGCGCCGACCTGCCTACAAATGCTGACAGACGTGACAGCGCGCTCCTTATTTCAAAAATTCAAAAAGCGCGCCGCTGGGAGACGTGACAGCAGGCGTCTTTTCAAATTTGAAAACGTGCCGCTGCCGCCTTTAATGTGAGGAGACGTGCGCTGGCGTTCTGTCAGTTTCAGAAAGACGTGCACCGGTGCTCTGTCAGTTTCAGAAAGACGTGCGCCAATCACGTCTCGGTCTCGGGGGACGTGCGGTCAGCGCGACTGCGGCCGTCACATCGGCTTTGATTTACACTGTTGCTTCTCGGTCAATGTGGGTATAAATAGTGGGGGACCCCAGTCGCTTTGTCACTTCTGCGCTTTGCTTCTTGAGCTCGCGTCCAAGTTCCAGCTCGCGTCCAGGCTTTTAGTTCGCATTCAAGGTTTTTGCTCGTTCAAGTTCCCGTAGTCTGTTCAAGCCTTTTTCCGGGTGAGTACCTTCCTGGAATCCATCTTCTCTCCTCGATGTCTAGCTCGGATAGCTCAGACGGTTCTTCAAGTGGGTCAGATGCAGGTTCTACGAACCGAGTTGCATCCCCTGATGGTTCTAGCGAGCCGAAGGTAGAGCTCGAGGAAGAGTTCGAACCCGTAGGCCGAGTCGCCTCGGGTAGTTTGGCGTCCACCTCTCGTCGGAGTCGGACGTTAGACAAGTTTGGCCCCTCGACCATGACGCCTGAGGGGCTCCAATCCCTTATTACCTATTACAACTTGCCTGGGGAGTACGCTTATTTCATACTTTCGGGTAGCTTTCCTTGGGAACACGGTCCTGATGAGATCGTGATATTCCGGGAGCAGCTCACTGCGGGGCTACGATTGCCTTTCCATTCCCTCATTGTCGAGGTCTTGAACCACTTCGGCGTTACGATCGACCAGCTTCACACGAACTCCATTCGTAACTTGGTGGGGATAATCTCCCTATTTTGCGAACAGGGCTTTCCTTTAGACTTGGAGATCTTCTCTTCCATTTTAATGCTTAAGAAGCAAGAGGGTCCCCTTCCCGGGTGTAGGCGGGCGTATTACCTGTCTCCCTGCCCGGGTTTTAAGCTTTTACATGAACTTCCCAACAAGGTCCCGGATGGGGGATGGCCGCCCCTGACTCCGGTGTTACGCTTGATAAAGAGACGGTGAAGGGCCTCCGGCAATGGGCACGGCTTGGGCTAAAATGCCATCAGTATCTGACGGAGGCCAAACTCATTGCGGCCGGCCTGAGCTCGGGTAGGTTCCTTACAAAAGGTTTTTTGTTTTGCTCTGTTGTTTTGTTTTTTCTGATGCCGAACTCTTTTTGCAGGTGTGATGGACTCAGGAGGGACTCTTGGTGGGCACTTGTTTCAAGGCATGAAGAGGAGGAAGCGAGTCGCCAAACGAACTCGTGCCGAGCTGCCCCGAGACGTGGAGCCCGAGGTGCCAGACTACCCGTCAGAGGATCCGCCTAGGGAGCCCGAGATGGCTCCTCCGATGCAAGAAGCGGCAGGGGCCCCTTATGCCGAGACTACTTACACGGGGGCTCCCGCTTACTCTGGGTCTGCTTATACGCGAGCTGGGCCCTTAGGCTCGGGAGCCTAAGGGGAAATTCAGGAGCGTGTTGTCGCCGAACCACGCTCTTTAGAAGAGTAGGGAGGCCATTTTCCCCGAGGAGGTCGCGGCGTGGACAGATCTTCCTTAGAACTAGGTGGCCTGTCGCGCTGTTACTCATGCCATGGTGGTAAGTCAGATTTCTTGTCGGGCTCTCTGCTTTTATCCCTCTTGTTGTCGTCCTTTTGAACACTTGTTCTTCCCTTTTGGTAGGTGAATTCTTCTATCCATGCCTTGGCGGCCCAGGTGGAAAGGAGCTCGAGGCAGGCGCGAGCTGCCGAAGAGGCTTTCCGTGCTGCAGAGGCGACTTCCCGAGCTGCTGGGGCGGCTGCTCGCGCTGCAGAGGCCAAGCAGGCGAGGTCTCAGAGAGATGCCGAGGCCATGGGAGTCGTAGTGAAGCACATGGCGGACCTAAGGCTGGATTTGCAGCATCAGGTCGAATACCTTCAGGAGGACATTAGGGAGAGGACGCAGATCTTTTCTCAAGGTATTGAAGATGCCAAGAAGAAGGCTGTCGATGAGTACATCGCTTCGCCGAGCTTTGACGACCTAATGGTGGACTTGTACCGAAGGGGTTTCAAGCTAAGCCGGTGGATGATCCAGAATACGTATCCCGAGCTCGATATCAGTGCCATATCCACTTCGCGCATAACTCAGGAGATGGCCAATGCTGCTGATGGTGACGATGTTCCACGTTCGGGGTACTTGTTTGCCCTCTAAGGTTTCGAGCTCGTATGCCCCCCCGAGCGCTTTCTTTACTTTGTAGGGCTTTTCCCAATTCGGTCCAAGTTTGCCCACGCCGGGTTCGGGTACCATGATCTTACGGAGAACCAGGTTGCCGACGCGGAAGATCCGCTTCTTTACTCTGGCATTGTAGTACCGAGCTACTTTTTGTTGGTAGGTCGCTGTCCGGATGTGCGCGAGGTCTCTTACCTCATCCAGTAGGTCGAGGTTGGTACGTAACTCGTCTCCGTTTGTCTGATCGTCATATGCTTCTAGTCGCAGTGTAGGTATTTAGATTTCCGCCGGAATTACCGCTTCAGTGCCGTAGGTGAGGTTAAAGGGGGTCTCTCCTGTGGCGGTTTTTTTCCGTAGTTCGGTGAGCCCATAGAACACTTGGTAGCTCGTCCGCCCACAACCCTTTAGCTCGGTCTAGTCGTGCTTTCAGTTCGCGGAGGATGGCTCTGTTCATTACTTCTGTCTGACCGTTTGCCTGCGGGTGTGCGACCGATGTGAAGTTCTGATGAATTCCCATATTTTGGCACCATTCTTGGAACTTGATATCCTCGAACTGCTTGCCGTTGTCGGAGATCAGTACCCGAGGTAGCCCGAAGCGACATACTATGTTCTTCCAAAAGAGGTTCTGTATGTTTCGGGCTGTGACTGTTGCCAGATGTTCAGCTTCTATCCACTTTGTGAAGTAATCTACTGCCACCACTAGGAACTTTCTTCCACCTGTTGCTGGCGGGAATGGCCCCAGGAGGTCGATGCCCCATTGTGCAAAGGGCCATGGACTGGTGAGGTACTTGAGGTCGGCAGCAGGCTGATGGTGGATATTGGCATGCTTCTGACACTTGTCGCATTTTCTGACGAGCTCGACGGCTTCTGCCTTCATCATTGGCCAGTAGTATCCTTGTCAAAGTGCCTTTTGGGCGAGGGCTCTGCCCCCCAGGTGTCCGCCGCACAGACCTTCATGAGTGTCGCGGAGTACGAGCTTGGCTTCGGCAGGTCGCAAGCAACGCAGGTAGGGGAGCGTGTAGGACCGTCGATACAACCGTTTGTCTATTATGACGTATTTGGCTACCTGGCGCTGCACCCTCTTGGCTGCATTGCGGTCCGCAGGGAGGGTTCCATCTAGCAAGAAGCTCGCGAGTGGGTCGATCCAGCTCGGCTTTGCTTCAAGGACGGGAGCGACCTCCTTTGCCCCACCGAGAATGCTAGGCCGAGGTAAGTCCTCTATGTACACGGTTCTCATGGTGTTGTGACTCGTGCTGGCTAACCAAGACAGGGCGTCGGCCTCAGTGTTCTCTGACCTCGGGATTTGCCTGATGAAGTGTGACTGGAAGTTGAGCAGAGCCTTCTTTACTTTTGTCAAGTATGCAATCATAGTGAGTTCGCGTGCTTCGTATTCGCCTGTAACCTGGTTGACCACGAGCTGGGAATCACTGCAGATAACTACGTGCTTTGCTCTTACCTTGTGCGCTAGGTTCAGCCCGGCTATCAGTGCCTCGTACTCCGCCTCGTTGTTGGATGCTGCAAACTCAAAGCGTAGTGCGTATTCCAATTTCGTGCCACCCAGGCCGCATAGCACTATTCCAGCCCCGCTGCCCTGCTGGTTCGAGGAGCCATCTACGTGAAGGATCCAGGGCTCCTCATCCCAGTTCGCGTTTGGCCTAACCAGGAGAGATGCCACACTGGCTGCTACTTCACGGGGTTCAGACTCTATTGGCTTGGGAGCTCTGGTCTCACCCAAACTGGGGATCTCGGGCTCGACTGGCCCAGGGGCTTCGAGGACAAACGTGCACTCGGGGATAAAATCTGCTAAGGCTTGGGCCTTAATAGCAGTTCGTGGCTTATACTGGAGGTCGTACTCGCTGAGCTCGATGGCCCACTTCGTTAGCCGACCGGAAACCTCAGGCTTGAGCAAGATTTGCCTCAGAGGTTTGTCGGTCAAGACCATGACCGTGTGAGCCTAGAAATATGGGCGGAGTTTCCGAGCTGCGATTACCAGTGCATATGCTAGTTTTTCTATCTACGGGTATCTCGTCTCTGCTCCCTGCAGAATTTTACTAACATAATAGACGGGCCGCTGGACCCGATCTACTTCTTTTATTAGTACTGAACTGACCACCTCGTCGCTTGCCGAGAGGTACAGTTCTAAGACCTCGCCTTCCTCGGGCCTGGCTAAGGTTGGCACAGTAGCGAGGTAGCTTTTTAGCTCGTCGAACGCGAGCTGGCAGTCTTGGGTCCATTTGAACCCTTTGCCTTTGATTGCCTTAAAGAAAGGCAGACAGAGCTGCCGATTTGGACATGAAGCGGCTCAGAGCGGCTATGCGGCCGTTTAGCCTCTGAACTTCTTTTACTTTCCGGGGTGGTCTCATATCTAGGATGGCCTTTATCTTGTCCGGGTTGGCCTCAATACTGCACCGATTGACAATGTACCCTAGGAACTTACCCGAGGTGACACCGAAGACACATTTGTTGGGGTTCAACTTTATGCTAAATTGACGTAGAATTTGGAAGACAGAATCTAAGTCTTGTATTAATTCTTGTGAAAACTGCGTCTTGACGACCATGTCATCTACATAACATTCTATTTTCGTGCCAATTAAGGGCCGAAACAGTTTATTTACAAGTCTCTGGAAGGTCGCCCCAGCATTCTTCAGTCCGAAGGGCATGACCTTGTAGCAGTACAGGCCGAACTCGGTAATGAAGCTGGTTTTTTCCTCATCGGACTGGTCCATCCTAATTTGGTTGTAGCCTGAGTAGGCGTCCAAGAAGCTTAGCAACTCATGTCCCGAGGTCGCGTCCACTAGGCGGTCAATTCTGGGGAGGGGAAAGCAGTCTTTTGGGCAAGCTCGGTGTAGTCGACGCACATGCGCCACTTGCTGTTTGCCTTTTTCACTAGTACTGGGTTGGCTACCCAGCTCGGGTAATGAACTTCCCTTATGAAGTCCGCTGCGAGGAGCTTTTCAACTTCCTCGTCGACCACCCTCCAGCGCTCCAGGGCTAAGTTGCGTTTCTTCTGTCTAATGGGTTTGACTACAGGGTCAGTGTTAAGTTTGTGAGTTATAAGGCCAGGGTCAATACCGGGCATATCGGCCGCGGACCATGCAAAAATATCTAAATTTTGAAGTAAGAAACTCATCAGTTCGGTTCGTAGAGGCTCCTTGACGGAAGCACCGATCTGTAGCGTTTGAGCCGGATCCGTAGCTGAAGTCAGGATTGCAACCGTTTCCTCTGTGGGCGAGGCTCGTTCCTCTTCCTGCTTCGTAGGCCGCTCTAGCTTGAGGTTGTCGGCCGCCTTGGTTTTTCCCTTCAGGGCGGCAACATAACACTTCGGGACTCAAGCTGGTCGCCCCGCGCTACCCCCACACCGAAGTCTGTAGGGAACTTCATTGCCAGATAGTAGGTGGAGACCACTGCCTGCAGAATATGCGTAAGTGGCTGCCCTATTATGGCATTGTATGGGGAGGGGGTCGCGACCACCAGGAAATCGTGGTTGAGTCTGACCGCACAAGGCCATGTGCCGACTTCCACAGGTACTGTTATCTTCCCGAGGGGCCTGACTTCCTCTCCGCTGAAGCCCACCAGAGGAGTGTTTGCGGGCTTCAGCTCGCTTCTCTGCAACTGTAGCTGGTCAAATGCCGACTTAAAGAGGATGTCCGCCGAGCTACCTGAATCCACAAGTACGCGCCTGACTTCGAAGTCGCCGATCCTTAGTTTTATGACGAGCGCGTCATCGTGGGGGTAGTGGACAACTCACGCATCGTCTTCCGTGAAGAAGATCGGTTCTTCTGCCTTCGGCCTCTTTGGCGGGTTCTTTTCTTCTCGGGCTGCCTCGCGAACTGACGTCCGGGCTGCTGCCGAAGTACACCTTGCTACCATCAAACCTCCCACTATCACATGGATGGTTCCCCGAACTGGCCTCTCTTCCGGAGGCTGTCGTTGCAATGCTTCAGCCGGTCTGTTACTGGATTCGGGGGCATCCTTTCCGTGCTCCCCTTGCCGACCTGTCTTATTGTTATTATTATTATTATGCTGTACAAAATTTCTCAAGTATCCGCGACAGATGAGTCCCTCTATCTCGTCTCGGAGATTATTACACTATTCGGTACTATGACCGTGATCTCTATGAAAACTACAGTACAGATTTTTATTTCTCATTTGGATTCCCCTTTAGGCGAGGTGGCCACTTTACGTATGGGGCGTCTTTGATCGTCATCAAGATCTCGGTCCGCCTCGTGTTTAACGGCGTGTAATTCGTCCGAACTGCTAAGGGAGCTTAGGACGGCTGGCTTGGCTTCGCCTTCCGGGCCGGGTTTCTTCTATCACCTGGGTTGGAGGGCTCACCTTCTCTTTTCCTCTTCTCGACCCCGCCTTCGGTCCTTTGGTTGATTTCTTCCTCTGTTCTCATGAACTTGTCCGCGAGTTTGAGGAATTCGGCCACGGTCGCGGGCTGGCTGGCTACCATGTGCCATTTAAACTCCTTGTGCGTTACTCCTCTCTTGGCCGCCGCGAGCTGTATCGCGGTATCTGTAAGCACGCTTCATTGAACCGCTTGATGTAGCCCCGGATGGATTCTCCTTCTCTCTGGACTACGAATCGGTTCTGCTAGGGAGCTGTACCCGGAATGTTGGTAGTCTACTGCTAGGGCACTGAATCGGTTCTCTGTGAGCAGGAACTCAGGCTTGGAGCGCCGAGGTGCTGACTTTGCGGGCAAGGCTCTCGACCCGCTTGCGAGCTGCGAGGCGGGGGTGATTTTCCTTTCCCTTCGGCTTGGGGATGAGGCCTGGCTGTTAGGGGGGTTCTGGAGTTGGGAGGCTTCTCCTCGGTGAGGGCGTCCGCCCTGAGGGGAGGCCTTAACCGGCTTCGGAGTAGGGTGCCGAGGTGGAAGTAGTGACTGGTTCAGGGGTAGTTGGGGGAACTGTTGCTGATAGTGATGTTGAGAGAGGTGGTGTAGTACTTGGTGCTGCTGGAATTGTTGCATTTGGGCTTGCATTGCCCGCATGCATTGCATCAGGTTGTCAAACTGGTTTTGGCGGGTCGCCAGGGGGACAGCAGTTGGTTCAGCAAAGGTTGTTTCGATAGGGAGTGGAAGAGGGATGTTCATGGCAGGAAGGTTCACGGGCGCCACTGTTTGTGGCGCATTCAAGCTGGGGATCCCATCCATCGGAAGGGGGATGGTGAACTGTCCGATGCACACCACGGGGACTTGGAGTTGTTCCCCGGTGGTGTTCGTCTCTGTGCCACGTCCGACATTGCTGGAAGAAGCCATGAGTGTTGGGGTTTTTTGGAGAAAAAAGAGGTTATGAGAGTTTTAGAAGGAGGCTTTTAGAAGCGTTCCCACAGACGGCGCCAATTGATGGTGCGCAATCCGGCTGGTCCTAGCTGTCAACGACCTTACCTCTGAACGGAGCTACAGGGAACCTGAAACGGAGAAGATGAGGAAGCTCCGAGGGGAACCCGGTGTGATTGCTCCGAAGCTCAAGTTAGAATTCTCTCAAAGGCAAGATAAAACCAGATGGCGCAAAGTTCATATACCTTGTTCTTGGGGGGTAGGGAGCCTTTTATAACCACCTCGTGCACTCACTTCTAAGCTTCTGCCAGGTCGGGTATGACTACCTCTGGGCTCTTGCCAGTTCGGGTGTCATCCCCTCTGCTGGACAGAACCGCCACTGCTCTCTTTGTCGGAGCCGTCTCTGCGACTGGCGATGACGGTGGCAGGTGGCCGTTGAAGTGCGGCTGTCAAGCGTCAGATCCCAGGTCAGTCAGGTGCGCCGCCCTTGGATATGGACCTCCTCGGTGTCAGGTATGGTACGTTTGTTCAGTTCGGTGTCCTGGAGGCGAAGTGCTGGAGTGGTGAGTGAGGTGAAGTCTTGAGTTCGGATAGGGGAGTGTCCCGAACTGCCATGAGGCGGGCCAGTTCTGGTCATTGCCTTGTGTGAGGCTCGGGGCCTAAGGGAGAGTTCGGGCTCCTTGTAGGGAGTTCGGGCTCCTAGTAGGGAGTTCGGGCTCCTTGTAGAGAGTTCGGGCTCCTTGTAGGGAGTTCGGGCTCCTTGTAGAGAGTTCGGGCTCCTTGTAGGGAGTTCGGGCTCCTTGTGGTTTCCCTCAAGTCAATTAATTATTTAGTGTCAGCTTCATGAATCCTGTTCCTTTTAAACTATCCAGGGTCATATACATTCTTGTGTCATAGGCCCATCATATGCTTCAATAGAACAGTCATTGGCCTTATAACCTATTGAATCTCTATCTAGGTTTTCTACCAATGCATTCATTTCTGACTTTGTTCTTCTTAAGTTTTGTCATGCATCCATGTCAACATTCTGATCTCAGCTATGCTCATTTTATGTGTGTATTTTTTCTTGATCTTCCAATATTCTATCCCATACAGCACAACTGGTCTTATAAAATTTCCTAGCACTCTAGAAGCACATCTGAGTTTCATCCTTATTAGTTCAATTCTATGGAAGCATCATTCTTCAATGTATTCATCAATCGATGTATCAAAAAGTTGTCATATGTTTTTTTTTTTTTTCACTTTTTGATTGGTAACTGGTGACTTTATTAAGAATTGGATATAATTACAAGAATAGTAAAGTGACAAGCACTCCAGTCCTTTTTCATACAAGTATTATGTTATCTTTTTCCGAAACAGCAGTTTCTATTTGGTTATGTAATTCATTTCCTATTACGTTTTCATACATTCAGAATTGCAACTTTAGTAGGCCCTCATAGTCAACCTATAACTTATTTTGGTATCCCCTCTCCCCTACCCCCACCCCCACCCCCCCTCCAAAAAAAAAAAAAAAAAATCAGGTTGCTTTGCTAGACTATGGACAAGTGAAGGATCTCCCTGATGATTTGAGGCTCGGATATGCTGGCCTGGTTCTTGCTATTGCTGATGGTGATCCTATAAAAGCCTCTCAGAGTTACAGGTATTAAAGTTCACCAAATAATTGCTAATGTATTATTTTCATCTGACAACAGTAAGATTGAATATCCAAGATAAAGGTCTTAAGAAGTATCTAAGGAATTTATCAAAAAAAAAAAAGAAGTATCTAAGGTTAAATACTAGTAATTCTACCAGTGGATGTTGTTTAAAAACAAGGGAGTTGGTTGATATTCAGTGGGACTTGTGCCATTATATTGGATGACAATTGACTAGGATGGTTAACTACTGGATATGGTGTTCTCTCTTTCTGGAAAATCTGCTTTCTTTTTGACTTTTGAAATGGCTGCATGGATCAGATGATTAAGATCATCCAATGAGGTGGATGTTTGTAGAGAATGGGGACCAATGGGCTTCTCCCATCTTTTCTTCTGCACCTTCATTTACTTCCATGCTGTTGGTAGGTCAAAGTTTAGCTAACCACTGAACAGATACCTTATGAATCCAATTTCATATATGATTAGACCTTTTTCACCTTATGAATCCAATTTCATATATCATTAGACCTTTTTCTTGCAGAAATTCTTAAAGTAAAAATGGTCTAGCTATCCTCCCGTTTCATAAGGTCTTTCTTTAAGGCCATGTTGGGCCATTGATGCTGCCTAAATTATAAGATTCTAATTAAAAAAAAAAACTCGGATCTTATATCTATCTGGTATTATAGTTAAGTGCATATGTTATTATTTTTCTTATTTCACTTTGCAGAGAGCTTGGTATAAAAACATTGAGTAAATGTGATGATGAACAAACAGAAATGCTTAAGTTGGCCCAAACAATGTTTGATACAAAACTCCCGCCTGGAGTGATGATGTTGCAACCTTTTTCAGAAGAATCTTCAATAAAAAAAATTGCTGTTCAGGTATAATTGCTATTCAAGCCCAAGGAGGTTTTGCTTCTTATCTGCAGTTGGATTACACTACTAGAGGTGCATAAATTTTGTGGATTACATATAATGTATGCTTACACACAAAAACATCTTGGCTTTTTCATTTCTCCTGTTTTATTGGTGTTTAAATTTCATAAAGTTCTAATATGGAGGTATATTACAAGAGGGTACCTGTACTCAAAACTGATGCTCATAGGGAGATAGAGAATTTTTAGGAATGTGAAGTAGTTCACTCTATGGAACACAGTGAAATAGTTTCATAGCTTTGGGAAAAGGGTACCTCCTCACAAAGGTATTCGTGCCTCGCGGTAACCAGGCCTGGGTGACTATTTACAAAAAAATGCCTCCGCATTATATGATTTCATTGTTATAAGGAAAAAACCTACTAGTCAACTTGTTAGGGAAGCTCCATTAACAATCCATGAATCTTCCACATGGAAAATTAGTTTGGAGTCCGAAAGGCTCTCTGTGTTCTACCCGTTCTATGTTCATGGAAAAAAATATTGGCCCAAAAGACCTTGCAACATGTGTAGGATAGGCTCTTTTTTGCAAGCAAGTCAATGGTTAATCTTATCTGGGAGGCTGTTCCAAAGAGTTCCCTACTCCGTGGATTGTTTAGATCAACCATATCATCCATCTATGTGGCAGAAATTTGATGGGTTGTGTATCCCTGATTGACCCATTTAGGAACCCTTTTCCACACACACATGTACATATCATCATCATCCAAGCCTTATCTGAACTATATGGGGTCAGCTACATGAATCCCGTTTCACCATTCTGTTCTGTTTAATGCCACAACCGTTGTTAACTTATGGGTACTTAAAATCATTTTTTACTACTTCGACCAATGACCTTTTTGGTCTACTCCTAGCCCTTCTAGCCCCTTCAACTTGCAACAGGTCACTTCTTCTTAGAGGTGCTGTTGATGGTCTTCTGTGCACATGACCAAACCATCTTTGTCTACTTTCTCTCATTTTATCACCTATTGGAGCTATTCGTAGGTTCCTCCCAATGATTTCATTTCTGATCCTATCCTTTCTTGTTTTTCCACTCATCCATCTCAGCATACTTATTTCTGCCACACTTATTTTTTGGGCTTGTTGTTTCTTGACCGCCCAATACTCTGCTCCATATAGGATAGCTGGCCTCCATGATCATGGGAGTTTGGCAAAAGTTTTAGTGCCAACTGCCAACCTGGAACAACCTTCCTCCTTTATCCTGGCTTGGGACTGGCTGTGTAAGACAAGCTCACACTGTTTAGTGTCCCATTTTTAATACATGATGATTTATAGTTCTCTTTTCTTACACTCATGAGGATATTTTGTGTATTTGCCTTTTTTTTTTCTCATCTATGATTTTTTTCCATGTAATAGCTTCTTTTCCCTTTCTTTATTTGTTCGATTGTAGGGAGGGTTCCATTCATGATCTTATTTCTTTAGATGGAGGTGAATGTTCTTGATCTAAGGTGATGTAGGAGTAATAGCATTGATATTGAATTAATTATTGATGTAGGACAGATAGGTCCAATATCACTTAAAATAGGACTTCAATGACTGATGGATGAGTCTAGGAGGGTTAGGACAGGTTTAGGAGTGAGTGATTTTAGGACTAAAGTAGAGATTGGCTTTTATATTTTAGAAGGTAAGGTAAAAAATTTTATTGATGAAAGATGAAAGATGAAAATGTTACTACTTCCTGGAGCCCCTCACACAGACACATTAGAGACTCCAAATAGGAAGACACATTACAGCTTGTTGTTACTGCTTTATTCTCTGGCCCTATTGGAGAAGGTGACTCTCTTAGGGCTGAGATCCTTGCAGCGCTTGAAGGAATTCGAAGAGCAAAAGATCTAAATATTAGCCGTTTGATTCTGGAAGGTGACTCGAAGGTGGTGGTTAATTGGTTGAAGACAGAGGACAGTGGTTTGTGGAACTATTACAATGAGAAAAAACAGTTCTTATGGCTGGGTAGGGACATAGAGATTCAGTACAGCTGGGTGAAGAGGAGTGCCAACTCATTTGGGGATGGGTTGGCCAAGCAAAGAGTGAATAGGGAGGCTGTTTTCTGGGCTAGTTTTTAATTTTCTTTGCTTTCCCTGAGTTTTCTGATTTTTGGGGAGCTAAGTTATTTTTTCTCCTTTTGTATTCCTTTCCCTCTATTCTCTTAATTTAATGAAATTGATGTTATTGATAAAAAAAAAAAAATAGACCGAGTACAAAGCAGTTGAAACAGATTCTGAGATTTAAACTCAGGGGAAACAGACATCCAAGAAGCAAGTTTAGACACTGCTGCCTGAATTAAGTCCTCCGGATTTCTCACTTTGTTGCAGAAAATCCTGTTGTTTCTTTCAGTCCGTCACTAAAACAGCCACAGGAATAGTTATCTGGATCAGATTACCCTTTTTCTTCAGACCGGGTAACTTCCAGCAGAATAAAATGCCCTTGACAGAACCAGGCATAACCCAGCAAACCCCAGCCGCCTTGAGAAAATGCTCCCAAACTCTTGCAGAGATCGAACAATGGATGCCAAGATGATCAACTGTCTCTGGAAAGAGCCCACATAGGCCACAGTTAAGATCTGAAATCTGAACCCCTCTCCTAACCAAGTTAACTCTCAACAAGCACTTGTTTAGTGCCATCACCCAAACCAGAAAATTATGCTTAGATGGGCCGACAGAATTCTGCACCTGCTTACTTGGGAAATCAAATATATTTATTCTATTCAGATTTGAGGCCAAGGACTTAACAGTAAAAACACCATCTTCACTTCCATTCATCCTTCAGATTAACTGAGATAGGTTGCCTCTGTAACAGTTGCAGAAGGTCCAACAGCCGGTCCATTTCCCAATCAAAAAGGTTTCTTCCAAGGGAGGGGGGGGGGGACCAGGAGATTGAGTCCCCAATCACATCATAAGAATCAGCAACTGAAGCCTCAAGACTGAGGGCACATTAAAGAGCAGAGGAAAGGCTTCAGCAAGAGGGATGTCTAAGCACCAGGAGTCCTTCCAAAACTTCAACCTATCTCCCCTACCGATCTTGAGAGCTAGGCCACCAGAAAAATCTGGAAAGGATTTAGTTTAGCAAAAGTCTTGGAGCTCAATAGCAAGAATTGTAGATTCATCCCAAGATGGTGAAAGGAAGGAACCAAAAGTGTTTGTTTTCTACTAGGAAAGGGAATATTAGATTCGTTGTCAGTCATTAAGGAGCATTGCTAGGGTTTCGCCACTTGTTCCTATGGGATCTCTTCAAGGATTGGCTTTCCTTTCACCCAAAGATCCTAATACCCATGTGTGCTACTACCTTTTGTTAGAATATTAGAGTTATGTTCGGCTGATAAGAGTTCTTATTAGCCCATTCTTATGTTTAACTTATCTTGTAACTGGGCTTGTGTTAATGGGCCTAATCCTGTTTAATGTTTAAGTCATCTGGGTGTCCCATCACTAATCAGGGGCATCCCAGTAATTTCTTGTACCTTGTACTATATTCATCTATAAATAAAGAACTGGTCGACTGGCTAGTACAGTTCGACATTCTCTTCTTTTCTGTCATTCTCTTTTCTTCCTTGCTACTTCGAGTATAGCACTTCAGATTACATGGTATCAGAGCATTAGCTCCTTCCTGGTTTCAGCAGGCGCACTCTCTTCTCTTGCTGTCTTTTCATCTTCTCTTTTCCTTTTCTGGGTTGCTGCAGTGAAGACCTAGGAGTGTAAGAGAGTAAAGCAAGTTCGAACCTAGGGTTTCTCTTGGTTGTAGGACTCAAGAGAAGTAAGACCCAGAAGTAGATGTCCTACTAGATTATCTCCAGCAAATAGTAGATATTGGGCTACTAAGAGAGGTCTGTATAGGACAGACCTAGTTGAGGACTGTTTTCAGCAGTCCTAGCACTAGCCGAAAGAGGGAGAGCTTCCTCTACAGTTGCAGCTTCGTGCTCCAGCAAGACTTGCGCAGAACAAGTGGTAAAGACTTAGCCTTCTCTACAGTTGCAGCTTCGTGCCCCAGCAAGACTTGGGTAGAACTGTGGTAACTTCAGTTACAGATTCTCTTCAGGTCGGTTATCAGTCCTACTTTGTGAACTTCAGTTACTGCACTGCACAGTTACTTCAAGTTGCACAACAAGCCCTAACTGAAGTAACTTCAGTTACTAGCACTGTGAACTGGTTCAGTTACAGCCCTGTACTTGCTACTTCGGCCAGTCCTAAACAGCACTGCACAGTACCCGAACTGTGAACACTTCTACCAGCACGGTGAACACTGTGACCACTTCGGCCAGTCCTAAACAGAATCACCTACAGCACTGTGAACAACTCTTGGACTGAAGTCAAGATGTCCTCACTATCCGGTGAAGTTTCCTCTAGAGATAACAGACTTGTTACAAGGTCCTCAAACCTGGAAAACCCTAATCTGCACAGCTTGCAGATTACAAGTGTGCTGCTAGATGAGTATAACTTCAGAGAGTGGTCTGTCTCAGCAATGCTGTTCATTACCTCTCGTGACCTCACAGGCTATTTGGATGGAGACAAGAAACAACCAGAAATTGGCAGTCCTGAATACACCGTGTGGCGTAAGGAAAATGCCACAGTCATGTCTTGGTTGCTGGCCTCTATGACTCCTAGGGTGGCTAGAACTGTTCATCACTTCCCCACAGCTGCTAAAATTTGGGAGAAAGTATCTAAGACATATGGCCAGAAAAAGAACAATGCTAGAATTTACAGGCTGAACCAAGACATTGCAGCCCTAAGGCAAGGAGACATGTCCGTGGCAACCTACTTTGCAACACTGGAAGGCCTCTGGGAAAAGCTTGACCACCATTTGATTTTGGATTGGGAAAATGCTAATGATAAGGGGAGGCATGATAAGCAGATTGAGGAGGGCAGAGCCTTCAAGTTTCTGGCGGGTCTTGACCCTGTATATGAAGGTATAAGGTCACAGATTCTAGGGAGAGATGAATTACCTGAGCTTCACCATGTCTACTACCTGGTGAGGAATGAAGAAGTAAGGAGAAAAGAGATGCAAATTGACTCCCAGACACAGTCAACAGAACAACCTGGAGAACATTCAGCCTTAGTCTCCACTAAGGGGAATAGATTTTCAGACAAGAAGTCCCTCAAGTGTACACATTGTGGTGGTGAGAAACACACAAAGGAGAAATGTTGGGTCCTGTACCCTCATCTGAAGCCAGCTGCTCTGAGAAAGGACAAAAGGCAACAGAAGGGCCACACAGCAAGTGGGAATCTTGCCACCAACAACAGTAGTGACAACTCACAGAGTATTCAGACAGTGTCATCTTCCACCGCAAGGCAGGCTGCCGACTCCTCTGGACCAAGTACTTTGGGCTTCACAGCTAGTGAGGTAGAGGTTCTCAGTCGGGCATTAGCCCGTCTGAAGAACAATTCTTTAGCTTCCACCTCTCTTGCCAAATCAGGTACAGCCTCTGCATTTAGTGCATCTAGTTCCATTAATTCTACCTCTTGGGTGATTGATTCCGGAGCCACTGACCATATGACACATATGTCCTCCTTATTCTCCACATATCATTTGTTGTCTGGCCAGGATAAGATGAGAGTAGCTGATGGGTCCCTCTCCACCATCTCTGGAAAGGGGGTGGTTGACCTAAGCAAGGATCTCTCTCTTAAATCAGTCCTACATGTTCCTAGTCTTACCTCAAATCTGTTGTCTGTTTCAAAGCTTACAAAAAACTTGAACTGCAGTATAACTTTCTTTCCTTCTCATTGTGTCTTCCAGGACAGATTGACGAGGAGAACGATTGGGAGTGGTCATGAGTATGGGGGCCTCTACTACTTTGATGAAGATGTCAGCTCAGCCATGCAAGCTTCTACTACTAGTCCGGAGAGTGTGGAGTCAATAGCTAGGCTGCACTTGTGGCATGCTAGGCTAGGTCATTTGTCCTTTTCTTCCTTAACAATGTTGTTTCCCGAATTATGTAAGGGCATTTCGAGTCAGAGTTTAATTTGTGATGTGTGTCAAATGTCAAAACAATGTAGATCAATGTATCCAATTTCTAGTAATGAAATTCAAGCCCCTTTTGACTTGGTTCATTCTGATGTTTGGGGTCCTTCACCCATTGTTTCCATTGATGGCTTCCGTTACTTCATCAGTTTTATTGACCATTATTCTCGGTGCACTTGGATTTATCTGTTGAAAGGACGTGAAGAAGTTCCCCGGATAACTATGATGTTTTGCAAGATGGTTGAAACACAATTTGATAAAAAGATCAAGCAATTCCGTTCAGACAATGCAGCTGAATACTTTGAAAGATGCCTGAACTCATTCATGGAAGATGCAGGCATGTTACATCAATCATCGTGTGCTTACACCCCTCAGCAAAATGGGGTCGTTGAGCGCAAGAACAGACATCTATTGGAGACAGCTCGAGCCCTTCTTTTCCAGCACAATGTGCCCAAGCAATATTGGTCTCAAGCTGTTCTCACTGCATCATACCTGGTAAATCGGATGCCATCTAAGGTACTGGGTATGAAGACCCCTTTCTCTGTTTTGTGTCCCACTCTTCCAGAATTTTCTCTTCCCCCGCGGGTTTTTGGTTGTACATGCTTCATACATGTGAAAGATCCAAAGAAGACCAAGCTGGATCCTAAGGCTACAAAGGGAATATTTTTGGGGTACTCTCCTACGCAGAAGGGGTATAAGTGTTATGATCCTGTCTCCAAGAAAAAATATGTCACCAGGGATGTAGTCTTTTTTGAGTTTCAACCCTATTTCGGGTCTTCTCAGAATCCTCTTTAGGGGGAGAGTAGTGGGTTGGAAGAGGATTCTCATTCTCCCTTCTTTTTTGTTCCCATTTCAGCACCTTCCACTACTACTAGCTATAGCATTCCGGGTCAACCTAGTGAGACTTCCACTGTGCCAGTTGCTTCTCCAGATTCGGCTGATACTTCTGAAGGTTCCAGTAAACAAGAGAAAGAGATACTTACATACAGTAGAAGGAAGAAGGCCCCTCAACCTCATGATTGCAACCAGTTGAACTCAGATCAATCTGTCTCTGCAATCCAAGGTAATTCTGATTCACTCAATTCAGATTTGGATCTTCCTATTGCTCTCCGTAAGCCTGTTCGTTCTTGTACCACTCGGCATCCCATAGCCGATTATGTTTTTTACTCACACTTATCCCTTGCCTATCATTCCTTTGTGTCTGCCCTTTCCTCTGTATGTGTCCCTTCCAGGTATTCAGAGGCGGCATCTGATCCAAGGTGGAAAGAAGCCATGAATGAGGAGATGAAAGCCCTAATGAAAGCAAGGACATGGGAATTGGTGGACCTGCCAGAAGGGAAAGGCACTGTTGGGTGCAAGTGGGTATTCACAGTAAAGCACAGGGAAGATGGGTCAGTTGAGAGGTACAAGGCCAGACTCGTGGCAAAGGGGTTTACACAAAAGGAAGGAATTGACTACAAGGAAACCTTTGCCCCAGTAGCAAAGCTCAACACAATCAGGGTTCTACTGTCACTAGCAGCAAAATTCTCTTGGGAACTTCATCAGCTGGATGTGAAGAATGCCTTCCTAAATGGTGATCTTCATGAAGAGGTATTCATGGAACCCCCACCTGGATATGATGTTGGAAAGAAGGTATGTAAACTAAGGAAAGCATTATATGGTTTGAAGCAATCTCCCCGGGCATGGTTTGAGAGACTTTGTTTGGCCATGAAGAAAGTAGGGTACACTCAGAGCAGTGCAGATCATACATTGTTTACAAGGAGACAGGATGACAAACTTACAACACTCATTGTGTATGTGGATGATATGGTGATTACTGGAAATGATGTGAGAGAGATGAAGAGGCTGAAGGAGTTCTTAGCTTCAGAATTTGAGATCAAAGACCTGGGAAATCTGAGATACTTTCTTGGAATTGAAGTTGCTAGATCAAGAGAAGGAATCTACATATGTCAAAGAAAGTATGTGCTAGATCTCCTAGAGGAAACAGGCATGATGGGGTGCAGGCCAGCAGACACTCCAATAGAACCAAGCCATGGATTACAAGAATCAATGGGTGAGGAATACTGTGATAAGGAAAGGTACCAAAAGTTGGTAGGAAAACTGATATACTTGTCCCTTACTCGGCCAGACATTGCCTATGCAGTGCATGTTGTCAGTCAATTCATGCACTCACCAAAGACCCCTCATATGAGAGCAGTGGAAAGAATCCTCAGATACTTGAAGACTTGCCCAGGGAAAGGAATTTTATTTAGAAAAAACAGCAGACTTGAAATTGAAGCCTACACTGATGCTGATTGGGCTGGGTCTGTTGGAGACAGAAAATCAACCTCAGGTTACTGTACATTCTTGGGAGGAAACCTAGTCACATGGCGTAGTAAGAAGCAGAATGTTGTGGCTAGATCAAGTGCAGAAGCAGAATACCGAGCTATGGCACACGGGGTTGCTGAACTCTTATGGCTCAGGACTCTCCTTAATGAGCTTGGTATCAAGACAGAGGGTCCTCTCAAGCTGTATTGTGATAATAAAGCTGCTATCAACATTGCCAACAATCCTGTGCAGCATGACAGGACAAAACATATTGAAATTGATCGACACTTTGTCAGAGAGAGAATTATTTCAGGAGAACTCTGTGTGCCTTATACTCCATCAGAGATGCAGATTGCAGATGTATTAACTAAAGGGCTGGCATCAACGAAGTTCAGGGATATACTTGGCAAGCTAAACATGATTGATATCTATGCTTAGCTTGAGGGGGAGTGTTAGAATATTAGAGTTATGTTCGGCTGATAAGAGTTCTTATTAGCTCATTCTTATGTTTAACTTATCTTGTAACTGGGCTTGTGTTAATGGGCCTAATCCTGTTTAATGTTTAAGTCATCTGGGTGTCCCATCACTAATCAGGGGCATCCCAGTAATTTCTTGTACCTTGTACTATATTCATCTATAAATAAAGAACTGGTCGACTGGCTAGTACAGTTCGACATTCTCTTCTTTTCTGTCATTCTCTTTTCTTCCTTGCTACTTCGAGTATAGCACTTCAGATTACACCTTTTGCGCCTTACTTAATCGACATGGCGCCAGTGACGTCACTGCTTGGCAGACAATGTCTTATTAGACCTACGTGGTGCCTTGTCACATTCGTCACTTAGAAATTACACGTGCAGCTAATATCCGAGCCCGGTTCTTAACGAACCAGGATCCCATAGCGATCCGGGGTTCATCACGAGGCCAAATGCATGTAAAACCTCATTGGAGGTTCAACTTGAGTCTGTTTTGGACTTGTGTTAAGCGCAGGTTCATCAGAAGCGTGTGGTGAACCGCGGGTCCATCGCATACCTGCGGTGTACTATAGGTTAATTGCAGAAGAAAAATGAACTGCAGGCTGATCGTAGGCGTCCACGTGGCATCAATCTAGTATTTTCTGTGCTTTGAGGGACTGGATGAGCACTATGTACCTACACATGGGTAGGGTTAGAATGGATAATTGTAGAGGCTTCAGAATGTCTTGCACAAAAGGACAAAAATTTTGAGGTGTGAAGAAAACTAAAAAGTTACGGAATCTAGGGTTCTAGATGGAATTTTATGATGATATATGGAGAGGTGGAGGGTTTTTAGGATCCATGAATGCATCCAAATATGGTAGCAATCAAAGATGGTTTGGCCCCAAAAGATGAAAATGGTTGGAAGGGGGAAATTTATATGAAACTACTTTTCTAAATTGCAAGCATTTTATTCTATGTTATTTTGTTTAGTTTCCCAATGCAAGACAAAACCGAATTTATTCTGTTGAGCTGGTTATTTGGCTTCAGTTATGGCTTGTATGTCTACGAAAATAAACATGCATTCAACTGTATTAATATGTTGATTTTGTTCTGAAACAATGGTAGAACTTCCCAGAAGAGTTGTTCTCTATTCTTCGAACTGTACATTTGTTGAGAGGACTTGGTGTTGGCCTGGGCATCAACTATTCATGTGCAGAGCAGTGGAGACCTATTGCTGAAGAAGCTTTGTATCTCTCTGGGAGACTAAAAGGTTCACATCTCCTTGCTAAAATATTTCATCCCTCCCAAACTACAGACATGTAGCTACCATGTTTGACGCTCCTTGTGGTAATATTTCAGATAAAGACCTGAAGACAAAATTACAGAAGCGCAGCTTCTTTAGAAGAATGTTTTGGAGAGTCTGAATGTTTCAGTGGTGATGGGTAAATAGTAACTGATGTGAAAGAGTTATCTTGCCAGGTTCCTGTTCTTCCTCCCCTCCAAAAGAAAAAGAAAAAGAAGAATAGAAAGAACAAGGAAATATTGGTTGAGCTTCTGGGTTCCATTATTCTTTCTGTTGTAGCAATCTACGCATTCATCTCCCCAATGCCACAGTAGATCAGCAAGACAGATTAGATAATTCATTCACTTGATATCTTTCATTTTTAGTGGGTACAAATTTTATTTTCCTGTGGCCCAGATGCATAACTGCGAAAGAAAAAACAAAAATGTCACGGTTCATTGTCTCCAATCATCTATTCAATGAGGTAATTCCAGATTTCCCTTTTGAATTTGGTAGAATTGTGGTTATTTGACTTATTTCCCTCCTTGTCTGGAATATCTAACAGCAGAATAAAACAAAGGGGAAATAAAAAGTTCAGTAACAAAAGGAAGCACATTACTAGACACTTACGGAGCCAAGGTTTACGCTATTGAGGTAAAAAGGGCAAGGAAATGCTGGACCAACAGTTGTTTTAAACTTTCAATCATTAACTGAGTAAGCTTTTTATTTTCCCTTTTGCGTGTGGGGATGGGGGGTTATTTTCAGTATTTGATAAGAAAGCATCAATTTGAAACTCCTACAAAAATGAAATTTAAACACTGACCCATGTGATATCATAAAAGTTAAATCCAAATACCATACCATATATGATTAATACTTGCATTCCATATTGTGCATATCACGTACTCATATATCCAAATAGCATATATATATAATTAATATTTGCATTCCATATGTGCATGTTACGTACTCTTGATACTTGTCTTAATTTCATGCAAGTGAAAGTTAAATAAAAATACCATATATCATATATCTTATTACTTTTCTTGTGCACGTGCATGTATTTATAATGTTGTCAAGAAGGAAGCAGCTTTTCTTACTTTATAATTGGTTACTGAGATTTTGTGAGTGGAGTTTGACATACAAACAAGGTTTAAAATTTTGAGATGTTACGTCCAATATGGGGCGTATCGTATCGTATCTTTGAAAAATTGATATAGGATATGCATGGAAATCAGACGTTTCGTCTTTTTTCATACGTATTGGACCCGTATCGGTGGTGTATCGGAGTGTATTGGGAGTATATTGGGGCGTATCGATGAAAAAGATACAACTAAAAACTAAAAAATAAAGGGGGAAAACAAGCTCTTTTTCCCTGAAATAAGCCTTCTTTTGCCTTCCAAATGACTCTAAAATTCTAAACTTCATTTCTACAGTGTTAGATTTGCAAAAGTTTGCAAGAAACAAGTATGAATCGTTAATATTTTTTAAAGAATTTTCAAATTTTGAAAAAATATGGCAAAAATAGGTAAATTTTTTCAATCTTTTATAATATCTTGTGATTTTTTTTTCTTGAATGTTTAAATTTATGTTGATCTACATTTTTTACATTCAAAATCACTTTTTTTTTGTGTTGTCAGTAGATTTATGGAAATTTCATGAAGATATTTGGAGAAATATAAATTAACAAAAAATTTGAAAATGTAATTTTTTTTACCTATAAAGATTAAATGTTTTAGATCCATGGATTTATCTATCATATCCATAGAGCAATTGATTTTTTTTTTTATTTTTTTATATTTTTAGAATTTAAAAAATAAATAATAATTAATTATATTTTATCATTTGATTACAAAAATTGAATATATTATAATTCTATGGATGATCTATCATATCCATAGACCAATTGAAATTTCTTCTTTAATAATTATTTTTTTATTTTTATATTTTTAGAATTAAAAATTAATTAATTAATTAATTATATTTTATCATTTGATCACAATGATTGAATATATTATAATTCTATGGGTGATCTATCATATCCACAAAGCAATTGAAATTTCTTCTTTAATAACTATTTTTTGAATATATTATAAAATGTGTATTTATTTTTTATAATTTTTGAAAATAATAATTATTTAAATAATAAATAATTGTTAATTATATTTTCACATAGAAGTTGCGTCAATGCATGTTTTATGGTTGGATAGGAGAGTTGGGTTTTTCTCATCCCATAAAACATTAAAACTTAAGAATTATAATTTATAAATTATAGTTAAGAAAAGGATTTTAATGAAATTATAATTAGATATAATATATTTCTTTGTAAAACCATTAAAATATATTAATTTAATGTATATATGCCTCATTGAGGTTTTATATTTAGTGTTGTTGATGTATTTTTATGATTTATTAAAGTATTTATAGTGTTTTCATGTGTATCTTAGTTTTTTTCCGAAATGCATGTGTATCCAAGGTGTAACCCGATACGTCTCTTAAAATTGCCTTTCCGATACACTTGGCATTTCCGATACTTTGAACCTTGCATACAAACATGCACTTGGTTATGCTTACTTGGAAAGCCTATGGGTCCAATTTGGAGCCTCTTTGGGAGGGATTCAGCTTTGATTGAGCTGCACTCGCTGATGTTTGGAAGAAACTATTAAAATTAGTGTCACTGGAAAGTTGATTTCTTGGCTAAAATAACCTGTACTTGAGCTTTTTGGGGTTCTCACCAAACATAACTTATAGGCTTTTCAAGTAGGTTCACCTTGCAAAGTCAAAAGCTATTGCATAAAAGCTCTCCCAAATAGGCACTTAGGAAGGCTGAGCTGGTTCAGCTGCTTTGAATAGGCTATTCAAAAGAGGTAGAAGTGGACAACCCTTCACATTTTTCACCAAACATAACTTATGAGTCATCTATGTATGACCCACCTTGGAAAGCCAAAAGCCTATGCATCTTGAGCCCGGATCTTCTGATTGCAACGCCGTGTATCACTTGCTACATAACCAATCACAAGTTAATACACCAATGTTCTGTACACAAAGGGTAACAGTGGCATGTGGGCCCATGTATATGAAACACTGCGTTTCAACCTCCAAGGAGTGTGGATCTGTTGCCAACAAGACACTACAGAGGTGCATTAAGGAGATGTTCACTTTGTACGGAGACTGTCTTGTGGTAACTGTGGATGGTAGACCCGGGCTCTCAACCAAGTAAGCCCCGCCTACAGTTTTTTGAGAACTTTGAACACTGAACAAGGTTGTTTCTACAACTATGTATGTGTTTGGTATAATTTCCGTTTATTTACTAAATATTTGTACTCGATTTGTTTATAAAATTGAGAAAAGTAATAACGAAACCATTTATTGACATTTGACAATTAGGTGTCATTAGGCATTATATCAGCATAATAATGAATAAACGCATAGCCATTGAGGGAAGTGTTAAAATGAAGGTTCTGTTTATTCACTAAACGTTTATACTTGATTTATTTGTAAAAACAAGAAAAATAATAATGAAACTTTTTATTGACAACTAAGTGATATTAGACACCACATTAGTATAACAGTGAATAAACACCTAACCGTTAAGGGAAGCATTAAAATGATAGGCGTGCACATAAATCAAGGTAAGCTTTTGCAAGTCTCTATGGGTATGGATCAACATGATGGGCTAAATGCTGAAGTGGTACATATATGGCAACATTTATTGAAAAAACACCCACAGTTCCAAAACACCACCTATATGGCTCACATTGACTGCATTTTATTATTGGTAATTCTGACATATGTAATAGGGTGTAAGCCATACAATCTTTGAATGTTTTTAAACATCATTTCAGCAAATGTTGTGGGTTATTATGGAGGTCTAGTGTGGTGTTCTTTGCCAAGACATATTCATCGCTACAGCAAAGCTGATTATCTTTTACTGTTTCTCCCTATATTTGGGTATAGTTGATAGTTGAACCGAGAAAACTTCTTCAATTGTTACAGGTGCAGTTGTTCAGAGATTAACATATTTTCCTTCCATCTTCGTAGAGAAAAGTAGAAAACAATTCATTAAAATGTGCAACTAGACCTGTGTTCGGTTTGAAAGAAAAGGTAGGGAAAGGATGGGATATATTTAACTTTGCTTAAAGCTTGCTGTCACTCTCTCAATCTCATTCTCTGGCAAGTGGCAACCTATCGGCGACAAATCTTTTCCTGTCCTAATTCTGATTCTTGCATTCATCTTATTGCCCCATTCTGAGTTACCACACCTTAATCTTGTCCGATTTCTCTTTTGAAATTTTTGTTTCCACCTGTTCGTGATTAATGAATTCACCTTTTACAAAAAAATAAAGAGATGAAGCCCAATTAGGCTGTGTTTGGTTGCAATGAAAATAAATTTGCATTGATGCAAAATCGTGACAGTAAAAATGATTTGAGTGTAAATTATGACATATTTTTGTTTCAAATTTTAGTTTACTTTGTTTGATTGCAGTACAAATGAAATAAATTAAGACATGAAGTAGAATAATTTAAAATCTAAAACAAAATTAAACAAGAATTTACATTTTTTACATTTGCACCACCATGCATTTGTACTAGTGCAAATAAATTTGCACTGCAACCAAACACATTAAGCTCAAAATTTAGTAATTTACAACTAGTCCGTTAACCTCGTAATGCTTGTTTTATAAGGTTTTTGCAAAGGCTCCAGTGAGAGAAAAGAACGAACAAAAGAGTAGAGAACTCTGTCAAAATGTGGTAACAACAACTGCAAACGTGAAGAGGAGTTCTTCAAGACTCAGAGAATTTTCATCGAATCCAGACTCATGTCAAACTTGATATAAAAAAAACCCAAATTCGAGTTGAGTTCTTCAAGCATTAAGGAATGCACAATCAAAAAGAAAAACATTGATACATCAAAACTCAGAAAGACACAGGATGATAATATTTTTTTGCATATCCTCACATGAAATGCCAGAAATTGACCAAGAAAAATAAAAAGGAAAAACAAAAAACAGAAGAGCCAATCTAACATTATTTGCAGAGTCTAAAAACTGAACCCAACCATATATCATATATACGATGCAGGAGAGAATTATGTTCTACTTCAGAAATGATCGGATTTGGGAGAAGTTATTTCCTACCCACAAGAATTCTACCCATACCTATCCGACAGGACACAATAGCTGCACATCGGGAACATCTCTGATCTTCCCTATGAATGATAACGTTCAAATACGTCAGATGTTCTCAATGTGCGGCTGTAGTGATGCGTGGATAAAGTTGAGATCGGAACACGTCTGTAGCATTATTCCATTTCCATCCATGGATTCGCATTTTGGGTTCATGCTCCAAGCTCGGATCTTCTACTTACGATGACGTTGCCCAACCGTGTACTCACTAGACACTGCATCTGCACATCGGGAACATCTCATGTCTGTAGTGTATTGCGGCGAGTGGGTAGGATAATGGGTAGCGTTGTGGGTAGCAGACGCAGACTCAATGGTCCCGCCTCAATTTTGTATGGACCTCGCGTTTCTGCATTCCCGCCCTAATTTGTACCCACTTTCGCCTTGGCCGCGCCCGCGCCCGCGCGGATCCATACTTTCAAAAATCAAGATCTGACCCAAGAGCCAGGATCGAGAGAGACGAAGATTTTTAGGCGCACTGTTTTCTGGAGCGGAAAGCAATATCGACCATCGAGAGCTAGAAAATTCTCTTCTACTGTTCTCCACTCGAGAGGGAGATGTTGGGGAGAGTCAGACCTTCCTCACTGGATTGTCTGGAGAGGCCTCCTCCAAAGATCATCAAGGACGACGCTCTCTCCATCTACGGTAAATTTCCCATTCTTTTTTCTCTCATTTTCTCTTCTTTCGTCTACATGCTTTCTTTCGGTCGATTGGGTTCTATTTGCGAGATGGGCTCTACTTCTTCCCAAATCACACCAATTTCGAGTAGAAAATGCCAATTTGATTTAGGGCAAATTCTTGAAACGTGTGGAATTGTTCACTGGGTTCTTTCATTTTTGCGTTATCATGCCACTGAGCTGTAGAAGAGTGCTGTTTTTCCTTGTTCCGTAGCAAACAAACTGATCAGATAGGTGGCTGCCCTAGAGAAGTTAAATTGTCTGGAGTTTAAACCCTTGATTCAAAACTTGAATACCTCGTGAAAGAAATCATTTTCATTTTATTTTTTATAGCATATGAACTCAGGCATTATCATATCAAATGCAATCATTTCTTGCCGTTCACTAGAATTGGATTTCAGTTTCTTTATTGGAAACCCAAAATGGACCCATTCCGTTTCCTTATTAATAAATGAACTTGTACTCTAATATTTGAAAGACTGGACATCAGAGATGGGATTTTGTAATGTTGCACATGTTTGGGTCTTATTATGTTTCGGGACAAGACTAAAACAGACGCTATGTTCTTCACTCTTCACTTATCACATTTAAGAGTTTTACTACTAGAATTCGCTTCAATCATTTCCATGTTTTTTTTAGATAATTTGGTAGAATTAAATCCTGTATCCTCTAGAATGGTGATGGTTAAATATCAGTTCTTTAAACATGAAAATTTGAGTAATTAACAATTTAACAGTGGTAAATCTTAATTCGGAGTTTTCTTTGTTCATTAAAATCTTATTTGGTAATGTTTGGTCATGGTTATTAACATCAAGGTGATGTCTAGGTGGGTGCCTTAGCAAGCCTTTGCCTAGGTGAAAGGTATTTTCTAGGGTGTGTCATTATATCATGGTTTTCTTGGATACATGTTCAGTGCCTTCTTCGGAAAGGGAAAACAAGGGTAAGACAGGCACCTTATCACATACTGTTTACTATGTTGTATTTTATTTGTACTCTATGATACATGCCATCATATTATATATATATGTTCGTATGCTGTTTGTTAACTTTTTTCTTGGATTCATTTTGCAATGCTTTCTTGCTTGGATTTAATGTTCTGTAATTTCGCTTATTTACATGGATTCAATGTGTTGTAATACCTGCTTGGATTCCGAATGCTATTGACATGTTGCTTTGCTCATTAGTTTGGATTCTTGTTATTATAAAGTTCACATCATTTTGCTGATGGAATTGATTATAATGTTGAATATTAAAATTTACAGTTAAAAGTTACATTACCCTATGGATTTAATGGTGTAATGTCTTTACAGAAGCAACACTTACGAAGCTTAGACTTGGTTCTCAACGAGCTCTTCTTTCATCCTCAACAAATTCAATGGATATAGATGTCTCTTCACAAAGAACTGATTCAAGGTATAGTAATGGCCCATCTGTTGATTGTTCAAAACAGCAAAAGGAACAAGACTTCAATTCTCTGTCAGTTTCCTAATGTAAGGTTGTGTATGATGTATACATGATTGCTAACTTCTATGGATGACATTTTCTTAGTTTAAGAGATGAATTTTTCCATTGAATCAATATGGATTGTCCTGCAATCACTACCAAGCCTGGCCTGATTTGGGTATTGGGCTGGCTCAACTCAACATTTAAATTTTAAACTTTTGCTTCCTGGACGGAAACGCTGCTTTGGATGGTGAATAACTAAGACACATCTCCCATGTTCGAAAGAACCTTAAAACTGGGTTATATGCCCTTTTTTTCCACCAGCCAATGGTCCTCCCCTCTTTCCATGGGTTGAAACTCGTATGTGGCAATTGTCTCTAGTACTGATATCCCTGCAGGTTTTATACCTTCTCAGATACCTAGTGTATTCCAAAATCCTACTTTCTCTTTCGGGAGGATCATCTTGCTGAAATACATTTTGATCTAATGATGTTCAGTCTTCTTTGTTCCAATCCAACCCATTTCTCCAAGGTCAAACAGGTAACATTTTACGTTGTGCCAATCCTTTGTAATGTCATTATAAACGAGACTGGATTCCATGTTGCAACTTGCAAGCACGGCAAACCATCTTCATCTCTGTTTTGCTATCGAAGATGAAGAAGCTTTGGCCTTTGTGGAAACCGTGCAATATAGTCTTCTACATGCATGGAGTGCCAAATATCATACTTGAAGGAGATTTGTCAACCATTACCCCAACTCCTATGAGGGAACTCTGCAACCCTCTTGGTATGTGCATGTGCATCCACTCGGTAACAGGTAACAGCCGACTCCAGAAATCTCCTTCAAAGATATCATCCATCACACATGACATGAGATCATTAAAGCAGGAAAGAAAGAGGCAAAGAGCTATGCGTTTATTCAACTTAAAAAAAATGCTCGAGGGTTTCCTCGTCATCTAATAGCGGCATCAAAATTTTCAATTTTCAAACAGAATGCTATTCATCCGAGTAAAAGTTTATAATATTTTTGTGATGGCAACATTTGGCTGAAACATGAACATTTTAAAGCGGAAATGGTTCACCAATAATTTGCACTCTGTAGTCTTCTGGACATGCTTTATGTTGAACAACGGCAATAGAAAGTTTGAGAAAAATTTTGATAAAACTGAATGGCAACAGGCACTTCACGTATGGGGAAACCTTCAGCATGGGTAGCAAGTCACTTTGGCAACATCATCAGTCTCGACCTTCGAATAAAAAAAGATGGGCATTTCATTAGACAGCGATTCAATCTCAGTAAAGGAAGCATGGACAATGATGGATGCAGTCATGGATACAGGTGTCAAGTCAATGGACCAAGTTTTTGTTAGAACCAATCTAAATTATAACAAATTTGAACAGATTGAACGGTCTAGACATTGAATTGGACTGGTCCAAAAATAGTCCAGAGTATTCATTCGATTGGATTAATTAGACCTGGTCCTGGTCCATCTGTAATGGACTCATATTAGAGCAGATTGGGCCAAATTTGGTCCAATCGACACCCCTACTGGGGCTTCTGCACTACAATTAGAACTAGCCTCTGTTAAAGTGCTTACTGGGGCTTCTGCACCAAAGTGTTAAAATATAGTAGGTCTGACATAGCTGTAATGGTGCCACAAGGATCATCCTGGCATTCCCATCAGTCATCTCCTCGTCTTGGAACATCCAGTGGAGCTGGGGCTCTCTAAGCCTCCAACACACAATAGTGTAGTCCGTGATATCAGGTCTTGCCCTTTTCTCCTACGTTCTTCAGTCTCTCCTACCTTCTTTACTCATAAAAGAGAGAAGAAAGATGGATTGTTTGAGATTGATTATGTGCGTCATGACCCATGACCCTGATTTTTGTATAAACCATGAACCTATAAGAGTCGTTAGGGAGTCTACTTTTTGATCTCCTACTCCTTCAAGTATACCAATTTTTTTTATCAACATATAGACTATAGTCAATAGAGTTTTCTCAGTTTAAAGCTTTAAATCATTTAGTGGGTCTCGGTCTGGAACCACCCCGTGCCATACCTGGGCCAAACCCGACAAGACCCATAACCAATGAATATAATGAGGTTCATCTCGAACATATTTGCACCCAACCCGAACCCGATCCGGAGATACCAACTTCAAGGACAAAACGCATGAGAGAAGCCGGCTTGTACTGTGCTGTCAGATGAGATCACCAGACTTATCGGGAAGTGAATAAATGATGTATGCATTGGTAAGCAATTTCAAAAGCAATGATCTAAAGCAAAGCAAATTCATATGTATTTTCAATGAAAGTGCCATCCTTCCTACCCGACAACTGACAAACTATAAAATAATCAAAAAGGAAATTTCCATCTGCAAACCCTAGCCCAATACTATGATTTGGACCATTTACCTTCTTGAATTATAATTTGAAAAACCTAAACATGGCCTTTAAACTCAACCCAAAAAGATCAATCCCAAGAGGATGATTGGCCTATCAATTCATTTGAGCAATTTAACCCAAGGTTTCCAAGAACTTAAATATAGGTTATTTTGGTCAAAAAAGAAATCCAGTTCTAATTTTTGAAATTTTGAAAATCTGAAATGGATATCACCCAAAATTTTGTAAAATGAAATTTTGTTTGTTGTGGAACATTTTGAAAATTTTAAAATATTCATAAAATTTGATCAATAAGTATTGAGAATCATTCCAACATAATCAGAAAAATACCAAATAAAATATCCAGTTCCAACTTGTGTTAGGTTGGAATGACTTGGCATCTGGTACTAAGCTTTCAATAAACAACAAACTAATACCAAATAATTAAAAAAATAACAACATTACTTGTTTCATTGGCATTGAAATTGTTTTTCTTTCTCCTTTTGTACCAATTGTATGTGTTATAGGACCATTGAAGTTCTAGTCTAATGGGCTGGTGGCCATTCGATTATCTTCGTCCACAATCAATCTATTATTAAAGATCTATTGACTTTAATTATTTAAACACACGTAATTCCCATCCAAATAAATAGACTATTCTATAGTCAATTATGATTAAAAAAAGATGCAGAGAGTTGTTATTCAATTGGATTGACTTGGTCAGGCTTCAGATAATTTGCGTGAACAAGAAGAGCAAATTCATATTTTATGGAAATAAACAAACCATATCCATAAACTCATCTTCAGTTATGAGGTTGGGGTCCAATTCTTAAAAGACGCACGTCTCTATCCTGGCCGAAGCTTTAGACTTCGGACCACCAGCTCTTCTCTGGTACATGGTTATGATATTCTGTATTCATTTCTCAACACATTAAGTGGTAAGCTGGGTGACCTGGAGCTGGAAGTTTCGGGTACCGACCAGTTGTCATAATACAATTAACTACCCAAGACACAACCACCTCTCCCACTCTTGCCTATATAACTACTAGTCTGTCTGAGAGAAACTTGAATCTTGTAAGGAAGTTGGCCTCCCCTCTCTCTCTCTCTCTCTCGGCTCAGAAATGGCGATAGGGAGGACTGCTTCCCTCTTTTCTTACATGTGCATGGTCATGGCAATGTTGGTATTGATGGGTATCTCAGAAGTGGCTGCTCATAATGGACATGATCATCATCATGCCCCTGCCCCAGCTCCAGCTCCAGGCACTACTATTACTACTCCTACTAGAGGCAATGGTGCTGCTGCCTTTTCCTCTCCTTTGGTCCTGTCAGCCCTATTGACTCTCCTGGCTTTCTTCTTTCCCTCTAGGTTCTAGCCTCTCTTCATCTGCCCATTTTAAGAGATTGTTCTTTGGGATTTGATTGCGTTTGTCTTGGTTTTGTTTTAGGTGTTTGGATGATGATCTCTGCTATTTGTACCATGTGTATTGTCCATAATAAATAAAATCTCAGTGATATTGATTTCCTTCTATAATAATAAGAATAATCATAATTAATGTAGCAAAAAGATGAACGTTAATTCTACTCCACAGTGTCCAGAGGTTTATTACCAATGCAATGCTCTTACATGCGTAACCAAAATTTTAAATAGTGGGGATGTAAGACATGGTGTTCATGTTCTGTAGTTAATACCCTTCCCTGACATGGAAATGCTCATTCAAAGATTGAAATAAAAAACTTTTTTGTATCCATTAATATCAGCCCCTATATATATGCATATGCAAATTCTTGTTCTCCACAGAAATGCATCATCATACACCTCAATTGTGCACCTCAGTAGTCCACATATCAGTCCCAGACTCCCAGTTGGTCTCACTCGCTGTGTTCTAGATGTAGTGTAAGATGAATTTGACGACGAGGATGCAATGCCCTATATCTAATGACGACAATTCCTCTCTATCACTCCTATTATACAAAGCCATCCAAACCTAGGAAAGCCGAGAGTGTAGTTGGAGATCCCACTCTGTAGAGTAGAAGAGATAGTCGAGCGCAAACTCAGCAATCTCCCGGGTCCCGAGATCAATATTAAGCTTCGTTTGGGAGGAGAACACGTTATTGCCCCATGTAGATGCAGAAAACGCACAAAAACATAGGGCCTGTTTGAGAGGACTTCAGCATTGGAGGTGAGTTATGTTGATTGAGCCGTGGTTGTTGACCACCTTGGTCCGGACAAACTACCTGGTGTAGCTTTAGTTCACAGTCGTTTTTCTTGCGTTCGGATTTTCACCAAACACAACTTTCATAAATTCCATATGATGGGGCCTCATCTCAGAACGCAAGAAGCCACATCCCGAAAGCCCTCCAAACGGGCATATAATAACGAGCTTAATACTTCGCGAGTTCAGTTCTAGGCTTGGCAATCTCGCTTAGGCTGTGTTTGGTTTGATAGAATATAAGAGAGAAACAGAACTTTCCTCAGCCTTCTCCTTCTCTCTTATTTTCTATCAAACCAAGCATAGCCTCAGGTCCTCAATTCCTCATTGTGTGAGGGGTCTTCAAGGACATGGATTCTTGAATTTGGGCACATGTAAATGTCACTACAAAAAAGCAAAAAAACAGAGGGCAAGGATTTTATACACCCTTATCTCGATAATTGCTTTATTCTTGTCACAAAAATGATGCCTCCATATTGCAATTTCATCTCGGATCGTTGCTTGAAATCATCGATTGACATTCTGACATGTAAACCAAACCCACGAGTACATCATGAAAAATTATTCCCTTAACCAAGGTGCTTGAACATGTACCCATTGACATAATTCTCCTTCTTTGAACCAGAGATCTGCAGAAAATAAAGGTCACAAACCAGGCTTTCTTATACAACTTTGGAACCCAAGGTAAAATGTAAACAAGCATTTAAAAAGAAAGGCATAATCCCATGTCCAACAACAAAGAAAGTAAACAAACCAGAATTTTGTATTGCCAAACTACTACTATTTCCAATGGTTTAGACATGCCATCCAAGACATTATATAATTGTAAAAGCTGCCCCAATAGTGAATACTACAATGGTTTAGACATGCCATCCAGCAGACAAGGTCATTAATCCGGAAATTGTGAATGTTAGGGCAGTCTCAAATTAGCAATCATCAGTAACCTGAATGCCTGCTGTATTATATAATGGCACTAACGATACATTGTAAAAGCTGCCCTAATTTTGCATGTTTACTCATTTTTTATCAGTGACCTGAAAGCCTGTTGCATTATATAATTGTGCTTGTTTACTCATTTTAATCAGTGGGTCAGATGACAAACATGTGTTGTCATTATGCACGGTAGGTAGAATTTGCCCTAGTTGTGCATATTACAGCAGTGGTTTAGATGCCAAACATATTATAGACAAGATTATTAATCTGGATATTGCAAATGCTAGGCCACTTTGAAAATAGCAATTGTCTAAAATTCAATCTGTTTGGAATAATCCAAACAATCTAATATTTTTAATCTTTTATTTTTTTTGGTGGACAAACCATCTAATCAACAACTTATCATCTAAGAAAACTTGATACACTGAAATTGACCAATGAGATATAAATTTCTTATTGATAATGGCTGCTATATTGATCTATCTATATCCAAACCAATTAAGTAGATGCCTAATCATCTCACTAGTCTTGTCTCTTTCCTTTTCAAATTAAAATGTAAGTATTGATGGTTCCTCGTCAATAGGTGCTGTTCGTGTGGTACAGATGAAGAGAATATCCTGCATTTCCTGGTGAATTGCACTTATTCACAGGCTTTGTGGTTTTTTTTTTCATGCTTTGAATTTGTTTGGGGTGTCTTGGGTCAACCCTCCTGATGTGGAGTCCCTGCTCTCTACTAGGAGAATACAAGCTTTTAGTAGAAGGGGGAAAGCGCTCTGGAATATGGCCCCTTTTGCAATTGGTCGGTGCATCTGGAGGGAAAGAAACAACCAAATTTTTGAAGATGTCTCCCTGCCTATCAAGAAGCTTTGTGACAAGGTTGAGAGGACTGTTCTAAAGTGGGCCTCATTCAGAAAGATGTTTAGAGGACTAAAGTATAATCATTTCACAGATAAATGTGATTCTATTTTGTGGGATGATACCTTTGTTGGTTGATGTTGTTCTTGTATTGTGCTTTTCTTTGGCGTCTGCATGCTTCCTTGTAGCCGGCTGTAAAGGAAATCTCTCCCTTTACAGCCTTTTCCTTCTCATTACCTAATGAAATTGATTACTACTTTTGATGGCTCCTTTAGTCTATAAAAACTGAATGTACTGGTTTGATGTTTAAGTCTATACGCCACCAAGAAGATTGACATAACTTTGCCCAGTTACACCACCAATGGCTCAAATTCAAGTAACACATTAAGACACATTGACTGTAGGAAGCAGTGTTACAAAATGCAAGCACCTGGGCAGACCACCAAGGCAAGTCAATTGACTACTTAGGTAAGTAAATAAATAATATTGACAACTTGTTAATTACGAATATATAACAACAAGTCTCCTTTTCCAAACAAGATTTACAGTTATTTCAGAATACAGGTAAATGGCAAGCTTCCTCTTGGTGGAGCATGGTCAGACTAGCATTATGTACATTTTTCAAATTTAGCTTTAAGCAGAAACATTTACATTGTCTATTTGTCCAACTTTGGACCATTCTCCATCAAAGCAGTCCAGATTGAATGATTTGACTAAATGCATCAGTGGTCATTACACATGGAACAAAGGATGGAAATTCCTAAATGCATATAGATTTTAGGTTTATCACATAGTTTTCCTTGCAAAAATCCACCTGGCCTTGTTTGAACTAGGGAACTCAAATAAGAGGACATTGGAAGCCAAGACTTATGAGAGCATCCACAGGTAAGAAATGTTTCTGTAATAATTTAATTAAAATTTGAGTTTATGAGAAGATTAAAAGGCCTCACCTATTTCACGTTTACCATTTTCAGGGCTGTCACTTCCATGGACGACATTCCTGCAAACAGGTACATCATGACTCAGAAGAACTTGTCTTGCTACAATCTAATCAATATAGACAAATAAATGCATGTAGTACACTACTTGGACATAAAGTCCAGACTCTGGGAAACTGACCTTCCTGTTTGTACTGCTAAATCCCCTCTGATAGTGCCTGGTTCAGCTTGAAGGGGATTTGTTGCACCTATAAGCTTTCTTGCAGAAGCAACAACACCAACACCCTCCCAAGCCTTCATGAAAGGAAAGTGGGGGCAATTAATAATACACACAACTGACTGTCAACTAAACCTTAAGTGCTATGAAATTTAACTACTTTAAGTATTATCGTTAACAATTTAAAGAAAAAAGCCAATGAAAATCATACCATACAGACAACTGGCCCTGAAGTAATGTACTCGATCAGCTTAGGAAAGAAAGGCTTAGTCTTAAGATCCTTGTAATGTTCCTTTAACAATTAAACAAAAGAAACATAAATAGGATAACAGAAGTATATTAGAGAAAGGGTCAGACGAAAAGCTGCAATGCACTGGTAGCCATCAAGTTCACATCAATTAGAAGGGTTCAGCTGATGCTGCTTCTTACCAAGTATGCACGGAATCAAAATCAACATAATTCCCACAGCAGATACAAGAAAGACAAGATGGATTTCCTTCGTTCACATCTAAATCTCTAATAGTAATTTCAAAAGGACGTATTTCACTATTTCTCACATTGGAGGCATGGAAATACAAATGGGATTCTTTTTTCAACAAACAAGTGAATAAAGGTATGGTTCAAGCACAAACCTCTGCGAGTTCCTTGGGGCATTGGAAAAGTTTCAAGCCTGTGAGTTTAAATCCCTTCCTTTCAAACCTCGAAATGATCTCTCCCACCTAGAAAAGCAAACATATAATTTGAACATAACTTTTTGGTGGGAAATAGCCTGTTTTCCATTAACCTCTTAAAATAATTGAGAGAGAGAGAGAGAGAGAGAGAGTAACTGAGTCGTACCAGACCTCGTTGAACGCCATCGGGCTTTATCATGATGTATGTCTCTTCAACTTCTTCCTGAGCGCAGTAAAACAAAGAAGAAGAAGAGTTAATTACACAAAGAGAAGAAAGATGAAGGAAGACATTTTTTAAGTGGATTCATAATCATTTCTAACAAAGATGGAAGAGATGACCAGGAGGAGAAAAAGAGCTGACCATGGAAGCAACCAAGTGAGGAAGGAAGATGTGGGTTTTGTTCCTCCTGGTGCGCATTTTAGAAGTGGAGAGAGGAGGAGAAGACGAAAAGAGTGAAGATGGGCGCAATGCAGCGAGGTGGTGGGTGCGTAGAAAAAGCTTCCGGAAGTTGGAAGAGCTGCCATTCCTCTCGGTTGGGGAGTGAAAGGATGAAACACAGGGGATCGCTCCAAACACAGCTAGAGCTTCCATCCTCTTTCTGTCAGTGTCTCCCCTTCAGCTTCAGATGAGAGAACGAATGGATTTATATGGTCGAATTACCCAAATATCCCTTCCTTGAATTGTTTGAGATTGACCAAAACACCCCTACGATAAAATGGAAGGTTGTTCACTGTAGTCGATGGATACGCTCACAGTCACAGACAGACAAAGAAGGCAACAGAACAGCGATTGTAACCTCCAGCTGTCCTGAATTCTTAATTCCAGTTCCCCAACGCTCCATCCAAGCAAGAGGATGCATTGCATGATTTACTAAACTAAATATTATCTGCTAAAAGGGGTAAATTTGATATTTACTCTAATCACACGTGAATCAACAATTGTACCTCTCAACAGTCAATATTGAAGGGATCTCATACTTTTAGTACTTGGTTGGTTTAAAGAGAAACTTTTCTCCACAGCTTTAGCCCAGCTGACCTTCAAGGTAAGGGATCTGTAGTTCTATACTTCTATTGGCCCAGATTCATTCAATGGTTGGACCAGTCCGCCCGCGTTCTGTGTGCACTGGGAGAGTGCACCCACGAACCACGTCCGAACACGTTGACCAGGGGAAGCAATCATAACGTTAACGATCAAAGGCCCATTAATACGGATTTGGCGGTTCAACCGGATACAAACCGGCCACAATATTAGGTTTCTGTTGAGACAAGAAGCCCTTTGTAATAATAAGAATAAGAAGTAGTAGTAGTAGAGGAAGAGGAGGCTAAAAACGTATAACTGGAGCTCTCACCATTCCCACCGGTGGTTGCCGCTGGTTCAGGTCACTCACTGTGGTATGGTTGCCGGTGGTTGTCCAGGTGGGTGGTTTCTGTTGACACAAGAAGCCCCAGAAACGTACCGCCGGAACTCTTGCCGTTGCTGCCGATGGCCGCTGGTTCGGGTCACTCGCTGTGGTATGGTCACCGATGTGTGGGTAGGGTCTGGTGGAGGGAGGAAAAGCATAAGGAGAAATGCAAAATGTGATTAGGGCTTTGAATTCATTAACCTTTTGTCATTTTGCGGCCGGTTTGTGTGTGGTTGAACCGTTGAACCCGTGTTAAGGGGCCTTAGACTGTTAACGTTATGTTTGCTTCCCCTGGTTGATGTGTTCAAACGTGATTCGTGGGTGCACTCGCCCACTGCGCGGATTCCCTAATAGGTATTTGGTAGGTCTATTACATTAACCAGATTTTCTGTCAAGAGTTCCTAAATATCGAGAAGTAACCAAATACCAGTAAAAGTGAATTTGTGGGCAAAATTTATAAGGGTCATTTATTATAATACCCCCTATAGTTTCACAGATTTACTTAAATCTATCCTATTGTTTGCATTTTATTAAAACATCCTTTATAATTTACAACCTGTTTATTTAATCGATCTTTCATTAAGAAATATTCGTGTTGTCATCTGAAAATAGTAACATGATCACTTAAATTAAGTGGAAAATGTTCAAGGGCATGTACTCATGGTTGTTTATTCCAAAAGTACCCCTAAATTGAGTGGAAAATGTTCAAGGGTATGGATCCATGGTTGCCTATTCCAAAAGTACCCCTAACACTTTTTTGTATAGAAAACAAAATTGAACAAATAGAGAAAAATAGTGGTTGTCCATGTTTTAGTAGGGGCAAAAATAGCATTTTTGTTTTTAGTTTCTTTTGATTAAATTTAATTGAATGGATGTTAGGGTTAAAACTGTTATTTTCCACTTTCATAGGGGGTGTTTTAGTAAAACACAAACTATAGGGTAGGTTTTAGTAAATTCATGAAACTATAAGAGGTGTTTTAGTAAATGACCCAATTTATAAACAAGGTGTAAAACTAGGGGTGGCCATGACCATGAGCCGAGCTCTTCACGAGCTACTCAAGCTCGGCTCGGATCGGTTTTAATCGAGCTCGAGCCTAATAAAGTTCAGCTCGTGAGGCTCACAAGTCGGCTCAAATAGCTACATAATAATAATAATAATACAATATAAAATTATAAAAAATAATATATATAATATTTTTTTATTTTTATATATAATAATAACAACTAATTATTATAATTCTTAATTTTTGAAATATCAAATAAGACTATTTTTTATATATAATTTTTTTTTATTTTTATAAAACATTTTTCTCAAGTTGAGCTCAAGTTTAGCCGAGCTCAAGCTTACGAGGTTTTGGCTCAAGCTAAGCTTGAGCTCAAGGTTCTAGCTTGAATCGAGCTCGAGCTCAAGCCTTGCACTACCTCCACCCCTATGGAAAGCCTCTTCTTATAGGAGGCAATAATTAAGGCCCATTCGTTTTTTGGTAAGTTATTTATCTTGGTGAATGCGCTTGGCATTTATTTCTCAAGTAAACAAAAAAAGACATTAACCATTTTGGTCATAAAAATCCATTATTAAAAGGGGCATTTTTATCACATTAAAGTATTGACAACTTTTCTTAAGTGGAAAAGATGTGGGTATAAATAAATTTTCTCTAATCCTCACATAAATCTAAAAAAAGAACATGGGTTTTTTTCGTCTTTAAAAACCAAAATTCCATTGACCAAATTTCCCTCTCTCAAAATCCAAAAAACCAACACACCCTAAGGGGAAACAAAACCAACTGCCCCATCCATCATAGATTTATGCAAATTCAACCAGGCTCCAAGTCTACCTCTATATTTCCATCGTGGGAAAAATTTCCCAGGTTCTCTATATAAAAATCTGAACCCTCCAAATAAATAGAAAAAAAAGGGTCTAAGGGTTGCTCCCCTAAAGCAGGCATATGCAATATAAGCACTAAGCATAGAGTAATTAACATGCATGTCTTCTACTCTTCTTCATGTAATTGCAAAGAATACGGAATCTAACACTGCGGAAAGAAAATCCATATAGGCTGTTCTATCCCGTCGGAGGGAAAGAAAATTAATCTGACGACACAGCTCTTGGCTGTTGGGGCTAACAGCCTATGATGTTGAGAAACGTTCTTGGGAATGCCATGTTACCATGAGAGCCTATTTTCTCTTGACCAAAATGTTAGAGATGGGCGTAAATGACTAAATGGGTTAACGTGTCAAGCCCAAGAACATTCTCAACAGCATAGGCCATTTTGCTTGTTGGCCCCCAACAGCCAAAGTTATCTCTTCATTGAAGGTATGCATCGAAAATGCTCAGAAAGTGCTAAAGAAGGAAAAGGAATGCATCTCGTTTGATTGATTATATTCATCACATAAATAATACATCTCACAGAGAAAAAGGACATATAAGAAAGAACATGAACAAAAAGAGTGTTCAACAGGGGAAGAAATGCATCTCATTGCCCAAACTATATCTTGATCTCAAACAAACTGTCTATCTTACAAAAAGGAGGAAAAAATGTAAAATATCACCTACAAATAAATCCTCTAAATTAGCATGAACCACGTATCCAAGTTACAAGGAGTCTGAGTTGTGGGAGAAGTTCGGGGGCCTTTGAATGATACAAAATTGTTAATCCTGCTACAGCTGTTGCTGGCCTTTCTTTCACCTAACTAATAAGAGAACTCGTGGCCTCTAACTGAGATATACTTCTTCACCCAGATTGCAATATCCTCAGCACAGACCTGGGCTTGTGGGGTCTTGAGGAGCATGTCAAGTGTTGCAAACTCATGAACGGCATCCTTGTACTCAAGAACAGGTGCATCCACATTAACTTTCCTAAGCTCCTCTGAGTATGCAATGGCACGATCCCGCATCCAGTCATGTTCTGCCACCACTGTTAGTGTTGGAGGCATATGCTTTAGTGGTAGTTCCCTCCCCGGGATGAGAGGATTGGCCGCTGGATGATCCAGACTAAACTCCTCCTCAGGTAGGAAAAGCTTCCATGCAAGTAAGCACATGGCTTTGTCATAGAAATAAGAGTTTGCCAACTTTATCTCTGAATGAGTTGGAACACTCCCAATAAAGAAAGGGTACATCAAGACCTGTGCCACCACCTTAACAGGATCTAGACGTTTGCCCGCCTCCACAGCCTTCCGAGCCACATAGTCTGCGATGTTTGCTCCACAGCTTACACCTAGGAGAACACATCTGTTTCAGTAAAATCAAACCAAGTCAGTGGTTCTGTAAATAACCATGCATTCTTAGAAAGATGAGAAGGATGAAAAGATGGAAATACATTTCACAATTAACTATGCATTCTGGGGTAGCCTTTGTTAAAAAAGGCTTTTTGGTTGACCTTGTTTTGTGGTTGTTTGTCTTTGTTTTTGGTTCTTTCTCTTGGTCCTAGAGTAGGAGGGTCTGTTGGTGTAGCAGATGCAGCTGAAGCTGAAATTCGTGCCTTGTTGGCGGGCTTGAGATCTGCGGTGGATCTTAACAACACTGAATTGGTGGTGGAAGGTGACTACAAGATTGTAATCAGCTGGATGAAAAAACGCCAAGGAAGGTCCTTGGAGATTCAACTGCTTTTTAATGAGATTATGGAAATCAAGTCTATTTTAAAACATCACTTTAGATGGATTCCTAGAGAGCTGAATAGTGTGTGGCTGATGTTTTGGCCAAGTCAGGGGTGGGGAGGGACTTTTTGCATAGTGACTCTTCAGTGCAATTGTAAATTCTTGGAGGGTCTTTTTGCTTTTGGTTTTGGTCTTGTTTGATATTGCTGTACATCTCCTCATGTACATCCTTTCCCCCTGTTTTTCCCTTTTAAAAAAAGAGGGGCCTGTTGTACTCTCGAAACTTTTTTTATCAGCAACACAGAAACTCATTCATTAATTAATAAATACAACCAGAAGTTGTGAAACTATAACCAGGAAAAACACACAAAGGAGGTAAAATCCTTAAACCTCCACTGAGGCTTCTGACAAATATAAAACCTCTCCTCACCTTTCTAAAAGGAAACCAACCCGTTCTGTTAACTAACATGGAAAGACAAAAACCACCCGTAACTTATTAAGTTGTCAGTTGTTAGTATGTAACCACACGACATATGTAATGTTCTGTTTGTTTGCGGTGCAAATCTGAATTGGATATAAATTTTATACTTGGTTCAGTTTTGCATTCCTTTGTTTGCAACTACAATTTGCACATCTAACTAACATAAAATTTGCACCACCTTCCTCCTACCACAATTCTCTCTCATAAAGTGGGGAACACATCATCTTTCTTCCTGCCTCACTCCCAAACAAATTATCCTCCTCCTATCTCCATTACTTTTCATATGAAGTGGAGACTACTTCATTTTACTTCCCATTTTACTTCTCACAAACAAATAAGACAGAGTCAAATCTGAAGCAAAAGAAAACCAGAATTTACCCTCAGCCTATCTGCATTCCCATGCATTTACATCAGTGCAAATGAAATTTGCACTGCAAACAGAGCCTGAAGGATCTGCTTTCTTCTCAATATGAAGGAAATGAAAATGTCTATTGGATGTGCCACCTGTTGTCCAACATGGGCAATAGATTGACCAATGTGGCAGATCAAAATCATTGGCCAGAAAGGTCATGCATCAAATATCCCTACTGAAACCACTCCTCTTTAGCCACGTATCACCAAACAATTTCTGTCTAATGAAATTTTGAAATAGTAGACATCAAATTTTGGATTGTGTACCAACTTCTGAGTAGCACAACTCTATACGTTGCATATTTAGAGGGTGAACTTCAATATTAGTGGTTTTGATTCCGATAATCCAATACTATTTTTTTTTTTTGAAAAGGTAAAGTAATTTTATTGAATATTGAAAGAAGCTACAGACATAGTCAGTCCACAAGGGGACTGGCCAGAAAACAACAAGCCAACCAGACCTGGATTCAATTGATCTAGACCCAATATGTAAGAATCCAATCCTATCCATTTACATTAAGACAATATGATCCAAGCCAACCAGACCTGAATTTAAAACTATCTTATTTATTAAAATTAATAGATTTTCCAGTACAGATATCTTGCCAAATTTAACTAAACTTCTAACATATACATATTTGTTTGTTGTATAATTTGTTAAAACATACCACTTTACATGTTTTAAAGTATGGTATAAAGTATATTCTAGAAGTGTCCATGTAATATCCAGCATCATATCCAAAACCAATATGCTAGGCATGCACCGTTATCCAGGTATCATAGCATTCCATTCCAATGAGAATATGGTACATAAGATAATCAAAATACCTGCATGCCCCCCACAAGATTGGCAGACAACACTCACAACAGGATCTATACAACTTCTCTTATCCAAGAAGGAAAAACATATGAAAACCCTGCTTCAACTTCCAATATTTAAGGACTTCCACAAAATATGCACTTTCTAATGTTTATGACCTCTTGTGCACAAGCATCTCTCTACACATTCCAAGAGATTTCTAATTTTCTTAATAACATAAAAATATGTTCAGAAAAATCTAGTAAACAAGGTCCCATGCATGCTCAAGTCAAGATAGGACGATAGTCCAGAATGCTTCGGCACACTATGATGAGAAATGTTAAATATATAATGTACTAATGAACCATGGAAAGCATTACAAAAACATCATTCACTACGAATAAATTTAGAATATTTTTGATAAGAAAATAAATTTAGAATATAATGTTACTTGAAAGTTGCTGCAGTTCCAGTTTTCTTCATAAACGGAGTAAAGTTTAAATTGCAAGGGTTTATCATTCACAAATTAAAAATCCACTTATCTCGATATAAAAGGGCCTTGACCTTTTAAATGTGAATGACATTGTATTTTGATAACTGAAAGGCTGAAAGGCTTAGTAGCAGCAATAATCTCTCTTTCTATTCTTCCCAATTACATTTCATCACAATACGTTACTCTTTATGAAGCATAGTTTGATTGACAGAAACAAATAAAATTCACCTAAGACAAAACACTCAGGAACTTAAGTCCAGACAATTAAGAACCAAAAGAAGTCTCACATCACATCCAAACCAATGTCAGGAATCAGTTTGTCACTCCACAAATTCAAAACCAAACGATAGGTTTCCTTATGTCATCAAAGCATGTAGCGTCATTGAAGCAAATGCACGGAGATTTTATCAAAGCTTCAAAAATTAAATGCAGAGAAAGAAAGGTGGATCAGAATGGAACCTGGAAGGATCTCCATGGGCAGCCAACCAAGGCTCCACCATTGATGCCCCAAATGTATCAGTAATGTGCAGATAGATATCAGATCTCCTGAGATCCGAACCGCCACCACCCCGTGTGCTACCAAGAAACTTACTACACTCCGCCAGATTTGCCTGCTTCCCTAACCAGTTCAAAACTTTCAACCCGTCCTCAAATGCAGCCGGATAACGATTCTCTGGCGCAAGCCTATAGCCGACGGCGATGACAATTACATCACACAACTTGGCGATCCGTCTACAAAAGTAATCATTGGCCGTGGAATCTTTACTCCCCGCAACAAATCCGCCACCGTGAAATTGCAGCATGATAGGCAACTTCCGACAGGTCTGGTGGTCATTCTCTAGGGACGGGGAGTAACCTCTATAAGAAGCAGTCTCATGCTTAGAATTCAAGCTCCCAGCATCGATGCTGCTACTATAGCTGTTCCTACGATTCGGGTAATAGGTTTTGGGCGTCCCAGGAACGCCATAGCTGCTACGACGAAGGTTCTGGAGGTTGGGATTTGCACCGAGAGCGGCAGATGTCGAATCGAGGTCTGACGATCTGCAAGAGGTCCTAGCCCTAGCCCTAGAATTGCAATGAGATTCAGAATCAGCGGCGGCGAGGCAGGTGTCGGGGAGGAAAATTCGAACGGAGAGGGAGGTGAAGGCATCTATGTGTATGTCCTTGGTGGCAACGCCATCGGTAAAGGAAGGATTAGCAGCGGCGACGGGGTCTTCAGGTCGGGACGTGACGCCGAAAGGATTGTTATCATCAAATGTACTTTGAGTTCGTTTCTGCAAACGGTGTTTCAGTAGGAATTTAAAGAATACACTGTAGAGCTTTACAGCAACGCTTGGCATTTCTTTCTCTCTCTCTCTCCCCTCTCTGTTGCTTGCAGAAGCCAGAGTGCAGACAGGAGAGAGATACAATTTACGAATTACAATTATCTTCTTCTTCTTCTCCTCCGAGGTTACATTTATGGCAATGAAAACAGATTTTGTTTTTCAAACAAGATGAAGATGGTGGAGACCGGTTCAATTCAATATTTGTCAATGGCGTGCGGAGGAACTGCAAAGGAGAGAGAGACAAGAAATGGTTTCGATTTTTATTAAATCGAAAGGGATGGGTCTCTCCTCTCTCGACTCTGTTTCTCGATCAGACAGGACAATGGATTGTACAGTCGTGGCGGGCTTACTAATATGCGCAGTTGAAAAACACTTGGAGCCGTGTCGAGGTTCATTCGTAATCGTTATCCTTCCTTCACTCCTTTTAAGTTTTCAGTTCTCACCACTCGCTGGTTGATAAAAACAATTGCATCTAGAATCTCAGCTAATATGCGCAAGGTGCATTTAGTATGGTCACGAGATTAATTAATGACAACCGAAATTGATTTCTTTTTTGTGTAATCAGCAATCGAAATTGATTAATACTTGGGAAGTGAGCCCAACACGACAACCATGTTTCGAAAAGGCCCAGCAGAATCTAGATCCCCATTGGATAGGGCGATGATATTCCAATCCAACGGAGGCAAACACGATCGGAAATTTGTAAATTACTTCGATCTATAATACTTATATATTTGAACAAGCCCAGGAAGATACTTGCCTTGAGGCCTCACGTCAATACGATCATTCCAATTCAAATTCATTGAGGCTGCTACTTTGACCTCTCTCTCTCTCTCCATTTTATCAATCTCTGTTGTTTGCATGTGCCACCCACCCAATTGGTTATCAAATAGAAATAGAAATACTGGAGTGCTGATTGGCTGTACGTTTTTTTGTGTATAAACCAATACGAGTGGTAGAGGTAGAGCCCCTGGATTAATCTGGACCATTAATTGATGTAGAAGGAAGAATTTATATGTTGAAAGTTGAAACCAGGGTATCATAATGGGAGAGGAGAGGGACGGGGGACCCCACCAATCCACCATCAAAAAGCGACAAACAGGAATCACATGGCAGCCAAATTGTACGATACACATCTGGAGACAAGGACGGCTGACACACATTCTCGTGAATGCTTTGGTGATGAAGCTTTTATTTATCATGATCTTGGGAAATCTGAAACCGGATCAGACTTCAGGTCAGCCATTTGTAAATTCAACCGAGGTGGATGTAAAATACCAAAATACTGTTTGGTTGAAATATTTTTCATACATTTAATGAAATATCATAAAAGCTAAAAATTTGTTTGGTAACGTGAAGTAAATATGTGTTATGTATATGTAAATATCTTGTGTGTGGGCCAACAAACATTTTATTTAACACATGGGACCTATATATATTTTCTAAAATAGCCCCATATACCATTGGTGGATATATATATGGGGTTGGCATGCATTTTATAAGATGGGCCTGACATACCACCGGTGGCATGCATGTGGGGTCCATGTGGGGTCATGTACATAGAGTCTACATACATTTTGTAAGGTGGGTCATTGGTGGACATGTGTGTGGGATCCACATACTATTTGTGGACATGTATGCGGGATCTATGTGTAGACATGTATGTGGGGCCCACAAATATTTTACAAGGTGGGCCCGACATACCATTTGTGGACATGTATGCAGGATCCATGTGTGGACATGTATGCGGGGCCTACATTACATTTTATAAGGTGGGCCTCACATACCATTGGTGGGCATGCATGTGGGTTTATGTGTGGATATGTATGTGGGGCCCATATATTTTACAAGGTGGGCCCCACATACCATTGGTAGGTCTCACTTATAGATTCAAATAGTTTTTTTTTTGTGAAAAAGATAACTCACTTTCTTCCAAGTATGTGCATCGTGCCACACATTCGAAGAAAACGGGGCGCTAAAAGATTGTAAAATCTTCATTTGAAGCTTTCTGAAAAAGCCCAAATTCGAACCATTGACATCTTTTATGAATTTTAACTTTTTTTCTAATAAATCTTTTCATTACCAAACAAAAAAAAACCTAGAATTCAAGCTTTCGAACTTCTAAACAGCCCAAAACCTGCATAGATAGTATGCATGTGTCCCATAATTAGATCCGGTTAACGGATATTCATATTCGATCCGTTTTTATAATTTGGATTGAATATGGGTCCGTCCTTAGTTGATCCCACCTAACAAATTCTAACTTCATCGTAAATTTTGTAACAATGATAAAGGATGAGAACATTAATTGTACTTTAAATATCGCTATTCCCGATATATAGCTGGATGCATGTGGCCACTAAATGTATCGTGTTCAGCAGATGCAAATTCGTTTTAAGTGGAGTATTGAAAGGTTTATTCTAAAGTAGAGATGAATTTCTTTTGCTTAATATTAACCAATGGAGGTGGGGGCAGGTGACAGGTGACCATCTCGGGTGATTTTGAGGTCACTAGTCACCAATAACCATATTTAGCTGTTTCTCTCTATTATTTTATTTTTGTGTGAAAATGGCTTATCACCTTGTTTTTTTTTTTTTTAAATTACGGGCTAAATTCATTAAGAATGCTCAGAATTTCAAATATAATTCATAGGAGTACAATCAGCAAACAAAAAAAATACAGATGGAAACGCCAAAAGGAGGATACCGACTTCCAACAGCCACAAGAAACTCCCGAAAACAGGGATAAATATATAAAAAATTGCCAAAATCACCCCTTCTAAGGCAATCACAAGTTCACAACTAAAACTTCAAACTGGAAAGGTAAAGGAGAGAGCCAACCATTGTTGGACGTAGCAGTTATTTTACAAAAGTAAACTCCTTCCAAGACAAACCGTCCCTAGGCATGAGGCAATAAAAAGGCCACGTCCCCATTAAAAGAAGATGGACCAAAAATAGTGTCAAAAAATGGTTCCTCCAATAACTGAAATGCCGGATAGCGCCGGAGACTGAACAGAAACGCTTGGGCTGCACCGGAAAAAAAATGCCAGAACAAAGAACAATCCTCCGCACTGAAGAACAACTCACTGGAATACACCAAACCAGAAAGCATCCCGACGAGGAAGAGGATACTCCTAAACAAATGTCAATAATAAAGCATCCACAAATTTCTTTCTACAACAGACATCACCGTTCAGAGTGATTTTAGTAACAATAACATCTTCAGCCTTCATGAAGATAAAGCCAACGAAGAACAAGTTGGAGAGGATGAACCACTTCTCGGAACAAAAGAAAACACACAAAAAAAAAAACAAATAAAACAATAAAGAAAGAACACCATATCTATCCAAAACCTATTGTAATAGAGGAAAAACTCGCATCAATCGATGCAAGAGGGATATTCGCATCAGGCGGTGCGAGAGGGAGACCCCTCCCAGACAGGGAGGAGTTTTTGAATCGACTGGAAAACTCTTTGTCGCACGCAAAGACTCTCAGTGAAAAACTCGCTTGGTGGAGAGAGAATGGAATTTTTGGCATCATCTTGCTTTTTACTTGGTTGCAGGCAAGGTTCAAAGTATTGATACGTATCGACTGATCTGTATCATGCCGGTGGCTTCTCGATACGCCCCTACAGGGGTTGTATCGGGCCAGCCACTGGTTCAGAGGGTAGTCGGGCCTTAAACCAGCCCCTCTGAACCAGTTTCAGAAAAAATAAGTAAAACAAAAAAAAAGCACCGATACAAGTAGTGTATCGACCAGTGTTAATACTTTGAACCTTGGTTACAGGGTTCATGGGAATTATATTAATAAAAGAAGTATTTCACCAAAGTCCAAATCAATGTTTAGAAAATGATCCCAAAATATAATTGTTCTGGTCATCAGTTTCAAGGTTGACGGTTCGATTGTCTGGTCCGAATGGATGGCTTGTTCTAACAAAAAATTAAAATAAAAAATCATTAAAATAAAAAATGGCTAAAAACTGTTGAATAGGTCAAATGGGTCAATGGTTCGATTGCCTAAGTCAATAAGCCATTGATTAGTTCAACAATTTTTTACTAAGAACCGATTGCCTAGATGGTTCTCGGGCCGAATGGTCCAACCGTCCGGATCAACAACAGTTTGAAAACCATGGTCCAAATCATGTTCAAATACAACAAAAGCAATGCATTTAAAATGGTAATTACTAATTAGCAATTAGTAATTACTAATTAGTAATTACTAATTAGGGTTTATTTTCTTTTTTGCATCAATCGTTGAAGTGGGTTAAGATCCAATGGTGGGTATGGTCTCCTTAGGAAGGAAGTACTCTTTGCATGACATAGTAAAAGTATAGTTCTTTTTACATGTAGTGAAAGAGAAAAATAGCAACTTTGGAAAAGAGTGTTTTTTTTTTACTAAGAAATGTCTAAATTAAAAAGAAAAAAAGGAGAACAAATGTACAAAAGCCAAGGATTGATTTGAGTTGTAATCAAGCGAATATTACACTATTTCTGAATGTTTTTTAAAGGGTAAGCTAGCGGAGGGGCCTGCGAAAGCAGGGGTCGGATTAGAATTGTAACATTGCTATTTGCTACATTAAGAAAAAAATAATGGTTTCTTAATAAGAAACTTAGAATTATAAGTATTAAATCTTGAAACTCATACAAAGACTTAAAAGAGATCATCATGTGCTTGTTTTTTAAATATTGATTCAATAAAGCATCTTATATAAAATAACACGATCATACACTGATAGTTCTGAGTTCTACTTCATAGATGTCCTTTGTTTCACATCAAGAACTCCCAGTTGATCCGGACGGTAGGACTGTTCGGCCCAGGAACCGTATAGGCAACCGATTCCGTTTTACCCCAAATCCGATCCATGGCCAAAAAGCATTGAATCAGTCAACGACCCGTTCACCTAGGCGGTCGAACCGTTGACCCGTTCAATGGTTTTTGGCCATTTTCATTTTTAATTATTTTTTTATTTTTGTTGTATGAATGGGCCATCCGTTCGAACCAGATGGTTGAACTGTCGACTTGAAAACCGGTGGCCAGAACGGTTCTGTTTCTAGGTCATTTTTTCTAGATCAATAATTAGACGAAATAACTTTGTAGTCATAGTCATGGGAAGGGTGAACATTGCAAGGGATTCCAAAACCTTGAAAGATAAATCCAAAGTGACATTAAACACAAAAAAAAAGACGGTAAATCCACCAAGAGACGAAGCTAAACATGCATGCAATCAAGAAAGAGACAAAGCAGATTGTCTTGTAAGAAAATAACAAAAAAAAAACATTACACAAGAAAACCCGTTGACCCGTTCAATGGTTTTTGGCCATTTTTTATTTTTTTAATTGGGAACTGTCCAGGCAACCGATTCTATTTTATCCCAATCCCAGTCCTTGGCTAAAAACCATTGAATCGGTCAACGACCCATTGTCCCGGGTGGTCAAACCGTCGACTCGTTGACCGTTCAATGTTTTTGACCATTTTTTATTTTTAATTTTTATTGTCAGAACGGGTCATCCACTCGAACCGGACGGTCGAACCATCGACCTAAAAATCAGTGGCCAAGACGGTTCCATTTTCGGGTCGTATGAGTCACACACTCGAATGACATAACACGCATGCTACTGCTTAATGGACCTCACACACAATTTTTTGCCTGTAATTTTTGTTGTCAAAATAGGTCGTCCATTCAAACCGGACCGTCAAACTACCGATCCAAAAATCAGTGACTAGAACAATTCAGAATGGGTTGTTGATTTACGTCGCTTCCAAACGCATCCTAGGATACTAAAGTGAGACTGGACCCAAAATACAAGGTACTAATCTACAATTTTCGTTTGCTTTAGTTTATTACAGGTAAAATTGTATAATCTCATAATAAGATCCATATTACAAGAATTTGTTTGCATCAGCTTTATATATTACAAGAATTATCTACGAACTTGATGCATAGATAAATATAATTACAAGAATTAAAAGATCTATTTCTTAGGGTGACTCTTGGTTAAATTCATTCATTACGAGGGTTCAAATCTTGGAAACAGCATCTATGAATGTGCAAAGGTAAGGAATGATTCTGTTGAATGCCTAGCAAATCGACATCAAACCTGGTGAAACCATCTAGTAGTTGTGGCTGCGTCCCAACTCCCAATGTGTAGAGCAATTTCTAAGTTTCTTATCCTGGTTGCAACGAAGACTTGGGATCAAATCCTGCTGTCAGCCTGTCACCATGATAGGAGGGTTATTTATCAATATCTATGATTTTATTTTTAACACAAAGATGCTTTAAAAGATTGTTGAAAGGATTAATTAAATATAATCCAACGCTTGAATGCCATTAATGAATTCAACCATGTACCGAAAAGGCATGATACTTAAAAGAAAACAATAAGACTAATAACCAATGAATTCAAATCAGACCTCCACAAGATTATTTTCGGGAATGTCCTACAGCATATTTCGCCGTGTATTAAAAACATCTCTCAATGATAATATCAAAAATGATGATATCGTCATCAAAAAATATTTTCAATACATGATAAAGGATATGCTGTGGGACGTTATGGGGGGCTGATTTGATCTCATAACTAATAGGGGTTAGGGTTATGATTGGTTAAATTTCTTGGACATCATATCCTTCTAACATCATAAAAATTGCCATAATTATAATGAGGGGGAAGGAATTGACTATCTAGAAGAAAATAGAGTCAATTTTTTAAGTTGTATGAATTGGCCAAGCCCAAAGTCGAATTCTTCATAAACTACTTCCTTCAAGTTGACCAGGAGGTTTGGTTGGAGGAATAGATTTGTTGAATTTTGACGTTTTTTTTTTTTTTTTTAATTTCCACATCAATTGAATTTTTTAATTGTGTAGAAAATCCCATTTGCCAAGAATGATTGATTGCTGAAAAATCAGTTCATTTACGGTGATGTTTTTGAGTAATCAGCCATGACCACATCATCCTCCATAGAGTCAAAATGAACCGAGAAGAATGTCATCTGCATGGCTTGTCGGGTGTCACGATGACTACTTCCATTGGTGGTATATTATCAAAGTGGGTCCTACAAACCAACATCTCATTTCTCATCCAAACGAGCTTTTGGATACCAATGTTTGATCATTAGCCACGAATACGACACACCTTGTGGGGAAACCGTGCACGGTTCATACTGAAACAACCTTTCATCTTTCTTCTAAATTCTACAAATAATGGAGAGAGAGATAGTCCGGATCAACTGCCAACAAATCCTTTGTCCCTTTATCAACATGATCTCACACTGTACATCTCCTATTCATACATGATGGGTCCTAGTTTTATGGTGAGATGTGCGTGTGAGATCAATTTGGTAGAGGGTTGGAATGTGTTTTATTGGCAGAAAATCACAATTCAGTCGTAGAAGCAAATCCTTAGATCATCAATATATAATCTTTTTCTTTCTTTCTCGTGAAACAGCCGTTAAGCGAAGAAAGCTCTCTCTTGCTTTGCACACAAAACCTCCTAATACAAGAAAAATCAAACCAACCAACCTCTTTATAAACATGCTCCCTCCCACCCAGTTCCTGGCCACCACCACCTCAACCTCACCCCATGGCCCTGACGTGGTTTGCATTTGTGGCCATATTCTGCTTTCTTCATCTTCCATCCTCTGCATCCCACCGTGATGTAGTCCTTGGGGTTGTTGATGCAGATGTCCAGTCCGAGAGGGCTCTCTTCGGTTTGTATAAGAGATGGCTTGCAATCCATCGACCCAACTACGTCAATTTTGGAGAGACAGGCACCAACCAGAATGCATTGCTCAGGAGATTCGATATCTTCAAGAACAATGCTCAGTTCATCTATGCAAGTAATAAAAGAACTAATGTTACTTACACTCTTGGGCTCAACAAATTTGCCGACTTGAGCAATGAAGAGTTTCGAACAATCTATACAGGATCAATACCCAAAAGAATCAAACAGCAAGGTGGTGAGGCCGGTGAGAAAAGCTTCATGTATGAGAATGTAACACGACCGTTGCGATTTTCTGTAGATTGGAGGCGGAGAGGAGCTGTCACCGGAGTCAAAGACCAAGGTCCATGCGGTGGGTTGCATATACTTGTTTTCTTTTTATCCTTTCTAAATTGCAGATTGCGCCATTCATTTCTCGGTTGTTCTAGCTTTGTAGTGAATAGAAATTTGACAGCTTTTCTTTGCAAATGTAAAAAAATATCATAGGGAGCTGCTGGGCTTTCTCCACAGTAGCGGCAGTTGAAGGAATTAATCAAATCAGATCAGGAAAGTTGACGTCTTTATCAGAACAAGAACTGGTTGACTGCGACATCAAAATAAACCAAGGGTGTAATGGCGGGTTAATGGACTATGCTTTCCAATTCATTGTTGAGAATGGTGGAATCAGCAGCGAAGGCGATTATCCATATACCGCTACCGACAACCAATGTGACCTCACGAAGGTATTTTTTATGCTTTCAGAACAATTTGCCTTTAAATTTATTCACAATTTCCATGGGCAAACGTTGTATTTTAGGAACACTGTTTTTCCATGCACTGGTTATTCATTCGCATATCACTTTTCCTTTTGGCAGAAAAATTTACATTCGGTTGTCATAGATGGTTATGAAGATGTTCCTGCCAATAGTACTGATGCTCTATTGAGAGCAGTCTCTCATCAGCCTGTTTCAGTTGCGATTGAAGCTGGAGGATTTGAGCTTCAGTTTTACTGGAAAGTAAGCTTCCTTATCCTCGTTCATCCCACCCACTATAAAATCAATAAACAAGCATGCGCCTGGCCTCTACAAGCAAACCGCTGATTGAGCAAATTTCCATGCAGGGTGTGTTCAGTGGGGCATGCGGAACAGATCTGGATCATGGGGTTGCAGTTGTAGGATACGGAGAGACAAGAAATGGGGTCAAGTACTGGATAGTGAAGAACTCATGGGGATCTGACTGGGGGGAGAAAGGCTACATCAAGATGAAAATGAGTGAAGCAAAGGAAGGATTGTGTGGGATAAACATGATGCCATCCTATCCAGTCAAATTCACACCCAATCCTTCAGCTGCCAAAACAAGTGATCCCCTCATCCACCAGCCCCTTGGAAGAAAGTCTGGGCAGCCCCTTGCATCGTAACTCCATGAAAAACTGAGCTGCTGATGGCAACGGGCAATTACTGTACATTTATTTTTTTTTTCATCAATCAACAGCGTTCATGTTTAATTGGTGGACAATTGACAAATATTCCTATTTGAACTGACTTGGATTTATAAGGATGTTGAATTCCATGCCAAGCAACGGTTCCATTCATAAAGCAACCAAAAAAATGCAAGGGCAATACATTTAAATAAATGAAGATTGAGTATTCATCAACACTCAGGAACCAATTGAAGCCAAGTATGTAATGCTAGGTAAATAAAAATACCTGTCACTTGAAGCCCCTCTATGCCACCCTTCAGAATTGACTATAGAAAGTACACAGATACCAGCCGATTCACTTTATGACTGAAAAGCAGTTTCCTGTGTGGTTTGTTCACATATATACAGTCCCCGCCTAAAAACCACAAGCTGGGGCCAGTATGTTCCCTGTACAGTGGAGTTCTTGGTTCTATGGGACCTGACAACCCAAAACAATCAGAACAGGGGTGAGCAACTAAAAGAATGAATAACGGCATTGGGCATTCCACCTCTTGAAGCATTTTTACCCATTTCCTGATTCAACATCCATTTGAAAATTTAGAGTGGTGGAACTCTCTCTCTATCTACCCCAAAGATGCATGAGGAGGTGTCACACGGCCAACAAGCACAGCTTCATTGCTTGCAGCTTTTGATGCAGCAATCTCTTCCAAACGTTTCCATGTTGATTCTCGTTTTGCTTTGAGATCTTTTTCTTTTGTTTCATCATCCTGAAACTTGAGAAGGCACTCCTCGAACAGCTCCGGATCAAGATCAGAGAAGATCTTGCGGACATTTAATGTCAAGCTCTGAACTGCCTGGTTCCAGTGGTTTCTAGCATTTCTTTCCAAGGCAGGGAAGATGATGGGCAGTATAACTTTGCGATTTTGTTTGATCAGGTTCTCAATGTGATCATTATTCCACAAGAACAAAGCCCTTTCTGCCACCTGCAACAAAGGCATCAGTTACATCATGTGTGCTTCAATAGCTTCTCACAGAAACAATCATTTCCCACAGTAAAAACTTTACCTTGAAGAAACTGTCTTGCAGGTGATAGTGGAAGGTATATGCTTTATAATCACAATATAATGAGATAAAAAATAAAAAAGTATAATTTGGCTTGGTTAATTTTTTTTTTTACAGTGAAAGCAAAATAAGTGGTAAGATGGAAGGTGTAGGGATGAGTGGTAATACTAGGAGAAACACATTATCAAATGACTATCGAGTACAGATAATCTTTAGGGTTAGCACCAATAGTTTAGCAATGAGAAATGAATATGAAAAATGTCCTAGGTTGGGACTGGAGGAGCAGGTTTCACACAACAGCTACCAGCTACACAACCAGTACATGACTGGTGATAATGATAATGACGAAGACAATATATGGTACTAAACAATCCGATTGCTATGGTAATTTCACATTGTCAGTGGAAAATTGTCCCTCCTGCCCCTCTCCCACATACATAGCATTTATCTGAAATGTCAAAGTAGATAACTTGATGGCATTTTAAAGATATGGATGTCATGGAAAGCAAAATCTTTCCTAACATTGTGAATATAAGCGAGCATAATATGGCAAGCCCCCTAAAGATCCAGGGCTGACACATATAATATTGTGCACATACCAATAATGTGTTTTGACATATCAGAATCAAAAATATGTAGGGAGAAATGTCCATTACTCCACATATATATATATATATATATTCGATAATTCCAAAATTCCATATGTTGTAGCATAATATGCGTTAATGTACTCGATATGAAATGTCCATGGTGTTAATGGATAAAATAATATAATGAAAATAAACGCTATACCATTAAAATAATATGTTAAAGTAGATAATACCGTGGCATTTTGAAGATATGAATGTCATAGAAAGTAAAACCTTTGCCAACATTGTGAATATAAATGTGCACAATATTAAACATGGCAATCCCCTGAAACAATAACAGAATCGAATCAATTGATACATATCATAATATTGTGCACATTATTATGTACATTTTTTTGGCTTTATATAGTATACATTACAAGGGACTAGGATGGGGACAGAGCAAGGTGCATGTGAGGCCCACTGGCCATACCACAGAGAGTCTGCAGTTCCACAGGCTTGACCCAACACTTCCATATGAGAAACTTACATAGGTGAATTGTCAAAACCACATTTCATCTGAAATACTACTACTGGGAGACTTCAAAAACAAAAAGCAAGAGTTGATAATTTCCTATTAAGGGGTAAATAATAAAAAAATGCTTCATTCTGTGAATACATAAAGTAAGAAGGTTTTCCACGCCTAATGTTATACCCCAGATACTTTTCAGACCTGGCTGAAAGTCTAAAATATCCCTAATATTTTTAATAATGACATATTATACCCCCATTTAAACCCAATAGAAGCCCATTCGATATGTTGCCATCGAATGAGAAGGGTAGATGGCGATGGAGAACTCACCTAAAGAATGTTAATCGAGGTCTCTACACCAATGAAGCATGTTGTCGGTTCCGTCCTCATGTCTCTCTCTCTCTCTCTCACAGCAGCGGCGGCCAACACCCATGTCTTTAGCCAGTTGAGCTGTTTGATCGAATCCACTGCAACTCTCAGCCGTTCGATTCCCCCCCCCCTCTCTCTCTCAGTAGTAGCCGTTAGAATCCATTGTAACTCTCAGTCGTTCGGTTTCCCTCTCTCTCTCTCTCTCTCTCCCCCCTCCACTCCCGACCACTGTCGTCATCTCCGCCCCATTCTGTGCATTTGCAACTAATGTAAAACAAAACACCGCTACAACTGATGTAAAATTAATTATTAAATATTTTATTTTTTATTAATTATTAAATAGATTAATAGTTTTTAAGATATTAATTTGCTAATTATTAAATATTTTTTAATTGCTTCATAAATTTTATTACTATTTTATTATTATTTTAATTATTAATAATTTTTTTAATTTATAAATTTATATGTACTTTCCAATTTTATTCTTATTTCAATAAATTATTTTTATTTTTATAATTTTTAGTTGAATTAATTATTAATTATTTTAATAGTTTTAAGATATTAATTTGCTAATTATTAAATTTTTTTCATTGCTTCAGATGTTTAGGCATTGATCCAACACAAACAACCTTGTCTATTCAGAGCCTCTAAAAAGTAGAAAAGCATCTATACGTTTCTTTTCAGATTTCAGACATAAATAATATCTTTTTAACTTTTCAGACTTCAGATTTCAGATTTATCAAACGCCACCTTAGTGACACTTTGACCCCTTTATCTGCCATGCATGAACTGATGTCATATTGTCTGTTGACAAGAGTAAGCTAGAAATCAAATGACATTTTTATCTTCTCTTCTTCCATTATATAGTCCACTATGGATATAGTTTTAAAACATGGAGGTGTGATGTGAGGTGTTCCACAACCTGGAAACATGTGGTGTAGTCCAGAATGCAAGGAACGCAAGCCTCCTCAAGAGGAGTGTGCCTCAGAGGGTGTAAGCCTCGTGCATGAGGCATATCAGCATATGCCTCAGAGGCATCAATGCTGATATGCCGGATTCATGCAGCTGACCCCATATAGTTCAGATGGGGCATGGATGATGGTGATGATGAAGGAAAAAAAAAAAAAAAAGAACACATCCAACCACAAAATTAAAGACAACCAACTATAAGCATATCACGTCTATGGCCAAGGCAAATAAATTTACTCCACCTGTTCTGTAAAAATAAAAAACCAAATCATGTTCATGGAACTATTCCACAAAATATTTACAATAAATTAAAAAAGTGGAAAACTCAGAGAGCAACAGATAATGACAAATAAGACATCAGAAAGGTAAATGGACAATTATATTTGCATATCTAATTCTAATCTTAATGGAGGACATATGAAATATAATTCAGTGAATGTCTATGTCAAATTAATGAACATTATTTACAAAATAAAAAAAAAGCTAATGTTTTATGTCAATGTATAAATGCAATAGCATTACATTACATTAAAAAATAAAATACAAATCACATTTAAAATGTTGTTCCTCTATTTCACTCAAAATAGGGCCATATCTTTAATTAGAAATGAGTTATCAAATTCATTCTTATGAGTTGTTTGGACAAGCTTCTGTGCTTTGTAATGGAAACACATTGCCAAAATAGCACAAAATTTTTCTTTGCAAGGAACTCAAAGAAGTGTCGTGAGAGTAGCAACTAGCAAAAAAAAGTTCCTGTTTAAATCGCACCTTTTTCATTTGCAAAATAAAATAAATCTGAAGAAAAAGGTTTATGAACTACGTAAAAGTACTTCATTTTGATACCTTACCAAACTTTTTTTTTTATGAATCTTACCAAACTTGGAAGCCACTTATTATTATTATTATTTTGTGAATTGTAAAAAAAACATATTCCTAAAACTTATCCAGTTGACCCCTTACTACAAGAAACCAATGTACCTTTTGGTTTTCCCCTGGTTCTTTAAAAGACTTCAATTTGCAATAGTTAAGTCTTTTTTTACAGATGCAATCATTGCTCTCTTCATTATAAAGGCTTACACCACCTTTTGCATTGGCGGATATGGAAGCAAAGAAACAGAAGAATAATTGACATGAACAAGAGGAGTTTCAAGCATCTATGAGCCATCATGGATATTCTATCCTAGATTGGCTTTTGATTCTACTTAACTTCAAATGGATGAACAAGGCCTTTATGGGAGGAATTATTTGGGGTATTATTTGAAGCTGTTTATTGCATAGGGAGTTATCTTTTGCTTATGGGGGGGTTATCTTTTACAAGGCACCCTATTTTCTGTGCAATTCTTTTTCTGTTTAGTGATTAAAAAAAGAAATTTCAGGAAAGCTTTTCCACGGTGTTGTTTAGGGCAAATGAAAACTAACATCTACAGGGACAATATCTAGGCCTCCTTTTGCCTTTGTAGTTAAAAATGTACCTATTAGAAAATGGAATCCACTAGAATTTATAGGCTTGAAATGAAAGGTCAGTCCCAACTGCAATAGGATACCTTGTATTTGTTAACTAATCATTTTTGGGCTACTTTTTTGCCAGTAAAAAAGATGTAGACATGGAAGAATGAATTCCTCATGTGGCAATTGGCACTTTTGGATCATATCATACCATATGTCCAAAGAGATGCATATAACAAGAAGAAAGAAAAATAGAAAAACGGCGGGTTGCAATATAAATTTTTTATTTTCAGTTTTACTTCATTATTTAAATTTTTAGTCTACAATCCATAGTAAGTTGTGACTCAGTTGCTTATAGTGAATTAACATTTACTTTTTGTTTGTAAATCCAAATTTTCTATCGTTAGAAGGCTGTGAGAAGTTTCATGGTTTTTGTTACTTTATTAGCTCTAGTCCATCTATTTTGGAGTATATAAGTTCCTTAATTTATTGAGTTAGCTTAGAAACAGCAATGATTTGACATCCAAAATTAGCCAAATTCACAATACCCACAACAATCATGGAGAGACAAGTGTTGGTGCACTTACAACATTAAGGTTGTGTTTGGTTTGAAGGAAAAAGTAGGGAAAGGAAGGGAAATATAGGGAAACCTTTACAAACCTTGTATAGGTTTCCCTTCATTTCCCTACCTTTTTCCTTCAAACTAAACATAGCCTAATAGAATCAGGAAATATATTTAAGCATATTCAATAAAAACGTAAGTGAATGTAAAATTCAACGTTGTGCCAACTGCAGATTATAGAGAATCCTCAAATAGGCAAGGTGTTTTCTTCTTTTATATTTCAATATATCATTGTAAACTGAGATAAACAAAAAAAAAAGGCAAAAATACAAATCAAAGCAGGGCAATATGCAAAACATATGAATGCTTTAGCTACAGATCACTAATACCATAGTTCTCATCATCTGATTGCAGAAGATGATGAGATAGGACACTTTCTTTTTCAATTGGAGAAAATGAAAAGTTGAAAACAAGTTTTCAGAACCATCATGAATTTGCAAAATGGAAATAAGTTTCCCCATTCATGATTTTGTTTTGTAAAAGGAAGCATGTCCTAAAAACTGAAATAAGGAAACCAGAAAATACAAAATGAGGAAACTTTGAAAAACTTAGTACCTGAAAATGTGAACTGCTCAAGCAACGAGAGATCTGGCAGAACAAGGGCACCATACAGCGTTGAAATTCTGGAGGCTGAGTTGCTTCTAAAACTTCCTCCAGCTCACCTAAGAACATAACCTCTTTTGAACTATTTGTAATCGGCCAATACTTTAATAAACCCCTTATAACAGTGTCGGCAAGCTTGCAGTCTTTCTCTACAAATTGTGTAATGCAGTATGATAATTGCTGATGGTACATGGGTATGCATTTTGGTTTGTGAAGGGGAATCAGTGCACGGACAAGGAACAGTTTGTGTTCTTCTTTCAGTGGTAGAGCAAATCCATTGATTATGCTTCCCAAAATCTCCAGAAGTTCAGCAATTCCATTATGTTTCTCAGTTTCAAAAATAAAAGTGTAGAAGATGTTATTGATGGCCTTCCTGATGAAAGGGCGATGTACCATAAATTTACCATAGATGCGGTGTAGGATTGTTTTTAAATACTCTCTTTCTCTGGGATCTTCAGAGTCAAAGAGATCCAGCAACCTGAGAACAAAAGAATGATCGATGTATCTCTTAGCCAACTTTGCATCAGTCTCAGGTGATGCAACAAACCTTAGGAGGAATTCATATACAATTTGCAAGTGAGGCCATGCAGGGTCCATTAAAGGCTCTTCCTCATCCAAATCAAAGGATTCTAAAGCCTTGTTCTCACGAGGTGGAGAAGTGAGTGCCCTAAACAAATTTGAAGATACCATTTTTATGATTTCCTGCATGACAGTTTCTGTGAATTTTCCATTTGCTGAAGTAACATAATCCACTAGCTCTAGCAATGTCTGCTTTTTGGTATCCTTTTCTTTCAGGTTCTTCGTCGGGTCAGTGAAGTCAAACACAACACAACACAAATTCAGCTTTTTGATAAACAAGTTTTGCTTCTCAGAGCTGGGCACGTCTCTAAAACCAGGTAATGCCTCATAAGAAGAAATAGCTGAGTTTCCATTTAACTTTGAATTCAGGACTTGAGATACCTTATTGCCATAATTTAATCCTGAAACTGGAGCAAAATTAGGGGGTGGAAGAGATATGCTTGGGTTCCCAGCCCGATTACTGATTAGATCATTGCTTCTTGAGCTAGTAGAAGCACTTGAAGAAGCAGCAGTGGTTCCCCCTGAGTCACGATTTTCGACTGGCTTTGGCTTCCGAGGGAGCCTACCAAGTATCTGCTTGATCATGATTGAGATATGGAAACAGACACTCCTACTGTTGAGCTCTCAAACCTACTATTTTCTGTGTCCGAAGCTCTTTCAAAGCAGATTACACTCCATCAACAAAGAGAAAATCTGTCTATTCTTCTTCTCTTCCCTAAAGCTCCTTCAAATGTATAAACCGATTATATACTAGTTCAAGCGGTAAAACTTCTAGCCCACCCTATAAGTCTCTTAGCATCTGAAAACCGGTATTGTTTCTTTGCTCTCCAGTTTCTCCAAATCAGGGGATACTCCCTTTCTCATCTGGAAGGAAAAATTGAACAGCTTCTGAAGATAAATCCCTTAGGTAGTGAACCATTTTAATCCAGAGTTCAAACAGAACCTGAAGTCTGACGAATCAGCCAAGAAGGAAACTCTTCTCTACAATTCTTTACCTCCTCAAAAGAAAATGACCCCTTTCCTGAAATCGATGAGGGAAAGATGACAATTTTTTTCTTAAAATCGGAAAGCTGTTGCACAAAACCACTTCAAACCCAAAGATCAGCGACAACTTTGAGTATTGAATCCACACCCCAGATGCTGCTGTCTTCTCAGCTCTTCCACTTAAAAGTAAAAGGCTAAGAATATTTCCCTCTTCTTTTTCCTTTCACAAATTAACAGCAATTCAGCTGGATCAAAACAAGACAAGATCCGGGTACGATCTAGAAGACCAAGATAACATTTTTCATCAAAAGTGACATAAGCAGAGTGAAAAAAGGATAATCAAGAAAAGAAAATGACGATAAAACAAAGCTAACAGTCAGATATACAAACAACAGACAAAACACAACGATTTTAAAGAAATAACTAAAAGGAAAGGAGAAAAAAAAAGGACTACATGCAAACCAAGATGAAACTAGGAACAGATGAGTGCGATTGATACTTACACAGAGCTCAGCTGGTCCTGATGAGGAATATGAACGACAAACAAGGAGAAGTTCTGGGTGTTGGGTCAGTGGTCGGAAACCGCAAAACCCACCAACTAAAAAAAGGTTGGACAGGCAGTAATCCCTTTCTTCTGTGCTGTAGTTGTTTTTGTTTGTTAGATTTTGTTTCTTCCTTTTTCTATTTCCGATTTTTTCTCATACACCTCTCTCTCTCTCTCTCTCTATTTTCTTCGGTCTACGTCTACTGTCTCGCTTGGGACCAGGGAGGAAAAATTAAGAAAGAAAACCGAATGGACGGAAACAGCCCTAAAAAAATCCGCGTTTAAAACTTCTGTTGAAAATACAAAAATGCTTATCCTTCTTTTTTCGTAACAAGTCTTTTGCTTTTCGCTTTCCACAATTCCACATGCTTTCTTTTCGCACTTTCTATCTGTTTATTTTACTATTTTTCTTAATCATGAAAATTAAGTAGCAAGTAATCTTTAATTAATACCATTGATTTATTAATAGTTGATTGAGTAATAATCCCCTGTTTTAAAGCTGCACGCTTAAACTCGGTATACCACCTGATGATTTCATCTACAGGGTCAATGGTCAGCAGGATCTGCGATCAGCGGTCCCTGTAAAGGTTGCACTTGGTTTAGTGTTCGAAGATGTGGCGCCCGTTCCAAGACAGTAACAGCTGGTTTAGATTTTAGAGAACCTAGATTGATGAGCCTTACCCTTATTACCACGGTAATTTAATTTCTACTGTGATAGTTCAAGATAGAGATAAGCTGGTTCAAGAAGGATCTAGTTCTAGGCATGCAAAAGCTTCTTTGTTTGGTTGGTAGTTTATTGGTAAAAAGTAAAAACTCCGGGCAAATGGAGCCAGTTGGTTCAACCAGTTGGACCAGAAACTAAACAAAGCTTCTTTCGTGTGCTTTACTGCCTATTATTAGTGGGGAACTCTAATTTGAAATATAAATATTTTAATAAAAAGCATTTATTATAGAATAAAAAGAAGGGCCCATTTGGCGTATCTTTCCGTACAGTCTTTCGGCAGTTTACAAATCGGGAAGACCAAAAATTGGTCTATTTTCGTTTGGCATGCGGAAGATCTAGCCGCCAAAAGATGGGACGCCGAAAAGATGCGTGAAGCCCACTTTAAGCTGATTTCGAGAAGCTCCAAATGAAGCTTCTTGCGTTTTCCGTGTTTTAATATCACACGGAAAGACCCAAAACGATGCATAGAAAGACACATGTCTACCAAACGGTCTTCGGGCTGCCTAGATCTTATGTCAAAAACATAATGCGTCTTTTGACTGTCAAAGCTACAAAAAGATTTTCTCAAAAAGGCTTGCCAAACGTGCCTAACGTAAAATTTACAATGCTTCCAAGAAGCTACCTTCACCGGTTCACCCAATTCCAACAGCCCAAGTAGGCCCATATTCCCAACTTACCTGGTTTTAGAATTTAAAGATCAAATTAGCCCCCACAACGTCCTACAGTACATCCCCGCCATGTATCAGAAACATCTTCCAATTATAATATCAGAAATAATGATATCATCGAAAGATGTTTCTAATACACAACAGGGATGTGATGTAGAACATTGTGGGGGACTGATTTGAACTCCTGATTTTAGTCGTCAAATTGTATAGAATCTGCAAATTGATATCAGATCCCCCCGAGTCCCCACACAACTACAAGCTGAACTCCATGAAACTGCATAAAAAAATATCCACAATACCTTGAACCATCAAGAATCTTCCTTCCATGGGTGAAAACTGAAAAGTATTCTGGTCTATACTATTCCATCTGCATAGCTTTATGTCTTATATTCTTTGAAAAAAAAAAGATTAAAAGAACAAAAAACCTGTTGAAAATTAATATAGCAAATCCAGATGATTCCTCCAAGGGGAACCCAATCCTTGGAAGTAGGGTTCACCATACAGGATCTATGTCAGCCATGTACTCTTCTATCGCACTTTTGTCACCCCATTTTAATTTCCTTCATTTATCCTTCCGGATAGACTCAGCGGTGAAAATGACACTCTAGACTCTACATGTAGCAGACCAAAATTACAGCATCGAATGACTCGAGTACACCTATTGCCACCTGGACTTCCGTTTATGTAAAAAGTAAAAACTCATAACCATTGCTTCGCAATCTATTCCAAACACCTGAAGAACATTTCCCTGAGTTATGAATTAAGAAACCATTTGATTGACAGTCAGAATTGGAAGGAAATCAAATCGGCATGGTATATTCTTAATCAGACAGGAATGAAATGAGAATTAAAATCAGTTATAATGTGATTTCATTCCCAAGGGAACGAGAGGGAATGACCATTCCCTCAAATGGGCAAATACCATTCCATCATGAATGAAAATGGGATTTCAATTCTATCCAACCAAACAGTTGGAATGGAATTGTCCATTCCGATTCTAATTCCATAAACAAAATATGCCCTAATTAATCCTTTTTTTATTAGTAAAGAGAACTAATTATTCCAGAAATACCAGATTTTGAATAGTAGGGGCATTTTAGTCATTTCGCCGGTGGTATTCTCATACTGTGATGCTGGTCAAAATTTCTCGATGGAAGAAGTCATCAATTAGGAATTTTGAAAAAACAATCCCTCATCGATCCCTACCCATCCGAATTCTACCCATCGTGTTCCCGCTTTTATATGGCACAAGGAAGGATCCGATGAATCAACGAGTCAAATGGAGTGTGCTGAACCAAGTGTGAAGTGTAGCCCATACCCAAGCCTAAACCCATTAGAATTTATTAAACCCCAACTAGTTGCGGACGGCATTGCCAATTTCTAAAGCTGCCATGAATTTATGAGGACACTGAGGCTGAAGTGGCTGAATTGAATGGCTTTATCTCTGTCTTTTAGTGCATAAAATAATTAAATAATAAATATAATAATCAACACAACTTCAGTTTCAGCCAATTTAGGAATCCTTTTTTTGGTCAAGAGTTCACATTTCACAACCTACTTAATAGCTTATTCAGGAAAAGGCAAAGAAATAAATAATTAAATAAATAGCTAAATTGTAAAAATTTACAGGAGAGGTAGGCTCTCTTGCAGGGCTTATTGCTAATAAAATCAAAAGAGGACAAAGATGCTACAAAATTTTGCTTACAGCCAGCGTGGTTGCCAGGAAAATACCGAAACCCTACCACAAACTATTTCTAGTTTTTCTCTCAATATAGGGTTGAATGGACGGGTCCCTTCCTAGAAAGTGAGCCAGAATCTCAACGGGGTCTTTAACTCCACCTGGGGCCAACACCTGCAAAATCTAACTATTGTTTCAGAATTTTCATTGCTCTCAACTTTTTAAATAATAAGCCCTGGAACTCCACAACTCAGAACCTTAAAAAAGTATATTCATAACTTACTGATTTTATTGCATATGCCAATGATTAATTAGAATAAGTTGATAATAAGAAAATTAAGGTCTCTGGAGTTATATCAAAGGTTCAGAAGTTAAGCCTGGTGAGAGACTAAGACTCGAGGAATTACAGCAGTGGAAAATTAGTATTGCGATGATTGTTGGATTCTAAGATCTGTTGATGCAGACTTTGGGATTTCAACAAGAAAACTTTTGCACTGTCAAAGGGATTAAGAGATGCAGAACTATTCCGAGAAAGTATACCAGCAACCAAACCCACACAGAAGTTTCAAAACAAGTATTATCTTCAACAATCAAAGGGAGAAATTCTCAAGAAAAAATATCGTTATGATTAGATTACCCAAGGAAACGGTACAAGGTCCCTATCTGGCTATCTCCCTCCCCACCAGACCCAACTATGTAGTCCCTTTACTTTCACAGGGCAGGCCAGGCTAGGCTTCAATTGAGATCCAACAGGATCAGGGACTCAGGGTCAGAGTGACCCTATCCATACTGAAACCAACAAGTTGCCTTGCCTGCCCTAAATGACCATTGAGTAACCTGACACTTACAAAACCAGAAATCAATTCGGCAAGGTCAATAACTTGTTTACCTTGTTTCGGAACTGAGCACCTACATACTGGTTCAAAATATCATCTTGGAACTTTGAGGCAAATATATCAGCTGCAAAAGCCTGTAGAGACAACATGAAGCATCAATGGCTATTGTAACCGATGACAGAAGTTCAGAATGCAAATGAAAGTATCTCAAGATCAACAACAATACAGACCTCACTCCAGATGCGACTGTAGCAAGCAGCTTCATAACCAATGGCAAAGCGTGGAAAACATGAGGCTGGATTGATTCCCTCTAACATTGGCAATCCTAGCATCACCTGTAAAATGGCTCTTTTATGCAAACAATAATAACAAGTCCTCTATAATTTCTAGCACACCATTCTTTACCTTTAAATGAAGGTGCTTGAATAATTCCACTGTGTCAACGTTTTCAGTGCAATGTATAATCTGATCAAAAAGACCTGATAAAATCACACACACAACTTTGAGCTACTTACAAATTGTACATGCTGCAAGCATATATTCATGACCTGATCAATCATAACCATGAAATATATCATCTGATGCTGAAGATAAAGATGATTAATTCCATTGTTATGCATATACACAGAAAAGATGAAAAGCATCAGTACAAGTATTAAGGGCATTTGTGCAACTTACAAACTTCTTAAGAAACAAAAAAGTATCCAACATTAACATTAAAACAGTACAACTTCTTGATGTAGGACCAGCTCAGTTCTAGTCCTTAGAGAATGTTGAATGGCCTTCTTGATCAGAGTTTTATGGCTGTCAATGGCTGCAATGGCTTCTTGAAGGAACAAGAGAGAAAATAGGGAGAGAAAGAAGAGAGAAATACCTGTAATCACTCACAGGGTGCCTAGAACCACTCTAGGGCAAGGGAATCACTCATCATAGCTAGCATAAGCTGAAGAAAACTCAATATGATTCATTGCCTTTGTGTAAAACGTCCATACATATTTATAGAATCTAACTCATAATAATCCGAGGAGTCAAACTGTTAGACTCATAATAGTCTTAGGAGTCAAACTGTTAGACTCAATAATCCTAGTAGGACTCAAACTAAGTTGTCATATCCTATTTCAATTCAAAGACTCAATAACTCTAATCCTACTTATGCAATGAATCTGAAACTTTAAACATAAACAAACTATAACTAGACAATCAAACCCTATTATTGGACCCTACAGAAAAATTATTAAATGGCAAAAATACCCTTGGTGTTCCATTTCAGTCCCAATCCCAAGTACCATCACTATGCCATATCAGGGCCTGTTGTAAGGCCTTCTTTCTAGAATAAGTTTTCAAGGGTGCTGATCGATTTCTATCACTTCTATTCACATGCAATTAAAATTACTAATTTATTATGATGTTCTTAAGGACATGTCTAGGTGATAAAGCTTGTACTTTTCCAATGACAAAAGAAAAAAGGCTTAGCTACAGAAACCGTTTATGTTAGACTTTTGCATGTTTTCTTTGTCAGGACACATTTTAGTGTTGTTTCTCATTCATATGCCAATTGCACAACTAAAATAGGTTCCTGTAAAGCTAGAGATACTTTTATATGTTAAAATAATGTATTATTTCAGAATACCAACTACTATCGGATGTATTATTCCAGTGTGTGCGTGTGTGTGTGTGTGCGTCTGTAAATGTATGTACTTCTGTGTATGGAGTAGGTATGCTAGTTGGACTATTTAAGGGTGAACAACCACAGAATCTTCCACTGAAAATTGGTATGGAGCGCAAAATAGACCATGTCAGTGTTTTAAAAGTGCAAGCGCAAAGAAAGCGCAAGGGCCAATTTGCGCCTGAAGCGCAAGGCGCAAAAATACAAAAAAAAAAAAAGCTAAAAAATCAAAGTGTCAGAAAATTCAAAAAATGCCAAAAAAATACTAAACCTAATGTTAATAAAAAAATACACTTAAATTTTAAAATAAATGTTTTAAAAAACTTATCATCTAAAATTAAAATACATAAAATATTATGTAAAACATGTTCAAATGAAAATTTAAAAATAAAAGCAAACATATAAATCATTTTCAAGCATGTAAAATCCACAATCTCTTTTTTTACTCAATTGCATTACTTCTAGTTAATGTGATGTAAAACATATTGCATTCTTGATTCTATGAGTCACCGTTGTACCACGCCCCTCGAAGCAAGACCGAACGAGTCCATGTGTGACCCTGTAGACCCATTTTACCTTGACCAAAATCATATTGCTCCTTCAGCCTGTTGAACTTTCACAAAAAAAAAAAAAAAAAAGCATGTTGAACATGTCCCTCTCCTTTGCTTGATTACATTTTCCTATGTTGCTCAGACACAAACTGAACATAGAAACTTATTCTCCACAAAGATTCACAAACACAAAAGTAGCTTATCGATACACCTAGGGGTGATCATTTTCAGCCCGGCCCAGGCCAGAAATTCCAGACTTGGGCCTAGGTTTTGTGTTCAGGCCTGGGCTCGCATCAGGCCCGCAAATTTCAAGGCCAGGCCTGGGCCTAATACTTCAATGCTGGCCTGGGCCCGCCCCAACCTACATATTTATAAATATATAGTTTATAGATAATTTATGCATATGCATATACTTTGCTTTATGTTATATTTCATATATAAATATTATAAGATGAGGCATACAATGCATAGTATCATATGCATAATATTCTATATTATATATGTATAAAATAAATTTTATATGCATATTACATAACATAGTATTTTTTACATAAAAAGACAGGCCCAGGATATAGCCCTTATCACAGGTGAGGTGTGCTACAGAACTGATCTGTACTGGTTTCAGCCGTAGATTAGCAGTAAGGTTCAAAATATCGATACAGCCTGATACGCCAGTGGGGGCGTATCGGACTGTATTGGGGCTCGCTCCCCCTTTTTTTAGTTTTTTTAAACCTGGTTCAGAGGGGCCGGTTTAAGGCCTGTCTACCCCCTAAACCAGGTTAAACCCTGAAACACCCCCTGTAGGGGTGTATCGGGAAGCCCCCAATACGTATCGAAATTTCAACCCTTGATTAGCAGATAATAATAGCAGGAGAGAGAGAGAGAGAGAGAACAAAAGAGGAGAGAAAACTGGTTTGAACTAGAGAAGATGTCTTTCTCTAGTCGGCCAGGTATTATTTATATGTTTCTGATTAAAGAACACAAAGACACTTATGCCCCTAGATAAGTATGGGACATAGTACTTAAACCAGAACATAAAAGACATTACACCACATTCTTAATATAAAATGAAATAACCAAACTACCCCTATATAACCAACTCTAACAAGGTGCAACGCCCGGCCCGGCCCAATATGACCAAGACACATTGTTTTTCTTTTTACTTTTTCGTAATTTTATGGTTATTAGAGGGTCCCACAATGTATTTTAAAGTTCTCAAAAAACTTTTGTATCAATACATCCACCTATATCTGGGATTCTGGGTGCACTGATACGGATACAATACACCTAATATGGGTGGGGCTGTCAATGGACTGAAAGTCAGATACTCAATTTGACTCAGAATCCAATTATCCTGGATTTGGATGCTACAACTTGCATCCAATTAAGAATCAGATCGAATGTGGATTTAACCCCATCAAATCCAATTTAAATTTGAGTCCGATAAAAAAATATTATTTTATGTACATATGTAATATAATTATGTATATATATATATATATATATATATATATATTATGTATAGTTATATAAAATATATAATTGTTAAGCTTAATATTTTATATTTATGTACATTTATTATACATATATAAGTTAAAAATAACTAGGTTTTCTTAACTTTTTTTTCGAATATGATCCAAAATCCAACATGGTAACCGGATGCAGATGCAGCTATATCTGATCCGAATCCAATCTGCTTACAGCCCTAGAGACAGGGGAGTATCATATCGATATTTTAATCCTTGCAAGCAAATTTAACTCATGAACCATAAAAAATAAAATAAAATAAAAATAAAAAATAAAAAAAAATAAAAATAAAAAATAAAAAAAAATCAAGTAGTAATTTTCAGATCTAAGAACAATAATGTAAGTTCCACACCATAAATAAACCAAATAGACAAATAAATGGCATAAGGCTTATTTGAATTGTCATTGCTAGGTTGTGTATATCAGACCATAAGAAACCAGTGGATAAGCAATACAAATGTTATGAACAAAGTGTAAACACTAACACCATAAAATTATGGTTGAGGCCCTTTGCAGGTTCTCATCCATGAAGCTTGTAGCCAGCTCCTCAGAGAACAGAATTAACAAATTTCCTAGTTTGTGACTGTAGCTAGGAACAATAGATGACTTACAAAGAAGAATTTCTTGCTTCAATTTAAGTGCAGAAAAGAAGTCCCTCCTTCTTTTTAGCAATTTACACATTTCATCTGGGATAGGCTTTGTGATATCCTACACATCGTAAAATTTACTTGGATCAACAAGATGTCTAGAAGAGCAGGGAACAGAGAGAGCTACCTTTTCTACTTTACATTAGTAAACTTTAAAATCAAATCCAAGTGAATTTTTCCTTTGACATTTACCTGACATTGTGCTTATTTAGATATCACCAGTTTGCTATATGAGCATATCCAATATGATGGGTATATGTTTAGTTAGATCCCATTGATCTGTTTAACACCTAACATACAGCCCTAAGGATCAGGAAAGAATAAGCAGGGGGAGGAGGGCATCTATTGTTATATCTTTACCATGCAAAACCAACTTTATCTGGAAGGTTATCCACTTTTGCTCATAGGATTGTTCAGAATGGCTCAAGGGTTGAAGCCTGAAGGTGCTTGTAGTGGAGCAGAAGTCAATTAACCAGTTGAGGTCATAGAAGCCAAAGGGAGGTTAAGGAAAGGGATGTCATGGCTGCAGTTGTCAAGGTAGTGGTTGTAGGGGTATAGCAGTTAAAAGCTCATGAACTCATTGGTGCTTGGCCTTTTTAGTCTTGGGAAAAAGGTTGGGGATAAGATGCCACATTCAGTATCTATGTATAGAGGGGCTCTATATTATCTTTTTCTGTTTGGCTATGCTCTCTTCTACAGTAGTTCCTCTTTTTTTCCTTGTACTTTCTTTCTTTTTAATTGTTTTTTCTCACTACATCTTTCTTTTCAATTGTTAATGAATCCTGATATTCATTAAACAAATCCATTCTGCTAGTTGTTATGTTTAGAAGAAAGTTCTAAATCCTTTCTAAAGTAAGAAGATTTTAGGCTATGTTTGGTTTGAAGGAAAAGGTAGGGAAAGGAAGGGAAAGATGGGAAAACCCATACAAGGTTTGTAAAGGTTTCCCTATCTTTCCTTTCCTTTCCCTACTTTTTTTCCTTCAAACCAAACACAGCCTTAAGGAAAACAAAATAAGGAAAGTAGGAGGAAATGGAAACTGAAGTTAACAATGAACCAGAAATTCAGAAGGATGAATAGATTTAGAAGGACAAATAATAACATTACTAACCTGATGGAAGCCGGACATCAATTTGAGAGAGAAGCTTTCATAACACCTAGACAATAAAGGGAGTTGTAGCATGATTATAAAGTTTTATCCAACCAAAGTATTGCCATCAATATCACATACCAATTCTCTAGCAGTTGACCAGGAATTTCCACAAAGTCTGGATCAACACGAAGCCCGGAGAATCTAGCAAATGATGCACGATTGCAAATATGGTGGACCTGAAAACCCATTATTTACAACGGATCATCATACTTGCTTGTCATATCAAATTAACACATTAAAATACCACACTACCTGTTTCCAGTTCTCAAACAATATCTCCTTTGTCATCGAGGAAAAAGTGAAGGAAGTTAATTGAAGAAAAGATAAACCTCTTATTTCAAGAAAGTAACTAATCTAACTATTTGATTAAGAAAAGGAGGAAAGTATATGAGAGGATATGCATCCCATGCTCAATGAAAATTCTTAGGAAGGCAGACTTATCACAATACAAAAGATCCCACACCCCTCCTAGTAGATCATCAACCACCAAATTTAAGGGGAAGAGCTCCAAAGTGGAAGCTATCATTGGAAGAACTGAAAAGCTGACATTGAATGAGCATTATTAAGATATTTGATGGTTGTAAGCCTGTTCAGTTTATGAGGAATTGGAATAGAATCAACTTGTATAGGCCTTCCTTGTTTTATCTTTTATCTTAAGGGATCCTCTCCCTCTTTTTCTAGATTAATTAAAAGCTTTAACAGTTTATCAAAAGATGAACTAGGTTAGAACTTTATTATACTGTAAAATAATAAGCAAACATGGACATCAATTGAAAGTTATTAAGAAAAAATGATAAGAAATATGAACATACCACATGGCCAAACTCATGGAAAAGATTAACCACTTCTGAGAACCGCAACAACCCAGGACTTCCCTCAGTTTCCTTTTGGAATTGAGAAACAAATAACGCCACTGGGATCTAGACAAGGAAAAATCCAAAGAAAAATAACCAGTAAATTAGTTTTTTTCAAATTGCAATAAAATTAAAAGGAAAGATAAAACCTGCCATGCAACATAGTAGGCACACACCAACAATACAGGACAGTAAAGTAAATCAGCTATCTATCAGGATAGTAAAGCAAATAATTCACAGGGATCCATGTAAGAGCTTATAAGAATCAATAGAAATAGAAGCAAAGTCTCACCAATTAGTATGATGAAGCAAAATGTGGAACAAGAAAATCATAGCTTCTGTAAACTGATGCAAATGGGTTGGCAAGCATTGTCCAAACCTCAGAAGAAAATGCAGGATACAATTTCTCCTGCATAGTTTCTAGGCAGAACTCGCAAGATTAATTTCTCTCAATCTAGCAATCAGATTGAGCTAAATCTTTTTATATGCTAAAGTTCTTATGGTGTAGGAATTCTCAAAATTTCAGGAAAATTAGATCAGAAGGTCTTCAAGCATAAGTTCATCAACAGGAAACCAGGGACTGTCAGATTGACCATATGGGCCCACATAGCATGTGTTGCCCAGACCCAAGGAACTTACAATTCAAATCTCAACTAAATTGGACTCATGGTTTGAGAGCTATGGTAGTTTCCAAGTAAGAGTAGAATTCTAGATAAGGTTGCTATTTTTGGTTTTGCAAGTTAAATTAGGAGTTTAATTAGTAATACTGGTGAGGGGAAAACTACTACATCCCTCACAAGTCTAGCCCTTCTCTACTATATGCTCTAGAAAGTGAACAACTTAGTATATCAAGTACAAGTTTAAAATTGACAGGATTGGGGTCCTTGGAAACTTGGCCATTTGTTTAAATGAGATCAGGAGATTTCTTCTGATCATTGTTGCTCTTTTAGATAGATTCCGAGGGAGATGAACTACTTGGCTGATTCTCTTTCAAAACCTGGGGGTGGTCAGTATTGATTTGTATAGTGCTAACTCTTTACTGATGTAAATGCTTTGTTTTTTTTTTTTTTGGCTTTTTGCACATCATTCGTGTCCCCCCCCCCCCATTTGATTAATGAAAGTTGCCTCTTTTCAAAAAAAAAAAAAAAAGTTTAAAACTGACAGGAGAAAGTTGCCAAGGCCTTTCTTATAAAATCAACCCATTGGCTAGGATTCAAAAATGACAAAAGTGCAAACATTCTCTCATCCATATCCTCCATTTCTCCCCAAAACTACATTTTCTATTACTTCCTCCAAAAAATCCCCATCCACCATATCGTACGCTTTCTCCAAATTTAGTTTGCACACTCATCCTTTTCTCTCAGGTTTTTTTTTTTTCATTTCTTGACTACACTAGTTAGCAGAAGAATTTACAACTTTTTATTTGCCTTGAGCGAAGAGTCAAAGAGATAATGGAGGGAGAACCTCTTTGACCCTTAGAGAAAGCACCTTAGCAACTATTTTGCAGATACCACTCACCAAACTAATAAGCCTGCAGTCTTTTTGATGAATAGCTTTAATTTCTTGGCAAAGGTGCTATATAGCCATCAATGTGTCATTCACACCAGCATTAATAATACCTCAGGTATCTTGTCAAACAGGCAGAGATCCCATAACCCATAGTTCTTGGATCAGTCTGCCAAACAGGCAGAGATCAAGAAAGAACGTCTATTAAACTTCAGTTGGAAGGAACAATGCAATCATATAGACCTTAATCCAAATATTTCTCCCTTTAAAGACAGGGTAGAATCAAGTGGAATAAACATTTAAACACACAAGCATAATCTTTCAAAAACTAAACATGAGTGCATGATCTGAACAGCCCTCCTAAAGTTGAGTTATCAAATTCCCAAGAAAAAGCTCCAACAAAAACAAGGGAAACCAGAACAAAGCAAGGAAGGCTTGAACTGTAAAACACAATGCACAAACAGGTAAGCTACACGTCATACCGTTTAGAGTATTGTAGTCGAATATCATGTCTTAAAAGCTTAACCATTACATATTTACAAATTGAAACACAGCTCAGCTTAATAAAAAAAAAAAAAATAGAAGATGCTTCATAATTAGCATATACTTCAAGGTGAAATATTCCAATCCAAAACCTGAATAAACCATCAATCTTGAAAATTCCAATCAGAAGTCCTCTTAAATATGAAGGTCAATAAGACAGTTACCTGCCGTGAACCATTTTGTGATAATGAACCATTTTGAAGAGCCATGACACAGGTGTGACCATATTTTCCTTCCCTATTTGACAATATCAACTGAAACCATTTCATTCTATCTCAAATGAAAGATACACAAATAAAAGGGTGGGCCAAACATTTATCAAGTAAAAAAAAGCAGACCTGGAATACATATCCAGGTAAAAATAACCCAAGAGTTCACTGGAACTAAAATCCAGAACTGAAAATAGGCGAACATCACCATGCCAAACCTCAGCATCTATGATTTCCTCGAACCTTAAGCCTAAGACATGTCAAAGGACTATCAATTTTATTCAATAAAAATAAATAAATGACTAAGCTGTATACTAGCATAATCAATGACAAATTCAAAAACACTTCAGAGTTATAAAAACATCAGGAAATATATCACAGTTACCAAAAAGGTCTTGGAATATTTTGAAAACCCCAGAGAGAACCACAGTGACAGGAAAGTATTGCTTAACAGCTCCCAAGTCTAGATCAAGCTTTTGTTCTTCTACCCTTTTCATGTAGTACAAAAGATCTTCAACCCCAAACAGAGATTCACCTTCCTCTTTCTTCTGAACATCCAAAACACTCAAAATTATAAGCTATTGAACAAGATATGAGAAGGACATAAGCTGGGCTAGAACCAACCTTCAAATCTTTAAGTGTTGCAAGTTCTTTTGAAGCCAAGTCAGTTAAATTAACAGAGATTTCCTCTAGGAACTCAAACACCTGGAAACCATAAGGAGAATATAAAGGGACACAACCCAACCATAAGGAGAATATCCGGAAGAAGAATTGGCATCATACACTAATTGCCAAGTAGAAATTATAATGATAAAATTGAGAGAAAGATCATTCTAAATAATTGCACCAGACATCATGGTTGGTTTGAGTTTCTATAAACAGAGAGAGCTGAACAAACCTTGGAAGACATCTTTGCCATTCTAGGCTCTACGGCATAATCAGCATAGTTCAAATAGCCAAGCAACCGAGCAAGCTTATGCCGTAAATGGACCTGAGTTAAATGAAACTACCACCTTTAATATCTGAGTTTTAAAAAGAACAAGAGGCAATGACATATAATCTCAGATATTATGCTTATAGTGCCCCCTTCTTGGGCAGATAGGAATAAAAGACGAGATTCATCAGGAGGAACCATGATAAGCAATATGCATAACATTCCACCATATTTTATCATTCAATATCAGTCACGTGCATCAATGCCATCTAAAAAAAATCAAGATATTTGTATGTACGGGGAGGAAAAGATGGATGAGAAAATGAAATGGAGAAGGTCCAAGATCAAAGACACTAAATATTCTGCATTCAAGGCATTCTGACTAGCCAATGTTCAATGAGTTCCAGAATGAACTTCAACAGTCTAACAGACTATATTATGCAGATATAGAATGGAAACAGATGAATACAGTATCTTCACTATTTATCAAAAAAAAAAATACAGTATCTGCACTATTTATCAAAAAAAATACAGTATCTGCACTAAAAATTTAAGCATCAAACATGATACAGCACCCTTGTATGAGTATCTGGGTATCATAGCTTATGCCTTATGGGAATAAAGTTTTAACAGAAGGGACCATTGGGTCAAATAATAGTCCAAGTATCAGTTTCTCACCAAATTTCAGCTGTCTGATGGAAATAAAACTATGCCCTAGAATAGAACCAGGTGAACCCATGACATAATGCATGTAGCTAAGTAAATTTGGTCAACAATATATATCATGAATAAGGGATATAAATGAAATCAGTGTTCAGCCAATGCTTTGCATCATAGCTGCTTCACATTTACCATATCTAGCTATAGAGGGAAACCTTAAAAAATTAGCTCATATGGTGATGAATGAATGATACTGCATAACTCATATGAAGCATCAGTATCATATTAAAGTGCAACTTTCAAAACTAGCATTCTGCAACATCGAATCAAAATAAAAGCTTGTTAAATATATACTTCTCATTGCAGCATTAGTGCATTACCAGATTTTCCAGGATAGGAAGATTAGTTTCAGAACATCTCTGCCCATATGCCACAGCTACCATCTTCCTGGTAGTTCCTACCTTCACAAAACCAAACAGAAAGCTGTTAATTGCAACAAACTTCTGATGTTACAGAGCCCACTTTAACATGCATCAAAGATAACATCGAAATGACAGAATAAATATGACAAAAAACAAAACAAAAAAAAATCCAACTCTGACACCATAACCATGAACTTGGCAAAGGGACCCCCATTTAACATACATTCAGAAGAAATTGCACCAAGGTGCAGTAGATAGAAATTTCCTTATACCAAACTTGGAAGTTTTATTGCTATTGAATTCTCATACAGCATGGATGAACACCTTATGGCAATTGAATTCACCAATCATGATATTAAAAACAACACACGTTATGCAAACATTGATGAAATTATTAAAAAACTAAGATTTCAATTATTCAAAAACAGAGAATTAACAAGAGCAAAGAAAGACAGAAAACAGTAAGAACCTAGAAAATGGAGCAAACACTGGCTTCAAAAGCCAAAGGCCACCCATAGGACAACAATTATAAGAAACCAGAGACTGTTTAGGGATGACAGAACCATGAAAATGCTCAGTTCTGTCCACTCCAGAGCAAGATGTTCACTCCAACAACCAAGGGCTCTACACCCCACTTCTCCACTATGATGTCATGGCAGCTATGAATACTCCCCCCCCCCGTCCAATCCATGCAATCACAACCTAAGAGTCTCCTACCACCACAAGCCTTTGAAAACCCAACAAAGATATCAATGTCAATCTCTGAAGTAGGACAAAAATGCGAATGCTTGTTTGAGTCTGAGAGCAGTCACCTAGTGAAAAAAATTAAAACTTGAAACAAAAAGAAAGACAACTGTATCCAATTCAATCCACATCCACCATGAATAATAACTATCACCAACTACTCTACTTGTACACTGCAAGCAATAAATGATATAATCAATTTCAACTTCAGACTACAACAAATATTCTTTAACCACATTTTGATGGAAATTAAACTGAAGACAAGTTTTAAAGAACCCAAACAAGTTTTTGGTTCACACTGAAGGTATTAAAACAAAATCCCCTAAAAAGAGCTAGTTTTCTCATTAAAGGATTCAAAGGAAAAAAAATAAAAATAGATTGGGTACCCTTGGCATTTGCAATTCAAATCATGAATCATATTCTAAATTGTAAAATTTTGATTGCCATGACTGCCCATTCAAAATTAAACTAGTTCCTTGTAATGAAATGAGATGAAATACAAAGCTTATACATTGTTTAATGTCTGAGAAGCATTTGAAAATTGTTAAAGAAAAAGGTGATGTGGCTTGTATGTTTGATGGTATTTTCAAGTAATGGGTAATGATAATTCAGAATGAACTTCCATATTGCATCGGTTAAAGTCGGGCTGCTCTTTAGGATACAGAACCTTCCAATTGGAAAGAGATCAACAAATAATCATAGGAAAATCTTGGGAAGGTACAGGGATCTGTTAAAGAATGTTAAATGGATGACATGGAATATGACTGTCAGGTTTCAGTGGATCAGTAGATCAGCAAATGCAATGGCTGATTCTCTGGCCAAGCAAGGGGTGTCAAGGGGAGATCTGTTTTGGGCTACTTTGTAATTGTGTCTCAGGCTTGGGCATGATTAGTGTATTTGGTTCAGTCCTCGGGGGAGGTAGCATCCCGTGCCTCCTCCTAGGCTGTTTGTATATTCGTTATTTGAATTAATAAAACTACTCTCATTTATCAAAAAATAAAAAATAAAAATCTTGGGAAGGTACCATTGCTCCTTGGCAGCTGCAGCATCATATCTTGGAAGCAAGACCTCTGGCAAATAATTTGAAGTTTTGAACACCTTGCTTATTTGGTTGTCAAGATCAGCAAGCCTGGGATGTGCCTCACTTGCTTGAGAGGGATTTAATAGAAAAAAATTGAATTGGTGGAGGACTAACCCCTCCACAACTCAAGATTGCCTTAGCTGTACGGTATTGGAGAGTTGCACCAGGGGCTAGTTCTCATTCTATCTGAAATGGGGATGATTATATTGGTACTCTCATTCTCTGTAACTTTCCTTGATCCATTGCTGATAAAAAAACTAAAAAAATAAAAAAGTGATGTGGTTTAAAAAAATGCATTACTCTGCTGGTATCCCCTGCTATCACAAACAAACTACTGGATATGTGTACTGAAGGGTGGAATAAACCACTTAAATTATGACATGATAAAAAGATCCATGAAGCTTACCATATCTATGATAAAGCTCCAATTGCCTACGACTTAGATACTTCCAAAGTTTGCAAAATTTCCTAATAACAACAATGTTCACAGTGAATTTCAGCCTAGCCTTCCTCCAGTGGAAGATAATGCCAATTTTTTTTGTTTGATGCTAGCTTTATTAAGAATTTCAGGCAAACTGGAATTGGTGGTGTCTTCATCAAGTTCAATCCAAGCACCTTTGGGCTTTCAGTGAGCCTAGTGAAAAAACCCAACTGTGTGGAAGCAGGTGTAAGGGTCTTGCTTATTGGTTTTGCTTAGCCATCAGCTTTAACTCTAAGTCATTAAGGAGAGTCCAGCAAATGCAGTGATGTCAAAAGGTGGGAAGCAGGACTTGGCAATTGACTCCAAAAAGATGGGATTGAAAGGAAGATGAACTCTATAGCAGATAAAAGGACATTACCAAATGTTGGTCCCAGCTATCTGGGGTCCTGGAAGGGGTAGCAGATATGCTAGTCAAATCAGTGACTACTGGGATTTTCTGTTAGTGACAGCTCCTTACCTTAGAGAAGTTTTGCATGGAGATTCGGCCTGTCTGTTAACATTTTTGTGCAGACGTATATGCCATCTCATGCACATTTTCTTTTGACATAGAATACAATTTGATTACTTTAGACCACAAAAGAAAAGAACATTCCAAGTGAATGGATGAACAAGATGTTTTCTGTAAAAACAATAAGACCTTGAAAAGTTGAAGCAATTCAACCAAACCAAGTAATCATAGCATAAACAGAATTATGGCATCATTTATTCAACTCAAAAAGGCATTAAACAATATTATACATTTATTATATTACAGCAGATCTTAAAGGGGAATGGATTAAGTAATCAAGAACAAAAACATGAAAATTCAGTATACCTTGCAGTACTCCAATACAGGAGAAACGTGATGACTTCTAAGGACAACCTTTAATTTACCATTTTCAGCTTTGTCTAAGCTCTGGCCAAAAATATGGTTTCCAACTATTGTTAGTATATCAAAGCAGAACATTTGTACGGGATGAATAAAAAATGCATTGAAAACAGGATTTGCTTTTCTTTTAGGTGTAGGGGGAGGGGAAGGGGGCTCAGCATTCTAGTAATGGCTTAATAAAACCACAATATGAAACAATATGAAACAACCTTAAGTATGCCACAGAAATGAATAAAATCACAATATGAAACCAGAAAGGCAATGCAAAAATTAAGAATCCCAAGTTTTCTACAAATATGTCAAGAATCCTAGTCATGCAGGGTCAAAGTCACCAATACAAATCCAACATGAGCAAATACACCAAAACCAAATTTCTAGAAAAAATCAAGGGTATTTTTACATGTAATTCTATAATAAATAATCTGCCATTTGATGCACTGCAGTGCAACCAGAGCTAAGTGCTTCAAAGAGTATCATAAAACAAAAATGGCATAGATCAGTTGCTTCACTGGAAAATCTTAAAATAAGATCCAGATAATCCATACAGATAAGGTAAAACCTTTGTGGCCTTATATGCTGCCTATTGACTAGACAAAAGAAAGTTGATCTAGAAGTTCTTCTTGATGGGCTTTGAGGAGATCATGATAGACAATGGCTCCAAATAGCTATTGGTTGGATGAATGGATGACAATCTCTTTCCATGCCCTTTGAGAATGAACATCTATGAGGTGAGATCATTGGCAATTAGGTCAGATCACTTCCACTGCATCAGATTATCTCATATCTCCCACTGCAACTAAATATTTGCTTATTCATAAATTCTTCATAATTTCAGTGCTTCTTTGTCAGCTGAGGTGTCATTTCTGTATGCATAGTTATAATTTAGCCCTTTATATTTGGCATCTCATATTTAGCCATGTTCTTGTGGATAACTCTGTCTCCATACCTGGTTTTATCTCTTTATAAACTTCTTCTACTGATGATAAAAAGAAAGAAACAAAAAGATTGATCTAGAAATTCCTCTTGTTTTAAATTTATTAGAAGGTCAAACAGATAAATAAAAGGTGAAAAATGAGAGGTTTGACCAGATCAAGTAGGCTTTGCCTTTGGACAAGGGGCTTGAAGGAGAACTAGTAGTGTTAATATATCTGCCCGTAGGCCTGAAAAATGTATCCGGAAATTCGAATTTGAATTCGAGATTCAACTTAAACAAATCGAATTCGGATTATTCGGATTGAATAAATGGTCAAATTCAAATCTGATTTGTGTACCAATTATTTCATCAGATCAAATTTGAAGCTATGCCAATTCGATTTGATAAATATTCGAATTATAATATATATCATTCTAAACTTTAGTTCGAGTTACACTCCTTTACACGATACCCAAAGTGTCCATTGTATCTCTTTATTACAAAAGACAATTAAAAGTTATCTGATTGAAAGATAAGACTAATTGACATGCAGCTACTTTTTCAGGTTTCCGCTTTTTAATTTACCGAGATACCAAAAACCCACTCTTCTCCCCTCTTTCTCCTCTCTCCTCTCCTCCTGTATTCTTTTTTTTTTTTTTGGAAAGGTGAAGTAATATTTATTGAGAAAGAGATACACACAGGAGGCTGAGATCAGTCCCAGAATAGGCTGACTGATCTAAAACAGCAAATACATGAACCATCAAGAAACAGAAAATAAAACATCTAACACATTACAGTTTCTAAACTCTGCAACCACAGACAGCCAAGAAATCAGCTTGCCCACTAACTTCTGAGATAGGTCCTCCAGACTAAGAAACTTATTATTGAAGACCCTTCTGTTCCTCTCGGTCCAGATGCACCAGATTACCACAATTGGAATCAGCTTCCAGAGAGTCTTTTTTTTCTTGCTCAAACCCCTAATCTGCCAGCAGCTTAACAACTCTTTAACCGACCTCGGCATCACCCAGCTAACCTTCACAATGTTGAGGAGATGACTCCACAATTGAGCAGAAAACGAGCAGTAGATGCACAAATGATCAGTGGATTCAGCACTGCAACCACATAAACTGCAAGACAAGTCTGAAACCTGGATGCCCCTTCTCACAAGATTTTCCTTAGAAAGGCATTTATTTAGAGCCATAGTCCAAACCAGGAAGCAGGCTTTTGTTGGGCTGGTTGGATTCCATACTTGCCGAGCTAGGAAATCAGGACCACCCCTCCTACCAATCATAGCAGCCAAGGATTATACAGAAAACAGGACCACCAGAGTTCCACCTCCAAAGCCACTTATCCTCCAAATTATAATCCAGAACTTGATTTTGGAGACAGGACAAGAGATTCACTGCCTCTTCCACCTCCCAATCAAAAAGATTCCTTCAAAAACTCGAGTCCAAGGAGCTGAACCACCCGAAATACTATAGCACTCAGCAACTGAAGCCTCTTGATCAGAAGCACGCTTAACGGACTCAGCAACAGGAACATCAGAGCACCAAGGGTCCTTCTAGAATTTGGTCCTGTTGCCATTACCCACCCTAATTGAGACTCCCCTGGCCAAATCTGAATAGGTCTTCATTATCCCTTTCCATAGAGAGTTACCCCAGTTAGGAGGAGGATCCCTAGTTCTCCAATTTCCCCAACTCACACCATATTTACTGGCAATGAGAGATCTCCACCAAGCATCAGGCTCTATAGAAAATCTCCAAATCCATTTACAAAGGAGAGCAGAGTTAAAATTTTTCAGCTTCTTTATACCTAACCCCCCTTCAGATTTGGGGAGGCAAACTTGCTCCCAACTCACCAAGTGCACTTTTTACTCCTCCTCCCAGCCTCTCCAAAGAAAATTCCTTTGAAGCTTTTCGATCTGATTTGCAACCTTCTTAGGAATATAGAAAAGAGACAAGAAGTAGGTAGGCAAATTGGAGAGAGTACTCTTAATCAGAGTCACCCTCCCCTCAAAAGAGAGATATTTTGCCTTCCAAGAAGCCAGCTTCCTTTCCAATCTCTCAATAACTGGGTCCCAAATTGCAGAGGAACCACCACTCACCCCTAGCGGGAGTCCCAAATATTTAACTGGGAGGAACTCAATCTAACAAGCCAAAATACCAGCACACTTAGCTAAATTAGACACTTGGCCAACTGGGATAATTTGGCTCTTGTTCCAATTTACTTTTAGCTCTGTAATCACTTCAAACCAAGACAGAATCCCAAGGATTAGCTCCACCTGAGAGGGGGAAGCATCCACAAAACATAGAGTATCATCTGCAAATTGAAGAATATTCACCTTTTCTCCCCCCGGCACAATTGCAAAACCATCCCATACTCCTGAGATTGCAGCCTTTTTACAGAACAGAGTAAGAATCTCCATTACACATATAAAAAGAAGATGAGATAAGGGGTCTCCTTGCCTAAGGCCCCTGGAACTATCAAAGAAACCTGCAGCCTGCCCATTTACCAGGACTGAGAACTTTGGAGAAGTGATACAGACTTTAATCCAATTTCTCCATTTCTGCCCAAAATTTATCTGATCAAGCACAAGGTCCACATGTCTCCAGTTAACATGATCATAGGCCTTCTCAATGTCAAGTTTACAGATCAAACCTGGGGAACCCTCTTTTTTCCTTGAATGAATGAGCTCATTGGCAATAAGAACCGAATCCAGCATCTGCCTACCCGAAATAAAAGCACTTTGGTTGTTTGAGATGGCACTACCAAGGACTCCTTTTAATCTTTCAGCAAGCACTTTACCTAGGATTTTATAAAAACTATGCAGAAGGCTAATCGGCTTGAAATCCCTAATAATCACTACACCTTTAGTCTTTGGAATAAGGGTGATGAAAGTAGTATTTAGGCTTCTCTGCAACGAACCCCCCTCAAAAAAATCCTGGAAAACATTCATGATGTCCTATCTCACCATATCCCAGCATTTAATATCAAAGAGATTTGTAAGACCATCGGGGCCAGGAGACTTCTCATCAACCAACAACTTGATAGCTTCTTTGATTTCCTCCTCAGAGAAGGAACCCTCAATAAGGGAAGATTGCTCCTCACTCAACTGGTTAAAAGGAAGGGATCTTGAAAAAGGTCTGAAAGACCATGATTCCTTATTCAGCTTCTAATAAAAATTTGTTGCCACAAGCTTCATATTAGTCTCAGTGATACCAATCCTGCCCTCACTCTCCAGTCTGGTAATTACAGAAGCTCTAGCTCTAGCATTTGCCATTTTGTGAAAAAAATGTGTATTCCTATCCCCCTCTTTCGGCCAAGCTACTTTGGCTCTTTGCCTCCATTTAGTTTCTTCCACCACTGCCAATTTGGCCTCCTGCCTTTTTAGTCTGATCTCCTCAGCAATAGAACCTAGTTCTTCAGCTGTATCTATCTCCTTTATGAAACTCAGGAGAGCCTTCTTCTCTATGTCTGAATTTAAATTCTTTTCCAACTTCCAAATCTTTAATCTTGCTTTGATAGCCCCCAATTTCTTTGCCAAAATGAATGAACTGGTACCCTCCACATGCAACTCCTCCCAAACTGACTTCAACAAAGGAACAAGATTAGCATTCTCTAATTTAAAAAGAACTTTAGCTACCATTCTAGCACCACAAACCAGCTGAATTGGACTGTGATCTAACACTGGCCTTTGCAAGTGCAATATTTCGTTTTAGTGCCTCAAGTAAAGAGAATCACCTGCTGCCTACTATTGAAGACAAAATGGCGTTTTGAAGTTTAAGCTTCAACTTCTGTCCATGAGTTTCTTTCTTCTATTTCTTTCTTGTTCTAGATTTTTTGAGGTTTTTTGTATTGTTAACAAGTGAGTTTGTATTTTCTAAGGCCTTTCTATGTCGTTCACAAGCAATGGTTGTTTTTATGTCTTTGTTTTAGATTTTAGATTTAGGGTTTTCTCTGTAAAATCGGTTAAATCAAACTGAATCGAATATTCAACATTTTAATCAAAATCGAATTCGGTTGAGACTTTTGCATATCCGACGGATCTTGAATCGAATTCAAATCACTTATTTTGTAATTGGAATTGAATTCAAGCATGGCTTGATTCGATTCAAAATCGCTCCGTTTACAGGCCTATCTGCCCGTCAAAAGAAATAAATTCTAAATCAACCTACTACTCTACTATGATGCAAAAACAGCAAACTGAGATGAGGAAAAAAGGTGCAAGTGCCAAAGTTCTCACCCCAAAATGCTACCATATTTCTTTTCTCAGAGGTCCAAAAAATGACTACAAGCCAATTGCAATGATATTTGAAAGCATAGTGTAACTTAATGACAGGGTTGCATTTCTAGCCATAACGAAATATTCAACCCAAACCAATTCAGCTGATTTCACAAGTCACAAGGCATTGGCGGTGATGATTTTTCATCCTCAACAAAGGTCTTATATGAGCTTAGAAGAGCTAGGTCACAGTTCTTAATTGTCAATGGAGAATACCTCGTATCAGAAAGGGGCACAATCTTAATATCCCTATCTCGAGAGGTGACATGACAGCCATCTTTTTTTATATCGATAACAGAAATCTTTATTAATGAATAATACTTGTGAAAATTAATTACAGAAAATGGGGAGGTAAACTATCTTAACTCCCCAACATCAAAATGGCAACAAAATACTAAAAATGTGCCCAAAACAACGAATCCTTAGCCACCCCTTGCTTAGCTAACCCATCAGCCATTGAGTTAGCACTTCTCTTCACCCAGTTGTATTGCACCTCTAAGTTCTTACACAGCCAATTAAATTTTTTCTTCTCATTGTTGTAGCTCCACAAGCCATTGATATCTCCTTTCAACCACCTAATCACCACCTTCGAGTCCCCCTCAATCACTAAGCATCTAATGCTTAATTCTCTTGTTCTTTGGATTCCTTCAAGAACTGCTTCGGCTCTAAGAGAGTCACTCTCTCCAATTGGCTCAGAGAACATGGCAGTAATATACCCCTCCTCATTCCTAAAAACACCCCCATCAAAATTCAATTTTATGAATCCAACGGGAGGGGGGGTCCAAGTGGGACTACAGTTCCTTTTATACATAACAACAGTAGCAACCTCTTTCCACTTTCTCAACATGTCTGCCATAGAGAATTCAGAGAATATCAACATTGATTTCAGCCAATGAGCAACCCTTGAAAGTATCAAATCTGTTAGGTTTTTTGTGGTTCTTTTCTTATCTGAAAAAAATTGTGAATTTCTTTCTTCCCATATTGACCAGCACACCGCAGCCCTAATGCTTCTCCACATAATCTTCCCCTTTCTCTTAGGCCAACTAAAGAAAGGAGAGAACAAGCATTGCACACTCCCAGGGGGATTCCAAGTATACCCAAAAAGGGAAAACACCCACTCCCAAACAATTTTAGTAACTGGACAAGTAACCATAATATGATAACCCGTTTCCCCATCAGCTTTGCAAAGAATACACCTATTGGGAAGTAAACAGCAGTTGGGCCTCTTTCTTTAAAGTCATTTGTGTTAACTCTTTCCAGAAAAATTTCCCAACAAAAACTACCAACCCAAGGAGGAATAGGTTTGCTCCAAATATCTTTAATCGGGAATGACAGCCCAAGCAGTGTAGTAGGTTGGACTAATGTCTCAAAAAACGAAGCACAAGAGAAAGAGTTGGATGAAGAAGGGGTCCAGATTCTGGTGTCTCCCTTACTAGGGTTCAAGAAAACATTTTCAAGGATGGTTAGCAAAGATGACATACACCCCAAATCTGTATCCCTTATTGCCCTTCTCAACCTCAGATTCCACCCAAACCCAGAAGAAGAATCAAAAGGAACCAAGAAGGAGGAAATGGGTTCATTTTCAAATCTGACAAAGTAAAGAATGAAGGAAATTGGTCTTTCAGAGGTAGGTCCCCAACCCAAATTTGCTCCCAGAATTTTATTCGATTACCGGAGTTCAAATCGTACCTGATCCAAGGGGAGAAAACTGGAAGCAAATCATGAATGGCTTTCCACAGGGATGCGGCAGTAGTCCTTGCCAAAATTCCAGGATCCCAGTCATTCTCATCCAGCCCATGTATGCTAGCCACAATCTTCGTCCACAATTTGTCCCTTTCCAACGGGAATCTCCACAACCATTTCCCCAATAATGCCATGTTCCTTTTCCTGATATTCCCAATCCCAAGCCCCCCTAGCTTCTTGTTCCTATTTACCATTTCCCACCTCACCCTATGGTCTTTCTTCTCCACTCCCGGTTCCCAAAAAAAATCCCTCATTAATTTTTCTATCCTGTTTGAGACCTTTGTAGGAATCTTAAACACTGACATGAAGTAAATAGGAAGGTTGGAAAGGGTAGACCTAATCAAGGTGATTCTCCTCCCAAGAGAAAGACAATTTTTCCTCCAAGAAGCAAGCCTTTCTCAAATCTCTCTACTACCGGGTTCCAAAAGCTTTCATTCTTGGGGTGATCTCCTAGGGGGAGGCCCAAATAAGTGATAGGCCACTCCAAGATAGCACACCCTAACACACCTGCACAATCACTTACTTCCCTTTCCTCAAAATTCACTCCCACCACACAACTCTTATCGAAGTTCACTTTAAGATTAGACATCTGCTCAAAGAGTTGTATTGTCAGTTTAGTTTTCTGATCCATCTTATATCCCCACCCTCACAAAATAGGATTGTGTCATCTGCAAACTACAAGTGTGTAAGTGGTACTTCCCCCCCTTCCGACTCTCCAACCTCTTAATAAGTCTCAAGAATCGGCTCTATGTATCAGTCTCCCCAGGACATTTGCAATCAAAGTAAAGAGAAAGGGGGAGAGCGGATCACCTTGTCTTATTCCTCTCATGACCGGAAAGAAATCCACCGCAGTTCCATTCACCAATATCGAGTAATGGCAACTCCTGATACAACCCTAGATCCATCTACACCATCTGTCTCCAAAACCAAAACTTTTCATTACCTCCACCAAGAAGGACCAGTCAACTAGGTCATAAGCCTTCTCTAAGTCTAGTTTGCATACCACTCCCTTTTTCTTGGATTTCCTAAAATTCTCTAAGCTCTCATTTGCAACCAAAATTTGATCAATGATCTACCTTCCCTTCACAAAAGCTCCTTGATTGGGTGTGATAATGGCTGGAAGAACTTTCTTAATTCTTAGAGACAAGACTTTTACAATTATCTTGTACAGACTATTCACCAAACTAATCGACCTGAGATCCCTTGGATGTGATGCCTCTTTCTTCTTAGGGACCAATGCAATGAATGTGGAGTTTAAACCCGGATCAATGATTCCCCTCCTGTGGAACTCCTCAAAAACCAACACTAAGTCCTTCTTCACAATATCCCAACAATCTTGATAAAATGCCATTGTAAATCCATCTGGGCCTGGAGCTTTCGTTCCATCCATTGAAAATACTGCTTCATTTATCTCCTCTAAGTCAAAGTTTTTCTCTAACCCCACTCTAGTTTCTAAACTAAGAGTTGGCCATTCCAACCCCTCCACCCAAATCCTCTCATTTAGAGGCCTTCCAAAAATTGATTTAAAATGGGTTGCAAAAGCCTCTGCTATTTCTGCTGGTTGGGAAAGAACAGCTCCATCACACATGACAGCCATCTTCACAATTCCAAGCATGGATTCAGTGGAGTTGAGAAAAAGGGAGGACAGGTTTGTTAAGCCTTAATGAGCAAAGCATATTGAACAACCTTTTTCAAATTGTATTCATGATATGTTAAGTCCAGAAAGATCCGACTTCCCTTTCAATGGGAATTATTCAATTTGGTGGACTTGTGCCAGTTGAGGCAAGTATGGTGAGGCACAACTCAAAGCTCTATCCCAACTGTACGGGTTTGGCTACATGAACCCTGTTTGACCATTTTATTCTGTTTAATGCCATATCCATTGTTAAATTATGGGAATGCCAATAGCATATAAACACAAAAATAGTGCCAATATTTGTCCACCATAGAACACAGTTGAATTAATATACTTTGCTTATGGGTAATGTTAAAGGAAAAGGAAGAATATTATACCTTGATAAAATCTGATGGCAGCCCAAGCAGTTCAGTCTCATCGAAGAGAAGAAAACTACTATCATCATTCAGATTTTGGATATATCGCATACTCAGCTCATCTATTTGAGTTCTCAAACGCTGTGCTTCCTCTCTCTTGCTTAAAGTAAGGTTCAATCCATTCCGCTCAAAATCCCTAAGCTGTCATTGATTACAAAAGAATCACTATGTAAACTTGAAGAAATCTCTGCAGAATTGCAGGTTATTCTCTACATCTATGTGTTGTTATTGCAATAGAATCTAAATAACATCTCCATGAGGAGATGAAGAATGACAAAACAAAACAAAAAAAAAAGGGAAAAGCTCCACAACTATAAATGTTCAATGAGCTTGTTTGCGGAATATGAAACATCTTAAACTAGGAAATAGAGATTAACCATGAAGTAGTCCTAGCTTAAGTTAACAATTCAAAAATCCACTCCTGAATGTTAGGGGGTGGGGTTGAAGGGGAGGAATTAAACATGTAATGCCATCACCGGCATTGCCTGGTAGGAAACTTAATTGCTCAATATACTAAGTAGCCTAGATAAATATTCCAAATTAAATGAACAGGGCAGAATTGATGGCAGTCTTACACAAGCTGAGATTGAGCAGGAATCTCCAACACAGAAATTTAACAGGGGAGGGAGACTCCAAATTAGTAGTGGGTTGATTAAAGAATAAAACCCAAGGAACATGGATATATAGATACTTGCTCGGGGAAGTTAGATCTCTAGCTGAAGAATTGATGGTCACATACCAATAGGTATCCAGAAGTGCAAACAGCATGGCTGATGCCTTAACTAGGCAAGGAATCCATAGATCTCATTTGTTTTGGGGTATAGAAATCAATAAAATTTTTTGTTGTTACCAATCAAAAAAAAGAAGCATTCCAAATTAAATGAACAGAAGTTGCAATACAGATTAGACAGATTATTATAGTGAAAATGACATAGCAGCCCTCATTTTGAAATTGAAAGGTAGCCCATCAAAGAAATTGTAGTGATACAAGAGTAGGTTTTAGGATCCAAGATGTTCAAGGTTAAAGACTGCACAGCCCAACAAGACCAGAATTCCCTACTTTTGGATATGGGATTCAAAAGCCCCCTCCAAACTTTCATTCATGGTGTGGGCTGTCAAGCACCACCCCAGGCAAGTGCTAACTGCTGGCCAGAGATATGGATATTCAAGACATCAATTGTGTCATGTAAAAAAGTAGATGAATCCATCTGCCACTTGTTTCTTCAATGAAAGTTTAGCATTTTGTTATGGGCTGATTTCTTAGAGACCTTCAGCACAACTGCATGAGACAGTGCCTCCCACAGCTTGTACAGCAAGCATTTGAGATGTGGGCCATGTCACACCAAGAAGCTAAGTAGAAGGTGTAAAACTCTTTGAAATATCTTACCCTTGGCTTTCATTTGGATGTTATGGAAAATAGGAACCCAAGCATTTTAAAGCACAAACCTTCATCTATAGAAATGATTTTGAAGAGAATAGTCAGTTGGCAGGCACAGTTTCATCTTAGATTGCCATTCACAAGGATTTAACTGATGCTTGAGCTCTCTCTTATGATTTGAATCCATGAATATGTTAGAGAACAAAAACCTATTCAGGGACCTCCCCTAACAGCTTAAGCTTTTAGGTTGAACAGTTCCTTTAGATGGTGTCAGAGCCTTATTGACCAAGTGATCTAATGTTCAATCCTTGTTGCCCTCATTAATAATTAATTAAACTTCAGCACAAGGTATGGGTGGATCTATGTTTGACTACGCTCCAAGCACAATGGGCTTTTGCATGAGAGGGTGTGTTAGAGAATAAAAATCTATTTAAGGACCTTACCTAATAGCTTAAGCTTTTGGGTTAGAGGTGGTGTTCAACTCTTGTGTTTACAAACTCCTAGGTTTTGGTGACCCCCCTCGGTTCCCCCAAACAAGTGACATCAAAGCTAATAATTCAGTTAGGAACAAGGTTTGATGGATGTATACAGTGACTACCATGCTTCTACCAGTTCCCATGGTTGAATGATTGGCAAGAATGGTTGGTGAGTGGTTTGCAAGAGTGGTCGGTGACTCCCATGGCTTTCCCATTCTCCATGGTTGAGTGTGCTTGGATAGGTAGGGCTCTTTAAGCAAATAACAAAGGACTCACATATGAGGAGGAGATTGTTGGGATTCACGTGTGAGTGGATGGTGTCTCACATAGGAAAGGGAGAAGAAAGGCAAGCGACTTATAAAAGAGGCTGACCCACAACCTAAAAGCTTAAGTTATTAGGTGAAGTCCTTGAATAAGTTTTTATTCTCTAAAGCACCCCTCACGTGAAATTCCATCAAGCAAGAAGTGTGGACAAGCACAGGCACCCATACATTGTGTCAAAATTTAACTAATTATAATGAAGGCGACAAGGATTGAACACTAGACCACTTGGTCAAACAAGCTCTAACACCATCTCAAGGAATTGTTCAACCTAAAAGCTTAAGCTGTTAGGTGAGGTCCTTGAATAGGTATTTATTCTCTAACAAAATATTAGGCATTGATGTCATCCTTTTTAGTCAATAAGGCACTTATTTTGTGCTCCATATGTACAAAGCCTTGTACGGGAGTATATGAATGCATACTATACTTTTTTGAAGATAAATAAAATTAAATTAAAAAAGAAAGAGGATACAAGAGAAAGATGAGCAATCACCCGAATGAAAAAGATAAAACACCCAAAGATTTCTGACTAAGTCTTAAGACACCCAGATATGCCAAACCATCCCAACAAACCCGACCCACAAACTCATACCCCATACAAAGCAGAAAGAAACCACTTGTAACAACAAACAAGCACAGAGCGAAAAACCAAAACAATACCCAAAACAAGAAAAAACTACCCCCACCAATACCCATAACAAGGTGCAAAGAACAGCAAAACTATTTGTTAATTTTTCGATTCCCGTCTTCCTGTTGCCTTCTGACTGCACTTCTGAAATGAATGCATACTATACTTTTTGTCACCAATACAAAAACTTTACCATTTCAAAAGAAAAAAGAAAATCCATAAAAAAAATTGACTTTTTTCCATACCAAACACTGCATATATCGTTTGGCTTCAGCATTTGTCCATTCCCCTCTTGCAGCAAAAGCCTTGAGAACACGGTAGACATCTTCGCGCTTGCTGATCACCTTGCATGCAACTATATAGCATTAGTTTATATACAGGCAAGTTCAAATTCACCATAAGACAACCTCTTCTCCACAAAAGTGGGCTACATGTTGATTATTTAATTTACCAAAAAAAAGTACTACAAGGATGCAATATTTAGACTCTAATAACTTTTTTTAAGAACCTAAGGATCCAAGAAACAACTGTACTTGAAGACAACTAGCTGATCACCACCTGGCAGTGCCCTTCTACCATCAGAAAAGTGCAGTCCCATAGAAAGATGATTTTTATTCTTGGAGAACTTCCAGAAATTCTGTTTTGAGAGATATGTCATAAACTACTAAGCCTGAACAACTAAAAAAGATATATACACCCTGACCAATTTGCTTTTTCTTGTCAAAGAGAATAACTAATTTGTTTTATAATAAAAAAGGGCAGCCCAGTGCACAAGGTTCCTGCCAATGCAGGGTCTGGGGAAGGACAGATGTACGCAGCCTTGCTCCTACAAATACCCTGGTCACCCAGGTCAAAATGGAGCAACTCTACCATTGCGCTAAAACACACACTCATTGGCGGGAGCCAGTAGTAAACATTGTACTTTTCAACACCAGAGAATGCATTTGTTAAGGACATCTCAGACACAAGTCAATGACAAATATGCATGTGATCCAAGAGGCCACAAGCATTGCTACCTTTCCAAAAGGTCCTCAAAAACAAAAAGAAAACATAAAAAAGCAATATCAAGATGGTAACTGAGACCTGCATGCCAGATTGTGAGCATCTATTCTCCTCTCTGCTTCAGCACCAGCTTTGCGTACATCCTCTGAAACAGATACCATCTTTTGAAAAACACAGGACTGCACCAATGGAAATTGTTGAGCCTCTAGTTCAGCCAATGGTGAAAGAACATTCATATATGTGACCTGCAAAAGATATTATAGCAACATGTATTGAGGAAAAGCATATGGATATCTAAATGTGCAGGACATCCAAATTAGTAAATGAGAAACCTGTAGGCAAATATATACTTGTATGACAGCTCAAGATTATCAGATCTAGATCTAGTAATTCATCAAAAAAAAATATTATCAGATCTAGTAGCACAAGGTCAAATTCCAAAATAAAGGTGCATATAAGCACTGAACCAAAATGAAACAAATAAAATACAGCACCAAATGGTTTATTTGTTGCAATTACTTTAGTGAAAAGGGGCATGGACATAATACCTGAAATGACAATGTTCAATGCAATAGTGAACATCTAGCACTGTGCTAGAGCTCCTTATAGATTGTTTTATGGTGGATTTTTCCCCTTGCAATGGGAAAAATGCACTTCTGAATTTTTTCCAAGGCACTAGATAAAGGAAAATTAACGGTTTCTACAGCAAGTCAACAATCAAGACCAAGACCAAGCATCACAGATCAATGTTTAGCCTCCCTGGTCACGTTTATTTCTGCATATGTGAACAAAAAAAAGAAAAAAAAAATCTACCGAATATCAATGAATCATTGCTGATTAACGACGGTATAACTATTGCTTGATACTTGGTACTACCGTACTAATGTATCAAGAGAAACAATAAATCATAATCTAAACCTATAAAATTAATCCTAATGTCAACATATAATTCTCCTGAGACCCACAGTATCAATGTCCAACACTAACTCAGCTTCCAAGTTCCAAGAATGAAGAAAACATAGTGTACATCAACTAGAAAGTTTTATTGTACAACCAACGCCAAGTGAAGTAAAATTTGGGCACATATTTATTGCTCAAAAATCAAAGATGAGAATAGTTAGAAATCGGTTTTCAAGCTATTGCTGTTAAGGCAGGAATTCATTGCACAGAAATGGCAATTTCCCTTTAAATTTCATTAATTAAGAATCAGAGTAGACATGGAATAAAAAAAGGCATATGCGCCTTAATCAATTATCAATGCAGAAGAAAATCAAAAGATGGATTGAATAGAGAAAAGAGAATTTTAATACCTTGTCGAGGGGAACCGAAGCAACTGCATCATGAACCTCCTTCGACTTGGCAATGATATGATCGGCTAATTTGAGAATTTCGGATGCCGAGAGGTTGACAAGCACATTTGAGCTTGGAAGATCTGCCATATTCCCGCAAGGAAAAAAATATACTATGAAGGAAAGGCTTATATGCGATTAAGCATTACTAGTACTAGTATAGTGGTAAAGATTATAGAGTATTTCATCAAAATTATCGAAATGAGTAGGAAACCATAATCAGAAAAAAAAAAAAAAAAACGAAATAAACTTGAAAAAAGTGTACTAAAAGAATATGCATACTGAACTGAAAGCACATTGAGAATTACTTCGAAAAAGAACAAAAAAAAAAACAATGAAGAGATAGTGGAGAACTAAGACCTTTCTTTTTTCTCTTTTTCTGGGAGTTAACTGTGGTAATGATGAGATTCAGAGCGACTGCAACGAGAGCGGCGACTCCCGTGAAAGCTAGTATTTTCCTCTCTTTCCTTCCTTTCATCTGCCTCTCTCAGCTTCCACCCGATGACAGAGCTACAAATGCGAGGGAACTTTGTGTCAATGAAAATTGAAAGGGCGGAAAGGGCACTTTTTAAAGTCATACACGATGATGATTACAAACATCACAAATGCTAATTCGAATTTACAAGCTTTTTTTTTTTTTTTTTTTTTTTTTGGAATGTTGGGTTGTTGGCACTGGCTATTTGGTACGTTGGTAAATGGTGGGGAAAAAAAAGTTTGTAAATGGTTACCGGCATCACCGGTGACCGGTGTGCATCACTGTCTTCGGAATCTTCGGATAAAGTAAGCTGGTGTACACGTCTTTTTTGTAGCGGACCCGGGCCAGTGGGCCACACCCATGTCTCGCAGGTAGACAATAGCCATCGTCCATTTGGGGGAGACGGGATCTGCTCCTCACACCTGGCGCCTCACACGCACATCCTATCATGCATTGTAAATCGTACTTATTAGTTATTTTTACGATAAATATTTCTAATGTACGGTGAATGTGGATGTGAGGCGCCCATTTGTGAGGAGTAGGGGTGTTCACGAGTCGGGTTGGGTCGGTTTATTGGGGTTTTCCCAACTAACCCGACCTGGTCGGGTTACTTGAGGTGGAAACCGAAACCGACCCACTGATAGGCTAAATCGACCTGGTCGGTTTGAGTCAGGTTGGGTCAGTTTCGGTTTTGCTGTTGTACAAAAGGACACCTAATTGAATTCTAATTGTAATTGCCTAATGGGTTGCCTATTTGGTGTAAAAGACTATAGAAAGTTAAAAACTATGATAGATTGTCTATTCTAATTGTAATTGCCTAATGGGCCTTCTAGTTCTAATAGAAGACTAGTTATAATTAAGTAGAAAACTATTCAAACTATGAACTACCGAACTAGTAGAAGACTAGTTCGGTTCGTGTCGGGTTGGTTTTGGTTTTCACACAAGAAAACCGAAACCGGCCCAATATATCGGTTTATATATTTGCCCAACCCAAAACCGACTGGTAATGATGAAAACCCGACCAACTCGGGTTGGATTGGTCCAGGCTGGTCAGTTTGGTTGGGTTGGGCATTCTTATGAACAGCCCTAGTGAGGAGCAGATTCCATCTCCATTTGAGGAGTTTACATCACGTCTCACAGCACATTCCAACCGTGTATTAAGAACATCTCCTATAGGGGTATTGATGTGATCACTGAGCTCCCATTTCGAATATGATTAAGCTAAGCCAAATTACAACCCTGGCAAGATAAGAAAAAAATTCTTTCCATCTGAACACATCACCATACAAGAGTTCTGATTCTGTACCCATGACAATTTTACCCACACCTACCTATATAACATCGCAGCCACATTGGGAGCATCTCATCTTCCTACATGTTATATGCAAGGGATGTTCACTATTTTGTGGGTAAACGTGGATAGAATTCTTGTGGGTAAGAGATTGGAGTGACAAAAGTGTGACATCTGGGGTCTTTGATTGGGCGATATCACTAATGCAACCAAGAGCATGAATCAAGCAAACAACACGTAATGTGCCACTTATCACATGCCTATTGGGCGTCGTGTGGGAGGGGTATGATTGGACAAAGATTTTTAGATATTTTACTTAACAAAAAAAAAATGGTTGTATCGGATCTACTGAACATAACACGAGTTTGCCCCATAGCACATCCTTGCCGTGTATTGAGAACATCTCCCGATGATAGCACCGAAACTGATGATGTCATCATCGGGAGATGTTCTCAATACACGGCAGGGATGTACTGTGGAGCATTGTGGGGCGGAGATGTGAACTCAACATAACACATTGTTGGCCTAATTCACTATGCCGCACATCGGAAATATGAACGATTTAAAGTATAACTGGTGTTCATGATATGCAGCTGGATGACCATGATCAGTACATCCAAACTGATTTGTCTTTGGAATTGGTTCCAATTTGGAGACCAGATCTGCTCCTTACACGGGGCGCCTCACACGCACATCATAGCATGCATTGAGAACATCTCCTGTACTTATAAGTTAGTATTCACAGGAGATGTTCCCAATACACGGTGGATGTGCATGTGAGGCACCCCTGTGTGAGGAGCAGATCCAGTCTCTGCAATTTGCAGATGTTATTTTACCCTCACATTAATGTTTTAATCCACCTCACAGGACCTGTAGCGGTGTATAAAGAATACCTTTGGGCTCATTTAGGAAAGAGTACAAATACAAATATATACAGTGTAAATATATATAAAATAATACTCATTTTGGAAAGAAAACAAAGACAAATATATAGTGTAAATATATACAAAATAATACAAAATACAAGATTTTACATCCTACATATTTGCATTTCTACTCCTTCCAAACATAACCTTACGAATTCAGATTTACTCCTCACGCGCTTCTCACACCAACCTAACGGCAAATTGAAACCATATATTGAGATCGGGATCATTTCATCAAGTGAGGAGAAAATCCAATATTTGGAGATCCCGAACCCAAATCTGGATTCTCAAGAATCTTGCTGTAAAGGTATAAATGTATATCTCATTTGCCTGTTATGTAAGGAAGAGGGCGAATCTCTGGATCATGCTCTGTTTCTTAGCAACCATACTCCCAGGATTTGGTTAGTTTCTTGTATGGGCTGTAGATCTGATGAATTTGACTCGTCACCTCCCCCCTCCCCCCGCCGACTTGGTTTAACATATCCCTTAGAGATCGTTCAACCATGTTTCAAGATGATTCATCAGTTTCTTCCTATTGTGCTCTATTAGTATAGCTTATATAGAACTATAGAAGAACAGGTGCAGCTCTTTCTCATAGGGTAAAAGAGAGTGCTGATGTTCGCATGAATAAAGAGACACAAATATGAAGATGTTCCCGATTGACAGCTGACAAAGGCCGAGGACAGTGTGACCATGATTTTGTGAGGATTGAATCAGGACGGCTCCTTTTTCTGGTGATGGTTTTTCTGCTGTTGGTGTCTTCATTTCAGATCGTTTTTCAGGTTTCTTTTAGCAGCTCTCTCAGAACACATACTCTCCTATTTTTGCTAAAGCTAGTGCCTTCATGGCGAATCTTTACTTGGCAAAGCAGCTCAGTGGCTTTTTTGGTTACTCCCCAAAAAGACATTTGGTTGATTTTGGATGATATCAAGGCTGAGCTTAATTCTTTTAATTCAGTCTGTATTAGATATGTGCCGCGGCTCAAAAATTTTAGAGCGCATTTCCTTGCTAGCAAAGCTTGTACCAATAGAGTGGATTGTAACTCTTTAAACTGGTATTCATCTGATTCTGAGTTTTATGAATGATCTCTCTTCTCACCAAAAAAAAAAAAAAAAAAACAAAGCAAAACAAAACAAAAGTTGTTTCCTTCAATAACCTTTAAGTTTTTCTACGCGAAATTAATTTATTCAGTTAGCAACCCACTTACACACTATTTGGGCATCGAATACCTATCGACATGGGAAAGTTCATAGTTCAGATCACAAACGTGCCAAAGGTGGAGAATTAGATTATAAACGCAGATAAAAAGCTTCCAATTTCCACTAGGTGCAGTACAATTCAAATGGAGTAAGAAACCATCTTTTGGATACCGGCTACTTACCTAATAATCGCTGTTCGGGTATCAGTTGTTTTCAACAGCAAAAAAATAAATCCGAATCGACTCAGTAGGTGCGGTAAATTTCCACCTATCAGATCACCCACTCACCCAGGCCCAAGGGATTGAGAACCAACAAAACTCAGACGTTATCATCCCTGTTTTTGGTTCACATTAATAGACAAATGTGATGGGTCAGGCGGTCAGCCAGTCAAAACATCTGATCCAGGCTGGCTTTAAGACCCAGGAGATATAGATGGAAGCCAAGTGTTAGTCCATGCTCCCTTGTACACCAGTGTAATTACAGTTGTAGCTTCAAAAATAGGACAATTTAAAATTTCTTGTTCATTAGTATGGAGAAGATAAACGGAGATAATGGCATTTAGAATAAAATAATACAAACAATAAGTAATACAAAAACCAATGACAAGAGATGAACAATATCACTGCATAACCGATTGCACCTAACTGTTACTGCAGTTTGTACTCGAATTGATTGAGATGCTTCCCAAGCCCATCATAGATACCAGGTCCAAGCTCAGCCTCAACGTTCCATTAAGGCTGTGTCTGTTTCAGACAATGGAGCTGCAGAGTAAAACGAACAAAAAAGATAAAACTCCTTATAGAACAAGGAGAAAGCGGACAATAAAGGAAAGTTCTGCATATTAAGCACAGGTTACTTCTCCATGTATAAGCGTCCGAAGACCCCCCCCCCCCCAAAGAAATATGATCTTAACAGCTAGAAAAATATCCGTTTGGTGCCTAGGAAGTAGAAAAGCAACACGGTAAACTTCTGGGAGAAGACATCAGGTGCCGGTCCAAATGATTTGAGAGTTGAACTAGGTGCGTCCAGACAATAATTAAAGAAAAAAATAAAGGTGATAATTAAAGAAGCAATCTAAACACCCCTTTATGGTGTGTCATGCCTAATAGAAGTACCCAAACATCATATGGTTTTCCAATAAACATAAACACACTAAAGAACACTAGAATAGAGACACGTAAAGCATTGAAAAGATCAAAATTTCACATACCAAGCAAATCCTCGTATGAATCTTCTAAGAGTGATGTCTCCATTAGCAACGGAGGAGAGAAGACCTGATCCTGAGTATCTTCCAAGTCATAAAATGTCTTTTGGATATCAGAAATACCGTAATTTGAACCAGAAACTGAAAGAACCCCATTAACATGGTCATCAAAATCAGTTTCAATCAACATGTTTGGCATTTCTTCATACTTGCTCCCATCATGGCTAATGGAAGCACTATTCTTAAGCAAGCAGGCGTCTGGTGGAGAAACAAGTTGTTTATTCTTGGTTGGAACTGATTTGGTTTCTAGGCCAACAGAAGAAAATGAACTCGCTGAAAGGGGTACAAAGAAATGTTCTGAGCTATCATTGGCATTACTCTCCCGTGAGCCTGTATTGCATAATTGTACAGTAGGCATTGAAAGAGCAGCTTCCCGAACAGATCTCCTCAAGTTCTGGACATAGTTACTATCACTTTCTGTGAAACAAAAACAAGAGTCAACTCCCCTGGCTAGAACAAAAATTATGATGCTATTCAACTTTAGCAGAAAACTGACAAACCATGGAAATGGACATAAGGTGGGTAACAACAAAAAAGGATTGCAAACCTTGTGGTGAATTATCTACATGATTATTAAACAAAGGCTGGTTCAGAGATTTCCCTTCAGACAAATTCTCCATTTGACTTGCTTGAGGAGCTAAAGCATGCCGTTTTTGCAGATTTGCACTTCTACCAGTTGAGTTTGAGGTTAGACTAAATAACTGTGGGAGTTTCAAAGCAGGAGAAGTGGCCGGAACTTTTTCAATCTGAACAGTAGAAAGTTTTGAAGTCACCTCAGCGACTTCAGCAATGCTGTTTTCCTGCTTAGTTCAGAGATTTTCAGTTAGTCACATGATTTAAGAGAAGAAAAAGACACTGTCAAAGTAAACATTTAAAAGAGCAATTACCACTGTCCTTCCACTACTTTGAGCTTGGATGGGTGAATTAGATCTGCCATAGTATGTAGCCATGGGAGGTAGAGTGGATGAAATATTGTTCACTTCTTCTGTGAGCTCTGAAATTGATTTTTTTATTGCTGGAGCAACTTCCTTGAGTTGATTAATGAGCACCTGCACGGTAGATGTTTCCTTTGAAAATAAGTTCTAAAAATGACTAAAAATACAGTATATCATATCACTCTCAGAAGTAAACAAGTTAAGAAAACTGGGCAAATGACCTTCCAAAATTAATTGCAGCAACAGCAGAACCAAAATACATTGATAAACTCATAGGGCAAATGACCTTCCAATACCAGAAAACTGGGTTCCTAATCTTCCAAAGAAACTATTCAAGTAAACAAGTTAAGAAAAGTCTTTCAGAGTCTAATTCCTAATCTTCAAGAAAGTTAACGATGGGAAGGGAAAGCACTGTGATGCTTGCGTAGCAATAGACTTAATTCTGCATAATGAAAAATGCACCGTATCCTTAACAAATATGAAAATAATGAACTAAGATTGTTATGAGATAAACTACTACAAATACAATTCAAGAACTTACATTAAAATGTTAAACTGAGAACTGAATTTGGAGCAATCAAATCAGTAATAGATGTATAGGCAGAAAGAAGGAAAATCTGTCAAATAATAAAAAATTGACATCCTTCAGGCAATCAACCAAATAAAACACATTAACCTTTCTGAAGACCCTAAAGTTCCCACAAAAGCCAAATTCAACAAGAAAAACCCCACATAGGCATGGCAATAAAGATAGTGTTCAGTTTTCATTGAGATCAGAAAGACAATAAATTAGGGAATCTATAACAATCTTATGCCTCTCCCTCCAAAATAGTGCTGTCAATGGGTGGGTCGGGTCGTGTCCGAGTAGACCCAATACTGAACCAATAAGGGGATGTTCAGTACATCTCGTTCAGTACGATGTACGTAAAAAGTTTGGTGCATGCCAGGCTATTTGTCCCCACTGCAGTGTTTTTCAAATGATAGGTAAACTCATCAGACCTTTGGTAGTGTTCTGTACTATGGTAGCCAGTGTGTTACACAAAGCATTGGAATCTCAAATATAAATATTTTTGTCAAAATATACTCGGTCAGTTTCAGAACATTCCACAGCTTAAAAGAATGTGTCTTCCATGGTGTGGTCCGAAACCAAACAAAATGGCTATCTACCAAAGTACCAAACACCACCTACATTCTGTAAATAAGAGACTCAGAACTAACCTAATTATTAATTGGGACTATTGGGTCTAACCCAAGAAGACGTGATTACGATTGACAGCTATACTCATTCATTAAATTGACGCATTTGGGTATGATAATATAATAATAACATTACAAGTTCACCATGAGAAAGCTAGGTATTGGATTGGGAGTATCTTTGCAATATGCTAAAATAATAACATTACAAGTTCACCATGAGAAAGTAATGTAATTACATATATATAGTCAGTTAAGGTCTATCAACCCAATTGTAATTGTGACACAATAGCAAAACCCACCAGAACTGACCCAATTATAATTGAGACATATAAGGATTAATATCCGTATGGATGGTGAGCTGGCAGCAGACTCGGTATTTGAGAAGAATGCAGTTTTGGATATGGAAAAAATCATTGATCACAATAAGGACTCACATGTTCTTGAGAAAATCCCTAGACCCTAATGCAGGAAGGAGATTTAGAAGCCAGAAGAGTATGCAAGCTGTCCAAGTGTCAAAAGTTTTTGCTAGATTGAGAGGGGGTTTATTTGGAATGGTGCCCTAAAGAAGGTGAAGAAAACAAAGAAAGCCACAAAGAGAAGCAAAAAGGGTGTTGGTATAGACTCAGGAGGTGCTAAGTAATTGAGTATTACAGTTATGCAGGAGTCATCTGGAAGGAATGTCTTTTCTTTGGTGGGTTTTTGATGGGTCTGTAGTTTGATTCACTTGACAACTTGTTGTATTAGGTGAAGGATTATGTCATTATGTTTTTTAATTTCCTGGGACTCTTGTAATTGACTTTTTCTCATTAATGAAAACTTTTGTTATTGATCAAAAAAAAAAAAGTTCCTGGGGCTTTGGGCTTTCTGTTTTGGGTGTTTTCTTTTGTTGATTTGGGAAGCTGGTACCTTTGGGCCAGTAGAAGTTCAGGACTGTTATCAGTCTTGAACCCTAATGGATTTCAGGTTTGAAAATAAGAAGAAAGTTAAAGAGAAGAGAGGAGAAAGAGGGAAGAGAAGCAGTAGAACACAAGAGTCGAAAGGAGGAGCAGAAGCTTAATGTTCTGCCGCCGCCACTTTAATTAATATTTATAGGTTATGCTCATTACATGGAAAGGACAGATCTGCCCTTAGTCTTTACATAACATAATAGAGCAAAATAAGACTGAAATAAATAGCAACTGAAACAACTAAATGACCAACGGCTAACCCTAGGAAGACTAGAACACCTTCTATCCTACGAACACAGTGGGACCGTAGCTGTGGGGCCCACATCAGTGTTCTCTACACTCCCCCTCAAGTTGGGAATAAATGTTTATCATTCCCAACTTGGATAGATCCGCCTCTAGCTTCTTCCGTGGTACAACTTTGGTGAGGATATCTATCAACTGCATGTTGGAGGTGATGTACAGGAGAGACACTTCTTGTGATGAGACCCTCTCTCGTACAAAGTGTCGATCAACTTCAATATGTTTAGTTCTGTCATGCTGCACCGAGTTGTGTGCTATATTAACAGCCGCTTGATTATCACAATACAGCATCAGGGGCTTCTCATACTCAATACCCAACTCCTCAAGTAGTGATCTCAGCCAAAGAATTTCAGCCACTCCGTTAGCCATTGACCTGTACTCAACTTCAGCACTAGATCGGGAGACAACACTCTGTTTTTTACTCCTCCAAGAGACTAGGTTACCTCCCACAAGAGCACAATATCCAGAGGTAGACCTTCTGTCATCAACACTCCCGGCCCAATCGGCATCCGTATAGACCTCCACCTTCATGTGGCCATTGTTCTTGAACAGTATACCTCTACCCAGGCATCTCTTCAAGTATGCTAGTATTCTTTTTGCTGCTAGAAGGTGCGTGGTTCTAGGAGAATGCATGTACTGACTGACAACACTAACTGCATAACTGATATCTGGCCGAGTGAGGCATAGATATAGGAGCTTTCCCACTAACCGCTGGAACATAACCTTGTCTTCAAGCAGCTCCCCACTCTCTGCACTAATCCTATGGTTCTGTTCAATGGGTGTATCCGCATGTTTGACACCCAGCTTTCCAGTTTCCGCCAACAGATCTAGAACATATTTCCTCTGAGAGACAAAGATCCCCTGTTTAGATCTAGCAACCTCAATACCCAAAAAATACCGTAGTGTACCCAAATCTTTCACCTCAAACTCTTGATGAAAGAGCTGTTTGGGGGACTCAATCTCATGGTTGTCATTTCTTGTCACCACAATATCATCAACATATACTGCAAGTAGTGTCAGAGATGACTCCACCCTCTTGATGAACAATGTATGATCTGACTGGGCCTGTACATAACCGAACTTCCCAAGGGCTAGTCTGAATCTGTCGAACCAAGCTCTAGGTGACTGCTTCAAACCATACAATGCCTTATTGAGCCGGCAGACCTTCTTACCTGCCTCTGTATCATAGAATCCAGGAGGCAACTGCATGTAAACCTCTTCCTGCAAGTCCCCATTCAGAAAGGCATTTTTAACATCCATTTGGTACAAAGGCCAAGTGTGGCTTGCTGCAAGAGATAATAGAACCCAAATGGTGGTCATCTTGGCTACCGGGGCAAATGTCTCCAAGTAATCTATACCATAAGTCTGAGTGAACCCTTTTGCAACTAGCCAAGCTTTGTACCTCTCAATGGAACCATCCGCATTGTGCTTCACAGTAAATACCCATCTGCATCCAACTGGTTTCTTTCCTTTGGACAAGTCAACTAGCTCCCAGGTATTATTTTTCAACAGGGCATCCATTTCGACTTGCATTGCACCTCTCCACTACGAGATTGATAGGGCTTCTTGCACTGTTCTTGGAATAGGGACATTAGCAACGAAAGTGAGATAGGACCTGTAGGAGGGAGATAGGCGATCATAGGACAAAAACCGAGAGATGCAGTGAGCTGTAGATGTGGTGCACTGCCATTTGCCTTTACGGATGGCAATGGGAAGGTCAAGGTCATCTGCAGGGGGTGAGGTAGCAACAATGGAAGGAGTCTCTGTGGGCCCTGGAACTGTAATATCTGGACTTGGAGCCGCAGAAGAGGTTAGAGCTGGTCGGGACTGCTGATGATCGGGATCAACCTACCTACATCGCCTGTGATAGACTCTCAACTCCCGATCCCCCTGACCACCCTCGCTACTACAACCCTCATCACCCAATGGAATAGGTAAAGGAACAACCCCAAAAGTATTAACCCTGCCCTCACTGCACTCCCCCTGAAGAAAATGACCCAAATCTCCACGCTCACTACTCTCCCCCTGAGGAGAGACCCGAGAATAGTAGGGTGTCTCCTCAAAGAAAGTGACATCCATGGATACAAACTTCTTCCTTGAGACAGGATCATAGCAGCAAGAACCCTTTTGAGTTTGTGCATAACCAAGAAAGATGCATTTGGAGGCCTTGGGTTCGAACTTGGAGTGATGGGGACCGAGAAGCTGAACAAAACAGGTACAACCAAATGTTTTGAGAGGAATAGTAAACAACTCCTCATTGGGGTATAGAAGTGAAAAAGGAGGTTTCATATCAAGAATCCAGGAAGGAACCCGATTAATAAGATATACCGTCGTAAGGATAGCATCACCCCAGAAGCGAATAGGGACATTGGAGGTAAACATAATACTTCTAGCCACCTCCAATATGTGCCTATTCTTCCTTTCTGCAACCCCATTCTGCTGAGGTGTATGAGGGCAAGTGCTCTAGTGGATAACCCCATGATTAAGAAGGTACGATGCCAATGGGCTTAGCAAAGTATTCATTTGCATTATCAAATCTAAGAACTTTGATCCTGGCATCAAACTGGGTTAGGATCATTTGGTGGAAGTTTTGGGTTAGGGCAGGAACCTCATCTCGTGAACGCATAAGATAAACCCAAGAAAACCGGGTGTGGTCATCAACAAATAACAAAAAATATCTATACCCACCCATAGAAGGAATGTGATATGGCCCCCAAACATCAGTATGCACAATATCAAAAGAACTATTACTCCTTTTATTACTCAATGAATAAGAGTTTCTACAATGCTTAGCAAACTCACAACTTTCACATTTCAACTGAGACGACTCAACAGACTCAAACAAAGTAGGAAACAGACTCTTTAAGGACCGAAAAGACAAATGACCCAATCGGTTATGTCAAAGCATAACCGGACTCACAACCTGAGAAACAAGTAACTTCTTATCCACTGACTCTTCCCGACGAGAACTCTCCCCGAGCAGATAGATACCATTCGTCTTACGGCCAATCCCAATCACCTTCTTCGTCTCCAGGTCCTGAAAAACACATCGGTTAGAGAAGAAAGTTACTGAGCAGTTCATATGTTTGGTAATACTACTAACGAAAAGAAGGTTAGTATCAAGTTTAGGAACATGCAAGACAGATGACAAGGAGATAGTATCCGACAATTTGATGTCACCCTTGCCAGAAATAGGGACAAGAGAGCCATCAACAATAGATACTTTATCCCTACCAGAAGATAAGTGATAAGTAGTAAACAATGAGGGCAAGCTAGTCATATGGTTGGATGCACCTGAATCTATTGGTAGGCTGAGGCTCGAGTACCTGAATGTGCAAAGGCCGATGTGGCAGGGGCTGATGATGACTGCGGTGACTGAGCTGAACTGCCAATTTCCTTTTTCAACTGTATTAGAGCAGCCCGAACTGCAACTAAGGTCTCTAAGGGTGTGCCTCTTGTACCAGACGAGGATGTTGAATCAATAGTCACAGCCACATGAGCATTACCCTTTTTGTTTCTCAACTTTGTCGGGACCAAATGTGGATGCAGCTTCCAACATGTTTCTTTTGTGTGTTTAGGTTTCTTACAATGCTCACACACCACATCCCTTTTATCTTCCTTCTTTTTGTCCCTCTCTGAATCACCCCCTGTTTTGGGTTTGACAGCTACCAAGGCAGGTGTAAGCGACTGAGGTTGCATCATGACTTTCCTCCTGGTCTCTTCACTGTGCACTAAGGAGTATGCTTGAGAGAGGGTCACACTATCTCTGGTCAAAATCTGCTGCCTCACAATATCATATTCTGAATTCAGTCCTGCCAGAAACTCAAACACTCTGTTTGTCTCGATGTGCTTTCTATGGGTCTGAGCATCTTTGGGACTCTCCCACTTAAGAGTCTCTAAGTGATCAATCTCATGCCACAGGGACTTCAAGGTAGAGAAGTAGACCGAAACAGGTTTCTCTCCTTGTTTAAGGGTATTCACCTCACATTTCAATTCATATGCTCTGGCAACATTAAGGGGTTGGGAGTAAGTTTCTTTCATCACATCCCATATCTCCTTGGCTGTCTTTGCCCATAAGTAATTTCGGCTGATATGAGGCTGCATAGAATTACACAGCCATGTCATAACCAAGTAGTTTTCTTGAACCCACTTGGTATACATAGGGTCTCCCTTGGAAGGTTCTGTCACATCTCCCAAGAGATACCCTACTTTTCCCCTTCCCCCAATAGCCATCATGGCTGATTGGGCCCATTCCAAATAGTTTGATCCATCAAATCTTACGGTTGTAATCTGAAAACCTGTCTCAGAACCACCACCATAACTGTTGTTCCCAAAACTGCCTTCTACCTGATTCTTAAACTCCATTTCAGTCAAGAACCAAAAGTCTCAAAATTAGGGTTACTACAGTCAAAACAGCACTTGGACTATCAACCACAATCACAAAATCAGTATAGAACCAATCTGTACTCACAGTAGATGTGCATGAAACAGGTATAAAACTGATCCGAAACCAATAACCACACACAACAGCAACAGTCCGAACTGTTTCCACCCCCTTAGAAGAGTTCAAAAACCCCAAAAGAAAACTAAAAAATAGTTTGAAGAACAATCTGATATGCTGAAGCCGAATTGGGGTTTTAATCAGTCCTAAAAGCAAATTCTCAGCCGTACACTCTAGAAAGTACCGTACGAATAAGGCTTGTAGTAGGGTTAATATGAAACCCTAAAACTGATCAATGTTGAGGAGAGAACTATTAGGGTTTGCCGCAGTATTAGATCACAAGGTTCAGTCCAGTATTAGGGTTTTCCGCAGGGTTAAGACAAAACCCTAGAGAATAGAAAGATAAAACCCTAGAGTGGTTCAGCCGCCCTTGCTAGATAGGTCCAACCTATCTTCTCTGATATTACTTCTCTCAGAAAATAAAAAACTTACAATAGGATGTTGTTCGCTGCCTTCCAAGATTACCCGAACCCTAGCCTTCTCTGATTCTTCCTGATCACCAACACGCAACTGTGGCAATTCTTCAAACAGCTGTTAAACCCTCTGGAGATCTCCAAGAACTAGTCAACGAACTCTATTTTCTCAGCTTCCAGCCTTAGATGGTTCTCATGTGGTCGGTTGGACTAGACTCACATGAGAAACCCTAGCTTTGATACCAAGTAGAAGTTCAGGACTGTTATCAGTTTTGAACCCTAATGGATTTCAGGTTCGAAAATAAGAAGAAAGGTAAAGAGAAGAGAGGAGAAAGAGGGAGGAGAAGCAGTACAACATAAGAGTTGAAATGAGGAGCAGAAGCTTAATGTTCTGCCGTCGCCACTTTAATTAATATTTATAGGTTATGCTCATTACATGGAAAGGACAGATCTGCCCTTAGTCTTTACATAACATAATAGAGCAAAATAAGACTGAAATAAATAGCAACTGAAACAACTAAACGACCAACGGCTAACCCTAGGAAGACTAGAACACCTTCTACCCTACGAACACAGTGGGACCGTAGCTGTGGGGCCCACATCAGTGTTCTCTACAGGGCCTTAGAGAAGAACAGTAGTATCTGGATCTCTTTGTCTTGTTGGGTGATGTCTTATCACCTTGTTGTATCATTCTTTTTAAATTCAATAAATTTTCTTTTTGATTTATTACCAAAAAATAATTTACACCCACACTCTATATTATTGGGTCAGGCTGGTTCTATCAGATCTATCCAATGCATTGACAGCCCTACCTGTAGATCCTTTTCTAACCTCGTACCCTCAGTTCCTCACAATATAACTAATAAAATAAGAAAGCTTAGCAAGAATGAACCTAATGGATTACAACAGACAAAGGTTACTCAATAGCCAAATGAGAATCCTTACAATGTGCTTCCCTGAAAAGTTCACCTGCCACAAAAGAGAAACATTTTTCTCTAGATTTATGAATAATTTCCTAGTTGATGAGAGAAACAAGGTATCCAGCTGTTCCCAGAAAAGTACATCTAGATACATCAAATTCTCAAAAAGACCTTCATTAAGACCTTAAACACCACAAAACCGTATTGCCATATATTAAAAAGTGAGCCTTATTGGACTTATCCTTTGCCCAGTAGAGATTACAAGTTGCCAACTACTTGGTAAGCATCTCAACAACATCTCAAAGCTCAATAGATTTCTGTAGCTCTCAGAGAAGCCAACAAACTTGAGAAGCCATAGTCCACCTTACATAAAAATGCTAGGATCTATAACACTAGATAGAGACAAAAGTTCCATCCTTTCTTTCATTAAGAACCCAGATCTCATATAAATTATACCCACAAGGGTAAAGAAACTAGAAGGTATTGGAAAATTCCATTTAACTGCAAAAGGAACAACTGAATTTAAAAAAAAAAAAAAGATTAAAAAAAAACACAAAAGAAGAAGCAAATAAACTTCAAAGATTACAGCAATTGCATGCTGCAAGAGTCATCTCTCTAATAATGTTTAAATACCTGTATGCTAGCTAAATGTTGCCGATGTTCTGCAAGTGTTGCTGCTAAAGATTCAGCATGGCCACCAGTACCTTCATCATGATCACTTCGTAGAAGTTCTGGACCCTCTCCATCGTTGGCCTTGGCCTACAATATCATATGCGAGTGACAGCATGTTAATATTTTAAAACTAACAAAGAAAACCAGATTATGGAAAAAGAAAACAATACCAAAAAAAAAAAAACAAAAATCCAAGCCTATCACAACTACAGCTCATTACGTGACTTGCAAGAAGAACCCAGAGTTCTTTGAGGGCAGAATCACAATTATTAAATCCATATTCCTGAGTCTCCCTGCCTACTTTATTTTGAATTTTAGGGTTTCTGTGAAGATGGTAATAAAGGATTTCTGTGGCAGGAGAAAAAACACCACCTGACAAACTAGGAAATGGTGTATAAGATAAAAGAAGAGTGGGCTAGGGTTGAAGAGAATAGGGGATAAAAATACAGCTCTTCTGAGTAAATGGCTGTGGAAATTTCCTATTGAAAGCTAATCCTTACAGGATTTGGTGTCAAGAGCAAATATGACATTAACATAAATGGTTGAAAGTTGGAACTAAGGACCTACTAGAGGTTCCATTTTGCAATGCCCCCCGAAGGATATTAGCTCAATTGACCTCAATTTGGTAGCAATATCAGACGGGATCACTGTAGGGTCTGATGAAACTCTGCGAAGATCTATGGTGGGGGATAAACTTTCATGTCAAACCTATCCTAGGACTTTTGCTTTGTGCAATAACAAGAAATAAACTATTTCCAAATTGATCTCGTTTGCATATGAGGGTTTATCTCAGAAATTGGGATTGAGAGGTTACAAAATTGATGAAGTCGTGAACCTTCTGGAAGATTTGAAAGGTGTTTTTCTCTCTCCATCTGGGGTAGGCAAGGGAATTTGATGTCCAACCCAAAATGGGTTTTTTCATATGCTTCATTTTTTAAAACATCTTACCAGAATAACCTATTATTCCAATCTTTTCCTTCTAAAGCCATTTGTGAGGGTCCCTTTCCTCCAAAGGTTGAAGTTTTCTGCTAGGAGGTTACACTACAGATTGACAATACCAGACAAGACAGAAGGCTTAATTACTCTGCCCTTGTGTGTCATCTGTTTTAAGAGTGTGGAGAGTTTAAATCTTTTGTCTTGCCAGTTCAAGCAAGGCGTGTGCCTTAAAATGCACCTTATTATGCACATAGGCATGCCCTTTTGATATACTGACAATGGTGGCTAGTCCACTACTCTCCCTGTTTGGGACAGCTTGCTACAAGACAAAGCATTTTACAATATTATGGGCATCAATTTTTTTATTATATTAACATAATAGATTTTCTAAACTGCTAAACTATAATTCCTTACTGCAGTTACAGACTTGGAATATCATAAATGAAAATATTTTAGTCTTATACCAACCAACAGGAAATCATCATCTAATCCTGTCCCAACTATATAGAGTCGGCTACAAGCATCCTATTCCACCTTTCTGTCCTCGGTACCATATCCATTATTAATGTATATGGTACTGCTCACTACACAGCTGGATAAAACTAGTCCAAAGATGTTGTCCTAATATGTGTGCACATGTGCAAGTGTTTGGAAAAGCCAAACTACTAGGCAAGATCAGTGTGGATGATCATGTGGCCTTATCCATAACATCCATCATATATAGGATCCCCTAGATCAGTTATGCATCCACTACTGTAGTCCATATCAGTAGCATACCTTGGTTCGAAGTTTGCCAAAATTATAGCAGCCATTCAAATTTTCAATTTACCCCATGGGAAAAGAATGGAGAAACTCACGAGTTCCCCTTGGGTCCCTAAAATAGGTTATCATGTGGAAGAAGATTCCTGGGTTGTTCGGGGAAACTCACCAAACAACACAACTAATCCTTCCCATACACAGTTAAGACACATGTTTAGTTAAAATGGCAAGATGAATGGGACTACTTTAGCCAATGAATATCTAACTGGAAAAAAAAACACACACATTAAAAGAAACAGAAACCAAGAAAAAGACCCCTTCAGCCTAACTTTATTAAAGAAACAACTACATGTCGTGGGTGAGAAGCTTTTGCTTTCCTCTTCTTTGTACCTTTTTTCAAATTTCATAATATGTTTGTAATCATTTTATCAGTCGTGACCTTACATGAGAAGAATCAGATAACGCCAGAAAGGAATAATAATCATATTTCTTAGGTGGGAATAGAATCAATGAATCATCATTACCACCTAAGCCTTGTTCCAGCCATAAGGGTTCGGCACATGAATCCTGTTTTGCCATTCTGTGCTGTTCAGTGCCATATCCTTATGTGGGAATAAAATAGTAATATAAAACAAAATAATGACTTACCAGATTAAGTGACTGTTTATGAATACGCTGTAAAGCATGTGTCCAACGCCTGAGAACTTCTGCTATGTCAACGACAGGATGGACTCTTCCACTTCTATCATCCACTCGAGAATAGGTTTCATTATTTGCTTGTAGATGAGTTGAATCTACACTGTTTTTCTGTTTTTCCCTATTGACATTGATAAATGGCCCATCTACCGGTTCTCTATCATCTGCATGTGTTGAACTTGGATCACCAGGTTGAATAGACAAAATATCAGTATAGGGAACCTGGGAACTTTGATCCATAGCTGCAAGCAAAGATGATCCAGAGATGCGGTACCTGGATAGGAACGTTGTGTATTTATATGGAGAGATGAGTAAAATTCCATGCAAAGATCATAAAAAAGAGGAAGAGTGAAAGAGAATTACCTATGCTCACGATGAGCTATCAAGTCCTCAATAGGGCCTGAAGCAAGAACTTCATGTTGACCTGTAAATAGAAATAAAAACCAAGTATTCTTATTTAAACAGGATAATTTTTTTTTATTTCATTAAACACCAAACTGCACACAAAGTATGCAGAGAAGTGTACAACATTGGGCCTCCCAAAAGAGGCCTCACCACAACTAACAGCAGAAACAAAAACAAATGACAGCAACTCATTTATTACAAATTAGCAGCTGGTCCTGGGCATCCCCATTCTAAACAAACTTCTCCAACCCCAGGCTTAGCCAGAGAACCAGCCATCATGTTGGCACTCCTAGGCACCCACTTGAATGAGGAATTCAATGCAGCACCTAGAGCATGAGCCAGTCTGACTAGAGGTCTGGATTTTCATGGGATTTCACTTTGACCTGTCGTCCAACATAAAACCACTTGACAGTAACCACTTCCACATTCCTTAAAATCCTGTCTAGCAAACAACTTCAAACCTTGAATCAAAGCCAGCAGTTCGGCCCTTGAAAAATTCCCTTGGCCTGCCAGACCTGAAAAGCTTAGAATGATACTGCCCCCATGGTCCCTAACAATTCCCTCCCACTCCCAAGGGATTTCCAAGGCTGCAGCTGTCAGAATTGAGTTTGAACATCTCTATATCGGGGGGGACCAATTGACCACCCATTGTTGTCTCCTAATCTGAAAATCTGTCACCACCTGCCACTCCCTAAGCAAATCATTGATAGAAACACCTTGAAATTCCCCACGAATCACAGCCCAATGAGCTACCCTTTTGAGGTTGTTTCAGCACCTTTAATGGAGTTTTTCTCCCACAAACCAATTTTATTTGGCTCGTTTTATATTTCTAGGAAGACGGGAAGTGAGTCTCGTAATTTTTTGAACACTATAAATTTTTTTGGGGGGTTTTCTTCTTCCTATATTTTGCCACCCAGACTATTCTTGGGGCTGTTGTTGCTTCTTAGCCATGTGTTGGCTCTTCCCTTGGCCTTGTTGTGTGCCGGTGGTGCATTGGAACTCTTTGTGACTCTTAAAGTTATTCCTAGTTAAGGAATGGAAGCTTCTAGGGATGTTACATTCATCGAGTCCTCCACCTTTTTCTAGTCATCTTGTCCTTATCTTTAGGGGGAGAATGTTAGTGAAGATTGGACTCCCTTTTATCTTCCTATTCCAGACTCATTTTCTACTTCCAATCCATCTTCTACTACCATTCCTTCACCTCCTCCTCCTCCCCCTCCTATGTATCTCGTCCTCGGTCTTAGCAACAGTTTTTTATCAGGCGGCAGAAAAAGGAGGCTCTTAATGCTGAATGTCCATAACAATCTAAACACCCAAACTCAAGTAACCTTGATCCTACTCCTCTTGAACCTACTCATGCTCCTATCATTGATCTTGACCTTGATCTTCCCATTACCATCCGCAAGGTAAAGAGAAAGTGCACCAACTATCCCATCACCAATTATGTTTCTTATGATGCTCTCTTACCCTCTTATTGTGCATATATCTAAGCTATCTCTTCTGTTTCTACTCCCCATAGTGTTACAAAGGCAGTGCAATCACCTCATTGGAAAGAAGCTATGAACCTGGAGATGGATGCCCTCATAAAGAACCAAACTTGGGAGCTTGTTTCTCTTCCCAAGGATAAATCTATACTTGGATGTAAGTGGGTGTACATAGTTAAACACAAGATTGATGGCTTTGTTGAAACTTGAAAGAAACAAGGCACGGCTAGTAGCCAAAGGGTATACTCAGACTTATGGCACTAATTATTAGGAAATGTTTGCTCTAGTAGCTAAAATCAGTTCTATCCATGTGATTTTGTCTCTTGTGGCACACTTCTCTTACCTTTTATATCATATGGATGTGAAAAATGTCTTTCTTAATGGACACCTAAAGGAGGAAGTTTATATGGACCTACCATCAGGAGAGCCTTCCTAATGGTGAGGGAAAGGTTTGTCACTTAAAAAAGTCTTTGTATGGACTCAAACAATCTCCTATAGCTTGGTTTTTTTTTATCAATAACAATAGAACTTTATTAATGATGTGAATATTTATGAAGCTTTAGATACAATAGGGGAGGTAAAAAGTCTCAACTCCCCATCAACAGAATACAATAACAGAAAGTTAATAATTAGCCCAAAAGATAGCCTCCCTATTCACCCCCTGCTTGGCCAGCCCAACTGCAAATGAGTTGGCAGACCTCTTCACCCAGCTATAGTGTATCTCAATGTCTCTGCCCAACCAACAGAATTTTTTCTTTTCATTGTTATAGCTCCACAAGCCACTGTCCTCTTCCTTCGGCCAGCTAATCACCACCTTCGAGTCACCTTCCAAGGCCAAACGTCTGATATTTAGTTCCCTTCCTCTTTGAATTCCTTCCAGAGAACAAGGCAATAACAACCCCCTCCTCATTCATGAACTCTCCCCCAATCTCAGAAGGCCCTAGATTCCTCAAACTACTGCCATCAAAATTCAGTTTTATAAATCCAAAGGGAGGAGGGGACCATGAGGGACTAGGAGTCCTCTTACGCAAAGCAGAAGTAGCTATCTCTTTCCAATTTCTTAATAAGTCAGCCACAGGAAAGTCTGAGAACAGCTCCAAAGATTTTAGCCAATGGACAGCCCTTAAAAGTATTAGATCCAATAGGTTTGCCAAGGTTCTGTCCTTGTTTGAGAAACTCCTAGAGCTTGGTTGAATAGATTCAGAAGAGCAATCTTGGCAGTTGGGTTCTCTCAATCCCAGGTTGATCATACTTTGTTCATAAGAAGGCATGATGATGGGGTGACTATGCTAATAGTTTATGTAGATGATATTGTTTTGACAAGATATGGCATCTCTGTAATCTCTTAGTTGAAATCTTTTCTTGCCTCTAAGTTTGAAATCAAGGACCTTGGTGATCTTAAATACTTTTTGGGAATTGAAGCAGCATGATCAAAGAAGGGTATTTTCATTTCTCAAAGAAAATATGTTCTTGACTTGCTCCAGGATGTTGGAAAATTGGGGTGTAAACCCCAATTGACCCCAACCACAAGTTGAATGCCACAAATGGAGATGTTCTTCCAAATAGAGAGGTCTATCAATGATTGGTTGGTCGTCTTCTCTATCTATGTTTGACAAGATTAGATATATCCTATGCAGTCAATGTGGTTAGTCAATATATACATAAGCCCAGAACCTCTCACATGCAAGTTGTCAACAAGATTCTTGCTTACTTGAAGGGGTGTCCTAGCAAAGGAATTTTATACTCCAATCATGGAAAGTTGAAGATTGAGGCCTACACATATGCAAATTGGGCAAGGTCAATGGACGAAAGCAGAATGTAAGGCAATGGCTCATGGGGTTTCAAAGTTACTATGGTTGAAGATCTTGTTAGAAGAAATGGGAATCCCAACAAAAAAAATCCTATGAGACTTTATTGTGACAATCAGGTAGCTATAAACATTGTTCATAATCCTATTCAACGTGATCGTACAAAACATATTGAAATGGATAGGGATTTCATCCAAGAGAAAATTGATAGTGGAGAAGTCTGCCTGCCTTTTGTAAGATCTGAGGATCAACTTGTTAACTGCTCTACTAAAGGAGTTCACAAGCCAAAGCTCAATAGTAACCTAGGCAAGCTGGACATGATAGATATCTATCCTCAGCTAGAGGAGGAGTGTTGAGAATATGCAATATGACGAAAGGGATTTTTTTGGTTTTTCATTTCTTCTTTGTATTTGGGCACCCAAGGGCGAGCAAACTTGCACTTTCAGCAACATTATAAACCTTGTCTCTGGTGTAAACAGTAACTTGAGACACACCTTCGTAACATTTCTTCTTCTCCCTTCTCCTCCTTTCTCTTCTTCTTCCTTTGTTTTTGGGTTTCACCTTAAACAACTAAGCCTTTCATGGGTGTTGATTATTTGGTTGATAGCTTCCCAACAAAAAATCTTTACTTTAGGGGGAGTCAGGCTACACCAAACCTCCTTAACCAGGAATGGTTGAGACTTTGTAAGGGGTAATAAGGATTTAAAAAAAGGAGGCACAAGTAAAACAGCCATTGGTATTAGGGAACCAAATTCTCTCATCATTCCCCAACAAAGACAAATCAAAGTTTTCAAGTACGGTTACAAGAGAAACCAACACATTCAAGATCCCTTAAAGGCCTTCTTAAGCCCAAGTCCTAAACTAAACCATTCTCTCCCAAGGTTGCCAAATCCGCAAAATCTATTTTTAGAATTGGACAATCTATAAATTCTCAGAAAAGTTTAACAAAAAGGAGAGCCTCCCCACCAAGTATCTTCCCAAAACTTCACACCTTGCCCTGAAACCACATCATACCTTATGTTTTGCATGAAGGTAAGCAATAAAACCAAAATTGATCTCCAAGGGCTTCTCGACATTGCACCTCAGGTAAGCCCTGAGCCCATCCATTTAGGTGCAACCTTTTTGGTTTGTGATGCCCTAGAGCAATGTCTTAAATTCTACTCTTATCATAGACATAAAGAAAACTAAATCAAATCATATCATTGATCATATTTTAAATCCTGCCATTATTACTGTTTCTCAGAAATTTATTAATAAAATAAAAATGCATCTAGTAAAAACTCACATCTAATTGCTTAAATCAACAAGCGGCAAGACAAATAGTTGTTTCCTCGTTTCTTCAGCATTGTTTTGTCCATCCCACTTAATAAATTTATATTTTATTCCCTTTCTAAATTTGGTTTTTCAACTATATTATCAATATCGTAATTAATACTTCTAAATTTTACATTATCACTTTGTATTATGGTGTACCATAATTAACTCTACTATGGCATACAGTATAACCATTTCTTGGTGAAATGGTAAAATCTTAGGCTGGAAAGTGTGAGAACATGGGTTCAAGCCAGCTGCTACTTTGTGCCTAAAAAAGAATGCAAAGGGTTAGGTCCATATCCAATCCAGCCCTTCCAAGAACCTGAATAGATAGTACCAGCATGGGGACATTACTTTCGTTTCAAGTGTGTGTGTGTGTGTATACACAATTTTTCATATAATCAAGATCAAGTTTTGACTTTGAAATCAGTTCATTTATAGATAACATATTCTTGGGAAATTTATGATGTACTCGCCCTCGGAATTTTTTATTGGTTTTCTAAACGTGTTGTCCCAAACCCACCACCTATGCTACTCCCCCCCCCCCCCCCCAAATTGTGATGGATTCCCCTACCTGCCACTGCTCCCAACCGTACAAACTCATAAAAAATTATGAGGTGGACTGAACAATAAAAACCCTTAGCTTCTTTTCTGTACATTTATTTCCATGTTAATAAAAAATATTTGTTACTGATAGAATAAAAGAGAATGGATGGGTAGATGGTTGACGCCTGACAAGCAAAAGGAGCTATAAAATATCATAATTGGGTTGGTGAAACTTCTTGCCATGTCATTATGACTATATATACTTTTTTTTAAAGTAATCATCTATAATATTAGCAAGGATTGTATATGCTTCGTGCACAGTCCTGACCAAATAACAAAGAAACATCAACAAAAAGGAAGATCACACTCTGGCCATCCAGAACCTTATACAAAAAGGCCTAAACAAAAATGATATGCTAAAATAGAAGAGTGATAACCTACCCTCACAGAAGAATAAAAAACTGAAAGTATATTAGTATAGACTTTGGCTGCCACTCTAACTGATACCCATGTTACAACACAGGCATTTTTTATCAGCAAAGAACATTTTTATTAATTATTGAGCTGATCAGTACATTACAACTAGGCTGGGTCTGGATGCCCAACCACCCAAATTTTATCTTTAGACTATTTACAACAGAGACATTTTTTATCAGCAAAAAGCATTCTTATTAATTATTGAGTTAGTGATTACATTACAACCAGACTGGGTCTGGATACCCGACCACCCATTTTTATCTTTAGACCTTTACAATTCTGCCCAGAAATACTGCTCCCTGTTAACCTCTTGTTTGGCCAAGGAATCTGCCTCCCATTAGCAGTTCTTTTAACCCATCTGAATGTTGCAACCATTTTCCTTGCTAACTTCTCAATTTCCCTCAAAGTCCGCCTATAAATTCAAGCTCTTTTTTTTTTTTTGTTCTTTCTGTTTGAGGGCACCCCCCTTTATGGCTTTACCAAAATAAGAACACACCAAAAATCATTGATCTAAAGTAATACAGTAATACCTAAAAAAGTTAAGTATAGAAAAAAAAAAGAATTGGCCATTATAATGTGCATAGGAATTAAATCTGTTGGATGAGAAAACAGAATTTGATTCCATTGAAGGTTAGACCACTGGTGAGACAAGCACAACATTTGGGCTTCTTATTGAATAGCTCATTCAAATGGGTGCTTAGAAGTGCTAATGATCTAGCGGACTCTCTAGCTAGGGCAGGAGTGGCAAAAAAAATCATCTTGAATAGGGCTATCCAGGACCAGGTTGTAAACTTGTAATCTTTAACTTGTGTTTCGTTTTTTTCCTTCTAATTCTGTCTATAGGGCTTCTTGTGGCAGGAGCTGGGCTTGCAGCTTTGGTAGCTTGTTTGTACCTGTTTATGCCAACTGCTTTTTGGAGCAGTGTGGGTGTTTTCATTAATAAAATCTTACCATTGCTTATCCAAAAAAAAAAGAACTACAAGTGCTATTTACACAAAATGTGAAGGTGTATAGAATCAAAAAAGCATTGTCAAAATTACAATGTTTCAGTCAACATTCATAATGCTAAATGAAGCACATGCAAAGCAATACTGCGATACATGTAAAACATCCAAAAAAAGCTCCATTTAATAACATCTCTCTTGAGAGAGCCATGCACAATAATTTGAACTATCAGTTTGGCTACTTACTAATTACAATAATGACAGTGAACAAGAAAAAGGGCATGAAAAAGAAGCTCCATTTAACAGATTTCTCTTGAGAGAATCATGCACAATAATTTGAACTATCAGATTGGCTACTTACTATTATGACAGTGAACAAGAAAAGGGTATGAAAAAAGAAAGCCGTATCATAAGATTCAGAACAGTAAGGCAGTTAGGCAGAAATCAGTTGTATTGTTGGGTGGCTTCAGAAGGAAATCCCTTGTAAAATGCACAAATTAGAAAGATATTCAAATTGGGATGGCCAAGGGGCCTATACCTGAATGGGTGCTTGGCACAAATCAAGTTGTACTCTATTTGTATTGCAAATAATACAATCACTAATCTGTTACTGATACAAAAAGTTCAAAACAGTAAGAGTTGGATAATTACTCTTGCGAGCTAATAAAGACTCCCACAGACGAGTTGCCTTGGAGACTAAATGTGAATTCTGACCCAAGGAACCAGGGACGCGATCATCCCATAGTTCCCCTTCCAACTTTGCTTTGTTCCTCAAGTCCTGTAGTTTTTCCAACTCTTGCTGTAAATAAGCCTGACTTCCAGGATCAGGGAAATTTTGATGTAAGAACAATTGATACAACCATAACCTCTAAGCAGAAAATTCAATATAGACCTCAGGCCCCCGAAAGAAATGTCAAGAAGTTACCCTCTACCTCTTCGGCACAAAGACCACGAAATTCAGCAGTCATTTCATGAGCCAGGTTCGACCACATGGCTTGTCTATGGACAGCTGTATCTGCATTTTTAAGAAACCTCCTTCGTTCAAGTGCAATCCGAGCCTGTTATACATAGAAGGCTCCAGTGAGAGCTAGCCAGCAACCAAAGATGGTTTTGACATACTTGGCTTTAATATAAAGATGAATATGTGATTTACTAGATAAAGAGAGGCAGGGGAGAGGACCATCAAAAAATACAATGTTGAACTTCTTTGAATCACTACATTTTGTTTTCTAGGCAAACTTTGATAGGGACCATTACTTGGTGTAATGGTAAAAACTCGGGCTGTCAAGCATGAGAACGTAGGTTCGAGTCTGAGAGTGGCCACTTCATGCAAAAAAACAAAAAGGACTGAAATTACAATATCTGACATTCTGACTAAATTCCTTGTATTAACTCTGAAATTTTATTGATTGTGGTAAAAGATTTTATGTACAGTGAGCATTGGTATCCTTTGTTAGGCTAGCAATTGCCACCTAAACACCAATTTTAATTTTTGCTCAACAAACTGATTACCCCCAGAGCAGTTGTTCCCTAGTAATCCCTCGCTTTGGTATTGAATTAGCAATACTATTTGCTGAATGATCTATCATCTAATAGCAAGAGTCATTTCCCTTGCTAGGAACTCTCTGAATGTCTGATAATATTGTAGCATTCGTTGCCTATCATTTTTCAGCCAGCCTACCATACCTTTGAATCTCCTTTTTTTTATCAAACCTTAGAATTTCCTTCTACAACCATGTTCCTCATGCACCTTTTGTCCAACCTGAATCCTTGTAACACAGTAAACAGTTTGTCTCTTGTGGAATCCCCAACACAAAAGGGGCTTAGGGGCCTAAATAGAGGATTAAAGCTGCCCCTTCACTGTCTCTAATAATTCCTCCAGTGCCTGAATTACCCAGGCTGCCCAAGCCAAGGTTCAAAGTATCGATACGATGCACCCCGTATCGGGTGTATCATATCGTATCTTTTGAAAAAGATACGGTCCGAAACGCCTGTTTCCAGGAGTTTCGGACCCCCCAACTTTTTTTAATAATAAAAAACATCTTATAAACTTCCCAAAAAACCAAACTTTGAAAAAAAAACTTAAAAAAAAAAGTGTGTATCGGCCGTTTCTAAGTACCAATACGATACAGCCGAAATGCGTATCGTATCGATACTTTGAACCTTGGCCCAAGCTACAACCAATAAAGTTAAGCTTCACTTAGCTCATAGCTAGTGGAACCGTGGAGGCCATACCTGTGTTCCTAAAGATGAGGAATTAGCCACTATCTACTATCCTCTAAGGTTATCATTCTTAGAATATGGTTCAAAATAACTCCAATGTTTTAACCCCACTAACCACTTCTATGGATTTTTTTATCAGTAAACTTCTGTGGAAATATTTTCTATGATTGAATCCTCAGATAACTTTTATTCATTAAATATACCTGCAGGGTTCAAAATATCACAACGTATCAGTGTGTATCATGCAATACGTATCAGTTTTTGAACCCACCCAAATATCCTTGTGCACCTCCACAAGATCTTTCTTTTTTTTTCTTGATTGAAGAATGAGTCTTAAACAGGCTTTAAACATTTCCAGAAAAGAACCACTTACAACAAAAGAGAGCAAAAAACCAAACCAAGAAACTAGGAAGTAAATGGGCATGAGATTAGCATACAAAATGTAGATTCCATGGTCGCATCACAAAGAAAGAATTTATGAGGTGAAAGGTACTAATTAAGGCCACATGGAATACTTCCCAACAAAATACCCTAATCTTTAGCAGAACTGTTTTGATACCAAATGGATCTTACCAGAAAAACCTGCACAGGAGAGGGTTAAAAGATCAAAGAACTTAAGAGTCAATCTAAAGCAGAGAGGGTTTAAAGCCTAGAGTCATGTTTTAAGGGATCAAGAAACACTTCCTCCAAAAGATTAACGAGGTTGATTGCTTTAGCATGTTTGAAGTCCCTTAAACCTCCTTTGACCCAAATCCCAAGAAATTATCATATTAGAAAAGAAGGCCAAGTGGGAGATGGGCTTATACTTGTGCGAGGAGATGGAATAGATAATAGAGAAATGATATTTCAACAGTCTGTCTCCCTACAAGAGGTCTTCCCAAAATTTAACTTCCCATCCATTAACAGCCCAACCATGGATGCTACCAAAGACATTGTCCCACAAATTGTCCTGCTCAAGTGTGAATCTCCATAGCCATTTGCTAAGGAAATCTGAAGTTATTTACTCCAATTTTCCAACCCCAACTCCCCTCTCTCTTACTTTGACTAAATTAGCAAATAATAATATGTTTACTCACTACCCCAACTTAGGTTCCTAATGTACTTAAGATATTCATTGAAGGAGAAGCAAACATCCGTTATGAAAACAAAACTTAATAGACATGACATATTCATATGTGGCTCTTATTATATATATTTAAAAAATAAAGTGATAATAAACAACTATGTAATACTAGTAACATAGAGAGGTCATGAAAACTTTAAGCAGTGAAATAAATCAAGAGTACCTTTGTCACAGGAAGCAATGTAGCTGCATGTGAAAATGCTACATCTGTCAATGAAGCAGGCAATGGATTAGAAGCTACATCTGCCGCAAATGTTCTTCTATGAACCTCTCGTAAAGCATGCAAAGAAAGCTGCCATAAAAGCTCAACAAATCTGCAGTCACCATATGAAACATCTTCCTTAGTTATACTATACCAATTATCAACATGCATTGCAAAATCTAAGGACTTCAATGATGCAGCACGGTCATAGTGATGAACTTAAAGGAAATATATATACATGCAGATACAAATATATAACAAAGAAACAGAAAATGACATGCACGCAAACATGGCCATAGTGATGAACTTAAAGGAAATATACATACATGTACATACAAATATATAACAAAGTAACAGGAAATGGAAAAAAAAAAATGATAACCATTAAAAAGTAAAAAACAAACACAGACACACAGCAAAGAAAAAGAAAATAAAAAACTGAGAACCATTTATAAAAAGTAAAACACACACACAACTGTGTGTGTGCAAAAGTGGAGGCAGCACAGCCATAGTGATGAACTTAGGTTGTGTTTGGTTTGAAGGAAAAAGTAGAAAAAGGAAGGGAAAGGTTGGGATACCCATACAAGGTTTGTAAAGGTTTCCTACCTTTCCCTTCCTTTCTCTACTTTTTTCTTTAAACCAAACATAGCCTTAAAGGAAATATACATGCATGTACATACAAATATATAACAAAGAAACAGAAGATGAAAAACCTGAGGACCATTTATAAAAATTAAAGCACACACAACTAGTGTGTACAAAAGCAGAGGCAGCTAGACAACTCCTAGGCATGTTGGCATGGCAAGGCAAGTCAATGCCTACCAGACATAGGCATCACAATCAGTAAAAAAGTATATACATACTCTATAGTGTCTGCATATAACCATACATAACATACTGTATATAACCATACACACATATTTTACAATAGCTTTTTTTTTTGAAAATCATATTTTATAATAGTTATTTATAAACTATTGAACCACAAGTTAAATTAATACATGGTCAAATGACAACTTATACTAGTCTCAGGTAACCACCATGATTCAATGGAAAAACACAACATACACGAAAAGATTATGAGTCCTAATTTTTAGCCCTACATTTACTCCTGTCAACTGTAAATGGGATAACATAAACCCATTAATATATAAGGAAGCATAACAAGTTATTTGGCCCCAGTTAGAAGTTTATATCTATGCCGACCATATGGTTCGCCTAGGCAATCACTTAAGTTACATCTAGACAACGCTTTAACTTCACCAGAAACAGTTTAGTCTCTAGGGAGGAAAATGCTAAACAATAAATTTTAGCTCCCAATAATATAAAAAATATATTTATCTGGTTCGTAACAAGGCCCACTTCTGCATGAAATGTTCAAGACAACTCAAGAGTGATAATCAGATGCACACCAAGACCAGAAAAACTAAATAACAAAGAACCACCAAGATAAGTAGGAAAAGGAAATAAATGCAGTGAGACCGCAAAATATTCTTATAATTCGTTTCAATGATTAGCGTCCTATAAATAGATCTTAGCCTTCAAACATCAAACGCAAAATAAATGGATGCACAAAATATGCAGAAAAAAATAAGTATTCATGTACTATCAAATATGGAATACAAACTTAGTTATCTCTACCACTACCACTCCTGAGACAATTGGAAACCCATTAATATCTTCCATAGAGTACAGCAGTCAGCAAGCACCCTTATGTTGAATGATTGAAACTCTCAAAAGCCATGTTTCCATGTGTAGTATACCATTCCCGTGCAACTTGATCAATTAAAGAGACAAAGTTCAAGACTTATCAAAAGCATAGTTATGGTGGTCATCACTCTAACCTTACATTACCGAAGGCATTGTGATAAAATACCTACTCATCAACTCCCACTTTTATAACATGCTATGAATCCCTATTGTTTCCCAGTACACCTTGCTGAGTAGAAATCACCGTCCAAGAACAAGTTTCTCACCTTGAATTTCTGTCAACCAGGAGACCTAAAGCAAAAGTCCTGGTCCAGCTAAGAGTTTCTTTTATATGAAAAAAGTATTCAGGTGCCAATCAAAGAGTAACCTCTTTATGCACAAGATCGGGTTCACTTCACAATCACGCGTAGAAAACATTTAGAGTTAACTTAATTCAGTAGCTTCCACGAAACACTTAATAGCGCCAGAAGCAAAACTCAATGTCAATACTTAACCAGGAGCAGCTTATAATTTCTCAAAACCCCAAAGACAGCTCATACAGAAGCAAGGAATGTCTATCATGGAGACATTCGCAATAAGTGACAATATTAAAAAAAATGAAAGTTTATAGTTGAATTAATGCTTTAAAGACATGGAAAACAAAGAGAGTAGTAAACTAACAATAATGTATGACAGATAAAAATAAAAGAAATAACCAACCTCGGCCCACAACAAGTTGCGAGTGAAGAAACCCTTGAATTGCTTCTAGGAAGGGCCCCCTGTGATTCGAGCTCATTTATAATCCCCTGCACAACCTGGGGAAAACAAACAAAAATGAATTTTATTTAAGGAAAAAAATGTCAGAATCAATAATTTCAAACCAACCAACACGGACGAACCGACGAAGTTTAAACATGTAATTTTGTTGATAGGTGAATCATTAAAAATGTTAGAGAATTTCACCTTACGAAAGTCGCGGGACTGGGCAGAATCGAAGATCGGCCAAACTTTATCGAAATCCTGCAAGATCTCGAGATTAGAGAACCAGAATAATCCAATACAAAATTCAAAAAAAAAAGGAGGGTCGAGATCTTTAGAGATAGTTATAGTACCTTAGCGGATTGAATTGGACCTCTCAGTGAAGATAATATGAAATAAAGAAGCTGCTCACCCAATTTAGGGTTGGAATGGCGGAAAAGCCCAACTCGAGGGGTACCATTGTTGCCTCCCACACCGATGATCGCTGGATCGAGCCCTAATAACAAACAGTTGGTGTACATTGCGCTCTCTAGCTCAACCTCTCTCTCCTTCTCTCTGTCCATTGTCATTCCTCTCTACCTCTCTCTCTCCTCGTAGGATTGCTTCTTCTCCCTCTCTTCTGATTTCTGTTTTCGCTTTTTCTCTATTTCACTCACCTTCTTCTCTGTATATTTTTTCGTATTTTTGTGGTTTCGGTGGTTCCTTGATATTATTTTATTGTATTTCATTCAAATGGTTCTAGTTATTCTTTTACGACCTTCTAGAAATACTTAATCCGGAAACAGACCTTATAAATACAAACAGCTGAAAACAAATTCATCAATTCAAGGGCTGATGCAGAAAAATGAAATGATACAAGGACTTTATTTTAAAAACTTTTTTGTTTGCGCCTTTACGGTAGAGGAACTGAGGAAGTTACGAAGAGGCCAACAAGATGGATGAATTCGGATTAGCTGAACGCCTTGGCTGTTCAACTGGCTGTGAAAAAATAATGAGGTTCCTCGCAATAAATTATGGGCCCACTGTAAAAGGTACGAGCCCATGTATTTTATTACTGTCGTGGAACCTTACCATTGGTTCCATAGCCCTCTGAACAGCCTCGCGTTCAACTAACCTTGCTCGCGATCGAGAGATTTGAATTTGAAGGGAGTCATGCTAAGCAAAACGCCAACAAATTCGGATCTCCTCCAATAAAAAAATCGTCCCAACTCGTTCTAAGAATACCTGTGGGAACCGTGATAGTGGGAACCGTGATAGACAGTTCTACTTAGAAGGTGAATCCAACACTATACGAACACGGAGATCATATATACGCCCCACAATGCCCTACACCATATCTCCACCGTGTATTAGGAATATTTCTCGATAATAAGTATAGGAAATGATGAGACATCACTAGGAGATATTCCAATACAAAGTGGGTACGTGATGTGGGACATTGTGGGGCGCCCCACAAGATGTGAACTCGGTAACACGCGCCTATTAAAGCTGTGAGTCCGTGAGAAGTAGATCTTGGATATTATCTATTTGATATATATATATATATAAGGTTAAACTCTTATAAGAGGTTAAATCCTTCAAATTTTCAATATATAAAATCTTATAAGAGGTTAAACTTTCACTCTTAAAAAAATATATCCACTCACAAAAAAAAGTGATAACTCCACTCTCTTAAAATTCACATACTTAGCATCCTAATCCCTAAAAAGTGGACACTTTAAATGTTATGGTAGTAACCGAATTTTATTCAAACACAATCATTTCAAAAGCAACATTAAACAGTTAATTTAACTTAAAAATATTCAAAATATTAAATAGATAAGATAAAAATAAATGAAATTCATAAAAATGACTAAACAATTAATACAAATGATGTGTGATGGTGCGCGATTTGACTACTCTTAGTTGGAGGACGATCCAGACTCCAAGTAGACGGCGAGCTGGATCGGTCTGCAAAACAATCTATCAGAGAACCGGGGTGGCTAACCCGATGAGGTCGCTCCGATGCTTAAGTTAGTATGTTGTAAATGCAAGCTGAGTGCTTGAGAGCTTGAGAGCTTTAATGCTAGAGAGTAGAGTAATCACGTGTAACTTTGCCTTGAGGTTCTCGTATTTATATACTGGAGTAGTCGTGGGTCTCATGGAAGAGCTCCGAAATCTCCAGGGTGTGGAGATAGGTTCATTACACTTTCAAAGGAGCAGTACGTAGATAAGGCTTTATCGTTTCACTTCCGACTCTGGTGGAGTCGAGATGAGTCATCATCGTGATATCGGAAAAGTCGGGATCTGTTAGCTCATCGTGATTTCGAGAGATTCGGGATCCGTTGGAGAGACCTCTGGAGTCGGTTACGTGACGATTCGGGTTGTTAGCCCCGAACTGATACTTCGATTCTTTAGTTTCGAACTGGATTGGATACCGAGGTGCCTCAATGTCGATGTGAGTTTTGGGCCGAGGTGGTTGAATGCCCAATCTCAAATGTTGCAAACTAGGCTTGCCAGGCTGAGCTATCATCCCTTAATCAGGTCGCGTCCATGTGTCCCATTCTCGCTAGGTCGGGCCGAATCACCCTTCATCAGTGTGAGTTTCATTCTTTTAGATGAAATAGTTTATTAATTGCAAATTATATTTAACTTTTTTTGGAAGCATAACCTAATTTAGCTTTTAAAAATAAGTTTATCAAATAGTAAATACCAATTAAAGTGATTTATACAAATAAGATCTCATTTTATCTCTTAAATCATATTAAAAATAATATAAATTAATAGTGATTTTCAAACAAAATAGGTCAAAATAAATTGTCAATTTCAAATATGTAAAACCCATATTAATTTTTCTTATTTATTTTTTTATAGTTAAATGGTAAATTTCAAATGAAATGATAATGTAGTTGCCCATTAGTATGGGATCATTCTCTAGATAAAACAGTAAGTCTCTTAAATCAAATAAAAAGCATAACCTAAATGTCTAATATAAATAATTTAAAATGTTGAAATAATTCATATTAATGGTCCCATACTTAGTACGAGGATCATTCGTTGAGTAATATTAAGTGATACAATGTTGTTTGCTAATGATTGGTTAGATTGTCTCATTCGGTTTCAATAGATGATTGAAAGTGCCTCCGAAGTCCAAACCCCTCCCCCATCCCAACTTATATCCACTATAAGTTCACCACCGCTCCATGTCGTCCTCCCCCCTCCCCCCTCTCCCCCATTCTCACATGCTATCTTCTCATCGCCTTATATTCTTAGTTCTCACTGCTCCATCCCCATTTCTCTTTAAAGAAAAGTACAGTTGTTCATAAAAAAAGTTCAAATCGATAATCCAGCCCAACCCAACCTGAATCGGCTTGTTTTTCTTCACCACCGATTGGTTGTGGGTTGCAAAGATGGATAAATTGTTGGTTCGGCTTTGGTTTCAATTTTCATGTGTGAAAATCAAAACTAAACCGAATTGAACCGAGTTATCTAACTACTTAACAAGGTTGTCTCTATCCTAGTTACTTACTAACTTAGTTTTTTACTTCTTTGATTCATTATATTTAATTATCTATTATTTATAGTATTCTCTTTAGGATTGACATTAATGGCAAGCATTGCAATGCAAGGAAAATCCCTAGTCCCTACACCTTTACTCCTTTAGAAATATTAGCTTATTGTATTTTTTTGGAAAATTTTAAAGAAATGATCCCTACTCTCTAAGGACCTTTACACCAAATAGGCAATGACAAATTGGTGTCATTTCTTTCCAAGATTATAAGTATTCTTCCAATTAAGACTGCCAATTGGACTGGATTTGGTCCACTCCAGTCAAATCCAATATTTGTCCATTTATAAATGGATTTTACCAAATCCAAACAAACCAAGTCCAATCCGGTCTAAATAAAATGCAAGCGGACTAGATTGTGTTCAATCCAATCCAAATTGAATCAAATACTATAATAACATACAAAATTTATAAAAAATATATAAAAAACTATAATACCTGTTGCAATCAAATCCAATCCAATTAAAATATAAATGGGTTGGATTGGGGTCCAATTCAATCCAAATTGGACCATACACCAATATAACATGAGAAATCCAGAAAAATATATAAAAACCTACAACACCTGTTTCACTCCATTCCAATCCAATTAAAATTCAAATGGATCGGATTGGGTCCAATCCAAGTCCAATTCATCCTTACTAACAAAAAAAAATCATCAATAACTAAGGGTGTCAACTAGACTAGATTTGGTCAAATTGGTCCAATCTGATCGGGTCCATTTACAAATGCACCAAATCCAATCCAGTCCAAAAACCATACAAGCTAGACCTAAACTGGTCCAATTAAAATGCAAATGGACTGAATTGGGTCCAATCTGATCCAAAATGAGTGAAAAAAAAATTTATATAAAAAATATAAAAATTTATAGAAATACATTAAAAACATGGTTTTTGAACCATCATTGACCCCGATAATTAGACCATTCAGCTCGAAAACCATCAAGACAACCGGTTCTGTTTCACCATTAACCCGAATATTGGCCAAAAAGTGTTGATTTGATCAATGAACCGTTGGCCTAGACGGTTGAACCATCAACCGGTTCGACCATCTTTTGTCATTTTTATTTTAATTAATTTTTATTTTTTAAATTGGAATGGGCCATCCATTTGAATCGAATGGTCAAACCGCTGACCCAAAAACCAGTGGCCAAAGCAATTCCGGTTGCGGATCGGTATTTAAAATATTTATTAAAAATTTTACAAAATATAAAAAATGTATCAAAATAGAAAATAAAAATATAAAAAGAAAATAATTTCCACAATGATAAAGAATTAGAGACCATTCGGTGCACGTTAGCTTTGAGCGAGCAGCCTTTCAACTTCTTCTCTCTGAACTTGTTTTCTCCAATCTGAGCACACAAGGTGGATTCTCAAGTGAAGCTTTCAGTCATGGTGAAGGTAATGGAATGAACTGGACAGTTTTGATGAATTTCTAAATTTTTCTTGTGTTTGTGATCTGGAAACAAGGATTTGTTTAGGAAGGTTATTTTTGTATCTATGCTCTCTTTAATTGTTAAAAAAAGCAGAGAGTCGAAGAGAGAGAGATGAAGGAGATATCGTTGGTGAAGAGAGAGAGAACACCTCAGGCTTGAACTATTGCCGGAGATGAAGGAGATATTGTTGCTGAAGAGAGAGAGAGAGAACACCTTAGGCTGGAACCGTTGCCGGAGATGGAGTGATCGTTGCTAAAATCGTTTGAAAACACTCTCTATAATATTGTCGGAGAGAGAGACCTCTGTAATATGCCATCGGTTAAAGAATAGATCGTCTATCATCGGTTAAAGAAGAGATCATCTAAAAACACTCTCTGGTATACTACCAGAGAGGGAGGGAGGGAGGGAGAGAGAGAGAGAGAGAGAATGCATAATCATTGTCGGAGACAAAACCCTTTGTTATGCTGATGAAGAGAGTGAGGAAAAAAGGATTAAGTGGACAATTGAACGGACCATTGGGTATTTGAACTATGTCCATTTCGGTCCACTAATTTACTGAACAATCAAATTTTGGACCAATCCAGTCCGATATAATACTTTGGACCATCCAAATCGGTCCAACTGGTTATGGTCCGGGCGGGGTCCAATCTGTATTCGGTCCATTGACAGCCCTACTTCCAATTTCCAAATTTCATTATTATTTCTCTTTGACTCTTATTTTTCTTGGTCAGCCTCCCTAAGGCTCAACTCAAGCACTCTCATTCTCTCAACTTCAAGAATCAAGATTTTCAAATTTAAAGTTCATTGTTCAACATCCCTCGAATCTCAAGTTGGCTCTCCCATCTTCTCATCTCTCATTCTCTCAACTCTCAACTTCTCAAGAGTTAAGACTCAAGCATCACATTCAGTCATTCACATGTTAATATTTTTTAATTTTAATGCATGTTAAATATATTTTATTTATGTTTTGTTTAAGCTTTGAAAAAAATCTGGTTATTTATGATATATTTGCACAAAAAAACTTTAGTTTTGTATGGAAAACCTAATCTATTTAAATATATATTTCAGTTTTAATTTAAATATATATTTTATATTTAAAACTGTTAAATATAGATATTTCGGTTTTGCATAAAAACCAAAATATCTGAAAATATATATTATGAAAAAAATATTTGTTAAAATATCATGGGTATTCAATTTCATGAGTGTTAAAGCTTGAGGTCGGTTGAAACCAACCCAAACCGACCATGTCGGTTTTGCTTAGTATAGGGTTGGTTTTGGTTTCATCTTTAGGTAACCCAACCAGATCGGGTCGGTTGGAAAAACACCAATAAACCGACCCAACCCGACCTGTGAACAACCCTAAAGAAAAGTACAAATTGTCTCTAGTCTTCTTATTGTGGAATTGACACCAAATGAATTAGTAAATATATACTCTAATAGAAGACTTTCTTCAAACACTTAAACACTAAACTGCATTTAATAAGCTCGTTTCCTACAAAAAAGGGAAAATTGCATATTTCTGTTGTGTATTTTAGGCCTATTCTCACTTTGGTCTCCAAATTTCAAAACATGCCAACTTAGTACCTATAGTAAAAGTTCAAAGTATTGATACAGTCGGATACACCAAATTGGGTGTATCGGACTTTGTATCAACACTCTTTTATAATTTTTTTTTCAAAATATGTTTAGGGTTGGTTAAAGGCCTAGTTACCCCTTGAAACAGGTCTTACCCCAAAACTCTTTATATTTCGTGTATTGGTGACCCACTGATACGTGATGAAATTTTGAACATTGCCTATAGTTAATCAGCCGTTAGTTATGTGTATCATGTGTGACTTAAAACTTTTGAATATGTCAAAATTACCCTTCAGAATAAAATATTATTCACCATAATTTTCCTCATAAAGATGAAGCAATGGTGTAAGTTTTGGGCATTGAGTTTTACAAGGGAGTGGCAATACTCATAGCCAATGTTTTTATTAATGACCTGGAGGCCGAATCATTTTTTGCCTTCGAGTCACCGTTTCGACCGGTCGGGTCGAACAGTTAAAACTGTGCCACATCAATGCATATATGTATACATACATACTTATATATATATATATATATTGTAGCAACAAATAATGTATAAATATTTTATATTTAATTTAGTTATTATTTTTATTTATATAAATATTAAAAATTGCAATTTTGAGTCCACAAATTTTTTTTTTTGTGAAAATAGCGGAGCAAGGTGATTATGGCCCCTGGGACACATAGATATTGAAAAGTTGGCCCCCCTCCCCCCCCCAAAAAAAAAAAAAATTGGACATCGGAATGCAAAGTTATGGCCTTTGAAAGTTTGCATGCATTGAGTGTGCAACCCGCAACCTGGTCACCGGGTTGAACAGTTATTAACCAAGTCAACAGTTTTTGACCGTCTAACATGTCTTGATTGAATCGGACCCATAATCTTGATCGGGTGACAGTTTAAACGATTCAATCGTTCAGATCAACGACAGGTTAAAAACATTGCTCACATCTCCATTAAACCTAGGCACGAAAGTGGGAGGAGTTAAGAAATAAAAATCAAAGAAAGAGAAAAGAGTGATGGTTCAAACTTATCAGGATAAGGGTATTTGGATGGCTGATAAAAAAAATTATATGACAGTAAACCAAACAGAAACTAGGCCAAAAGTAGAGGATACTAATATGTAATTTCCCCTTATTCTTTTTTCGAGGACCCATTAATATTAAAATATGAACGCAAATTATTATTATTATATTTTTTTGGGTAAATTACAAAGACCCCCTGTACTATGGGGTCAGTGACAATGACCCGCTGTACTTTTTTTTGCAATAAAGGCCACCTTGAACTTTGGCCATTAGGCAAATACCCCCCTCCATAAGTGTTCCGTCAATTAACTTTGAAAAAGATTATGATTTTACTGTTAAAGTTTTCTAAATGCCTAAACTACCTTTTCTAATTTATTTTATTTTTTTCTCCTTTTTTTTCTGCTATTATCTTCATCCCATTTACTTTTCTCAAACTACCCTCTTCTCTCTCTTTAGTTTAAACTCTAGAGTATAGAGAAATAAAATGAAGAGCAATAATACAGAGCTTCTGAAGGGGTCCCTCTGATGGTTGTGATGGCAAGTTGAAGAACAACAAGCAGAAGCTCTCTTACATCTCAGTCCCATCCAAGACCGAGAGCCAACCATCCGAAACACACGTTTCCCCTAAAAACCTCAATGCAAACATCAGTTTCCTCCTCCAAAAATTTCGTGTTGTAAAACTGATCGGCGACATCGACCACCTGGTGATTGGCATGCCATGGCTCAAGCTTTCCATCATTGAATTCTGATGATGCACAATCCGGCCGATCTTAGCTGTCAACGATCTTGCCTCTGAACCGGGTGGCAGGGACCTGAAACGGAGGGAGAAGATAAGCTCCGGGGAGAACCCGACGTAAGGGCTCCGAAGCTCAAGTTAGAGTCTTTCAAAGGCAAGATATACCAGATAGCGCAAAAGTTAGCATACCTCGTTTCTGGGGGGTAGGAGCCTTTTATAACCACCTCACGCACTCACTTCCAGGCTTCTGTCAGATCGGGCATGATTACTTCTGAATTCCTGCCAGTTTGGATGTCATTTCCTCTGGCCGGTCAGAACCGCCACTGTTCCTTTGTCGGAGCCATCTCTGCGGCTAGTAACGACGGTGGTAGGTGGCGGTAGCAAGAGGCCGTTTGAAGTGCGGCTGTCAGGCGTCAGATCCCAAATCAGTCAGGTGCGTCGCCCTCGGATACGGACGTCCTTGGCGTCAGGTACGTTTGATCAGCCTGGTGTTTCGGAAGCGAAGTGTTGGAGTGAGCGAGATGTCTTGAGTTCGGTTTGGGGAGTGTTCCGAGTTGCCACGGGCCAGCTCGGGTCACAGCTTTGCGAGGCTTGGGGCCCAATATAGTTTGTGCTCCTTGCAGGGAGCTCGGGTTCTCAGTAGGGAGCTCGAGTTCTTAATAGGGAGCTCGGGCTCTTGGTAGGGAGCTCGGGCTCTTGGTGGGGAGCTCGGGCTCTTAATAGGGAGCTCGGACTCCCAGTAGGGAGCTCGGACTCTTGGTAGGGAGCTCGGGCTCTTGGTGGGGAGCTCGGGCCCTTGGTGGGGAGCTCGGGCTCCTTGTAGGGCGGTCTGGAGTTCGGGCTCAGTAGTGAGCTTGCTTTGCTTTCGGTGTTTGCTTCGGGTGCTCTACTGTCCCGAGTTGCTTGTTTTTGCCACGTGTCGGGTAATTGCGAGGTCGAGCCAAATTCCCCTTCATCAATTGCCCCCCACTCCCCGTGACAAGGGTCCCGTCTTGGCGCGGGGAGTTTGTAAGGTAGCAGGAGGGTTTTGGTCCGTGCTGAGCGCGCTCGCTTTAATTTGATTTTCAAAAAAAAGGGCGCACGTTTGGGAGACGTGACGGCAGTCACTCGAGAGTCGCGCTGCAGACGCTTTTATTGCGAGGAGACGTGCGTCGACACCCCGTCAGTTTCGGGAAGACGCGTGCTGACACCTGTCCTCTGACATGATGTGCGCGACGCCTCGTCAGTTTCGGAAAGACGTGCACTGATTGGCTTCGGAAGACATGCGGTTTAGCGCGGTTGTGGGCCGTTGGATTGGCTTCGATCTGGGCCGTTGCTTTCCGGCCGCAGTGGATATAAATAGCGCGCGGGGGGGGGGGGGGGGGGGACCCCGTCCTTGCTACTGTTGTACCTCTTGAGCTCGCGCCTAAGTTCCAGTTCGCGTCCAGGCTCTTCAGCTCGCGTCCCAGGTTCCTTGCCTATTCGAGCTTTCGCGGCCTTCTTCAGTCTTCTTCCCGGGTGAGTGCTTTTGGAATCCCGTTCTATTCTCTGATGTCTAGTTCGGAGGGTTCAGACTGTTCAAGCGGATCTGATGTAGGTTCTACCAATCGATTTTAGTCCCCTGGTAGTTCAAGTGAGCCCGATGTAGGTCCTGAGGAATGGGTTGAACCTACAGGCCGAGGTGCTTCGGGTAGGTCGGCGTCCACCTCCCGTCGCAGCTGGGTTTTAGATCAGTTCGGTCCTTCGACTATGACGCCTAAGGGACTTCAATCCCTCATAGACTATTACGACTTGCCCGGGGAGCACGCCTACTTCATCCCTACGGGTAGCTTCCCTTGGGAACACGGTCCTGATGAGATCGTGATTTTCCGGGAACAGCTCGCTGTAGGGCTGCGACTGCCCTTTCACCCTCTTCTCGTCGAGGTTCTAAACCACTTCGGTGTGACGGTTGGCCAGCTTCACCCGAACTCCATTAGGAACTTAGTGGGGACGATCTCTTTATTTTGTGACGAGAACTTTCCTTTGGATCTGGAGATTTTCTCCTCCATTTTAATGTTGAAAAAGCAAGCGGGTCCCCTTCCTGGGCGTAGGCGGGCATACTACCTGTCCCCTCGCCCAGGCTTCAAGCTCTTACACGGACTCCCTAATAAGGTCCCAGCGTGGAAGTGGGACTATTTCGGGGTGCGAAGTGCGCTAGGGTGGCCGTTTCAGACCGGCTGGGGGATGGCCACTCCCGACTCCGGCGTCACACTTGATAAGGAGACGGCGAAGGGCCTCCGGCAATGGGTGCGGCTCGGGCTGGAGTGTCAACGGTATCTGACGGAGGCCAAGCTTATTGCTGCGGGCCTGAGTTTGGGTTGGTTCTTTCCCTAGCGATCATGTCTTGCTCTTCTTTTACGTCTTACTGATGCCGAACTCCTTTTCGCAGGTACGATCTCGAGGGACCCGAGGTGGGCACTTGTTCCAGGGCATGAAGAGGAGAAAACGGGTGGCTAAGCGAGCTCGCGCCGAACCGCCCCAGGGTGCGGAGCCCGAGGTGCCAGACTATCCGGCGGAGGAGCCCGAGATGGTTCCGCCTACGCAGGAGCCGGCGGGGGCTCCTTATGCCGAAATCACACACATTGGGGCTCCTGCTTACTCCGAGTCTGCCCATACGTGAGCTGGCTGTCGGGCTCGGAGGCCCCGGGGGGCTTCAGGAGCGTGCTGTCGCCTGTTCATGCTCTTCAACGGAATAAGGAGGCGATGTTTCCCGAGGAAGTTGCGGCGTGGACCGAGCTCCCTCTGCACCAAGTGGCCTGCTGTGCCGTTACTCATGCTATGGTGGTAAGTGCTCCCTTCTTTAGAGTTCTTCGGCTTTTATTCTTCTATTCGTTCCTTTGATCCTGTTTTCCTTTGATAGGTGAACTCTTCTATTCATGCCTTAGCGAACCAGGTGGAGAGATACTCGAGGTAGGCGCGAGCTGCCGAGGAGGCTGCTGCTCGCCTCGCGCGGTCTAGGCAGGCGAGGTCTCAGAGAGATGCCGAGGCCATGGGAGTGGTGGTGAAGAATATGGCGGAGTTGAAGCTGGACCTGCAGCACCAGGTTGAGTATCTTCAGGAGGATATCAGGGAGAGGACTCATATCTTCTCTCAAGGCATCGAAGACGCGAAGAAGAAACCTGTCAGTGATTATATTGCTTTGCCAGATTTCGATGATCTGATGGTGGACTCCTACAAGAGGGGTTTCAAGCTAAGCCGGTGGATGATCTGAAATACGTACCCCGAGCTCGATACCAGCGCCATATCCACTTCGCGCATTACTCAAGAGATGGCTAATGCTGCGGATGCCGAACTGGACTCCGAGGGGGAGGCAGGTCCTTCGGGTGTTGTCGAAGTGGCTTTTGATAATGATGTAGCCCCTGGCTTGTAATGGCTTTTTTTTTTTGAATGTACACATCTATTCTGAAATGAAATGGCTTTTTGTTCAAGTGCTGGTTGTCCTGTCTTCGAGCTACGTTTTTTGCCAAACTGACCATTTCGGTCCTTCAGTTCGTTTTCTGACATGAAATGGCTTTTTGTTTCTGGTTGTCTTCGAGCTGCGTTTTTTTGCCGGCCTGACCATTTCGGTCCAGTTCGTTTTCTACCTAGGCTTCGGGGTACTTGCTTTTGTGGTTTATAGGTAGTATCTTCTTAAGTTGACGACGTTCCATGCTCGGGGTACTTGTTTTCCTTCTAGGGTTCCGAGCTCGTATGCTCCCCCACCGAGTGCTTTCATTACTCTGTAGGGTCCTTCCCAGTTTGGTCCAAGTTTCCCTACGCCGGGTTCGGGCACCATGACCTTACGGAGAACCAGGTCGCAGACGCGGAAGTTCCTCTTCTTTACTCGCGCGTTATAATACCGAGCTACCTTTTGTTGGTAGACCGCAGTTCCGATATGCGCGATGTCTCTCACTTTGTCCAGTAGGTCGAGGTTGGTGCGTAACTCGCCCTCGTTTGTCTGTTCGTCGTACGCTTCTAGTCGCAACGTAGGCACTTCGATTTCCGCCGGGATCACCGCCTCGGTGTCATAGGTGAGGTTAAAGGGGGTCTCTCCTGTGGCGGTTTTTTCCGTGGTTCGGTGAGCCCATAGAACACTTGGTAATTCGTCTGCCCACAAACCTTTGGCTCGGTCTAATCATGCTTTCAGTCCGCGGAGGATGGCTCTGTTCATTACTTCTGTTTAGCCATTTGCCTGCGGGTGTGCGACCGGCGTGAAGTTCTGACTAATTCTCATACTTTTGCACCATTCTTGGAACTTGATATCTTCGAACTGTTTGCCGTTGTCGGAGATCAGTACCCGAGGTAGCCCGGAGCGACATACAATGTTCTTCCAAAAGAAGTTCTGTATGTTTCGGGCTGTAACTATTGCCAGGGGTTCAGCTTCTATCCACTTTGTGAAGTAATCTACTGCCACCACTAGGAATTTTCTCCCGCTTGTCGCTGGTGGGAATGGCCCCAGGAGGTCGATGCCCCATTGGGCGAAGGGCCTTGGGCTGGTGAGGTATTTGAGGTCGGCAGCGGGCTGATGGTGGATACTGGCATGCTTCTGACACTTGTCGCATTTTCTGACGAGCTCGATTGCCTCTGTCTTCATCGTTGGCCAGTAGTATCCTTGTCGAAGCGCTTTTTGGGCGAGGGCTCTGCCCCCCAGGTGTCCGCCGCACAAGCCTTCATGGGTGTCACGGAGTACCAGCTTGGCTTCGGCTGGGCGCAAGCATCGCAGGTAGGGGAGCGTGTAGGATCGTCGGTACAACCGTTCGTCTATCATGACGTATTTGGCTGCCTGGCGCTGCACCCTCTTGGCTGCGTTGCGGTCCGCGGGGAGGGTTCCGTCTAACAGGAAGCTCGCGAGTGGGTCGATCCAGCTCGGCTCTGCTTCAGTGACGGGAGCGACCTCTTCTGCCCCACCGAGAATGCTGGGCCGAGGTAAGTCTTCTACGTACACGGTTCTCCTGGCGTTGTGGCTCGTGCTAGCTAGACGGGACAGGGCGTCGGCCTCAGCATTCTCTGACCTCGGGATTTGCTTGATGAAGTGTGACTGGAAGTTGAGCAGAGCGTCATTTACTTTTGCCAAATATGCAATCATTGTGAGCTCGCGCGCTTCGTATTCGCCTGTAACTTGGTTGACCACGAGCTGGGAATCACTGCAGATAACCATGTGCTTTGCTCCAACCTTATGCACTAGGTTTAGCCCGGCTATCAGCGCCTCGTACTCCGCCTCGTTGTTAGATGCCGCAAACTCAAAGCGTAGTGCGTATTCCAGTTTTGTTCCGCTCGGGCCGCGTAGCACTATTTCAGCCCCGCTACCTTGTTGGTTCGAGGAGCCATCTACGTGAAGGATCCAGGGCTCCTCCTCCCAGTTCGCGCTTGGTCTAACCAGGAGGGATGCCACACTGGCTGCTACTTCACGGGGTTCGGACTCGTTTGTTTTGGGAGCTCCGAGTTCGCCCGAACTGGGGATCTCGGACTCGATCGGCTCACGGGCTTCGGGGCTAAACGTGCACTCGGCGATAAAATCTGCCAAGGCTTGGGCCTTAATGGCAGTTCTTGGCTTGTACTGGAGATCGTACTCACTGAGTTCGATGGCCCACTTCGTCAGTCGGTCGGAAACCTCGGGTTTGAGTAGTACTTGTCTTAGAGGTTTGTCGGTCAGGACGATGACGGTGTGAGCCTGGAAGTACGAGCGGAGTTTCCGTGCTACTATCACCAGTGCGTACGCTAGCTTTTCTATCTGCGGGTACCTTGTCTCTGCTCCCTGCAAGATTTTACTAACATAATATATGGGTCGTTGGACCCGGTCTGTCTCCTTTACTAGTACCGAACTGACCACCTCGTCGCTAGCCGAGAGGTAAAGTTCTAAGATTTCGCCTTCCTCGGGCCGAGCTAAGGTTGGCACACTGGCGAGGTAACCTTTTAGCTCGTCAAACGCGAGCTGGCAGTCTTGGGTCCATTTGAACCCTTTGCCTTTGATTGCTTTGAAGAAGGGTAGGCAGCGATCTGCTGACTTGGACATGAAGCGGCTTAAAGCGGCTATGCGGCCGTTTAGCCTCTAAACTTCTTTTACTTTCCGAGGCGATCTCATATTTAGGATGACTTTTATCTTGTCCGGGTTGGCCTCGATGCCGCGCCGATTGACAACGTAGCCTAGGAACTTGCCCGAGGTGACGCCAAAGACACATTTGTTGGGGTTCAATTTCATGCTAAACTGACGCAGGATTTGGAAGATAGAGTCCAAGTCTTTTATTAGTTCTTGTGAAAACCGTGTCTTGACGACCATGTCGTCCACATAACACTCTATCTTTGTGCTGATCAGGGGCCGAAACAGCCTATTTACAAGTCTTTGGAAGGTCACCCCGACATTTTTTAACCCGAAGGGCATGACCTTGTAACAGTACAGATCGAACTCGGTTATGAAGCTGGTTTTTTCCTCGCCGGACTGGTCCATCCGGATTTGGTTGTAGCCTGAGTAGGCATCCAGGAAGCTTAGCTATTCATGTCCCGAGGTCGCGTCCACTAGGCGGTCGATCCAAGGAAGGGGGAAGCAGTCTTTCGGGCAAGCTCGGTTCAGGTCGGTGTAGTCGACGCACATGCGCCACTTGCCGTTCGCCTTTTTCATCAGCACAGGGTTGGGCACCCAGCCCGGGTAGTGGACTTCCCTTATGAAGTCTGCCGCGAGGAGCTTATCGACTTCCTCGTCGACCGCTTTCCAGCGCTCTGGGGCTAAGTTCCGTTTCTTCTGTCTAACGGATCTGACTAAATGGTCAGTGTTAAGTTTGTGAGTTATAAGACCAGGGTCAATACCGGGCATATCGGCCGCGGACCATGCAAAAATATCTAAATTTTGGTGTAAAAAACTTACCAGTTCGGTCCCTAGGGGTTCTTTGACGGAAGCACCAATCTGGAGTGCGCGAGCTGGGTCTGTAGGCGAGGTCGGGATCGCGACTGTTTCTTCTGTGGGCGAGGCTCGTTCTTCGCCTTGTTCCGCGGGCCGCTCCAGATCGAGGTCGCCGGCCGCCTTGGTCTTTCCCTTTAAGGCGGCAACGTAGCACTTGTGGGACTCGAGCTGGTCGCCCCGCGCTACCCCCACTCCGAAGTCCGTAGGGAACTTCATGGCCAAATAGTAGGTGGAGACCACCGCCCACAGGATATGCGTGATTGGCCGCCCTATTATGGCATTGTATGGGGAGGGGGTCGCGACCACCAGGAAGTCGTGGTTGAGTCTGACCGCACAAGGCCACGTGCCAACTTCCATAGGCACCGTTATTTTTCCAAGGGGCCTGACTTCCTCTCCGCTGAAGCCCACGAGGGGAGTGCTTGCGGGCTTTAGTTCGCTCCTCGGCAGCTGTAGCCGATCAAACGCCGATTTGAAGAGGATGTCTGCCGAGCTGCCCGAATCTACGAGTACGCGCCTAACCTCGAAGTCGCTGATCCTTAGTTTAATGACAAGCGCGTCATCGTGAGGGTAGCGAACCCCTCGCGCGTCGTCTTCTGTGAAGAGGATTGGTTCTTCGGTCTTCGGCCTTTTCGGAGGGTTCTGCTCCTCGAGGACCGCTTCGTGAACTGAAGTCCGGGCTACCGCCGAGGTACACCCCGCTACCACCGAACCTCCCACAATTACATGGATGGTTCCCTGAATTGGCCTCTCTGCCGGAGGCTGTCGCTACATCAGTTCGGCTGGCCTGCTGCTAGTTTCGGGGGCGTCCTTTTCGTGCTCGCCTAGCCGATCCGCTTTATTGCTATTATTGTTGTGCTGTACAAAGTTTCTTAAGTATCCGCGTCGGATGAGCCCCTCTATTTTGTCTCGGAGGTTATTGCACTGCTCGGTACTGTGACCATGGTCCCTATGGAAACTATAATACAAATTCTTGTTTCTTTCGTTCGGATTTCCCTTTAGGCGAGGTGGCCATTTCACGTACGGGGCGTCCTTAATCGTCATTAAGATCTCCATCCGCCTCGTGTTCAGTGGCGTGTAATCCGTCCGAACTGGCAGGGGAGCTCGGAACGACTGGTTCGGTTTTGGGTCCCGGGCCGGGTTTTTTCAGTCGGCTGAGTTAGAGGGCTCGCCATCCCTCTTTCTTTTCTCGTTTCCACCTTCGGTTCGTTGGTTGATTTCCTCCTCCGTCCTCATGAACTTGTCCGCGAGCTTGAGGAACTCGGCCACGGTCGCGGGCTGGTTGGCTACCATGTGCCATTTGAACTCCTTGTGCGTCACCCCTCTTTTTGCTGCGGCGAGCTGCACCGCGGGGTCTAACCGCGGTATCTGTAAGCAATGCTTCATTGAATCGTTTGATGTAGCCCCGTATGGGTTCTCCTTCCCTTTGGACTACCCCGAAGATGCTTTCCTCTACTCTGGGGCACCGTTTGCTGGTGACAAAGTGTGTAGTGAAGACCTGCACGAACTGAGCCCAACACTTTATCGATCCGGGGGCCAGGTTCCTGTACCAAGTGCGGGCTACCCCCTTGAGGGTGGTGGTGAAAGCCACGCACATGCATGATTCGCTGGCTCTGGCGAGGTGCATTTGGGACTGGAAAGCGTCAACGTGGTCGTTGGGGTCGAAGGACCCGTCATACTTGTCTAGAGGCGGGAGCTTGAAATCTCTGGGCAAGAGGACTGCCAGGAGTTCTGACGCGAGGGGGGAAGGAACTAAGAGAATCGGGGCAACTCCTACCTCGTCCGAGCTCGTCTCGCCTTTGCCTCTGAGCTCTGACAGGACGCGGGTGGCGGTTCGTCGACCTCGACGGCGCCTTCGCTGCTGAGTGGGCCTTGTACTGGCGCTGCTGGCCTCCGTGTTGCCGAGCTCAATGGGCCCGGAGTGCTGGTAGTCCGCTGCTGCCAGTGCGCCGAATCGGTTTTCCACGAGTGGGAACTCTGGTTTGGAGCCCCGAGGTGCCGATCTCGCGGGCAAGGTTCCCGACCCGCCTGCGAGCTGTGAGGCGGGGATGACTTTTCTCTCTCTCTGGCCTGGGGACGAGGCCTGGCTGTTTGGGGGGATCTGGGGCCTGGAGGCCTTTCCTTGGTGGAGGCGTCCATCCTGCGGAGAAGCCTTGACCGGCTTCGGAGCAGGGTGGCGAGGTGGAAGTAATGGTTGGTTCGGTGGCAGTTGGGGGAACTGTTGTTGATAGTGATACTGGGAGAGGTTGTGCAACACTTGGTGCTGGTGAAGCTGGTGTTGTTGGAATTGTTGCATCTGGGCTTGCATTGCCCGCATGCACTGCATTTGGTCGTCCAACCGATTTTGGCTAGCTGCCAGGGGGACGGCGGTTGGTTTAGTGAAGGTAGTCTCGATGGGGAGAGGAAAGGGGATGTTTGTGGCAGGTAGGTTTACAGGCGCCACTGCTTGTGGCGTATTCAGATTGGGAATTCCGTCCACCGAGAGGGGGATGGTGAACTGCCCAACACACACCACGGGAACTTGAGGCTGTTCCCCGCTGGTGTTTGTCTCTGTGCCGCGTCCGGCGTTGCTGGAGGAGGCCATGAGTATTGAGTTTTTCAAAGAAGAAGAAAGGGGTATGAAAGTTTTGGAGGGAGGCCTTTTGAAGCGTTCCCACAGACGGCGCCAATTGATGATGCACAATCCGGCCGATCTTAGCTGTCAACGATCTTGCCTCTGAACCGGGTGGTAGGGACCTGAAACGGAGGGAGAAGAGAAGCTCTGGGGAGAACCCGGCGTAAGGGCTCTGAAGCTCAAGTTAGAGTCTTTCAAAGGCAAGATAGACTAGATAGCGCAAAAGTTAGCATACCTCGTTTCTGGGGGGCAGGAGCCTTTTATAACCACCTCGCGCACTCACTTCCAGGCTTCTGTCAGATTGGGCATGATTACTTCTGAACTCCTGCCAGTTCGGATGTCATTTCCTCTGGCCGGTCAGAACCGCCACTGTTCCTTTGTTGGAGCCGTCTCTGCGGCTAGTAACGACGGTGGCAGTTGGCGGTAGTAGGAGGCCGTTTGAAGTGCGGCTGTCAGGCATCAGATCCCAAATCAGTCAGGTGCGTCGCCCTCGGATACGGACGTCCTTGGCGTCAGGTACGTTTGATCAGCCTGGTGTTTCGGAAGCGAAGTGTTGGAGTGAGCGAGATGTCTTGAGTTCGGTTTGGGGAGTGTTCCGAGTTGCCACGGGCCAGCTCGGGTCACAGCTTTGCGAGGCTTGGGGCCCAATATAGTTTGTGCTCCTTGCAGGGAGCTCGGGTTCTTAGTAGGGAGCTCGGGTTCTCAGTTGGGAGCTCGAGTTCTTAATAGGGAGCTCGGGCTCTTGGTAGGGAGCTTGGGCTCTTGGTGGGGAGCTCGGGCTCTTAATAGGGAGCTCGGAATCCCAGTAGGGAGCTCGGACTCTTGGTAGGGAGCTCGGGCTCTTGGTGGGGAGCTCGGGCCCTTGGTGGGGAGCTCGGGCTCCTTGTAGGGCGGTCTGGAGTTCGGGCTCAGTAGTGAGCTTGCTTTGCTTTCGGTGTTTGCTTCGGGTGCTCTACTGTCCCGAGTTGCTTGTTTTTGCCACGTGTCGGGTAATTGCGAGGTCGGGCCAAATTCCCCTTCATCAAATTCCAACCACAATGGCTTAGAAAGGCAAAGGTAGACATGTGAGATGGAATATCCACCTGGGTGCCCATTTACGCACCAATAATCCTCTGTTTTGCGCTTTTATTTGTTCCTCGAATCCCTCCGACAACCAGTCATCCGCATTGAATTCAGAGTTCATGTCAAATCCCATTGAAGGCCTAACGACCGATATAAAATTCCTACCACTTGCCTCCAAAGCAATAGCCAATTCCGTCATTTGTGAAGTAGAGATTGTGTTTTGAGAACCGAAGCAGATGTACAGAACATAATCTGGAGGCTACATATCGAGCCACTCAATGCATTGATTCGGGGTGGTTTTGGTGGCTTTGTCTGTACAAGTTTTGTTGGCCAAGGAAGAGGCGGTAGGCCCAATCGCCCAAACAGGCCGACCACTCACTCTTCTGAAATATTGTAAACCAGTCTGATCGAAGTCCTCCACTGTGTTTAACAAAAGCCTATTTGACCTCAACCACACACGGACCTGTTTGTATGAATTTAGACCATGCATCAGTCCCATTAGTGTACAGTTTGGCAGAATCTATTTCGTAGCGGGAACTTGGGAGAATCCATTTGGTAGTGGGTGACCTCAGCTGACCATCCATTTGGTAGTGGGCGACCTCAGCTGACTGCCAGCGTTGAAGACATAATGAAATATACCCAGGTCGTTGGCGACCTCTACCAAACCATTTAAAAAGCATGTCGGTTTCTCTGTCATCTTCATCTCACCGGTCTCTTCTTTTCTCGTCCAAAAAGTTATCTAGGAATGCCAACTAGTTTTTCAACACCTCGAGGAGGTGTTGGTGCTGAGATTATGCCAACTGGTTATTCGTCTCTCCATACCTTATGTTAAATAACAACCCTAATTCTAGTAAGTTTTAGGAGAGAATGGCTGTGGTGAACGAATCGTTACTTTTGGGCCAGTTAAGTTTTAAGAGAGAATGGCAAAAAAATAAAATTTAAAAAGCCTAATGGGGTATTTTGGTAAGTTAACACATTCTATTACCTGATTTAACGGCCAAGGGGGCATTTGTCGCAATGTAAAAGTTCAGGGGGGGTCTTTGTAATTTACCCTTTTTTATGTAGGACCCACCAAATAAAAATACTTTAGAATTGGAATCAAAATACTAATCAAAATGGGAACTGAATCATTGTTGTATGGGATTTCATTCTGATGGGAGAGGGAGGGCATCGTGAATGGAAATGGGATTTCGATAACCAGAATAGCTCATTCCGATTCTGATTTCAGAACCCTATTACTGCACACCGATGGGCATTAAGATCCGCTTTTTTTTTTTTAATTGTGTGTTTGTGTTTTTCCCCCTTATGGCCGTGTTTGTTTTCGATGTAAATAAGAACCAGATAAACTTTATACCCTGGTTCAAATTTCCCTACGTTTTGTTTTAGGTGTTGTTTTACATTGTAAATTAGCGTAAAACTCCACTTAAGGTGAATTTTACATCAAGAATCAATGAAAAGTTTCCACTGAAAAAATCGATGAAAATCTCCATCGTCTTTGGTGTAAAACTCTACAACGGTCAAATAGTCTATGCTTTGTCATTATCCAAAGCACCAATCCACTTGACCTATGTTGATCATTACTGCCAACCCTGTACCCACATTGCAAAGAAATGACATGAACAATATCCATAAATCCAAGGTCTTGATCGTTTCTAGAATCATGTGTTATTCTTCAATCATAGGGGGCGATAGCCTCATATCCACTTCCCCATCTTCACATGTGGGATCTTTGGATCTTGACTTCAATCTCCAGCTCTGGAATGCAGAGTACAACTAGATAGCCAAGCATGCAACTAGGATGATGAGAAGCACAATGGCAAAAGCGATGGAAAGAAGACCATGGTTTTTGGTGACGTCAAAGGCCAAGAGATAAACATCCATAGTGACAGTGATGACATTGAAGATATTGAAATAATGATCTTGTTTCTCTTGGACGGAGCCAGAGGACAGTGGGACCTCACGGAGGAGGAGGAGGATGCCAATGAAGTAGACTAAGGCAAAGAATATAGACACAGAGAGAGATGTGCCCAACGTTGTATTTTCTGAAGAGGAAATTATTTGGTGACGACACACTAATCTTTGCCATGACATTGCTGGGATCGGGAGAGTTCCATGGCAAAAACAGAGTAGAAGCCTTTCACAGCCAAACATCATCAACGCAAAAATTTAAATCCGCTTGGTTTTATTTTCTATTGATCACTGAACTAGTGCCAGCTTTTTCATTGATCTAAAATTGCATTTACACATAAAACAAACGTAGCCTTTGGATTCTCATGATGGTTAAATAATCACTTGACGAGGCCTTTGGATTTTCATGATAGTGCAAGATAGGAGAAACCAGGTCTACTCCTCACACCAATCTCACAAGTACATCCTACCATGCATTGAAACATCTTCAATGAATAATAATTCATAAACTAGCGGAGGGGTCCCTGCATTGCAGGGGCTAGTGGAATTGTGGAAGTAATTTAATAAAATGATAAAACAAAAACAATGTGCTTGAAAAAGGTGAGGGAAAAATTTAGTAATTTCATTAAAATGATAAAAAATATCGAGGTTTTTATCAAAATCGGATTTTAGTTGGTGTAAACCCATTTGAGCAGCTTTAATAACTTTGCTTTGGAAATCTCTCTCCATGAAATAACGCATAGGACGAAGATATTCTAATGCAAGGTGTTCTAACGACTCTTGCACTAACCGGAAGGTAGTCTCATTTTTTATCACTATTTTTGTAGTTAAAATTATTTTAAATAATTTTCATTTTATTAATTTTTATTTACCAATAAGATATTTGAATAAAAGAAACCAAAATTAATTATACATTTTAAAAAATAGAAACAAGACAGAAAAAAAAATAATAGAGAACTGTACAAAAGAAAAAAAATGTAACACCAAAAAGATGCCTATAATTAATTAATAGTCAATATACACGAAGGCGTTCTCACATGCTAAAACAGACAAGGCGTTCTTACTTAAATCCCAATGGCTGCGTTTGGTTGCAATGCAAACGTGTCCAGTACATATTATTCATTTTTTGGTTCACGAGTGCAAATCGGTGCAAAGATGTGAACTGTTTTTGCAAGGCGTTCTCACATTTTAAACCGTTTTTGCATTCATCCTATTTGTTTGAAATCGGTGCAAAGATGTGGACCCATCATTAAATGCTCCAACTATCTTATGCTCCAATGCCTCAACTTTGGTCAAAAAGTTAATTATCAAATGAATACAAATGTGTAAAAAAAAAAAATATACTCTCTTTTTAGAGTACAAAAGTACCAGAAAAATGCAAATTTACTTTGATAATCATTATTTTTTTACGTTTCAAACAAATGCTCGCAAACGCGAACTGGGGTGCATAAATACCCCGGTTCAGCGTTTGTATCGCAAACAAACGCAGCCAATAGTCCAAAATTTTAATCTTGCTTATTCCATGGTTTATCTCTTTGCTTCCATACCTACATCATCTTCGTAATTGATGGGCATATATTTTTCTTTTTTATGAGAATTTAATTGCCCACAAAAAAAGGCTAAGAAATAAGCCAATGCACATAACCAATTATGTGGTAGCTAAATGTTTGGTTACAAGTTGGAAAGAGGTTCATGTATCAGCTGAGTTACAACTTGCAACAACATAGCAATATTCCAATTAAACAATACATTAAGAACAAAAGGCATTATATTTACAAGTGAGGATTGATACCAAAATAGTGATATGATAATATTACAGAAACATTAATTGCAAAAAATTTGCTACATGTCATGAAACAGTGGATAAAAGAAACAATCAATACCAGATGCTGCTCAACACATAGCTGAAAACGTATAGTGGGTAAAACCAAAAGATCTGCAAGGGAAAGGCCAATCATACAGAATCAGAATGCTAAAAAATCAAAATAGATTGGAAGAGAATGCAAATACAAAAATATAACTAAACAAATACAATAAAGAAAGAAAAAGGACACCTTAGAAATACCACAAAAATCACTACCTACCTTCCTACCTTACATGGAAAATTCATCACTACAACAATTTAAATGTAGTGAAAAGAATTAGTTAGTGGTAAAAACCAAATAATCTTATTTGACCCCTATACTATATTGCACTAAACAGAATGGAATGGTGAAACAGGCCTCATGTAGCCATCCCCATATAGTTGGGCTTAGATGATGATGATGATGAGTCCCACCATACTATATTTAGAGAGATGTAGATGCAAATGCAATCATTTTTTTTTTAATCAGCAGAAAATGAATTTTATTAATGAAAGATTAGGAATTACAAGATCTAGGGTGTAAGTTCCATTCCCAATCAGCAAAGATTACAGATTTGCCAAAAACATATGTCGTCTCACAGACCGTTGTTTGGCCAGAGAATCTGCCATTCCATTTGTTGTTCTTCTTACCCACTTAAAGGAAACATTTAGTTCTCTTGTTAGGCTTACAATCTCCCTAAATTTATACCTGAATACCCAAGGAATCTGGGTATTAACCCCTGCAGTAGATTAACCAGTTCAGCTGTCAATGCATCGCTATGCTCCAAGGGTCCTGAATATTGAACCACCACTCTGCCTTCTTTATCTCTGAAGACACCCCCTACCCCCTGCCATTCCATCACTTCCCTTGCCTTGTCTATAGCTGATGGTGCCACCTCTTTCCAGATTCTCAAATTATCATTTAGTGAAAAGACTTTGAAATCATCCAAAGTTCTCACCCAATGTGCAGTTTTCAGCTTAACTAACTCAAGGATTTCTGCTTGGGTCCTACTCTTAAGTCTTATCATTGAAAATACTATCATCTCACTCTTAATATGTGGTTTATCTCTAATGCAGCAACATGTACCATTTCTTTTAATGGGAATTTATACCTAGCAGATTGATAAGTATCTGCTAAAGAGTTAACTTTTTAACCAATACCCATAAAATTAATCTATACGCACTCTATTATATTCTTTTTCTAAATTAATACAATGTATGTGACAATTCTTCCTTTTTCTTAAGCTTATCTAACAACTATGAAGCAATATACCACTGACTTGTGATGGTTAACCTCCCTGTAATTAAATCTTTGATATCCATTTTCTTTTAATGCAGATGCAATCTTTTGAAACTGTTTTGTTTTGTTTTTTTTTTTCATTGATTAGCTGCAATGCTAATTTTGAGCTATTAGGACCAATTACATGGTATTCTTTCTCTAACATAGAAATGTTCACTATCTCATCTATATTATAGAATTGTATAATCACAAGAAATTCATATATTAATATAATAAGAAATTGAGGCAACAAATGGACTATTCAGATATCTTATGATCCAGAACCAGCCAAGAATTTCTACTGGCTGGTTAAAGTTGAGGAGCTATAAAAAACTGACTAAACTGTAGACTGATTAGTTGAAATGCAATTCTGAAACAAGTTCTGATTGTAACCAATAGGCCCTACAAACACACATTGCCATGTGCACATACCATGTATAGTGAAAAGAACTACGAGATAAATCATAAAATGACTCAAGTAGCTTTTTGAAAAACAATGCATACTTACATAGAATAGTTGGATAAGTCCATTACGTAAAAAGGAATATAGTTTTACAATCCCACCAAGGGGGCAAAGATCTTTTGAACCAAAGTTTTGGCATTCATCAGGTGAAATCCATTGTAGCGTTGGGATGACAACTGAGTTTAGAATAAACAAGCTGCAACAGAGAGAAATTGAAAATTTTAAGTAAATTGGTTGCAACTGTGATTAACTTAACCAAGATACTTCATGTGCAATAAACTTTACATTCAACTGAATAATGACCAAAAGAATTAAAAATGTATACAAGTAATTGGATTTGTGCATAGGGTTCCAAAAGAAAACTGAATAGCATTCAGTAAAAGAAGAAAGGGAGTGTCATGCCACGGGCTAGGCTGGTCCGTGGGCCAGGTCGGGCTGTGGACCGGGCCAAAGCTATTTATTTAAAAAAATAAAAAAAAAACTTAAAATTATAATTTTATATGAATTTTGATGTATACAATTGCTTATATATACAACAATTAAATAAATTAGTATAATAAAATCGAAAACAATTGTTTATTTTATTAATATATGGACCATACCGGGCCGGGCCGTGGGCAGCATGACCCGCTCGGTCGTGCCATGCCGGCCCAGCCTGTGGACCTAAAACCCCAGGCCTGGCACGGCCATGGACCATCATGCCCGGCAGCAGGTGGCACAGCCCGATCTACACCTGTAAATGGGAGGATGAAAGTAGGACCATGCTAACATATAGAGCAAATAAAATTAGTAAATTTCTTAAACCATCACCAGTAAATTATTCAGCGAAGAGGAGAGGGCCATACCAGCAGATTTCCAGAAGAAGCAGACTGCAGAGCTTGCTGGAGCACATGCTGCTTTCTCTGGGCATCCACAAAGTTGGGTGCAACCGCTGCAGAGTTCTTATCCTTTGTAGTATGACCAGAAAATGTGCTAGCAACTTGGCCCTTGTCTGAAACCGAGTTCAAATTCCTACTTGGTAAGCTTCCCTGCAATGGGTTTCCAAGAATAGTGGTTTCTGTCGGGGGCACAACATTGAGATTGTATGGCTTGGCCCCATAAAAAGATGCAGAACCAGCAACTGCTTGCCAGAAAGGATTCATCCTTGTAAACTACTGATGACAGTAGATGCTCCGAGCAATGTGGCAATGAGTTGCGCACCTCTTTGGCCGCTGTTGAGAGAGAAACAAATGTGGTTCCTAATTTTTTATTTTTTTTACACCAGATCACCACAATATCATTAGAGAACTTATGTTACATCGCCCAAGTTGACACTACATAAAAAAAATGACACATACCTGGCTAGGCGTCGAAGATCCAGAACTCCCATCCATGGACACAACAACTTGAAGTGGTGGCATGTATCTACTTATGAAGATGGGGGTAATTTCTTAGCTATGAAATATTTATTGTTACGGTTACAATGATAAATAACCAAAACATCCAGGGAAATATAACGAGGTAATCGGATTCGCACCCAGGGAAATATAACGAGGTCATCGGCAACGGAAAAGAGGTGAATTGAGCTGAAACAGAGAAGAAAATAATGAAAACAAGCAAAGATAAGGAGAAAAAAGGAAGCCACTCAATGCGATAACGTGGGGTCAATAAAACAGACACCCTGCATTGCAAAAATTGGAACTTCAAGTAGGTTTACCAGGTTTCTCCGCCTTCAAATCATTTATTCCAGATTTTGATTGGGCTGGCGGCGGCGGAGGTGGCTGCTGCTGTTGAACTTGCTGCGGTTGTTGCTGTTTGGTGCCACCAATACTGCAACTTTCCCTATCAACCTTCTCTAAATCAAGCTACAGATCAAGAACCCTCTCCTTATTTCCAATAGGTTTCTGCCACAAAATCTGAAACATTTAGTGGACAACCTCCAGAGAGATTGAAAAAAAAAAAGCAAAAGATATGAACCAAAATAAAGAGGAGAGATTGAAAAAAAAAGCAAAAGATATGAACAAAATAAAGAGTAAAAAATTAGAAACTAACCATCTTCTTCCGAGCAGAAGCATTGGAAGATGACGAAGAGATCGGAGCCGGTGATGCTACTACAGCACTTGGTCTCGCCAGTGTCTCGCCGTTCTTGCATGTTAAAAAATATACCACATTTGCAGGCGGAAAGCTCTTCCGATCACCGCCATTGAGAGAGGGGGGGGAGAGAGAGAGAGGGAGAGAGAAAATCGTGAGAGAGAAGGCAAGGTCTGCCACTGTTACTGCTACTGCCAGAAGAAAGAGAAGGGAAAACCTAAAAAAACCCAAATAGGGAGAGAGGGGGAGGGAGAGAGAAAGTGCAAGAGAGGTGATGTGGGGAGAGCAAAAAGACAAAAAAAAGAAAGATGACGGAGACTGCTAGCATGGAGACTACAACACTTGGTCTCGCCGGTAATGTTGAAGCTTGCCGGTGAAACTGCTAGCATGTCCGATCACCACCATTGAGAGAGAGGTTACTTTGCATTTTCATTGACAGGCTCTCCTTTGGACGGCCATCGATCAGATCTACGCGAAGAGGAGACAGGCCCGAAGGAGCTCCCCCTTCGAACTTGGGAAGAAGCATCTCGAACGGCAGCGAAAATCGAAAGGCGAAGGGGCTCTCCCATCGAACTTGGGAAGAAGCATCTCGAAGAAATGGGAGAAGCATGCAATGGATACATGCGTGAAATATTTGCACGTGAGACCCTAATCTACTCGCACGAGTAGATTCCGTTTCCCGGAAGGAGAAACCACCTATTACAGATTTATATATGTATATATATATATATAGATGCGGGAAATGTATGTGCCTGTGAGAGTGTGAGGTCGGTGTGAGGTGTCAATTTGTCCCCAGAAATTCAGTGAAGCTTTTCATTTTCATAAGATTTAAATCGAATTTTTTACCAAAAAAAATCGAATTCATATAAAATCCGGTAGTCCAATAGCTCCGACGGGTTCTAATTCGAATCGAACTCGGGTGCCATCATGTCATATAACTCAAATTGAATCGAACTGGGATGGAGGTACACCCGATCCGAGTCCGACTGATTACAGCCCTGTGAAAAAGAGCCCTAAGGTAAGACACGCGGTTGCAGGTTTCGCTATCTACAAACGCTGAATGAGCTTCACTTTAGTCTTTTGGCCCTTTGGCTCTGGGTAAGATCACCAGAGATGCGAAGACTGTAGCTCGTTATTATCATAGAGAGCAACTTTCCCCTCGCAAATCCATGGCTCCCAAAAGCAAAGAGAAATCGAAACCCTCGCCTTCACCTCCTTCCCAGCCTCCTGCAGCCATCGAAGATCTCTTCACCTCGCTTAATCGGCATGTTCAGCGATCGGAGTTCGAACAGGCTGTCAAAGTTTCAGATCAAGGTTTTTTTATCGTCTCATCTCTTTCATTGTTTACATTTTTATTTAAATTCCCTCTTCCTTTTAAGTTGACTTTACAAATTTCCGTAGTCCTGGCAATCGCTCCCGGAGATGAGGATGCATTGCGTTGCAAAATTGTCGCTATGATCAAGGCAGAAAATATTGATGGCGCACTTGCAACAATTCAAGCTTCCGAGAAACTTCCGGTTGACGTCAACTTCTTTAAGGTATACCTGGGCGGTGATCGTTCTGCATTTGCCTTGCTGTTGCTCTATATTTAATTCGTGTATGCAGCACTTTTAGTTGTCGATCTGGTTTTGTAATACAAAAGAGGCCTCAATTCAGGAAATGATGTATTAAGATGACACACGAACTATCCTAAAATGCAACTTAAAACAGACTTAAAGTCAAAGTTCATATCGTCAAAATCTCTGAAAGCGTTTATGAGCTATGATTTTTCTTCTAGTTTTATTTCCAGTTACACATTGTCCACCTGAAGTATGTTATATCCATGACCTTTAATAAATTATATATTTTATTAAAGGTGTAATAGAGCAGCAATACTTTGGACCATCTGGGAGGAAAGAAACGATAGGATATTTGAAAGTAAAGAAAAATGCAAGGAAGCTTTAGGCGCTGTTTGGCGCGTCTTTTTGCATGGTCTTTCGGCTGTTTACAAGCCAGGAAGACTGAAAATCGGTCTATTCCTGTTTGGCATGCGGAAGATCTAGCCACCAAAAGACGCGGTGCCAAAAATACGCGAGAAGCCCATTTCGGGCTGATTTCGGTAAGCTTCAAATGAAGCTTCTCGCGTCTTTCACGTTTTAATCTCGCGCGGAAAGACCCGAAAAGACGCACGGAAAGATGCGCACTTGCCAAACGGTCTTCGGGCTGCCCAGATCTTATGTCAAAAGCTCAATGCGTCTATTGACTGTCAGAGCTACAAGAAGATCTTCTCAAAAAGACTTGCCAAACAGGCCCTTAGTTGAAACAATAACATTGAGGGTGGCTCATTGGGTAAAAAGTTTGAAGCTGTTTTCAGCCTTTAAGGTCGAAGATTTCTTCAGCGTTTGGGGACTTATTGCTGCTTCATCATCTATGAGACGACAGTTTGTTGAGACTTGGTCCCCTCCAACAGATGGTTGGAAGAAGCTAAACTTTGATGGGAGTTGTGTGGCTAACCCATGCCCTTCAGGTATTGGGGGGGGGCATTAGAGACGAAAATGGTTCCATCATTGCCCTGTACTCCGATCCTGTGGAGGTAGGTGATGTGACAAGGGCAGAGTTTCTAGCTGCAGCATATGGGGTTGGGAAGGCTAAAGAGTTGGGGATCAATAGACTGATCATTGAGGGAGATTCAAAAACTGTGATAAAATGGTTGCAGAAAGGGGAAGGGGTGACATGGCAGTTGAAGAATGATTTCAGAAGATTTAAATGGATGTCAAGGAACATGTCAATTCAGATGGGATGGGTAAGGAGATCTGCCAACAGTTTGGCAGATAGATTAGCAAAGCAAGGGGTTCAAAGAACATATATGTTTTGGGCACATTTGTAATTCTGTACTGGGTCAGCTTACTATGCTGATTTCTTTTGTAACTTATTGTTGTATCTTAAAGTATTTTAATCAATAAAAGTTTCAAAGTTATTGATAAAAAAAGACCTTTAATAAATTATATAATCCATAGACAACCCAAAATTTAAACGTATTGTATGCATTGGAGGACACAAAATTTTGCATAATCATATATGAATTATGAACCACTTCAAAGGTGTTAGCCTGGTATAACTATAACGTGTGTTTGTGATTATTTACGAGAATTCACATTTTCTGGAGACAAGGGATTCAATTTTTCCTTCATTTATGCACCCACTAGCAAGCCTTTACGTTTCCGGTAGAATCATGGACATTTAACATCCTGGTTGGGTTAATGAAATATAGAAATACATTGAGGACAATGGATCTTATATTCCGAGGTGAGGATGGTGGTAGTTTATGCCGTTGCTTATTGGCATGCACTTGAAAGGGATATGACATTTTTTGTTATTTATTATGTTCAGATACCTTTTCCAGGGTTTATGGGGGTTTCCAATGCTCAGAGGACAGGTTGGGCTTTAAAATAAAATGCATGCAATCAACATACCATCTTATTTGTTTAGCATCAGTAATCAAAAGTTCAATTTAGCAGATAAAAGCCCTAACGTCTTAAAGCGCTTGGAACTAAGGGAATAAAAACAATAATGCTAGGCTGGGATAATTTAAAAAAAAACCATTCTTGCAGGTTATCCCATGGACCTGGTCCTCCTCCCCCCTTGAAAAAAAGTAATTTTATTTTGATCATTTTATGCTGATTGCAAATAAGAGATAATAAATGAAGCTTCTAGTTCCTCATCATCCTTCCCCCAAATGTAAAAAAGAAAATGTTTTAATCCATTTAGGAGAGTAAAAAAGGCTATTCTAGAACTTAGTTTGTTACGTTTGTGAAGATAGTAGCATTCTCCATATGTTTCATTCTATGTTCTGTTAACTATCCTTTTAACTAGCAGCATCCCCTTGCATGATAGTGGTTTTATGGATTTTGCTAGCTCAACTGCTCTTAATCAGGATTTTTTCCTTTCAATTTCCCCGACTAGGCATATTGCTTATACAGACTAAACAAGTTGGATGAAGCTTTGGAGTCCTTGAAAAGCCAGGAGAGAACTCCTGCTGCCATGCAATTAGAATCACAGATTCTTTACCGCCTAGGGAGAATGGATGCTTGCATGGATATCTATGAAAAGCTTCAGAAGTTCAAGATTGAGTCATTAGAGATAAATATTGTTGCTGGTTTGGTTTCGGCTGGAAGGGCTTCTGAAGTTCAAAATGTGATGGATGCACTCAGAGTTAAAGCAACTAGCAGCTTTGAACTGGCATACAATACTGGTTGCTCTTTGATCGAAAAGAAGAAGTACACAGATGCAGAACAACAATTACTATCGGCTCGAAGGTAACGTAAAAATGGCACACAAGAACATTGAGTTGAACTAAAGAATATTTTGCAGCTTTATCTTCCCATGTGTTTTCAATTGCCTTTGCTTTGTCATAACTCATGCATGATCTTTTGGCCTTGCCAGTTGCAACGTAACCACTTTCCTTCCCTTTCATCACTTAAAACATGACTCTTTATTCCCTTCAATGAACTTGGGCCATCATTTTGATGTAGAGATTAGTTCAAGAGAAGTTTCTTTTTGTAGAATATTGAAGTGAAAGCTTTTATGCCCTCTGCATTATGAATGAATATTTGTAGCTTTCCGCCTTATCTGTGATGTTCCTATTGGTCTTGCCTTGCTTTCTCTGGGTAGGCCAATTATTTTCTACTTTTTTTTCATTGTTTTTTGATGAAGTTACAGTTACTCATGAAAAAGTTTATTTGAGTGGGAAGTACATGCTGAATAGGGTGTATGAATCTTTTGAAGCATCAAACTGCTCTCTAACTCTAAGTTTTATTCTTTGAAAACTTTAGAGTATATGAACTTTTCCTTCTCCTCTCCTTCACTCTTTTGGTTCATGCATTTGATCCATATTGGTTATGCAATTGGCTGTGTCTTAGTATATTATTTTTTGCCATGTTGTAGTGAAAATTTATCCATATTGTTGGTGTTAAAGAGGATGATAATTGAAATTAGTTTTGCATTCATCTTAGTTTTTTTATTTATTTTTATTTATTTTTATAGATGCTACTTGCTAGATTCCCTTGATGGTGCTGCTAAGAAGCTATTACATACTGATTCTTGTGTCCTCTCTCTCTCTTTCTCTCATACACACACATTGCAGGTTCATCCTGCATCAAAGGTCCTTGAAACTGGGTCCTTTACTCTGAGGTTCATTCTAACAATTCAAAAATTGAAGATCTTTCTCTGTTAAGTGAAAACAGTGTATCTTCTTTACATAGGAGGAAGCATATGTTTCAGTCTTACTGGGTGATTGCTAAGATATATTAAATGTCTTTTCTTTTGGATTCTTGTGTACTAGAAAGGTAAGGACCATTACCTAATGATGGTGTTGGTTGTCTGGGGTCTTGAGAGGGTAGATTGTATACAGACTTAACCTTTAGCATTTTTTGTACAAAGTGGCTGTTCTTGGACTCAAATCTGTTTTCTCATGCTTGTCACCCCAAGATTATACCATTGAACCGGGTAATGGCCCCAAGATTATACTAATTGGCAATGCAGTCAGCGTGGTCTTTACAGACAACAACTTTTGCATGGGGCGGCAAAGTGGTTTTATATATGGAAATATAAGCTCATGTTTGCCTTAAAATTGCATGATCCATTGTTTAATTTCTGTTGTAGATAACCATGCAAAGTGATAATAGAACTTAGAGACTATGGCTATGTTTGGATGATGGTGAAAACCGTGAAATGGAATAAAGAGAGCAAATTGTTCCACCATTATTAATTTTTAATTTTGAGAAATTTGGTAGAGGTAAAATTGAATTGCATTTCCGACAATCCAACATTCCAACGACAGCCTAAATTTTATATACTCTTTTTTTGATCAGCAGAAAATATATTTATTTTATTGGATTTAATTAAAGAAGTAGTTAGTACAACTTGATGACAGCAATGTTATCCCCAACTTTCAAACCCAAGTTACATAGAAGCCCAAAACAATTGCTGCCTCATAACCCCTTGTTTGGCAAGGGAATCAACTAACCCATTTTCATTTCTTATAACCACTTAAACCAGCCTCTATATCCTTAGCAGTCTTTTCCACTTCCCTTATCACATGTTTAAGAGTCCAAGGAGTGCATCTGTTGCAACTTTCCAATGAGATAACTACTTTTGAATCCCCTTCCACCTCAACCTGTCTAAAATCCAACTGCTTTGGTAACTGGAGACCTTGCAGCAGAGACAACAATTCAGCCTTCAAAGAGTTTCCCAAACCGATCAACCCTGAAAATAAGGCCAAAATCCTCCTCTCAGAATTTCTGATTACCCCTCCTACTCCTGCCATACTTGGGTTTCCAATGGAGATCCTATCAAAATTCAACTTGACCTTGTTGTTTTATGGGGGTTTCCAGTCCCACTCTTACTCTATCATTTTCTCTCGATAATTGTGCTATTTCGGTTCAGGCTCTTGGAATGTCAATGACTGAGAAGATTTGAAATCTATCCAATGTCTTTACCCATAATGCCACCTTTAGTTTTATGTTTATCACTTCCTCCAGAGTCATGCTTTTTTTTAGAGAAGATCCTATTATTCCTTTCTTTCCAAACCACCTAACAAATTGCTGCTTTAGTGGCTCTCTAGAGCACTTTCCTTCTTTTCTTTGATTGCCTCAAGAAGTTAGGATTGAACACGCCCACCACATCTTGAGGGGGTCCCACCTGTGCCCAAAAAGAAAACATAAAAACTCCCAAATTCGATGCACAAAGGGACAAGAAATTAATAAATGAGGTAGGGTCTCACCATTGTCCCTACATAAGAAACACAAGTGAGGAGAAATGCATGTATAAGGCCTTCTTCTCTGCAGCATATTACAAGTATTTACCTTATCAAGGAAAATTTCCTAGTAGAAAGCTTGAATTTTAGGTGGAATAGGCTTACTCCAAATTTCTTTCACTGGGAAGTCCACTCCTTGAGGATCAGGCAAGGCAAGGACTTTGAAAAAATAACAAGTGAAGAGACCATTTGGTGATATTGACCAAACTCTAGAGTCCTTGAGGGAAGGGTCTAGAAGTACTTATCCAAAAATGTCATGTAGGTGGACCAAGGAACAACCCTCTTTATCCCTTAAACGTCCTATGAAGCCCAAATTCCAATTTAAACTAGTTGGGAAGGTGTTACCAATCTAGACACAATTTCACCCTTAAAAGTGGAGAGAGCAAAGAGGTTTGGAAATTAGTCTTTGAGTAGAGTCTCTCCTAACCACAAATCTTCATAGAAATGTACTTTATCACCCCCTTCCCCATCAAACCTGATGGAATTAAGGAATATAAGGTAAACTTCAAGAATAACTTTCCAAGGAGAAGCTGAAGAAGAGTGGGGAGCAACTTTAGCATCTCAACCATTACCTTTTAACCCATGAATGCTTTCTACCACCTTATTTCATAGCCTGCCTCTCTTAAAGGGGAAGCTCCACAACCACTTGCCTAATAAAGCAATGTTTCTAGTGACAATATTTCCTAGCCCAAGCCCCTTTCTTTCCTTAGATTTGCTAACTTGTTTCCATTTTACCAAGTGATCCTTTTTCTTTCTCTCCCGATTCCCAAAGAAAGTCCCTCATATATTTCTCTAGTTGCCCTGCTATCCTAGTCAGGATGTGGAAAGTGGAGAGGAAATAAATGGGAAGATTTTCCAACGTGGCTCTAATCAATGTAATTCTTCCACCTAGAGAGATGTGATAGGCTAGTTTCTAACTTCACACCCCAATAACTTCTCTCTCTCTCTCTCTTTTTTTTTTTGAAAGAAGGTAAAGTATGATTGTATTAATAAAATTGTTAGAAACCTTCGAAGTTCCTCAATAACTCTGCAAACCTTAAGAAGTTCCCCTTCTTCCAAGTTGACCCTTGCAATTCCACTTTTACTCTAATTAATCCTAGAACCAGACAAGCCTACAAAGTTGTTAATCAATAACTTCAATTTTCTCAACCATTTCTGGTTTAACACTCTTACAAAATAGAATTGCATCATTAGCAATTTAGAGATGGGAAACTGCCACTTGATTTCTACCAATTCTCCAACCCTTAATCAAGCCTTGCAAATTTACTTTCATCACCATTCTACCTAGGGCCTTTGCCACTAAGGTGAAAAAGAAGGGGGATAGGGGGTCTCCTTGCTTAGCCAAGAAGAAATCTTTTGCCACACCATTGTGAGCTCCGAGAAGTTCATGGCCGGCTCAAAAGATTTGGAGTCGCCACCCATTTTTTAGAGGAAATGGGCCCTCATTTCAGGTTTGAAAATATCGAATTCAGGTCTTTGATAGTGACTCCATCCTCCATGGGAAAGGCATACAACCAAGAGATTCGGGTCCCAAGGATTGGGAGAGGGAAGGTGTTAGGCACCCCTCTCTCCAAGCTGTTGTTGCAGCCCAAAACGGGAGTTGTCCAGGCTCAATTTCTTTAAGAGAAAACAGAAATGGTTGCAAGAGTTTCTTAACTCTGGAGGAACATGCTTTCAACTCCTCTTAAGACCGGTTTTGAGGTGATGTTATTGGGTCTTAGGTACTGATTTCCCTAAGACCCTCACTTCTCTGCCTCTACTCTTAGTCAGGAAGAAATTGCAAGCAATGGTTCTCCAACATTTCAGAATCTCAAGCAACCCAGAAAAACTAGAAAAAGACTTACCTTCCGTATGTGCCTTGACGAGAGTTTTCCAACATCTCGAAATGAGGTAGAACGAAACTTGAATGGGTTCTTGAGCTAGGGAGTGCTTTTGATTGTGGAAACTTCTGCTTGAAAATGGATGAGGGTAATTTATAATCTGGGGTTTAGATTACTTCTGAGTTACAGATGAACAAGAGGCAGTATGGGTTGGAAGAAAGCTCCCTTCTCTCTCTCTCTCTCTCTCTTTCTCTTTCTCTCTAGGGGACTCCCTCAGGTTTTCTCTCTTCTGTCCCTTCCTTAGGTTGCCTCTCAGGTCTCGAGTTGGGCCTCTATTTATAGAGAAAATGGTATGAAATTCGCTCAGCTACAGTGTCTGTGGCTGAGCAGAGTTCTTTCACTGAAATAGGCAAGATTCTTTCAAAGAAATGGGTGCCTAGTCAAGCTTTCTTATTTGGTGAAACATTTTCTTCGATTTGGGGGTGGTTTTCCTAGGTTTTGCGCAACCAATGGGAGCTGAGGGCGTGCCAGACGCTGCAGTCTCGTATTTGGGGCTGTCAGTGGTAGAAAATATAAATTTGATGAACTTTTTAAAGTGGTTTTGTCTTTTCTTGGTTTTAAGTAGGGGTCTGTTTGGTATTTTGGGTTTTTTAAGCCTATTAGGCTCTGTTTCATTGGTCAAGGTGTTATAATGGGTCAAAAATGGGTCTGGCGTCAGCCATCACCCATCTAAGTCTTCAGATTGGGTCAGATGACATGGGATTTAATCTGGTGCATCAAAATGACATCTTTCTAGTTTAATGGTCAAATGTGCAAATCTGGTCATGAAATTTGGTGTCCTTGGGTTTTTTGGGTTTCTGAACATAGTGGTGAGGTCTGATCGGGCAAATAGGGTCGGGAGGATTGAGATCTATGGCTGACAAGTTCGGATCAATAAGATTTGCTAAAATAGAATCTTTGTTTGATAAAAGGTCAAACAGGGGAATTTTGGGATGAAATTTGGTGGGTTGGCATTTTTTATCACCCTAAATCTAATGGAAGTGATGGGTTTTCGATCAGAGGTGTAGATTGATTGATTTAGTTCAGATCATGGTCTTAGCTTATGATTTTTTAATCACGAGAGGGGTTGAAATGGAATCTTACTTTTTTAACGGTCAAACGGAGGCATTTGGTCGTGAGATTTGACATGGTGAGGTTTTTTGGATTTTTGAACACAAAGGTAAGGTCTGATTTGTCACGTGAAGTTGGTAGGCTCTAATTAATGAGATTTGTTGGAATAGGATCTAGGCTTGAGAGGGGGGGGGGTTAAACAAGGTTTAAAATGTCGATGTCAATGGAAATGTCGCTTACCAAAATATAGGACATATGTTGGAAATGTCGAGGGGAAATATTGTAAAAATTAGAGACATTGTGGAAATATTATGAAATATGTGGAAATATGCAATGATATTTTGTAAATTGATAAAAGAAGCATTAGTACATATTTCTAGACTATTATCTCATTCCCAACCATTATATAAAGCTAAGAAACTAAGATCAATAACAAATTAGTAAATGACGATTTACTGATTTATTATGCATTTTGATGTTTTTACAAGGTTATCTGATATTTTCTTTTCTTATTTTTAATTCTGATTTATTATAAATTCTAATATATTCATTTCACACTAGTAAATAGAAATACATTTATTCTGATTTTTTAAATATTAGAGTAATAATACATTATGTTTTATTATAAATTTAATAAACTGATTCTCCTTTTTGTAGTATTAAGATTAAGATAAATTCTGATTTCTTATAAAACTTAATGAATTTATTATGATTTTTAATACTAAATTTATAATAAATTATGATTTAGTATAAAATTTATTAAATTTATTCTGATTTTTTATATTAAATGTAGAATATGGTTTATTATAAAATTTAATAAACTTTTTCTGATTTTAATAAATATTTTAAAAAATACTAACTAGTTAATATTTTATGTTTTCTATTATAAAGTAATCAATTTATTCTTTTGTTTTTATATTTTGTTAATTATTTTTATAAATATTTTATTTGAAATATTAAATAGAAATTATCAATGGAATAATCTATATTAATATACTGTATTATATTAATATAATATATTTTTAATGTACATTAGTCGACATCTTGTCGACATAATAGGAAAAACTGTATTCTTTTTGGTTATTTGGACCGATTTGGTCGACATATTGTAATTTTTATATTACCATCCATTTCCATGTCGGGGAGCCTCAACATCGACATATGTCGGGCAACAATAGCGACATTTGGCGACATTTGAAACCATGGGGTTAAATGAGGGGATCTTGAGCTACAATTTGGTGGGTAGGCATGGATTAAGGGGAGGATTCAAGTGGATGGTTTTGATTTGAGAAGGATATGGTCAATCTTGGTAATCATTCAGGGTCATGGGATCTTGGTAGATTTGTGGTGGGATTCGCTAGTTGATTACTTCCTAGTGATCTTGGGGTGATGGATATGTTGGATTTGATTTTGGAGGAGTTGTGATTTGGATATCGCATATATCGAGACCGTTAGAAAGGAAGTTGGTGTGATGAACAATGGATCTTTAGAGTTTAGTCATGAAAATTGATGTGTAACTAGGTTGTACTTTTCAAAGTCTAGGGATGATGTCTGATCGGATGTTGATATTGATCTCAAGGCTCTTATTTGTTTTGTGGGTTGTGTCAGAGGAGGGTATTTCGGATTTTGGGAAGTGTTGAGTTGATCTGGTTATGTTTCTGAGTATCTGGGGTCTAAGAGGAGGGTACCAAGAGGTGGGGTGAAGGGACTGAATAAAAAATGGGTGCTAACAACCATTGTTAAGAATTGAGTAATGGATAGAGCTATCACAACCTTCAATCCACAATCTCCACTTTGCTCCGAATACAAGCCTCTCTAGTATTTCTAATAAAACTTTCCAGTCCATTAGGTATTTAGGTCGTAGGCTTTCTCTAAATCCACTTTACACACCAAACCATTCTCTCTGTTATTCCTCTTTTCGACAAACACTCAGTAGCCACTACAATTTGATCCACAATTTGCCTTCCACAAAAGATGGGACAGTGGGGGGATGTATTCGGACTTGTCATTACTCTATTTTGGTGAATGGGACAGTGGAGGACTTTTTTTCTAGCGTTGAGAGGAATTAGACAAGGTGACCCTCTTTTCTCCTTTTTTATTTACCCTAGTTGCAAAAGTGTTGGGGAGGCTAATCTCTAGAGCAGATTCTACGAACCTAATTAGGGGGTGGAGAGTTGGAAGGGAGAATGTACCACTTACTCACTTGTAGTTTGTAGACGATACAATTATTTTCTATGAAGGTGGGAATATTGATTGGATTAGGAATCTGAAACTCACTATACAACTTTTTGAGCAAATGTCAAATCTTAAAGTAAATTTTGAGAAAAGTAAGTTGTATAGTGGGGGTTAATTTAGGGGAAGGGGAGATACTGGAGTGTGCTGATAGTGGGGGTTATTTTGGAGTGTATAGTGTCCAACTGCCCCTTAAGTTACCTTGGCCTGCCTTTAGGAGATAATCCACAGAGAGGGGGCTTTTGGACCCCAGTAGTGGAGAGATTTGAGAAGAGACTTGCCTCGTGGAAGAAAAAATTTCTCTTGGAGGGAGAATTACCCTAATAAGGTTTGCGTTACCTAACTTGCTTGCTTACTTTTTTTCGGTATTTAAGATCCCGACAGGAGTGGCTAGTAAGCTAGAAAAGTTAATGAGAGATTTCCTTTGGGAACCAGGGAAAGAGAAAAAGGACCATAGGGTTGGGTGGGAGGTGGTGTGTAGGAGCAAGAACAAGGGAGGCCTTGGCATTGGGAACATAAGGAAGAGGAATTTGTTTTTATTAGGGGAATGGTTGTGGAGGTTCTCATTGGAAAAAGAAAAGTTGTGGGTTAAGGTAATGGGTAGTATTCACGGGCTTGCAGAGAATGGATGGGACTTTGGCATTCTGGCAAGGGCTACAAGGGCATCTCCATGGAAAGCAATACAAGCTATTTTGCCTCAGTTTTCAATTTTTCTCCTTGGATCAGGTATGACTTGCATTTTGGCCACCTTATCAAATTCTGGGAATAAGTTTGGGTTGGGGATTCCCCTTTAAAAGAACAGTTTTCGGCTCTCTTTGCTATCTCTACCTTCAAGAATGAACCAATATCTACCTTCCTCGTACCATCTAACTCTACCTCCGGGTTTTGTTGGAATTTGGGACTGGGAAGAGATATCAGGGACACGGAATTGGATAGTACCTTATCCCTTGTTTCAATCTTTGATGGGATTTTCTTGGAGCCATCAAAGGTAGACATTAGAATTTGGACCCTCTCTCCCTCTGGTACCTTTACTTGTGCATCTTTCTTTAGAGCCATAACACAACCTACTACTGTTCTTATTGGCTTGTCTTTCCTTGTTAAAGAGGTGTGGTGTAAAGCTATTCCTCCAAAGGAGGAAGTTTCTGTTGAGAGGCTTTTCTGGAAAGAGTTAATAGTTAATACAGGAGATTTGCTTCAAAGAAGAAGACCCAATAGATGTTTGTCTCCTCATTAGTGTGTCCTCTGCAAAGCTGTTGGTGATTCTGGGTTTCACCTACTAATTTCCTGTCAATTTGCAAATTCTCTTTGGGAATGGTTTACTTCTTTGTTTGGGTGCAGGTGGAACTCTCCAACGAATGTGCAAAGCTTGTTTACCTCCTTTCCTTCTAACCAGCCAACAAAAAGGGCAAAGATAATGTGGAGATGTGTTAGGGCTGCAGTGTGTTGGTCTATCTGGGAAGAAAGGAACTTAAGGATCTTCTCAGGGAAGGAGAGAATTGTGGAAGCAGTGATAGAAGTGATTCATGTAAGGGTAACTCATTGGCTGAAGACTTTGGACCTATTTGCAGAAATTTCAGTAGATGACCTTCTTAGGAACTGGAAGGAAATTGCAGATTCAGTTTCAGCTAGGAAGGTCTCAAGCTCTTACTGGACCCCCCACCTCTTGGTTTTGCCAAACTGAATTTTGACGGCAGCAGCATGGACAATCCAGGGCCCTCCGGAATTGGGGGGTCATGAGGGATGAAAAAGGGAATGTGCTAGCCATGTTTTCTGGGCCAATTGGAATAGGAAACTCTTTGAGGGCTGAGATTTTAGCAGCTTTGGAAGGGATTCAAAGGGCTAAGGATTTGCACATAAACAAGCTGATCATAGAAGGGGACTCTGAGACTGTAATAAACTGGTTAAAAGAAGACAACTCAAGATTATGGAGCTACAGCAATGAAAAGAGGAAATTTAAATGGTTGACAAAAGACATGGAAGTTCAATGCCCATGGATAAAGAGAAGTGCAAACTCTTTTGCAGATGGCTTAGCTAGACAAGGGATAAAATAGGAATTCTGTTTTTTGGGCTCAGCTGTAATTGTTTTTGTTTTTTGGTGTCTAGTGACAATTATGGGGAGTCAAGCTATTTTAGCTCCCTTTCTATGTATTTTCAGTCTTTAATCATTTAATGAAATCTTTGTTATTGATAAAAAAAAAAAAAAACCTTCCACAAAAGCACCTTGAAAGGGTGAGATCATTTGGGGTAAGACCTGCTTAAGCATCTCCAATGGAACCTTTGAGTTGATTTTATAGAGACCCGAACTAAATTTATTGGTCTAAAATCTTTTGGGGCTTTGTCACCAGTGCAATAAAAGTGGCATTTACCCCTAGGGAGATCTCCCTTTGTGTAAGATTATATCAAAGACTCCTAAGAGGTCCGATTTCAAAAAAAAAAAAAAATCCCAACACTTTTGGTGGAAAGCCATTGAGAAACCATCCTGCCTGGGGACTTTGGATCTCTCCATTGAGCAAATAGCTTCCTTAATATCTTCCACAAGGAAATTTCTTTCTAATATCAGGGATTGATCCTCTGAGATTCTGTTCCAATCCACATCTGGAAAGCCTAACCTAACCCCAACTGAATCTGAAAAAAGAGCTTTAAAATGATTCACAAAAATCCTTGTAATCCCTTGAGCTTCTCTTATCTCTTGATCCTCCACCTCCACATTGTGAATGGTGTTTTTACCATTTGCAAGTGACTGAAAAGCTTAGTATTACCATCCCTTCCCACAAGCCATTTACACTTAGATTTTTGTTTCCAACAAATTTCTTCCTTAAGATCTCTTCTAGTTCTTGCTTTTGCCTCCATCTTTCCTCTTCTGATAAAATTCTGAGAGCCTCTTTCCTATCCAACTCCTCTATCCTTGAGGTTAATTTTTCTTTGATTTCTTCTACCCTTACGAAGTGCTCTTTGTTCCAGACTTATTTTTTCCTTTAATCTCTTTAGATTTCTGGCAAAACCTTCAACCTCTCCTTAAAAGAAGGATCTTCAAACCACATGTTCTCAAATTCACTATTATTTGTGCTGTTGCATATGACAAATGTATCAGGTTACTGATTAGAAAAAGATAGTTCTTTCTTTCATGGTATAAAAATTCCTTAAATTGTATACTTCATATGACCATGATGGCCTATTATACCAAAAGCCATACTTCAACATCCCCATGTTACATTTACGTTTTCTATGTAATTATTTTGGTTTCCCTAAATTAGAAAGATACAAGGATTTGAAGTTAATGGGATAAATTACCATGCACTGAATGCAAGATAAGTACAAGATTGCTGACTACAACTAAACTTTTGCTGCTATATTTGCCCACTGTAATTTTATAGGTTTGATTCATTTGCAGTGGCCTAGTCCATTGGTGTTTCTATCCTTATTTTTTCCTCTGATATTCTTCATTAGGAACAACTCCTTCCTTAACAATGATATAGAGTAAGACTCACTAGACATGCCTTTTGGCAGAATTGGTCAGGAAACACTGATGGAAGACAACTGGGCTGATGATGAAATAGAGTTGGAACTTGCTCCAATTGCTGTCCAGCTGGCATATGTTCGGCAGGTGACTGTTGTAACATTTATTTATTTATTTTTTCCGTTCGTTGATTTTCCTTTCAGCATCTAGTAATGCAAATTCTTTAATTTCTTCAGCTACTCGGATATCCCCAAGAAGCCATTGAAGCTTACATGAACATCATAAATCGGAATCTGGTTGATGATTCTTCACTTGCAGTGGCAATAAACAATCTTGTTGCGTTGAGGGGTTCCAAGGATGTTTCTGATAGCCTCAGAAAACTTGATCGCTTTATAGAGAAAGGTAGTGTGGCACAGAGCTTCCAGCTTACTCATGGACTTGATTTGAAGCTTTCACCCAAACAAAGGGAGGCAATATACTCTAACCGTGTTCTTCTACTTCTCCATGCAAATAGGATGGATCAGGTTCGTTATCTGCAACTGTGCAAACTTTTCTGTTGTTTTCTGTTGAATTCATAAATAGAGGATTTCTAGAAGCTCAACCCAAGATAGTCCTTATCCCAGCTATATATTATTAGCTACAAAAATCTTGTTTCACTATTCTACTCTATCAAGGATCATATCCATTGTTTAACTTGTGTCTTTTATGGCAATTTTGAAATCTATAATCTATAATTCTTCTAAGATTAATGGTACTGTCAACATTCCAACCTGCCCCCTTGGTTCTGCCCATGCATATATATAAATCCTTTTACTACTCAAATGGGTTTATAGAATTTTAAGTGATTCTTATGCCCTTCCTAAAAAGTGTCATTGGTATTGCTATTGAGTTTTATATAGAGAGAGAAATTTGGAATCTTGCTGGTTATTGATATGGGGAGTAGAAATCTATTTTAATTGAATTTTACTTGTTAGTTCAACCACCTGTCTTCATTTGTGAGTTTCCTTGTAAAATAATTATGACTTGTAAGAATTCAGGTTGAGTTCCAAAATCAGCTTTTTCTTTTTCCTCTGTATTTGTTCGAATTAGGCAGTGTTTGTTGATTTGCTCAGGGAAAAGCTAATGTTTTCAACATTCACAAAAATGTAGGAATTTCAAGAAATCAAGGCACACTTAAATTTTAACTGCACAATGCATAGACTAGTTATAGGTGAAAGTGGTTTAATCAAATTAAGCATATTCAGATACATTGTATTTTTTTCAGCTAGTTCTCTCCTTCAATTTCTTTGACTAAGTCTTGCATCATTCTATGAATTTGTTAACAGGCTCGGGAACTTGTATCTGCCCTTCCAGACATGTTCCCAGATAGTGTGATGCCAGTACTGCTTCATGCAGCAGTGTTGGTGAGAGAGAACAAGGCAGGAAGAGCTGAAGAAATCCTTGGGCAGTTTGCAGAGAGGTTCCCCGAGAAATCCAAGGTGGCCCTCCTTGCACGGGCACAGGTTGCTGCTGCTGCCAATCACCCTCAGATAGCTGCAGAGTCTCTAGCTAGGATACCTGATATTCAACACATGCCAGCTACAGTTGCTACACTTGTTTCCTTGAAGGAGCGCTCTGGTGACATAGATGGTGCTGCTGCTGTGCTTGATTCTGCCATCGGTTGGTGGTCAAATTCTATGACTGGAGAGAACCAACTGAAAAAACTCATGCACGAGGCTGCATCCTTCAAGGTCAAGCATGGGCGGGAGGAAGAAGCTGCACACCTGTATGAGAAGCTAGTTAAGAGCCATGGAAGCATTGAGGCTTTAGTTGGACTAATAACAACGGCTGCCCGTGTAGACGTTGAGAAGGCTGAGGCTTACGAGAAGCAGCTAAAGCCACTAGCTGGTTTAAAAGGAATTGATGTGGACAGCTTAGAGAAGACATCTGGTGCGAAGCATGTTGAGGGTAGTGGACATGTAAAGAATGTAGAAGCATATGAGGAGGCGAAGGGAAAGGTTAAAGCAAAGAAGAAGAGGAAGAGAAAGCCCAAGTACCCAAAAGGATTTGACCCCGCAAACCCAGGTCCACCTCCAGACCCAGAGCGATGGTTACCCAAGAGGGAAAGGTCTAGTTACAGGCCCAAGAGGAAGGATAAAAGAGCAGCTCAGGTAAGAGGTTCTCAGGGTGCAGTTGTTAGAGAGAAAAATGAAGCCAATGCTGTCAGTACTAACACCAGTGCTTCAAATCCAAAATCAAACCAACCGACGGCCACTTCCAAATCAGAACAATCCAAGCCTTCATCCAAATCATCAAGAAAGAAGTCGAGAAACTAACTGGGCAAGAAACCAAAATTTTGTTCAAGAATATTGAATTTCATTTTAAATTGAAGTTTTGTTTGCTCTTCAGGGATTATGGAAGCTGTAGTTTATTTGCAAGGGAGTCCTCGTAAAAAATTGTTGGTTTTTAGATTATAATTGCCACCATCATCTTCTCTTTTCTCCACCTATTTAGGTTGTCGGAGGAATTATATATAGATAAGGTTATGATATTGCGTCTTTCCTGCTGGATATTCGGGTAATGTGTGCTTTAGTTCTCTTCAGAGTATTGTTCCTGGTTCTACTTCTCACATTCTCACATTCTCACATTCATTTGGCCAAATATGGGACCTATGGATTGGTCCACCCGTGCAATCAGTTTTTCCATTTGCATTTTCCTTACAAATTACAATAAACAAATGAAGACAAATAATTTTTACTCATCAAATTTTACTTGGGTGCATTTTATACAGGTAAGATGACATTTTGTTGTTTTTGGTGATGTAGCAGTTATTTCTGATTTGAAAAAACAAAATTATATATGCTGATTATCTTTGTAGGCTGTGATCTTTTGGCTGCGCTTGGAAGCAATGTAAAATGTCATCAATGTAAAAGTTTAAGTTGGATGGAGTATTGGAAAGACAATTTTAAGAGATGTATTGGGATACGCTTTAGATATGGATGAAAATTTAAGATATGCATAAATATGGTAGAAAATGTAATTAAATCCTAAAAAATATATTACTAACTATATTTACAAATTTTATATGATTGTAAATAAGTTATTTAAATGTAAAAAGCTATAATTTAATGGTTTATATAAAGTATGACATATCGGGATACAATTAGTAACCGTTTAAAAATGATGGAATAACTAAAATGTAAAAAAAAAACAAAAATGTGAATGTCAATTTTCAAAAACCAATATAATTAATCTTAATATTTATTAGTATATAAATTTTAATAATTAATTCTAACATTTATTAATAAACACTTGTCACTCATTAAGAAAAGTGAAAATTTATTTAAAATAAAATTGGTGAACTTGTGTTTGTTAAAGACAAGTAACTAAGGTTCAAATCTTGTTATTGTTAAAATTTGAAGTTTTTACACTAACAAAATGAAATTAATGGGAGAACTTGAATTAGGCGCTAAAATTCAAATTCAAATTTAAAATTGCCTTTGAGTAATTGACTAATTAATGAAAGAGAAATTAGACTTAAATAAATGACATTAATGATATGTATCAAACAACTGTATCAGACTTGTTTCGGGTCTGTATGGCTGATACAGATCCGAAATAGGCCGATACGGGCTGATACAAATCCAAAACAGTATGATACGGGCCCGTATCGGTTGATACGTGCGAAAAGAAACGAAACAAAAGATTTCTACACGTTCCACATATCGGGTTCAATACGTATCGATCGATACAACCCGATACATTGCGATATTTTGAACCTTGGATGGAGTGCAAATCAAGATCGATGTAAAATTCCATTCCTGGTTTAGATTTATCAGCATTTGGATGGAGTGGAGTTTTACATTGTAAATCAATGTAAAACCTCATTTAAAGTAAGATTTTACATCAATTATCGATGTAAGTATTATTTTATTGATGTAAAATGCCATTTATTTTGAAGCTCAACGGTCATAATCTTTTTATTGTTTGATGTGAAACTCCATTGATGAGGTTTTATGCCGCTTCCAACACAACCTTTGGTTTATTTATTTTTTTGCCAAGGGATTTGCCATTTTTTTGTTTCATGCTGACATTAAACGATAGAATATAATTAGGGAGAATGACGGTTCAGCCCAGGGTCAGAATTCATAGGCACAAAGTACAGTTGGGGTAGGTGCCAGCTCGGAATTGATGCTAACTCACGGGCGGATATGGGTGCATAGAGTGTGGTTTTTTTTATCTTTTGAATGTTTATAGATTTGCAGTGGAAATCGAAAATCTGCATTAGGCTTGTCCTTACTTTTCCAATATAATTAATGATCTCAATCATTACAGAATAAATATAAACTAAAACAAATAAACAAATGATCTTTTTGATATAAATGTTAAGCTCTAATCAAGGGTGAAAATCCATTATTAGGACGCTGAAGATAACTTAATCAGACGATTAAGATAAAATTCACCCTAATGACTGCTTTTTTTTTAACTATATATGTTAGACAGTGTATGCCCTTAGCCAAGGTTTTAAAGTATTAGAAACGTAAGGTGTATCAGAAAGATAATTTAAAGAGACATATCGGGATACGCTTTGGATACGTATAGATATGGATGAAAAATCAAGATACACATAAATATGCTACAAAACTCAAATAAATCCTAAAAATATATTAATAGCGATAGTAACAAGTTTTATATGATTGTAAATAAGTTATTTAAAGTAAAAAAATTGTAATTTAATGGTCTGTATAAAATTCAAGATATCGGGACACTTAGTAACTATTGACAAATGATGGAATAACTAAAACATGAAAAAACAAAAAAAAAACTAAAATGTATATTGATATATATTAGTTTTAAAGCAATCAATATAATTTATCTTTATATTTATTAATACATAAATTTTAATAATTAATTCTAACTTTTATTGATAAGCATACACTAAGAAAAAGAGAAAATTTATTTAAAAATAAAAATGCATAAACCTATAACAAGCAAATAGGTGTGGCTTAGTGGTGAACCTCTAGTTGTTAAAGCCTAATGTTTAAGGTTTGAATCTTGCTATTGCTAAGTTTGTAGTTTTATACTAACAAAACAAATTTAATGAGAAAGAGAGTTATTAATTAATGAAATTAATGAGAAGAGAATTCCAATTAGGTGCTAAAAATGAAATTGAAATTTAAAATTATGCATTAATTACGGGAGTAATTAACTAATTAATGAGAGGTAATTCAGCCCTAAATATAATTTAATGAAATTAATGAGAGAGAAGGGGACTTGTATCAGGTTGTATCGGACTGTTTCGAAACTGTATCGGCCGATACAAACCCAAAACAATCCGATACAGGGCCCGATACAGACTGATACATACGAAAAGGAATGCTACAAATAATTTATGTGTTCCGTGTATCGAATTTATATCGGAACGATACATATCGGCCGATATGGTCCGATACGTTGTGAAATTTTGAACATTGCCCTTAGCTCCAATCAGATTGATGTACATTTAACATTTATTGTAAATGAATAAAAGTACATAATTATGTTATATTTAGTATGTTTTTGTGTAATTACCCTTAACCTAGACACTTATGAGACTCGTCTTAGTTTAGAATGTTCACAACCGTTGGATAGACCTAGGGAGGTTTATCCTGTCAAAGCTGACACTAATGTGCTGCCAAGTTGGTTGGGGTAGTTTGTCTCAGCTGCCAGGGTTAAACCCGAAGCACATGTAGTGTGTGTTACTTGAAACACTAAACCCAAACCATTTTCCAATTATGCCCTGGACCTTGGAGACTGATGGGTAAAACTGAAAAGTTACACCTAACCCTAAACTTGATTATGGTACTGCACTAGGTGTTGGATTGTGTTGTTTTTTATATGTCAATCAGTGAGATCCTTAGTGGGGGTTAAAACCTGGGTATATTGGGGCAGTCTGAGAATTCACTTCAGTGGGTGATCATAGTGACAAAATCAGCCCCTTTGTCGGACAAAGTGAATGATCGGGGACTGCACTCTCTTATGGAAACCAAAACTGTCGGCAATGAATTTTAACTGTGTTTGAGATTTGTTTTGCAAAATATATTTATATATATATATTATATATATATGTATGTATGTATGTATGCATGTATGTATGTATGTATTATGTTTTATGAAAATGTTTGCAAAAAGTTTTTAATTCTCGGGATCCATCCAAGCAAAGAGTGTGACACTGTACCTTACAGTCGAGGGAGATGTCCTATCTTGTCGGGCAGTGTTTGATCATTATGAGCTGAGAGGTTGAGTGTAAGACCATTTAGGGCTATTGTACCTGATGGGCTAATATCACTTAAGACCATAGTCCTTAGGCCTTTATAAGGTGGCTAGACTCAATGACCATTTAGTGTAAATGTTGAATCCATTAAGAGCCCATACTGATGGACTCAGGGGTTCACTGTGTTCAATAGTGAATTTGGCCAAGCCTTATAACAAATGCTAGATTGAACCCATATAGCTTTTTTGAAGATCAATGTTAGGGTCCCACGCCATACAAAGAGGGCCAAGTTAGTCAGCAATTAAAAGGGGAGGTGAGTCCACTTACTTAATGGGCCTAGGGCCCAAGACTAATATGATTAGTCAGGGTGTTACATGACAACTTATGGGTATGGATCAACAGATAAGATAAGGGGATAAGCCTTATCACTTAACGATTCCAGATCCAAATAAAGATTTGGATTAAGAAGCTCCTAATTGGATTAGGAGAAGTTGATCCTTAAGGCTTATAAATAGAGGGGGCGGATTGCTTCAGTTTCACATTTTTCTGCTCTCAGTTCTCTCCTTCTGTTATTGCCACCCTACCCTATTCGATTTCTAGTTTCTTGGACTGATCAATATTGGATTTTGATTTTGATTTTTACAAGAAAAATCAGATTTAATTTGTGCTCACCATCCCTTGCTTGACCATTGCTGAAGGATTGCAATTCTTGCTGAAGGATTGCATTGCTGAACCTGCTTCATCTCAAGCTGCGCCATGTTCAATGGAAGTGGGTTTTTGTACCTTTTTTGTGCGTGAACACCTACATTGGGAGCTACACGTGTGGATTCCGTATCAGTTATTACCCTCTCTTTCTTTTGGTTTTAGATATGGTCCGTTTGTTTCAAGAATGATCATTGAAAAATGCAGTTTTTTCTAAAACTAGGAATACGATTCCCATAAAGGAGAAAATAAATTTTTGAAATTTCACCCAACCACCCTGCATAGTTCGGCCATCCATATGATGAATCTCCTTTCCCTTCAATATATAGTTTAAAAATTCACCCTAACGACTTTTTCTAAACTAAAAAATTTTGTCTCAAATGATCAAAATCGCTTTTCAAATAATCATTCTTTGGAGCAAAATTGTAACATTTGATCTTATGTGTGACACAAGAGTCCTTTTTTTAGTAAACAAGAAAATTAGTTTATAGGTTAGAAAATTAATTTTAAACCTCCCCTACGTTTATATTTTGGGCAGGCAACCTCGCCAGTATTTTGACTTTGAGCCTTGCAAAAAGTCAATAGACTCAAAACCTCTTCATCTCTCAAAGAAATATGCAAATGCACCCCTTAGTGATGGACATAATATTAGAGTTCGTTTGGTTTGTACTTGGAATCAGAATTGAAATCTTCTGAAATCTGAATTAAAATGGTCCATTCTTATAGTCTGTTTAATTCATATAACAATGAAAATGAGAATTAGAATCAGTAAGAATGAGATTTCAATCCCATAAGAAAGGCAGGGAATGCCCATTCCTTCAAATAGGGGAATACCATTCCAGCAAAAATGAGAATGAGATTTCAATTCCGCCCAATCAAATAATTGAAATTGGAATAACCCATTTCATTGGGATTCCATACCCCTATTCCTGCGAATCAAATGGTGCTTTAGATTGTCATATATTTTAAAATTTCCGCTAATTCATTTCTTAGTTGGACCCTGAGCGGTGGGCCTTGACCATTAGCATTAAGCAGTAAAGGGTCCAACTCAACATAGCCATTGGTTTTTTTTGAAGCCAGCAAGGAAAAGGGTGCTCTTTATTATTATTTTGGCTTCGTAGGCTTTATAGCCCGTCCCCATATCCACATAACCCGGGTGTGAAAGTCCAACTGTCCAAGGAAAGAATAGATTCCAAATCTGGGCTACAAGCGGCCAGAGATGTTACCAGCGGAGAAAGTTGGCATCTTCAGCTCACAAAGCGCTTCTCACGCCGACTTTACAGTTACATTTCATTGTGTATTGAGAATATCACTTATAAATAATAACATAAGTACGGAAGATGTTTTGCAGTTGATATATACCGTAAGGTCGGTGTGAGGAGCAGATCTGAACTTGAACGAGTAGAAACAACGCCAACCCTTTGATGAAAAGAATATTCTGAGGATCTATCACGGTCACAGTTTTAGCGTGGCAGTGATGCTAATCTAATACCGTACGGCTTCACGGAGATTCGGGGCTTCGGGCTATCCGCCATGACCGTCCATGGTAATGAACAATGAAGGATTGTCTCGTCCAAACGGAGTCCCGATCATCTGTCAAAAAAGCACGCTCCAACTCTCTACCAACAAATTTTACACCGTACATCTCAACATAATCTTACACCGTAGATCTCGTATATGGGTGGTCCCACATTTATGATAGATCCCAGTCTCATGGTGTAACGTGGGTTGGAACGTGTTTTGTTGGTAGAAAATCCTAATTCAACCGCACCTCTTTTTTCTAAGGTTGCGATAAATTTCGAATCTCCTGCCCACACCTACCCATAATACACTACTCCCGTGAATTGGGAACATCTCCTCTGCATATATATGCAGAAGATGATGTTTTCTATGTGCGGCTGCGATAAACGTGGGCAGGAGATCCGGACTAAGTGAGGACCCTAATGAATTAAAAACCAAAACGGAGGGATTCTTTAGTAGTTTCATATTTGGAAACGGAGAAGCAAGATAGAGAGTGGAGACCAGGGGGAGTTCCAACATTGTTCCCTTGGTGATGAGACTTGATGGTTCGACACCTTGGTCTGTCAAGAGGAGGAGGCTGACGAGCTTTGATCCCATGGAGGCAGACATAGCTAAGGTCTTCTTCTTCTTCTTCTTCTTCTTCTTCTTAATGTATAGCTGGTTTTATCTGTTTCTCATTTGTCCATAGTATTTTGTCATCTTGACCTTTCTGGATGGTTCAACTTGAATTGGTTGATAATGCCGGGATGGTTCCTGTTGGGTATATAATTTTGTGAAGTTAGATTGATAATTTCAAGCCTTTTCTTATGTGAGCTGTTCGAGTTTTTGGCTTCTGATGGCTCAGAATCCGTTAGTGCCCTTTATTTTAATGATTTTGGATTGCTTTATGCATTTTCCGAAATTTTGATACAAAAATCGCAGAATTGTTTATCTACGAAAGCCGCTCTATTGGGTTCCCTACTTCCTTTGGTATTGGAGAGAGACTTAGACTTGTAAAGATTTTTAAGGAATTTAGTGATGTTTTCTTTAATGTACAAAACCTGCGAGTTCCTGGCATGGGGCAACTGTAAATATTCTTGTAACTCTTTTTCAACTTCTTAGGATCGATTGAATGATTGCTCGGCGCTTTTACTTTTACACCTGTTGCAAGTACTCCAAAGGGGTTGCTGTTTTTTCTTAATCTTAAACTAAAATTTGACTCACTTCATGAAGAAAGAAAGGAGCTTTATCATCAGGGTTTGTTTTTACTCTTGTCACTGGCTATTGCAGTAGATATTTTTAAGATTTTGCTTGGTAACATTGGCATGGTCTACTCTGGAGCCTATCCGTTTTTCCTGATTGTCACTTTCTACCATTGGCTGCGTGCAGTACCTTTGGTTGTTAACTGAATTCTGAAAATTTTCGCTCTTCACTATTTTCATGTGGGTGAGGCAGTTGAAATATCTCATGTTGGGTGTCTTGACATCTGAAATTTGGCTGATAGTTCCTGTTTTTAATTGCTTGTACTTTATTAAGCCACTTGTGGGGTTCTTTTCCCTTCCATTAAATGGTACTTGGTTTCTTATATATAAACATAGTTGAGGTATCATTTATTTCTTGTCTAATTAAGTCCTGAAACATGCAGATAAATTATTAATTTTGCTACACTGGAATTGTCTACTATGTTTTACTGAGATAAGTGTCCCGGAAGATAGTACTAGCATTAGCTATTACTAGCAGTCACATTAAAAAAGGAGGATAATCCATCCTAGGGGACTGATCATCTGCATCCTCGTAAAGCCTAGAACAACTTTCCATGTATAATTAGTTCTCTCCTTTATTTATATCCAAAACATGGTTTAAAAACTAAACTTGTTTTCTCCTATCCTATCTTTTTGGTTTAAATTGTTTCTTTTTCACAATAGCCATCAAGTTGTTATCATTTCTAATACTATGTTTTTGTTTAGCTATAGTTGAATGTGTAGACCAGATTTGCTCCAAAACTCATTGAGAAAGAATTTCCTCATTAATATTATTAAATCCTCAAGGGATGATTGGTGTATGTTCCTTCCCTTTTCTTTTTTTCTTTCTTTAATTCCTTTTTGATTTGCTTCTTTCTTTTGCCCCTCTAAGTAACTGCTTTATTGCTCTTGTTCTTGATCTTTTCAATATTGTCCATATTGGTGCTGTTATTTGTTTTATTTTATCATTGAGCCACCATAAGGTGGATTTATTTCAGCTTTTGTGGTATCAATTCAAAGTCCTTTGCCAGCTGGAGTACCATTGTTTTTCCTTTTCTCATTTGTTGTAATCTCAGACCAAACTTGCTGCTATTGCGGAAAAACTTGGCCGAGAGATTCGTGTTTTTGAAACATCGCCAACTTCAGTGACAACAGATAAGGCACCTGCCACACCAATTTCAAATGATGGTATGCTTCACTTCAACTCTTACAATATTTGATTGTTAGATGCTTTTAATTTGTTAACAGATGCATGTGGATTATGGGGTTCTTTTTTATTTTCTGCTTTTTAGTTCTGAATGCAGCCAACAAAATTCTTTGTGTGGTTATCCTCAATTTTACATATCAAACATAAGGATTTAGAATATCTTATCTTATTTATATTGGTAATATTGTTGTTCTTGACAGAAGAACCTGATGATTTCTATGAATTCACTGCGGAAGATTATTATCGGCTCTTGGCAACAAAAAAAGAAGGTACATAGGAAATTATTCTAGCTCTAGCTAAGATTTTTACAGATTGATTAGCAATGTGCTTTTATGTTTTTGGGTTTTGCATTTGACACGAATGGCATGAAGAACATTGAATTGTTTATTGTTATCTCTATGTCTGCTAGGTTTCCTATGGGCCATTTCATCCATTCTTAAAAAATGTGTGTCTTCTACTGGGGTAGTACTTCATTTAGATGGATATGCATACTAGAGTGGAGTAACCATATTATGGGTTTAACAAAAATGATTTTGTATGTAACAGCGTTTGAGATTTGGATCTGTTCATCTGATGAAGAGATTCATATCTGATTAGGTTTAAACTTGGAGATCTCCTTTCTGGGGACTATGTGATAAGTTGCGAAACCTAGATGGGTGCCATGCATACCATTCGAGGAATGGATTCCTTTTCCATTGTTGTTTGCATCAACATTTCTCGTAAGTGCCTATATTCTGAGTTGTAAAGCCCAGACATGTGTTATGCATGCCATCCAAAGGATGGACCCCTCATTTCTCACTGTTTTCTTACACGACTATTTCTAATCATCCCATGTCTTATGGTTTACTCTCATCAAAGTTATAAAGTTCATGTGGAACATTGGATTAAAGTTGCTGATTTAATGCAATTGAATTTGGTTATCTTCATTATGAATCTATCATTAGTGCTGAATATTCTCTACATTGATTTGCTGAAATATTAACAGACAGATTCCTGAAGACCCGCAAAATCAGAGAAGCTGAGGAAGCTGCTCGCAGGTCAAGGATGGCTAAGGTGCTGGCAGACAACTCTGGCTAATGAAGTATAATTTTGTAATGCTTCATGGATGTTTTAATCTCATAGATGTTCAACTTTCATGAAAGTTACCTTTATTATTTCGTGTGTATCTTTGGTTATTTTCAGTGTTGCCCAGCTACCTGTGTGTGGGTGCCATGTTGTGTTGCATACTGCAGTTTTTAGCGTAAATTGTGTGTCTGAATCCTTGTACAGTTGTGCCCTGGTCGTATTGGGTGATATGGGTTATTTTCCCTTTTCAGTTAATAATTAGCTTCTTAGATGGTACAAGTGGCTCTATATGTATTTAATTTAGTGGTATGGAACCCAATTTCTTCTGGTATTTTGTTTTCTTTTTAAAGTTCAAATGATCCTAACTTCAAACTAGAAGAAATGTTCCAATTATAAAAAATATAAGTTTCATGTTATGATCTTAAGTAAAATTGGCAATTAGTAGATTTAGTTAGTGACAATGAAATTTCCCAATTACCATATATTGCACGACATGCATTTTTTTCGGTTATCTTTTTAATTAGGTTGTTGCTGGTGGTTGAGGTTGATGTCTCACACTAAGGGCATATCTTGCCATTTTTCTTTTTTTTTTTTCTTTTTAATGCAGGCAGTAATTAGGGTTCGTTTCCCTGATAATTACACATTGGAGACAAAGTTTAACCCATCAGAGACACTTCAAAGTTTAATTGATCTTCTCATGAAAGTGGTTGCTCGAGTGGACCTACCATTCTATTTATGTAACCATTACTTAATTCATTATGTTTAAATATCTAAATATCCCATTATTTATTTCATAGCTGATGCTAATTGCTAAGCACCTAGGCATTTTGCTTATGTTTCAGATACCACACCTCCAAAGAAGCAAATAAAGGACATGTCACAGGATTTCTACTCTGCTGGTTTTGTTCCTGGTGCAATTGTTTATTTCTCATATGATCTACCAAAAGGTTACTACATATAGTCTTGATGTTGTTACATGTCATTAGATTTTGCTAATTATCTCCAATTTTAGGCAAAGTTTTGGAAACCAGACCTTACATTGGAAATGGACAAGTTTTCCTGGTTCTGTTTTCTGAGTCTGGATTTTGTCCTCACAGCCTTTGCATCCGTGCATTGGGAATTTCTCCTCATGAATAAAAAAATACAACTACGGAGATGTTCCCAGTGCACAGCTGCAACTGCAAGGGCTGTTGGGACGGTGTAAGGACAGATTTTATGAGGACAAAATCGGAATTCCTGTTTTCCCGATTCAACCTCAAAATTATTAGAACTGGCCAGTTTCAACTTCCAATGAACTTGTTTGTTGTCCATTTCTGGTTCATGTTGGTTCAATCTAGTTTTCAAAACATTGAGTTTTAATCAAACTCTATTAGTCTTGCATTTATGGATCTGGTTTTGAATGTTTAGTTGTTCTTAACCATTCATATGGTATGCAATATGATCAAATGCAGTTTCATTCTGTCGCCTTGTGTTATTTTATTCTATATGCTGATGAGTGTGGAAGATGGGCTGTTGCTGGCAGTGTGGTTCATGATTGTAGAGCTGCAGTTCAAGCAAATTTTCTGTTTCTTTAGTTGTTTGGGTTAGATCTTGGGTATTCAGTTTCTGTTAATTGCTTTCATGTCAGGGGAACAACAGAAGGTACAATAGGTTTAATAATTGTTTAACAAACTACCAAGTTTTGAAAATTCTTTTAAGCCTAACTGAAATTTTTTTTTTGGGGGGGTAATCTCTAACTGAAACTAGTTGAAAAATCAAAATGGTTATCAAAGTACGGAGGATGCTTGATGATGTTAGCTTTGAACATTAGTTTTGTTATGCTAATGCTGCCTGTTTTCTGGCCACAACAGCAGTTACTAGTACTAGCCTGCAGTGGTAATGGTGATTGGTTATTTTGGAAACTCATTGGTTGGCCAAATGGGGATTAGCAATACAGTTGAAATTAAATGATCTTTTTTCTCTGATGCAAAAATACTCATTGTTGTGTGGAAAATTTCTTTCATCAAAATGATGATTCTTCTGGTTATTACAGTTAATGTTTTCTCCTACTTAATGTATGTACTGAACAATCCTTGCTTAGCCATGTGAAATGATTACTTGTATAAAGTTAAGCTTCATGCCTTTATGCTTGATTATTACTAAACTATAACTTGCTGCATGTTCAGGAGATGAAAATGCAGCTGAACCTTCGGGACCCTATCTTCAAGACGAGATAATATCTCTAAATGGTCTAGATCTGATTCCAGAACCGGCTCAGTCTGTTGATCCTGCAGCCAATTCTGTAACAGTTGAACCCTCATCAATTGCTCAAGAGCGTAAGCCTGTTGAGAAGAAAACTGTTAAGCCGAAGTGGCTGAAAATGTGACAAGTTGTACTATATATGTGAGGTCCTCTTCCCCGCTTTCCCTTTAATTTGAATAGTCTAAGTGGAGTTGATAGTCTTTTGTTTTATCCGTGTTTTCTTCTGAATGGAATTTCCTTTTTCACTTCCTTTTTCGCAATCCAAAACACAGACTACTTAACAGATTCAGTTCAACCAGTTTCTTTGTTGTTCAAGCTGTTCAGGCACCCAAGTTTGATCTAAGTTACTCATTAAGTGAAAAAAAAAAGTGTTTTAAGTTTAATCCGAGTTTTTAACATTGGTTAATTTGTGGTTATTAGGTATTGATCCTAGGACAGGACCTTATGTGGAGGTTGTAGATACAGCTCTCAAAGGGCTTTGAGGTGCAAGGCATGGAAGGATGGTAAATCTACCAGGATTACTGTGGTTTCTAAGCTCCAAAGGGATTTAGATGGACGACTCTTTTTATTGTACACCAATTTGTAATCTTGGTTGGTGGTCAACTTTATGTTATATATATTTGCGTGCTTTAGGGCTTTGTATGTTCTCTGCCGAAAATTATTATTATATTGCTATGCTGTTAATCTATCTGCTTATCACAAATACAAAAAAAGGGTTAACCAATATATTGGCTACGGACTTTCCCTCTCTTCTCCCCCCACCCCCCGACCAAAAAATTAAGGCCCCATTTGGTTCATATGGGAATAGGCGTCTGGAATCGAATGGGCTATTTCTGATTCCAACTGTTTGGTTGGGTGGAATCGGAATCCCATTCCTATTCCTGGTGGAATAACATGGTCATTCCCTCTCCCTCCCTTGGGAATGAAATCTCATGCTTGTTGATTCCAATTTTCATTCTCATTCTTGTATGAATCAAACAGACTATAATTATAGATCATTGTGATTCCAATCCGATTTCAAAGAATTTTGATTTCAGTTCCTTTGGACTGCAAATCAAATGGGCCCTAAAAATGCCCTTATTGGGCTCGACTGCTTGAGTTATGCACAGGCTGAGTGGATCATGCAAGGGAGTTTGATCCAGCTTGGATCTTCAAGCTGTGAAAATGGCCTGATCCGATCCTAGGCTGGGCCACCCATCACATGGCCGACAGACCAATGATTAAAATATCGATGTGATATGAGAGCCTTTTAAAATATTGATTAGAATATTTTGTATCGGTGTACCCAGGTACAAGAATTTTTTTTTTTTTTTTTTTGACTTGTCATTTGCATCAAAATTAATTAGGATGGACGAATTTGTTTTTGCTGTAAAATTGGAAAAAATAATTATTTTACGGAAAAACGAATACAAAGGGATTTTTTTTGCCGAAGGGAAATATTGTGAGGACCGAGGAGCCCATTGTGCATAGGTAAATTGTGTCGAAAGCCAAAATCATGGTAGCTTCCGGGGATTTGATATTAGATGGGCCTAAATGTCAAATCAATTTCAAGTGGGCCTAAATGACAAAACAAATCGGGTACGGTAGGTGGGCCTAAATGACAAATCAAGTTGGGCTTGAGTACGGATTCAGAACCTCAGATTGTATCGCCAAAACATTTTGGCGATTTATATCCAAATGTCAGACGATGGGGGATCACTGCTGGTGCTGGATTCCCAATAAGAACACACCTTTGGAGCGTGTAAGTAGAACTGTATAAATCCCTACCCACAAGGCCACAAGGTGCCAATTGGCTGGTTGGTGAGGTCTCCTGCTGATTGTAGCGGAGACTTGCCAACGAGATGGTTGGTAAAGCCTTCTGCTGATCGTAACGTAACGGAGACTTGGGATTGAATCCCGCCAGTACCTGGTAAGGTCTCATATGAGGCCTAGCTTAATGCTAGAAGCCGCATTGAGAAAGCCCTTTCAGACGGGTACTTAGTAATAAAATTAGAAATTTGAAAATAGGCTTGCATTAATCTAAAAATCAGCTTTCTACTAAACCATCTTACGTGGTGTTTGGCATCGATGCTGTTTTTTGAGAAAATGACATTACGTAGGCATCATATCAGAGAAACGGTGTTTCAAACAATGCCCTCTTGGTTGGTACTGTTTTTCCAGAAAAAAAAAAAAAAAAAAACGGTGTTTCAGACCATGCTTTGGAAATTGGAAAAGTGTGGTTTGGAGCAACGCCAAATTCAATGTTTTTTGAGAAAACGGTACATTACTACCAACAGTGCAATGGTGTGACATCATCTTGAATGTTGAATAATATAGACCATGTTGAAAATATTGTTATTTTCTCAAAAAACAGCTTTTGTGGCAGTACTGATTCCAAACAAAAAATAAATACAAATTTTCTAAAAAAACGGTGCAATATTCTCAGCCCCAATGCCAAATACCTACTTAAACAACTACTCAAAAGCAATTCATTCAAGGCAGCTCAATCAATGTAGGAGTGATCCTAAATGCAAATGGGCTCTAACACAGGTTTGGGGTGTTAGGTGTTCGGACTGTTGGCATTTAATTAGTTAGACAGTGCTGGACACAATAGAGCCGGGCTACTTTAGAACTTGGTTTAAAGCACATCATCTACACGTACGATTTTTGCATCCTGTTGTCCGATTAGATCCATACGGATGTTTGGGGGTTGGGAGATACTGGTGCAACCGTAAGAAGTTGGCCGTTCAGCCATTGTTGATTGTTCATTGAAATTGAAGAACGTGTAGGTGCACCGTGTAGGAACTAAAAGGGTCTAGCGAGTGGCACGTAAAGGTTTTGAGAAAATCTATGATGCTGGAAAGAGATGATACAAAATGGCTTTGATCAATTATAATTCCGGTGAATTAAGAGTGTTAATGGACCGGTATTGGATTGGACCTCATCCAGTCCAAAATCAATTTAGACGGATTGGATGGACCAATAAGACATATTGGATTGGATCAATTCGGTTCAAAATATTTATTAGACTGGATTAGATCTGATTCGTCCGTAACAAATTTATATTGGATTGGGTTGGATTAAGCCAATATCTGATCCATTGATATAAGATAAGAATATGTGTCAATAGACCAGATTTGGATTGAAACCAATCTAAATCAAAATAAATTTGAACGGATTGGATGGTCCAAACATTGAATTGGATTAATCCAAAATATTCATTAGATTGGATTGAACCTGGTCCATTTATAATGGACACTCCCATGAACACCTCTATTGGCAAGACTATAAAAGACAAACAAGGTAAAAAGATCTTATTCTCTAATAGAACTCTTAAATCTCTTTTTTTTTGGGTTTCATTTCAAGTTTCAAGTTTCAACGAGGTTGAATCGAACCGTTGACCGTAAGATTGGTGGTAGTATTTGGTCAAACACCTTAGAAAGAGACGCTCATTCCAATCTACACTTGCGGTCAATAAGACCGTGTTTGGTTTGGGAATAGAAAAACATCAAGTTGAGGGAAATTTCCATTGAGGAATGTATTCCAATTCCAAAAATAATCGAATAGGAGGAATCATACTCTTTTGACAATCAGATAATATCAGATCCAGTTCCCACCTGCTCTTTTTTTTTTTTTTTCTGGTCGGTCTCCAGTCTCCACTGAATCTACCCTCGCTTAGGACTTTAGCCCACTGGGCCGCTAATCCAAAATTCTGAAATCACGATCAAGATTCTCGATGGATAAATCTTAGCTGTACAAGTTATAGACCATGGGCGCAATAAGCGCCAGTGGAAACCTGAACAAAGTAGCCCATTTGACCCATGCTACATAATTGCTTCTTGTTCTGGTGGGTAGATAATGTGGATTGTGGGCCCATCTCATCTGAATTTCATCCACCAACCGGTAACTTTATCGATCATTCATTCATTCTCAATCAGTAATTAAGGGGAGAACTTTCGAATTGATGGGGTAGGAAGTCGGGGAGTAAAGGAGAAGGAAGATGTTTTCCTTTCTTCTTTCGGTTTCACTGGTCAAAGAAAACAAATGGGAAAGACAGATATCGCTTTCGCTTCCAGCCTTCCACCAAACCGTCGTCCTCGCTTGTCTTTCCAGGGACGAAGGAAAAATCTGGAAAGCAAATCCCAACTGTCAGCCAGGCAGCCAATCCAAAACCAAAAGTCCAAGAGTCAAATCGTGAACAGAAAAATCAAAAATCAAAAAACGAAACGGGACTTGTTTTTGACATTTTGATTAGTTCGAGGGGCATATGAGTAATTGCAAAAAACCATCGACAAAAAGAACCCAACCCAACCCAACTACCCCTTTCAACGGTTGAGATGTGGTAGATGAGCAGCCGGTGATATTTCTCCAAGAGTCAAACAATCCTCGCGCGCCAAGTGTGTCTGTGCCCCCACCATACGCGGTTTGGTTACAGGATCAAATCCATTCAAACTGAGAGTCTGGAGAGGAAGTGGCAGTATCATTTTGTGGAGTTGTTTCATGCCTTCCATTAGCCATATACCAATGGGATAATCTAGTGTTGTGTGTACATAAGAAAAAAAAGTTGGAATTTGATTTCCCCACTCCCCAGATTGTCTGAGTGCGTAGTTCGCACCATTAGTTAGTTAGAATATTTTTTATTTTCATTTTAATAAAATAATAAATAAATAACCAATCGAATCGACCAAGGCGGCTGGTAAGAATAAAGAAACAGAGGAGGGGGTTGGTGATCAACGGAAAAGGATCCATTAAAAACCAGAGTAACCCTTTTTCTTCTGCTTCGTAGATCGCATCACATACAAAGGTTCACCTAGCTAGGAAAGAGAGCAACTTCTCTCTCTCTCTCTTTCTCTCCCTCTTCAGGTTCTTCGGTTTCTTCGTCAATTTGATCACCTGGTTCATATTTTCAACTTTGTTCTCTCTCCTATACTCTTTAATTCTTAAGCTAACTTTGAATGTATGTAGTTTCTCGACTCTGTAATTTGATTTTATTTAGATCGTGGATCTGTGAATTTCTACATTTCCTTGAAATATTCCATATATAGAATTTTCTCAAATTTTTTTTCTTTTTTTTGTTTGTATTATCTCAATTTTCTTTATTTTTCTCGGTATATATCAGATTATCAATTGGTTATTTTCAATAAATCTATCACTTCGACACCTTTTCGATTTATTTTTCTTTTAGTAATTTCCACTTATTCTCTCTCTATGGTGCATGAATCATGGCTCTGATATCATGTTAGCCATGCGGGATAAGCTAGCATATCGCAGTCAGAATAGTCCTTCAGTTATCTATGAAGAATATTACTCCATCTTAACACTCATGTAAAGTGAAGTAGGAGCGGTACTTACCACTTTTTGTTTTTTGTTCGTTTTTTTTTTTTTAACCAAATACAGATCAGGTGATATAATTTACAATAGCAACATACTTGTGAGACACCAGCGCTACCAGTCTGGTCAGTCTGATGGAATCTGGTGGTTCCTCTATAGAAAGAAGGAATACTTTGAGAAGTGATTCCTTCTCTGATGGAAAAGACTTTGACAATCTCCCAGAAACTGGATGTCTCTCCATTATCGTACTTGGTGCTTCTGGTGACCTTGCAAAGAAAAAGACCTTCCCAGCGCTTTTCAATCTTTACCGCCAGGTTTGTTGAATTTACTTGCTCTTTCTCATTGATAAACTTCTTTTCCAATAGTGTCGTTGTTTCACCGTCTTTCAGTCTTAGAACTGGTTGTTCAGAATATTTCATATTGTTTATGGTAAATAAGAGAAATCTTCCCTTGCAGCTACTTTCTCAACTTCATGGGTAAACAACCTTTCAGTATCTTCATTAATGAAATATGTTTATAGATGAATTCCTCCCACTGACAAATTTTCCTTATTACTTCTAAACCTTGATAAGTCCCATCTTCTCTACTCATTCAGCAAACATGGTTCAAAGTGGGGGTTGGGGGGGGGGGGGGGTAGCTTAAAAGCCAGAAAATGATTGGATTACCTCCAGGAGAGTAGTTAGGTTGATTTTGACTGAAACTATTGATTTATTGTTTATAGAGACCTGCATTCATGAACTAACTTTCGTCTGGCTTTACACAGGGATTCCTACAATCAAATGAAGTTCATATTTTTGGGTATGCGCGAACCAAGATTTCGACTGATGAGTTGAGAGACCGCATACACAAGTGAGATCTCTTACCTGTGGTATATTTACACAAATTACTGTTATCATAATCTATACCAAGCTATTTCATCTGTACTTAGATGGCATTCTGTTTTCATTTCTTTTCAATGAATATCCTGATTTGTGCCATTATAGTATAATAAATATAGAAGTTTCAATATAGATGATTTTCTTTAGGGTAATGATCTCATACGTCAAGTTGGGAAAATCTACTAGTCCATCTTATTTGTCAGCATCCACTTGTTTAAGGACTTTTGACTACTTACAAATGGAATCTGGTATAATTTAATCTAGGGGATTCTTTCTATAAACTTGGCAAATAGGAAGTTGTAGTTAACTAGTTATATTTTCCTTATGTCAGAGTTTGTTTTCTGCTTATGTAGAATTTCTGATGCATAATATTTATATTTTCGTCTCAATTTCATTAGCTCTTTTTACTGGTTGCTATAATGCATGTAATGACTGCTGAGGATTAATTCACATGAGTACCATTAACTGCAGATATCTTGTTCATGGCAAGAGCGATTCTGAGCACTCTGAAGATGTATCAAAGTTTTTGCAATTGGTACATGGCTATTTCTCCCTACATTGTTCACCTATGTCTTACAATCACTTGCTACTTCAGAAATTTCTAATTGCTCCACAAATTTTGTGCAGCTCAAATATGTTAGTGGTTCTTATGATTCTGTGGACGGGTTCCGTTTATTGGATAAGGAGATTTCAGAGCATGAAATCTCAAAAAACAGTCTAGAAGGATCATCCCGTAGACTTTTTTATCTTGCACTTCCTCCCTCGGTATATCCACCTGTGTGCAAGATGATCAAACACTGTTGCATGAATAAATGTAAGTGATCCTTATAGAGATGGATGCATCAAACTCACTCTTAAATACAAGCTAGCATGGACAAAGTCATTTATCTTTAAAGATGCACCCTTTATTTTCACATCAACCTGCAATTTGGATTTCAGAAGTGCACCTTTTTTGTTTTGCATGAGGACACCTCCTCCTGAGATGCTGAGTTTGAATTCCATTCACCACTTAACTGAATAAGGTTGTAAATTTCATTGATTCTATGATGACTTTAAAAAGGCAGGAAAACTTGTAATGGACATCTTGATATTTTATGATGGTTCACATCAGGAGGACTTTTATTTTGTTTTGGATGCATGCACATGTATACAGACATGCGTATATATGTGCACACATGTGTTTTTATGGTTCTATCATCATCATCATCATCATCATCATCATTTTAGCCTTGTCCCAACTATATGGGGTTGGCTACATGAATCCTGTTTCACCATTTAGTTCTGTTTGGTGCCATGTCCATTCTTAAATTATGAGCCCTTAAATCATTGCTTACTACCTCAACTCATGTCCTTTTTGGTCTCCCCCTAGCTCTTTTAACCCTTTCAACTTACAGTAGATTACTTATTAGGAGTGTTGTATACGGTGTCCCTAATAAAAGGAGGAGGTTTGTGTCAGGTTGGCAGCTGACATTAAAACATTCTCCAAACTACTATGAACATGGATCCTGAATTGTTTTTATGGGTCTATCTACACTAAAAATTTCAATATAAGGTGCTCATTTTTGTTCCTCTTAATCAAAGAGTCAATTTAATAACATCTTTTTTTTTATGTAATTTAGACTATTTCATGATCCTGAATATGCCAGACTATGATTGCCATGGTTGGGTTTCAGAACATCTCAAAAATACATCCTTATAAATGGATTTTTAAATTCATTTTCAGCCGATCTTGGTGGATGGACTCGCATAGTTGTTGAAAAGCCTTTTGGAAAGGATTTAGAATCTGCAGAGAATCTCAGTACCCAGCTTGGCAATTTATTTGATGAACCACAGCTATATCGTATTGACCACTACCTGGGAAAGGAATTGGTGCAGAACTTGGTATATGTTCCCCAAATGGTTTAATTATTTCTGGCCCATTCTGTTCCTTCTCCCTACTTATACTTATCATGTTTAAAATCTCCTTTTCAATTGCAGCTTGTGCTTCGTTTTGCAAATCGTTTCTTTTTGCCCCTCTGGAACCGTGATAACATTGATAACATACAGGTGAATATGCTTTAGGGAACTCTTTCGATCATTATGCATGATAGTAATTTAGCTTGTATTTGGGATGGGTAAAAATGGAAATGAAGGTGAAGTTGAATTGGCAAATCATGCAACTTTCTGGATTCTACTGCTTGGGTTGACATTCTTGTAGCTGAGAGGAACAAGGAAAAGAACTGGTGGATTTGCTTTTATTTTTTGGAATTTAAAATTCCTATGGTTCTAGCCATTTGTTGGAGTTGGAGGTAAAATGAAATTCAGTTCCATTTCTGCATTTATGAAACAAATGCAATCTTATGCTATTGGGTCATACCATATGCTAGAAAACTAAGCTATTCTTGATAACATTAGGCTGGAACTTTTTTATACTATTGGATGAACAGAGTTTTCTATTACTTGTTACATTGTGATTATAATCATTTCTTTTCTGTGATTATCAAAGGGGAATTGTTATTTTTGTTTCCCTTATATTGTTTTATAAAACTTTATGCTTTTCAAGGAAAATATATGGCTTCACTAGCTACCATGTTTATTGTGACCCTGAGTAGAAACAGCAGGGAATGTTCTTTTCCTTCTTGTGTTCTTTCTGGAGTCAGACATGGGTCATTTGTTGTTTTCTCTGCAATGTTTCATTTGGCCATAATGGTTCTGACCCATGAGCTACGGAATTTAGATCATGCTCTGGTCCAATCTTATGCATGCTAAATCTATGAATATTGACATTCGGAAGCTCAAAAGCAAACCATCTCTTCCCTGGACAACTAATCTCTATATTGTGAGCTTCAATTTTCAGAAATTTTAAATCTTTATCTTCATTCTGGCAGATTGTCTTCAGGGAAGATTTTGGAACAGAAGGGCGTGGTGGATATTTTGATGAATATGGGTATGTTCTCTGGACTCGTACAATGTTGTTGTGTGTCAAAAATCTTTTTTTTTTTTTTTAGCAGCAATGTTTAACTCTATTTTTTACCTTATCTTTAAACAAAACATCCACCCTTAAAGCATTTAATGATCTTCAATTGTGTGAATTTCCAGTTTATCCAAGTAATAGTAAACAAATAAATAAAATAGAAGAAAAATCTTTGCTTGGCAAGAGACTATTCTTGTTGTGAGAACATTACTAGAAAGGAAGCACAACTCTAGTTGCCTAAGATGTGGACATCCTTGTTAACTTTGCAAGATCTGTATGTCTATAGAGATTGGGAAGAAGAAGAAGAAATATGGATTTCTTCTTAATAATTGGTTATTCATTATTTAAGTAGAACATCTTGTACCTTCAATTTTCTATGTTTCAATTCAGGCAACTATATTTATCTCAAAAGTTTCACCCTTATTCTGCTGTTGGATTGTAAAAATCGTGTCTTTCAAGTTTAGATGTGAGATGTTTTTGGCTTTTTTTTTCCCCGACTTTAGATGTTTGCTTGTGGGGTTTGAAGTGGTTCTTGTCTTTGTTGGCTTTGACTTTTGAGTTTTATTTTTGGGCTGTTTTGGGATCTTTTGCTGTTGTGGGGTTTTGTCTTGTGGTGAGTTTGTGGGCTCTGGTTTCTGCTGATTTTGTTGAGGCTTGGCTGGCTTGGAGTGCTTGTGTAGGGTTTTGAAGTTCTGCTTTGTCTCTTTTCTCTCTCGAGTGACTTCTGGCCACTCTCCTCTGTAATTTCTTTTTTCCATCTAATAATTTGCATTTTATTACAAAAAAAATGTGTCTTTCAAATACAAAATGTACTCCATCAAATAGTTGGAGTATATATATGATACATCTATATCCTTGCTAACGTTTAATTGATAAGCAAACATCATTCTTTTTTTTTTGGCAGAATAATCCGCGATATCATTCAAAATCATCTGCTGCAGGTAATTCTTGGATATTCTCTTAGGCATAATCATAAGTGACTCTTTTCCAATTATACATCAACCTGCTTGAGTTGCAATCTGAAACTTTCTTTTTTTGCTGCTAATTCACATATATGTTGTTTGTTTCTTACCAACTGCAGGTTCTTTGTTTGGTTGCCATGGAGAAACCTGTTTCTCTTAAGCCTGAGCACATAAGAGATGAGAAAGTAAAGGTATCTGTCTTGATTCTTTTACATGAGACACTTTCTTTGTTTTGTGTCATCTATCAAAGCCATATGCTAGCCATTCTTCCAATATTTAAAATAGTTATTATCTTTTAATATTTGTATAATGCTAACATTTTGCAATATATTTCCTGGTATGCCAAAGTTTGACCAGAAATAAGAGATTACAATGGCTATCACCTAAACATATCTTAGATTTATGTATGCATTATGTATTATTGTAGCCTATTCTGATTACTGATAAACCATTATAAAGTTGTATATTAAACATCCCAAATACACTCATTGTGTTCTCGTTTTGGTGATTATGATATGATATTTCAGGTGCTTCAATCAGTCCTACCTATAAAACCTGAGGAGGTTGTTCTTGGACAGTATGACAGCTACAGAGATGACCCAACGGTTGCTGATGATTCAAACACCCCAACTTTTGCAACTGTAGTTCTGCGAATTCACAATGAAAGATGGGAAGGTGCAATAAGTTTGCTTTTGTTGAATATTCCATTGTTCTGTTAAGTTATTCTTAGCAATTTTGTTGAAAGGTTACCAGAAATGAATAGAAACCAAGCAGGGATGTGATCAGGAATTCTTTCCTTGTATTTCAGATCCAGACTGTATATGTAGTCCTTCTGAACTAGATTAATCTAAGCATCATCTTAGACTCCAAAACATTTAACTAATGTTTTGACCCATATTTGCCACTAATGCCCAGGTTCTTTTTCTATGCAGGCGTTCCTTTTATACTCAAGGCAGGGAAAGCATTAAATTCAAGAAAGGCAGAAATACGTGTTCAGTTTAAAGATGTTCCAGGAGATATTTTTAGATGTAAGATAGCAAGTTATTCTTTATGTTCATTTAACTTTTTGCTTCCACATGTTAAACACTATCTTAAGTTCTCTAAATCAAGCTTGATTCCATGCAGATAATATATGGACTGAGATTTCTAAAGTAATTATCTGAAAGAACATCTAAAACATGCATATCATATGAAAATCTATTACTGATTATTCATTCAATATTTTAATCTTGATTTCATCTATTTCCACCCATAGTGTTGGTTAAATCTTCATGCTAAGCCCTGTATATGTCTATTAAGCATAAGAGGAGCATTATTGTAAATTATAAGACATGTGCATCTAGGCCCTTCAGGGACCTGGTTTATTCTCTATCATTTCTCTTTATGGTTCTTCTTGCTAATTGATGTTCAATAATGTCTTATGTTCCATATGTTCCTCTTGCATAGCTAAAAAGCAAGGGAGGAATGAATTTGTAATACGCTTGCAACCTTCAGAGGCCATGTACATGAAACTTACGGTAAGTGTTTCTTCTCATGTTGTGAACAAGTTCACTGTTTCACTATCTTTATTGTTGCCTGAAAACTTCTTGTATCTTTTTAACATTCTAAGTTAAAATTTTGTGACATATTTTGTAATGAAACGGATGCCTCAACCTCCATTGGGTTAAAGTTGTTGAAGCATTTTTGTGATACCCAGTTCTTATGAAGCCTGAGCCTCAAGCTCAAATATTTAACTAAACATGCCTAGTGCAAACTTGTTTGGGCTCCACTTGGTCTAGGTTTGGTTTTGTTGTATAATAATATGATCCGTTTATTAATCAGTAAAAATGACTGCTAAATGCTATTGCAATTTGTCATTATTGTTATTAATATCAATATTATCATGGGAGTGGGTTTGGGTCATTCGGTAAGCTTCCCTAAACGACCAAAGAATCTTATTAGTGAGATGAATCCCTAATCTTAGGACTGACGAGCCTGATTTTATCTGGACAATGTTGGTTCATCTTGGCCGGTTGTCATCTATCATGGTAGACCATCCAGGAAAATGATCTTCCCACAAGTTCTATAAATTTGACAGAATTTTGTTAACAAGTCTTCCTCCGTTTCTTGCTACTACTGTGATCTGTTGATTAAATTCCACTCTCGTGTGTTTATTTACTGTTGTTTGGTGGTTCAACCAGGGATACCAAACTTAGTATTTTAGCTGCTCGATAATTATCCATTGGAATTGGAGTGCTTTATATATATCTGAATTTTGACATGCTCTTCTAAATATTTTTATCTGTATCCATTCGATAGTAGAAACAATATAGAATGCTTAAAATTGAAGGCACAATTTTTTACCCATTCAGATGGTGAAAGCATGTAATAGCTAAACTAATCCCCAGCTTCTTTATTGTGTTGTTGTGTGTTGAAAACAGTAGTCTATTATAACTTTAGGGTGCTAATTCGGGTCTACCCCGTTTTTGATAAATGGGGCACGCCCTAGACCTAAGTGATCAAAGTGCTACTCGTAATAATGATAATTATCATGCACGGTTTTTCCTCTTCCTTAACACCTTTGAACTTTCCTCTCACAGGTCAAGCAACCAGGGCTGGAGATGTCAACCATCCAAAGCGAACTAGATTTGTCATATGGGCAACGTTACCAAGGAGTTACAATTCCAGAGGCTTATGAACGACTAATTCTCGATACGTATGATTTCATCTTTGTCATTTTATATGCTTGTATTATATGCATGCAGCCATACTGTACATACAATGAAGATTACCATCACAGTTAGTCAATTATCACTTTGTCACAATTAACTCGGCTGGGACTCTTTTTTGCAGAATACGAGGCGATCAACAGCATTTTGTTCGCAGAGATGAGTTGAGGGTAAGTGAATTATTCCATTTCTGGCTTGAAAATCTCTATGCGCAATATGGCTCAAAGATTTACTGGTGTGATGTTTTTGATCAACAGGCGGCATGGGAGATTTTCACTCCGTTGCTACACAAAATTGACGATGGGGAGCTGAAGCCACTTCCATACAAGCCAGGGAGCCGAGGTCCAGTGGAGGCTGATGAGCTGCTGGCAAAAGCCGGTTATGTGCAAACACATGGCTATATATGGATCCCGCCCACCTTGTAATCATCTTCCGGTTACTGGGCGAGCTGGAATTTTTAGGGCCCCACCCTATAACAAGAAATAGAAAATAATCCTGCCCCCTCCAGCTTGTTGACCCAGATGCGCCCTTTGTGTTGAGAGTAGAGAAAATAATATCTCAGTGTAGCACCTAAAATCAATTGCTTATGTAGTAAGATCAATCGGTTGTTAAATTAGATTACTATATGTTGTGGTATGTACTAGAACTTTGTGTAATGAATTTTGTTTTATTTTTCTCACGTAATTACAAGATACTCCCTGAATCGTGAATATCATAACTGACAATGGCATGGTGAATGGTGATAGGTTTTACCTTGGAAATGCAAATATTCCAAGCAATCTCACTTTGATGAGAATTGTGGATCGGCGTTTGCTGTGGAAAATATCATCTCAGACTTGTTTTCACAGATGGGTTGGGTGACTGGGTGTAGGATGTGGTGCTGGCGAAGTGTCGTGAGTGTAGTAGCCGTGTAGGTGCTGCTGCTAGGGATCGGGGTGGATGTTTGGAAAGTGGAATGGGGTGAGGTGGTGGATCCATTACCATTAGGATAACAATAAGATTATTTTGATTTATTAAAAGGCATATTGGGTTTTTGAGCAAAAAATGATGAAAAAAACTAATGAAAGAGAGGTTTTTTTCCCATGGTTTTCAAAAACAAATTGGACCGAAAAAATTGGGAACTGGTCAGGTGATTGGTTCTGGTTTATCATAGAACTATTATTTTGTCAAAAACCGTTGATTTGATCAGCAAATCGCTGACTTAGGCGGTTGAACCGTTTGGACTAAGGTTCAAAGTATCACTATGTATTGGCCCGTATCGGTTGATACGTATCATTCTGGGACCCTTCCGATACGCCCCTACAATGGGTGTATCGGGGGTCTGAACAGTTCAGGGGATGGAGGGGTCCTAGACCGGCTTCCCTGAACTAGTTTTAAAAAAAATAATAAGAAAAAGGTAAAAAAACGAGTATCAAAACGCCCGATACACCCCTACTGGCGTATCAAACGTATCAATATTTTGAACCTTGGTTCAAACTGTTCAATAGTTTAGCCATATTTTAATATTTTTGTCAGATCCATTTAATTTGAACAGTTAGACCGTTTGACTCGGGGTTGGACCGTTAACCGGTTCGTTGTCCGATTTGGTTTTAAAAACCTTATTTCTTCTTTATACCGCCCAACAAAATGGATATAGATGTAAGAATTATTTTATAAAAAGGCAGGGTATGAATATGAATGAGTAATTATAAGAACCTCGTCCGTACCCCTAAAAGAAATTTATAATGATAGAGAATGGAACCAAGCAAACTTACACATGAAAGTGAGAGAGACTTGATGGACTCGAATAGTAGTAGTTGGGATCTCGGAAAGTTGAGAGCAGTAGTTCCTGTTTCCTGAGGATTGCGCGCGAACAAAATTTTAGTAAACAGGGGTCTCATTTTCAATTTTTTTGCATAATACAGTACTTTTTCTATCAACATAAATAACTTTTCTTAAAAGTGGTGAGAATTGATAGTGGAACTCAAAACCATATCTCCCTTGAGACTACCCAGTTTACAAGCCAACCGAGCCACCACTCAGTTGGCAGTGAAAATAACTTGTAACTTCTTAAGACATAATAACAGTTTGAGCCATGAAATGATTAAACTAATAAACTTCTACTGCAACATCCTGTGTGCTGAGAAGATTAAAATTTTTTTATGGCTTCTCATCTAAAACAAGATTCAAGTTTCCAACTAGAAAAATGATTGTAGAAAGAGGGTTAACGGTTAAGCATCGACCCAAGGTGCCCCTTCTACGGTCAGATGGAAGATAAAGATCATATTTTAATTAAGTGCCAAGTTACAGCCCAAGTCTGGAGACTTGTAGAACCAGATATCAGCGATCGTTTGGCTGAACCTGACTGGAATCTGAACAAGATATTGGAGTTGAAATGGCACAAAACAGTCAATGGTATATAGAAAGAGTGGTGACCCTCTTCTGACTCCTTTAGAAGAGCATGAATGATAAAATATTTAAAAATAAATCTCTCTCTCTCCTCAAGAAATAGTTATAAGAGCGGGATGCTGTTCCAGTGACATCATGAGGCTAACCACCCTCTGTCTAGCTCCAAGTTTGATGCTTATGGTAGCTACGCCTATGCATCAGAGAAACCATACAGGGGAGGTATTAATGGCTAAGATGAGCAAAATAGGAGTTTCAACAATCACTTGGCTGAATTGTGAGCAGATTTTGGAGAGCCCAGATTTCTTACTCACTTTTCCTACCCACTCTCTAACTGCTGTGAATTGCAGTTGCACATCTCTCAATTCATAATAGAGATGTGTGGCTCCAATTCACAACGGATAGAGAATGGGTAGAAAAAATGAGTAGGAAATCACTAGTCGATTTTTCAAGCCCACAAGCTAACCATGCAAGTATACTCTTCATCCATCGTAATAGAAAGTGACTCTTTGGTAGTCGTCAACTTTCTTCAGGAAAGTATAAAGCTCCCCTGATGCCTTTCTCTGGTGGAGGATTTCAAACAATAGCCTACCACTTTGAAGCTCTAGAATCTCCTACAACCATACTCCTAGGAAAAAAAAATTGCTTTGTTGATTAGCTAGCGAATGAGGGTCATGTCCGTGAAGATAACTTCTCTTTATCTACACGACTTGTGAAACTTCAACTATCTAGTTAGGATGGATGTGGCAGGAAGACAGCTTCGTCGTGGTTTTTAAGAGTATCGTTTGCTTGTTCTCTTGTTATTCCGCCCCTTTGTTCTTTTCTTCTGCCTTTCTTCTTCTCAATGTATCAAACAAAAAAGAAACCTCAAGAGAGTATTCATCCCTCATTGATTGTTGTTGTTAATACATACATCGGTTAAATTCAAGGTTCGAAATTTTGACACGATATGGCATATCATATGGCAGTCTTTTTTAAGGATTGTTTGTCCAAATCTGTCAGTTTACCCGTAATCAAAATATTGAAGAAAAAAATTTAAAAAAAAAATAATTTTTATAACAATAAATTACTTGATACATGTGTTTGTGCATATCAAATATATCAATATTTTAAAATAACCAACTTAGGGGGTATTCTATAGCATAGATGAGAAATTGGGTGTGGTGTGGATGAAAATAAACCACATTCCAACAAGGTGGTTGTTCTACACCGTGAACAAAAATGTGTGGATTGATCCACACTACACCTCCATGTGCATTGGGTGTATCGGGCGAATCGCCCTATTTTTATATGTTTTTTTTTTTCTTTTTGCAACCGGTTCAGGGGGGTCGGTTTAGGTCTCCTCCATCCCCTGGACCAGTCAAACCCCCGATACACCCACTGTAGAGGCATATCGGAGGGGTGCTGGAACGATACGTATCGGTCGATATGTGTCGATTACTTTGAATCTTGATCTCAATTACAACATTTGAGATAATCTATGTCATCAATCATTAAAAAAACAATATATTATTTTTTGTAATATACACAATAAAAAATATTATTAAATTGCTAAGAATTTTAATAGTTAATAAAAATAATATTAGTAATAATTAATAATATCAATAACATTTAATAATTATTATTAATATTAATAAAAGTAATATTTGAAACTTAATCATTAATAAAATAATATTATTATTAATTAATAAACATGAGTAGCAGTGGCGAGTGGTTCAAAAAGAGAAGTGGTCGGAGGAGGAGTGGCGAGTGGTTCGAATTAGGTTTGTTAATTATACCCGAAAATCTAAGGCCTGATCTAACATCCGATCCGATTATCTCGGATTCAGATGATGTATTTATTTAATCGGATCAGATTCAGATGTTACAATCGATATCCGATTAAAATATGAAACCAATTATTATAATATTTATTAATTTTAATATATAAATTTTATATAATTATATTTAGAATTATAAAAATATATTATATATGAATTTATATATAATAATTTAGTATGTTATATTTATATTAATTTATTATATATAAAAGTTGAAAAATAAATAAATTTTATTTTTCTGATATTTTAGAAAATTTATAGCAGAGTCGAATTAAATTTGAATTCGATCCGAGTCGTTATGATTCAAATTCGAATCCAACCCGATTGGATTCAAATGTAGGTTCTCAATAATTGAATTGAATGTGGATTTTGTTGCATCTGATTTGAGTCCGATTCAATTACAACCATAGTTCAAATAGAGAAGAGTAGCAATGACGAGCTCACAAAGAAGTGTTGCAATGGTAAAAATAAAAGAGGTCTTATATTAGGGTTAAACAATCATGCGAAGTATGGGATCATTATTCTATATATAAAACAGTATTGTGTAGATGCTTCCACGAGATAAACCCGTGGATGAGAAAATGGATTGTGGTGTAAGCCAATCCATGAAATAGCATGGATCAATCCACACCACAGCCAACCGAACACATGGCACAGAGGTGGTGTGGATTGAAACTGAATACATCGTGACCAATCCACACCACCTTAGTGGTGGCTCGATTGATGTATAGACCGGGTAGTCCCGAAAGTGAAGTGGTTTCGAGCCCTGCTATTAGTTCCCAATTTCCCACCATAATACCTTTGAGAAGAATTGCGGAAAAAGTGAATTTACATCAAGTATAAATGAAATGCGGCCCCTATGGGGGCAAAAGACGATGATTCGAATTCAATAAAAAAAAAACACTTTGAAGGTCAAATCCCACTGCCATGGGATCGGCTTCGGTGAATGCAACGCCCATTCAAACAGCCTTTAGATTCTTGCATTGGGAATATCTCCGCACTTATGTGATTTATTTTACGAAGAAGTATGGATACACCCGATGCAGATTTCTGAATTCCAGCCCCCCCTACTAGCCCTCTCCCCCCTATAAACCACATCCTGCCCGTGAATTTGGCATCAATTCACGGTCAGGATGCATTCCCCCTGTACTTTGAGACTATAAAATTCTGATCTGGGCTGATTGGTCATTCTCCCTTTATTTTATGGGGAGATATTCCCAATACAAGGGTTACAATAGGTTATTTGAACGGTGTGATCACAAGCTTGCACTGATGGAAGCTGAACTCGACTGCCACCATGGTTTGGGGTCATGGGTAGCGGGGGGATGGGTTGATCTCTGAGTTTCCGTTGGATAGCCCAATGGACAAAAAAGAAAAGATGCTATAATTGTAAGGAAAGAAGTTATTATCTATATATTTCTGTTGTTGCTTGGTTATGAAACCCCGCTGATTCAGGGAATCTGGACTTACAGTTAGTTCTAGGCATGGAAAGCAAGAAGAAAGGAAAGAATTAGGAACACGAAAAGTATAAGCGCAAGGGAACCCGCTTGATAGGGGTTGCAGCGTAACGGCATGAGATTGAGAATTGAGATAGTTCCTTTATTTGCCTTCTTCCTCAAATGTTACTTTTCAGAATTTAGGGGAATAATTTTGCTTTCATTTTCACCCTAATGGCTATTTAGCAAGTAGACCTGTTCATAAGCCAGGCTTAGATTGATCTTTTGCCAAAATTTTAATGGAGCCCGGCCTAAAGCCTAAACTCAACATAGTATAAGTTAGGCCCAAAGCCAGGCCCGTGAACAGGTCTAGTAACAAGAGAGCTGCAATGTAGAAGTGTGTACCAGTTTCACATGCTGGCCATAGTGATATGCAAGCTAAACTATTCTTTCATTCAACCACTTGCATCAAATCCCCATTCCAGATTCCAGGGCTCATCTTTTGGGTACAACCGGTCCCTCTATCTAATTGTAAATGTATCTAATCTTGTTGTCTTTTAGTACCCTTTATGCATGAACTCATGCTGATCGACAGATGTATCTCATTCCTTTACTATGGAATAAGATTCAAGATTTAGATACGATAATGTACATCTGGGGTTTTGATACACAGATGTTTCAGGATCCCTTGTTTTAATAAAAAAAAATGCTATTATATCGCTTCAAAAACAAACTAACAAAATATTAAAGCGGGTGTTTCTAAGGACTGATATGATTCCGTTGATACACGTATTTTGAACCTTCTTATGAAATGGAATGGAGCATATACCTCTATCATCTTTACTAAATAAATATTTGCCATGGCTTCATCATAAGAAATTTCTAATTTCAATAAAAAATTGATGTGTTCATTCTGAATTTGGATTTATTCCACACAAAGTATACCTCACAATGCATTGCAGCTGTGTGTATTAAGCTCAATTTGGAGGAGTACAAACACAAATTTATAGAATGTACAACCTTATATTTTGTATATACGCATTTGTATTTATATTCCATAACATAACATAAAATGGCGTGAGGAGAAAATCTGAGCTTACTCATCCGACCTCTCACATTTCACCAACTATTTGGCAGCGCCAAATAATTCTTGGTTTGATCCTGACCCTACAAGGAATAGACCTTATCGAAATTTTGATATGCTTGCACATGACCCTTCAATTCTATTGGTATTGGTTGTAACATTATCCACTTGGTGTTACAAACTAACGCCCGCCCCATTCGCCCATCTTTACCAAATATATGCTATTCTCTCGTGTTGAATTCCAAATTATCCAACCTATTAATAATATCTGTGAAACTAAACCACTACATGCTCAACTCTTGGGGGAAGTTGTTTAAATCATTCACCCATTTCTACTTCACTTTATTGGTTTTTTAGTTTAATTTATCAATAGATCCAACGATACGATTCGGTTTGAATAAAACAAATTTGGATGCGTAGGTATATCCAATTTGTTGCGCACATATAAACATGTTGGGTGGAATAGTTGGGCTGAAGGTGCAGACATTCGTTCCTAGAGTCCTAACTACCTTAGTTATGAGTTTGTTGCGTTAGGCTTTCTTATATACCTTATCCTAAATCCTAATCCGTGTTTAAGGATATTTGTGCCATTTACTCATAAGTCATTTTAATATTTAAATGGACACATGCATGGCTCAAAGTAGGATACATCATCCCCCAGCGGCTGTTGGGGGTCGAGTTCAGATCTGTGCCCCATAATGCCCCACATCACATCTCCATTTACTATTTTTGGAAATATTTCCGAATGACAAGTACGAGAGATGATGAGACATCATCAGGATCAGGAGATATTCTCAATACAAACTTAAGATGTGTTGTGGGGCATTGTGGGGCGGCAGATGTAAACTTTTGGGACTTATTGGGATAGTGTTGGGAGCATTTTGTTGATGGTAGATTCCTTCCCATTTGAAATATTTTTTGGGCATGACATGTTATCACTTATCATGAGTGTGGCGCAAAAGAGTAATTGTGTTTAATATTCTTTTAACCAAAAAGACAAATAAGGGACTGAATGGATTGAGGTGTTATGCAAAAACAGCTCAGGCTATTGGCCTCCATCGGCCAAAGTTTTTCCGAGGCATTTTGTTGGTAGTAGATCTCCAATTCTTTTTTTAAATTGCTCAAGGGGGTCAGTTTAAGATTTATTTACCTCTTGAAATTGGTCAAAATCGTATCGTATCAAAATTTTAAACTTTAAACACATTAGACTTATTGATAAAATGAGAAAAGATTCAAAAAAAAGAGGCAAAGTGGTCTTAAATAATGTATTTTGATCTGTTTGGTAGGGAAAACGAATTCCTACTGAATCTTTGCTTAGTAACGTTGGTACATCGAACTACCAAATCTAGCGACCCTTACTAGTTTGATAAAGCCTAGTTCTGGGCCTCTGGCCTCTCTCTAGCTCGCACTGTCCATCCTATTGTTTGGTGCTCTTTCCTCTTCTCTCTACCAAAAAAAGAAAAGGAATCACAGTTAAGAGGCTAAGAGCTGAAAATCAATGTCATCTGCTGTCTCTAATTATTTAATTGGATTTATACCAGACAAGATGTTTAAAATGGTGAGGGCCATTGGTTTGTGGATCTCAGGCTCAGCTGACTCAAAAGTCACGATCCATGGCCCAAGCCCATGGGCTTTGTAGTCATAGGAACTCATTGCTTTTGCTTGGAAATGATAAGATGTATCGTTCATATAAACATTATGTATACAAAACAGCATCAGATCACATCCATCATATCGATCCACGTGGTGACGCAAGGAATTAGGGCATAGTACACACAAAGAAAAAGAAAAAGAAATACCGAACAAGTAGTAGATCTGTAGATAGAGATAGATAGATCGGCCAGGAAAGAAAGGAGGGTGGGGGGTTCTGGACTTCTCGCGCCAGCGCCACATTCCACATCTTACTGCGAAGAACCAGTATTTCTCTCCTCTCAACTCCACACGTGTCCTTCGCTCCCCTCTTCTCTCTTTCTCTCTCTCTCTACTAATTTTAGCGTTTGATTTCCTCCTCTCTCTCTTTTATTTCCTTTCTCTCTATCAATTTCGTTTCTCGCTCTCCCTCTCTCTCTCCGGGGCTCAATTTCCCTCTCCCTCTCGGATTCGGTTTCCTCTAAAAACTTATTTACTCCTATTTTTTTTTTTTTTTTTCAATTGTGTTCTCTGCAATCCATTTGTATTGGGTGCTCCTACTCCTTGTCTTGGTTCCGAACCGAAAATCTTGAGATTTTATTTGTTGGAAATCTGATTAAGTTTTCTTTCGGCAGTTCTAAGCTAAGTAGATCTCTTTTATCTTGTCCCCACTTCTCCACTCATCGATTCTGTTCGTTTGTACGGTAGGTTTTTGGTGCTCTTCATCTTCCTTTCAAGAATCGGAGACAGCTATTGGTTGGTTTTTATTTGGTTCTCGCCGAAATTGAAGAGGTTGGTTTTTCCTCCCTGTTCGAACAACATATTCGTTTCTTCGCCTGTATTAGTTATCATAACCCTAGTTTTGATCTGGTTACAGAAGGAAAAAAAAAAAGAAGGGAAAAAATCAGAAAAAAGAAGATACACGTGAGCTCCATTTATTTTGTTGATTTATACTTGAATTTTGGCTTTTCGTTTTCTTCCATTTTTTCATTGATTGTAGCTGTTGTTAAGTTCTAAAACAAGAAACTCGGTGAAATTTTTGGTGCTGTGTTTTTGTTGTCATCCGAAATCGAGGGTTTTCTTGTCGGATCTTCTAGGGTTTAGGTTCCGTATTTCTGCTTCCTAGGGTTTGGTTACCTTCTATCCACTTTCTCCTCTTTACCTCTTAAAAAAAAATTATATATATACCAACCTCTACGTCTTGGAAGGAACTACCGAGTTTAACTTTTGTGTATGTAGGGATGACCTTGAATTTTTCTCACCGCCCCATCTTTCCTGCTACTGGTCCTTCCGAAAACAATTTGTTTTCCTCAATTAGAATTGCCAACGGGTACGTTGTGGAGGGAATCCCAGAGAAAAGAGGGGATGGCTTCGGTAAGCCCCGGCATTTCAACTGGGAATTTGAGAATTCCTACGATTACGTAAGGGATAGAGGTGAAAGGGGTGGCTCACGTGAGCCAATTTCCAATGACATTCTGGACCTTCTGCCACCCGATCCCTTTGGGATGGATATAAGTGCTACTTTTACTGCCATCACTGGTTGGATCGAGGATTTTGAAGCGGATTCTGACAACCTTGAAGGAGGCGAAGCTGGGGGAAAGAAAGAAGACTATCAGTTGGTTGCCGGATTGAATTTTATCTGGAACCGGACAATGAAGTTTCAAGCGGAGCCAGAGAACACAAGGACTGATGACAGATCAAATCCATTTGGTAAGTTTGATGTAATGTTGGATGATAAAGAATTAGGAGATGGTTCGTGCGATGGTGGATTCACATCGGTGTGTAACATGGAGGAGTTCCTTAGTTTTGGCGATGATGATCTTTGTGTTGCTAGTCATCAAGCCAAAGACTCGGTGGAGAGCAGTAAAACTTGTTATGATGGAGCTGATGGAGCTCCTCATGAGGCTTTGCTCTATGTGCTGGGTTATTTGGGTGTGCAGGATCTCCTTTCTGTTGGAAGGGTTTGCAGATTACTTCGTTATGCAGTTGAAGATGATTCCCTTCTCTGGAGAAATATTCACATTGATCAGCCACTTAGTGAACGTATGACTGATGATGCTCTTTTACAGCTAACTAATAGGGCTCAAGGCAATTTGCAATGTTTGAGCTTGATTGAGTGTCCAAGGATCACAGATGATGGTCTAAGACGTGTGCTTGAAGGCAATCCAAGGCTAACAAAGGTTAGTACTTTTGACATATTTTTAGCTTGTGTGCAAAATCGATTTTCATTCTGATATTAAGTTCATGAAATATGAGTTTCCTTTTATTTGTAGGATATTCATTGGCAATTTGTCATCATTGATCCTCTCCTATTGCTTTAGATTTATACTCCCAGGAACCTTTTAAGTACTGACCATTTTGGTCACATTTGCAAATTTGTAATATCTGTTGGTAGTGTTTTGTGTCCATGATACTAGATTTTATCATATAACGTTTACGGTCCAATCTGTATGCTCGTCTCGAGTGTTCTTTCAGATTTTTGAAGGCCAATTGTTCATGAGAATGGCTAGTTATACCACTGCTTGGAAATCACAATTTTGAAATAATATGTTTGACATATTGGCAAGAATGTACTTATCTTTTCCATATCTTTGCACTTCATGCTTTTGTGTTCTTTGTCTAGAATGAGAATTAGCCTTTAGTCTGATTAGTAATCAGCCAATAGAATTGCATGGTGCAAATTTACACAACAGGAAGAAATTCACTACTTGCCAAAAAAATATTTAGGATATAAATTAAAAATGTGTATGTTCCACCTTAGATTTTCTACACTATCATCATTCCATGGCTTTCCCTTTACAATAGAAAGTATATAGGGCTTACTTTTCAGTCTTAAGCTGTTAAGGTCATTTTTAAGCCATGCAGTGAAAATGGTCCTTAAACACTCCACACAGGGATATACTGTCAAAGCACCCTATATCTATATCTATATCTATATCCGTATCTATCTATATATTAAAATTTTGTTTGTAAGTTCTATTCACACTATCAGCATTCCACAGCTTTTCTCTTTAGAATCAAAAGTATAAGGGGATTCCTGTTCATTCTTGAGCTGCTAAGGTATGATCATTTTTAAGCTATGTCTGTGGTTATTGGCTCTGCAACACCCCATTCTTTGGATAATAGAATCACATTTGGGCATCTATTTTTGTGAGACTAGCTGGTTGATTTGATTCTACTCTGTTCAGTGCCATATAATTTTAGCCTTTTCCCAACTAAATAGGGTCAGTTACATGAATCCTGTTATGCCATTCTACTCTGTTCAGTGCCATATAATTTTAGTCTTGTCCCTAGCTATAGCTCTAGACCTTTCACTGGTGCTGTAGATAGTCATCTCTGCACGCCATCAAACCATCTTCTTAGTCTATTTTCCTTCATTTTATCATCAATTGGGACTACTACTACATTCCTTCAAATAATTCCATTCTTGATTCTGTCCTTTCTGTTTTTTTAGAAAAGATAAGTATAGATATTTCACTACTATCAACATCCCTGTACAGCAAGAGGATGTACAAAGGGAAACAAAAAACCTTCCCCAAAAAGTCTTACAGAGCCACTATCCCTTGATTGTTTACAAAAGGAGTTTCAAGAGCAAAAAAGACATTTCTTTCTTTAAAATATTCAGCCATGATAGTGTATCATAGTAATTTTCCAACAACTTTTGGAACACTGTATCAGCTGAACACTGTCGATTGCAGCTGATTCTTCCATTTCATTCTTGCCATATGACCCAGAAAATGGCTGCCCAATAACGCTCCAAACAACTTTCCCTTTTCGAATCAAACCTTCCTGGTACCATCAATCTATTAATTCCTTCACTGTTTCTAGACAGCACAACCACCTCTTGCCCCGAACGTGGCCAAAACTCTGTTTCTGATCGATACAGAAAAGTACAATGAAGAAGTAGGTGATCTACTGACTCAATGGAACCTTCACAAAACATAGCAGGAACTTCTTGCCCCTCCGGTCCTTTCTGGTTTTCCCACTCATCCATCCCAATATACACATTTTTGCTGCACTCACTTTTTGATTGGCTAACAATACTAAGCTCCATAATCTGTACCAAGAATAAATAAATGATAACACTAAGCTCCATAGAACATTGCTGGCCTTGTAACCATTATATAAAATTTTCCCTTTAGATTAAGCAACTTCTATCACACAGAACTCCTGATGCAACCCTATTTTGCCCATCCTACTCCAAGTTTATGGACAGCATCCTCCTTAATTTCTCCTTGTTATGGATTATTGAACCAAGGTACCAAAAAGAGGTCACATTGAGATATCTATTGGTCTCCAATCCTAAGTATACCCTGATTATGACTCCTATTACCATTAAGGCCCCATTTGGTTCGTGGGAATAGAGGTCTGAGTCGGAATTGGAATGGGCTATTCCCCCATTTGAGGGAATGGCCATTCCCTGCCTCTCCCTTGGGAATGAAATCCCATTCCTGCTGATTTCAATTCCCATGCCCATTCCTGTCTGAACCAAACAGACTATGGGAATGGACCATTCCAATTCCGATTCTGGAAGATTTCGATTCTGATTCCGACTGCGAACCAAATGGACCCTAAATTTCTATTGCATAAATTGTTTTACTCCTATCTGTAAATTTCAAGGCATTTGTCCATAAATTGCATTTAATCCTTCTCTGATTTCATCAATTCATAGCACATCACTTGTAATTCATGGGACAACAAAATATATATGCTCTTAGCAATGAAGCGGAAAAGAGAGAGAGAGAGAGAGAGAGAGAGAGTATGCTCTTAGCATGTCTTCCTTATGTTGTATGTTGCACTGTGTAGTCTAGGTGGTTATTATTTTCCTCCCCCAAATATCTAGATGCTGCTGGGTTGAAACAAATGGATATATTCCTATCAACATTTACTTGGTGATCATTCCTTAACTTTTTTTGCAAGCCCTACTTCAGAAGAACAAAAAATGTTGATCAATACCATTGAACATTTATTTAGTGACCATTCATGTGGTGCCGACTGTTTTAGAAGTTCTGCAACAATGCCCCTTTACTATCACCTTTGAGAAGAACTGAAATGTTCTTTTTCTGGCTCCTTTATTTTGCCTTTACCTTATTAATTATTTATGGGGGGATTTCGAAATGTGTGAATGTATTTATGCTCTGAATTTCACTTGATGCCCCCTCCGCCTAACACAGTGTATACTTAAGATTGTTCTATTTGGTTTTGGCATTGTGTTTCTGTTTGACAGCCTAACATTGCCTTTCTCATGCAGCTGAGTGTGCCAGGTTGTACAAGACTTAGTGTGGAGGGCATTGTAAATAACTTGAAAATTTTGAAGTCTTCAGGTGCACCAGGGATAAGGTACCTAAGAATTGGTGGCCTTTATGGTGCAACACATAAGCACTTTGAAGAGCTAAAGCTCTTGTTGGGGGCAGAAAACCATCTACAATCTAAAACTCACAAGCCACGATTCTATCACAATGGATACTTGTCTCTTTCTTCTGATGATGACCGTGCCATTGATATTGAGAAGTGTCCAAGATGTCAGAACTTGAGACTAGTCTATGATTGTCCAGCAGAGGGCTGCCAAAACAAACAGCCTACTTCTCAGTTATGCAGGGCGTGCACACTCTGCATTGCCCGGTGTGTCCAATGTGGGCGGTGCATAAATGATAGTGAGTACGAGGAGACCTTCTGTCTAGACTTGCTATGTTCGAACTGTTGGAAACAACTGCTGAAGTGCCAAGAGAGGCAGGAGGAGAAGGATGCTTTCTCGTCAAAGCACACCATCTTCCACCATGAGACACAGTACAAATTTCGCTTTTGTGGCTAGAGTGGCATTATATATTCATTTTGGCTTTAGATGATGGATGAGAAGATCTCTGATTTGTAGTCCGGATATTAAACCAAGTAGATGGAAGCCAGTCATGTGAGTTGATTCTTGTGTTTCTGATAAAGGAGTTTTGAAGTCAGCAGGTCCGTGTTGGTTTCTCATCTGGGTCGATACTGGTTTGGTCGGGATACCTTGGGTTCTATAGCACCCAAGTTTACTGTACTTTTTACGAAAGAAAAAAAAAAAAAAGAACAGAAGACTATAAAAAGAGAAAATAGAATATTAAGATTTCGGGAAAAAAAAAAAGATATTTGAAGAGGAAGAACGGGAGAATGGGAAAAAGAGCATATCGGGCACAGAAGTGGCTCAGCATGAGTTTTTCCTTCGACTGATTTGAGTTTTGTCATAGAAACATGTTCTAATAAGAGCCAGTGGAACGGGGTGATTTATGTGGTTTTGTTTACAGAGAGGGGAGGTGACTTGTGCATTGCTGTCGAAATGGGAAGTCAGCTATGCCATTGACGAGGAAACGGAGAAAGTGCAGCACAAGTATTCTACCGTCTTTTGTTTTATGTAAAGTTTTTGCCAGTATTCTACTATGATACTGGTGTGCTTCCATTAATTTCTGCAGACTGCAGGCATTGTGTTGTTGATGATGCTGAAAATACCTTTTATTTCAAGGGGAAGTATTTCACTCTTACTCGGGGGATGTGGCATCGTTTGTCACTTTTGCAGCAGCAGTTGGCATGGTGCAGGATGGCAGGATGCTATTGAGCAGCACCTACATTTCTGGAGACTGGAACAAAATATTATTCTGGGAGGATTTCTTATGTTGTTGTAATATTGTGGGTCTTCTTCTCTTCAGTCTTTTTAATATATGTGTATAAGTTGATGTTGTGTTTGTCTGGGGACTTGGGTTGGTAAACTAGTGATGTCTAGTTTTTGTTCAAGTTAATCCCGGCAAAATGGTGGTATGACATCTAGCCAATCTAGTGATGTCATCTGCGACTGACTGAGATCGCTTGGATGCCATTCCCTATGAATAGGGGCGTAGGACTAGAAGTCTTGTTATGTGTTATTCTGGTACTTGGCATGGAGGTAATAATGATGCATTGATGATTGGCAGTGCAAATAGTGAAATAGCGTTTTCTGTTCCCGTTGCCACTGGAAAATATGATCGATGACCTCATTGTATGTGTGTGTTTTGTTGGAAGCCTATGGACCTTATTGTGTTGGAATACGAAGATTTATTCAAATTCGATCATCAATAAGATGATCATTGTCCATTCAATTCAGTATGTATGACTGACCGCATCTTCGTGCTTTTTTTTTTTTTTTTCAATTTCACACTGTTGTGAACTCCCTTTATTATAGTGTGATTGATGACTCGTGTTCTTCTTGGGGCTTAAGTTCCCGTGGGCGTTGACGTTGTATACTTTTGGTTTTGCCATTATTTATAATAATGCCCCCCGATTAAAAACTAAATAAAGAGCACTGCCGTGGCTTCTGTGCCGCAGTCAAAACAAATAACCTAGAAATATTTCTTCTCTAGTTTATTGTTTATATTTATTTTTATATGTTGGTTTCCTTATTTCATTTACTTTAACGCGCACGTTCCTTATTTATTTGGTAAATATGCCCACGTTCTGAATTTTGGATATTATGATCAATGTAGCAAGTGTCAAAGCATGAGCAAGAATGAGGTGACATTGCATTTGATTGCAATTTGTTGAATTTTTGTGTCATGATGCTGTTTTTCATCTTTGATCTCATTGAATTGAACCATCCGGAGTTCCCAACAAATCTATGGGCGTGCTATCCATATATCACAACACGTCTTAATATTATCTTACCTACATTGCAATACCGATATTTTCAACTTCGGCAGGGAGTATTGGTGACATCTTGGGACTTGGGGCATTTGACAACAAGTGAATTTACATATTACAATGGTTGGACACCATGGAATAATCACTGCATAAATGATATCATGTCACTAATACGGATCAGACTGGCCACTGGCTGCAAGGTGCCAAGTGCCAATCAGCTGGTTGCCAAGTGCCAATCTGTTAGTTGTAGCAAAGACTTGGGATCAAATCCCGCCTGCATCTGGGCTGGGGGGATGTTATGTATTAGGGGATGGGGCTATCCGCAGTTGTGATAAATGTTACAAATACATCCTACGTCACCTACCTAGAATCTCACCTCAGGCTCACAGGTAATGTCTCTACCTGGTGGATTGTGGCAGAGTCTTGGGATCGAATCCCACCTTCACTAGGGATAGGGAAGAGCTTCTCCTTATTGCCTAGTTCATTTGCCTACCAAAAGAATATTATAACATATTGACTGAACTGATACAGTTTGATATGCATTAGATTTTTTGGCTTACCAATAAAATGTGGCACGGGCAGAATGGTTTTATTTCGATGCTAGCATCAGCCAATAAATTGATAGTCAACTGTTATAATAATAAATCGTCAAAATGGAAACTGAACTGTCACAAACTGTCATGAACCCATATTCAACCATTACAAAGCGGTTTATACTTGCACATCTCGAATTTGAATCGGTTCAAAAAATCATTACATATCGGTCGATACATATCGTATCAGGAGCACCCCGATACACCCCTACAAAGGGTGTATCGGGGTTTTGACCGTTCAGGGGGTAGAGGAATCTTAAATCGGTCTCCCTGAACTGGATTTGAAAAAAATAGTACCGATACTACCTGATACGCCCCTACCGGTAGAGGTGGCAATGAGCCAAGTATATATATATATGAAAGGATGGTAAGATCCATCATATGGATGCCAAAAGGTTGCGGAATGGGTGGGTGAATTTCAAAAATTTCTGACCACCCTTCCAACTAGGAATCATATTCCCTGAATTTTCCAGGATTTATCTTGAATCAAAACCGAACCAATTCTGAACCAGAAAGAGAAGGGAAGGGATATACCTGATCCGGAGAAGTAGTATCTTCCAACGTTGGTGTTCACGCCCAAAGAAAATCCCAATAACTACTCCCACTGAAGATGACACAGCGATGATGGAGTAGAACCAGTAGTGTTTGTCCCACGAACCAGATTCTTCTGAAGAACTCGATGGAAGCAGAGAGCACCACACAAAATCAAGAACTTTTCTTGATCTTCCTTCACAGAGAACTCGAACTGGCAGTAGATGGCGACGGCTGCTGGAGGAGAAAACTAGAGAAGAAGATGGCAAACTGCTTTTTCTTCTCTAGGGTTTCTGAGATCCTATCTCAAAGTTGCAGAGTGTTCTACGAAATCCCTAGGGTTCGAATTCTAGTAATTCGAAATTAGGGTTTCTCCTCTTTTCCTTAGTGATTAAGAAACCTCTTAATCCCATTAGGAGTTATCATAATCCAAATCTGTATTTGGATAAGGAGTCTTCTTAATCCTATCTGTAGATTAGATCATCCCACTCCTAATCTTATCAAGAGGTTACCATATTCAAATCCTAATTTGAATTTGGTCTCCATGAGTGGATAGGGTTAAGACCCAATCCTTTTGGCTTGACCTAATCTCAGATCCGCCCCTTTAAGTGATTGATCAAATCAGCCCAGTTCGAAATGGGCTTTAGGCCCAATAAGTATTAAGTGCTCAATAGGCTTCCAAACTGCTGCCTAGTTGGGCTTCTCTGTATGGCGTGGGACCCAAGCATTGATATACACATCAGCCACATGGGTTCGGCCCAGCCTCTGTTACAAGGCCTAGCCAAATTCACTAGAAAAGCCTAGTGAACCCCTTGAGCCCATCACATGGACTCTATGGGCCCAACACTTACACTAAGTGGTCCCTGGGCCAAGCCATCTTATAAAAACACAAGGACTGTGGGCAGATGCAAGATTAGCCCATCAGGTATAACCCTAAATGGTCTTACACTTAACCTCTCAGCCCATAATGATCAAACACTGCCCGACAAGAGAGGACCTCTCCCTCGGCTGCAAGGAACAGTGTTGCACGCTCTGCTCACATGGATCCCGGGAATTAAAACCATCTGCAAACATTTTGAAACCGTATATATCTATATATCTTATATATAAATTTTGCAAAACAAAATTCCAACGATTGAAATCAACTGCCGGCAGTTTGGTTTCCATCAGAGAGAGTGCATCCCCGATCATTACCTTTGTCCGACAAAGGGGTTGATCTCTCACTATGATCACCCACTCAGATGAGTTCATGAACCATCCCAACATACCCAGGTTTTGATCCCCTCTGAGGATCTCACTGATTGGCATATCAAAGACAGCCCAATCCGCCACCTAGTGCAGTATCATAATCGAGTCTAAGGGTCAGGTGTAACTTTCCAGTTTTGCCCATCAATCTCCAAGATCCAGGGCAATACTGGAAATCTGGTCTGATTCAAAGATTCAAATAATCCTACACTACATGTGTCTTGGGTCTCACCCTGGCGGCTGAGACAGGCCACCCCAACATTTGGCAGCACACCAGTGTCAACCTTGGCAGGATAAATCTCCCCAGACTTATCCAACGGCTGTGAACAATCTAAACTAACACGAGTCTCAATAAGTGTCCAGTTTAAGGGTCTTACATTCAAACATACCACACAACATGAATCAAACATGCACTTTATTCATTTACACTAAATGTCAAAAGTACATCAAAATTGATTGGAGCTAAGGGCACACAAAGTTGTCTAACAATATATATATATATATATATATATATATTAATTATTATAATTCTTAATTTTTAAATATCAAATAAAAAATATTTTTATATGTAATTTTTTTATTTTTATAAAATATTTTTTCTCAAAATCGAGCTTGAACCGAGCCGAGCTCGAGCTTGGTAGTATTCAGCTTGGCTCGGCTCGAATCCACCCCTACCTACCAACATATCGAGCGTATCGATATTTAGAACCTTGATTTGAATTACCTATTAATTAACACCTTAAACTATCTATATGTAGTTGTCAAGACTCGAAGACAAGTATTATCACTAAGTTATACTACACATGCTTTAGGTTTTAATCTTTTAATCTATTTTATCAACTTTTCTTATTAATATATCAACTAAAGTACTTAGTTTATTGGAGAAACTATTATCTTATTAAAAAAAACTTCATAACATAATAATAGAAAAGGTATATGATGATTGGAGAAACAACAAATGATGCCTACCACCTATATATACAAACTTGTAATAACTATTGAGGATTGAACTTATGAACTACGTTATATAAAACTTTGGGAGAAAATAATTGAACTGATTACAACTTGAAACAAGTGTATCAGATAGCTAATATGTTTTTATGTTTGGGAGATCAATCATGGAAACTATATTTCTTTTGAGATAATTGATAAAAGAAAATTCAAAAAGAAGAATAAATATCTTTGTATGATGTTCATTGATCTAAAAAAGGCATATAATAAAGTTCCTAGAAATATGGTATGGTGGGTCTTGGAAAGGAAATGGGCTCAAAATAGATATATAAACCTAATTAAGGATATGTATGAGAGTACAACAACCAATGTTAAAACACTAATGGGAGAGACTTCAGATTTTACAATTACTATGGGTTTTCACCAAAGTTCAACACTTAGCCATTATCTATTTGCATTGATCATGGATGAATTGACTAAATATATTTAAGATGAAGTTTCATGGTGAATGTTGTTTATAGATGACATTGTTTTAATTAATGAACCTAACGAAAGATTAAATGCAAAATTAAGCTCATGGGCAAATGTCTTAGAAACAAAAGGTTTTAAAATAAATAGGACTAAAATAAAGTATATGACATATAAATTTAGTAATAATAGGAGTATAGATCAAGATACACTTAGGATTGGAGGCAAAGAGATAATTTAATGTGACCATTTCTATACCTTAATTCAACAATTCATAATGAGGGAGAGGTTGAGGAGGATGTCACCCAAAAAATTAAAGTAGGATGGGCAAGATGGAGGGGTGCATCTAGATTTTTACATGGTAGATGAACCACTTAGATTAAAACAAAATTTATACAAAATAGTTGTAAGGCTATCTATATTGTATGGAGCAGAGTGTTCAACAATCAAGAAATAATATATCCAAAAAATGAATGTGGTAAAAATGTGAATGCTAAGATGGATGAGTGAAAAAACCTAGAAATGATAGGATTAGGAATGTAGTTATTTGTAGAAACCTAGGAGTAGTTCCAATAGGTGATAAAATGAGAGAAAGTGGACTAAAATAATTTGGGCTCGTGCATAGAAGACAACCAATGTGCCAATTAGAAGAAATGATTTGTTACACATTGAAGGGGCTAGAAGAGCTCAGGGTAGAAAAAAAAATGACATAAATACAAGTAGTAAGAAATGCTTTAAGCACTTAAGATTTAATAATGGATATGGCTTTAAATAGATCGGATAGGTGAAATAGGATTTGTGTAGCTGGCCCCATATAGTTGGGATAAGGCATGGATGATGATGATGAACTAGGAAATTAAAAAAAAATAATAATTAATTGATCATAAGAATCCATTACTTTTCCTGATTTAAGTCATACTTTAATTCTACAATCATTTCCCAATGTTTTTTTTTGTGTATATATACCTTATTTATTGTTATTGATTTGAGATTTGGTTATAATGTTGTTTTTTTTTGGTAACCTAGTTATAATGTTCTTAACACCAACTAATGGTGGCCCAGCTGGTAGGATTCTGAATCAATTCAGTCAAAAAAGAACAGAAGGCCGTTAAGATCCATAGCGTTTTTACCCTTTGTAACTTTACCTTGTTCAAATTCAAACTTTCAAAGATGAATCTGAGCTTAATATAATTACAGTTTACAGAAGGATAAGATCGAATTTTCTGGTTTAGAAAAAACGAAAGAACGAGAGTGAGATTTTTTTTTTTTCATTAACAAACTCTCCTGACCACATCGATGGAACATATCAGTAAGCCACGAAATGAAAGCCAGTTGAGTCTGAGTTTCCCATAAGCAAAATAGTTTACAGAGACTAATAACATATGAGATTACTGAAAACAGGAAGTTGATGAGATCTTCCTACTTCACAACTCTGTTATAAACACAAAAAACCTGTCTAAAATTGGGTTTGTTTCTGATGAATCAAAAACCCACGACATTGTGACCTATCAATCCAGAGAAAAGCCGGTCGAGTTCAAATGGTTAGAGGTGAGATAAGAGACCGAGAGCCCTTACTCTGGACAATTATTAATCAAGTAAATATAATGAAATTGAAGGAGCTATACATAAAACTCCTATAATTATTATATATAGATTAGATGTGACCAGGAGATAGAACAAATAAAACGCGAAAGAGCTCCTCCCACGAGCTATACCAAAATCTAATGAGGCTAAGTTACTTCTGAGGCTTCTTGTAAAGCTGTTTCACCCATCTGAGACTCCACTTCTTCTTTTCACATTTACTTCCGGTGGTCTCAACTTTCTCCTTCTCCTTCTTGCCGTCGTCCTCTGTGACCGGTGGAGGTGGAGGTGGAGGGTCGGGGTTGTAATCCCATTGGTCAGCCCATGAGAGCCCACCGGAGCTGTTGTGATCCATCGCTCTCTTGCTTAATCTATTTCTCTATTTCATTCCCAGTTATCTCTTCCACATACAATGCTAATGCTCGGTTAATGGGTTGGGTTGGGTTGGGTTGTATAGGCTTCAAGGATTTGTCTCAACGGTTAACTGAATTTTATCTAAAAGTAGGAGTCTTACCGTTACTCTTCTTTTAACTTCTCAGTTCTGTCTAATTAACGACTAACAAGGAGGTTAAGCTGAGCCTCTGGTTCTTGAACCGCTCTACGACTTGGTCTTAGTACTGAGGCTTCTTGTACGGCCAAAATCTAATGAGGCTAAGTTACTTCTGTGGCTTCTTGTACGGCCATAGTTGTATGAATCCTGAGGTTAAGCTGAGCCTCTGTTTCACCCATGAGTCCAGAAGACTTGATATACAACTATGGCCGCAGGATTCATCTCTACTCTCTAGATTTTCTAATCAAATCAAAAATATCTTTTTTATAAGAATAATCAAATTTAAGGTATAACAAGGCCCAACAAATATTCCCAAAAGGACTCAAGTATGTCTTTCTTTATTACACTTGGGTTTTCATGATATCAATGCCTAGGTATCATATTATGGGTTATGCTCCATTAGCCATGAACTTGGATTGGATTTTGTAGACTATAGTTTCCATATATTCTCGGAATGAAATATATATAATAGTTTGTTCATGAAATATAATTATATAAATCAAAGTCATTTTTAGTTCATTCTATCAATAATATATAATATTTTGATCATTTTTAGTTTAATTAATTTATACTATTTCAATGTACAGTTGCAATCCAAACTCCATTCAAATCCAATTGATAAGATCCAATTTGAATTCAAATACAAACGAATCAAATTTGGATCTCCCTATACCTGGGTAGATTCAATCCATTTACAAAAAGCACTAGTTGAGCGTTTAATCCACTAGTTATGACTTGCATTTTGCCTTGTTTTAAACCATCATTGCAAATTACAGCTCTCTCGCTTTAGCACTTCTACCATTGTTTCAAGTATGTTTTCAGAGTTTAGACCACTAGTTAGCCCCAAAGGGAAGAACCAGGTAATTGAAGACTTTGAAGTGTAGGAATCTGCTGTTACACCCAAAGCCCTGCTAATTCTGCAAAATTAGGGGCACACTCAACTTCAAATTAAATATTTAAATCTTCTCTGTTATCAAGTATTCCGCATACCTTAATGATTTATTCTCATCCTGGACCCATCGATTGCCAGCCCTAAATCTTATGGGAGGAACCATACCATTTGAAAGTAATAACTTTTGGTTGTGGCATAGAATGGGCTAAGGGTGCTAAAAAAAGAATTGGCTAAGGGCGAAAACTCAGGCCACATCTATGTTTGGAAAAAAAAAGGGAGACCTACAAGGCCAAACTGATCATGTGAATAAGTTACCATTATTAATTTCTTTCTGGTTAGACATTAACACCTTATTTGAAGGAATCAACTTAATGGATTCAACTAAAAATAAGAAAGAAAAAAAAAACTATAAATGCTTAAAAAATGAAGCACTGGGAGCATTATTCAAGGGATTAAATACAAGATAATGACTCGTCTAACCTAAATAATTCAAACGGGTATATACATAAATAAATTGCTATTATGTCAACAGGAGTTGAAGTATTAGAAAATGGAAAACCAATTAATACTCCTTTGTCAACTAAAACTTCTTGTGCTGGAAATCAGCAGACAGATATAAACAAGTCGGATAGAGGGCAAGCCTTTGTAGAACTTGACACCACTAAAATTTCAATCCAGAATGGATGGCAACAACACCTCCTACAAGATTTTCATATTCAACTTTCTGAAACCCAGCTTCTGCAATCATTGAAGCAAACGTTGCCTGCACTCACAGAAAATCCAAAGCCATGAAAGAGAGAGAGAGAGAGAGAGAGATTATATAAGATGAAAGAACAAATATGTGAGCCCATCATCCATCTGTGACAAGAATAACTCAGACTAGACCTCCACTTTACTGTTCTAGTAATGGGAATTGGTCAATTATCCTGGTTGAAATAAGGCAGAGATTTTCTCAGCTGTGAAATGTGTGCACAAGGCCATGGATGACAATATTAACTCTAGAGACTCACATAGTGAGCAGTCAATGCAACCAGTTCTCATATGCATAACTTTATGAGGGAGGGAAAAAAAGGCCATAACCCAAATGTTGGTCCCAGCAATCTGGGTTCTTGAGAGGGGTGGACAGGATACGGTCCTAATCTTTGGCATTTTTTGCACAAAGTGGCCTCTCTCAGACTCAAACCTGCATTCTCACGCCTGATAGCCCAAGATTTTACCATTACACCGAGTAATAAAAGGTATAATAAATTGAGAGTACAATCTCTGTTGGCTGCTGCTCATGGCCCACCTAGGTTCCCACACTTTTTTGGGTAAAGGCCCCAAATGGTGCCTGACATTCATAAAAATCTGTCCTTAATTCTAGATAACTTGGTATTCAAGGTTCCTTAAATTCTACAAAATAACAAAAATACATGTGCATAGATAGCATGCACATCATATAAAATATAATACATGTGGACATGGACATGTCTGTAAAGAAGTATGCAATGTATTGAGGAATTCAGGATTAACCTGGGAAGGAAACCGGCGGATGCTCTCAACCAAGTACTGGTAAGACGCTCGATCACCTGCAACAAGCTCTCCTATTGCTGGAATTAACGAAAATGAGTAGTAATCATACCTGCAGAAGAAATAGAACAAATGCTAAAGTGATGAGGGTAGATGAAAATATACCAAAGCAGCAGAATTACAAAGTTCCATCAAGCAAGGAGATAGAATAGGAGAAAAGTTCCAATTGTTTGTGAGCTTTTAATTTTTATAGAAAACAAGCTCAGGCCATTACAGATATTTCCCCCATTTCAGAGGATTCAAAAAACCAAATTCACCTAGGCAAGCATGTGGCCAGTGGGTGCTTGCCCATGCATCATTACTAATCCTACCACCAAAAACATTTTATAAAAGAATAAGGACACTGGAGGCATTAGTCCACCACCTTGATTTGCCAGATTAGCAGTTTTGTATATGGAACTGCACAGAAACTCAAGCACTTGGCTTAATTGATTTTTGCTTTATGCTCTATTCCTGGGGTTCTTGCATATGCTAGGATTAACCTCTCAATTAGGTCAGAGATGCTTACAACTCTTTAAAGATAGGCATGTCCACATGACTCAGCTCAAGGCAAAGGAATCTTCCTCCTCGTTTTAGTACTCTGAAATAAAGGCCAAAGACATCAACACTCACATGAGAACAAATGGAGTAAGCACAGGTTTTTTAATCATCAGTAACTGTTAAAAGAGAAAAGAAAAGTCATCCAAATAAATTTTATAAAAGATTAGATGGAATGACTTAGCTACTCAGGCACACTCAATACCTGATATATGTTATCCTTGGTTCTGGAAAGTATTAACTCCAACTTCTAAATAAGAATACCAACTAAACTATTTATTAAGAGATGCACATTGATATCCTCTAAAGGGCCTGTTCGTTTTTTGGATTTTGAGAGGGGGGAAAGTTGGTCAGTGGGATTTTGGTTTCCATTGACGAAGATACCCATGTTCTTTTTTCAGATTTATGTGGGGTCCACAAAATTTATTTTCCCTGGGTGTCACTTACCCGGGTAAGTTGTCAACACTTGGATGGGACAAAATTGCCCCTTTTAACAATGGATTTTTATGGTTAAAACAGTCATTGTCTTATTTACCTGGGAAATAAAAGAACATGGGTAAATGCACTTACCCAAGTAAGTGTTTCCTGAGAAATACTACCCAGGTAAATAACTTTCCGAAAAGCGAACGAGGCCGAAGAGATATCATATTCCATACCCATACCATAGGCACAATGTGCATGCAGGAGTATTGGGAATGATCACTAAACTAGCCTCATCTAAGGTCTCTGGTTTGAATGCCAACCCAATAGAACATAGCCATTGATTCATTTGGATGGTGAGAGAATATACTTGTCATGGTCCAATATAAGTAAAAAAGGAAAAAGAAGAAAGCTAGCCATTGTAATGGTAACAATGCTATCACTGACAAGGGATCATGATGGACTACTAGGAAACACACAAGATGGATCTCTCCTAGGATGTGGATTAAAAAAGAGGCAACAAAACCAAATGAGAAGTATTTAATCTGTCCCATATTTATGGACTGTCAGAAAATATATGGCTATCAATTCCTTCATAACCCATGGCATCTCATAGGTCAGAACTATCCATTTGTGGGTCCTTTCTCTTCTTACATGTGTTACAAGTTAACATTAGGTAGGGAAGATGTAGACTTTTCTCTTCTCAAGAAATCAGCTATCCCCTTCTCTCATGTGGTCATCTCACTTATCACCTTTTGTGTGGTGTCAGGAACCCCAGAATCTATTTTTATCAGTGTTGGTGCATACTGCAGGACTACCTATCCATTTCAGCAATTACTGCATTACTGGTCTACAGTTTAAATAGAAATGATACCAGGGCTTACCTGTATGCTTCAGCAAGAGCTTTATCTATGTGTGTGACATTCCTAATCCCAAAAGCAATTGTATAACCATCCATTGAATCATCTTTAAAATTCAAGGCTTCTGCATTTCCTTCCACCCATACAAGGGACGGGTCTTCTCCAAGCCCTGGATACATAGGGATATGAATCTCAGTCTTATTCAAGAACAGGTCATACAGGAATGAAAAATTGACATTTGAGATAATTTGTTGTATTTTACCTCTCTCTATAGCCCTCTTTTTTCCAACATTAAGCATGTTTGGATTGATGTCACATACATAAACTCGAGTTTCATTCTGTTGTTCATCTTCAAGACCATCCTGAATGGTTGTTCTAGTGGCACTGTTAATAGTGTCAATAATCCTGAATGCAACATCCCCTGCAAAATCATAAAGAAATAATTAGAAAGAAACTCTGGGGTAATTTTCAGGAGTATAAGCAAGATTCAGAGCATCAATTTTTGCCTGTAGAAAGACCAAAACTTAATTTCCTATCTTCTTTTTCTTTAATGTTCAATAGTGCTGAAATGTCTTGAACTATATTTAATTTCTATCATACTCCAATAGATTTCACATTATTTCCAAACGAAATTGAGAAGTTTGGGCCAAGGATAGATCAGATATTTGGGATGACAATGCATCAAGTTTTATCTAAGCACATTAGCAACACTGGGTTATTTTGATAAAAAATAAGATGGAGCCATATGCATTGAGAAAGCCAAGGCCAAAGCAAGTGGTTGTGTAGAGGGGTGAATTTTCTAAAAACTCCTATAGCGTTTAAAATATCCAGATTGCCATTATGTAAACATGAATAATTTATGAACACCCACATAATTGTGGGTTGAACAAAAGAGATTGTGGGATTGACAGCACCACAACCCATGAGTTACTTTAGGAAGGTAATTGAGAATTTGTTCAATGTTTTGTTTCACTACAACCCAAAGAATAGTTTTTTCCTCTGCATGTTCTTTGTAGCCTTTGCATAAATCTATTAATTGTCTGCCTAAATGGCTGCACAACGCTAACCTGTCCCACCAGCAACATCTAGATGCTTAATTCCAGGAAATGGACTGAGTTTGGAAACCAACCTGGAAAAAAAATTAAGAAAGAAATATAAAAATATGCAAACAAACTAATGGATACACCACTATAAATTAAGAACTTATGATGCATATCCAGGTGCTTCATAAAGGATCTAACCTATCTTTCCATAATCTATGTAATCCAGCACTCATTAAATCATTCATCAGATCATAGTTTTGAGCAACACTGCTGAAAACATTACCGACCAATTTACTCTTTTCTTCTTCCTTTACCTCCTTGAATCCTGCAAAAGATAACTCAGTTTAGTTACTATGTGATAAAAGTTTTAAGGAACAGACTGATTTTCAGAAAGTTAAAATAGAAACTAACTTTAACATTTATGGATAAGAAGCAACGCCCAATGCTTTCAGATAATACCCTTAATCAAAGGGGCATAAGTCTCGTATTCTCATCTATAAGCATAAAGCGCTTGTTGCATGAAACATAGATCAAACATTTTAGAAGAAGTGCATCAAGTAATAGGAAACACACATTTAATTTATCTTGTTACCAAAAAAAATTAAAATAAAAAAGAAAACACGCTTACATTTACTTGTGGGAGTGTGTTTACCATCTCAATAAAAACATTCATTTCTATCTTAAGAGGTATGTGTGGATTAATATGTTTTCTTCTATTAGGTATTGCTCAAAGATATATATTTCTGCACCATGTAAAATCAACTTTATCCAATAAGCCCAACCAAGAAAAAAAAATTCTTCGTACCCCACAAAGAATATGAAATAAGGGGGCAAAGGAAAAAAAAATAGTTAAGAAGCATTTTTATTCCAATAAAATGGGGTAAGTTGCATAAAGTCTTCAACAATTTCTCTATTCAAATTCAACTACACTAATCAAGATAACAATCAGAGATTCACTACAAGCCGTTATGTTACATGGTACATTATTACTCTCATGAAAAACTAAGAAACTTGGTTATTCTTTCCGTCAGAATTTAGAAAGGACAAAAGTTTGAGCTATGTCACAAAACCATGTTGATAAAATATGGGTTCCTGATCTTTCATATGACCAAGGTTTGCCTAACTCTAACGCACTTGTCTATTTTTATCAACCTTAGAAATTTGAAATGAATTCAGATCACGTCCATACACCATAAAGTTAACAAAGAAAGAAAACTTAAATCCTCTTTCCCCTTACTTGAGACTCTAAACCATGGTCGGTCTCTCCTCTTAGCATTTGAATTTGATCAAATTAGCAGTAGATACAAAATTCAAATGCAGAGCGTGTCTAATTTCTGTTTATTGTTCTGGCATTTTCAATCCAAAATAGAAAGTTATCGAAACTAAACACGTGACAATCACCATATATACAGAAAAGAGAAAACAAAGAAATAGGCGTCCTTTAGAAGCCCCAAATATTTGAAAAAAAAAAAAAAAAGATAAAACCTTGGAAGCAAAAGGAAAAAATGTTTCTAATACAACGACCAGGAGAACAAAGTCTTCGTAATGTTATCGGGAATAGACAACTGATTCACTTAACAGATCCTTCAAATATTGAATACACCAAATTGAAATTTTGGCCGCTCGATCCGAAAAATATATTCTTATATACATCTGTGAAGCATTTCTGAGAGGAGACAAATCTGATTACATCTACATTCTACAGAAAACGGAAAAGAAACAGAAGAATAAATTGGTTTCACAGACATTTCTTTTAAGGCGAGAGAGAACACGAGGAAAAAGAGAATACGTACCAAAGCTGGTGGCATGAGAGTGCAGAAGAGAAATTCGAGAGAGCACGAAGGAGAGCATACTCCCCGTATTCCTCGAAGTCATTCTCAACGCCATGGCTGTTTCAACTCGGACCCCTTAACAGGTTACAAGACAAGAACAAACCTCTTGCTGGGCTTGTGTGGTACTGTGGTGTCTGCTAGAGCAATGGTCCGAAACCGGATCGGAGTTGACTGACGGCCGACGGGATCTCCTGCCCAAAAAACTCTGCATACGCTACGCAACTACGCAAGCATGGCATCCATCCGTACATCGCGGACATCTCCTTATAAATCCGTACATGTACGGAGATATTCCTGATGTGAAAAAGTAAAAATATGATAATCACTTGAGCAGGCGGCATGAGCATCTTTTCTGAATTTAACTAACGGAATTCTAACGGCAAGGGCAAATTAAATGAACATCCAGCGGTATTTGTTGCAAATGAAAGTTCAGGAGCTAACCCCAAGTAAGGATGAAACTGGGGCGGGGCCAACTCGAATCCCACGAATCTAAGTTTTTTGTATGGGCTGGGCCTTAGGCTCTGTTTGCAAAGAATACAAACAAGGTTCAAAAAATCGATACGGTACGCCTGATATTGCATCGTATCTTTTGGGTTCCAAAAGACCCTATCTTTTTTTAATTCCCCAAAAATTAAAATTTGAAAAAAAACTAAAAAATAATTTAATTCTGTGTGTATTTAAGTATCAATACGCCTTTGCCAATATGTATAAGTGTATCAATACTTTGAACCATAAATACAAATACAAATATATATAGTATAAATATATACAAAATAATACAAAATGCAGTCTACATATTTGTATTTATACTCCTTTTAAATTGAGCTTTAGGCTCAGTTTAGAAGGAGTACAAATACAAATATGTAGAGTGCAAAACCTTGTATTTTATATTATTTTGTATATATTTGCACCATACATATTTGTATTTGTATTCCTTCTAAATTGAGCCTTATACTTAGTTTCGAAAGAGTACAAATACGAATATATACAAAATATAAGGTTTTGTATTCTATATATTTGTATTTATATTCTTTCCAAATTGAGCCTTAGACAACAAATTGGAGCCTGACCTAACCCCATGAATTTGAGTTTTTCTTTCATGCGTTGTATCAACTACGGTTGTATTTGGTATTATGCCACTTCTACTTACAATGTTTTAGGTTAGCTAGTACAAATTTTATGAGAATTTTTTTTTTTTTCTGCCACAAATGCTTTGAGTTATCGATATAATGTTTGGCATCATTGGTGTTTCTTCAGAAAATTTCAAATTTGATTTTTCTACCATAAACATAAGCACTAAATTGAATGCTTATGTTTTATTTTTAGTTGAAGTAGTATGTGATGCGATGCAATATTATCATTTTTCAAAAATTTATATTGATCAACCTAAAACATTACAAATAGAAGTGACAATAATTGTGCTGATGAATTTTGCTTTTGGTCTTTATTACAAATGTTCTGTTTTCCTTTCTTTTTTCTTAATGAAACGGAATGCTCAGAGTAGAATGCAAGATAAACCACTCAGCAACAAGGCTGAAACAAAACGACCCTGTCTGAAAAGGAAAAACAGAGGGAGGACACTCCACTATAAAAATAGACCAATTTGTTGAAGAAAATGAAAATGAAATATGCAAACGATGCATAAATCCAGATCTACCACGAAAATGGGTTTTTCTTTTCCTTAGTTTCCCTAAGCTATGATTTAGGACGAATTATTATTATTATTATTATTATTATTATTATTATTATTATTATTATTATTATTATTTTGGGGTGGGGGTAATAGGATGGATTCGTTCTTACAATCAATTATATATGTGATGTCGATTGTATTCCATGAAAATGTTTCCTTACTTGCATCTATCTTTTGAGTCTTCCCCACATACCTTACTGCATTCACACCCCTCCGTTTTAATATGATTCTTTATGGGCTAACTTTCCTCTATAGGTTACATTTGGTTTGATAGAAAATAAGAGAGAAAGCTAAAAGGTGTGGAAAAGCTCTTAACAAAATTTATGACATATATTACTGAGGCTGTGTTTCGTTGCAATGCAAATAAATTTGTATTGATGCAATATTCTGACCTATTATTGTTTTAAATTTTAGCTTAAATTTGCTTGATTGCAGTAAAAATGAAATAAATTAAGACATGAAACAGAATAAAGTAAAATCAAAAACAAAATTAAACAAGAAATTGCATTTTTTTTACGTTTGCACTCTCATGCATTTGTACTAGTCCAAGTAAATTCGCACTGCAACCAAACACAGCCTAAAGAACTTTCTGTCAACTTTCGGTTCCTCTCTTATTTTTTATCAAATCAAACACAAGCTCGGGTTTGAGATTTTTTTTTTTTTTTTTTTAGATTATAGGTTTGCGAATTTGAGATACAACTTCTAATTAATTGTACATTGGGATTTATGTAAGAGAAAACTAAACCCTTAAGAGATTCTGTCAAAGTCATTTCTTATAGAAATTGAACATGGATATTATGCAATGAGGGACAGGAATAGCTGAACATGGACTGGATCCAATAGGCACGATATAATAAACAAGTTCAATGAGCACATAAGAAATATTTTAATAAATATTAAAAGTGTTTTTTAATCTTTTTCAATGGTAGGCTGGGGGTATTTTAAGGGACAGGTGTCAAAATTTTTTCTAAGTGCCCATTCAATGTGCTTATAACGCTGTGCCTACCTGATTCGGACAGGACATAACACCCCCACACTGATGTATTCATCCATGATTGATCAGGTGGGTAGACTGGTTCACACATTGTTTACAGCCTATCCTTGAACCCATAAAAAGTGTTATGTCCCGCAACCACTTCTTTTTTTTTTTTCACACACTAGGGTTGTCTACGAGTTGGGTTTGGTTTAGGGTAAGGTGTATTAATCCCAAACTGATTATTAATCAAAACAAAAACCATAGTCTAGCCAAAACCATGATAATTCTTAATAGGGTTCGATCCAATTAGACCCGATTATACTGACGTTATAATTATCGATATGTTAAATGACAATTTAGAACTTTGTTTTTTACTATAATCTTAATGAAAGTGATAATAAAATAATAAATTGTTTATATGCTAATAAAATCAAGTGTTTTCAATCAAAATTGATGTAGCACGGTCCGGTCACTCCTAACTGAAACTCACGTAGCTCCTGAGAGGTACCTGAGATGAGAAGAAAAAGGAAGAACTCCTGAAGGGTTTCCCGACGGGAACGCTCCGATGCTTAAGTTAGTACTGTGTGCAAGAAGTGAAAGGAGAACGAAGGCTAAGAGTGAGAATAGTGCGTTATCACTATGTTCAGGAGGTCGAAGATTTTAGTAGAAGTTTTCCTTCTGCCCTGAGGGCTTTTATAGGGACACTCACATTAGGTCGGGCATAACCGCCACTGGGCTCCTGCCACAGCCGTTACCAGCCAGGGCTGCGCAGGTGGCCGTTGTGGTGTACGCTTCGCCCGGGTGAGTGACACATTTCCAAAGTGCCAGGACGCCTTTGCCTGTTGAGAGACGTGGATGCAAACTGTCGGAAGGACTGGGACTACGCCGTCAGTAGAGGATATGGCGCAGTCTGACCGGTACGGTCTGTCGGTCGGAAGCTTCCTGGAGGGCGCTAGCGCGGCTCATTCGCGAGCTATCTCGTAGCGAGCTTGGGATACACCAAGATAACCTTAGTGAAATTGGTCATCGGAATGACTTTTGTTAGGGAGCTCAGGCGAGCTAATAACTTTAGCTCGCGAGCTACAGTTGCCTCGGGGTATCTCTTCCAATATAGCACGGGGAACTCGGAGTACGCCCTGCGGCGGACTCCTCCCCTCATGAGCTGTAACGTATCGGACTGCTTCGTGGGCCCGTCACTTGGTCGCTCCTGGCTTCAGTGCTAGGCGGTCGCTCATGCTAAGTTGGTGCCTACGTGTCACCGTTTCATAGGTTGGGTCAAATCATCCCTCATCAATTGCCCCCCACTCCTCGAGCTAAGAGTACCGCCTTAGCGTGGGGAGTTTATGAAGTGCGATGGAGTGATTTGACCGAAATTCAAACTTGATTGATTGTCCTTATTAAATGCATTCGTGGGAATCAAGAGATTTTCTGACTTTCCTGACTTTTCGGATTCCAAAAACGTGTTGAGGTGGCCTTTAACTCCGAACGTCGTGTGGCTGCGACTACCTTAACTACGGAAGACGTGCCGCCAATCGCCTTTGATTTTCAGAAGGCGTGCGGTCAGGGCACCCGCGGACCGTTGGATCTGCTTTGATATGGGCCATCAATTTGAAAGGGTGGAGACTATAAATAGGGGGCCCCCTCGGGCTCTACTTTCTCCCACGCCATTTTGCTGTCTTTGGATTCTGAGGTTGCGCACTTCACCTAGTCTACCCGAGTTCCTCAGTTTGCTTCGTTTCGTCTACTCTGGTGAGTCCCACCTGCTGTCAGCCATGTCTGGGTATCCATATCACACCTATCACAGGGGCAATAGCCAGGATGATGATGCTCCCTCGAGCTCGGAGGGTGCCTGGGAGCAGATCCCGGAAGCTCGGGAAGCCTCTGGTGACATGACGTCTACTTCTAGGGGGAGGGAGCCTGATACCTTTGGCCCTTCCTTAATGACAGCGGAGAGACTCAGGTCTCTCTGATCCGCTACTTTCGCCTCCCTGGGGACCTGGTTTACAGCCTCCCTACTGGTAACTTCCCTTGGGAGCACGGCCCCGATGACATAGTAATCTTTCAGGGACAACTCGAGGCCGGCTTGCGTCTCCCCCTGCACCCCTTGATAGTGGAGGTGTTAAATCACTTCAACGTCACTATTGACCAGCTTCATCCCAACGCCATTCGAAACACGGTTGGGACTATATCCCTGTGTCACGAGTACTGCCTTCCTTTTGACCTTGATATTTTTGTCTCTATCCTTTGTATACAAAGAACGCTGCTCCTGGGGTTCCTCCGAAGAGGCACTTTTATTACCTCTCTCCTCGTCATGGCTATAAGCTCTTGTACGAGCTACCGAATAAGATTCCCGCCTGGAAGTGGGACTACTTTGTGGTCCGTAACCCCGAGGGGTAGCCCTTTCCCACTGCTTGGAGGGGCGCCATCCAGGACCCCGGGGTCGAGCTGGACCCGGAGATTCAGAAAACGATGCTGTCCTGGGCATCGGTAGGCTTCCTTTGCTCGGACTACTTGACCGAGGAGAAGCTCGTGCAGGTAGGCTTGAGCCCGGGTAGGTCGGCCTTTTAGGTTGCGTAGTGCCTTGTCACTATTGTGCACGTGTATTTTGTTTCTTGTCGGACTAATACCTTGTGGTCTTTTGGCAGCCATCATGTCCAGTGCCGATTCATGCCGCCTTCTCTCGAGTAGTCAGAGGCGCCATGCGAAGAGGACGCGCCCCGACCGGACCCCTCCTTCGAGAAGCACTGAGTTCGGGTCTGCCAAGCTGGTCCTACCCTCTCCTCCGCCCGAGGTTCCGATGCCCCCTCCTGAGGGGGCCAGTGGGATTAACCTTGGGGGAAACGAGCTCCCTCAGTCGGGGGGGCCCTGTAACCCCGGTTCCTAGTGGGAAACTGGGAAGGGGTAACTGATTATCTGGTAGCTCGCCGGAGGAGTCGGAAGGCAATTACTAACGACGAGATCGCTCAGTGGGGAAACATGGAGCCTGGGGATCTCTCCGCGTTCGCCTCTTCCCATTGCATGGTGGTAAGTGACATTTTTCCCTTTTTCTCTCTTGTTTTGCCCTTTTCCGCTGTCTTCTGATCTTCTTTTTCGTCGATAGGTGAATTCCGCAATCCATGCCATGGCTCTCCAGACGCGCATCCACCGTGTTGACACCCTCGACCAGCGGCCACCAACCAGAAGCTCCAGGGCGAGCTCGACCGGATCCGGGGCGAGCTCCACCACACCTGCAAGGGGAGCGAGTCTCAGGAGCTACTCGTCCATGACCAGGAGGCTCAAATCGCCCGGCTTACTGAAGAGAGCGCACGTTACAGGGAGGAATCGTCGAGGATGGCGGCGGAGTGGGAGCTCCTCAGGCAGCTGGTGCGGGACTTGAAGTCCACTCTTCTGAATCGGACTTGAAACTTTGATCAAATGGTGGAGGCTGAGCGAGAGAAAGCGGTCTGGGATTTTAAAGACTCCCAGGAATTTCAAGACCTCCAGGCGGAGTATGGTTCGGGTTCGTACCGCTCAGGGTTTAAGCTCTGCCGGTGGCTGGTTCGGAAGAAGTTCTCCGGACTTAACCTCGACGGCTTTACTATGAAAGGTCTGTCTCCTGAGACAACGGACCAAGCGGATGAAGAGGAGCCTGACTCTCTAGAGGATGAGGAGGCGGATCCTTGAGGCGGCGTTTCTCTAGGCTTCTGGTGGCTTTCGGGTGCCGTAAACCCGGTCTTTCACAAGTTTTCGGTTGGGCGGTTGAGCCTTGTGATAATCAAACCTTTCCCGAGCTGTTTAGCTCAGTTGCTGCACTTGTTATTTTTATTTTCTTCTCTTTTTTTTGTGACAATGAAAGTTCTTTCCTTCTTCTGAGTATGATGAACTCACTTTATTTTTGCTAAAGCGATCTCATCATTTGAGCTATTAAAGCTACATGCCCGAAGTAGGACTCTTCGGTAGTCATTTTCCCGATTTGTCCTTTAACGTTTAAGGCCTCTATGGTATACCGCGAAGTGATTACTATGTATGCCCGAACTATGCATTGGTTGGTTAATCCTTAGTTCAACCAACGTATTGAGACGAGCTATGCTTCGTAGGGTTTAAACCCGAGCTGCTTACGCCTTTGATATTTCATACCTTGCCTTTGCCACTGAAGTGGCTAAGTCTTTCGTCACGCCGAGGTCTTTGTTAGCTTGGTGTTTTGGCCCTTGGGCTGAAGGTGTGGCTCGTGGCCCACTCTCGGAGTCTACCCATGCCATAGAGGCGACTGGGTCCTGTTGTGTCGAGGTCATATTAGCTCGGTATTCTGGCCCTTAGGCTTTGGGAGTGGCTCGTGGCCTACTCGATTCTTACAGATAATTTCCTTAGATTGACAATATTCCATGCTCGAGGTACTTGTTTCCCTTCGAGGGTCTCGAGCTTGTATGTTCCTTCCCTGAGCACTCATTTCACTCGGTAAGGACCTTCCTAGTTGGACCCGAGCTTGTCAGCGCCGGGCTCAGGCACCATAACTTTACGAAGGGCCAGGTCGCCAACGCGGAGGTTTCGCTTCTTGATCCTGGCGTTATAGTACCGAGCTACTCTCTGCTGGTAGGCTGCGGTCCTTATGTACGCAAGGTCCCTTACTTCGTCGAGTAGATCGAGGTTGGTACGTAGCTCATCTTCGTTTGTTTGATCACTATATGTTTCTAGGCGCAACGTAGGTACTTCAATCTCTGCGGGGATCACTACTTCGGTGCCGTATGTGAGATTGAAGGGTGTTTCTCCCGTGGCGGTCTTCTCCGTGGTCCGGTAGGCCCATAGGACACTGGGTAGTTCATCTGCCCACAATCCTTTAGCTCGGTCCAGCCGTGCCTTTAGTCCGCGGAGGATGGCTCTGTTCGTGACTTCTGCCTGACCGTTTGCTTGTGGGTGCGTGACTGAAGTAAAATTCTGTTGGATCCCCATGTCTCGGCACTAGTCTTGAAATTTGATGTCCTCGAACTGCTTGCCGTTGTCGGAGATCAATACCTGAGGTAATCCGAAGCGGCACACGATGTTCTTCCAAAAGAAGTTTTGGACATTTCGGGCTGTGATCATCACGAGGGGCTCGGCTTCTACCCACTTGGTAAAATAGTCTACTGCCACTACTAAGAACTTGCTTCCACCCGTTGCTGGCGGGAATGACCCGAGTAGATCGATGCCCCACTGCGCAAAGGGCCACGGGCTGGTGAGATACTTGAGGTCGGCGGCGGGTTGGTGGTGAATATTGGCATGTCTCTGGCATTTGTCACATTTTCTGACGAGCTAAATGGCGGCTGCCTTGATTGTTGGCCAATAATACCCTTGTCGGAGTGCCTTTTGGGCGAGGGCCCTGCCCCCTATGTGACCACCGCACATGGGTGTCGCGGAGTACGAGCTTGGCTTCAATAGGTCGCAAGCAATGTAAGTAGGGGAGCGTGTAAGATCTCCGGTATAGTTGTTCGTCTATCATGACATATTTGGTTGCCTGGCGCTGCACCCTTCTAGCTGCATTGCGGTCTACAGGGAGGGTCCCGTGTAGCAAGAAGCTCGCGAGCGGGTCAATCCAGCTCGGCTCTGCTTGAACGACGGGAGCGACCTCCTCTGCCCCCCTGAGAATGCTGGGCCGAGACAGGTCCTCTATGTACACGGTTCTCATGGTGATGTCGCTAGTGCTGGCTAACCTGGACCGGGCGTCGGCCTCAGCGTTCTCTGACCTAGGGATTTGTCTGATAAAGTGTGACTGCAAGTTGAGCAGGGCTTCTCTGACTTTGGTTAAGTAGGCTACCATGGTCGGCTCACGAGCTTCATACTCGCCAATGACCTGGTTGACCACGAGCTGGGAGTCGCTGCAGATCACGATGTGCTTGGCTTTTACTTCTCTGGCTAAGGCTAGTCCAGCTAGCAACGCCTAGTACTCCGCTTCATTGTTAGACGCAGCGAACTCGAAGCGTAGCGCGTACTCCAGTTTCGTGTCACTTGGGCCGTGCTGGACTATTCCGGCCCCACTGCCCTGTTGGTTCGAGGAGCCATCTACATGAAGGATCCAGGGCTCCTCATCCCAACTCGCGCTTGGCCTAGCTCGGAGAGATGCCACACTAGCTGCTACCTCATGGGGCTCACACTGAACCGGCCTGGGAGCTTCGAGCTCACCCGAATTGGGGACCTCGCGCTCGACCGGCCTAGGGGCTTCGGAGCTGAACGTGCACACGGCAATGAAATCTGCTAAGGCTTGGGCCTTAATGGCAATTCGCGGCTTGTACTGGAGGTCGTACTCGCTGAGCTCAACGGCCCACTTCGTCAACCGACCAGAGACCTCGGGCTTAAGCAATACTTGCCTCAGGGGTTTGTCAGTGGGGACGATAACAGTATGAGCTTGGAAGTATGGGCAGAGTTTCTGAGCTACGATTATCAGTGCGTATGCTAGCTTTTCCATCTCCGGGTATCTCGTTTATGCTCCCTGCAATACTTTACTAACATAATAGATGGGTCGTTGGACCCGATCTACTTCATTTATTAGTACCGAACTGACCACTTCATCGCTCGCCGAGAGGTACAGTTCTAAAACATCGCCCTCCTCGGGTCGGGTTAAGGTCGGCACACTAGCGAGGTATTTCTAGAGCTCGTCAAACGCGAGCTGACAGTCTTGGGTCCACTCGAACCCTTTGCTCTTGATTGCCTTAAAGAACGGCAGACAGCGGTCCGCCGATTTGGACATGAAGCGGCTCAGGGCGGCTATGCGACCATTCAACCTTTGAACCTCCTTCAACTTACGGGGTGGTCTCATGTCTAAGATGGCCTTAACCTTTTCCGGGTTGGCTTCAATGCCGCACCGGTTAACGATGTATCCTAGAAACTTACCCGAGGTCACACCGAACACACACTTGTTTGGGTTCAATCTCATATTAAAGTTACGCAAAATTTCAAAAACAGAATGCAAGTCTTGTATTAATTCATGTGAGAATTGAGTTTTGACGACCATGTCGTCTACATAGCATTCTACTTTTCTGTTGATTAATGGTGCACACAATTTATTTACGAGCCTTTGAAAGGTTGCCCCTGCGTTTTTCAAACCAAAGGGCATAACCTTGTAACAGTACAGACTGAATTCCGTGATGAAGGCAGTCTTTTCTTCGTCCACGGGGTCCATCTGGATTTGGTTATAGCCCGAATAAGCATCCAAGAAACTTAGCAACTCATGCCCTGAAGTCGCATCTACCAAACGGTCGATTCTGGGGAGCGGGAAGCAGTCTTTCGGGCAAGCCCGGTTCAGGTCGGTGTAGTCGACGCACATGCGTCACTTGCCGTTGGCCTTCTTTACCAGGACGGGGTTGGCTACCCAGCTCGGGTAGTGGACTTCTCTTATGAAGTCCGCTGCGAGGATCTTCTCGACTTCCTCATCGACCGCTTTCCACTGTTCCGGGGCTAGGTTGCGTTTTTCTGTCTAACGGGCCTAACTACAGGATCTGTGTTCAGCTTGTGAGTTATGAGTTTGGGGTCTATACCGGGCATCTCTGCCGCAGACCATGCAAAAATGTCTAAATTTTGAAGTAAAAAGCTTACCAGTTCGGATCGTAGGGGCTCCTGGACGGAAGCACCGATCTGAAGCGTCCAAGTTGGGTCTGTTGCTGAGGTCGAGACCGTGACTGTTTCTTCCATGGGTCGCTCCAGTTCGAGGTCGCCGGCCACCTTTGTTTTCCCCTTCAGGGCGGCAACATAGCACTTGCGGGATTCGAGCTGGTCGCCCCGCGCTACTCCCACACAGAAGTCTGTTGGGAACTTCATAGCCAAGTGGTAAGTAAAGACTACCGCCCATAGGACATGGGTGATCGGTCGACCTATTATGGCATTGTAGGGGGAGGGGGTCGCTACCACCAGGAAGTTGTGTTCGAATCTGACCACACAAGGCCATGTGCCGATCTCTACAGGTACTGCTACTTTCCCAAGGGGGCGGACTTCTTCTCCGCTGAAGCCCACTAAAGGGGTGTTTGTAGGCTTCAGGTCGCTTCTCTGCAACTGAAGCTGGTCGAACGCAGCTTTGAAAAGGATGCCGGCTGAGTTGCATGAGTCCACGAGTATGCGCCTGACCTCGAAGTCGTTGATTCTTAGCTTTATTATGAGTGCATCATCATGGGGGTAGTGGACCCCTCGCGCATCGTCTTCTGTGAAGAAAATCGGGTCTCCCGTCTTCGGCCGCTTTGGGGGGTTTTGCTCTTCCCGGGTGGCCTCACGAACGGACGTCCGAGCTATTGCTGAAGTGCAACTCGCAACGATCGAACCTCCCACTATCATGTGGATGGTCCCCCGAACTGGCCTCTCCTCTGGAGGTTGCCTCTGCGATTGTTCGGTCGGCCTGTTGCTGGACTCGGGGGCATCTTTACTGTGCTCCCCTTGCCGACCTGCTCTATTATTCTTGTTATTATTATTTTGTACAAAGTTTCTCAAATATCCGCGACGGATGATCTCCTCTATCTCGTCGCGGAGGTTTTTACAACTCTCGGTACTGTGACCGTGATCTTTGTGAAAATTGCAATACAGACTCTTATTGATCGCCATCAGGATCTCGGCCCGCTTCGCGTTTAGTGGGGTGTAATCAGCTCGGTCTGCTACAGGAGCCCGGAACAATTGACCCGGATTTGCCCCCCGAATCGTTTCCTTTTTTCTTCGGCTGTCCCCTTGAATGGAAGGCTCTCATTCTCTCTTTCTTTTTTTGGGTGCGCCCTCGCCCTTCTGGTTGATCTCCTCTTCGGTGGCTATGAACTTGTCCACAAGATTCAGAAACTCGGTTATGGTCGCGGGTTGGTTGACGACCATGTGCCACTTGAACTCTTTGTGCGTCACGACCCTCTTGGCTGCTGCAAGGCGTACGGCGGGGTTCAGGCGCGGTATATGCGTACAAGCGTCGTTGAACCGCTTGATATTGCCCCGGATGGACTCTCCCTCTCTTTGCTTTATGTTGATGAGGCTTTCTTCAGTTCGCGGGCACCGTTTGCTGGTGACAAAGTGGGACGTGAAGGCTGGTGCGAACTGCGCCCAACTTCTTATCGACCCGGGTGCCAAGTTTCGGTACCACGTGTGGGCTGCTCCCTTAAAAGTGGTGGAGAAGGCCACGCACATGCACGACTCACTAGCTCGCGCCAGGTGCATCTGTGACTAAAAAGCATCTATGTGGTCATTCGGGTCGAATGACCCGTCATACTTATCAAGAGGGGGGAGCTTGAAGTCCTTGGGCATTGGCACTGCCAGGAGTTCGGAAGACAGGGGGGACGGAACCGAGAGGAGGGGAGCTTTGACTTCGGCCGAGCTTACCTCTTCTTTGCCCATGAGCTCGGGCAAATCGCGGGTGACAGATCGGCGAGCTCGGCGGTGACGTCTCTGCTTCTTGGTGGGCTCGGCGTCGTGCTGCTCACCTCTGCGCTGTCCGGAATGGTTTGCGCAGGGAGTAGCCCAGTCTGCTGGTGATGGCTGGGACAGAGGGGTCCTGCTTGGAGTCCGCTGCCAGGATCTCGAACCGGTTTTCAAGGATCGGGGTTCTGAACTTCGACTGTTGAGGTGATGTAGATCTGTCGAGCCGGGGTCCTCCCGACCGGTCCGCCCGCGGTGAGATCGGTGTAGCCAGTCTCTCCCGTCTGTCGCGGGGGGAGGCCTGATTTTTTGGGAGATTCTGGGGGGCCTCTCCTCGGCCGGAGGGGTGCTCGTTCTGGCGGCGAGACTTGGCTTGCTACGAGGTGGGGCGCTGAGGCAGGAGCTGAGGCTGGAGCAGTTGGGGGAACTGCTGCTGATACTGATACTGGGAGACCTGGTGCAGTACGTGTTGTTGATAGAGCTGAAGTTGTTGGAACTGTTGCATTTGAGCCTGCATGGCCCTCATGCACTGCATCAAGTCCTTCAGCTGGTTCGGGCTGGCCGCTGGGGGCACAACCGAAGGTTCGGTGAACGTCATTTCGACTGTAGCAGGGAGTGGGGCCATGACGGGTGCCATTGTGAGGGGCACATTCAAGTTGGGGATTCCGTCCGCCGAGAGGGGGACAGTGAACTATCCGATACAGACAGTAGGAAGCTGGGGTCGTTCCCTGGAGTTATCCATTTCCGTGCTTCGTCCGACGTTGCTAGAGGAAGCCATGAGCGTTGGATTGTTTCGAGGAGGGAAATAACTGAAAGAGTTTAGAGAGAAAGGCTTTTTGAAGCATTTCCCACAGACGGTGCCAAATGATGTAGCACGATCCGATCACTCCTAGCTGGCGCTCACGTGGCTCCTGAGAGGTACCCGAGATGAGAGGAAAAAGGAAGAACTCTCGAGGGGTTTCCCGACGGGAACGCTCCGATGCTTAAGTTAGTACTGTGTGCAAGAAGTGAAAGGAGAACGAAGGCTGGTCGAAGATTTTAGTAGAAGTTTCCCTTTTGCCCTGAGGGCTTTTATAGGGACACTCACATTAGGTCGGGCATAACCGCCACTAGGCTCCTGCCACAGCCGTTACCTGCCAGGGCTGCGCAGGTGGCCGTTGTGGTGTACGCTTCGCCCGGGTGAGTGACACGTTTCCAAAGTGGCAGGCACGCCTTTGCCTGTTGAGAGACGTGGATGCAGACTGTCGGAAGGACTGGGACTGTGCCGTCAGTAGAGGATATGGCGCAGTCTGACCGGTACGGTCTGTCAGTCGGAAGCTTCCTAGAGGGCGCTAGCGCGGCTCGTTCGCGAGCTATCTCGTAGCGAGCTTGGGATACTCCAGGATTACCTTAGTGAAATTGGTCATCGGAATGATTTCTGTTAGGGAGCTCGCGAACTACAGTTGCCTCGGGGTATCTCTTCCAAGATAGCACGGGGAACCCGGAGTGCGCCTTGCGGCGAACTCCTCCCCTCGTGAGCTGTTATGTAGTGGACTGCTTCGTGCGTCCGTCACTTGGTCGCTCCGGGCTTCAGTGCTTGGCTGTCGCTCATGCTAAGTCGGCGCCTACGTGTCACCGTTTCATAGGTTGGGTCAAATCATCCCTCATAAAAAATTATCTTATATATTGTCTATTAAATATATTATTTTAAACATAAAATATGATAAAAATTACAAAAAAATCTAAGAAACCTTTATATATTATTAATGGAATAATTGATCGGGGTATTAATATTTTGGAAAAAAATAACCCAAAACCAGTTTAATCGGTTTGATATAGAAGAGAATCGATCCATTTACAACCCTTTTACTGATGGCTGGCATGGGACGTTACACAGCCCGTTGCAAAAAAGCGAATTTTTCTCATTCATCCAATCGGGATTCATGCGATGGTTCTCTTTCATTTGGCCCACCACACACACAACACACAACGCCTGGAGTGACTCTGGAGTCTGGTCTATTATACACACCATTTGCTTCTCCTGGTCCTCTGGCCAATTCTGTTTCTGCTGGTGAATACTGACGGAGTGTCCGAATCTGGACGATATTGGACCAATCACTGTACAGCGTCAGTCCGATACATAGGATCCATATGTTGTGAACATCAACTGATTTCTTCCACACGTTGGCGTGTTAGTTTTTTATTGAGCTCGCATGCGATCACTGTCGCAGCTGATTTATTACAGGGTATTGGGATCTCCTGTCAATATAACAGCTTCCAACACACTATCATTTTGATCTGATATACATGGTGTGTATCTGATATATATGGGTGTGTGTGAAGTGTTAGATCATGTTGGTAGGGTGTTAAAATAGTGTTTTGTTAGTAAGAGATTCTTACTTCATTGCAATTGAGAGGCATATCTATAGGCAATTTACTTCCACATAATATGAGTTTTTACCTCCTGTGAGGCCATAACTATAATCCGATTCATGGAATTGGGACCTGCTCCCAACAAAAAACTGTTCTAACATGCTTCAAATATAATCTGTGTCCACACATTCCACGATGAGATTGACCCATCATATGTTAGAGGTGTAAATACAAATCATGTTGGAAGGCATTGGAACGGTTTTTTTATGGGAATAGATCCTATCTCACAATGAAAATATAAAAAACGGGTAGAAATCCCCTACAAACAAATTGCTTTCCCAGCAGGCCATTGCTACCGCACGTTAGAGTCATTCTTAGGAAGATACTCCCAATTAGGGCTGTTAGTGGGTTGAGTTGGACCCGATGGACCCGAACCTATTGGGTCAGTTCCGATTTGAAATTGGTTCCACCCTATCCTGAACTGATTTATTTAATATAATATATATTAAATTAATGTATAATATATATATTTAGTATATAAGAAAATTTCCAATTATTATCATATATTTTTGGTTTAGTGCCACTTTAGTCCCCAAACTTTAAAATGTGATAATTCAATACCTGAATTTTAGAAGCGTGTCAATCTAGTACCTATCGTTAATCAACTGTAACCAGTTGTTAAATGCCATTGAAAAAAGACACATATGTCATTTGAGTATCATCTAATTTTCTTTATCAATCATCTAAACGTTGACAAAAGAAAAACAGTCCTAAATCCTTATTTTTTTTAATTCAAGAAAGTTGGGGTCCAAAATGCCCACTGAGACATAACCCCAAGTTGGTTCTTAATTGATACCTTTTGAAAGTTCGAGTATTAAATTGTCGCATTTTAAAGTTTAATGACCAAAGTGACACTAAGCCTAAAGTACAAGATAAAAATCAGGAAATTTTCTTAATAATATAATATGTTAAATTATATATATTAAATAAATAAATATTATTTATACTTTTATTTATTATAATCGACTCCAGGGTCAGATCCGATTGTTCCGAAGTATATATTGTCGGGTCGGTTTCGGTGCCACTGGACCCGACACGTTGAAAGCCTGCGATGCATGGTTGGGACCGTGTTTTTGATAGCTGATGAAACTCGTAAAAAGCAGGTAGGGTAGAATCACCAATCAGAAGTAAACACGTTACTGTTGTTATGTACTGTTAACAGATGTACCATAAACTGACGTGTTCATTTATGGTTTGTTTTTCGTAGCCTGTGTCGACGGTTTGTTTAATCCAAATGTCAAGTCATGTACCGTACGAGCACAACACAACCACAGGTGTGTTTAAAACATCCATCATTCCACCCGCGCAGTGCTTTTACAGTTTTACCAGGTAGAAGAAAACCGAGAGAAGAGAGGTCAGAGGCCAATTCAATTTCAATTTAAAGGGGGTCATGGAGAGATCGTGAGCGCCAAGCCAAACCAGAATCCAGAAGAAGGAGAAGAAAAAGCTATTTACGCCTCACGGTCACGGGTATGCCTTCCCCCTGCTAAGTACGTAGGGAGGCGTTTGTTTGGGTCATCATTTCACTGCATATTGTATTTTTTTTTTTTTTTTTCCAGAGCATCCCTGCTACCTTGTCGTCTAGCACTTATGCTCTCTTAAACCATGTTGGTCTGGTCTGGTCCGACTATGCCAGTTCAGCTATACTATTACTACCAGCCAGCCAGCTAGGGCTTCCTTGCATTAGGAGAATTGAGTCACATAAATGGAAAGATCTTTACTTGATTTCGTTGTATACGATCCCTGTGTGCTCTTGCGTTGGTGGGGCTCCTTCAGCTGCAGTTTTTGCAGCTCTGCTGCTTGCTTCTGGATCGAATTGAGCACGTAACCGTTCAGAACTTCAGAATCGCATGGGATTCATACTTTACAACCAGCCAAGAGCCAACCACAATTTAATATGCTTTAATTTCCGTGGAATCCTGTTTCAAGCATTCCCGTGGATCTACGGAAGGAAGGGGCTCTCCTCAGTCCTGAGTCCAGCTGACAGCTTGTCCTCTAGCGCTTGCGAGTTCTGTTTTCTGAAGGTTTAGTTAGCTTTACTTGTACCCGTTTGTAGGGTTGGATTTCAATAACCCCCATAGCTTTCAGAATGCTTCTCGAGTTAGAATTGCTTTCAACCATGAACCATCCTGCTCGGTTATTTCATAAGTCACCTTTAATTTCTTGCCATGAAGCCTCGTCTGGCTTTAGTTACAAGGGAAAGAAAGGAAAAAAAACAGACATTTAGAATTCTGAGATGGACAATTCGATGTGATTGATTAACTCTGTCAATTGCCAAGCATGAGCTAGCCACCTTCACTTGACTTCATGTGTCTTCACAGTGATACGCATGTGGAGACTCTGAGATGTTGCTCAGATTAATTTGGCGCTTAGTTCTTCCCCCCTCCCCCACTCCCACTTCGGTATCCGTAGTTTTGTTTTGAGGGGCGGCTCGGCGTGGAGCTTGGATGGATTTGTATACATGGTTTGAGACTTCGAGCCTTTTGAGGTGCTCGATCGAGTCCCTGTTTTTTGGTTACGTCCACAAACTGGGTTGGGTTGGAGTGTCTTTATCTCAGGCATTAATAGAATATAATAAACTCAAGCTCCACACTTTTGTAAACATTGTTGTGTTCTCTGGTCCTATCGATCGTCACATTGAGTCCTCCATACTCTGCAAGGAAACTGTGCTTCATCACTTTTTTACGTGCCAATTGGGCAGTATGCAAAAATGGCGCGACATGAGGCATCGCAGTATCATAGAGACACGCACGCGCACACACAACACAGTCACAAACGCAGAGAGAGAGAGAGAGAGAGAGAGTCTGAATTTAAAGTTATAACTTAAAAACTATATATATGGAGAAAACAGAACAGAAGTACAGAACAATTGATCGAACAGAAGATGAGGCTATTACTACATTACTAGGGAATTCTACTTCATCTAACTAACTGCTTCTGTCTTCTATTAATTCGACCTAACTATATATATAGAGAGAGTGAGAGTCTTGCTAAATGGAGAACGGAGTACAGGCGATACAAGCCAGCAAAAGAATGGCGGAAGAAGCTCCGTCATCGTTACCACTAAAGCAGCTTCTCTTGAACTTGCAAGTTTTCCCTTTGTTGCATTGCATTTGCTTCCTCTGCTGCAACTGGTTTTGATGATGATCTCTGCCCTTGTGCTGCGCTTGTTGTTGCTGGCTCTTCTTCATCGATTCCTCTATCACCACCACCGCTTTAGACACCATCTTTTCTTTCTGGCTCTCAGGTCCCAATAATTAACCAGACAAGAGAATTTCTCGTCAAGCTGTTCGACCCTGGAATGGAGAACACCGATCGAGACCAGTTAGGCCTAGGGAAGAGGTTTTGCATGGGAACAACCACCCATGCCTCCCCCATTTATGGGCTCTTCTGTTACTTGAATGCCTTCAATCTCTCCCAAAATTACTAGAATAACCACACAGATATAACAGATGTCCCTTGGACTTGGAGGGGTAACATCGAAATATCACGCTGAAGCGACTCCTGTTTGGATGTAGATGCGTTCCTGCCTCCAACCGCTAGCTCTTTCATCATGTGCGGTGCCATGTGACCATGTGTCCATATCTCGTCCTCTTTCTCAACTGATCCACTGCCTCTTCCCTTTGGGCCCTACAGTTTATTTCATTCGTTAGATTTTGTATTTCTTCTTAATTTTTGGTGGACAAAGAATTAATTATTTTCTTTTTTTTTGTTTCATTTTCCTATAAAAATTATAAGCAATGTACGTAAATATATCAAAATAAATAAAAAATTTCATGAAATATGGCGGAAATTACTAAAATTTAAAACTTGGGTAGGACCGCAGGAGTTGTTTTGTCTTTGGTGCCATGTATTTTTCAATTAAAGTCTTTACTTTCTCCCTTTTCTATTTAAATTCAGCGAATTAAATATTTTTTTTTTCAAAAAAAAGTTCACTTGGGTTCTTTAAATTCTTTTAGGCGCAAATACACACCCCCTCTTTATTAAAGGCAGTTGAGTGGAGGTACTGAGCTAATTGTATGTATCTATAGACCAAGGAGGAGCAAGGGCAAAAGCAGCTAGAATACAAAGAAGGATTGAGGTTACATCCACGTCAGATGAAAGGGGCCAGACATCGATAAAGGCTCTTGTTGTATTTGGAATAGACAGATATGGACTAAGGATATGATCCATAGTACTAAACAAAGTGGGTCATATCTTAGAAAATGGGATGTTGGCCACTCTTGAATCAAGTTATTCAAACAATTGTACTCAGATTTGAATCCCCTTCCCCCCCCCCCCCTTTAAGATCCCCTTTAATCTGACCCTTTTGCCAAGCTAAAAATCCCATTTTAATTAAACTTAATAATCAATTAAATATTAACCCTTCATCTCTCTCTCTCTTTCTCCAGTTGGCAATACAGACTGGGGTGAGTTGGCTTTATTGGCTTTAGCATTTAAATAATATACAGACCCTAGCTATAATTTTAATTGCAATAATGATTATATTGTGTACAGTAGTCTACAGTCTAGACCCCCCAATCCCACATAAGAAAAGCAGTATGAAGAGAAAAAGAAAACACATTTGTGGCATGTGAATTGGGACCATGATTAGATTGATCAACTTTATTCTAACATAATTAATCATCCAATCTATAGCCTGTTCATCTGTTCATCACAGTTTTTCATACTGCTCTGATTCTGCCAGGGTTGTATTTTCATATGCTTGAGATAGGTAGAGAATATAGGAAACAACTTTTAACATATTAGAATGGCCAGGTCAATACAACAAAGTATGGCATACATGAGACAAGACAGTGCAGCTTGTCAAATTATGAGTTCAATTAGCCTATAATTAGTAATCATATTTCTCTTTTAAAATTACAATACTTCACTGCTGAGGCCTGAGTGATCAATAGATATGTTTATGTTTTTTTTTTTATTTCTTTAAATAATATGGGGTGTTGGTATCAATCAGAGATTCAGAGCTCCAAGAGTAAGCCTCTATGTTGTACTGCAATAGAAGTTATTATGTGATTAATGATAAGATCAGGAACCTAATAGAATTTGATAAGATTTTTGATGGAAGACCAGACCATTTAGCTTGATTGTGAAGGGAAATGGTAATAATCATATCAAATCAATAACAATGTGTGTGGCAAATCAAATCAAAGGGACCAAGTATGATGAATGCTTTTAGTTGAAAGGGACTAGAAATGGTAGGAGCATGTGAGTCTGTGTATATAGTTCTAATCGACACAGAGGACCTCGGCCTAGAAGATGGGATGTTGGCTATTGGGAGAGCAAATTAATGATTCAAGGAGATAACATCATTTGACCCTTTTATTGAACTAAAGATTCCACATCAGATAAGCATTTATATATTATAGGTGTATACTTTGGTACCCAAAGTGATGGAATGTCGGATCCAACTCTATATTAAAAGCAGTGGCTAGAATTAATAATAACTAAAATCTGTATATTTTATTTAGTAGGCAAGGATAGAGACTTCCATCATGGCATTATCGAGTTCCAATAATACACCAAATCTGCTGCATGTTCGCTTATTCTTTCATTAAATGAAATCATCGTTTCTTTTCCCATCTGTTGAACAAAACAAACCACTGGGACTCTGTATCCTGTCATGATTTAACATTCCATCTGATGCTGATATTAACCCCTTTTTCCACTTTGTTTCCACATGGACGGAAGATAAAATTTTGGCAGTGAAAGAGGAGAATTATATATATATAACTGATATTTTACATATTGTAATTTTTTTTTTGTCAAAATAGAAAAACATACCTGAAATTTTTAACATAGAAAATGTTAGTTTCTAGCCTGTTTACTGTTGGTTATGTAGTATAACATTATAAATGATATTGTATAAAATATTGTTTTTGTTGTTAATTTGGAATCTATGCCTAAAAACACTATTTCCTGTTTCACACACTTCTCTTAAAATAACCAGCAAGCAGTATACAAAAAAAAGAATGGTGTGATAAGCATTTAATAGGAAAGATACTTTTGATTTACATCAAAATCCTCCAAAATCAGAATCGGAATGAATTATTCCCATAATCTATTTGGTTCAAATAGGAATTAGAATAAGGTGGAATGAGTTTTCAATCGTAAGGGAGGGGGGGACGAGGGAATGGCATTTAGAGGTGAGCATTCAGTTTATTTGGTTAAAAATCAAATCGAATAAATTGAAATTTTAAAAACCAAATTTTCAATTCTGTTTTCAGTTATTTCGGTTAAACCCGAATTTAATTAATATATATATTATGAAATTTGATTATAATACATTATATATAAATATATAGCATATTATATAATAAATTTCAGTTAATTCGGTTTTTTTGGTTAACCAATTTTATAACTTTAAAAACCGAAACCGAAAACCAAAATTCCTAAAAACCGAAACCGAAATTTTCAGTTTGATATTTCGATTTTAACCAAATAATGCTCACCTCTAATGGCATTCCATTATGAATGAAAATGCGATTTCAGTCCCATCCAACCAAACAGTTGGAATCACCTGATTCGACCCCCTATTCCAGCAAACCAAATGGGCCCTAAATTATGAACAAACATGCATGTAATAATATGCTTATTGTGTTAGTTTTTTTTTTTTTTTTCTTCGTAATAGAAGAGTTGGATCAGTGCAAAAGTTAGTATATATATTGGGGGATTACATTGGACTCGGGTTAAGCTGGAGGCCAGGTATTTATAATTAAACAAATTCCCAATCCAACCTGACCCAAGAACCAAGTTGCACCCTTTACCTAGGAACTCGGATGGGATAGCACAAGGTACACGTGAGACCTCTTGTCCATGCTACAGAGAGTATACAGGTTCTGAGCTAACTTCAAAGTATTGATAGTGTGATGCATTTTTCATGTATTGAGGTTCTGCCATGCTCTTTTTTTCTTTCATTTTTTTTTTATTTTCTTTAAGCTGACAACAAACAGTTTATGAACATGTGAAAGTTTTAAAGGTCAATAATCAAAATTCTAATAAATGATGTATCGCCCATCTGAATCAATATGTATCATATGATGCGATGACATTTCCATGGTTTAGATTAAGGATGACAATTTCGAAATTTCCCCATGGGATGATTTTCCCCCAAGTTAACATTGAATGGTTGGGGTCAAAGCCTATGTTGCTGAGAGCGTTTTTAGGTTGAACATGCGAGTCTAGATTAGCTGATCATGATACATTGTTAGTCACACACACGGCACATTCAATTATACATCGAGAATATTGGTGTTTTAAAGTACAACCAATGTTCCTGATGTGCGTCAGGGTGCCCATAACCCGCAATGTATTGTGGTCAGTAGATCCAAACTCTATTAATTTACAGCTGTTTATGATTGTGGTTAAAAAGAAATAGGGAGCAATTACTAGTTTACCCTACTCTATAATAACGTGGCATTCCCAAAAATGTTCTCAATTGCAGAGGTTATTCCATACCCCCCCCCCCCCCAGTGCCACCAAACCATGCTACTTATGTTATTGTTAAACATGTTATTGTGGGGGGCTGATTTGAACTCTTATTTATTTCGTATTTTCTATTTCCTTTGTACCAAGGAACGATTGTATCCTCATGACTTTTGATTAATAAAAAAGGTTAGTTACTTAATATACCTTAACTATCACAATTAGTTAAAGTACCTATGAGTTTCAAACCTTTAAAGTTTCAGAAACATGACAAATACCACCCGTATGTTAATCTCCCGTCACGTTTGTATGCGACAGTTTTAATTTTGGGAAATTGTCTAAAATTCACCATGAGTTTTAAGTATTTATTTTAAACTCCCCACAACTTTTCAAAATGTCTAAAATTCACCATGTCAGTAAGTTTTTATTTTCCAAAACTCACTTTCCATTAGTGCACTGTTAATGCCTCATAATAAAGGTGTCCACATCAGCATAAATAACAATTTTCATGACCAAATTACCCTTGAATGGCAAGTTAGAGGAAAATGGTCTTTTTCAGTTTTCAATTTTATTTTTTCCTTTTCTTTGGCATTTTTGGTGTTTTGTTATAATTTCCAACGTTTTTTATAATTTCTGTTTTTTACATTTTCTATTTTCTACGGTCTATAAATTTTCTTGTATTTTTTTTGTTATTTATTTGCAATTTATGTGTTTTTCTATAAATTTTTATGTTTTTTCTACAATTTTTATTCTCTGATTTTTTTTTCAATTCCCATAGTTTCTATGATTTGAAAATATATTTTACTTTGTTTTCAATTTCTATATATTTTTTTTTATATTTTTTGTAGTTTTTGTGTTTTTATGTATTTTATATTTTAATTTTTTTGAACATTTTCCTTTTTTCATGTCTAAATATTAATATTAATATATATATATATATTAATATTTTTCTATGAAGGCTAAAATGATAATATATTAACACCATTAGTTTGTTTAACGTCAAGTTAGTGTTTAAGAGAAATGCTGAAATCTCGTGGTGAGTTTTAGACAATTTCCATTTAATTTTTAATTTCTCAAAATCCCAAATTTCCCTCACCGATGACGTTGCCCCAGGCTTTTAAAACTGGTCCAGACAAGGAACCATTTTGGAGATCATTCTCAGGTCAAATGGTCTGGTCGTTCAATTCAAATGGATGGCTCATTTTGTCTTAAAAAAAAGGCCAAAAAACCATTATTTGGGTTGTTGATCAAAACAATGGTTTTTGGCCAAAAAGTGGTTTTAGGGTGAAACGAAACCGATTACCTGATTGATACCTGGGTTTTTTCAATCAAATCGTCTGGTCTGGTCCAATTTTGAAAACCATGTATTACCCCTATCTAGAGAATAAATAAAAGGGTCCATTCTACAACTTAACCCAAATTGGTCCATTCGTTGGTCAACTAATATATACCATTGGCTTGAGTAGCTTGCGAGTATGACTTGAGTCGAGTTCAAGTATGAAATTCAAAAGTTAATTGAGTTTTGATTTTCAAGTTTTTGAATTGAACTTGAACTCGATCCACCCAAGATTAATTAAACTCAGCTTGATTACACTCCTTGAATGGATATGAAAATGATATCCAATTAAGTGATATTTATCGAAGGATTTTGATTGGTAAAGTCCTTTCTGATATCATATCTTTTTGGCAGCATAGATTTTTCTATGACATTAACTTGTATTTTTACTCTGTCACTTGTACTCTTTTTTCTTTTTGAGGTCTCTTTATTTATACTCTTACTATTATATGATACTTACTCATTATAATGCCAGTTACAAAAATTAAATCCAAATATCAATATATCAAATCGTTAATACTTCATTGTGCACGTGGATAACACGTACCTTTACACTGCACTAAAGTATCGTTCCAATTTTATTAGATATAGTATTAATTATGAGCCGAGGCAGGCGTTAAATTTTGGGCCAGGCCCGGACTGAATATCTCTGGGCCAGGGCACAAATTCTAGGTTCATGCCAGGGGAAATTTGCGGGCCGGGCTAAAAATGACCCTGCTGGTGAGAAATGAGAATATGGTAAACCGAGTAGCCGTTGTTCCGCTACCGGTGAGTCGGTGACCGGTGTTCCAAACTTCCGTAGTCGTCTTCCGTAGTCGTCCATTACTTTTTAAATTTCGCGCTTTCTGGTAGTCTCACTCTACGGTCTACACGGGCTAATCCCGTTCTCATTCGTTACTGTCCATCGAAAATTCTGATGCTTGCTCGTTCTCTATGCAGACAGCAGGCAGGCAGCATCACTTGGGCCCTCTTCATTGCCAATAGTATATTAGTTATTTTACAGAGATGCAAGTAAAGCTTCCATTGCAATGAACATGGAAGAACATGTTTGGGGCAAATACGAACAGTATATCGCACTGCATACTGCCCAACCTGCCAACACACGGCGTCACTATGTTCAAGCCCTAGCCTCTGCCAGGGCTCTTATCCTTAACCCTTCTACATCCGACCACACCATCTCTTGCATTCTCGAAACCCTAGTTCGCTCTCTGCAATACGAACCAGACCCTCTCCTGCTTCATCATGTCCTCAAACTCCTATCTGACATTGCTCTCCATCATCGACACCTCTCGTTTTCCATCTTCAACACCATCCGTGCCCATGAAGCGGGTCATAAAGATTCCAATGGTCTTGCCGTGGAAGTCCTCAGTGTGCTTTTCACGATTGCAGAGCACGATCATAGCTTGGCGACAGCCATGTATGACCTTGATGAGAATTTTGTCCTCTCGCTCTTTCTCAGTCCTGTTACTACTAGGAGGTCATGGCTTCTCACGAATATCAGTCGATTTCACATTAAGCAATCTTTCTTGATTACTTTGTTCTTGGCGTTTATGAAGGACCCTTATCCTTTCGTGAGGAGTTCTGCTTTGGTTGGCTTACTGGGTTTAAGCAAGTCCGTAGACGGTAAGGAGTATGCCGTAGTTAAGGAATGCTATGGCTGTGCGATGGAGCTTCTTCATGACATAGATGAACGTGTAAGGTCGGCTGCAGTTCGTGTGGTGAGACATCTATCTGTTACTTTCTTACATTTTTTTTTTTAATAATATCTGCATGCCCATTTTTCAATGGCATACTTGCTGATTTGCTGAAACGGAGAGGCTTTGTGACGTTCTACTATATATGTGTTCCGTTCTTCTATTAACTGCTTAGGGCCAATTCAGTATGAAATTCATCTTTTTTTTGTGGAAATGTAGCTTATCTGTTGAGCAGATGGTTAGTTATTAGTATGGTCTACCAGCAGGACAAAGTTAAATATATTACATATTGGCAATTGTAGGCTAAATGAAGTATATAAGTTATGCTTGTATAGTTGTCAAACTATTATTGGTTGAAATGATGTTCAAGCTGGTGATCATAAATAGGTTTACTTCTCTGTCTCCCAGATGTCATTTATGGTCGTACTTCTGGTCTAGCTAATGGGTTACTTACATTTCCTCATTGTAATTCCAGATCAGTGATTGGGGACAAGTTTTAGTAGCACCAAATGATGAAGCAAATAAAAGAGATTGGTATGATGTAATTTTTGTTCAGGTATCATTCCACCTCTTGACATACTTGTAATTGATTTTTTCCTTCTTTGTCTCCTTTTTCCAGTTCTATGCTGATTATTTCACTATACTACTGCTATCGTTGGCCATTAACCAGTTAATTGTTTGCACCGATCTGTGACTGCCAAGAGTTTAATGTCTGTGTCTCAGATGTTGGATGGGGCACTCTACATGTAACAAACTTAGACCGAAGGCAAAGTGGGGCACTAGAATACTCCCATCTTGCTAAAAGAAGACATACTTATCACCTGGAAGTAAAGTTCCTAATTTCAATTCTTGCTCAGCTATCAACTTCCCATGTGACATGAATATATTTAATCAAAGCAATATTTGCTTCTTTTTTTCCTCATTTTCCTTTTCTTTTTCTTGATAAGTACTTTTTATATTCAATCTTTATGCATGGATATTCTAGTAGTTGTTGCACAATGTCTTCCACCCTACCTACAATCATAACTTCCTTATTTAACCAAGAATACCAATTTCTTCTACGAATCTTATGTTGCACTTGATTCATTGATCATTGTAGCGTAATTGGAGTTTTATAATTCCTAATTACCAATGGTATTGCCAATAAAAAAAATCCAAAAATGGTGAACCATCTTCCACCTCTGCAAATGACACTTTTGCTTTGGGTTTTTGCTTCTCATATTGAAATACCTTATACTTTTTTTGAATTCATATGCCTATAAAAAAGGTCCACAATGTGTGTCAGACATGGTCACTTCATCCATTTAATGGAGTCTGTCCAACACTCTGTGGAACATGATTGAATCCATTGATCATTGAGTTTTTTTCTTGACAATCTGCCATGCCTTTCCAGTTGTATGTCACAGAAATGTTGGATGGTTTAGTTCAGCAAATTTGCTTGGGATTTTGTCTAAAAAAAGCAAATACATCTATCTCCTTTTTTTGCAATAAATAATAAATAATAACTAAAAAGGAAAGGGGCATTATGTATGGTGAACTTTTATCTTATATCATAAATAAGTAATAAATATTTCTTTCTTTTGCCCTTTCCAGTTTAATTATTTTTCTTATCTTCATTAGTTTTTGAGTAACAAGTCTGTTTCTATAATTGGATAATGATTTTCATCTGCAGCTTTGTTCTATGGTAAGAGATATGAGTGTGGAGGTGAGAATTGAAGCTTTTGTTGCACTTGGGAAATTAGAGCTGGTTTCTGAGGAGTTGCTATTACAGAGCCTGTCTAAGAAAACACTTGCTGTTATAAAAGAAAAGAAAATATTTTTCCAGTGCCATGAAAAAGAACTTGAGTTATCAAAATCAAGTGCTGCTGGGGCATTTGTACATGGCCTTGAGGATGAATTCTATGAGGTAACTTGGGTAGATTTTATTTCTCTGTTTTGTCTTCATTTTATCTATAAACTCTGAGGTTGACATGGTGTAGATGCAAAGTAATGGGAATCACACTTATAGCATGTGATCCTTGTATAAATATACTAATAAAAAAATCCTTGTGACAAATATACACCTAAAATTCTCCAAGACATTTAGATATCTTAAAAGAAAATGCATTTGATGTTTAAATTTTTGTTAATGTCTGTTTCCCAAATTTGAGCAAGCTAAAGATGTTTTCTTGTATATGGGGGGCTGCTACTTTTTTGGGCTTATTGGAATCAAATTGTTATTGTGTTGATGAGTTTAATTTGTTGGCTGCGTCTTTTACAACACTTCCAAAAGCACATGTAGAAGAAAGAAAAAGGGAGCTTCTGAAATTTCCTAAGTCAATGTGCTAAGTTGTTCTAAGAGGCTGGGAAGTAAATCTCCTAGCTGGAACCCCTCTTCTGTTGCCAGTCTAGACTATATTTGCCACATGCATATACATTAAGCACTAAATATGGTCTATGAGATTGGGTCTATTAATTGTCCTGTTCAAGTCTCAGCATTATTTGTTTCCTGAAGTTGGGAAGCAGGTTTTTATATTCATTTGTCATACTAACAATTCTTTACTTTTATAAACTGAAGGTACGGAGATCAGCTTGTAATTCCTTGGGGATGCTCTCTATCTTCTCTCTTCAGTTTGCAAGTGATGCCTTAGACTTGCTGGTGGACTTGCTGAATGATGATTCAACTGTTGTTCGGTTACAAGCTTTGGAAACAATGTATCATATGGCAAAATGTGGTTGTTTAAGGGTGCAAGAAACACACATGCACATGGTATTTCTCTGGTTTTTTCTTAGTCTACACCAATGAGTCAATGACTGAGGAGATTTCATCCTCCCACTGTTTAGAACCATTGACAAGAAATGCAACTGCTGATACACCATAGGCCTCAAAGACTGTGATGTTCAGCAGGGTTACCCTCAGAAATCTCTTAGTAACTGTCAGAATCGACAGTACAAAGGTAGTTTAGTCATTTGTCTATTTAATTAAGGTTGAATTGTCTATTTTGTCTGGGTTTAAGTTGTGTGTCCCATACTTAATGAGGGACAGATTTGCCTTTTTTAATTTAATACAAAGAGTATAAATATAAGGTGGGTCGGCTGAGAGAGATTGACTTTTCCTCTTCTTAGACTGAACCCTTACTTATCTCAGACCTAGGACTGGACTAGTGTTAATCGAATCATTCACAGTAACCATCTCTGGCAGCCCAATTGTATCTACATAAATGTTCTCTATACCTTATTCTTGTTTCCATTTTCTTTTTCCTTCTCAAATTCACTTGCTTGTATAATTTTCCTTAATTGTGTCTTACTTTCATCTTGCAGTTGCTTGGCACACTAGTTGATACTAGTAGCTTAATCAGATCTGCAGCTAGAAAAATATTTCGAATAATGAAGCTGTCTGTAAGGGCAATGTTTGCATCCATAATTAGTGGCCTTTTGAGCAATTTGAGAACATATCCGCAGGTTGGTTTCAATACCCCTTCCTCTTCTTCTAACTTCTTTCAAGTTGAATTCTTATGTTTTGTAGGAAACAAATGGGACTTTCCAAGTTAGATATAGTCATTACAGTTTCTTGGCTAGTGCATAGTAGTGATTTTTGCCCTTGACTTCCATGATTTATTGGATCAATATCTTAAGTCCAGACATGCACTGAATCTGATTTGGTAACACATGTTGTGTTTGTTCAATGATCCATAATCTCATCATTCTGTCATTGTCCACAGGATGAAGCTGATATCTTCCCCTTATTATTTGATATTGGTAGAAATCATGGGAACTTTGTGGTCAGCTTTATAAAGGAGGTCATTCAAGAGGTTGTTAGCATTCGTCTCTCAATTTTTACTCTTAAGCTTCATTTCTGGCTTCAGATGTTGCATATTATCACCTAATTGTGAAACTTATTTTCAATTGTCATGAATAAACAAAAAAGAGTCAAGTCCTAGCTTGATCAATGAGAACAGCAGTTTTTGGAAGATTGAAACTATTTTCACCACTCACCAGAAGCTAATCAAATCTGTCTCAAATAGTCAAATGCCATCTCAAGGCAGCATCACGAATGGGGTTGCATGGATTACTGGTTGATCTTTGGCCTCTGTTTTTGTTATTAATATGGGGTATACAACTATCTGGAGGTGGTTACAATGCTTTCAGGGAGCTTTTCCCCTCTTGGCAGCCACTCTGAAAGCAGGAGCTAACTTGTTGAAACCTATGACTCCCTCTGACCAAGGTTCAAAATATCGATACGCCCGATATGCCGGTAGGGGCGTATCAGGCGAATCGATACTGCTTTTTATTGTTTTATTTTTTTTATTTTTTTCGCAACCGGTTCAGGGGAGCCGGTTTAGGGCTCCTCCACCCCATGAACTGGTCAGACCCCCGATACACCCACTGTAGGGGCATATCGGAGGGGTCCCAGAACGATACGTATCGGCTGATACGGGCTGATACGTGTCGATACTTTGAACCTTGCCTCTGACATGACCCCAGTGCTCCTCCACCCTCCCCAGAGAAGAAAAGGAAACCACCAATAATACATGAATCTGTCCTCCAGGCTAAATGCATACAACTTTTGTCCTTTCTCTGGTTGTCAGGTGAATGAACAGTCTAGATTACTTGTGTAATCAACTGGATAGTATTGGTATTTTAAACCGTCAATAATTCAGTATTTTGCTATCATACAAGTAAAAGCAGTGCATTTTTCACTCATTTGTCCACATAGTGATTGGGTACTAGCATCTGAAAATAGATATTCTAAACAATTAGATGATTGGAAACTTTCACTCATTTTGGATGAGTATATATAATAGACATCTTTTTTGCATAACTTTTTGTGCAGATATAACTTACATTTTACTAGATTTCAATTATTCAAGATGTGATACAATATGACATCCACTATTGCTCGGAAGGAAATGTGGAAGTTTTAGAAGAATCCTTATTATATGTATATTCCCTTACTGGTTTGTTGCCTTCTTGGGGTTGTCTTTCTTTATACAAAAATATAATGTCTCAAATTAGGTTCCTTTGTGAAGCTTAGAGTTACTGCTATATTTTCTCTTTTCCTTGCAATCATTTTCCCCTATTTCTATATTAGAGTTTTCCTTATTGTCTTATTACCAAACTGCCTCTGCTCTCTCCACATCAAACTCAAAATGCTAATTGCATTAATTTTCTCTTGCTTTTCTCTTGCTTCAGATGGAGCCTTCCTGTGAAGGAGAATTACGTTTTGATAGTGCAAATGTAGCTGCATTGTTGGTGTTAGCCATCTCAGTACCTCTTTCACATGAACATAGTGCCTGCAACATTCCACTAAGAATATTTTCCTATGGACTTCCTTTTCTGGGAAGGATCTCTCGCTCATTGAGTGATTCTACAAATCGAGATGCCATTTTAGCTTACTTGTTTCACTGCAGTGGATCCATTCTACCTCTTGTCACAGAGTTGAACTTTAGGGGAAATGAGCTTGTCTTGCCCGTTGCTGAAGGTGGTGGCCCAAGTCACAGTGATCATGAGGGAGCTAATCCTCTAGAAGTTTTCTTGCAACAAATCAGTAACTGTGGTAATAGCTCTGATGCTCAATCTATGTATGTCCCAAGTCATGCATCAACCGAATTTGAAGAATGGGTCACAGTCTCTGTGAAACGTATTTTTAAAGTAGTTGCAGAAACTTGGCCATACATACAGTCAGGATGCACCACTGAAGTACTAAGGACATTAAGGTTCTAGTCTTACTTTATCATTTGCTCTTTTACAGACTAAATAGCTCAATCATTACTTCATTTTGTAGTCTTTCTCCTCCTGGTCCTTGGTGGAAGCATGTAACCCTTGTCATAGTGTAGGTTGTAACACAAGCCTTCATTTGGTCTGTGGGAATGTTCTCTTTTGTGGAAGCTTGATAAACAAATATCTCCAGGAGAAGCTATATGCATTTTGGACGTGATGCAAACAGCAATCACTTAGATTTGAAGGGGCCATAAGGAGGATATGGCTACCCACTTTTTCCTTTTTTTCTTCTTTCTGTCTTGCATTTTTCCATGTAGGTTTGGAAGAGACCTTAACTGACATAAAGATCACCTTGGTCAAATACCAGCCCAACTTGACCATCTTAAGAGTCAATTTTTGGATTTGTATCTTACTTTTTTGTTTGGCTGGTTTGATCATTTCTATTGGTTATGTAGTCAATGTAGTCAGTGTAGTGTGCAACTTGGGCCTGGTTGGGTTGGTTGAGGTTAACCTTGCCTAACCTAAAGTAATAAAACCTCAACCTTAATCCAAGGGGCTTCACCTAAGGGGCCATTTGATAATGGATGAAGTGGTTGAACTGAATGACTTATTGCTTTGTCTTTTGGGGATACAATTATTAAATAATAACATAGTTGAGGGTACAGTAAACAACCCATTTAGATTCAGTCATTAAGAAGCTCACAAAGACAAAGCAATAAATCATTCAATTCAGCCATGAGCTCATGTGCCATAGAAATTGTGATCTCTCTCAATTGAACTAACCCTAAATTGCAAAAAAAAAAAAAAAAAGAGAAATTAGGAAAAAACAAAAGAGCTACTTTTGTTAGTGGAGGCAAGGAAAGCAGAGTGGAAGGTGGAGATTCAGACAGAACAATAGGGATTTCTGCTTTTTGAGTGGATATTTATGGATCGTGATTACTGATTAGACCTGTTCATGGGCCGGGCTCAGGCTTTGCTTTTGCCAAATTTTGAATGGGCCCGGCCCAAAGCTTGAGCCTGACATAGTGTAAAGTCAGGCCCGAAGCCCAGCCAGTGAACAGGTCTAATTGGATTTTGGATAAGAAATGCATGGGTTAGGATTTGATGGTCTTTAGGTAGTTTTTATCTGCTGTGCAAACCTTTTACTAATTTATGTTTTAGCATGGATATTAACTATTCAAAACAATATCAGAGGTAACATTTAAATAAGCACATAATATACATATGTTTGTATTGATGTTACTAGTATAATCTGAGATCAGCTTTGGATTGTTTTTGTTTTTTTAGTTCTTTTTTGTACTGCTCAAGGGGCACAACCTTAATCCAACTAGGTTTAAATCAGTTGGCATTTTTCCTATGCCTAATCCAGTTTATCCAACCCTATTCTTTCCAGGGGCCTGACCCAATTTGTACCCCTAGTTAGTACTGGTCCATCAATTACCATTGGAATGTCATGAACCCCTTGGCTGTGCATCACATCTTCAAGCTAATACTTGAATATAACTGTATCTGTATGTAAGGTTAGTTCCCTCCTTTTAGAGTAACGGTAAATTTGCTGATTGTTGACTGCCTTTCTGTTATGATATACAGGAACTGCAAGGAAGAGCTGGCTACAATTACCACTAATTCACTTGGATCTTTTGATGTTTTGGCCTTTACATCCCAATATCTTCAAGTAATCCAACTGCTAGCAAAGATATGGGAACATTTTCTGCCAAAGAAAATGTTCCAATTTTATGGAGTTGGAAGGTTGGATCTTTTATTGGAGAAACTAGAATCTGGTCTCAGCGGATTGAGACACAAGTTCTCAGGTTTGAGCATAGAAGAAGAATTTCATGTCTTAGAACTGATACTTTTGACTTGTGTGTTGAGATTGTGCAAGGTTGAAATATGCTGTCACCTTATCACACTCAATAGATTGTATACTACAATGTCCTCTATAGAACTTCTTTGTGGGAAAGGAACTCTTGAACCCTCCAATTTTGTTAAAGAACTACAGAAATTGCTCCTTCAGTTGGGTCCCTTGGGTGATGGAGCTTCATACGATCCTTTGAGTTTTAAGAGGTTACTTGAATTCTTCTCCCTCAAGCAGGTTGTATACAATGGACGATTCAAGCATATGAAAGCAGAACTAGATATCCCTAGTAATGACTCTGAAAACCCTCTTCATTTTGTATCAGGATTGCCTGTGGGCATTCCATTCCAGATTTCTCTATATAATATTTCATTAGAGGACAAATTGTGGATAATGATGGCTGTAGAGAATTCGATTCAATATGCCTTTCTAGATTTGGAACAATTTGGAGGTTGTGATGAGGTCAGGACAGTCACACTTAGTGTTCCCTTTTACAGGACTCCAAACGTGGTCTCTTTCTCCTTGAGAGCAACTGTAGGTAGAGAATACACCTCTCATGATGTTCACTTGGTGAAAGGTGGGGTGGGGCCAAAACATGAACTCGCATTTCTTTGTGAGGAAAAAGTGATTTATCTGGTTAATACTTCTATAGATTGATTGTATAAGATTGATACTTGGATAGGATGAAGTTGAAGAGATGATTCCCTCTGCATGTGCTATGCATTACACTCATGCAAATAGATTGTGGACCACTGGGCTCTGTTACAAAGTTGATTCATTTGTTTGATCATATATTCAAGTGAGATCCAATCTTCTCTTGAGGTGTTGCAGTTCCCATGAAGTTGCTGAAATGGCCAGCTGTGTTCTGTTTGCCCTAAGTCAACAACACAAAACAGAGGTCTGTCTATTGTCTTTTCACCATGTATTCAAGAATCCGCTCTAGCTAATTATGTCTATTGATGTGCATGTGGAAGCATCAGTAGTGTGCCATCTTATTGCCAAATGCTACATCAGCATTCAGGTCACCATGGGAAAAATAAATTGAGATCCGTGCTTTCAAGGAATAAGAGACAGCATTTTGGAGCTGATGTGGTTAATCTTCAGGTAAATATTTCTCATGGGAATCCTGTCATCCAGCAATAACATGACCATAAACGTTTAACAAGTGTAAGGCAATTGGGATGAACCATTTAGGGGGTGTTCTACAACATGAATGTTTTTGTTTTCATTTGTTTCTGAAATTGGTACATCAGTGAAAAAACAAGAATGCGTTCTTGAGCTTTGCTTTTGTTTTGAAAAGCAAAAGCAAGTTGGGTTTGTTTTAAAAGGCAATTCACATTTTTAAAGCCATCAAAATGGTGGTTTTCAAAACAAAAAATAAAATATTGTTAGTATAGAAATCATATGATTTATTTTAACCAGAATTTCAATAATATGTTTTTTTTTTTTTGTTTCAGTTTTGAAAATGAACACATGTATAACCAAGAGCATGTTTTCTGTATTTTGACCTTTTGTCTTAGGAACAAATTTATTTTCAAACCAGGTGGTTTTAATTAATTTTGGAACTCACAACATGAAAACAATTTGCATTGGAAAACACCCCCTTACCATGCAATTGAATGGAAGGGTAGTTAATGTAGTCACAAGGGTTTATGACTACGTTAACTACCTTTGTCATTTATAAACTTTAATTGAATTATCCCTTGTATATTTCTTTCCTTTTACATTTTACTGCTCCTTGAGTGGTGCAGCAAACCTTTCTTGAGGGCTTAGAATTAGGGGCGACCATTGGCCGGGCTTTGGGCCTATGACTTTATATGTAAAATATTAGATATGTATGTGTAAAATTTATATTATGCTTTATTTAATATAGTATATATATTGTATCATATTATAATATTTTTATATGTAATATATAATATACTATAAACCAACAAACAATATTCATATATACATGTAATTAGGGATGTCAATTGCAAGGTCAGGTTTATTCTGGTGTAGGTTCAGGTTCAGACCTGGCTTACCTGTCTCATTGGCTCATAATACCCCTACAATCCTACATATGTATTTGGTGTTCTTTCCATTTTCTATGACTCCTAGCTATAAAGTTTAGGATTTCTTTTCATGTTTATTTTAGTTTTTCTTCTTTCACTAATGAAGTGACACCTTACCAACCTGGGCCAGGTTCAGGTGGGAATATTAGAGGGTTGGGTTAGATACTTAGGGTATGCTTGGTTCGCAGGAATAGGGGTCTGGAATCGGAATCGAAATTCCATTCCGATTCCAGGCGTTTGGTTGGGCGGAATCGGAATCTGATTCCCATTCCAGGTGGAATGACAATTCCCGACCCACCCCCTGGAATCGGAATCCCATTCCTGCTATTTAATATAAGAAAAAGCCGAAATGACAAAAAACCCTCAAACCTCTCTCTACCGGATTCCAACTGTCTAACCCTTACTCCCCTTTCTCTCTTGTCACTCCCTCCTCTGGCAGAAGTTCGAAGTACTGATCTGAACCGAAACTCTGGCGATGGTGACGAGGTAAATCACCGTCGATTTTTCTCTCTCCTCTTTCCTATTCTTCTTCCTCTCTCTCACTTTATTTTTTCATTCCTCCCCAGTTTTTCCGCTGCAGACCAGATCAAACACAAGGTATGTTTTCCTCAATTTTCCTTATAGCATTTTTTTTAATAGATCTTTAGTAGAAGGTCTGAAATGCATGCTAAATTTGGTTGTTTCTACTTGACCACATCAAATTGGGTGCTGGTTGAAAAACTTCTGCCAAATCTCTTCATATATATTTTAGCCAAGTTCAGTCGGTGTTCATTTTTCATCATCAACCTGTAACCCTATCCCTACCATCCCTCTGCGGATCCTGTTAGCTTTGTGCTAAATATTTCAAGTATACCCTATGTTTTTTTATTAGACAAAACGAGGGAGAGAGCCTTCATAGGCTTCAATAAAGATCGTTATCAGTAGTCTTCAAGGTAGCCTGGACACTCTATGGAACATCGTTCCCATCATCAAAGGTATGTTCTGGAATTTCAGCACGCAACTTGATGAGTGATGATCTGTGGAGGAAGCTAATTGTAGAGAAAGCTGTTTGAATTCTTAGGAAGTGACATCTCTCTCACAGAGAAAACCAGGAACTGTATCTTAGAAAGTGTTCACTGTGTGTCCTGTTTGAATTCTTGTCTACTAGCTCAATGAGCATGCTAAGCTTTCTGCTTCATTGACCCTAAGGGCCCTGCAAAAATAAAAGGTGCCCCTTTATTTAGATCAGAAATACAGAAGAAAACATTAGTGCTCGAAGTACAAACAACTACTGTTGGGCACACTTAAGAGTTAAGTCCCTTCTCAGCTAATCTATGGGCATAGCATTTGTTCCTTCTGGGCCTATAGAAAAACTTCACTTCTTTAAAGTGTGATTGTGTGAACTGCTTACAGAGGCGTCCGAAAATCTGAAACAATAGGTTCTAAGGTACAAGGGACTATAGCATCCCTGTTCATATGGCTTTATAATTCCGAGAGTCCCAATTGACATAACATTGGTCAAGCCCCAATCCCTCCACAAGTGGTCAGTGCCTCCAAGACTCCATGGGTAACTCTCAGTTTGAATCATTTACTCATTTATTTCATTGAACCCATTACATAAAATTCTACTTCAGAATTAAAGAAAGGGCCATACCAACCCAAGGCCCCTAACCCTAAGTCGACCTTGTTGTATACTATTGGTTGCTGGGCCCCTGTTTCCTTGAGTTGTTGACCAATGGTAGTTGGACCATAGATAGATGTTTTACATCCATGCTTAGTTGAGGAGGCTCAAATTAATCTTATTTGGTTTTGGTGTCTGAGAAATTGCTGTTTGTTGGTGGTCAAAAGGTTTAGGCAAAAGGGGTTTAGTTGTATGTGGCACAAATGGTTCTTGTTATAAAGCTTAATAAACTGTAAGGTTCCAAATGACCTAGGCATGGTGCTCTTTCTTTGATTTTTATTTTCATTTTTTATTGAAATTGATGGATATAATAGCTCATAAAAATTATGGAAATTTTTGGTAAAGTGGGGGCTGCATGGTTTTCCAAGGGCTTCTAAGAAAACCTATTATTATTATTATTATTATTATTATTATTATTATTATTTTTGTGCTAGGGATGTAGATATCAATGGAAATTTAACAGCACTGCAGTGGTTACATCTTAGTTTTGATAGTAGGCTGAAACCTCTGCAGATGGCCATAATGGAAGCATGAGATTGGGATCATATGACAGAAGCACACCTGCATCCTTTGCAGATTGTGTAAGTTATAGTTATTGAGCATCCAGGCAGTGCTTCCTTAAGTGGACTTCATATCCAGTTTTTGCTGATCCCATCAATTAGTTATACATGACTTGGCAAAAAATCATTATGCCTTTGAAGCTTACTCTTTCCGAGAAAGATGTTCTATCTCTATTAATGTGCTTGATAATGCTTATATGGGGTCATTGTTTGATATTATGGTAAAATCTCAGGCCAACTAGTATGAAAATGCGTTGTTGTGTGACTTGTGTCTGAGAGTTGCCATTTCATGCAAAAATGCTGGAGGCTAATGTCCATGTTCACTCCACTTCTTCCAAAACCCTGAATAGTTGTCCAGCATCGTTTTGTCATCATAATTGCAGTTGCTTCATAATGCTAATTACTGTCTTATCATCAAATTTCCTTTTTCTCATCCGCAGGTTTAGTGGTGCGATGCGATATTGCCTGTCCTAAGAACTTACTGCAGCAGAGTACACTCTCTTCAAAGATTGGTCCGCCCCCATTCTACCAATGCTAACCGGAACAAGAGACTTCTGGGATAGTACAGTGAACTCATGCGCTTTGTTTTGTTTTGTTTTTGTTTTTGATGAGTAGCTCTGGTTTTGTTTGCATATTGGAAAAATTTTTCATGCTCTTTATAATACATGAGGTGCTATTGGTCTGTTTATGTGTTTTTTTTGGTGATTTTTGTTTGTTTGTGTTTTTTTTCTCATTTTTTTTTCATATATATTTTTTTTGTTAGTAGGTTGCCAATGTGTGTATATGTTAAAAATATATAATAAATGGGCTATTTTTAAGGTTATTTTAGCAAGGGTAGAATTAGAAATTTTGGCTGATTCTGATTCCAATTTCTAATTGAACCAAACAGCAATAATCGGTTTCGATTCCAATTCCTGACTGAACCAAACAGATGCCTGGAATAGGCGATTCTGTTTCTGTCTGCAAACCAAATGCACCCTTAAGGCTATGTTTGGTTTGAAGGAAAAAGTAGGGAAAGGAAGGGAAAGGTAGGGACATATTAGCTTTCCCTACCTTCTTCCTTTCCCTACTTTTTCCTTCAAACCAAACATAGCCTTAGAGTCTAGGCAAACCCATATCAAACCCGTTAATGTCCCTATATGTAAATATGTGGTATTTATATTGCAGTCTGGTACTGGACGGCTGGACCTAAAGTATTGGGACTTGGCACATATTAGGCTGAGCCCGGCCTCTTGATCAGGATAGAAATAGGCGAAACGATCACCCGTAGTTACAACTTTGATTCCAAATATTCCTTATTTTCGGAGTTTTTGTATCAGGCCCCTTCGTTAGAAAATTACTACTTGGACAAAGGTGGCAAGCCAAGCAGATATAACTTACACATAGATGTCAAGAGCTCAAGATATACGGGAGAGTCTAGACAACAATGGACTGCCTAGGCAAGGGAATTCGACGAAGAAAACCTAAAATCTAGGTGAGCTTGCTAGTTTTCTGCATGGTTTTGAAAATCGGACCGGATGGGATGGTTGGACTGGTTGACTCGAGAAATGTTGACTTGGTTAGTGATTTGTTGACCCGAATGGTTGAACCATCAACCTGGACTACGGTTTTGCCTGTTTTAATTTAATTTAATTTATTTTGTTTTAAATCAGAATGAGCCATTTGTTTGAATTGGACGGTTGGAGAATTGGACCCAAGAACCGGTGGCCAAAATGATTCTGTGTCTGGTTTGATTTTTAAAGCCTTAGTTTTATATACCAGCCGACCATCATAAAAATTGAATAATAACATTGCTCTTTAATAAGACTTACATTTCATATCAAAACATGATAAATCATTTGTTAAAGAAAATGGAGGAATAATGTAACAATTAGCAATGCACCAGGGCTGCAATTGCCACAAGATCTTCTATCATTTGTACTTGTAGGATTTTTCTAACCAAAGATCATCTAAATCTGACAAAAAATATTCTACCCATTTATCAAAAAAGGAGAATGAACCATGATAGAGAGCACAATTTGTCTTGATCCAAACCAAGAGTGAAAGAGAGCGGGGCCTTAGAATGGAAGGATTCGATTGGGCAGTTTCAAGATCTCAGCAATTTCTTCTCTCGTTGTGGATTCCGCAGAGCCCATGTATAACAAGTTAACAACCCATTTTACTAAAACTAGAATTGTAATGAATGGGCCAGGATACAACAGATCATTCTCATCCATGTCTTTTGTACGTACTGATGTTGATTTAGATACTTTGGTCATATTGCCTCATGTAAATTTCTCTTATTCCTGGTGAAAAGCACTTTAAACGAAACCTACGAAACCTAAAACCCATCCATCCATTGTCGGGTTTGGGTTGGTAATCCTTTGGATTGGGTTCAGATTGTTGAACCCGTATCAAAACCCATCCATCCATTGACATTCCTAATTGAAATTTGACAGTTACCAACTGTCATCATTCAGAAATGGTTGGTTATTGATCTCATTCCCATCATCCAATATGGCAAGGCTTATGGTCCATTTGATTTGTAGTTGGAATTGGAATAGAAAAAAAAAATTCAAACACTTGGACCAGATGGGCCGTTAGTCTTAACACCTGGACCAGGTCAGATATGCTCTAACAAATACCATTTAGGCATTTGTTTGGCATTGATGCCGTTTCTTCAGAAAATGGTGACACATCAGTGTTGCATGGGAAAAACAATGTTCTAGGAAAAGCCTGTTTGTTTGGAATCTTTTTTTTTTTCATAAAAAAATGGTATTCAAAGCCATATGTCTTGAAAATTAGAAAGCCGTGATTTGGTGCAATGATGAATTTAGCGTTTTCTGGAACTGCAGCTCATTACTGCCAACAAGAAGATAAAGTGGCAATGAGGCAACCGTGTTTTGTTCTTTGGGCGGTTCACGGCAAAGTGCCAAAAGGAAAAACATCTCATCTCATCTCATCTCGTCCTTCCCATCGGGGCAGGCCAAGGCAGCACATCTTGCGAATAGAGTAGTCCAGATCATAGTTAAAAGTGGGACCCATCAAGTGTTGCTGCTGTCTGCATGCCTGCCACGTTGTATCCATGGATTTCTGACGAAGCACGTCTCTCCCCTGCAGATCGGCCCAGATCGAATTGTGAGTTGAGTTGGTAACTTAATTTACTGCGACTCATAAATGATAAAGCAAAGCCCCTCCTGACTCCTCCCTCTCCCCTGGAAATCAATGTACAATTATGGTCTATGGTCAAGTTAAGTCAACGCTATGGACAGTTGCTGCTTATCTGACAGTCAAACTCAGTTCATGATCTAATTCTAACCATCTGATTGGATGTTTTACTTTGGTTGGGCAACGGATACCGATACTACGCAATCGGGCAAGCAAAAAAATGTGATCAGCCGAGCCACCCTCAACTGGGTCCCATCTCCCATCTAACAGATCTGTTTCAGATGATGATCACGTCTACCCAAAAAAAGAAACAAAGATGGCGATCGCGATATATCAATATGGGGAGGGTACAGCTGTGGGACTATTCTATTCTTTCAAAGGACGAATCTAGGACAGTCCGCTATCCTTCTTTCTTGGATTGGAATCTAGGGGGGGGGGGGGGGGTTGGTGGGATGAACTCAAATGCTACCCAAAGAATGCAACAAATCCAATTACCCTTGATCAGAAAGTAAATTGGTGGGGCCTGGCGGTTCAGATTGATCTTATAAACAGTTGATCACCGTCTATTAATGTCTCAGTTTATGTTTAACAAATATCTAGCACAAGTTCCGCAACACACACTCACACGAGAAAAGGGAGAAGTCCACTGGTCCAACTCAACTCCTCCCCATCTCCTGCACACACTCTCTCTCTCTCGACTGAGAATTGAAAAACCTTGAAAAAGAAAATATAAAACAGAAACGAATACAACGAGAAAAAGAGGGGAAAAAACATTTTTTTTCCTCCCTCAATTCATCACTCTGAAGACCTCTCTGGCTTTGTTTCTCTCTCTTTCTTTCCCATGACTGACGGCTCCAATCGCAGAATCCTCGATATGGGTTTTACTTGCCATCTGTTTCTCTATGATACCCACATCTCTGTTTCCACTCTATCCATTTCCTTTTTTTTCTAGCACTACCTTCCACTGTCAATAGAGTTTCTCATGCTTTTCCATGGCTGGTCGTGGTCGCATCAATTTTTGAACACGAAACATGGGTTCATGACTTCATTCCCCCTTATTTTCATTTGCTGATTACGAGCACATATTTTCGTGTTCCTTATTTTTGTCTCTCCCTTTGTCGAGTTCGAGTATTTTCTTGTTCCCGCACTCTCCCCGACGCTCACATTTATAAGCGATTATTCTTTAAACCCAAGCAATGACTTTGTTTTCATTTTTTTGTGCTCTTTAAAACCCACAACTTCGTTTTCGCTATAACGCTCTAGAACAGCCGCTCTTGCTGTTTCTCTATCTATTGTCTTTTAGATGCTTGCTCTAGGGAAGAAGAACAAGTAAACCATGTATTTGTCCGAAAAGCCTCGCCCGATCGATTTCTATAAGGAGGAAGGGAGGGACATGATGATTGAAGTAGTTGGTAATGGCGGGTTGCCGCCCCAGCAACAACCGCAGCAGCCGCAGCAACAGATGATTCTTGCAGAGAGCAGTGGAGAAGACCATGAGGTCAAGGCTCCCAAGAAGCGAGCGGAAACTTGGGTCCAGGATGAAACTCGAAGCCTCATCAGTCTTCGCCGAGAAATGGACAGTCTTTTCAACACTTCTAAGTCGAATAAGCACCTCTGGGAACAGATTTCGTCAAAGATGAGAGAGAAAGGCTTCGATCGTTCACCAACCATGTGCACCGACAAGTGGAGGAATTTGTTGAAGGAGTTCAAGAAGGCAAAGCATCAAGATAGAGGTAGTGGCTCGGCTAAGATGTCTTACTACAAGGAACTGGAGGAATTACTCAGAGAGAGAAGCAAAAATGCGCCTTACAAGAGTCCCACGCCTTCTAAGGTCGACTCCTACATACAATTCTCAGATAAAGGTACGCGTTCTTCCTTTTCTGCTTAATTTTGTTTAATCAACACGGGACAACTCTTTTGTACACCTTTTCTAGAATTTGAATTTGTACATCGGTTTTTTTTTTTAACAATTTAGCTTAATGAATTGATGAGATTTTATAAAGCCTTGAAATTTCATAGATAAAGTTGGGTGGGTGTTGGTTATTACCTTAATTGAAGTCTTTAATGAGTATTGGATATTTATCTACAGAAATAATTCCATTGCCTGGAAAGTTTCCTTGAAGCCATGTTCGATATACCTAATAAAAACCAGTGATGGCAATTGCTTTTTCTTGCCTCCTAGACGTTAGGCGCTGAAAAGTTCTTAAGGGAAGGGGGACTCCATAGCTTTGTTCAAGCATTTATTGGTTCTGTTCTTGAAGCTTGCCTTCTGTTGATTCTGAATGATGAGGCTCCAAAACATCTATATGACATACGCTTTTTTTCCTTGTCACCATCGCTTAAAGTATTTTGCACATCTCTTAACTCTTGCTAGGCAGTCCTCTAATGAAGCTACACATCTATCACCTTGCTTGGTTCCTTGTCCTTGTTCGATGCAATGTTTATAGATATACCATTCTACTGTGTTTTCCTTTTTGAAGTTTATGTAAAGAATGAGATGTTGCCTATCAAAGTTATGGAGAGCTCTCTTTGTTCAGTAGCCCATGCATTAAAGAGAGTAGTGCTTTCTTTGGTATGTTGCCATCTCTTTACCCAAGTAGTTCATTTGTAAAGGATGGACTGATTGTTCATATTTGTGCATTTAGTATATCCCTTTATGTACTACCCACTATTTTCCATATAATTTAATACATATCAGAATGGTATAAAATATTAGAACATCTCAGTTATCTAATAAGAAAAGGATAGCTATTGTTCATGATAGAACCTCAGTTGAATAAAATTTCTTTACCATATGGCACATCTGTTCTGTCTTGCTCCATTCATGAACCTAAATCTGGAGTGTGTGCATGTAAGTTGGCACACGCTTAGATCTCTCTCTTTCTCTCTCTCAAATCAGTTGGGCCATCTCCTATGTTGTCTATGTAACATGAAGATGTTGACTTCAAGGGTAACTAGTACCTAAAAATGTAATTGCTGAAGGAAGGGTTGTGAATCTTTAGGTGATAGGAATAAGAGGAGGACGAGGAAGAAAGATGAATCTGATAGAAAATTACAGTGAATCTGGGGAAGAGTCTTACAATAGATCTAGAACTCTTAAGTTGGAGTCTGTCTGACCCAAGGGAGGGGGTAGCTGTAGGTAGTCTCATACTACATAGAAGAATTTCACCTCTCAAGGAAGGTAAATGAAAAGGCAGTGAACACTTAAAAGTTTCATTTCACTAATGTGAAAGGAGGCATGTAATTTGTTACTTATTGAGGAGTTGGTGATAAAAAAGAACTTATTGAGCCAGTACTAGTTGAAGTTTGTCTTATATCAAATCCTAATTGTCACACACAGTACTAGTTGAAGCTTGTCTTATATCAAATGAATTTGCTGGAGTAAACTTATAATGAGTCAAACTTTTTTGTCTTTTGTTTGGTGGGAAGGAGGCACTTCACCTGAGCTTAAAACTGATACGATAAGGCCTTACCCAGTTGCATCATTAACCATTTGCCATACACCATATTGTTGTAAGCCGCTTTTATATGTCATGGATTTTTAAGGAGTTTGATTTTGTGCCTCACTTGTTTGGTAAATTGGTTCAATGAAATCCACAATTTCACGAGGTTTTTGGACATCAAGTGTTTGACAAAATGATGAAAACTTTGGCAGGGGTCATTGCTTGGTGCAATGGTAAAATCTTGGGTTGAGAAGTGCAAGACCATGGGTTTGAATATGATCCTAGTGAAATATTTTAGCTAATTGCTAACATGTTCTTATAGATTGAGCATCACATGGACATGGCATTGTAGAAATATGGTATTCAATAAGCTTCAAATAAGATTTACTTTTTGTAATGGTGTGTCTGGGTAATTGTTATGAAATTTATATCCTATTTATTTTCTACATCTTGTCCGTGTTGTCTGTCATGTGACTTGTATTCCTCCTTGAAACTGAAACCTGTGGGGTATTGGGTTTTATTGCTACCATGTATTTTGTCCTTTTCCTTTGCTCTAAGTTTCTAACCATCAACCAGAACTATTAATCCTTCAAAAGTTTGGTTTCTTACTGATTCTATTACTAACTATGTTTTCTCCTGATAGATGATGAAGAAATAATAACCTTAAAAACCAAAGAGCCTAAATATCCACACCCGGAGGCTAGTAAGAGGGCCAAAAAGCCACATCAAAGCCTCCTCCATTATACAAATTATCCCATGGATCCTTCCTTGGAAAGAGAGACATCCAATGTATTACCTAAATGTTGAAGCTGTGAGAAGGAGATGTTCATTTGAGAGGCCATATATCATATAACATGCATAGCATGAGAAAGTTGTGAATACATGGAAACATCGTCATCTAAGCCTTATTCCCAACTATATGGGGTCGGCTACATGAATCCTGTTTGCCACTGTTCTGTTTAGACTTTAGTGCCATATCCATTGTAAATACATAGAACCATCATTGGAAATTGAGCTTCTAGAATTTCTTATAATCATCTTCAATGCTGACACTAGGAAAAGGAAGATCCTTAGAAGATTTGATGCTTTTTGGAAGAACAATGCTACCATCAGCCTGTTTGCCAAAAAAATTATGAAGAATCATCATTAATCTTCAACTTTTGTTACTTCTAGGGTCAATATGCAAACATGCAGATTATGCTAATGCAATTTTCCAGATTCCTCTATTGTCTGGACATCTTATAATCTTTCAAAACCAGCCTGTTGTGACTATTAGTGGCAATTTCTAATCCACCCATATAAGCCATGGGCCGAATATGGGTTGAATGGTTGAACCACCCATTCGGTCAAATAAAAATCATTGTGTTATGGGTATCCATTGGGTCAACTACATGAAAAAATTCACATACATTACTCTCTGCTAAACTCTCTCTCCCTTCTCCCCTCTCTCCTCTCTCCCTTCTCTCTTCTCTCTCAAATCATTTCTTTCCTCTCTTTTCTCATCTTGTTTCTCTCTCTCCTCTCATTTCTTTGTCTCCCCTGCACTCTCCTTTCTATTTTTCTTTTCTCTCCTACTGATTTTCTCTCTCCTTTCTCCCTCTAATTTTTAATCAAGTTCAATTTTGTGTGTTTAGGTTGAACCACCTGGTAGTGACATTTTTTTTTTGAAGAATCAAGAAAAAAAATTCATTAAAAGAAAAAATTACATCTTAACACCCTTGGTTGTCTAGATGACGTACCAGATACAATCTCAAAGCTTTAAAATGAAAAGGATCTGCATTGCAAGGCTGTAAAACAAGTAAATTCCAGAAATTTGCAATCAAAACAACTTTAGAGACTTAATCAAATTGCCTGATCTTCGTATCAAATTCAATGCTCTGCCCATTCTCCTCCCTCCTTCCTTCTCTCATACCCCTCACCATCCAGCTAAGAAACCTCATCTTCCTCCCCATCTCCCTATTTTCCACCAACTCCAATATCACTCAATCTTGGCCAATCCCTCCTCTTCTCCCCCTTCCTCGTCCCACCCCTTTTTTTCTAAGTATTCTTCCTTTTTCTTTTTCTCTCTATTTTCATTTTTTCAAACTTCCCAAATGCTATTTTCGCGAATCCTTCCCCTCCCCAAAAAACGAAACCAAGAGACTTTCCTATCTCGACCTCCCTCTCCACCAATTTTTTGATTTTCACCTTTCCATTTTGTACTAATTCCTTGACTTCTTGGTCCTTTTGAATCTGTTCTGCGCTCTCTCTCTCTATTCTTGTCCCCAGTCTTTGAAACTTCTCCTTCTTCTCCTTGTTTTTCTTCTTTTGTTCTCCCGATCGCATCCTCTCTCTCCCCTAATCTCTAGAGAACTACATCACCTGACTCTCTATCAATAATATCACTACTTTGCAGAAACCTGTTCACACCAGAATCAGGCACGACCCCACTTATCTCACCTTCCTGTTGTTACTTCGTCTGAGGGGGGGCCGAAAACTGAATTTGCTTTGTTGTCTCCCTATGATCTGTACCAGATGTCCCATTATGTCTCATTCTTTTCCTCTTGTACACCCATTTGTATTTTTTTAAGGTCCCAGCCTTGCCAAGCCGAGTGCCTTGAAAAAATCTTCGTCACATGTGCGATGTTATGATTTCTCGAATTACGTGACTTCTTTTTGGTCATCTCATTAATCTGTTCCTCCTCCTCCTGAAAATTGTTTCCTCTACCCAAATCGATGCCCACCCTTCCAACCTTAACCTCCATGTGGGGTAGTCTATCCTCTACAAGGTTTTCACCCTGTCCTTCAGGGAATTCTTCACCATGAGACACTTCCTTTCCTGTAGCCTCACCTTCAATCTCCAGCTCTACATCAGCGCTAGCATATTGTCTCCTCCCCCTTCCACCTCTCTGATTCTGCAGAGACAAAAAATTTTGGTGTTGTCACGTCTGATTTTTCAAATTCATATCTAGCCTCTAGGGGCAACTCAACTGCATCTCCAGGCTTGGAGAAGCCACAAATCTTGACAAGCTCCTTGCTAACTTGAGGAAAATGCCCGACATCACCAATTGCTGGAAAATATGGGTAGTCGTCGAAAGTCTTTCCTTTTTCCACCTACTATCCTCTTCCTCCCATTTTTGTCATACTCAGCTATCACCCAAATCCATTCATCTCCTTTTTTTTTTTCTCTAGCCACATTCGAATATCTTCTCCTTGTTAATCCACTCCTTTAAAGTTTGGTCTGCTAAGCCAGGAGACTTTCTCTTGTCGCCACTCACCCTTCCTTCTCTTGAACCATTTTTCCACCTTGCTTCTTTGCTCTTCGATGATGTAGACCTGAACTTTCTTCTGGATTTCTTTTGGGCAGTATAAATTCTACAAGGGACTGCATTGTTCAAAGGTAGCAACATCTCTCGTCTTCCTTTGTGTCAAACTCGAAATACCAGAGTTGTAACCAATAGTTTTAATTGAAGACTTGCTGGGATTATCCAGCACGTTGCTAAAAGACCTCAGAATTCCGCTAAGTTCGGAGTACTCTCCCCTGAAACCTGACCCATTCTTTTTGCTTGTATTATAACAAAACCTATTTGGGTCAAATTGGGTACCCGAATTTGAAGAGGGCATCCTCTTCCTTTTCTTGAGCCTCATTTCCCCCTTCTCAAAATCATTTAGGGGGTGTTCTTTTTTTTGGATTTGGAGAGGGGGGAAAGTTGGTCAATGGGATTTTGGTTCCCATTGACCAAGGATCCCATGTTCTTTTTCAGCTTTATGTGGGGACTAGGGAAAGTTTATTTTCCTGGGTATCACTTTCTTGGGAAAGTGAGGAAAGTGATACCCATCTCCTAGGTGGGTAAATAACTTTCCCACATAGGTGGAAAGTTGCCAACACTTGAATGGGACAAAAATGCCCCTTTTAATAATGGATTTCTATGACTAAAATGGTCATTGCCTTATTTACCTGGGAAATAAAAGAACATGGGTAAATGCACTTACTTGGGTAAGTGTTTCCCAGGAAAAACTTAGGTAATTGCATTTACCCGGGTAAGTAACTTACCGAAAAGCGAATGGGGCCTTAAAGTTTTCTTCCTTTCTGAGGAATGAAACTTATTTCTCTTTCCCCCCGCCCATTGACAGTATCCTGTCCAAGCTCTTGCTGCCATGTGTCCTCCACCCTACCACATCAGCATCATCTTCAATCTCGGCCTTTCCCCCACAACGACACTTCATGTTCCGTCGTTATCCAAACCCTCGTCCACACACCCTTCGAGAAAACCTCAACTGATCGAGGGACGTCTTCCAGCTTCACTTCGACGATTTCCACTATTGCATAGCGGAAATTCGTCATGCTGCAAGAGATGAAGACTCCTCCAATCGCCGCCGTTATCTTTTCCAGAATTGTCTTCTTCTAGAGGTTGAAAGGAAGTACGAATAACCTGATAGCAAAGGCTCCATTGTGAAGCTCCTTACTATTGCAGGAGATTGTCCAACTCTGCACCAATATCACTCCCAGCTCTGTTTCAAAGCTATTGAACTCTACTATTCTGTCTCCAACAACCAAAAATGCTCTTCTTTTATCAAAAGGGATGACCTACACACCTGTAACCACTTGAAGTTTCTTTTTCAGAACATTCAAAATAATCCTCCAGTCCAAAACATCTCTACCTGCTTCCAACACCAGTCTCCTCTCCCATCCTTCTGAGTAACCAACCTCCACCCCGATCCCTGTTTTCCTTTGGGAAGACATACCAAATATTTTCTATTATTGCCACAGACCTCAGTTACAGCCACAAACCAACCCTTCAGGTTAGATTTTAAAACCACATCGTATTTTCTCCCTCGAAGTTCCGACGAATTCATTCAACCAATTTTCTTTACAGAAATAAGTGCTCCATCAATGAACCCTTTCAGCCAACATGTGGTAGTGACATGCAATGCAACACTATGAGAAACCCACAGTTTTTTTTCCTTACTAAGGATTCATTTACAGCACCTGTTAGAAGAAGTATTCTGCTACAAGTTGAGGGGGCTAGAAGAGCTAGGGGCAGCCAAAGAAGACCTGGATGGAAATAGTGAGAAATGATTTAAGCACCATAATTTAATGATGGATATGGTACTGAACAGAATGGAATGGTGAAACAGGATTCATGTAACCAATCCTGTTGGGAGATGAAGGATTAATTTACATAAGTTTAAATCATCCAAAAAAAATTAAATGGGCCAAAATGAGTCGGTTAGGTTGGGTTGCAGCCCATGTACAATGTTAGAAATACGGGTTATTAGTTGGTGTGGGTAGTTGGTGGATGGTTCGATCTTCAACCCACATCCAACCCAAGCCAAACCATCTATTTGTCACTCCTGTCTGACTAATAAAGAAACATTGCATGAAAAAGAACCACTTCAACTTAGAAAAGAAGGGCAGGTTGGAAAATGCAGCTGATAATGATTATTGTGATGCTAATAAATATGATTTTCCTGGTAGAATGCATAAATATATTTGCAATGTCAGGCTTTAGTTTCGGAAACAAATTGTTCTCTTCCTCCCCAATTGATTTCCTAATTATGTATATACTTGTCCTATGGGTCTATTTTCATGGTGAACACTTAAGTACAACCTTAGCCTGATTGTATTTTTATGACTTATGGCTGGTAAGTTTAGCTTTATAGAGCATCCTGGATCTGGTTCAAGAGTTCAGGATATGTGCATTCTGACCATGGCCCAAATCCCTTTTTTGGATCAGTCCAAAGTCCCTAAATCATACAGCAAATTTACTGCATTTTGTTTGTCAGGAAATAGAATTTTATAGAGCTCTGTATGCTTGATTTCGCTCTTTGAGTACTCCTTAAAAACTCTCAGGCTATGTTATCAAACTGTCAGGTCTGAGTTGCATCTGAATTATTAATCTATTGTTTAAGCAAAACTTTTTAGCAGCATATTAAAATCTTTTTGCTTTCAGAAGGCTTCAACATCTATTCTGACAATTGTTTGACTGTTCTTGGTTCTTAGGTCTTGAAGATGCTAGCATTCCTTTTGGTTCCGTGGAAGGTACTGTTGAAATTTTATTTGGGTGTTAAAATTCTTTCTTCATCTCTGAATTCTTTTTTTGGTAGTATGCTTTTATAATTTACTTGACAGAGTAGGTTGTGTAATTTGGACTAATGAGTTACAGGTTCTATTATTGGGTTTCTTTTGATAAACTTCATTCGGTTGTGGTAAAGCTTACTCATATGTTATGGTTCATATTCTTTTTTTTTTTTTGTGAGAAAAGTTTAAAGTATTGTTATTCGTTATTTATCGAAAAAAAGTTTAAAGTATTGTCTTAAGAAAAAGTAAACAAATACACCCATTACAACCAACAGAGTCAGGAACTGTGCAACCCAAATATCTCAATCAGATCTTCTTACGAATATTCATGAACAAAAATTGTGTATATGTTATGGTTTTTATGATGGACAAGTTGGCATTTATCCAGTTTGGTTAATTGGTTCGTTCCTAAAGTAGCATGGATAATATGTGTCTTCTATATTGTTGAGAGAAGTCTGAATTTGTTTCTACATGTGCTTTGGTACCAATGACACACTGCAATTAGAACAAAAAAAGCAAAGAAAAAAAAGAAGGAAAATCTCCAATTAGAAGAGAAAGAAGCAAATAAAGAAATTGGATGTCACAATAAGGTGAGATGGATTTCTGTTTGCTTTGTGCTAATTATTAATATCTAGGTTATTAGTTGACTGATGATGTCATTTTTAAGTCCAAGATATCATTGTTCTCAACTAATCAAACAGAATGCATATATATAAATTCAAATATTTTTTGATGATGATGATGATGGATTAAGGAATATTTTGGTTTACCATCAATGGCATAGCTATATATTGCGTCAGAAAAATTCAATCCTTCTATTGGTTTCATTTCTATATATGTAGTGCAATGTTTTAAAAGCTAAAATCGAAGAAAAACACAAGTGCCTTTTACTGCCTGATGTGTAAGGGGATGTGCACACCTAGACAAATCAAGGTGCAGATTTTTTAAAAAATAAAAAATAAATAAAGGCACTAGTACATTAAATAATTAATTATTTTTAAAAGCTTATAAGCTCAAAACAAAATACATAAACATAAAATATAAAACAAGTTTAATGTGAAAGTGAAAGAAAACAAATGTGGATTGTTCTGAAGTGCCTGAAGCACTCAACATCTAAAGCATGTGAAGTTCTGAATGTGTTTGTCTATCTCCTAGTTGCATTACTTAAAATAGCTAGTATGATGTCAGGTTTCTGGCATTCCTAATCCTAGGAGGTTGGTGCCTTACACTAATATCTCTTCAGGGGCCCTTAAGGCAAATCCAAACAAGTCCATGCAGGGGGTTTGGAGGGAACACTGATGGCCTGAATTTTTTGCCCAGTATATAAAGAGGCTGGTTTTTATGATTTTGGTTGTAGTTCATTCTATTTTAGGGTTAGGGATTAGAGATCAATTAAGAAGAAACACAATGTCTCCCTTGTTTTCTTCCTCCTCTTTTCTTCTACTGCTGGAATCCTTTTTTCCTCTTCTGTTATCATTTTCTTCTTATTTTTTACTGATTACCTACTTCTACTTGGTACAAGAGCTCCATTAGGATCCTTGGAGTGGCTTCCATTCTAGTTTAGGGTCAGCGGACTGCATGGAATAAGAAGAAGGCTGATTGCTCTCAGTTTTGGTGCCCTTTCAATTCTTTGACACAATGACACTTTCTTGGAGATCCGCTGCTGGAGTCTTTGACCTCTCTAGAGGAATTGGTGGACCTTCTTGGGTTAGGGTTTTAGTGTAGAATTCTTCTCAGACCTTTTCCCCTTGGAGTTTCTTGTTGTTTTGGGCCTCAGATTGATCTGCCTAGAAATTTTTACTGGGAGTGTTTGCAGAGGTTAAGTGGTGATTTACCCTTTAACCAGGCTCCTGGGTTGTTTCTAGCGCTGTTTTTCCAAGAATCAGTTTGATCTGGTCTAGGAAGTTTTCCTTTGCCTTCTTTTGGAGTTTAAGATTGTTTGAAAAGCAATGGATGCTGGTGGGAGTGACCAGAAGTCTGCCAGTGATTATGGATGATTCTGGTAGGTGTTGGAGACACCCAGAATGCGGGATTAATAACTATTGTGAAATTGGATGGTGCAAACTACTAAGAATGGGCTCAAACTGCATGGATGGCTATTGGTGCAAGAGGGAAATTGGATATATCATTGGGGACACAGAAACTAGGAGCCTTAAATACATCATATACCAAATAGGTGCAAGAGAACTATATGATGATGACTGATTATGTACCTCATGCAGCTACATTAGTAAGAACTTCTCATAGATAAACACCAAAACAGAATTCAGGCCATGAAAGTGGCTTGTGCCTACCAGTTGAGGAGTCGGGTGAATAGCCTGTGTTAATCTACTAGTTCGAACAAGAAAGAGAGCAAGAGAACTCAGGGGCGTCAAGAATAATCGACCCACCCCAAAGAATCTCTTTTATATTAAAGAATATGTACAATTACAAGAATTCCCATATAGGGCTGAAATAGAAAAAGGAATAAAGAATACAAGTAATGTAATGTACTAATGTACAACAGGGATTGTACTAATAAAGTACATCAAGTCACAAAATCTCTACATTCCCCTTCAAACTGATGTGCAGACATAAGCATCAGTTTGCCTACAAGAAAGAGGTGTCGAGCTGTAGTCATAGCCTTGGTGAAGATATCAGCATGCATGTCTGAGGCTATGTGAGGAATTGATATAGATCCAACAACAAAAAGATCTCGAATAAAGTGATAGTCCACCTCGATATGCTTAGTCCTCTCATGGAAGACAAGGTTAGATGCAATCTTAATAGCACTCATATTGTTTGCATAGAGAGGAATAGGAGTTGGAAGGTGAGTACCAAGATCCATAAAGAGAGACTGTAGCCAAACAATCTCACTGCAAATAGAAGACACTGCCTTATACTCTGCTTCAATGTAAGACTTGGAGATTGCTATTGCTTCTTACACTCCCAATAGATGAGTGAATCACCCATAAAGACACACCACCCAGAAGTGGACCTGTGGGTGTCAGGGCAACCAGCCCAATTTGCATCAACATATGCTCTCAATTGAATAGGTGAGGAGGGGGAGAAGAACAATCCCTACGAAGTCGTGCCTCTAAGATAACAAATGACTTAATGAACAATAGTCATATGAGCTGATGAGGAGCACAAACAAATTGATCGATAACCTGAACAACATGAGAAATATCAAGTTGAGTCATAGAGAGATAAATGAGAGACCCCGCAGCTGGCGATACAAGGTAGTATTAGGAAGCAATGGACCTTCAGATTTAGATAAATTAACATTCAGATCTAGAGGTGTGTCAATATGTTTGTCATCAGTAATGTTAGCAACTTTAACAAGGTAAGAGACATATTTTTGCTGACAAACAAAATACCCCCAATCACTATAATGAACTCCCAGACCCAAGAAATAGGTGAGGGGGCCCAAGTCCTTCATGTGGAAGGAATTATGAACTAAGGACTTCAACTCACAAATACCTTCATCATCTTTCCTAGTCAACATGTCATCAACATACAATAGAAGAATGATAATACCCTGAAGCAGTCGCCTAACAAAGAGAGAGTGATTAGAGGAGCTCTAGCTACATCTAGCAGCAACTACAGCATCTCGAAAGCATTCAAATCATGCACGGGGAGCCTGTTTCAGGCTATATAGGGATTTTTTTTTCAATTTGAACAAGAATGAGAGCAAGAGAATTCAGGGGTGTCAAGAATAGTTGACCCCACCCCAAAGGGCCTCTTTTATATTAAAGAATATGAACAATTACAAGAATGCCGATATATGGTTGAAAGAGAAAAAGGAATAAAGAATACAAGTAATGTAATATACAATAGGGACTATACTAATAAGATACATCAAGTAATAGAATCTCTACAATCTGAAGTTGGGGGATAAGTCACTTGAAGTTTATTTTTCATCCTTGAAGACTTTGTGACAGGAGTTTGAGATTAAAGACCTAGGAGAACTCATAATTTTTGGGAATTGAAGTGGCAAGGTGTAAACATGGGATCTTTATTTCATTATGTGATTATGTCCTAGACTTGTTGTAAGAGACAAGGAAGCTTGGTGTAAACTAGCTAATTCTCCAATTGATTAAAATCATAGGATTAGTGCCTCTGATGGGGAATTGGTTAAAGATGTTGGGTGGTATCAACAATTGGTAGGAAAATTGTTACATTTATGCATGATGACACGAGCTGACACCTATGCAGTATAAGTGTAGTGAATTGGTATATGCATGCTCCTCGGACTTCACATAGGGCAGCCGTTGATAGAAAAGCTGCTTATTTGAAGAAACATCCAAGTCGAGGTGTATTGTTTGCTAATCATGGTCTTGTCAACTGTCAAGTTGGAAGCCTATACAAATGTAGCTTGGGCAGGAGGGAGCTCTGTCTCCTGGAAAAGCAAGCAGTCAGTTGTGGCTAGATCATGTGCAAAAGTTGAGTATAGATCTATGGCTCATGGTGTATCTGAGTTACTTTGGCTTTGATCTCTTTTAGGAGAGCTGGGTATCAATGTAGAGCAGCCTATGATGTTATATTGTGGTAATCATACATTAATAATTATAGTACATAATCCAGTTCAGCATTATAGGACTAAACACATTGAAGTGGATAGATATTTTATTAGGGACAGGGTATCGTCAAGAGAGATTTGGTTGCCTTTTGTCTCATCTGAGATGGTTGGCTGATATCTTCACTAAAGGAGTTGCAAGGAACAAGTTAGAGCATGATGTATGCAATGATTTAAAAACGTGTCTAGACGCACAGGCGAGGCACATTTTAGGGCTGATATCTTCACTTAAGTAAATGCGTTGCATTTTTTAGCATTTTTGGCCTTGCGTGCCTCGGGCGCAAAATGGCCCTTGCACTTTAAAAACATTGGATCTATGCAAGTTGGTAAGGATTAACATATATTCCCAAATTGATGGGAAGTGTTGTCAGTTGCTCATTTGTGGGCCTTTTATTTCTCTTCTTCTTCTTGGGTTCTCTTCTCTCCTACTACTGAAACCCTAATTTCCTCTTTTGCTTTCATCTTCTTATTTTTTGCTGATTACGAACTTCTACTACTTCAAAGTTAATAAATGATTGCTGGTACACAAGTACCAACAATGTTTTAAAACACGGCATGACGTGAGGCATTCCACTACTCAGAGGAATCAGGTGAGAATGCAAGAGGCGTAAGCCTCCTCAAGAGAAGGGAGGGATGAGGTGTACCAAAGGTGCATGCCTTGTACAAAAGCCGTTTGATGTGTACACCCCAAGGACCTAAGGTATATGGCATGCCTTGCCTAGATGTGTTCTTCTAGGCCTATACCTACCTCTAACACCTTAAAACACTGCTTATAAAAGGTGCATGCATGGACCAAAGCACAAGTCATACCAAGTATGTGCCTCTTGAAAGAGGGTTGTAGTGAGGTCAGGGTTTTAAATGCACAAGGCACAAAAAATCGCAAGGGCCAATTTGTGCCTGAGGCACAAGGCGCAAGGCAAGGCGCTCACCTTTTTAAGCAAGGCGCAAAATTACAAAAAAAAGGCTAAAAAATAAAAAAAAAATCAGAAAATTAAAAAAATGCAAAAAATTCAAAAAAATTAAACATAATGTTAATAAAAAAATATAAACTTAAATTTTAAAATAAATGTTTTAAAAAACCTAGTATCTAAAATTAAAATACATAAACATAGCATGTAAAGCGTATTCAAATGAAAATTTAAAAATAAAAGCAAACATATAAAGCATTTTCAAACATGTAAAACCCACAATCTCTTTTTTTCTTTAATTGCATTGCCTCAAGTAGCTAATGTGATGTAAAACATATTGCATTCTTGATTCTATGAGTCGCCTTTGTACCATTCCCCTCGAGGCAAGCCCAAACAAGTCTATGTTAGGGTCTGAAATTCTTATTTCTCACATTATTGCAACATATGCATGCATTTGTCACAATTTTGAACTTTGAGGTTTCCTGCATCATCCAAACAGAAAAAATGTAACCTTCTAGTTAGCAAATCTGCGGCTGAACTGGTTGACCTTGCCAATGGTTTAGCGAACCGGATGGTCTAGACTGATTGAGTGGTTGGCTATGTGACTATCTTAGTGACTTATCCATTTTGATCAATCACATGTTGAACCAGCTGGTTGGATCAGTTATCACTGTCAACTGTCTTATAAACCAGCCACTTGAATCACTGAACTATTTGATTCGATCATCAGGTTTCAAGTAGATATTGGATAATCTTTTCTTTGGTGTTTTTTCTATTTCTATCATTGACAAAAAAAATATTTTTTATCACAATTTTGTTGAATATGATGAAGATATAAAAGTAGGTATTTTATAATGTCCTTTTACATCCATTTACCTTAAAATTTCTTCATAGATTGTAAAACGTCATCTCAAAAAGACTTGTCCAAACTATATGGGGTGGGTTACATGAATGCTTGGCCATACTGCAGTGCATAAATTGTAGAGGATATATCGATCTACAAGTTATAATTAAATTTTTACAGTTCCTTTCCAGCATCATACAGTTTTCTTTCCTGTTAAATGATTTATGCTGTCATTTACTCAATTGTTTTAAGATGTTAATGGGAGCTGTATTTACTTGAAGTATAGCTGCTGGAAGGTCAACACTTAACCTTGAAAGGCGTTTGGATCATGATGGACATCCTCTGGCCATCACTACAGCTGATGCAGTTGCAGCTACTGGAGTTCCCCCATGGAATTGGAGAGAGACTCCTGGAAATGGTAATGCTATCTAGTTATATTCTGAAGTATGATAACAATTTTTTCCATTATAGACTGTGTAGCAGTGTAGGAAGTAATCATGGGTCAAGAGGCTATATATTATGATTATACTCAAAGTCATTTGTTGTCTGGCTTGGTAAAAGGTGGGGGTTGGGGGATCCAAATTGGAAATAATTTTGATGTCCGGAGTTTGGTTGCCAAATTGTTGTTTTCCCAGCAGAATGAATCATGAATGAGTTCGTTCAAACTGATTTGTATTTCATAGCAAGTACCTACCATTTGGTTGATGAGATCTATTTCCATTACTTGATATTCCAATATAACTTCCAACAATGCTTACGTGTATAACCAGCCTGAAAATTTCTCTTTCATACTTTCTACCTTAACCAAAAAGAGACAAGGAAGTTTCTATTTATATGGCCAGCATAAAAGAATGCTGCGTATAGGTAGTAAAATACAGTAAATAAATTTAATCTAAAATTAGAGATATGATGTAAACTTGTTTTGAGAGTTTCTAATTTGTTGATGTGGAAAATCAATTATAATACAATTGAATAAGATCCTTGAAATCGGTAGATTATATTAATTTGTTAAATAAATCTAACTTAGCTACAGTGAGAATCCAAGATATGAACTTGGCTGAGCGTCACATGAATTGGACAAATTAGTGAGATGGATTCACTGGCCAACCTATGGATCACATTCTTTGGATAGGGCTCAAGTCAAATTCTATTGTAAATCTGGCCAATTCTGGTGTAAAAATCTCAGGTTGTTGTCAATTGCCATTTCCTCAGAAAGCAGACATGTTTAAAACATGGTATCTTATTTAACTTGAAATCAGGTGACTTGATCTCGATGTTGCAGCACAAAGAGCATGAGTGCCATGCTTATTTGTGCCTAGGCTCAGTTTGAAAGAGTGCAAATACAAGGTTTTAGAAATATCACATACAAGGTTTTGCATTCTTTCCAAACTGTATTTCTAAACCTTGTATTTGCACTCTTTCCAAACTTAGCCTGAAGTCCAAAGCATGTTTGTGGGTGCATGTTTGAGAACAAGAACTTCACTCACAAGAAAATTATTGGTGATGGTGCAGCCAAGGCATTGTATAACTGTATGATGGAAAATTAGATGTAATTATATTATGATTTTGAATGCAATCATTGCTACTTCTTTATTCAGAACGTTTTTCAGTTCTGGGTTTGGTCATTAAGCAACATTTTGAGTTATATCAGTCGAGTTTTCTACCTTGCTTCAGAACTACATTTTGACACAAGTTGTTGAGAGATTTTAGTAATTTTCATTCTTCTTTTGTAGGTGGGGAGAGCCACTCCTCTTATGGAGGGAGGGTTATATCAGTCAAGTGGGGGGACTACACTAGAAGGATTGGCATTGATGGCACTGCAGATGCAATTAAGGAGGCAATTAAGTCTGCATTTGGGTTAAGGACTAAGCGAGCATTTTGGTTGGAGGATGAAGATGAGGTTGTTCGGAGCCTTGACAGGGACATGCCGGTGGGAAATTACACCCTTCAGCTCGATGAGGGTAAGTGGGTAACCTGAATTCTTTTTCTTGACAACTTTGTTAAGATTTTGAATTTCTTTCCAGGTAAGGGAATTGGCTTCTTTTCTAGGCTAATTCTGATATCTTGGTTACAGGATTGACAATCAAAGTTTGTCTTTATGATGAATCGGACCGGCTACCTGTTCGTACCGAAGAGAAGACACTATACACCGAAGATGATTTCCGTGATTTCCTTACTAGACGTGGTTGGGTAGGTCTGAGGGAGTTAAGCGGCTTCAGAAGCGTTGATACACTGGATGATCTCCGCCCTGGTGCTATGTATCAGGGTGTGCGACTACTGGGGGACTAGAAATGTTGCTTTGGAAATCCTTACTATCAAGGCATCAAAGCTTTCAGAAATAATTTTTAGGGATTTCGATGTGCATTGATGCCCTTCCTTGAGATGCAATTTAGTGTAATGTTTGCACTACAACTTGCTATTACCCCACTACTGTACTGAGCTTCCTGACCATGGTTGCTTTGTCAGTGGTTTTACTTCTACATTTATTATGATCTTCGCGCCACAACTTGTAGCAGTGTTGCCCAATTGTGTATAGTCCTTTCCTTTGATGAAACCTCTGGTGGCCCATCATCATCATTTACTAGAGACATGAGCAGTGTTGCCCAATAAGACTAAAAAGAAGAGATGTTGTATCGATTTGGGTTTTATACATCTTGCACTCAAAGCTTCAGCTTGAGTAAAGGTTGGATGTACAGTTTGGAGCTTAAAAAGGAGCGTATCCACCCTCATTTTGCAAAGGGTTAAAAGTAACTTTGAACAGTTGTAAAAACCACCAATTTATGGTTCTTTCATTTTCAATTCACAACTCAGAAGTTCAGAAACACCTTCATCGTCATCATTCAGCAGAAGCACTTTCAGTTCTCGGTAAGTGATACACAGGAAAATAAATTTTCTTTGATCCTTGATCCTTATATAAGTTTGAAAAAAAAAATGTAAAATTCATTCACCAATTTTTCTCCCTCTCAAAATTTACAAAAAGAATGCCCCCCTTAATACCTTGTACCAAGGCGTGCACTAACTAATGAAAATTCATTAAAATTTATAGTTGTAATTTTGATTCGCGAAAACCTCAAACATGAGAGTTGAGCGGGGTGGGGACGTGATACGATCTCGTAGTTAGTGCTGTAATTGGATTCAGTAAAGTCCAACTCAGATCCGATTATGAAAAGCCTGCATTTGAATCCAATCAGATTTAAATACCTTGAATTCGAATTTGAATCCTAACAAATTCGGATCGGAATAAGATTTAATCCAATTCCGCTTTAAAATTTTAAAATACAAAAAAAGTTAATTACTTTTCAATTTTTATATAAGATAAATCAATAAAATATACATACTGAATTTATTATATATAAATTCATATATAATATAATATAAAAAATATATTTTATAACTTTAAATATAATTACATACAATTTATATATTAAGATCAATAAATATTATATTATAATTGGATCCAGATTTTACTTGGACCAAATAGAGTCAAATCTGAATCCAATCCAATTACATAAACACAACATCCAAATCCAAGGTAATTGGAACGGGTCTCAGATTTTCATGTATCATTGATATGCCTATTCGTAGTTGAGAGTTTGACCAACCAAAATCACTCTTGTGGTTTTAATAAATTTTCATTGGTTAATATATACCTTAATACAAAGCATTAAGGTTCATAAAAATTAATTTTCAACCTAAAAATAATATTGAAATAATACAAATAATAAATATTATTAATTATTAATTAATAAATGAAACAATTAAAATTAAAAAAATTAATTACTATAAAAATATTTAAAATAAGTAATAAATAACACAAATAAATTTAATAAAAAATATTAAAATAATTAATAATTAATAAAAATATTATTATTACTCACCGAACCACAATGGCGATGGTGGGAAGACAGGGGAGGGAGAGCGAGAGTGAGAGCGAGAGAGAGAACCGGGAAGACAGGGGTAGAGAGAGAGCCGCCACTGCAACTTGCAGTGACGGTGCTAGGAAGATAGGGCGGAGGAGAGAGAGAGAGAGAGAAAACTGCCACTGCAAGAAGATAGGGCAGACAGAGAGATGTATGAAGACGAGAAAGAGAGGTCGAATGGGAGGGGTTGTTTTGACTTTTGGCCATGTCTGAAAGTGAGTTTTCAGATCAAAACAAAAGTGAGTTTTCCCTTGTTTAAATTTATTTGACTTCTTTGGAAAAATTATTAAAACATCCCCTATATTACATCAGTAAAAACTTCCCCAATTTAAAAAAAAAATGGTTATGCATCACTTGCTATATAAATTTTCTTATCAACAATTATTTTCATTAAATCACCATAGAAAAGCTTAAAAAAACATTATTGATTTTGATTTTGTAGAAATAAGGGTGAGAGGGAGAGAGAGAATGAACGGGGAGAGAGAGAGAGAGAACTTCCAACAATGGTGGTGATTTCTTCCTCCGCCCCCTTTTCCTCTTCGTTGTCCCTCTCCACCTCCCCTCTTCGCATATCAAGAGTCCCTCGGAAAAACCAGCCCAACTAAGATCAGCCTCTTACACAATTTGTTGGAAAATAGTGGAGGGCAAATTCGACATTTCATTTCTTTCCGTTAGCACTTAACAGCGATGTCAATTTTTAGAAACAATAAAGCTACTTTAAGACAATATGTAAACAGTAAGGGTACATTTAGTCAATTTCACAAACAGTAGGGGTAGTTTAAGAAATTTGCCCAAATATTTATTCAAAACACACAAAAAAATTATAATAGATTTAATAATATTCATATTATTAATAACTCTATATTTTTACAAAATTCATCATGAAATTATGTAGTAACAATATAAATTATAATTTTATGGATGATTCAATTTAAATGTTATTCAAATAATAAAAATTTAACATTAAAAAATAAAACATTATTTAAATATTTCAATAACTAAATATATTAAATAAAAAAACATTAAAAATAGCTAAATAATTTTATAAAATATTTAATATTGCTCAATAACATTAAAATAAATAGAATTCAAATAACAAAAAACATTAAATATTTTACATATTATTTAAATATTCAAATAACAAAATATTTAACATGACTAAATTTTAAATAGTTAAAATAGCAAAATTATGTAATAATTTTAAGAAATTTCTTAAAAGTAGAAAAACAATTATAATAGATTTCATAATATTCATATTAATAAAATTTAATATTTTAAAAAAATTAATAACGAATTATGTAATAATAGTATTAATTATAATTTTATGGATTATTAAATTCAATAAATAATTAAATATTTCAAAAATTTAAATAACAATATCTATCTATATATATAGCAAGACAATCCACATCACCTTGCTTCTCCTTCCTCCATCACCCCAACCCTTCATTCACTTAGACTCTCTCTCCTCTCCCCTTCCAACCACTCCCAACTTGCCATCTCAGCACTCTCTCTCTCTCTCTCTCTTCATTCCTTTCCCTTCCCATTGGGTTCTCTCTTTCTCTCCCCCCACAACTCACGTTTCTCAATTTTTATAAAAACCTAACTTTTCTCCTTAATTAGCTAAATGCATGTTTTATCCTCTCCTTTACTTCTATCTCTAATTCCCCTCTATTCTCTCCACTTTCCCATAAAATAGGGTCATAATTTATTAAGATTTGGTTTTCCAAATCAAATAACATTTATATCTGTATACCTGATTTCAAGCAAAGAGAGGGGAATAAGGGGAATTCCATGTTTCCTATATATTGATGGCATTTTCCATTACTGTTAAATAATCCATTATTTATGAAAATTATTAAAAATTTCCGAAAAATATTATACAAAAAATTATGAAATAATTACTTCAAGAAATAATCCATTATTTAACAAATATTAAATAATTTATAATCTACCAAAAATTAATAAACAATATATTATTTAATAATTTTTGGTTATTAATAAATGTTCAAAATTCCAATGTTTAGTGTAATTTACATTAACCATTGTAATTTAATAATTTTTCATTAATTTTTACAATAATAATTTATTGATAAAAGATATTACTAATTAGGGTAATTTACTAATTTCTATAAAATCAATAATTATAGCTAACAATTATCAAATAATTCAGGGAAACTCTTTAACTAATAATCCACAATTATTTTTTAAATAACTAATTAAAAATTAAGAAATTAATCTATGAAAAGATATTCTCTAAAGCTATTTAAATAATATTCCATTATTATATTTATTATCCAACTGAATAATTATTAAGAATTTTAGGGAAATTAAATTAGAAAATTAATCTATCAGAAAAATTATTAAGTCTATCCACAAACCACTTGACTGACTTCGATCATATATGGTTTTACTTTAATTAACAACAAATGGTTTACTTTTAATTAAAATCAATGCACTTTACCATAATTACATTAATTTACTATAATTACATTTACTTTAACTAATAGTAATAATTTATGATTAAAAAGTAAATAATTTACATTAATTTATTGTTATTGTCAATAATTAATTTACTATACATTACTACTAATCAATAGTAATTTCAATAATTTTTTGGAAATTATTATAAAATATTGTAATTTATTGTTATTTACCTTACAATTTGTTAATTAGTTATAGAAAATTATTAGAATTGTAAGGATGACAAATTTCCTTGTTAAACTGGGGCCCTACCTTGCCCCACCCCAAAAAGGAGAAGTTTTTCTCAAATCTTAAATGGGGATGAGGTAGAGACGGGGTGGGGATAGGGAAAATATTTTTGCCCCAAATTAGGGAAGGGATTTGCATATAATTTCCCAAACCCAATGATAAATTAGTAAAATATCCATAGATTTAATATTAGTTTTTAAAATATCTCTAAATTTTTCTCATATTCTTTTAATCATAGGATCCCATAATTTCATTTATAAAATACCTCCAAATTGTCATAATGTAATTCCTAAGATACCCCAAAATTCTCATAATCCTATTTGTAAAATATCCATAGATTAGATTTTTTTTTTTGTGGTTTGCCTCAGGGTAGGGAAAATTTGGGGATTCACATCCCCGACAGGAATGGGTGCTTTACCCCAAACCCGCCCCGCATTGGAGTTGGGGGGGAGATGGAGTAGAGTGTCTTGACTTATGGGGGCAGGGGACAAGGAGGGGTGTCCCATCCATGCATCGCACCGGGCCCCTGCTAGTTTTTTATGAAGAACAGCCAAATATTTTTTATTAAATTTGCATTTTGTAGAAATATCTATTGAATTCACATCTACCCCCAAAAGTATACCACATTACATCTCAACCATGTATTGGAAGCATCTCTCAATGACAATTATAGGAGATGTTTTCGATGTACGCTGACATGGGCATGTGGGACGTTTTTGGGGCGGGTTCGGTGGGGTAGACGTAAACTCATATCTATTTGTCATTTAACGAGAAGAAGTTTGGAGGAGATTTTTTTCACTAAAATGTCTAAACCCATTAAAAAAAAGAATGCAGAATTTTCAATAAAATTTGCCACCTTTTCAGTTCTCATTTTCACAATTACACTGTTCGGTCCAGCTTTTTGAATGGAATCTAGATTTCTCTTTGTTTTTTAATAAGCGTTGGTGGAGGGGGAGTCATTCGTCTGTTACTGACATTTAGGTGTTTGGAAATTCCAAACTCCCAAGCGGAATAGTCATTTCAAATGCAGGCACAGGGGATTCAGATCAGATCAGAAATTCAGAAGTTCAGAACAAGGTTCACAAGTTTGAATGGTCACTTCCAAATTTCCAATATTCAAACTGTCGCAGCAGGACTACGAGGTACTGTGTTTCTTTGTAACAACAAATCAGAGCCCACCATGAATCAACGTCATAATCGCGGATTAATGCAGAAAGATATAATTAGACCCACCAGAAGAGAAAATAAAATACGTGTGCGCTTGCGGCCCACGTTTTAGAAACAAACGGCGCGTCGCCGGTAGAAAACTTTTTACTTTCTTCACAAAACAAACGTCATAATCAAGGAAGGTGTTTCTTCTTATCCAATCTCTATATGAGAACAATCTTGAAGAGACCGGATTTCTTTTATAAAGCGCGCCTCACACTGATCTCACAGCTTTCTAGCAGATCCCAATTCCATCTAGAACTTCACGACTCATTCACCACATTACGAGACTGGATGTGCTCCTCGTACAGGACGTTTCTCATTGAAAATATCTTCTGTATTTAAGTTATTATTTGTAGGAGATGTTTCCAATGCACAATGAATGTACTTGTAAGCATGTGTGTATACCCCATACCCCATATCCCAATTCCCACATCACAAATTTACTAACTTCACATCCACCACCAATCCTACTCTCCCCACGTATATTTTTACCTTTTCAAGTTTCAATCCAGAGCCACATTCAACCGCCCCATATCGTGAACACAACGTCACGTCAAATTGGTGACACATCTCCATTTCAACAGTGATCTAGCCACGTGTGCATACCCACTCTTCCAATTCCAAAGTCTACGTAGGTGTTTGGCATCATACAGTACTGATGTGGCCATCTGTCTAATGCTTTCTGTGTATGTCTGAGTTGCAAGCACCGTTCAAACGGTGCTTATTTTTATTTTTTTTGTTTGAAAACAGTGCTGCAATATAAGTACATCATCGGCAACAATAACGCTGTTTTTTGAGAAAATATTGAAGAGATATTTGGCATCGATGCTATTTTCTGAGAAGACGGTGTCATATAGCGGTATTTTACATAAATGACCTTTTATTTGATACTGTTTTTTCAGAAAAAAAGTTACTTTAGGCTGCACTTTGGAAATTGGAAAAATGTGATATAAAAAAAAAGCCAAATTCAATATTTTCTTAACGCTTCACCTGGATTTCACAGGCACATCCTACCTTACATTGGAAACATTTTCCTTACTTATATATTATTATTATTTACAGGAAATGTTTCCCATGCATGGTGAATATGCCTGTGAGGTCCTTGTGAGGCGCCCCATCTGAAAAAGAAAATAGCCTATGAGAAAACGATGCTTGTAACTCAGATATGCCCGAGTTTGACGTTTCTGGAACAACGGATTTTCTAGAGAAACGGTACCAAACAAAATGCCGTTTTCTGAACCACCGATTTTTCTGACCAAAACCACTGGTTTCGGACATTTCCACAAATCCGCCCAAAACAAACCCTAAACGAAGGATCCCATCTCCCAGACCATTTCTTTTCTCTCGCCCCCTTTATAAGCCTACCGACCTCTTTCATTCCTCTCCGCTCTTTGGCTTCTTTCCTCTGCAACTTCACTGTGCTGCTTTTTTTCTTCACATCTCTCACTCTGTCTCTCGGAATCATGGGCAAGGTCAAGATCGGAATCAACGGTACTTCGATCTCTTAACCCCCTTTTGGTTTCCTTGGTTCTATATATTGGGATCTTACTCAGATCTGATCTTCTATCTCTTATTTCTCTGTTGAAATTGATTGAAAATGGTAATGAAAACACAGGATTCGGAAGAATCGGTCGTCTGGTTGCTAGAGTCGCTCTTCAGAGAGATGATGTTGAGCTCGTCGCTGTTAACGACCCCTTCATCACCACTGATTACATGGTAGGACCATCCACCCATCTGCTTTTCTAACCATAATTTTTATACATACATGGTTTCTTATATGCCGTATTACATGAATGGTGGATCCATGCACCGTTCACTCTCTCTGGTCTCTGCATCTAAATCTCCTTGTAGTTAGCGAACTCATTGCTTGGCAGCCTCTTGGCGTTTGTTTCATAAGTGTTTCTAGCTGTTCGATCCGATTATCAGCCATTCTTTGATCTGTTACAATCGTGATCCATAGGCTAGATTCCTTAAAGTTGTACTGTGGTTGGTCAGTCACGGTAGCATGCATTATCTCCGTCTCCCTCTCCCTCTCTCTCTCTTACACACACATACACGCACATTTTGATTTTTCTTTAGTTGTGCTGCAAAGAGCACCTGCAGTGGAGCTCTTTACTGTGGATACTGGGTGAAGAGGAGATCTTATACGGGCAATGTTACAATTTAAATTCGTCCCTGTTAGCTGTATTGAAATGCCCATAATTTCGTCAGCGTTTAGCCATCAGATCAGATGGCTAACAGCTCTTGCGCAACCGACTTTGTTTTTCTTCTCTTACTTTCTATTCACCCTAGCTTTGTTAATGTGTTATGCAGACATACATGTTTAAGTACGACAGTGTTCACGGTCACTGGAAGCACACCGACGTTAAGGTCAAGGACTCTAAGACTCTTCTCTTTGGTGAGAAGCCAGTCACCGTTTTCGGTGTCAGGTACAGCCCTCATCGACGGTTTTGTTTTTCAGCTTGTATGGTTTTGCCTTAAAAGGAAGCGGAAAATATTCATACACGGATGAGATTTTCTTACCTTTCCATTCTGAATCTGAAGGAACCCTGAGGAGATTCCATGGGGTGAGACCGGTGCTGAGTTCGTCGTAGAGTCGACCGGAGTGTTCACTGACAAGGACAAGGCTGCTGCCCATCTGAAGGTCTGCTTCTATCTGTTCTCTGGTTATTGTCGTTGTTTATTATCTCATAATGCTATGAATTGGTCCATAAATATGATTCTGTTGTGGGTATATAATATTTTTTCAACAGTTGATTAATGCGGGATGAATTGGGTTGGATTTTGATGAATAGGGTGGTGCTAAGAAGGTTGTTATTTCTGCCCCAAGTAAAGATGCTCCCATGTTTGTTGTGGGTGTCAATGAGAAGGAATACAAGTCCGACATCTCCATTGTTTCCAATGCTAGCTGCACCACCAACTGTCTTGCACCTTTGGCCAAGGTTTACTTTCTTCCTCTAACCCATTTTTGTCATTGCGAACTTAATTACATCGTACAATTGATCTAATGCTTTCTACTTTGCCTCATTTTATCAGGTTATCAATGACAGATTTGGTATTGTTGAGGGTCTTATGACCACTGTCCACTCTATCACCGGTTGGTTACTTTCTTTTTTCATCTGTTTGTTCTTGTATAGCTGTTTTCTGGTTTTGGATCGTAAATTTGATTTCTTTTTCATCTTGTTTTACTTGTCTGATTCAGCCACACAAAAGACTGTTGATGGACCATCAAGCAAGGACTGGAGGGGTGGAAGAGCTGCTTCCTTCAACATCATTCCCAGCAGCACTGGAGCTGCTAAGGTAGTTACCTAATAAGTCATTTTAGACAAATAAAACTGAGGGGGATCGTTCAGATATTACCCCCTCCCTCTCTCGTTCAATAGCTTGATCTTGAGTTTTTTTTTTTTTTTTAAATATATTATACGAGGTCGACTAATTATACGAATTATGTAATGTGTGAAGGCCGTCGGTAAGGTACTACCAGTGTTGAATGGCAAATTGACCGGTATGTCTTTCCGTGTCCCAACTGTGGATGTCTCCGTGGTGGATCTCACCGTAAGACTCGAGAAGAAGGCAACCTACGAACAGATCAAAGCCGCTATCAAGTAAGACAATTTTTTTCCTTTATCATATTTGATTAGTTGTTAGCTGTTTGTTGTGGTGATCTAGTTAAAGAAAGCTAAATTCTGTGTATCGCAGATATAATGTTGTTTCTTAATGAGCTAAGATTGGCACCTCAGATGGCTCTTTTCTAACAGAGGATATAATATTGTTTTTGTGTTTGCTTTTAGGGAGGAGTCTGAGGGGAAGCTGAAGGGAATCTTGGGTTACACCGAAGATGATGTGGTTTCCACCGACTTCGTGGGTGACAGCAGGTGAGGATAATTTAACCGATTTTATTTACTAATTGCAATTCAAGGTGTAACATCCTTTTCTTTCCCCACTACTGATTGGAAATCCCTAATCCCCAATTCATGACTGTCTTAACGTGAATGTCATCTGTCCAATTCATGCTATTTTGCGCATTTCCATTGCCCAAGTCATCTGTATGTCCTCGTCTAGATGATACTGTTCAGTATAAATGTAATTCAAACGCCCACTCTCCTCCGGTCGCCCAAAAAAAACACATTCTGCTTCCGTGTTCCTCCATGTCTTGACCTTGAGTTGCTGTGCCAGATGTTTCGTTCTTTGTTTCAGTGCTTCCTTTCTGATTCATGCATGGATCGTCGTCAGGTGGTTTATGAGTCATTTAACCATTTTTATTATTGTTGTTGCCTATTAACTAACACGAAACTGTGCCCATTTTGGCAGGTCAAGCATCTTCGATGCCAAGGCTGGAATTGCCCTGAACGATAACTTCGTTAAGCTCGTTTCTTGGTATGACAACGAATGGGGTTACAGCTCCCGTGTAATTGACTTGATCCTCCACATCGCCTCTACCAACTGAAACTGTGATCTGGGAAGTTAAGCAACCGCTGCTAATTTGCTACAGAGCTGGAATAAAGTTATTGTGATGTTTTAGAAACTACTTAAGAGGATATTGTTGTCTATGTCATTTGGAGTTGAAAAATGTTAAGAGGGTCAGAAACCCTTTTTTTGGTGTTTTGAAAGGGGAAAGTAGTACTCTTTCTATTCTGCCTGTTGTATCGAGAACATGTTTGTCTGAGATGATATAATATTTGCTTTTGTCAAATTTGTGATGGTTGCGTGAAACGTTCTTGGTGTGATCTCCCGTTAATTGTGCAATTGTAGAAGAGAACTCCCATTAGTCCCATAGTTCAAAAACATATCTTAGGCCAGTCTCTGGCATCTCTTCGATTTTCCATGTTACATGGGTCGTTTACTGGTACACAAACTTTCAAGTCTCGATCACGAGTCCACAAATGAACCAAGTGCAGTCCAATCCAACCTGATGAATATTTTGGACCATTTTGGATTGGTCCAATTCAATGTCTCCACCATCCAATCTGTTCTTAATATTTCGGACCGTTTTGGATTGGTCCAATTCAATATTTCGACCATCCAATCTGTTCTTTATTGGTTTTGTATCGACCATTCAATCTATTCTAATTGGTTCCAACTCAAACTGATCCATTGGCACTTATACTCTCATCTTCTATTAATAATATTCATTTAATATGAGGTGAGGTGATTTTGGTGAAAACTAGAAATGAAAAGGGAAAAATGGAAAAAAAAAAAATAATAGATCAGAGATTCATTCAATATGAAGTGAGGTGAGGTGATTTTGGTGAAACTAGAAATGAAAAGGGAAAAATGGAAAAAAATAAATAAATAGGAGAGGGATGATACTGTATGCTGTGAATGCGTGGCAACCGGCGATGACAAAGATTGAACGATGACACCGTGACGGCTTGTGGCGGCAGGCAGCAACATCAGCTAGGCTTCTCACTTCTCAACTCCTAGGTACAGAACAAAAACAAAACGCAAAAGAATCAATGAGAAGGTTTCAGGGTTTGTTTTGTCGATCATGTTTGATGTGAAATTTCCAATTTTAGGTTTATTTAATTAATAAAATTACAGCCTATCATTTTTAAAACAAAATGTCCAATTGTAGTCTTACAATTATATCGGATCGGATCAATCCGAATTTCAAACGGGTCCAATTTTATGATCCAAATCCTATCCGAAAGTCTGATAGAGAGGGGATCCGAATCCACTAATTTTGGATCAATTCCGAATTGAAAAAGAATCCGATCCATTTGCATCCCTTGGGTCTACATTTACAAAACTCTCCCGCACCCGTCCCGCTGCCATGCCATAGAGCAGTACGTGAGATGTTCCCGATATATATCTGGACGGGCTTTTTGGTATGTAATGCAATCCAAAAGATACGTTAGGTTAGGGGTAAGACCCAGTTATATAGTCAGAAAGTGTATAGTCTAGGGAGTTTGGATATGCTTGCAACAACGCTGGGCACTTGAATGTTTTGTGCCATTGCCTAGCACTGACCTGTGGATGGGTAGTTGATTAGTTTTTGGATGGGTAGTTGAGAGAGTAAAAGTTTGTAGGGATCTTGAATTCCTTGACCATCTCTCTCGCCTCGCAGGGCAAGGTGTGATATGTGTAGTTGAGCGAGAAAAAGTTTGGCTGCTTGTGAAGCAGTCTGGGACTCTGGGCTGATGAGGAGTACAAATAAACTGACTAACATCCTGAATAACATGAGAAATATCAAGTTGAGTCATAAAGAGATAATTGAGAGATCCCACAAACTGGCGATACAAGGTAGTATTAGGAAGCAATGGACCTTCAAATTTAGATAACTTGACACTCGGATCCAAAGGTGTATCAACATGTTTCTCATCAATAATATTAACAACTTTGATGAGGTCAGAGTCATTTTTGCTGACAAACGAAATACCCTCGATCACTACAATGAATTCTTAGACCCAAAAAATAAGTGAGGGGGCCCAAGTCTTTCACGTGTAAGGAATTATGAAGTAAAGACTTCAACTCATGAATTCCTTCATCATCATTCCTACTTAACAACAAGCCATCAACATATAATAGAAGAACAATAATACATTGAGGCTGTTGCCTAACAAAGAGAGAGTTATCAGAGAAGCTCTCGCTATATCTATCAACAGCTACAACATTTTGAAAGCATTCAAACCATGCATGGGAATCTTGTTTCAGACTATATATGGATTTTTCAATTTGAACAAGAAAGAGAGCAAGAGAATTCAAGGGTGTCAAGAATAGTTGACCCCACCCTAAAGGGCTTTTTTATATTAAAGAATATGTACAATTACAAGAATGCCCATATAAGGCTAAAAGAGAAAAAAGGAATAAAGAATAAAAGTATTGTAATGCACAATAGGGACTACGCTAATAAGATACATCAAGTCATAGAATCTATATTGTCTAAAGTAGGGGGATAAGTCACTGAAAGTTATTTTTCATCCTTGAAGACTTTGTGACAAGAGTTTGAGATCAAAGACCTAGGAGAACTCATATTTTTTTGGGAATTGAAGTGGTAATGTTTAAACATGGGATCTTTATTTGATTGTGTAATTATGCCCTAGACTTGTTGTAGGAGACAATGAAGCTTGGTGTAAACTAGCTAATACTCCAATTGATTAAAATCATAGGGCTAATGCCTCTGATGGGGAATTGGTTAAAGATGTTGGGGTGGTATCAACAACTGGTAGGAAAGTTGTTAAATTTATGCATGATCTCTTTTAAGAGAGCTGGGTACCAATGCAGAGCAGCCTATGATGTTGTATTGTGATAATCATACAACAATAAATATAGTATATAATCCAGTTTAACATTATAGGACTAAACACATTGAAGTGAATAGATAGTTTTATCTGGATAGGGTGTCGTCAAGAGAAATTTGATTGCCTTTTGATCATTTGTGGGGCTTTTATTTCAGTCTTTTAGTTTTCTTCAGTTGTTGGGCCTGGGCCCATAGTGTTTTTTTAATGTTTTATTAGTGTTCTTTAACAGTAACCCTATTAAGGGCTTATTAGTCCTTAGAAGCCCAACACTTTTGGCTCCCCTGTTTTCTTCTATTCTCTTCTTTTTCTTGGCTTTTCTTCTCTCCTACTGCCGAAACCCTATTTTCCTCTTTTGTTTTCATCTTCTTCTTATTTTTTGCTGATTACAAACTTCTACTATTTCAAAGTTAAATAAATGATTGCTGGTACACAAGTACCACCAAAATGTAATTTAGAAATAAATAAACCATTGCGAAGGTGTAAAAATACATAAGAATGCATAAAAAAATAACGGAGCATGCAAATTTATAAACAATGCTTCAAAACGTGTAGGTGTGACGGGAGGCATTCCACTATTCAGAGGAGTGAGGTGAGAATGCAAGAGGCAGAAGTCTCCTCAAGAGGGAGGGAGGGAAGGAAGAGGAGGAGGAATTCGCCTTTCTTTCTTCCCTTTTGCATAAGGTGTACCAAAGGTGCATTCCTCATACAAAAGGCATTTTGATGCGTACACCCCAGGACCTAAGGTATATGGTACGCCTCGCCTATACCTCTAACACCTTCAAAAAAATCGCTTTGATCCGGGGCACAAGTCATATAAGGTATTAGGGGTGAGAAAAATCGATCGAAACCGAACCAAAAAATCGGTGAATCAAATCGGTCATTTCGGTGTTCTTAAAAAACCAAAGGTATCAGTTCGGTTTTGGTTAACCAATATAAAAATCCGACGATTAACTGAACCAACCGGTATATATATTTATATTATATATTTATGTATATTATATACATTTTATGTATATATATATATATATTATATACTGTAAATTAATAAATATGCATTATATATACATATATATTTATAATTTATTATATATTATTTATTATTTTAAATATAATATTCTATATATTAATAATTTTTTATTATATATTTTTATAATATATATTGTAAAAACTAATAAACCAAAAAACCGACAAACCGAACCGATGATTAACCAAATCGGTTAATCGATTAACCGACTAGTTTCAGTTTAATTCCAATTATCGATTTTCCAAAAAAACGATACTACCAATTCTTTTCAAGAAAATGCCCCACGGTTCGATTTCGATTAACCGAACCGTGAGCACCCTTATCAGGTATGTGCTTCTTGAAAGGGGGTTGAAGTGAGTTGCAACCTTGCTGTTGGTGTGCCTTTTAAAATACTGATGGTAGTTTTGCTGACTAAATTCTAGGCAGGGTTAATTGCAATATATGCATGCATTTGTCACAATTTGGAACTTTGAGGTTTCCTGCATCATCCAAACAGAAAAAAGTCACCTTCTAGTTAGCAAATCTGCGGCTGAACTGGTTGACCTTGCCAATGGTTTAGCGAACCGGATGGTCTAGACTGGTTGGCTATGTGACTATCTTAGTGACTTATCCATTTGGATCAATCACATGTTGAACCAGCTGGTTGGACCGGTTATGACTGTCAACTGTCTTATAAACCAGCCAGTTGAATCACTGAACTATTTGACTCGATCATCAGGTTACAAGTAGGTATTAGATAATCTTTTTTTTTGGTATTTTTTTTCTATTTCTTTCATTGACAAAAAAATTATTTTTTTAATCACAATTTTGTTGAATATGATGAAGATATAATAGTATGTCTTTTATAATGTCCTATTAATTACATCCATTTACCTTAAAATATGTTCATAGATTGTAAAACCTCAACTCAAAAAGACTGATTTGTCCCAACTAAATGAGGTGGGCTATATGTAGAGGTGTCAATGGACTGGTTTTAGGTTGGATTTCGTTCAAATCAAAATTCATTTGGATGAATTGGACAGACTAGACGGATCAATATGAAATATTGGATTGGATCCGGTCCGTTCATAATGAATTTGTATTAGATTGAGCCAATATCTAATCTATTGATAGAAGATAAGAACATAAGTGTCAATGGACCAGGTTTGAGTTGGAACCAATCTAAATTAACATGAATTTGAGCATATTAGCCAGTCTCTAGACTGGTCCAAAATGATCCAAAATATTCATTGGACTGGATTGAAGCAGATCCATTTATAATGGACTCACATTGGATTAGACCGGATTACCAAATCCAATCCAATTAACACCCCTAGCTATATGAATGCTTGGCCATCATGCAGTGCATAAATCGTAGAGGATAAATCAATCTACAAGTTATAATTAAATTTTGGCAGTTTTCTTTTCTGTTAATTGATTTATGCTGTCATTTACTCAATTGTTTTAAGATGTTAATGGGAGCTATATTTCTTGAAGTATAGCTGCTGGAAGGTCAACACTGCAGCTGATACTTAACCTTGAAAGGCGTTTGGATCATGATGGACATCCTCTGGCCATCACTGCAGCTGATACTGGACTTCCCCCATGGAATTGGAGAGAGAGACTCCTGGAAATGGTAATCCGGATTCACTTTGAAATTACAGCAGATCAGATCTGGACTTGGCACAAGCATCGCACCCCACCAAGGAAACTCATCTCTTCGTTAAATGTTCCTTAGTCAACATCTTATTTCTTCGATCCACATATACATCATCATCGCCCATATCCGAAAGAAAGCATAAATATATAATTGCTTCTGCTGCCGCCGTTTCTTCTTCGTTGTATTCTCTTGCATCTACCACTAAGGGAGTACTTTTTTTTTTTTTTGGATTTTGAGAGGGGAAAAATTGGTTAATAAGATTCTGATTCCCATTGACCAAAAATCCTATATTCATTCTTCAGATTAATGTGGGGATAGTAAAGTTTATTTTTCATGTAAGTGATATCCATCTCGTAAGTGTATAAATAATTTTTTCATTTAGGAAGAAAGTTGCTAACACTTGAATGAAACAAAAACGCCCCTTCTAATAATGAATTTTTATGACTAAAATGCTCATTACCTTGGACTCCATTTGGAAAAAAGTACAAATACAAATATATATTATGCAAACTGAGCCTTATTTATCTGAGAAATAAAAGAATATGAGTAAATGTAATTACCTGAATAAATAATTTACCATAAAATAGAAATCAGAACTTTAGTGCATAAGAAGTAATTCAGATTAGCTTAAAGCAATGGCTGTTCAACAAACTGGGCAACCATTGATAATGTTCCATGTCGATAATAGATTCCCAGGTCCCACGGTAAAAGATATGGTCCCATGGAATATTCTATGTCGACATTTCGTTCATTTCAAATTCAATTCAGTAATTTAAATATTCTATGTCGACATTGGAAACTCCAAACCTATTCCTTGTAACTGAATTACTGAAGAACATTCCTCTTTTTTTTTTTTCAATTATTTTGCTCCATTAAATACCACAAGGGAAGAAGTAGATTTCGTAGCATCAGGATCGTTTACATATGGAGTTAAAGGAATTCTTTCTTTGGCTCTACTAAAATATTGTCACTGACTGCCACGTCACAAGTGAATTCCCTTCAACCCAGAAGGCGAAAATGATGGTCAGTTTCTTAAATTTATTTATTCTTTTTAATTTGAATTAAAATTAAAAAATAGCAAAAAAAAAACGATTACTTCCTTCCAAATTAGAGATCTAGTTCCTCTAGGCACGTGTCTTGAATATATTAGAGAGTTTTTTTAGGCTGCATTTGGTTGCAATGTAAATGCAAATATGTACATTACATATTTATCCATTTTTTGGTTTATGTATGCAAATGCGGTTCACATTTTAAATCATTTTTGCATTCATTTTGTTTGTTCGAAATCGATACAAAAGTGTGGGCCCATCATTAAATGCTCCAACTATCTTATGCTAAAATGCATTAATTTTGATCAAAAAATTAATTTTCAAAAAAACACAAAATTGTATCTAAAAAATAGGTACAATAATGCTCGTTTCTCAAGAGTACAAAACTGTCAGAAAATATATTTTTACTCTGATAATCATTACTTTTTTAAGTTTCAAACAAATGCTCACAAACACAAACCAGAATACATAAATACCCCAGTTGAGCCTTAGGCACATCTAGCAGTTTGGTTCGACCATTCATCTCGATTCATCCTCTTTCTTCATCTTTATGTGTTGGCCAATTTTTAATTACAACATTTCTCAAATGAAGGCATAAGGATAAACAGAGAGAAAGAGAGAGGAGAGGTTAAATTCTTGGAAGAAATTCTGTTAGCATTTGCTCCACGGCATGCTTGTGGGCTTGTACCGGAAGATTCAAAACAAAGAAGTGAGATTCCTTTTCAATTTTTGTCTTTTCATTGTTTTGGTCCCCAGGGCCACCAGTTTAATTACGGGGGTTTCTCGAAAGGGGATCTTTATCAAGAATTCAAGATGCTGCCTATTAATTAATTTAATTTAATTTTATAAAACAATTTGCCACAAAAAAATCTGGACACAATTTCTTGATTCTTCAAGTAGAAAGAGAAAGTGCATCAACAACAAAAAGTAATATTAGGACCGGCAGATTACTTACTTAGAAGCATTTAGAAAAGTCATCTCAATAAGAAGAAAAGAAAGGGTTTCTTGCAGATAAGGGCAATTTTTTGTTTTGAATATCAATATAAACTAATATTTTTATAAAATAATTAAAATAAAATAATTTTTTTTTAAAAAAATATCAAAAAAGGACAAAAATATTATTCATCATCATCATCGCAGGCCACTTTCGCCGGAGGACGCCATCGACCCGGTGAGAGCTTGGGAGGTGGTGGGCTCTCAGCAAGGAGGCCGCTTTTCTCAATGTTTTTGGGCATTCCAGGAGATCTCTCCCATGAAAATGGGATCCTTTTACTTATATCGCGAGCAACTCCTCGGGGATCTGCATTTGCATCTGTATCGATGGAACCAGGTGCGGCAAGACGCCTTGTTGATAGAAGCGGTGCATTGAAGTTCAAACTGCGGCCATGACATCTCTCATTCGAACCCTCTTGATCCATAGCATAGAGCTCAGAGCTCTGCTAACAGTGGTATTAGTATAGTGAGATCAGGCAGAAAAAGAAGATGAAGAAATTTGCATGGAGACGAGGTGAGGTATGGGGGTAAAGGATTGAAGATGAAATATGAAAAGGTGGTTGGAAGAATAATTACAAAACAGTTGAAATGTGGGCTTCTCGTGGACACAGCTCATCGGTGAGGAGGAACTCATTCATTGAAGGGTGCAAAAACAAAATAGTATCATCGTCGTCTCGTCGCAGCCAAGAACTGTGAGTCTGTGAGTCGGCAGAAACAAGTCAATGGCACCACCACCCAGGTTCATTGGAAAGAGACCATCAACTGAATTTGTTCTGACCATTCATTTGGGTAGCTGTGTCTCGCACCGACAGATGAAGATAGACTAATTAACATCTTTTCTTCCTTATGGATTTATCGAGAAACAACTAACACGAATACAGAGGCAGAGAAGAGAAACCCCACAGACAGAGAAGACGATGGTAGGCAGAAGAAGACGATGAATACAGAGGCAGAGAAGACGATGGAACCATCACACACATTGTATTAAACCCTCTTCTAAACCACACAGGGCTGGAACCATCGCACACATTTCTTCACATGAATACAGAGAAGACGATGAACAGTATTCCTGCCCTTTTTTGATATTTTTCTAAAAAACAATTATCTTATTTTAATTATTTTATTAATATTCAGGACAAAAAAAGTTGCCCTTATCTGCGGAAAACCCAAAAAGAAATCCATGGCTCCATCATCAATAAGCCACCTGAATGTCGACACCATGTGGCCATGAATACCCTCATCTCTACTACGCTCTCTGTTAACTGCATTTAATAAAACAATTAATAAGAATCTTCGTTGTCGCCTTCTCCATTATCTTCGGACTTCTGATTCTGAGTAGGGTTGGTGGAGCATGGTCGTACCCGTATGTGGCGTTGTTGGTTGATTCCCTACCCAGGTCGATCGACCGGTGGCTCAAATGGTCTAACCATTGAATCGAGCCAGTGTCCAGTGACCCTTTTCTGGTTTTCATGCATGTGAAATGTGATGATGCAATCTTGCCATTTGCAGTTTTCAATTAAAATAATGGGAAGTTTGTGGAGTTTTACAGCATATGATGTCCTATTCCTATATTCATTCTAAAAAAAGTAAGACCTAAAATAAAATAAAATCTAAAACAAAATTAAACCAGAATTTGTATTCTTTCATTTGCACTCCCCAACCATTTATTCTGGTACCGTGAATATATATATATATTCTAATTCATTTTTGTTTTTGGTTTTAATTTGCTTCAGATTTTATACCATTTCATCTGCAGTGCAATCAAACAATAAAAAAAAAAGAAAGATGAAATAGGAATTAATACATCAAAATTTGCACTCTCATACTTTTGAACCAGTACAAATGAAATTTCACCATAAATAAGTAATAATATTTTTTATAAAAGATTTTCTAATGTAAATGAATTCATTATTAAGAAAACGACCTCCTTCCCAGTTTGGATAAAAAAATCTCCTTAAGCATAGGATTTTTTCACTCATCGAACTTTTGACCCCCAAATTCATCATTTAAAACATGCTATATATATATATGTGTTTGGATTATGGTTGAACTTGCAAAGGAGGCCACATGACAGCCGCCTTGGCGACCATCCTCTCCCTCTAGCTACGTCGGTACTATGTATAATGGATAACCACGACCTAGCTGGAGGAGTGTCTTGTAATTCATGAAAGTGATACTATCTATACACATCTCTGAATCGATTAATCTAACATGCAATTTCCTGGAACTTGGTATATTGAACTGAATTATGATGTTTGAATTGGTCTACAAACAAACAAAGGAGACCAGCCGCCTAGAACCAAAGAAAAGTATGCAACCGATGATCTACAAGTGGATAGCTAATGTAGGTGGAACCTAGTACGACCTTCAAAATTGCCCACTAATTGTACCTACCATAAATATAAAAAAGGAACAAATGGCCTTAAATCCACCTAAGAAATCTGAATTATGGCCCTCTTTAACCTACTAGTAGCTTTCGTGAATTTAACATTAATCCACGCACAGGATTCAGTCCACTCTTAAAAATCTTAACTATAAAATTCTCCCAACACTGTTCCAAGAAACCACTATAGCTACATATTGAAATTATCTTCCTCTATCATCTATCATTCCCCTTGTCTAAGGTTGCAATGGCTGGTTGGAACATTGTTGGGATTGTGTTTTGATAGCCGATCGAAACTCGATCGTTTATAGCTATCAAATACAGAAACCCTATTTCCACCACGGTGCATGAAGTCCACGCCAAACAATGCCTATATAAAGGCACCAACCCCAATGGTATAGGGGGGGGGCAAATAAGCATATTCTACTTCTCATACTTTGTGATTTTTAGCTTGTAGTCTACTATGAGAGTACTAACTTAAGCATTGGAGCGACCTCACCGGGTTAGCCACCCCGGGTCCTCAGACATTGATTCCTTGCAGGTCTCTAAAGAACTACGAAGCTCAACAATCAATTCAGCTTGCCACCAGGCAACTCGGCCCTCTGGTCAGCTCGGCAACTAATAGGAATCTAGGCCCTCTGGTCAGCTCGGCAACTAATAGGCAGCTCGGCCCTCTGGTCAGCTCGGCACCTAATAAGCAACTTGGCACTTTGGTCAACTTGTCACCTAACCTGCCTAGCTCGGCCTAGTTAGTTCGGCACCTAACCTGCCCAGCCCGGCACAGTTAATTCGGCACCTAATCGGCCCCCAGCTCGGCTTAGTCAGCTCGGCATCCAGCAAAAGTTCACTTCAGCCTCTGAGTCATCGGCCACTTGGAAGCAAACCAAATGATGAGGTACTTAGCACAAAAAATTAACGCATCAGAAACCAATGTTTTCAATCTTTGGTTGCAGGTTTATATGAAGTTCAAATCAACCCCCCACAACGTCCCACAGCACATCACCGCCGTGTCAAAAACATTTCCCGATGATGACATCATCATTTTTGGTATTATCATTGGGAGATGTTCCCAATACATTGCAGGAATGTATATATTACCCATAAAAATTGCAAGCAATTACCAACTTGCAAACTCAACTGTCGACGTGTACACACTCAACAGATCGTGAAGCCCATCTCTAATTTATCACCATTTGCTTCAGACTTTTCAAACTTGTCCACAAGCCGCCTTGGCCCATAAACTTTATATAAAAGTTCAGTTTAGTAGCTTTCGTGGAAACAAATAAGCAACGACTCAGAAAAAGGAGATCACGAGTGTGAGAGGGTGAAATCAAAGAGCCAGACCCATCTTTTCTGTATAAAACTGATGGTGCACAATCCGACCGATCTTAGCTGTCAACGATCTTGCCTCTAAACCGGGTGGTAGGGACCTGAAACGGAGGGAGAAGAGAAGCTCCGGGGAGAACCCGGCGTAAGGGCTCCGAAGCTCAAGTTAGATTTTTTCAAAGGCAAGATAGACCAGATAGCGCAAAAGTTAGCATACCTCGTTTCTGGGGGGTAGGAGCCTTTTATAACCACCTCGCGCACTCACTTCCAGGCTTCTGTCAGATCGGGCATGATTACTTCTAAACTCCTGACAGTTCGGATGTCATTTCCTCCGGCCGGTCAGAACCGCCACTGTTCCTTTGTCGGAGCCGTCTCTGCGGCTAGTAACGACGGTGGCAGGTGGCGGTAGCAGGAGGCCGTTTGAAGTGCGGCTGTCAGGCATCAGATCCCAAGTCAATCAGGTGCGTCGTCCTCGGATACGGACGTCCTTGGCGTTAGGTACGTTTGATCAGCCTGGTGTTTCGAAAGATAAGTGTTGGAGTGAGCGAGATGTCTTGAGTTCGGTTTGGGGAGTGTTCCGAGCCGCCACGGGCCAGCTCGGGTCACAGCTTTGCGAGGCTTGGGGCCCAATATAGTTTGTGCTCCTTGTAGGGAGCTCGGGTTCTCAGTATGGAGCTCGTTCCTAATAGGGAGCTCGGGCTCTTGGTGGGGAGCTCGGGCTCTTAATAGGGAGCTCGGACTCCCAGTAGGGAGCTCGGACTCTTGGTAGGGAGCTCGGGCTTTTGGTGGGGAGCTCGGGCTCCTAGTAGGGCAGTCTAGAGTTCGGGCTCAGTAATGAGCTTAGACTTTGTTTTCAGTGTTTGTTTCGGGCGCTCTACTGTCCCGAGTTGCTTGTTTCTGCCACGTGTCGGGTAATTGCGAGGTCGGGCCAAATTCCCCTTCATCAAAAACTATCTCCATATTATTTTATCAATATATATATGTATGTATTTATAAATTATTCCCGAATAATTAAAAAATTACTGCAATTGCTTTATCTTATTGAAAAATGTTTGTTTTCCACAATCATTTTCATTTTACATACAAGTAAACACCATAAAATAGTAAAAATCAAAATCCATACATTTTGTTTTATTTACTTGCAAACAAACAGAGCCCTAGTAATATCAACACATCAGAGGAAATTGTATTTCTAAACCAAAAAATTCAATTTCAAGCTTCAGCTTTGAAACGAAAAAGGGATATCATACAACTAATAAATTATTAATTTGGTTCAGAAAAATGTTTTTTAACCCGGAAAGGAAACGGATTTTCTGGTTTAGTGGTTCAACCAGGTAAAATACCCATTATGTCATAAATCATTTAGTAAAATGTTAAAAATACTAAAATAGATAAAATACAAAAAGTACATAACATTTTGTAAAAAAAAAAAAGAACTAGACATGTCTCTAATATTATGTATTCCTATTTAACAAAAAATAAAAGACATTCTATGATTCAAAAAAAAAGGCTTAATGTGTAACCCATGCATGGCTTGTTGTTCAAGTTGTATGAATGGTTCAATGGTTCAACCAGTTGGTTCTCCGGTTTTTTTAACTCAATCAATGCTTTTTTAGATAAATGATTCAGGGGTTAAACATACCCGGATTTCTTGTTGGATAACCAGTCTTTCATAAGAAAAAAAGATGATCAACTATCAGGACGGATTAAAAACATTGACCAAAACGTGGTCTGAAAAAAATGTATAACCAAACATCAGGCGTGGTCCGAAAAAATGGATTTCAGATGTGGCATGAATAATAAATCTATCACAAAATAATAGGCCTTCCCTTATCAAGGACACTATTGATCTTATATCCCTCAAAAAACAGCCCAGATCAAAAGAATGCATCCTCACCGTGAATTGATACCAAATTTACAGGCAGGATGCAGGATGTGATTTATAGGGGGGGAGAGGGCTAACTGGAATTCTGAATTCTACATCGGGTGTTTCCGTACTTCTCCTAAAAACAGCCGTCGCTCATTCAATTGAGAGGCCTTAAATCGTCGTTAGTTTTTATTAGTAATAATTGGAGTCGAATGAAAAAAAAAAAAAAATCCTGAATTTGCATCAACCAGTATTTTGAGATAGGATCGGATGCAATCAGCTTTTGTGATTAAAAAGGTTTAGAATGTTTTGAGGGGAAAAAAGAATTTTTAGATAAAACATATTCCCATAAAACAGGATCAATGAATTTAATAGATTCCCTCATGCCCATAATATTGATTATGCGTTTCAAATGAAGACATCGATGAAGCCATTCTAGACCACAGATTTGACAGTTTGGATTCGTCTCATTCACATAACTACAGGTGCAGAGATCAACTGTCGACGCAACTGTTGAGATTCTATTTACACTCGTACATAAATCGATTAAACTACATACGCATATGATACTTATCGTATGTACACTGTAGCATGGATTGACAGAAATCGTCACGTGGTGGTGTGTTCTCTAATTCTCTTATTTAAATGAATCAAGAGATCTAAGAGATGCCTCTTCATCATCACGTCTCAGAGCCACGTGCTTCTCTCCCTACTGTTACAGGTCGATAATCGAACTGAGGATTTTCTGAAGAATTCTGTTCTAGTTCATGGTGTTTATGTACTAGAATTCCGTTTTGCTTATCCATTATGTCTTTTGTTTTTCATTCTTTATTGTTCTCTTATCTGAACTGGGCTTCATCTAGACCTTTTCCGCATGTTTCAGGAGGTGGCAAAATTTTTCTGCTCTGTAGCTTTCCACCTTTTGTTTTCTTCCCCGGCTTTCTTAGGTTAATTTTATGTTAGTTAATTGAACATAGGTTTTTTTTTTTTTTCGTCCTCAACTGTTAGCTTTGATGGGGTACTCTTTAAAGGTCATAACTGCAGTTGGTTTCTCACTATTTCTAACATGGTTTCTGGTAGAAGTTTTGATACATAGAAAAAGGAGAGATGCAGGAAATGAATCGTTAGAGCAAGGAAGTACAAAAAGAAAGTTTACAGTTGCTACGAAGATGGTTTTTCTTTTGAACGTTTTAATCTCGGTTTGCTATCTGGGTTTTTGTTTTTATGACATTTGGAAGCTCAAAGCTATCTCCATGGAGTCTGTTTTAGAGGCAACAGCTTGGATTTTAGTGACTTCATTTGCAGTCTACTCAAAGAATGGAACAGGCAAAGCAGAAGAGAAGAGCTGGCCTTTGGTCCTTATTTTCTGGTGGATCTTCACTAGCGTTCGCAATGCTTTCTCTGTTGTCGTCTACCTCCTGGCTCATTACAAATCCACAGCATTGCCTGATTTTGTCCCGGAGGTAAATATGGCAGATATCGCTTCCTTTCCTTTCTCCATACTGCTCTGTATCAGCGCGTTCCGTTCCGGCCATGGGAAAGGACCCCAAGAGCTCGAACGCCCACTACTTCAAAGAGAGGACGATCATGTTTTCGGAGACGCTTTCACATTAGCCAACGCTGGGATTTGGAGCCGGTTAACTTTCCGGTGGCTAAACCCTCTGTTTGAGAAGAGCCAGACTCAAAAGCTTCAACTGTCCCACATTCCTTCTGTTCCTGAATCCGAAACAGCACAAAAATCCTCTTTCTTGCTACAAGAATCACTTCGACTACAGAAAACCAGAGCTTGCTTTCTTCCCAAAGCTACAATCCGTGCTAGCTGGAAACCTCTAGCGATAAATGCACTTTTTGCAGGTATGACAAACTGGTTTTTCATGGCTTAACTTATTAGCTTAATTAGTCTTTATATATATATTAATAAAACAGTTTTTAAGCATTTTACGAGTTTGGCGCATTTCTTTCCTTTCAGGCATGAACACAATTGCTTCTTACATGGGTCCCTATCTAATCACGAATTTTGTCAATTTCTTAGCACAAAAACGTGATGGCTCCAGCCACCTCTACGGACTGTGTCTTGCATTTATTTTCTTTTCTGCAAAGACAATTGAATCTCTTTCACAGAGACAATGGTACTTTGGTGCAAGACTGATTGGATCCCGAGTCAGGGCAGCTCTCATGGCATTAATTTATCAGAAATCCCTCTCAATCAAATACGTTGGCCCAAGTAATGGAAAAATTGTAAATTTAATCAATGTGGACACTGAGAAGGTTGGTGACTTCTTTTGGTATGTTCATGGAGTGTGGTTGCTTCCTATCCAGGTCTTTCTCGCTCTAATCATCTTGTACAGAAACCTTGGCTGGGCCCCCTCTTTTGCTGCACTTCTCACCGCAATCCTGGTGATGGTGAGCAACACTCCATTGGCTACTTTGCAAGAAGGACTCTACTCCAAGATCATGGAAGCTAAGGACACGAGAATCAAAGCTACCTCTGAAACATTGAGGAGCATTAGAGTCTTCAAACTGCACTCGTGGGAAACCACCTATTTGAAGAAACTCCTCAAGCTTAGAGAAGTAGAGAGAAACTGGTTGGAGAGATGTCTGTATACACGCTCAGCAATTGCTTTTCTCTTCTGGGCTTCACCGACTTTGGTCTCAGTCATCACATTTGGTGTTTGCATTATTGTTAAGACTCCTTTAACATTCAGTACAGTTCTCTCCGCTCTAGCAACTTTTCGGATTCTACAGGAACCCATCTACAATCTCCCAGAGCTAATTTCCACAATTGCTCAGACCAAAGTCTCAATTGATCGAATCCAAGATTTCATTGGCCAAGAAGAACAGACGGAACTCATAGCTAATTATAATGCAAAAGCATGTGATGTGGCAATTGAGCTCGAGGTGGGCGAATACACTTGGGAAACAAGTAACTCGAACGTAAATAAACCCACGATCAGAATCCCTGATAAGATTAAAATCATGGAAGGTGATAAGGTTGCTATTTGTGGGTCAGTAGGGTCAGGTAAGTCGAGCTTACTGTGTAGCATACTTGGAGAGATCCCGAAGATTTCAGGAGCAGAAATCAAGGTATACGGGTCCAAAGCTTACGTCCCACAGAGTGCTTGGATTCAGACGGGTACAATTAGAGAGAATGTTTTGTTCGGTAAGGAAATGAAGATGAGTTTCTACGAGGACGTCTTGGAAGGTTGTGCATTAAATACGGATATTAAGTTGTGGGCTAATGGAGATCTGTGTGTAGTGGGAGAAAGAGGAATTAACCTGAGTGGGGGGCAGAAGCAGAGGATTCAGCTGGCTCGGGCAATCTACAGCAGTTCCGACGTCTATTTGCTTGATGATCCTTTCAGCGCAGTGGATGCACATACAAGAGCACATCTCTTCAAGGTAAAACAACACACTGTAATCTTCTCAGATAATTTGAATTTACATCATGAAGCATTTGAAAACAGGTCCGTAGTCCTCATTCCCCATTGTAGGATTGATGGATAAAAGTTTGTTAAAACTTACAAGCTTTTGTACAGGAATGTTTACTGCGATTACTGTCACGGAAAACTGTCATTTATGTCACTCATCAATTGGAATTTTTGGATGCTTCGGATCTTGTTCTGGTAAGCTGCATCTTCTTATAGACTGCAGGCAATATTATAATTTATTTGACAGTAGAACCAGATTTTTTTCTTATTCCTTTCTTTTCTTTTCTTTTGTTAATTAACATTCTCCATAGGTACTGAAAGATGGGAACATTGTTCAGCATGGCAAATACAAGGATTTGATTGCAGATCCAGATGGTGAGCTTGTCAGACAGATGGCAGCCCATAGTCAATTTCTACGCCAAGTGAGCCCACCCCAAACACACAGTTCTCTAACCTCTGGAGCCCAGCACAGAAATCATGAGCTCACAGAGAAAAAATTGAATGATTCCAAAGGCAATAGCAAGTTGACAGAAAGAACAAATCAAGATGAAACAGAATCTGGTCGAGTGCAATGGGGAGTTTACTCAAAGTTTGTGACTTCTGCATACAAAGGAGCTCTAGTTCCAGTGGTTATTCTCTTCCATGTTCTCTTTCAGGGATTACAGATAGGCAGCAATTACTGGATTGCTTGGGCAACTGAAGAGGAAGGTAAGGTGAGCAAGGAGAAGTTGATAGGAATGTTCACCTTGCTGTCTGGCGGGAGCTCCCTCTTCATCTTGGGAAGGGCAGTCTTGCTCTCAACTGTTGCCATCAAGACTGCTCAGAATCTGTACCTGGATATGATCACTTCCATCTTTCGGGCACCGATTTCCTTCTTTGACACCACTCATACCAGCCGAATTCTCAACAGGGTCAGTTCTTTGGATAATTCCAAGCTCCTTTTCTTTTCTCTAATTGGTGGGGAAGGAGGCAATTATAGTACATAAAAATTCACCTTGTAATAACTACTCAATTTGTTTGTCTTTTATTGCAGTCTTCTACAGATCAGAGCACAGTGGATACAGACATTCCCTACAGACTAGCTGGATTAGTGTTTGCGGTTATTCAGCTCTTAAGTATTATATTCCTAATGTCTTATGTTGCCTGGCCAGTGCTCCTTCTTTTCCTTGTCATCATTGCAATCTCTGCATGGTATCAGGCAAGAAAACTAATTCCCCCCCCCCCCCCCCCCTTGAACGTCTGTGGCATTTTAACATATTTTAATCTAATAATTGGACATTTTACTCTTATAGAAGAGATTCAAGTTACTGCACCAATATATCTCCCTAAACTATTCAATACCTTCATTGTGTTGAACAATCAAAGGAATATAATAATCAGTTGGTCAAGGATCACTTTATTGCATGGCTAGTATCATCCAGGAGGTTGGCTTCTGCTCTAGGAGATTCTGAAAGTAGGACCCATTTACTAGCCAATTTCACTTCTCTGTTCATTACCTGCCATAATAAACTGTTTTGCTATTGGCAGATTTGACCTGTTCAACGAAATCCCTATTTCAAAGACTAATCTCCAAAGTATCCCTAATTTGTCTGCAGGCTTACTACATCTCCACTGCCAGAGAACTAGCTAGGATGGTTGCAAGCAGAATAGCTCCAATCCTCCACCACTTCACAGAGACAATTGCCGGGGCAGCAACTATCCGCAGCTTCAATCAGGAAGATAGCTTTCTTGCCAAAAACCTAAGCTTGATTGATGATTTCTCTAGCCTCTCCATCCATAATTCTGCCACAATGGAATGGCTATCTGTTCGAATCAACTTCCTTTTCAACCTGGGATTCTTCCTTGTTCTAATAATCTTAGTGAACTTGCCAAAGGCAGCCATTAACCCAAGTAAGCTCCTGCCTCTCTGTCCCATATTAAGTGGTATTCATGGGCACATGCAAGGGTTGCAACCCACCAACTTCCTCACATGTGGGAAAACATTTTTCAAAATTTTAACAGAGCAAGAGATTATCTATCATGATCAACCACATGTAGTCGATCATTTTCAGTAGATATTCCTGGTTGAGAGAGTAGGTGGGTACTGGGAGCAATTCCCCTGCATGTGCACCATTTGTATGATGGTTCTTATCAGTAAACCATCCTTGTGGTGTCCATGATGGGCACCTTAAGTTTCTTGTTCTTCAAAACCATTAATATGATATTGATCAATCTAAATTGTAGCACTAATGAGGATGTATTCCAGGCTTGGCAGGACTGGCAGTTACCTATGGTTTGAACCTCAATGTTATACAAGCTTGGGTCATATGGAACCTGTGTAATGTTGAGAATAAGATGATCTCAGTTGAGAGAATTCTTCAATTCTCTAACATACCAAGCGAGGCACCACTAGTGATTGAAGATTGTAGACCAGCACCTGAATGGCCAAACAGTGGAACCATTGAATTCCAAAACCTCCATGTTCAATACAGCCCTGCACTCCCCATGATTCTCAAAGGGATCAACTGCAGATTCCCAGGAGAGAAGAAGATTGGAGTTGTTGGCAGGACAGGCAGTGGCAAATCAACTCTTATCCAAGCTCTTTTCAGGGTGATGGAGCCCTCAGAAGGAAGCATCCTGATTGATGGAGTAGATATTTGTAAGGTTGGTTTGCAAGATTTGAGGTCTAGGTTGGGTATAATTCCACAAGATCCAACACTGTTTCAAGGAACAATCAGAACTAATCTGGATCCTCTACAGCAACATTCGGATCCAGAAATCTGGGAGGTAAAAACTTGCAAATCGTGTTTATTTATTTGGATGGAATGATTAGTCAAGCTCCAATTGAAACCCTTTGAGATTTCAGGCTCTAGATAAATGTCGTCTTGGGGAGATAGCAAGGCAAGATCAAAGGCTTCTTGATGCACCAGGTATCAGTTCTAATTAATGAATAAATATTATGTGGTTTATATTCTTTTGCTGTTAATTCATTGAAGATGGATCATAGACTGTCTACCTGAACTGTTCCCAAGAGCCAAGATTGGTGTTTTTTTCCCTAAAATGTTGGAATGATTCAGTTGCAGACGATGGTGGAAATTGGAGTGTGGGACAGAGGCAGCTTGTTTGCCTGGCTAGGGTGTTACTAAAGAAAAGAAGGATTATGGTATTGGATGAGGCTACGGCTTCGGTGGATACAGAAACAGATAATGTGATTCAGAAAACAATAAGAGAAGATACAAGCAGTTGCACAGTCATCACCATTGCCCACCGAATACCCACTGTGATAGACAATGATCTGGTCCTTGTTCTTGATGAAGGTATAATAGCTAAGAAACCCACAAATAGAGAAGGAATATTTTTTACTATTCTAACACTGACCTTGTGTTGGGCCAAGCTTGGACCTTGGACCCAAGATCTTTAAATCCAATCCAACCTGCCCAAGTTGCATCCCTTATTCTCCACTGACCCAACCATGAACCCAACCCAGGGATAATTGTGATTAACATTTTTTGTGGTGTGCTGATACAGGAAAAATTGTAGAGTATGACTCCCCAACTCAGTTACTGAAAAATGACTCATCTGCATTCTCGAAGTTGGTAATGGAGTTCTTGACGAGGCCATCCCAGAGCAATCATCAGTAAATCCAGTTTCAGAAGATCAAGGATGGAGACCATGCACAAAAACTCATTCCTGTTTATCCATATACCACAAAGAAAACGATTCCGAAAGGTTGAAATAGCATAAATCTTTATCATTGTCCCAAGAATGCCAACAAGCATGGCAATAAAAAGAACCAATGCAAAATGTAAATTCTGTAACTGGTGACATGGTTTCCAGTTTCCTAAACAACTTGTCTATACATTCTGAGCTCCGCCCTTTCTATACACTTTTTTGTCATGGATAATTATGTTTATTATTATCAGAAAAAAGAAAAAAAAAAAAACTGAAGATTGTGAGGCCCCAACATGCTCGTTTGTTCATTCTCATAATAACATATTTTTTCCTATTAAGAATTTTAGTCAAAACCATCATGGATTAGGCATTTCAAATGCAAACCCATCTCAAATTATAACACAAATGAAATAATACCATACAAAACCAATTATTTAAATTTAATATAAATAAGATAGGAAGTCATACATCAATAACTTGCATTGTACAGCTACTTTATAATATTCTTTCAACAACCAAAAGAAAAAAAAAAAAAGAAATGCTCCTTTGCCCAACTTTCTCTGTTTCTAACACATTGTGCAGCCGGATAAAATCCAAGTGGTATATGTTGCAGAAATGAGAACAAATATCAGCATTTTTTTTCAATTGGGATCTGAAAAGAACTTGTTGACGGATGGCATGATTTCGGGAGCTCTGTTACGCAGGAATTTCCTGAGGCCATGTTCTGCATATCTCTCACCCTCACTAAAATTGTCAAGCACTCCAGCGGCTCTGTTCTCTTTGGTAACCCTGATAACAAATTCAAATTTGAGTAAATGAATTTAAGTACTTTTATAGGGTACCAACTGATTCAGTTGGTCAAATGACTTGGAACCATATATAATTTCTCTACCATGGGAAATTTTTGGCTCTTACCTGGTTGGAGGACATGTGTCCTACCAAATGCATTTTAGGTTTTAGGATTACAGTTTAAATGTTAAAAAACAAGAGGTGGTCGGATGCTTTCATCCAACCATGGTAGGAGCGAAGTAATGCCCATCCCCCATTACTAACCACTGACCAATAAACCACCTATACTACATATCAACAGAAATTCTTTTCTCAGTTGAAGATAGGGTGTGCAAAACCAGTTCCAAACCAGACAATATAGGGTATGGAATAACAAAGCTTATCAATTGGGACAATTAGGTCTGACATGATAAAAATCCATTATAATTGAACCTTAGGGTCCGTTTGGTTCGTAGCCGGAATTGGAATTGTAATCGGAATGGTCTATTCCCATAGTCTGTTTGGCTCAGACAGGAATGAGAATGGGAATTAGAATCAGCAGGAATGGGATTTCATTCCCAAGGGAGGGGCAGGGAATGACCATTCCCTCAAATGGGGGAATGCCATTCCAGTAGGAATGGGAATAGGATTCCGATTCCGCCCAACCAAACAGTTGGAATCAAAATAGACCATTTCGATTCTGATTCCAGACCCCTATTCCTGCAAACCAAACGGGGCCTCATATTTTTCTTAACCTGTAAGTCGACATTAAACCTATTTATTTGTTAGACCCCTATTCCTGCGAACCAAACGGGGCCTCATATTTTTCTTAACCTGTGAGTCGACATTAAACCTATTTATTTGTTAACACGTTTCTCTGCTTTGTTATGAATCATTGAATTAAGGTAACAGAAAAGGTTACATTGAGTTATCTCTTGATCTCCAAACCTAAGTGGATCCTGGTTTGAATTCCTATTATTATTAAATTTACATTGCTTATATTCTGTTTTAGTTTTGTGTTAAAACCTCTTTGTTAGCCAAGACTGAAGAAGTCGGTTGTAACAAACACTCTGGTAGATAGGCCATGTGGCTCCACTTGTCCGAATTAGTTTCACCACTTGTATTTATGTTTAAATAGTCATCAAAATGAATGAGATTGCGTGTCTTTCTCTCCATTATTCAAGACAGGTTTACACTCTTGTATCTAATGCAATTGTCCATAAACCTAATTTTGCATTTAAACCTTCGCTAGTTTCATCTATCAATATCATGTGATCAATAAACATCAGGCACCATGGAACCTCCTCTCTTGTATGTTTAATCAATTCATCTACGACTGGTACAAATAAATAGTGCTAAACCTAAATATACATAATCTTATATGCAATTTATATATAGTGGATTCTTGAACAGTTCAAAACAGTCAAAATCGATGCCAACCCAATTGTAATTATAGTCAAGACATGTAACTCTATCTCTATACAAATATACAATTGGTTTGGTATGATGCAGTCTGCGACCTATTGACAGCGTTTTAATCCAAGTGTCCAGAGTTGGACTTGAGCTCCAACAAAGATATGGCCCATCTAGGAAGAGGCAAAGCATACCTAACATCAGGGTTGGTGTAGATGTTCCTTGCTAGTTGCATTGCGCAAATACCAACAGCTGTGCCGACCGCTGCAAAGAGTGGGTAGACCTATACATCACCGAAAGCCAAACAGGATAAGACTATTTTATCCCATTTAACCAACTAATAATCTGACTCTCTGGTCTCAAGCTATCACCGAATTATTTAGTTACTTCAACATGACAAGAAAGCAACCCTACCTCATCCCATTTTAACAGACAATATAAATTCTCTTCTCAAGTTATACAAACTGTAATCTAAGGCCCCAGCTTCACATTACTCATGTTAAGAATCAAATGTCAAGTTCCTCCATAGAATCAGAATATAAAGCCATTCTCGGTCATACATAGTATAATCTGTCATAAATGGCAAGCCAACTCGAATTGATTGATTTGGGTTTCTGTTATTTAACTTCATATAGATTGAGTTTTTTTTTCCCTCAAAGGTTTCTAAATTTTATGCACCAGAAGATCATTTAAATCAGGGGAAAGAAAAAAAAAAAAAAAAAAAAAGAACATTACCAGGTTCTGAAATCAGAATATCAGACGTGCCCACCAATAATGCATAATTCCCAAAACAAAATTAACAATGCACATGCATCTAATTGGTGAAACATATTCCTATTTAGACAGCGTGGCCCAACAATCAGATCAGGACAGGGGTCTCAATCCTGTGTCACTTCTAGGAAGAGTTAAACCATGCAACTCTTGGGGCCCTGCTCTGTTTCAACATTTAACCAGCCTGTTGGCTATTGACCAATCTGGATCTACCATGTTTTACTATCTCGAATGATGAATGAAAAACAGCAGGAAAACAAAAAAGAGAAAGAAGAGACAATGAAAGAGAAAGTTGGGTAGCAAGCATTCTGAAGGAAGAGGAAGCAAAATACAGAATTTTTTTACCATTTTAATTACTTTTCACGAGCCCAAAAAACAAAAAAAGAATAAAAAAAAAACGGCTAGAGAAGATACCTCAGGTCTCAACCATCTACTCATGGTGGAAGAAGCCATCGCGAGAGAACCCAATACCACAGTTCAGAGCTATCCCTTCCCCAAACCAAAAAGCAAAGCAATATTACAAAGACCACCACTATTTATATACACTTCGACGACTTTCTGGCCGAAAAGATGGAACTCGCCTGCCAACCTTTCTCACGAGTCACGATATAATTGCAATTTGGAAAGCAGAAGGAACACGTTTGTTCATTTCTTCATTCAAAGTCTAAACCAAACTCCGGAACTTCTGGAATCCCTACCAATTAATTTCCTTCTTTTCCTTCCGGAAGCATCTAACGTGCACAACTTCGCTTTTGCTCCTTCAAGGAAGGAGCACAATACCATCGGCTGGTGGAAAATACGCCCACGTCACCTAAAAGGTCTCTGTGATCTGATTCATGTGTGGCGTGGCTTTATCATCCACCGTCAGATTTTTTGCCAAAATAAAACAGAAGTCAAAATCAAAACTTAAAAAACACTTTCAGTCTTTTATTGCTCGAAGAGAAAGAGGTTGAAAAGCACACAAACTACTTCCAATTTACAATGCCCAGTTACAACAATTGACAAGAACGAAAATTTCTCCCTCCGTTTTCTAACCCAACAAATAGATAGATGTCATAAAAAACAAATATATAAATAATCAATGAATTCTGAAGAATGAATCAAAGAACCCAGCAGCAGTACGAGATGGAATGGAAGAATGGTAGATGGTCCGGTTTCAGTTGTGCTTCTCCTTGGGCTCCGAGAAGAACTTGTTGACTGACGGCATGACTTCAGGAGGTCTATTTCGGAGGAACTTCCTGATGCTATGTTCTTTATAATTCTTACCCTCCTCAAAGTTATCAAACACCCCTTCACTTCTCTTCTGTTTGTTAACCCTGTAACAAAATTCTATCTTGTCTGAATCAATAAAAACAGTCACAGCAGGTAAATACTCCAACTCCAACAACCATTTTTGACAAATGACAACGCAATAGCAACACAACTTCACCTCACATCAGGGTTGGAGCAGATATTCCGAACCAGTTGGAAGGCACAGAGACCAACAACACCACCAAGTGCTACCATCAATGGGTACACCTGTTACCATCCAAACACATTAGTTCCATCTCTTCTTGGTCATCCATTCCTACACCAATAAATGAACAACACGATTTATCTTTAAAAAAAAAAAATAATCCTTTATCTTCATATAATTAGTTAATTGTAAACAGAATTTTATCCAATCACCCCAGATCATGAACAACTACAGTGGGAACTGGGAACGACCCCCCAACCCCTGAAAAAAACCCAGAGAGTAGAGAAACAATCAAACAACAAAAATTGTGCTTTGTCCATCATAAGGTTCGTTAACTAGAATTGACTAGAGAGTAGAGAAAAGAATTACTTCAGGCCTCGACCATCTATTGTAAGCAGAAGCCATTTTGGAGTTGCTCTGTTCAAATGAAAGACCCTTCTGTTCAACTTCGACGCAGAAACAAAGGACGAATGCAAAGTTGGAAAAGAAATAATTGAAAAACGAGACCTTCCTTCCTTACATACCCAAAATCATGGAAAAAGGCCTCGAGAATCGGACAGCAGTAACCGAAACCAGCGGATCGAGTTGTTTTAAATTAGATAAAGATTTATCCGATGTTACAACACAAATATTTCTTGAATACTTTGAGCATATCTGATGTTTCTTTCTTCTTCCACTTCAGATTATGTTTTCTATTGGAGTTTGTTCGCAACAAACCGAAAATGGGGGTGGCCAGCTAGGCATAACGAATTGAATGGTCAAAGCTATTCTGGTATCAAACCACAAATGGCAAGTGTATAATCAGTTGAATTGGGCGCAGGAGCTTAAAGCTACAGAGCGTCAACACTCATAGCGCGATGCAGAGAGCAACAACCGTTTTAAACGCTCTAATAACGGCTCCCAGCCACTAACACTAGTCATGGTGCGGTGATAGTGGAATGCTAATGCCATCTGTAATAACTGCATCCACGTTAACTCTTGTATTACCATATTAAGAAGTTTCAACGGAAACCTTTATTTTGGCTGTAAAATAGCTATTTTGGGTTTTCCGGGATTTACACCGAACATTACCTAAATTTGTCTGGATTGGATCCAGCTCCTAAAGCCAGAAGCCACTACACTAACCCTCCCGATCGGTTTCATGTGGTTGTTTTTGACTTTGGCCTAGAAGCAATATTTCGTGAAAATTTCAGAGAGCCAAGTTGACAATTGTTCACCGAGTACATGACTCTCCTCTATTTAAGCTTTGGAATTCTTCAAAGCAACTCAACTAAAACTTAAGCCCTGCAAACGGGACCCAAGTAAAATGGCTGCCCCTATTGAGCAAGATAGGGGACTTTGTTTTTTTTGGATTTTGAGAGGGAAAAGTTGATTAATGGGATTTTAGTTTTCATTAATTAAGATACTTATATTCTTTCTTTAGATTTATGTGGGGGATTCATAAACACTTGGATAAGACAAAATTATTCCTATTAATAATAGATTTTTATACTAAGATACCCATATTCTTTTTTCAGATTTATGTGAGAGAGTTATCAATACTTGGATAAGACAAAATTATCTCTATTAATAATAGATTTTTATGGATAAAACAGTATTGTCTTATTTACCAGTTACATGGATAAATGAATTTACATTGTATTTACCCAGATAAATAACTTTCACGAATTTTTGTGACATATGTCTCATGATACCTTCAGCATATACTTAAAATGAATTAAATGAAATTTTAAGACAGCTATCATAATATTTATTAAGTTCTTATATAATATATTTAAAATGATTTGACTACTTGTGAAGTCTTGTACTTTTTGATAGTGTGACTTTCGTGGTGTTTGGTATAAAATTCGCATTTTATAGGCCCTCCGGTTAGTCTTTTTCTGCTGCCTCCTATGAAATCCACAATAGAAACCATAACTCATTGGGAGAAGAAGCCAAGACTGATTGGGTTCTGATGTAACCGTTTTTGGTCACGTACCATTTTTTGTGATGTATAAATTTTTTGGCTAAGTACCTCGTGTTTGACCTGGTGGTGACGTGCCTTGGTGATGAGCTACTTGGTGGCGAACTCCCTGGGGGAGAACTACTTGGTGACGAACTGCCTAGTGATGCTCCCTGGTGGCGAACTGCCTAGGGGCAAACTGCCTGGTGGCGAACTGCCCGGTGGTGAACTGCCTGGTGGTGCTCCCTGGTGGCGAACTGCCTGGTGACGAATTGCCTGATGGCAAACTGCCCGGCAGTGCTCCCTGGTGGCGAACTGCCTGGTGGCGAACTGCCCGGCAGTGCTCCCTGGTGGCGAACTGCCCGACAGTGCTCCTTGGTGGCGAACTGCCTGGTGACGAAGTGCCTGATGGCGAACTCGTCACTTGACTTGCTCCTAGGCGGTCTGCAACTCAGAGGATGGTGGAGCTCCCTGGTGCAGCGCACCCGACTACCCTCCGCGTGAGGTGATTCTCTCTCCTTTGTAGACGGCGGGAGCTGAGGGACCTGCAGGAACTGAATCAGAGGACCCGGGGGTATTTTCCTGGCGGGGACTCTCCGATGCCTAAGTTAGCATTCTGATTACAGAGGGTTTGGAGAGAAATGAGAGAGTTAGAGAGCGGGGGTTACCATCCTTTTTTCTCCCCTCTGGCTTTGGGGGTCGGAGTCCTTATATAGCGGTGCCCTCGCGGGTTAGGTGGGTGAAAAGCCTTCAAATGGTAAGACGTCATATCCAGTCAGAACCGGAGTACGGTGATGAACTCCTCGAGGTTGTCAGGCTGGCGCTTGTGCCAGGCGGCCAGGTCGGCGCCTGGGCCAGGTTGTCAGGTCGGCGCCTGTCAATCGACGGGTCGGTGTCCGGGCCAGGTTGCCAGGTCGGCACCTGTCAGTCGACGGGTCGGTGTCCGGGCCAGGTTGCCAGGCCGGCGCCTGTCTGTCGGCGGGTCGGTGTCCGGGCCAGGTTGCTAGGTCGGTGCCTGTGTCAGTCGGCGGGTCGGTGTCCGGGCCAGGTTGCCAGGTCGGCGCCTGTATCAGTCGGCGGGTCGGTGTCCGACCAGGTTGCCAGGTCGGCACCTGTGTCCGGGTCAGGTCATCAGGTCGGCGCCTGTGTCTGGGTCATGTTGTCAGGTCGGCGCCTGTGTCCGGGCCAGATTGCCAGGTCGGCGCCTGTGTCCAGGCCAGGTTGCCAGGTCGGCGCAGGTGGCAGGCTGATCCGGCCAGGTCGCGTAGGCCGCGCCAGGTCGCGTCAGGCCAGCCAGACCGGTGCCCGGGGGGGGGACCAACTTGGTAAGTTGTTGCCTGGGGACTTGCCTAGTTGTCACGAGGTGCCATGTGTCGCAATTTCACTGGAGGGCCAAATCTGCCCTCATCAATTGCCCCCCACTCCCGAGCTGAGAGTAACTCAGCGAAGGGAGTAGATTTCTTTTGGCCCGTAAGTCGACAAGCTAGTAAGTTTCGATCCAATTCCTTAGGCTTTGGGAGCTGCCTGTATGTGGCGAGCTGCCAGTAAGACGAGGGGGTCTCCGCCGGTTTCAGTAGTGTAGCCCTTAGGCTCTAGGGCAACTTATAGTTCACTTTTGCTGATTTTGTTCCTGCTGAGAAAGCGATTGGATATTTAGCAATAGTGTGGCCCGCAGGCTTTGGGAGTGACTCATAGTCTACTCTTTTTTATTTTTGCCCGTGTCGGAGAGGCGACCGGGTCTTAAGCAGTAATGTGGCCCGTAGGCTTTTGGGAGTGACTCGTAGTCTACTTTTGCCCGTGCCGAAGGGGCGACCGGGTCTTAAGCAGTAATGTGGCCCATAGGCTTTTGGGAGTGACTCGTGGTCTACTCTTTTTTGACTTTGCCCGTGCCGGAGAGGCGACCGGGTCTTAAGCAGTAATGTGGCCCGTAGGCTTTTGGGAGTGACTCGTGGTCTACTCTTTTTTGACTTTGCCCGTGCCGGAGAGGCGACCAGGTCTTAAGCAGTAATGTGGCCCATAGGCTTTTGGGAGTGACTCGTGGTCTACTCTTTTTTGACTTTGCCCGTGCCGGAGAGGCGACCGGGTCTTAAGCAGTAATGTGGCCCGTAGGCTTTTGGGAGTGACTCATGGTCTACTCTTTTTTGACTTTGCCCGTGCCGGAGAGGCAACCGGGTCTTAAGCAGTAATGTGGCCCGTAGGCTTTTGGGAGTGACTCGTGGTCTACTCTTTTTTGACTTTGCCCGTGCCGGAGAGGCGACCGGGTCTTAAGCAGTAATGTGGCCCGTAGGCTTTGCCTGTGAGGTGTCGAGCTATGATTGTGCTGCATCAGCTTCGTAATGCCGGTCACCCACTCCTACAAGAAGCTAGTAGGGGCTCGACCTTCGGGGGCAGCACTACTAACTTTAGGTTGCCAGCTCACACGGGAGCCTTGGAAGGCTCGACCAGTAAGGGCGCCTATGTAGTCTGTTGGCCGTCAATTCTCGCGGAAGCCACGAAGAGCTCATCTTTGTAGGGGGACCTTGCAGAGAGGACTGATGAGGCATCATCTGAATCGAAAGTAAGGTTGGTAGAGCTACTTAGTCTGTTAGCCCCCTGCATAGTTTTTGAGTTCATAAAAAATGTAAACTATAAAGTGATATCTTCAAAAAAGTGAGGACTTAGCTTTGGTAGGATGAGAACTTAGCTTTTGTAGGATGAGAACTTAGCTTTTCGTAGCATATTCCCACAGACGGCGCCAATTGATGTAACCGTTTTTGGTCACGTACCATTTTTTGTGATGTATAAATTTTTTTGGCTAAGTACCTCGTGTTTGACCTGGTGGTGACATGCCTTGGTGATGAGCTACTTGGTGGCGAACTCCCTGGGGGAGAACTACTTGGTGACGAACTACCTGGTGATGCTCCCTGGTGGCGAACTGCCTGGTGGCGAACTGCCCGGTGGTGAACTGCCTGGTGGTGCTCCCTGGTGGCGAACTGCCTGATGGTGAACTGCCTGGTGGCGAACTGCCCGTCAGTGCTCCCTGGTGGCGAACTGCCTGATGGCGAACTGCCCGGTGACGAATTGCCTGATGGCGAACTGCCTGGTGGCGAACTGCCCGGCAGTGCTCCCTGGTGGCGAACTGCCTGATGGCGAATTGCCTGGTGACGAACTGCCTGATGGCGAACTGCCTGGTGACGAACTGCCCGGTAGTGCTCCCTGGTGGCGAACTGCCCGACAGTGCTCCCTGGTGGTGAACTGCCTGATGGCGAACTGCCTGGTGACGAAGTGCCTGATGGCGAACTCGTCACTTGACTTGCTCCTAGGCGGTTTGCAACTCAGAGGATGGTGGAGCTCCCTGGTGCAGCGCACCCGACTACCCTCCGCGTGAGGTGATTCTCTCTCCTTTGTAGACGGCGGGAGCTGAGGGACCTGCGGGAACTGAATCAGAGGACCCGGGGGTATTTTCTCGGCGGGGAATCTCCGATGCCTAAGTTAGCATTCTGATTACAGAGGGTTTGGAGAGAAATGAGAGAGTTAGAGAGCGGGGGTTACCATCCTTTTTTCTCCCCTCTGGCTTTGGGGGTCGGAGTCCTTATATAGCGGTGCCCTCGCGGGTTAGGTGGGTGAAAAGCCTTCAAATGGTAAGACGTCATATCCAGTCAGAACCGGAGTACGGTGATGAACTCCTCGAGGTTGTCAGGTTGGCGCTTGTGCCAGGCGGCCAGGTCGGCGCCTGGGCCAGGTTGTCAGGTCGGCGCCTGTCAATCGACGGGTTGGTGTCCGGGCCAGGTTGCCAGGTCGGCACCTGTCAGTCGACGGGTCGGTGTCCGGGCCAGGTTGCCAGGCCGGCGCCTGTCTGTCGGCGGGTCGGTGTCCGGGCCAGGTTGCTAGGTCGGTGCCTGTGTCAGTCGGCGGGTCGGTGTCCGGGCCAGGTTGCCAGGTCGGCGCCTGTGTCCGGGTCAGGTCATCAGGTCGGCGCCTGTGTCCGGGTCATGTTGTCAGGTCGGCACCTGTGTCCGGGCCAGATTGCCAGGTCGACGCCTGTGTCTGGGCCAGGTTGCCAGGTCGGCGCAGGTGGCAGGTTGATCCGGCTAGGTTGCGCGCAGGCCGCGCGAGGCCGCGCAGGTCGTGCGCAGGCCACGCCAGGTCGCGCGCAGGTCATGCGCAGGCCGTGCCAGGTCGCGCCAGGCCAGCCAGACTGGTGCCCGGGGGGGGGGGGGACCAACTTGGTAAGTTGTTGCTTGGGGGCTTGCCTAGTTGTCACGAGGTGCCACGTTGTCACGGGGGTAATCGTTGGGGCCCCGTGCGGCACTCGAAATGGGCGAGTAAGCCTACGAAACAAATCAAACACACACACAAAGGCAACAAGAAGGCACACGAATTAGCAAAAGGCTACTTGTATTGCATTAATCAGTGGTAAGCACAAGCACACAGTACAGTGTCGAGGGGATCTCGTGCTTAACCTTTACACGCTTATGAGCTCACTCGACTACCTACCTCCCCTCAAAGAGTACGTTAAGCTTTTGGGGGAGTGACAATAAGAAACGTCAAAAAGATGAAAAAGCATACTACAATATTACAATATTGCCATTGGCAGTCCCCCATACAAAAGTACATGCTTTGCCCACCCATGGCACACACTTGGACGTTGGAGTTGCGGCTCTAGGCACAGTGGATGGCACTTGATGGCGCGTCGAAGAGAACACTTGTTACAACATGTCGCAATTTCACTGGAGGGCCAAATCTGCCCTCATTAGGTTCCTTCCATGAAATCCATAACTGAAGTCAATACTTATTTGACTTTGTTAGGGCTTATTCTCTTAAGCATCGAAGACGAATGACGACAAAAACTTTGTTTTGAAAGTTTAGGATGGACGATTCATCCAAGGAAGAATTGTTTCAATTGCTCAAGAGATTAAGCGAGCCCTATCTCACTATAAGTATACAACGTGAGCTCATGTTAGATTTAAAGGAAAATGTAGGGAAATCTTTACAATTCTTGCATTGGTTTTTCTGTATTTCCCTTTTTTTTCTTACCTTTTCCTTCAAACCAAACACAGCCAGAGATCCCAATAATGAAAAAGGAAAATAAAGGCTTGTAGCTTAATTCCACAAATTTAAGTATGGATTGAAGGAAAAGTCGTAACCTTGTTGCTTTGGGGCATGAATGGAGAAGCGTTCCGCCAATGAAATCACAAAACCCCAAAATTCTGCAAACAATATCATCTCCCACATAAGTGATTATCCCTAGTCTTCCACAATTTAGGGAAGAATGAAGTAAATCCCCTAACTCAAAACATTCACATAATTCAAAGCTCTGGTTTATGGAATTTTCAAACAAATTGAAACTTAGGCCCCATTTACTTTTCGGGAAGTTCTTTATTCAAATAATTGGGCAAGTGCATTTACCTACGTTCTTTTATTTCTCAGGTAAATAAGACAATAACTGTTTTAATTATAAAAGGTCATTATTAAAATGAACAATTATGTCTTATTCAAGTATTAACAACTTTCCCCAAGATGAAAAAGTTACCCTAATAAATCTAAGGAAAATAAATTTTATATGGACCCTATATAAATCTAAAAATAAAAAACTTGAATATCTTACTATTACTTACCTGGATAACTGATATCTTTGTGTGAAATCAACTGGAACACTCCCTCTTTCGTTTTGCCTCTTCAATGAGCTCTGTTTGAAGCTCCTCACAGGTCTATCTCCTTCGTCATAGCATAAAAGTCCTCCTCAACAGAGGACACAAATCTGTCCCCGTCCTCATCACTCGCTAGAAGCTCCTCACAGGTCCCAAATGCCATCATTGTTGGCATCAATCGCTGCTAATTGAAATGACTTGATAATACAACCAAATAAGAAAAAGCGAAGAAAAACCAAAAAAAAAAAAAAAACCCTAGAGAAATAAATCATGTTAACATCTACCATTAAATGGACTGTTTCCTCTTTCATAATAGAGCAAAACCGCAGAAGTCAGCTCGAGAAAAGTAGCCCAGAATGTGATGGTGAGGCACTGATTGGAACAATTAGGCCAGAGTAGGATCTTAATTATTATAATAATTTATGAAGTCTTCATATTAATTAAAAGGATTTAAGTTATTTATGTTTACCACTTCCCAGTCCCCACTTGAATGAATGACAACATCATGAACAAACAGAAACAATAAAATTTATTAATTATTATAAACAATATATAGAGTGCTTTAAATCCTGCGCATGGTGTTGCAGCCAACTATTTTGCCAATATTTTATTTCTTGAAAAAAATATTATTTGCCAAGAAGAGAATTGTAAATTAATAAAAAAAAATGCATCTGTTGTCAGGACCGATGTATAAAAAGGGAATATGATCACTTAATTTATATGTCAATAATTTTGAATTGTTAATAATTATATTGAGAACTTAGGCTGTGTTTGATTTGAAGGAAAATATATGAAAACCTATACAAATAACGGTGAAGTAGCTACCAAACACAGCCTTAATTAGTGTCTACCAAAAACAAATAATGGTAAAGTAGCCAAATCTCATAGAGTTGGCCTGGTGGTAACAGCATGGGGTGACAATATAGCTAAATTAAAGAGATTCCAGATTAGTGATCTCATGGCTGAGGTATATATGATGAGAAGCTTTAATTTGACTGAATTGGTTGTGTGAGGTGAACTAATAGTTATATGCCAAATTTGTTGGCATTATAATTTCTATTTTTATTGCTCCTAATAGCTAGTCCATATATTAATACTACTGATTTTTATTAATTTGCTCGAATTAAATGCACCAGAAATTGTTCTCTTGTTTTTATTTAAAATCATAATGACCCCAGATTCTCAGCATTTTCTTTTTTTTTTTTTTCTGTTTTCTTTTTGTATGTGTATAAATGACAAAGCAATCCATTTTTCTTTTAATAAATTAAGGAGATAAATATTGAGAGAATAGGGGCTCTCATTTAATTAAATTAACATGAAAAGAGATTTACAGAGAGAGAGATGAGAGAATATATAATAAATATTAAATTAAAGTGTTGATTGTTGATAACGGTATTAGAAAGCATCTAATTGGATCTGCTTTAGCATATTCTATGTAACTAACTAAAAGTGGTAGGTGTAGTTGTGTAAATCACATTGGCCTCATATGATGTTTGTAAGTCGTCACTAACCATGAAACTCTTAAAGCTAGCCATGGCTCCCCACATGATATTAACATTTGTAAATCTTTACCTCGAATAAGAGAAAAGAATATCACTTATAATTACAATAATAGGATTGAAAGTGATAGAAAACGACCTACCCAGACAATATGGTTGAGAGAGCACAATACTTACGTGAGGTATTTATTGTTCAGCTTCAGCCTCATATTACAACAATCGTGACATGAAATCCATTGGTGGACAGAATTCCTACTCACTTTCTCTATTCGCACGCATAATACATTTTAGTCGCACATCTTACAATACAAGATGGTGATGTGTGGCTGTAATTCAAGGTGGGTAGAGTGTGAGTAGAAAGTAGTGGGCAGGAATTTCGGTTTGAATTTTTTGCTGCTGTTGCTACTACTGCTTTTTTCTTTCCACTTTTAGCCAAGTGGGTACAACTATCGCATGGGGTGGTCCATGAACCCCCCATAGATGGTCCATACTCTGTGGCATTAAAGGTTCTTATCTTTTCTTTGTATTTGTATTCAAATCTGATTTGATTTCAGTCATGGTAGTTGGACGCCAGCAGCTTAATTTGGCCGGCTCCAAGAATCTATTAGACATGGCTAGGTCTTAATTAAGAGTGCAAGTGGGACACCTGATTTAAAGATTTTATTTTCATCACCAACAAAAAGAAATTGAAGAATTTATCAAATCTGTAACCTGAGCCTGCCTTGATTGCACCCATAATTTCTTTGCCATGTGTGTACGAGAATATGATGCCTGTTATGAGTATTAGTGTAAGTGAACATACTACATGCACATGCAAGGAAGTATTGAATATATATAACATATGTTATATATTTTAATTTAACTTTTATGAATTGCACTGAAACCAAAGCAAGTATGGCTTTATATAGTATAGATGTTTTATACATTCATAGAGGATATAGTAAACATTGCAAGCTTTAAAACTCATTCCCTTGATGGACAGAGAAACAAAATAAGAAATCAGATCCAGATGTTTGTACCTATTTGGATTCTGCTTTGTGTTCTGGCCATTATTGTTGAAATCACTGGTTCCTCTGTACTCCTTTATTTCTCAACTTCATGAAATCACTGGTTTCTCTGTATCTTGAGGCCAACCGTGATGTATCTAGAACCATTGAGTGGCTTTTATAACCCCCATCTAGAGGTGACCGGGACTCTAATGATTCTTATCACTGATTGAGATTAGTTGCCCATCAAACTAATCTCAATCCAGTCCTACCACATTTAGAATCCCACTCTAAATTGGAGTATACATCCAACTTATAAAACACTTTCGTAGACCTATGAGTGTCACGTGTCAACCCAATGAATAAATAAAATATTTTTTTTCTTTTTTTTTGGTTAATATGGACCCTTGTTCTTAAGCATCTTTTTCTTTACTAAGCCTAACATATTTCATGGCTAAGTCAATGGGAATGCATCAGTGAATCAGTTGAAATAGGTCTATGAAACATTGGAAAGTGTTATGGGCAATCCCGGTTGAACCTAAAATAAAAAAAAAAAAAAATGTTATGCGAAAATGCTGCATGAAAACAATTCTAATTAATAATAATATTCTCAAAAGAGGTTGAACAAATGATCCCAAGTGTAAATTTGTGACAAAGATAAACAATAATGTCCTGTGTTCTTGCAATGCTACATATCCTTAGCTATTTAATTACTACTTGGAATATATTGAAGCATCAAAATGATTGTACTTTTGACCATTCTAATCCTTCTACTAATAACTCTTCTAATTACAATTGATACCACACATATTAATAATTTGAAACATGGTGTCAAATAATGTGGTACAATTGACATTGTTAGAGAGGGAGCCACTGTGTACTTGAAAAACTGGACAGAGGATTAGCAATTCCTTGGTGGCACAATACTTTCCCACAAGCAATAATTCAAGCATCGAGAAATATATTCTCTCGCCATGCATTGCTTCTCTTGGATACGAATCCCAAATTGCAACTAAGCCCTAACCAGTTTCATTTTCTCCATAATGAATGCCAAGAAATAATAGAAAATGTTTGGGGGGGAATAATAATAATAATAACCCACGTGGGAATATAAATTCAAAATTAAGGAGGACTAAAAATCTGCTCAAATTTTGGAATAAATCAAGAGGGAGTGGCTCAAATTAATGGATTAAACTTGAAGAGGGAGTGGCTCAAATTTTGCTCAAGAAAAGGCTAGATTAAAAAAAAATAATATGATAAATGGTTATTAAGGGAAAAACAATTATGGAGATTAAAATCCAAGGAATTGTGGTTAAAGGAGGAAGACAAAAATACAAAGAATTTCTATCAAGTCACAAAATTCAATAGGGAAAGAAAATCCTTTGATTTTTTGAAAGATGGAACTAATATGTCTCTCAATAAGATTGCAAAAATATTTAAAAAACATGCTATCAAAATAAGCGGATCTAGATACAAGGATGAAGTTGATATTCATTCTTTAGGCAAGTAAAAATCTCAAAGTTTGAGGTTGAGGCTTTATTAGTATCCCCGAGTGATGAAGACAAGGGCGGAGCTAGAATTTTTTCTTGAGAGGGGCTAAAACCTAGAAAACATGGATAGGGGATCCCTTACCCTCATATTTGTTTATTATTGGAATGCAAGCCCTGTCTAATTTGTTTCTAAAAGTTGAATAAAATAAAGAAATACAGGGTTCCAAAATTAGTATGGTGGTACACCTATCACTCACCTACCATTCCCAAATGATTGTATCATCATGTGTAAAGCTGAACCAAATCAAATAAGAAAAGTTAAGGAAGAATTTGAGGGGCTGTCAGGGGAAAAAATAAACTTAGCTAAGTCAGGAGCTCGAATTAGGGGGTGTTCTATAGTGTGGATGAGAAATTGGTGGGTGTGGACTTCTCTACATCACACCTTATGGTAGGGACTAATCCATACCACACCATAGTCCACAACTGTTCTGAACTATGAATAGATTGTGTGGACCAAACCAGTCCACACCCACAGTGGCGTTTAGTAAGTATGGTGTGGACCAGTCCCCACCACACTTTTTAATTCCATGTATCTCATATACATTTTATGGGAGATCTACACAGTCGATCATAAATGTCTAATTTTTGCATTTTATATGGTACATAAATTGAAAAAAAAAAGGGAACAATAAATTAATATGTAGGCAACAATTGAATTTTTTAAATAATTAAGAAATATTATTTTAAATATTAAAAAAATGTTATTTTTAATATTAAAAAATATTATTTTATTGATAAAAATATTAAAAATAAACATTTAAACAATGAAAAAAAGATTGGAGAAGGAGAACCATCGGACTTGTGCTAAAATTAATATTAAAAATTATTATTTTATTGATAAAATATTAAAAATAAAAAATTATTAAAAGATTAAATAAAATGAGAGTAGTTGGACCAATGTAACACAAGTGCGTTACATTGAAACCTTCCCACAAGTTGTCCACACTATAGTGTAGACCATCCACGAGAAAATATTGTGAACGATAAATTGGGGTATGGCTCATCCCTCTCCATGTTATTTTATGGATGGGGATCGTCCACACATTTCCAGACACCATATTTTACCATCCCGTCCATGATATTTACGCATTACCGAACGCCACCTTAGTCCTTGTGTTCCTAGAAGGAAGAGGAAAATCTTGTTACATCTTTTACAAATGAAAGTAATGAAGGATCAAGAAAATACCTAGGAGCCCAATTAAGTTTTCATGGTAGAACTTCTGCTGGCCCTCAAGAGATTATTGATAAAATGGAATCCAAACTTGCCTCATGGAAGGCAAAATTGATATCCCAAGCCAATAGAACAACATTGGTGAAGTCAGTAGTACTACAGTCAATGCCCACATGTGCTATGTCAACTAGCATCCTTCCGGTTAAAACTACAAATAAAATAGAACAAATACAAATAAAGTTTTGGTGGGAAGGTTCAAACACAAACTCAACCATGCATACCATATATCTTGGGAAAAACTATGTAAATTGAAAAAAAATGGGTGGACTAGGGTTTCAAAGAATTATGGAATCTAATAAAGTCATGTTAACTAAAAAAATTTGGCAATTGTTAGAAAAAAAATAGTGGTCTTTGCACAAAAATAATAAAAGAGAAATACCTAGAAAATAAACCTTTATTCCAAGTGAAGCCAAAGCCTATTGACTCATCTTGGTGGAAAAATGCAGGGAAAATATTAAAGTGAAATAAAACATTTCTTGGTGTGCCAGGTAAATGATGGTAAGAGAGACTATATTCTTGACCCTTGGGAGTTGGGTTTCATCCATTCACTCTGAAACACCCCCTCCTGAATCCTAATTGGCATCATCAAGTAAATAACATAAAGGCCTCGTTCGTTTCACGAATTTTGGAAGGGGGGCAAATCGGTCAATGGGATTTTGATTCCCATTTATCAACTCTATCATATTTTTTTTTTCAAGATTTAGGTGAGACCCACAGTAAATGCTTTTCCCTTGGGTATCACTTACCCGGCAAAGTGTTACCCTTCTCCTATTTGGGAAAGTTAAGTGGAGAGTAAATGTTCAAAATATATTATGTCAAAAATGCCCATTAAAAAAAATATAATTCAAAAAGCATGGACCTGTACCCAAGGGTAAAAATGACAAAACATAAAAAAATTAACCACTTACTGGGAAAGTGGGTGAGGCAAAAGAATATGGGGAGGTTGAAAGGTCTCATTTACCCGGGTAAATTTAACAAAAAAGAACCTGGGTAAATACACTTACCTGGGTAAATGGCCTCTTTCTAAATGAACAAGGCCCAAAGTTCATGACATTTTAGATTAAAATGGCAATTGGAATATACAAATCTTAAATGAAATGTTTACATAGGATTCGGTGAGCCATATAATACAAATCCTTAGGGAAGCAGTGCAATCAGGGGATATTTTATTATGGAAAAAGTCAAAAAATGTAGGGTACATTGTAAGATCAGCGTATGAGCTTTTCTCCTCTTTGTTGCCATCAACATCCTCTCACTATGGCCGTTGGTGGTTTCAAATATTTATGTGAAAGGCTTGATGGGATGGTATTAAAACAAAAGACAAATTGGAGTTTCTGAAATAGCAAGACCAAATCTGTGGTATATGTCAATTTGAAATAGAATCGTGGCAACATTTTGTTTTCCTCTTGACACTATGCAAAAGCAATTTGGTTACTTGCCTACACTAGTATTTTGCAACTATGCATGAATGATAGAAACTATCAATAGTAATATAGAAGACCACTGGGAGACAAGCCACTTGAAAGATCATGTTATGAGTCTCTTCAGTTCTTTTGATAATATATGTATTAACCATATTAATAGAATGGCAATTTCAGTCTGATTGTTGTTTAATATATAATGATGGTTTTCTCAAACAAAAAAGAAAAAGAAAAAAGGGATTTATCTCATTTTTGCATTTAAAAAACTGAGTATTGATAGAGACATTTTAAATGCTAAATGCAACTGTAAAAGGATAGAGAGTAAAAGGGTCAATACAAACGAGTGTCAAAAAAGGGTTCGACTATGATATGAAAAAGATATAATATCTAAAAATTTCTGACCAATCAACTGGAATCATAAATGTGATAGCCAATCAGGTGTTATTTATCAAAATTCATTAATAGGTTTTGATCGGTCAAAACTCTTTCCATACCATATCTTTTACACATCATAGATTTTCTCAAAAAAAAAAAACAATTAAAAAATAGAACAGTTTTTTCCCGTGTGTGGTGTAGGGGGTGGGAGTTACAAATGATTGTACTGATGTATTGTTTGTAGTTATTAATCTCCCTCTCCCTTTTATTCTTCTTTTGAGTTTACAAATGATTCCCAGATTTCCAAGGAGGCAAAATCTTATGTTTTTTTTTTTTTTTCCTCTCTTCTTAGATGCAAAGCTTGGCCTATGGACCTCCAAAAGGATGGCTACATGTTAGTTGGCTTTTAAAGTCGACCATGCCTATTTCAACCCTTATATGTTCACTTGCTTCTTCCATCATTGCCTTAAGCATAATTCAATTAATTTATTCATACCCTTTTTACATGTTGACATCAAAACAAACTTTTTCCCTTGTTTAAATTTATTTGACTTTTTTGGAAATTTTATTAAAACATCCCCTATACTCTTTACACCAGTGGAAACTTCCCCAATTTAAAAAAAAAAAAAATATATATATATATATATATATATATATATATATATATATATATATATATATATATATATGGTTAAGCATCATTTGCTACATAATTTTTCTTATCAACAACTTATTTCCATTAATATCCATAGAAAAGCTAAAAAAAAACATTGATGATTTTGATTTTGTTGAGACCAAAATGCTTTTTATCTAAACTATGTCCAAACAAATGTTATAAATCAATTATTGTATTAAGAAAAATCTAGATGATGTTTAGTACCATTGCCAATTCTTCAGAATTTGATGCCTTTGCTGTTTGGTTGGCCAATTTATGAGAAATTTACAAATCACTTAGAGAACAATTATTAAAATTAGGCCTGACAAAGAAATTATTGATTTCGATGATTTCTCTTTTTTCTTTTATGACATGCCATCTGATGTGGATAAAGACATAGTTCCTTTAAAAATAAAATTCACCACTGATCATGAATACCAAACAAATTCATTGCCTATTTCTCAAAAATTGGATGGCATGGCATCAATGTTAACAAATAAACAAATTTTCTGATTTGATCTCAAAAAAAATAATCAGCAATTTATGATAAATCTCATCAAATGAACCGGTAATAGAAATAGTACCAAGCATCATCATCACATAGAATCTACAAAACTATAGCATTAATTTCGAAACCAACAATTGCTATGGTCAAAACACAATGTATGTGAACAAAAGTCTAATTTTTTATGAAGGCCATGTTTGGGTGCTAAAAAATAAGTGTTTCACTTATTAGTATTTGGGAAATAAATAAAAAATAAGTGCTTATTTTTCAAGCCCAAATTTTCAGCTTTTTTATGTGCTTATACAATAAGTATTTATTCAAAATTTTCTTTCAAAACTATCCTTAATTGAATTTTAAAATACCACTTATAAAATTATCCTTAGTTGAATTTTATAAAAGTATTTTTGTGAAAGCACTTTTATGAAAGCATTTTTATAAAAGTACTTTTATGAAAGCACTTTTACGAAAGCATTTTTATAAAAAGTACTTTTATGAAAGAACTTACGAAAGTGCTTTCATAAAAGTACTTTCATAAAAGTATTTTTATAAAAATATTTTTCATAAAAGTACTTTCATAAAAGTTTTTTTATAAAAATAATTTATTGAAAATGCTTGTAAGGGTATATTTTGAAAATTTGAATGAAAATGAAGGACAAAATAATCACAAATGCTTATTTAAGTGCTTATCAGAGAAAAAGACTATCAAATACCCAATATAAAATAAGTGCTTATTTCAAAAAATAATCACTTGAAAAAATTGGGTGTCAAATACAAACAGGTATTTATTCAAATAAACACTTATTTTTAACTTAAGCACCGAAGAAAAACCAATCTTAAAAGTTTTGTCTTGTTTGCTTACCAAACTTAAAAAAGTTGTCTTATTCATGTTTGAAAAGAGATCAACTTCCATTAGGGCAAACCTATGCCCACATTGTTCTAACAGCCCTTCCCAACCTTGCATTGGGAATGTCTTCCCATGAAATAAAGCACGTAAGAATAGAGATATTCTCAAGGGATATTTATAGTTCAGTCCACCTCTAGGGTGGAGCTAGGATTTCTAGGGGTGGACTAAATCCTACCCATAGATTGAAGCCAAATTCATGGGTAGGATGCGGTTTATAAGGGGGCTACTAGTAGACTAGGAGGGTGCTGCAATTCAAATTTTTGAGGTGGATTGCAGTCCACTTATCCCTATTCTCAATGCAAGACAGTAAAAGCTGCTCCAACAGGCTTTGCTAGCCAATCGTTTGAAAAGCTGCTCCAACGGGCTTTTACCTTCGCAAAATGCACCTCAAAATGAGAACATCTCTCCCAATGACAAATACAGGAGATGTTGTCAATGCACACTGAGACGTGTTCGTGGGAAGTTTTTGGGCACGTTCTGCCAATGTAAACTCGTATTTATTTGCCATTTAATCAGAAAAAAACTTCTCTTCATTAAACATTTCAAAATATATTTGGAGGAGATTTATTTTTCACTAAAATAGTAAAATGTCTAAACCCTTTTAAAAAAGAATGGGGAATTTCCAATAAAATTTGCCACCTTTTGAGTTCTCAATTACACTGTTCGGTCCAGCTTCTTGAATGAAATTTAGATTTCTCCTTCTTTTTTAATAAGGGTTGGTGAAGGGGGAGTTACTAGTCTGTTACTGACATTTAGGTGTTTTGAAATTCCCAACTCCCAAGCGGAATAGTCATTTCAATTACAAGCACAGGGGATTCAGATCAGATCAGAAGTTCAGAACAAGGTTCACAAGTTTGAATGGTCACTTCCAAGTTCCAAATTTCCAATATTCAAAGTGTCGCAGCAGGACTACGAGGTACTGTGTCTCTTTGCAATACAAATCACCAGAAATTCCATATAAATACGTGTGCGCTTGCGGCTTACGCTTTAGAAACAAACGGCGCGTCGCCGGTAGAAAACCTTTTACTTTCTCCAGAAAAACAGAGAGTCAATCAAGGAATCTCCATATGAGGACCATCTAGAAGAGACAGTTCTTGGCTAAGGTCACCATGACCTTAAATAAAAAAATGTATAAAAATAATACTTCTAAGTTTCTAACCAAAATTCCATTGTTTGGACGTTAGTTGTAGCAGCCTTCGTTAGCTACGATGACGATGGTGCTTGGTCTCTACTTTCGGGCGCTTTTGTTCAGTTGAGTGAATCCATACATATACATTAAAATAAGGGATATAAAGGTAACTTTATCTTTTAGTCTTAAGCTTGAATTAACGAGTAAAACGAATATTTCAGCCATTCGATCCACATTTAACGATACTTGTAACTTTTAGTTAATTGTCAAGAATCATATAGATACCGACATATCGTTAATCAATTTCCAAAGAGTAGAGATACACTTAATCAATTTGCATTGTTTAAGAAATTTATCTTTGTATTTATTATTCATGGGAGATGTGTAATATATAGATCTGTTCATGGGTTGGATCGGGTTGGGCTCGAGCCAGGCTTTTACTTTTCATTAATGGAAATATGTTAGGCTCGAGCCTGAGCCCGAGCCCGATCCGACCAACGGGCCTATAATTTGGACCCGAGCCTGGCCTTGATAAAAAGCCTAAAGCCCGACCTAATAAAAAAAATTAGAAATTTTCCCTATTCAATAATCAATATAAATTATAATTTATTTACATTAAAAAAAGAATATAAAGAAGGGAAAAAGGATGTGAAGAAGAAGGGTTCGACTGGAAAAATAAGGGAAAGAGGTGAAAAAAATAGGGGTATTCGACTAGGGTTTTTAGGTTTAATTATAGGTCGGGCTAGGCTATTTTGGCAAATCTCGAGCCTGGCTCAAATTTATTGCGAGACAGGCTTTTTGGCCCGAGGTTAAGCCCACAGGCCCATATACCTGTTCAAGCCCATCCGAGGGCCGAGTCGGCTCGTCAGGCCACCTGGCCCATGAACAGGTCGAGTAATATATTCCATCTAGAACTTCGTGCCTCACTCACCACATCCCAAATTTTCTAACCTCACAACCACCACCAAGGCACCAATCCTACTCTCCTCATTAGGGGTGACAACGAATTGAACTTTTCATGAGTTGTTTGAGCTCGTCTCTACTTGATTTTTACCGAGTTTCGATTTGAGCTCGAGCTCAGTTCACTGGTTCGATTATGAAATGAGTCAAGTTCGAATCTATTAGAGTTTGGCCCGTAAGGCTCACCAACCGATTCGAATATGTATATATATTAATATATATATATATATATATATAATAAAATTATAAAAAATACTATATATAATAAAAATATTACAATTATTAATTATTATAATTCTTAATTTTTAAATATCAAATAAACAATATTTTTATATATAATTTTTTATTTTTATAAAACACTTTTTCTCAAAATCGAACTCAAGCCAAACTGAATTCAAACTTATGAATTTTTTATTCGAGTCGAGCTCGAGTTCAACATTCTGACTGAAGCTCGTATTATTCGACTTGCTCGTCTGGAATTCACCCCTACTCCCCACGTACACTTTTACCTTTCAAATTTCAATTCATAGCTACATTCAACCGCCCATCTCGTGGGCACAAGTCACGTTAGACTGGTGACACATCTCCATTTCATCACCCCATTTCAACGGTGATATGGCCACGCGTGCGTAACCACTCTGCTAATACCAAAATGCCAAAACCGCTCACGTGACTAAAACCACCGATTTCGGACACTTCTACAAATCCGCTCAAAATAAACCCTGAATCCTCTCTGAACACAATCACTATACCCACATCTACCAACGTAACATCGCAGGCACACACCTTCCTACAAAAAATATTATGCACGGGGAGATGTTCTAAATGCACGGGGTAGTGTGTTGTGTGTAGACTTAGGTAGACTTTTGTGGGGAGGAGATCCGGAGTTCAAAAGAGGATCCATCTCCACCATTTCTTTTCTACTCCCCTTTATAAGCCTACCGAGTGCCGAACTCTTTCATTCCTCTCCGCCCTTTGGCTTCTTTCCTCTGCAACTTCACTGTGCTACTTTTTTCTTCATATCTCTCACTCCGTCTCTCAGAATCATGGGCAAGGTTAAGATCGGAATCAACGGTACTTCGATCTCTTAAACCCCCTTTTGGTTTCTTTGGTTCTATATGTTGGGATCTTACTCAGATCTGATCTTGTATCTCGTATTTCTCTGTTGTAATAAATTGAAAATGATAATGAAAACACAGGATTCGGAAGAATCGGTCGTCTGGTTGCCAGAGTCGCTCTTCAGAGAGATGATGTTGAGCTCGTCGCTGTTAACGACCCCTTCATCACCACTGATTACATGGTAAGACCATCTACCCATCTGCTTTTCTAACCATAATTTTTATACATACATGGTTTCTTATATGCCGTATTACATGAATGGTGGATCCATTCACCGTTCACTCTCTGGTCGCTGCATCTAAATTTCCTAATAGTTGTCGAACCCATTGCTTGGGTCGGCCTCTTGGCAATTGTTTCACAAGTGTTTCTAGCTGTTCGATCCGATTATCAGCCATTCTTTGATCTGTTACAATCGTGATCCATCGGCTAGATTCCTTAAAGTTGTATCGTGGTTGGTCAGTCACGGTAGCATGTATTATCTCCGTCTCCCTCTCTCTCTCTCACACACACACACATACACTTACATTTTGATTTTTCTTAGGTTGTGCTGCAAAGAGCACATCCTGAGGAGCTCTTTACCGTGGATAATGGATGAAGAGGAGATCTCATACGGGCAATGTTACAATGTAATTTCGCCAGCGTTTGGCTGTAAGAAATGCCCATAATTTCATCAGCGTTTAGCCATCAGATCAGACGACTAACAGTTCTTGCGCAAACGATTTTGTTTTTATTCTCTACTTTCTACTCACTCTAGCTTTGTTTGTGTTATGCAGACATACATGTTTAAGTACGACAGTGTTCACGGTCACTGGAAGCACGCCGACGTTAAGGTCAAGGACTCTAAGACTCTTCTCTTTGGCGAGAAGCCAGTCGCCGTTTTCGGTGTCAGGTACAGCCCTCATCGACGGTTTTGTTTTTCAGCTTGTATGGTTTTGTCTTAAAAGGAAGCGGAAAATATCCAGACACGGATGAGATTTGCTTACCTTTCCATTCTGAATCTGAAGGAACCCTGAGGAGATTCCATGGGGTGAGACCGGTGCTGAGTTCGTCGTAGAGTCGACCGGAGTGTTCACTGACAAGGACAAGGCTGCTGCCCATCTGAAGGTCTGCTTCTATTTGTTCTCTGGTTATTGTCGTTGTTTATTATCTCATAATGCTATGAATTGGTCCATAAATATGATTCTGTTGTGGGTATATAATATTTTTTCAACAGTTGATTAATGCGGGATGAATTGGGTTGGATTTTGATGAACAGGGTGGTGCTAAGAAGGTTGTTATTTCTGCCCCAAGTAAAGATGCTCCCATGTTTGTTGTGGGTGTCAATGAGAAGGAATACAAGTCCGACATCTCCATTGTTTCCAATGCTAGCTGCACCACCAACTGTCTTGCACCTTTGGCCAAGGTTTACTTTCTTCCTCTAACCCATTTTTGTCATTGCGAACTTAATTACATCGTACAATTGATCTAATGCTTTCTACTTTGCCTCATTTTATCAGGTTATCAATGACAGATTTGGTATTGTTGAGGGTCTTATGACCACTGTCCACTCTATCACCGGTTGGTTACTTTCTTTTTTCATCTGTTTGTTCTTGTATAGCTGTTTTCTGGTTTTGGATCGTAAATTTGATTTCTTTTTCATCTTGTTTTACTTGTCTGATTCAGCCACACAAAAGACTGTTGATGGACCATCAAGCAAGGACTGGAGGGGTGGAAGAGCTGCTTCCTTCAACATCATTCCCAGCAGCACTGGAGCTGCTAAGGTAGTTACCTAATACAGTAATCTGTTTGCTCTGATCACACATGATCTTTTCCATTTTAGACTCTTATGAACTGTCTACGTGATTCTTGTGAACTCAGCGTTAAAATGAAATTAAATGTCATTTTAGACGAGTAGAACTGAGGGGATCGTTCAGATATTTCCCCCTCTCTCGTTTAATAGCTTGACCTTGGTGTTTTTAAAAGAAATCATGCGAGGTGGATTAATTATACAAATTATGTAACTTGTGAAGGCCGTCGGTAAGGTACTACCAGCATTGAATGGCAAGTTGACCGGAATGGCTTTCCGTGTCCCAACTGTGGATGTCTCTGTGGTGGATCTCACTGTAAGACTCGAGAAGAAGGCAACCTACGAACAGATCAAAGCCGCTATCAAGTATGACAAATTTTCCTTTCCATCATATTTGATTAGTTAACTGTTTGTTGTGGTGATGTTGTTAAAGATTGGTAAATTCTGGGTATCTTAGATAAAATGTTATTTCTTAATGAGCTAAGATTGGCACCTCAGATGGATTTGGATTTGTTCTAACAAATGATATAATATTGTTTTTGTGTTTGCTTTTAGGGAGGAGTCTGAGGGGAAGCTGAAGGGAATCTTGGGTTACACAGAAGATGATGTGGTTTCCACCGACTTCGTGGGTGATAGCAGGTGAGGATAGCTTAACTAATTTTATTTACTAATTTCAGTTCTAGGCGTAACATCCTTTCCCCACTACTGTTTGGAAATCCATCCTTGGATGTTGAACACATCACATGCTTCTCCCCAATCCCTACAATACAAATCATTGGCATCTCTTCGCCTAGACCTTGAGTGCTTAGTGTTTCTCCATGTCTTGACCTTGAGTGGCTGTGCAGCTGTTCTGTTCTGTTTTCTTTTTTTGGTTTCAGTGCTTCCTTTCTCCTCATGCATGGATCGTCATCAGGTGGTTTGAGTCATTTAACCATTATTAATATTGTTGTTGCCTATTAACTAACACGAAACTGTGCTTATTTTGGCAGGTCAAGCATCTTCGATGCCAAGGCTGGAATTGCCCTGAACGATAACTTCGTTAAGCTCGTTTCTTGGTATGACAACGAATGGGGTTACAGCTCCCGTGTAATTGACTTGATCCTCCACATTGCCTCTACCAACTGACTGTGATCTGGAACGTTAAGCAAGCGCTGCTATTTTGCTACACAGTTGTGTTTGTTTTTCTCTGTCTTGGGTCTCCTTTAGGGTAGGGCGAAATACAGAGCTGGAATAAAGTTAGTCATAGAGTTGTGATGTTTTAGAAACTACTTAAGAGGATCTTGTTGCCTATGTCATTTGGAGTTGAAAAATGTTAAAAGAGGGTCATAAACCCTTTTTTGCGTTTTGAAAGGGGGAAGTAGTACTCTTTCTATTCTGCCTGTTATATCGAAGAACACGTCTGTCTGAGATAATATTTGCTCGTCAACTTCTGATGTTCAAATTTGTGATGGTTGCGTTTGCGTGAAACGTTCTTGCTGTGGTCTCCCGTTAATCGTGCAAGTGTAGAAGAGAACTCCCATAATTCAAAAGCATATCTCTGGCCGGTTGTGGCATCTCTTCGATGTTGCATGGGTCGTTTACTGGACATTGAATTAAAAGTGTGTTAATCCAATGGTTTTTTACCCAAAAAAAAAGTTTGGATATTCATGCTATCGAGTCTTGATCATCATCTTATCTGATTTTGTTCAATGAGTCCATTAGAAATGGACCAGGTTTAATTCAATTTGATGAATATTTAGGACCGGATTGTCGGTTCCAACAATCCAAACTGTTGAATCCATTACTAAAAGAGAACGTCCAATTCAACGTTTCGACCCTTCAATCTGTTCAAATTGTTGGTTTCACAACTCAAAACTAATCCATCGATACCTATAATTCTCATCTTCTTTCAAATTTTCGTGACTTTTCAATACACCATATTGAAAAATAAACAACGCAAAACTCGATGCAGTCTGGTTTTGGACTGATATCGATAGTTGGATCAAATATTTATTCCATCTGACCCAAAGTGTGGACTGGCCTAACTCGAACGTAGATGCTGCAACATATACTTCGAATCAGGCCTTTTCCTCTCTTTATAAGCGACGGGATTCTCTGCAATATCTGCACACTCTACAAACACTGCTGATCTGAAGCCCAAGCCCACTTGGAAGATTGTGATTAGGCAAAAATGAACTTGCCTGGTATGCCAAAAATTGTGCTTCCCTGAGAGCATAGCACCCAAACATGCATGCTCTGAGTTTAATATAAACAGCGTGGCAAGCTGTAGATTCATGTCGGGATGGCAATTTTTACTCTACCCAGGTACCTGTTCGATGGGTTTTGGGATTCGTATTACACTGAATTCAATTTATAAACTTTATGTATTCGGTGCTGAATTTTATGTAGACAATTGATAGTTTATATTGTTTTTTTATATGTTTTAATTAAATAAATGAAAATTTTATTGTTTAAATATAATATGTGTATAGAGGGTTTTGATTCTCAAAATCCAACCTAGTGAACCTATTGTGGGTTTTAGGGCAGATATGGATTAGAAAGTTTAGGAAGGTGAATATGATCTAATAAGAGATTAGGGATGCAAATGGATCAGATCGGATTTAAATCAGAGTAAATTCAAATTCAATTCTATAGAAAAATCATATGGTTTGAACTCGAATTCGAATCCATCGTATTCATATCATTTCATCAGATATCCGATACAAATCCGATTCAATTCGATTAAATATTTTCGAATCATACATCCGATGATCTGATTCGATCTGATGTCAGATCTCAGTCTCGTGTCTCTGTCTCTCCGACCATTGACCATTTGACCTAACCTGCCCTTCAACATGAACAACCGGTGGCGGCAAAAAGGATTTGGGGGATGGGGCCATGGGGGCAGCAACAAACAACAATGTAATTATCGACGGAACTAGAATGAATAACCGAAAAAAATGCAAGTGTGAGATGATCTCGGTGGAACTAGAAATGAAAAGGGAAAAATGGAAAAAAAAAAAAAGGAGAGGGATGAACGATTAATGCACAGCGACCGGTGATGGTGAAGATTAAACGGTGACGCTGTGACGGTTTGTGGTGGCAGGCAGCAACAACGGCTGGGGTTCTCACTTCTCACTTATCAACTCTCACCAACATAACAAATGCAAAACACAAAAGCATCAAAGAGAAGGGTTTCTGGGTTTGTTTTGTTCGATCATGTTTGATGTGAAATTTTCAATTTTAGGCTTATTTAATTAATAAAATTACAGCCTATAATGAGATACAATTCTCTCTCTCTCTCTCTCTATATATATATTGGATAGAGGTGATTCAAATTCCAAACGGATCGAATTTTATGATCCCCTATACAAACCTTGTATTGGTTTTTCTATTTTTTCCTTCCTTTTCCTACTTTTTCTTTCAAACCAAACATGGCCTTAAGGTCTAGAATGTACAAAACCCTCCCCACACTCGTCCCACTGCCATCCCTATCCAGAATCTCCCCCAATGAATAGAACATAAAATTAGGGGAGATGTTCCCAATGTTGGAGAAGATGGGATCACTGTAACTTTGGAAGAGAAGCTCTGAGACACGTCTGAAGACATTGTCTTTAGAACGTTATTTGCCCCCACTCAGTTTTACTGAGTTTGCTGTTGGGTTACAGGCAAATTCGTTCCCAGGATACAACAGAGCCTTGGGCGAGAATCTGCAACCAACAAAGTTGAAGAGTCTCCAACGAAACCTTCTGTGAGACTGTAGCAGACCGGACTGAGAGAGAGAGAGTGAGAGAGTGAATTTCGAAATTATGTGTTTTGGAGTCTGATTCATGCTCTTTAAATAATTTGTGAAGAGGTATGAAGAAAAGGTAGGTGCTGGTTTAGAGAAGGCACCTTGAACAGTCACAATTTCAAACATTGTGACTGTTTAAAAAGTGGTTAACAGTTGGTGACTATTAACTTTGAATTGTGCCTCTTGATCACACCCGATCAAATCGTGACCGTTGATCTCATCAACAGTGATCAACGAGCAATGTGCGCCTCTAAAGCGCCTCATTGTGCCGTACACACGCGTGCGCGCGCGTTGCGCGGTATCGAATCCCCATACTCTCCTCTACTAATTCTAAGGAGTGTAAATCAGCTCCTATTGAAATACTGAAAACAAAACTTACAATTTTCCAATATGGGACAAGCTCAAAACTGGGTTTTGAAAGAGAAAAACTGATTTTTTCAATCAAGTGTACATGTACAATTTCTCATGTAATTGATCAATCAAACCCATTAGATTTAATCTCTCATGAGATTAAAATCCAACACCCGATATACAACTGAACAGGCTTTTTGGTATGTAATGCAATCCAATAGATAGATTAGGTCGGGGTAAGGCCCAGTTATATAGTCAGAAATTGTATAAAGTATGGGGAGTCTGGATCTGCTTGCAAACCCTCATGAGAAGTGGCACAACTTCTATGTTCACATAGGTGAAGTTCCACTATGTGCTCCGTTATTTGACACATTTCAGAACTTCATTAAGAGTTTATTTCAACATCTCATCATAACGGACATCACTGTTTATGTTGTGATGGGAAATTTCTCAATGTCAGTAATACAGTCACATTGCTGTAACTTGTTATTACCCATTAAACCCAATACTGATGATTTTCAGTTCAGGTTGGGTTACCATTACAGGTGATTAAGTAAAGGGTTTTAATCACATCTCTTTGGTTGTCATTCTTACCAATTCTCTGGCCAAGCCCTTGGTAAGAGGATCAACCAAGTTTTTACTTGACCTCACATAGGTTATAGTGATGACTCCATCTTGAATCAGTTGCCTAACAAATTCATGTCTCAGACTTATATGTCTAGACTTACCATTGTAGGTATCACTGTAGGCCCTTGACACAATTGCCTCACTATTACAGTAAATGGAAATTGGAGGCATAGGACTAGGCCAAAGTTTTATATCCAATAATAAATTCCTAATCCATTCAGTCTCTTTTCCAGTAGCCGTTAAAGCTATGAATTCAGATTCCATGGTCGAGTGAGATATACAAGTTTGTCTTTTGGATGCCCAAGAAATTGCATCCCCACGAAGGACAAAAATCCATCTAGATGTGGACTTGTTATCTCCATTACCGTTAATCCAACTTGCATCAGTGTACCCTTCTAGTACAGTTGGATAATCACAGTAAAACAAGCCAAGTTCCAAGGTTTTCTTGAGATACCCAAGAACTCTCCCAATTGCCTTCCAATGCTCTGCACCGGGATTACTTGTAAACCGACTGAGTTTCCAATGCTCTGCAAGTGCGAGCAAAGTGCGCTTCTAAAGCGCCTCATTGTGCCGCACACACGCGTTGCGCAGTATCGAATCCCCATACTCTCCTCTACTAATTCTAAGGAATGTAAATCAGCTCCTATTGAAATAATAAAAACAAAACTTATAATTTTCCAATGTGGGACAAGTTCAAAACTGGGTTTTATAAAAGAAAAACTGATTTTTTTAATCAAATGTACATGTACAATTTCTCATGTAATTGATCAATCAAACCCATTAGATTTAATCTCTCATGAGATCAAAATCTAACACCCGATATACAACTGAACGGGCTTTTTGGTATGTAATGCAATCCAATAGATAGATTATGTCGGGGTAAGGCCCAGTTATATAGTCAGAAATTGTATAAAGTATGGGGAGTCTGGATCTGCTTGTAACAACGCTAGGCACATGAATGTTCCGTGCCACCGCCCCCTGTCACCTGTGAGAGTTTTGTATAAATACTCTCTTGTTTGTAGGGATCTTGAATCCCTTGACCATCTCTCTCTCGCCTCGCGGGGCAAGGTGTGATGTGTGCAGTTGATTAGTTGTTGGGTGGGTAGTTGAGTGAGAAAAAGTTTGGCTGTTTGTGAAACACAATCTGGGCTGGGCTGTCTTGAAACTTGTTGAAAATGATACTAGTTCTTTATATTTGTCCTTTTCTAATTATAAAAGAACGTAAACAGCCCTAGGTGCCTGTCCTTGGAAAATGATGTTGTAGGTATAATTCTGGTTCTGGCTGAACCATGCATATGAATGACATCATGGTTTTTGAACCATTGTTGAATAAGATGGTTGGATCATTTAGCTTTGATACCATTCGGGCAACAGGGTCCATTTCACCCTTAATCCATTCTTTGGCCAAAACCTATTGATTTGGTTAACTATTCACTGAACCGTATGGTAGAATCACCAATCCATTTGATTCGAATAATCATTTTATCCTTTTTTTTATTTTTTTTAAATTGAAACAGGCCATCCATTCAAACCTGATAATCAAATCATTAACCCAAAAACTGGTGGTCAAAATGGTTCTAGTTCTGAGTCAATTTTTAAAATATTGGTTGACATTCCATACAGGAAGCTACAACTACCATGACAATAATTAAAAAAAGGAAGCGAGGGTCTACTCCTTTCTTGTGCTTGGGTGTTTGGACTTTGGAGAACAACTTTTGGATTAATAATAAGCAATTGATAGAATTATAAAATACAATATTGCTTCACAATTAGGACTACAAGCTTTATCTGGTAAGTGGTGACACCATCATGATTCGTCATGTGTAGGGAACATCTGGGCCTCACAGAGGACGCCCCACATGCACATCTCAGCATGCATTGGGAATATCTCCCACTGACAACTTTGGGAGATGTTCTCAATACAAGGTTGGGATATGCTGTGGGACATTTGTGGGGTGCAGATGTGAATTCTCAAGTACCTATTGAAATATCTCGTTTTAATTCATACCAAAGGCCTATGGCTCTGTTTGGAAGGATTTCAAAAAACAAATACGTACAGTACAAAACCTTGAAAACGATATTTATAAATCTTGTATTTGCACTCTTCCCATGTGGCTCAACGTTCTCTTCAAGGGCAATTCGATATTACATCAAAGTTTAAAGGCTTTTACATTTCATAGAATTGTTAGGTGAAAAGGGCAAGAGATCTCCATTTATATTTCTAGCACTTGAGAGAATCCAGCCCAATATGAGGTGGGCCTCCCAGGAACCCAGACTATTATTATTTATAGGCTCATTATTGGTCACCATGGATTGCGAGTGGCCACTAAAGAAGACCACAAGGTAGAGAGAGAGAGAGAGAGGAAGATGATGCATTCATGGTTGATTGATGCTATGCTCTTCGTTATTATGGCAAGAACAAGAACGTGTGTAGGCAGGAGTAGAAGCAATAACTAGGACCAGGAGAAGTGAGAAAGTGATGAAAGAAAAAAATAAAAAAAGGGAGTGAAACTCAGGCTCTATCTGCATTATTACTATCCACTCTACTCTATGCATCATCCTGTTTTTAAGTGCATTCCTGAAAAGCCCAAAAGCTGTTTCTCTCACATGGCCTCCCTTTTGGAATACCAGGTTGTGGGGTACGTGTTTGGTGTTCAACAAATAAATTTGATGTTGGGATTTGAGGGTGACTGTTTGAAAAAGGTTGGGCCCTGGCAAGGTCCATTAATACCCATGCCCAAGCTTTTCTATATTCTTTGACTTTGGGTCTTTTTAGAAGCCCAATCTTTACTACCCTTTTTTATTCGTGTATGTAGGTGAGGAAAGAAAAATGGGTTTTATTTGTATAAATTTCTAGATTTAAATTGACACCCTTTCCAAGATTGAACCATCTCTCTCTCTCTCTCTCTTAATAGATCCGTGATCCAAAGTTGCTGACGCCAACCCAACTCATCTATTAACCCCACAACCACGAGGTTCAATGCCCCCCATGTGCAATTTTGTGTCATTTCCAATGCCTCAATTGGCCTTTTCTGTTCATCTCCCAAAATAATTTTTTACTTTAGTTTACTATATATATTTTATTTTATTATATCATAACCACTTGGGCGCATTGGATCATCATCCACCATGCAAAGTGGACTTGTATGCTCCTGTTTGTTTGCAATGCAATTTTCTTTGCACTAGTACGAATATATGGGAGTGCAAATTAGAAAAATGTAAACTCTTGTCCACTTCTGTTTGGGGTTTTACTTACTCTTTGCTTTAGGTTTCGTGTTGCTTCATCTACACTGCAAAGGTCTTAAAAGCAGCTTCATGATTTACTCCTACATCAACAAAGAAGGCAATAAATAGGATGCCTTAAGACTTTCCTACTTCATTATTTTAATGTTTATTTTCTAATTTTTATTAAAGCATATGACACTATAAATAGGAGATACAAATATAAACCTCTTTTGCAGCGATATGATTTTGTGTTATTGGAGTAATATCAAAAGTGAAAAGAGCTCTGTCACCCTGATTCACAAGTTTTCTTTGCAGCCAAAACTTTGTTTTTCACCCATTCCAAATTTGTAATTTGTTGTTTTGATCACTTGCAAGGAAAAGGAATTACTGTGATGGGTCATGTTCAGGCAAATATGGAAAACTGAGTCAAAATCCTAGGTGCCCAAGTAATGAAACAGTTGGGCTTTGGAAAGGTATGATGGGCCCAATTGATTTTGTTCTTTAGTAACTAACTATGCGGCATGTGCCTTCATGTGTAATCTGTCATAAAGAGAAAAGCAAGTTGGGTTTGACAGCACAGTGGAGAGCTAGCACACAGACAGTGGGACAGTACACCAAAGCAAATTGGCGTATCGGATTGTATCGATGCTTGCGTCATTTTTTCTTTTTTATTTTTTTTTTTATTTTTTTTCTAACCTGGTTCAGATCGGTTGATTTAAGGCCCAGACTCCGAAACACCTCTTATAGGGGTATTGAGAAGCTCATAATACGATACTGCCTATACGTGTCAAAATTTTGAACCTTACCAGCAAGACAAATGGTAAAAGTTACAAGTGAAAAAGAAAATATTTGAGAGTGGACTAAGGGAGATATAGTACAACACTTGAAAAAAGAAAGAAGAAGAAACTATTATATATTTGATCAGAGAATTTGATTAAGCAAACTGAAGGCCCACCTGATATCTTGTCATCCAATCCCACGGCTCCAGTAGGCACATAGATCCGAAGTTTCGAACAAATGGATGCATTTGATCTTCCTTACACAAATGAGGAGGGTGACCGACGATGATTCCCAGAGACAGAGTTTACAATTAAATAATGCCACCTTGCACAAAAGGGAGGCAGAGTTTAATTGTCCATTCATCACTTTTGTAAGTTTGTAACCACTTAACCACTCTATTCATCCAACCAATTCTCATAGCCGATTAGTAGACTGTCGGTAAAGATCCGACCCATGTGGTACTTCCATGCCCATGGATCAGGATGTAGCTAGGGAGACAACCCATTTGACTAGGTAACCCGAACTCGTCTACCAATCAACCGAATCCATCATTTCCTTGCTCTTGCCTAGATGGGCAGATCCGTATTTAGGCATTTATGTTGATCCACATGGGTTTGAGTACTAAGTACTTGGCTACTTGCTTACCGGTTGACTTGAGAATGCTGAAATATTGATTATTGTTTGATAGTTGGATTAGTAATAAATACTATCCAACGATTACACCAAATTGTTGGACCAAAAGTATTAACATCTCGTAGTCGTTAGGCCCACCAAGATCTGACCAGGTTGGGCATGGCCCATTTCACATTATGGATTGATTGAACACTGGAGCCCACCTTTGAGTGGACCGGGATTTGGGAGAACCGTTTCCAAATCCAGACAAAGAAGTATAGAATGCTCTCAAATGTTCAAGTCTGCAAATGTAAAATGAGGGAAAATTTGGAGAAATTATCAGTCACTGTCTAACTATTAAACAAACGAATGGAGGTTGGATTAGATGTACCCATCTTGCTATGGACTCTGAAAATCTATTGAGGTTTTCTCCAAAAACTTCCAAAGTACTTCTGATCACCACCACTGTAATTATTCCAAGCCACGTCTATTTTTGTGAGATATCTCTCTCCTTCTCTCTCCTCATCCATATAGGCATGCCTGATGCCACCCCAGATGTATCTATCTATCGTTTTCTTTCACTGCACTCTCACGGACCAAGGGAATCTAGCTTTTTCTTTTTTTAATTATCTGCAATTATATTATATTCGCTTTCTATTTCCTTATGACCGTATTTCTTCTGTACAAGCACCGAAGAAAGGTCTTCATTTCATCGTCTTTCCCAGCTTTCTGTACACTCTCTTTCACACTACTTCTAACCTCACCCTATGGAGCCCCATATCTGTTCTGTGGGTTTCGCTTCCTTGGACTAATAATGGCTATTGAGGCTTCCCCTTCTCCTCCTCTTTGCTGTTCTGGTTAGTGCCGTTGTTTTTCCTCTGCGATATTTACCAGTGCTCCAAGGGGTGTTCATGGTTTTTCCATTTTATTGTCTGGTTCCTCTTCATTTGCTTACTCTTGAGCTCTAATTGGTCTAGTTAGTTGCAGATTGGAGGGCTCTATTAATGGGTATTAATGGGGGTTTTTTTTTTTTTCTTAAATAAGTAGTTCTCCGGCTATGCTTCACTCTGTTTAACCCAACCCCCTTATATCTTGGGTCTGGATTTCGTCTACCTTATTCCCCAGAATCCTGTTTTTTTTTTTTTTTTTCTTTTCTTTTGTGTGTGTCTGAGTCTTATTGATTCAAAAAGCCAGTTCGGCCTTTCTTGTTTCCTTTGCAAAACATTGCTTTGTCTGCATTTACCAACATTACTTTGCGTGTATTGTTCACTTGAATCTTGACAATTGCAATATTGAATTGTGGTTTTTCTATATCTTCTTTTTAAGCTGTTATTTCCCCTGAACTTCTTTTGTCTGAACCCAAAGTTCCATAATTATCGTCTCAAATGCCTCCATCCTACTTTCCTCTGCGGTGGGAGAGCACCGGAAACCAGTGGTGGTATGCGTCTCCCATTGACTGGGCCGCTGCTAATGGCCATTACGATCTGGTCAGGGAGCTCCTCCACATTGACCCCAACCTACTCATCAAGCTCACCTCCCTCAGGCGAATCCGCCGGCTTGAGACCGTCTGGGACGACGAGGCTCAGTTCAAAGACGTCGCAAAATGCCGCTCTCAGGTTGCCCGGAAGCTTCTACTTGAGTGTGAAAGTAAGAGAGGGAGCAACTCTCTCATACGAGCTGGCTACGGTGGATGGCTTTTGTATACCGCTGCCTCGGCTGGGGATGTGACTTTTGTCCAGGAACTGCTCGACAGAGATCCTCTCCTTGTGTTCGGGGAAGGAGAATATGGTGTTACTGATATATTTTACGCTGCTGCCAGAAGTAAGAATTCTGAGGTCTTCAGGCTCCTATTTGATTTCTCAGTATCACCAAGGTGTTTGATGAGCAGCGGAGGAGTTTTAGAAGAACAACCAGCCGGACCTCCTCCCGTTTTTAGGTCAGAAATGGTCAGCAGAGCTGTTCATGCTGCGGCTAGAGGAGGGAATTTAGAGATTCTGAAGGATCTTCTAGGGGACTGCACTGATATTTTGGTCTACAGGGATGCTCAGGGCTCTACCGTCTTGCACGCAGCCGCCGGAAGAGGACAGGTTGAGGTGAGGTTTCTATTTGATGTTCGTGTGGGTATTCTTATTTCTCTTCTGCATCTATTCAGCTGTTTTTTGCTAGGATTAGATTTTCATTTGAAAAGTTCCTACTTTTGAGTGGTACATAGTTAAGTAAGTAGTCCATACAATCTGTAAATGTCATTCAGTTAAGGAAACCTTAATAATGTTGTAGGAAATAAAACTCTAGGATGTTTTCATGCTATTGCGGCATTTTTGCCTATTCAGTCCTGATCACAGTAAATGCGGCCCCCCCTCCCCCCCTCCACACACACACACTTTTGCCTGAATTATTGCATATAAATGCTGGAGAGACTCAAATCTGTGTTGAACAATTCTTGATTTTATAAAATGAGACTTGAATGTATAGAGATCATCATTATCAGTATAATGTTTAACTAATAAAAACTGAGATTTGTCCAAGATTTAGTGGTGATAGATTTTTCTTATTGTCTCTTAGTCAGGTAGACATTTGACATATCTTACCAGATTAATTGGATGAAAATGAAGGCAGGGTTCAGGAAGCTCTCTATGATTCTTTGGGCATTTCCCTGCAAGTTTTGTATCACATATGCCTGAGACTGTTTCATTGAGACAGGATTTTGTGTCAAGCAATCATTATCGCTCCTGTGCATCTGCATATCAATGTATTACTAGAACTCTAGACCAATGGGGCCTTCTCCTGTTCTGATAGAAGATTGACATGGATCATCTCAGGAAAGGGCTCCTTTTAAGTGATGACATACTGCATTCAAGTTTCATGAAAAAATAAAATGAAATGGTTTCATTGCAAGTAGAATTGAAACATTATTTAGCTGCTTATGTGTTAACCTTTTTTTTCTTCTTTTTCTTCTTCTCCTGAAAGGTGATAAATGTTTTCATTTAAGAAAGAAGTAAAATGACACCCTTTAAGATTTGTTTCTAAAGAAAAACATAGCAGAAGTACCTTTAGATTGTCAATTCAGACTTTTTCATGACTATGATATTGAATGAAGAAATGTTTTCTAGAATACCTATTATTTCTATCTTGTCAATGACACTAACAAACAGAACGGTGAGAAAAAAAAATGCCAGAGTGCCATTTTACTTGTCACAACCCCAGCCAGCAACCTTGGGGCAGAGATTCTGAGAAACACATTCTCCGTGTAAAGTTGTTCCTAGAATTGGTAGTTCAGTTAGTGAGATGATTATCTGTATGTCTGCATGCATTTTAACGTTGTATCCATGAGGAAAACACACACACACACACAAAAGTGGTAGTTAACTTCAAGCATACAAATCACATGACACCTGGGGGAAAATGCTCTGTAGAAATGGAAGCAGATGTGCTTACCCAAAGCAGTTCTCCTTTTTGGCTGAAGAAACTTTCAGGTTACATGACGCTATGGGTAAAAAATGCTTTCAGGTTACATCCCTAAAGGTGTTCTTCTTAGGGATGCAACTTGGGTCAGGTTGTTTTAGAATATGTTAAATTTTCAATGGGCCCGAACCATAACCTGACCCTCTTTTTTTTTCTAATTTTTTGATGCATGGCATGATATAGTTGGTATTCTTCAAATTGGACGACCTGATTTGTAGCCTTAGTTCTTCTCCTCATTGATTAAATAAGCTGTCCTAATGGTCTCATGCAATGAGTCTTGTACAACCTAGTTTTTTCCTTAATGTCAATAGTTTGTTATCAATAACTTGATTGAATTTGCAAACAACTTGGATGAGCATGTGACCACATTTTATGCTTTGGCATATACCTGTTACTGAACTTGTGTACCTCCAAGATGACCCTAAGACCTTTATGAACCTTGTTTTTTAGGCTTTTGGTTGTAAAACATCATACAGATCAAATGCAATGGTTTTCTATTGGTGTCTCTAGTAGTTGGTTTGATGGTATTTCCATCTAAAAGTAAAACATTCACGCATGAGGTACTCATGTCAGAAGTTGACCTGTTCAAAAGATGTCATTTCTATTGTTCTTAATATTCTGGCCTTTTAATTTTCAGGTAGTCAAGGATCTGGTGGCGTCCTTCGATATAATTACCTCCACAGACAATCAAGGGAACACAGCATTACATTTGGCTTCTTACAGGGGCCACTTGCCTGTGGTAGAGGCTCTAATTATTGCATCTCCCTCTTCCATCTCTTTAACAAATAATGGAGGAGATACTTTCCTCCATATGGCTGTATCCGGTTTCAGAATGCCTGGTTTCCGAAGATTGGACCAACAGATTGAGCTCATGAAGCAATTGATTTGCGGAAAGATTGCAAACATTCAAGATGTCATCAACATCAGAAACAATGATGGAAGAACAGCTCTTCATATGGCTGTGCTTGGGAATATTCATTCTAACCTTGTGGAACTCTTAATAACCGCACCATCAATCAATCTAAACATCTGTGACATAGATGGCATGACCTCACTTGATCTACTTAGCCAACGGCCACAATCTGCTTCCTCGGAGTTATTGATCAAACAGTTGATTTCTGCTGGTGGGGTCTCTAGTTGTCAAGGTTGTATGGCGAGAAGTTCCATTGTTTCTCACCAAAAAATGCAAGGTATTGGAGGCAGTCCTGGAACTTCTTTTAGAGTCACCGATGCAGAGATATTCTTGTATACAGGAATCGAGAATGCATCAGATGCTGGTGATCAGATCAGTGAAACATGCTCAAGTGAACTGAGTAACTTGGATTCAGTTGATGGGAATCATAGCACTTTGGATGGTAAAAAACAAAGCTCAGTAAATTATGCAAAGAGACGCCTGAAAATTCTACTTCGATGGCCTGGCCGGAAAGAGAAGAAATCTGAAGGTTCCAAGAAGTTGGGAGATGACGACCCAATGGCATCCTATAGAAAATGGAGCGATTTAGAAGAGATTCCGACTCCACTCAGGCAGCAATTCTCAAAACCATCATCACTTCCAAACAATAAAAGGGTTCTGCCCGTCATAAGCAATCTTCCAAGTCCATCCACCAAGAAGAAGTTTGCAGCAGGGCTAATGCATGGTGTTATTCAGGCCTTTCCATATATAACTAAATCAGACCGATCACCTTCAAGTTCTTTCTCGATATCGACAAGGTCTTCACCTATTTCATTGGATAGACAAAAGGGCATTCATTCTAGAAACGAGAGTGCAGGTCCCTCTTGCTCAAACCAATCCTTGGATGATGATGGAACACTGAACATGAACCAAAAGCCAGCCTCGGTTAATAAGAAGCTAATGAACCATTATTTCTGTTTTGGTGCACAAGACCTAGCACTGGAAGACCCTGTTAACGCTCTTGGGTCAAATCAGGGTCACAAGCGATCATTGCTATCAATTGCTTGATGAAAATTTAGAAGAAGATACAAGATGTGGAGGTATTGAGGAATGAAGCAAAGTTCTTACTTCTTACACAGACTAAGAGTTTACCCTGTTGTGCATTTAAGATATGTAATGCCAATAACTATTCCTTAGATACTGGATTTAAGTTAGTTGTGTGCTTGTATAAAGTAAGCTACTTTCTTTCTCTCTAATTGTAACTCTGAATCATGCTCAAGAAATATTAGGAGACGACTGGTGTAGAATGTTGAACTTATCTTGTTATTGGTCTAAAATCTGAACAAAGCTTTTTTTTTTGTTTTTCTCTGACTTGCAAATAAGAACAATTTTGCTCAGCTGTGCACATCTGTATGCCCACAAAATGTAGGACCATGTATATCAATATCGATGGGCCAACTACTGTCAACGGTATTTTAGAGATAAGAAAGAAAACGATATTAACTAGAACTATAGAAAAGAATCATTGAGGGTTCTCGAGGATTTGCAACTTCCATTCTCTCTAGCTATCATTCTAAAGTCAAACTGAACTGCAATTAGGTAATAAATCTCCAATATTCTAAATTACAGCCAAATTTTAAAACTATCCATATCATTAAAAAAAAATCCGGTGTACATGTTGGAATCTTGGAGACTACAAGAGCGATACCCATACTACCCACAAGACATTACAGCTGCACACGGAAAATACATCCACTGTCATTTCAGGTAGTCCAGGGAAATTGTAAAAATTTGTGAAATTTAGAGGTTTTTCCTTTACAAATAAATAAAAAAGAAATCGGCCTCCCTTGAACAAATCTAACCAGTGTGGACTGTCAATAATGGGTGGGCTTTGTTGTTGTTGTTGCTACTGTCCGAACTCTGCTTTAAGCGTCTAACTGAGTTATCCCAAGACACAAGTGATGTTAAGCACTAAATCTTAAATTGAAGTTGGATAGTTGGAGTTGCATTAATAAACGTTCTTCTTTCTTTCTGGGTATTGAGTACAAGTGGGGGAACTAAAAACATGAGGACCGATTGAATAAAGGGCTGGACTTCGTCTTTATTGAATTTCTACTTTTTACATAATTTTATTGTATAAACAGACTATAGATAGAGTGGAGCTTCCAAGTTCCAACCCGTTTCATAAATTTAAAAGGAGAAGAAGAAGAAGCAGCAGAAAGTTCCCAATCTTTGGTTAGGGGTGTGAATAGTGCCATGTGAGGAGCAAATCGGGTCTCCAACTGTAGCATTAAATCTCCCTCCCCAGTTCCAGAATGTAGCAGAAGGTCCCAATCTTTGGTTAGGGGTGTTAACGATATTCGAAAATTCAATTTCGAATTTGAGATTTAAAATAATCGAATTGAATTTGGATAATTCAAATATTTAATCGGTCAAATTCAGATATGACCTGATTCGATTCGATAAATAATCAAATTTGACCAATTATTTAATTTTATATAATATATAAAATATCTAAATGTATTATATAAATAATTTATATATTTATATACTTTATAGAAATAAAATATTTATTTTATATATTTATTAATTACCTAAAATAATTAATTGGTTGAATTCAAATCGATTCGAATATTTAATCGAAATCGAATATTAATTTTCAATATCCATTGGATATTAAATCGAATTCAAATATCAAATTTTCTAATCGGATTCAAATTCGAATATTGCTTCATTGAGTTCGAATTCGACCTGTTTACACCCCCAAACTTTGGTTTGCCGCTCCTCATGATGATGGGCATAGGACTATCGTAAGGGGCTGATCTGGGACCCTCGTTCTGGGTCCTTTTTCTTAATATGCATTGGGTATTGGCAATTTCCAAATGTCCTAATTTAAGAATTGGGCCCTCCATAGCCCAAGCCCAAAGTAAGTTGACATTAGACATTAGAGCGTTTTCTTCACCATACTTCATTTTAATTCTTCTTCAATACAAATTTTCTTGAACAGGTTTTGCGTTCTTATGGTGACATTAGCATTCCTATGAAGTCACAGGAAAAGAAATTAACTCTATACACAAAATTAATTAACAATTAAAAAAAATTGAATCCAAAGTAATCAAATTCTGAGGCAACTCTGCTTTTATAGTCTTAACTTTTGCAGATAGAACAAATAAATTAGCTTCCAAAGTAATCAAATTCTGAGGCATCCGCCATTGGGATAAACCCAAACACTACAATCCAGCATTGCAAATCTATTTTCTTGAAAGGATGTCATTCACGTAGACTTTTCATATTCCTCAATATAATTATCAATCGCATGAAAATAATCAACATGGTCTTTCGATTTTTATATTTATGGGTTTGGAAAATGAACTTGGTTTTCCTCTTCAGGATAGAGCCGAGCGGTTTCGATTATGGACTTTTGCTGTTTTTTTTATAAGTATATAGATGGAGTAAAGCAGTTAAAGCTGCAGGAAGACTTAATTGGTTCATCTACAGAATTAAACAAACTAGTTAGAGTCCGGCCAACAACTGAAATGCGGAGACAAACATTGTCAAAGGGAATTTGACAATTAAGGTGCATGCAATTGTCGTTGGGTTTCTGCTTCATAAAAAACTTCAGAGAGAGAGACGCCAAGTGCGTGGCAAATTTTGAAAAATGTAACATGTAGTAAAAGCCCACAGTGTAAACGGGTTTTCATGTGTGGCCTTCGCTTGACTAAACTGGCGATTTAAAAATTGAAACCGGGGAATAAATAACGTACGTCAACCTTACTGTATGGGGGTGGGATCTGGGCGAAGCGCTCTCAGTGAAGAGCAGATCCGATGTCTGCTGGGGAGTGGAGAGGCTCAGGCTCAGGTTCAAGCTCAAGCTCAAGCTCAGGCCAAAAAGAAAGGATTATGAAGAGTTTTTTCTTGGTCGATAGACGTCTCCGACGCCAGCGATTCAAAAAAGTGGAAGGAAACAAGAAGATTCACAAATCGAGGGGTCACATCTCCCACGTCACGACCTACCAACTGCTAAATGTTTTTACACAAATTCTACGTCATTGACCTAGACTGTCTTTGTTTGTTATTTGAATGACAAATTTTACGTCATTGACCTAGACTGTCTCTGTTATTTAAATGCCCTGGAGTCTTGCCAAAATATGTTATAGATATTATTTCAGCATTTCTCTAATTACGCGGATTTATACGTACATATTTTGCAAAAGTAATCATTGATTTACGTATGCAGTTACTGTTTGGGAAACCTTCGTTTTAGCATTTCCTTTGTCGGGTAGGCGCTTATTCATTGTTTTGCTGACGTAGTGTCTAATGGCGCCTAAGTATCAATAAATGGATTTATTATTATTTAATGAATAAATGCCCACAGTTCCAAATACATATTCAATTTTTACAGTTTTAGGCCTCAGTTGGGGTGTCTCTCCGTGAGGGTTGTTAGTTTTTTAGAAGTCTGGTGGTTCGCTTTTCAATCTTTTTCCGTTTTCGTTGGAGAAAAATCCTTTTGCCGAAAGACCACATTCCAAAAAGACGCAAGAAGCTCAATTCAAGCTTATTTCGAGAAGTTAGAAAGAGATTCTTGCCTTTATTTTGCCTGCTCAAGACTTACCTGCCAAGGTCATTATGTAAAAACTCATGATGTCTTTTGGCTGTTCAAAAAAGACTTGCCAAACAGCACTTCACTTAAATTAAATAATAATAATAATAAGATTTTAGCTTTGATTTTCATTTTTAGGCTCAGTTTATTTCCGGTACAAATTTCATTTGAACTAGTGTAATAGTGTAAATGCATGGGAGCGTAAAAAGGCTGAGAATAATCAAGTAAATTCTGATTTACATTTGCTTTATATTCGATTTTGCCTTATTTGTTGATGAGACGAAAAATGAAGTAGGAACAAGGGAGGGGATTATTTTTCTAGGAATAAGATACGATGCAAAGATGATGCGGTTCCTATTTTATATGAGAAAGACTTTTACATAAATAAAAAAGTGGTGAAAATTTTACATTAGTTTTTGAAATGCAAAACTTACACTACCGAACCAATATATAGAAAGGAGACAAGAAGTACAATTTTTTAACTAAGTAAGAATGTAAATTGTCAAAAACAAAACTGAAGTAGCAATCAAACATAACCTTAAAACTTAAAAAAAAAAAAAAGAAAAATTGTACCGAAGTTTCCTGAAATTGAAGGAAGGTCACATGAGCCAACAAGGAGAATGTTTTACAATTTAATTGCATATTAAATATTAATGACAGGCTGAGAGGCCCATTACCCCCTTATTCTTCTTGGGTGTACATGGTTTGTCCAAGTCCAATCCTACTATTGGACCAAAGGCCCATACTTCAAATTAATAAGACCTACTCGCATTATATTTAATTTATATGTGCATTTATATTATCATTTTTTTTTTAATTCCTTGTTTGTTCTCTGCTGGCGGTGATAGAGCTCAGTGGGTATTTTATTTTTCAGTTGGCACAACTAATATTAAATAGTAATGCCATTATTCGTCATCCATCAAATTAATTTAGTAACTACAGATGGTGGCGTTGCATTTTCAATCATTTTCATTTAAATCATTTCTGTAAGTTGGAATATAAATATACCCATTACCCAAACTTGTCTCCTTTTTTTTAATATTCAATTACTATTTCTGAATAAAAATTTTAATCAAATAAAACACAAAGAAAGTAAAATAAAGCGAAAGCCTCATTAAACAAATTAAGGAACCAAGTATGGGATGGTGGAATTCCTTTGACTTTTTTTGTTTGCCGTATTTTTTGGGGGGGGGATGTTAGAAGGTGAGGAGGGAAATTTCTTAACAAACTTCGTAAATTTCTCTCAAAACTTTTTCGAAAAAAAATAATAATTTCTTAAAGCACTTTTCCTCAACTTCCTTTTTATCTCTTATATTTTACCAAACCAAATACAGCATGTCAAGTCTATCTTCTAGGATAGAGAGATGAATAAATAATAAAGAAACACAACGGAACAAATATAAATTCCTCAAATGGCTCAAAACATGGGAGCTCCTTGACATTGTTTAGAGGAAACATTAAATAAAACTTTCACATTTTTATTTAAATTTTCACTGTGAAAATTAAAAAAAAAAATGGCATTGCCTCGATCGTGGGAAATAAAGTATTAAGAGCTAAATCTACAATAAAGGTGCTTGAATCAATAAAATTGCAAAGGAAGCTGCAGATACACTAGAGAAGGAGAATATCCGACACCATTCGGGGTGAGAACTTTTGGCTGCAGTGCAATTCTTGTTTGGCTGCAAAATTTTTACTCAATTCACTAACAGTGCAAATTTTGCATCCCAAAAACTGATGCAAAATTTGCACCACCTTCCTCCTATGTGCTCACTTCTTCCTCGTATAAAGTGGATCATCTTGCACCATACTTTGTTCGTAGATAGCTGATTCTCCTCCTACTTTCATTTAAAGTAGAGGTCATTTTATTTTATATCTCACAAATAAACAAAATAAAGTCAAATTTGAAGCAACCATAATTTACATGCAGCCCTTTGGCATTCCCATGCATTTACACCAATGCAAATGAAATTTGTACTGCAATCAAATACAACTTAAATAATTTTATTTTTCTGGTTGGGAATTTGCTTACAAATTATAAAACCAAAACGAATGATGAATGCCTCAGTGCACATGAATCCTTTCTTATTCAATTATTGGATGGACCGGGATTATATATTGCTCATGTCCACGCATGTCCTAATATTTCTTTTGCAAAGATAAGTTACATAGAATTAATACAGATTTTGTTATATTAGGTTGTAGCTTGTACACCAAATTCTTAATTCATGTTGGCTGTCATATGGCCTATGAGTTTTCAAGCCCTCTCAATCTTCATTCATCTCCATAAACAAATGGATATGTTTTGATGCCCATGAATATATGATACATGAAAAAATATATATGGCAAGTGGCAAAATATCTACCAATGTGGCAAAATTTGTGACACATGGGTAAATACATGTCATGTGAAAAATTTGTGTCATATGGCAATATTATATATATATATATATATATATATATATATATTATATTATGTGGCAAATTTGTAATATATGAGAAAATATATGCAAACTTGATGTCTATAAATGTGACAAAATATATGCGACATGTCACAACAATAGAGTATAGGTCATATGACATTTTTATATTATAAATTTCAGCAAATAATAAGTTGGCACATGAGATTTATCATGTCACATGTGGTAAACCAACATGGCGTAACTACATATTTATTTATGATTTTATTAAAAGCTTGTTTTAAAAACAATATTTACTGAATTGCAAAAGACACGGTAGAAATGAAAAACATACTTCATGCTCTTGTACTTCAAAAAATACAAAAGCAGTAAAGCCATTTTAGTTTGATGGAAAAAGACAGAAATAGAAAGTTGATAGAAAATAATTGTATCAAAACTTTACTTTTAATCTTCTATTTCTCTCTTATTTTCTACCAAACCAAATATATATCGAGAAGTAATTTAGATAAGGATTTAATTAACCCGGTTATGTTAAATTTGATAGGAAACAAGATAGAAACGGAAAGTTGATAGAAGTTTCTATCAAACCAAACTTATCCTATGAGCGCTCACACGTAAGAAAATTAATTTTGATAAGGATTTAATTAACCCACAAATCTAGGTTTTTCCTTCTTCACCTTTTATTCATTTAGTACTCCTTTTGGGCAATTTCCTAGATTTAGACAATTAATAGAGCATTGTAGTTAATGGTTACGCCTTTAATTATACATGATAAACAAATAAAAATATACTTGTGCATACGTTTGTGTGCCGATGGGTGTTTTTGTAAAATAGAAAACATGACTGGTTAAAATAAGAAATTTAACAACTCAGGGGGTGTCGTGTGCCATTTTTGTTATTGGTAGGAAAATGAGGAGTAAATAATAAAAAAAATCAAGGAAATTAATTAGGATCAGCCGATCAGGAAAACAAAAGTTATAACTGGCCTGAAATTCTAAACTTTGCTAGAATTATCTTCCGAAGACACAGCCTAAGGACAAGGGGATAGCTAGGACTAGGAGAGAGACTCATCATCCAAACAGTGTTCTATTTTAAGTAATTTTCCTACGTCTTTTCTTTTGGAATACAACACCTTCCGAATCAAACCAATACATTCATCTCAACAACAATTCTACTCTCAGAACTTCGCTCCGGTTCCTTTTAAATACAGACTAGTTTCAGGCCTTTCGATCGATATTTCAATCTTCTTCTACTTTGTCTCTTCCTTCTGCATCTGTGCAATACTCTGCAACCATGGGAACCCAAACTACATACGACCAGAACTCCACTGTCTCCGACAAGGTAACCTCCCTCTTTCTCTCTCTCTCTCTCTCTCTCTGAGTCTCTGTATGTGTTTTGAAGTTTTTCTTATTGATTTCTTGGATATGGGTTGCCTTCACTCTCAAGTATCTTGCTATGATGTCAGTGGTGAAGCCTCAGTTATGTTTTCCTTTTTCTTCCGTTATAGCTCCATTGAATCACTGCTCTTTATTTTCCCGTTGATGGGAGATGGAACTCAACTGAATCACTGCTATGTATTAGCTTTTGGCCTTTACATACCCAGCACTCTCTCTCTCTCTCTCTCTGCACTGATTTGGTCAAGTTAGAAAACCACGAGATCGCTCACCTGATTTGTGAACTGTTATGTTGGTCACTCGAATTTAATGGCTTCCTTCACTGCTATGTATTAGCTTTTGGCCTTTACATACCCAGCACTCTCTTTTGATCTTTGACTTGCAACGCAACGTCGTTCCACTGGTTGCTTTTATAAACTTTTTATATATTTTTTGAAAATTGAAGTTCGTTGCAACTTGTCTTCTCCTGTATTTGTCTTTTGTTCAATACCTGATTTTTTTTTTTTTTTGCATTGAAAAAATAGAGTTGGTATCTCTCTTCATCTGTCAACTGAAATGTAATTTACAACTTAGCTCCTCTGTTCTACTGTGATTGGGTGCTGTGGCCTTTTGCCCTTTTCAAAAAAAAAAAAAAAAACTCAGAGAGAGAAAATTTGATGATTTATTTTAATTTTATCTCTTGGAATTTCTTTTTCTACCAGTTCAAGAAAATTTCAGTAAGGAATTAACTGGTGCAAATTATGGTATATCTTTTTCGTTTTAATTGGTTTAATATTAATACGGAAAGCATGAGGAACCGCGTGCTTTGTGTGAGTGAGAGATCACTCCAATCTCCAAAAGCTCCGTCCTGATCCATCCATGTGATTTGTTGGTACCATTCCTTACAGTTGGACATGTAACGCTAGGCCAATCACAATACGCCACATTGGACATTAGTTTGATGACGTGGCATGAGGCAACGTAGGTCGTAGGGTAGAGAGGTGACAACTTTTCTCTCCTTCAAAGTTGAGGGAAAGCACTCCCCTGGCCTCCACCGGTGGGCACGTAGCCATCCTTATTTTCAGGCTGACGCTATCACTCTCAGTCTCACTCTGGTTATCCCGTCCGCTCTGCGTTGGGCGTTGCTTGTGCTGCCATCCATGATTTGAGATTTCTGATTCTCCCTCTGTCCAGTGAGTATTTGCAGAATCGTACACGTGGCAAATATCCTGGGTCTCCCTCCCGAGATGGTCCTACTAATATTTTGACTAACCAATCAGACGGCTGGGATACACATACACTGTCAAGTATGGTGGCCCCACAAGGACGACTTTTTGTTTTCCTGCCTGCAGCGTGTAAAAGGCGCATGAGCCATTCATGACCACATCACCAAATGGAAGGAAAATTGAGAAGCAATTTCCTATGGTATTAACTATCGACCAGTCCTGATTCGTTGTCAAAACTTGAAAATGGAGATTCTGTGATCCGCAAATCCCGAACCAAAAAAATATCTCACAACGGCTTTTCTTCTTTGATACCTCAACAGTTTATTTTATTATTTTTTCGCTAACAAACTTATTTGGTCACTATGTATGGAAAGATACCCAGCAGACTACAGAGATTCGAAAATCTGTTCTAGGAATCAGGCTCGATACTTGTACTCTGTTACCAACTCAAACCCCTTACTTTTATTACCTTGTCAATTCTATCTATAAGTAACCCAGTTCATTCCATCACACATTCTTTTTATATCAGTTTGTTTATTGGTTCATTTCTGAGTGCTTTCTGGTTGTTGGATTTTAGTTCTCTTTTCAGTTTATATATATCTTGGCTTGTGATTGATTATTCTGGGTGAAAACTTAAGAAGAAATTACGACAAAAATGGTTGATGTTAAATCTCAGAACCAGGAACCGGCTAAGGAGAAGCAAATCGACGACTGGCTTCCCATCACTTCTTCGAGGAATGCTAAGTGGTGGTACTCAACCTTTCACAATGTCACCGCCATGGTTGGAGCTGGAGTACTCAGCCTGCCTTTTGCCATGTCGGAGCTCGGATGGTATGTTTATCCAAGCGACGATGATTTGTTTTCCCAAAATCAGATATCTGATATTGCTGAAGAAGCAAACCCAAGTTTTTATTTTCCGGTTGCAACTGATGTTTTCATCGCTTACCCATCAAAATTAAGTTGGAAATCTTACTTGTTTGTTTAATTTGGTTTTAATTCCTAATTAGGGGTCCTGGTGTGGCCATACTTGTGTTGTCTTGGGTCATCACTCTGTACACCTTGTGGCAAATGGTCGAGATGCATGAGATGGTTCCAGGGAAGCGGTTCGACAGATACCATGAGTTGGGTCAATATGCCTTTGGCGAGAAGCTTGGTCTCTGGATCGTTGTACCCCAGCAGCTGGTAGTCGAAGTTGGTGTCAACATAGTTTACATGGTTACTGGAGGGCAATCCTTGAAGAAGTTTCATGATACAGTGTGTAGCAGCTGCAAGGATATTAAGCGCAGCTACTTCATCATGATCTTTGCTTCTATCCACTTTGTCCTCTCTCAACTTCCCAACTTTAACTCCATTTCTGGTGTCTCTTTGGCTGCAGCAGTCATGTCCTTGAGGTACCCTCTCTCTCTCTCTCTCTCTCTAGATCTCTCTCTCTCTCTCTGCTGAAGATGCTGAAGATGTGGTTTTGTAGTTATTCAACCATTGCTTGGGGAGCTTCTGTTGATAAGGGAGTTCAAGCAGATGTGCAGTATGGGTACAAATCCGAGAGCACTGCTGGAACCGTGCTTAACTTCTTTAGCGCCTTGGGCGATGTGGCATTTGCATATGCTGGGCACAATGTTGTCTTGGAGATTCAAGCAACCATCCCTTCAACTCCTGAGAGGCCATCCAAGAAACCCATGTGGAAGGGTGTCATCTTTGCCTATATTATTGTGGCTGCTTGTTACTTCCCGGTTGCATTGATCGGCTATTGGATGTTTGGCAACTCTGTTGCAGACAATATTCTCATCTCACTGGAGAAGCCTGCTTGGTTAATTGCCATGGCCAACATGTTTGTTGTCATTCACGTTATTGGAAGCTATCAGGTGAAGCTTAATTAATTAATGGGATTCTCCTCTTTTTTTTTATTCTTCTTCTTCTTAAACCATTAATTAATTACCACCATGACCTTTCTTTGTGCTGTTTTAGATTTATGCGATGCCAGTGTTTGACATGATAGAAACAGTGTTGGTTAAGAAACTGCATTTCACCCCTGGACTTAGACTCCGTTTGATTGCTCGCACTTCATATGTTGGTAGGTTCTTTACATTCTTTCTTTCACTGACTGTAATTAAATTTCAGTGCTTGGATTGGTTTCTGTTGCTTCTTTTCTGTGTCTGTCTGAACCTTCATATTTCCATCGCTTTTGCAGCATTAACAATGTTCATTGCTATGACGTTCCCTTTCTTTGGTGGGCTTCTTGGATTCTTTGGAGGGTTTGCTTTTGCACCAACTACCTACTTTGTAAGCCAAAAATTCTCAATTTTATGAATAAATAATTTGAATAATTGCATTACAACCTTCGACAATGAATAGCTAACAAACTTAATCATGCTTGTATTCTTTATAGCTCCCTTGCATCATGTGGCTCGCCATTTACAAGCCTAAAAGGTTCAGCTTATCTTGGATTACCAATTGGGTAATGCTTAATTATAGCTCTCTCTCTCTCTCTCTCTCTGCTAGTCTGCTGTTTTGAAGAATATACTAATAACCAACTTTTGCACAATGTATTTCCAGATTTGCATCATACTGGGTCTTATGTTGATGATTTTTTCACCCATTGGTGGGCTAAGGCAGATAATTATCCAGGCCAAAACCTACAAGTTTTATTCATGATCATCTTCTGCTAACATTACAAGAGGACAGAATGCTTAGAGGGATCCATATGATGACAATGGAGAGAATGTTGATATATATATATACCCAAAGCTGACAGCTGCTGGTTGGATGTCGTGAGTTTTTAAGTAAATAGGACTTATGACTTGGTTCTTCTTGCAATTTCGTTCTATACGTACCGATAGATAGGTGGACTGTGTATATGAGCACAAAATAAAAGGGTTATTTTTCACCGAGTTTCGTGTTTGTTTTCGAACTGCTTCTCTGCATTTGTGTTTGTGAATGAACTCTATTCTTCCATGCTTTCTCTATTATCATCGTGTAAAGTTGATGTGAATTTGGAAATAAATATTTTCAGGGTTCCTACCAGTTTCAACTGAAAAGTTACTGATGTTCTAGTGATAAATTAATTAAAAGAAAGCTACTTAAATATACCCTATGGGTTCCAAACATAGCATTCAACCGTTAATATTCACGGAAAAAAAATAAAATGTCCTTGATGACTCTTGTTTGAATTTTCAAAATATACCAGCACGGCAGAAGAGGAAACCTTTCTACGGAAGAGAATCTAACGTCATAAACCCAATAGAATCCTTTGAGTCCTTCCTCTCCTCGATCGGCTGGGAACTGATAGTTGAAAACACATTCTTCTTGAATTCCCTACAAAAAACCTAGTGTTTTTACAATTAAGGCTGCGTTTGGAAACAATACAAATAGAGTGTAAATCCTAGTTCAGGGTAAATTTAAATTCTTTTCACTTTTGTCTGTGTTTGGCAACATTACATTTATGCATTGACAAATTACAAACCAATGCATATTCACATTGATAATAAGATGTAAAAGTACATCAATAAATTTGCATTTAAATGAGCTTTTAATAATAAGATGTAAAAGTACATCAATAAATTTGCATTCAAATGGGCTTTTAATAAAAAAAAGCATATGCTTTATTAGAATTCATGTTTGCATCAATTACAACTAAAAGCCTATTTGGTAAGAAGATAAATTTGTCAGTGTAAAACTAACCCAATTTTACAATTTATATTAACCGTTTTACACCATATTTACATTCACACTTATTTTCATCGTTTCCAAACGCAGCCTAATTTTCTAGATTAAGCAAAAAGAAATGGTGAATGTAATTCAGATGATTAGATGATTTTGAATCCTGAAGAAGAGGCCTGGATGGAGACTTAGAATTTTGTATATCATCGTCAAGGCGAGACAGACACTCTCTCATTGTAATTTTTCTTTGGTATTGTTATCTAAGCTTGGCTAGAATTGTTCCGTCAATGGTATTATTACCCACAACCTGAGAAATGCTCCCATTTAGTTGGGAAAGAATACGAATACAATTTTGTAGAGTGTAACAACCTTGTATTTTGTATGTATTTACACTGTTGTTGGGGACTGGGGAGCCATACTCTTCAGCCCATTATTATGGGTGCATCTCAAATTGGGCTTTTGTCAAAATTTAAATGGGCCTGGCCCGAAGGTCCAAACCCAAAGCTGTGTAAAATGGTAACTAGGGCCAACCTGAGTTGTACCCCTTAGCCATTATATGAGCTTCCCCTGTGGCCCTGTCACCAATGCTTCAGTTGTGCCTTTTTCCTTCATATGGTCTGGCTGGTGCAAAAAGAGCCCAGATCTCCTAAAAACATAGAAATTGTGCAAACACCCTGAAAAGCATAAGCATCCAGCTGAACATCAGAAATACTTGAATGTAAAGTTCACGAGGATTCCTGATATGCTATGGTTGGCATGTAATGATCAACAGCTTAATGGAACAGAAGATGATCCTAAGCAGCTTATCAAGAAAAAGAAATCATTATCTGAAATTGTAATTTCAACCATCTACAATCCCATCTCTGAGACCTTTCTCATGGCGGGAGATATTGAACTTGAAATTACAGATTCAGATGCGGGGGAGGTTGAAATGCATGCTATGCTACTAGCAACACTTGCTAGTGATTCACATTAAGGGAGACTGCTCTGTGGTCATCCCACGCATCAATTGTCCAATGGAATGCGGATGATCACAGTCAGGGAAAACAATAAAAACAAGGCTTAAACGAATGTGGATGGAAGGTCTGCTTATGTGATTAAAAACTAAAAGGGAGCATTTCTTGGATTATCACATTTATTTAGTAGTATGTTGTATCATTTCATCACCTGTTTATCTTTGGTAATAGTGGAGATTTTAGATGATTCCATGATTCAAAGTATCGATACGATATGCCCGATACGGGGCGTATCATATCGTATACGTTCCAAAATGCCGTATCTTTTGAAAAAGATACGTTCCAAAACGCCTGTTTCCAGGTGTTTTGGACCCCCAATTTTTTTAATAATAAAAAATATCTTATAAGCTTCCCAAAAAACTAAACTTTGAAAAAAAAAAAGTATGTATAAGTACGGATACGCTACGACCGAAACTCGTATCGTATCGATACTTTGAACCTTGGATGATTCTATAGGCATTCCTTTTCTATACCTTTCTTATGCAGGATTCTAAGTGAGATGAACATGAAGATACAAAAGGAGAATCCTTGGCCAATCCAGCCAACAGATCGATGTAAAACCCTCTATCCAGAGCCATTTGATTTTACGCCTAGAACCACTGGGAATAAGCTCAACTCTGTAAACCTATCCAAACTTTTGAGTAACCATTTTTGTCAACGAACAAAAAGTTTCTCCTTGGATAAGCCTTTAGATATAGAGTGCCAGAGTGTACTCTGGATCTACTACCTACAAATTGTTTACCCAGAACACCACCGTTGTGTATTGGGAATATCTCACCATGAATGATAAGGAAGATATTCCCAATGCGCAGCTGTAATTTCCCGTAGGTAGGGATGTGGGAACAACCCGCAGATCTGAGCCGGCCAGAGTGGTGTACAAGAATAAGTTGAGAATCCTGAGGACGACATAATTGGGAGGATCCATCCAAGTAAAAAGGTACTCTTTGTTCTTGAGTCACCGACCACCAACCAGGTTGCAGGTTTACATTGTATTTTGTGTGTTCTTACAAGTTTTCCTTTGGTCCAGATCTCTTGAAAGCAACATAAGAAGGCATGCAAGTGCAGATTGGTTAGTTAATTTAGGTAATAGGGGAAGGGTCAATTTTACTTCTTTGTAATGCGGATCAGAGGGGAAGAACTATCCCCAGGCTTGTGTTTTTGTGTAGCTTCTTGTGATTATCTTCCTTTATACCAAAACAAATAAAATAAATTAATGACATAAGAATTGTCATTCACCGATATTTTCTTTTGAAGCATGGACTCCTTAGTCCTTGTAGAATCTTTGGTCTCTGAATGAAGTGTTCTCTTCTGGCATGGTTGAAGTCTATCTTTTTTTTTTTTTTTCCAAAATAGAAAGGAAGCACTGAAAAGTGAAAATAAAAAGATTAAAGATAAATGATTATACCCTCCTACAGGCTACAGGGAGACAGGGAGATAAAAGCCTAGCAATAAAATGAGGAGAAAAGAAAAAGAAACAAAAGATTCATAAGTTCTGGCTTTATGACTTATGAGACATCCATAATGTAAAAGAAAATGATTGTATTTTATATTTCAATGGTATCAATATTTGGACGAATGAGATATTCCATTAAGGTAGCGACAGCACATACCTGTAAATGTTAAGTGTTACATCTGTCACCCAGAACAGAAGTACTCTATATATGAGAACAGGGATCACAATAATGTCTTATGAGTTCTATCATGCATCTAGTGGAAAAGCAAAATGTTACTTTCCAGCAGAAACTTTATCCTACCATAAGGTAGATATTACTTGATGACATCCATGTAGCGATGAAGTTATCACACCAAAAACCAGATGACGCGTAAGAATCCAATACATGCAACACTGGCATGATGTATCACCCGTCTAGATGAATGATGAATCAATTCAACATAACCTAACCTACCTACATGCTACAGGCTACAGCTTACCTGTTCTGTTGCACAGCTACCGTCCCTTGGGAATTGAAATGACGGAGAGTGGGAAGTAAAGTGCATCTCTGTAAATCCTGGTAACTTGGCTAAGCCTATAAGCATTGGACAGGGCACCTTTGCAGTAACTGCCATGGAAATGTTGACACAAGAAGTATCTCAGTAATCTGCATGTCAGCCTTCAGCTGTAAGGTTGAGCATGATCCTCGGGGCAGATGTGCTTCACTGATCCAAGAGCTTATCTATGAAACAGAAGAAAAAACTATGTAATGGGAGAATACTCAAAGCAACAGTTAAATCCAATACTAAATTGATGGCAATCGAGTGATAAACTTTGATGAGAGGTCCGTGTTCTGTTTGATGACATGACATGGCTTGAGCATCATCAGCAAGGGTTAGCTTAAAATGGGAAGGAAGAAGTTTGGGGGGTGCTAATTTTCTGATTTATTTATTTTAGCAAAGTGTGTTATTTATTTAGTTTGGGTGTTCTTCGGCCTACACTGGGATGAGTTGACCCAGTCTTTAAATTGTGCCATTCGTTTGCTGTTTGTAGGATTGTGCATCAGGTGAGGGGAAAATAGGAGAGAAACGAAACGTTTCAATTACTTTTACTCTTCTTTAACTCATTGGTTAAGCTTTACCATTAGGCTCAGTTTGGAAGGAGTACAAATACAAATATGTGCAGTGCAAATGCATACAAACTAATACAAAATATAAGGTTTTGTACTCCTTCCAAACTGAGCCTTAGAAACATTGGTTAACCCTTTTGTTTACCAATAGTGAAGATGCATTTTATTAGCTTTGTTGTGAAGCTAACAAATCCAGGAACAAAACAACCGATTTGCAAGTGAAAAATCAGAAGGAAAATGTAAAAACAAAGCACACACAAACACACCCTTGACTTACAGCTTACGTCCACGAGGGTCTCCAAAGAGAAGAAATCCACTAATGAACAATGGGCTGCCCATTCCTTAGCTCAACTAGTTAAATTCCTTGATGTATTTTTTGTAGTGTGGGAGTTGGGACAGCCCTCCAATTTGTATTGAACCCTATGTTTCTGTTTTTTGCTAATTTAGTTAAATTTATTTAGCAAAAAATAAAGAACAATGGAGATTTACAGATACAGTGTTCATAGCCTCCCACCAAAACCCTAACTCTCAAAACACCTGAAGTTCCCTCTCCCCTGTTTCTTACACTCTCTTGCCCTCTTTTCCTATCCCCCAAGATACAATATACGAGATGATACAAGATTATTTAAATGAGAAAACCCTAAACCGGGTCAGCCCCACAAAACTACTAAGAACCAGATCTCGCGAATCTCATGAGATCTCACTGTGAGTCTTAGGCTGTGACACCAGGCTATTGCGAGTCCAGATTCCAGACGATTTGCGGATCCACCTGATATGTGATGCAATATCCAAGTGGTCTGTGACCCTGGATACTTGCATTATCCACCTGTGTATGATACCTGATACTTGCGATATCTGCCTATCTGAGATTGCAATATCCAAGTGCAACTAACTCAATTGTGATACCTTTGCACTGAAGTCTTTTGCTTCCACCACAGACCACTATAAAATTGTCTTCAAGTTTTTCTCGGGTCAAATTCAAGGCACCAACACAACAAGTTTGGTATGCACAACACAGGAAAAGGGGTACCATCCAGATAAGATAACCCCCAAGACTCCAGAAATTACAGTGAACTCCATGGTTTGAATCACCAAAATCTGTAGTAGGTCAAGAAAGTGTGGAACAGCCAGGCCAGGCATTATGGTTTAAATCACCAAAAGCTTCCTTCATCAACATTAAAGAATTGTCAGTCTGGCGTTTTGTGCATAGGCAGTTTACTAGTGCCACTTTGTATATTTTCTTCACTTTCTCAATCAAACGTACCTGGCAGCAGCGTGGACAAAGATTACTGGTGAGACAATACCAAAAATGCTGCAGGAAAAATCATCATCTTCTTTCTGGTCTTTGGGGAAAAACTAAATAGACCTTGAAGTAGTTCCCCCGATACTAGTCACACCCCATCAGCTTGATCTCTACTTATAAGCTGTAATGAACAGGTCCAATTTTACAGCACTGTAAAAACTAAATTTTCAATTTGTTAATACATTTGAAATGGCATAATACTTTGATTTGTTTCCAGAATGCAATCTTAGATAATTCTTGGTGCTTTGAATATTCTATGTATCATGCATAATATGATATGTACAAGAGATTGCTTAACTACTACAGTAATTTTCTTTCGAAATGCTTTTGCACTAAAGCAAGGCTACCATTCACCAGTGGTGTCTGTAATCTCTACTCATCAAAGAGGGACCACCATGTCAAATAAGGAGACCTTACCAATTTCCACATAGCCCCATCTCGCCAAATTCTTATGGAACATTGAAGAGTGTGAAGGTTTGGGGCATTAAGTTTCAGTCTCAGATATCTCTAAAGAACTAAATTCTGACAGGTGAGCTAACACATACATCCACAAACTGCAAACAAGAAAGTGAATCATCCACATATATTTTGCAGTTCAATTGTTGGATAAACTTGATAATGCTAAAAAAAACACTTGCATTTTCAGAAGGTTTTCAAAGGAGTAACAGGGGATTGAAGGAGGGACGTACGATCCAAAGCAATTCAAAACCAGAAAATTATGCAGAAAAGGCCACAACCCACGGAATAAAAACAAAGCAAAAAAATTATGAAAAACTGCCAATTCTGTACAACATAATTTTTACCGAGAAAATATAGGTTACAGAGGAAATAAACTTTTATTACTTGGTAGTTGAGAAAAGATGGGGTTTTTTACATTTCATTACAGCAAAAAATTGTGCTGAGGATACAAAGTTAGGCAAAAGTTTAAATCCATTGTCATGAACTCTGTAGCTAATTGTTTTCATTTTTGACATAGCATGAGAGAAGAACCAATAAGTTGACATTCCGATACGAAACTCGTCAAGGATTGTTGGCAAAGATAACTGAAAAGCCGCATCTTTCATCTCACTTTCTTTTCCATTCTGACAGTTCTTTCTCTGTAAAGCTCCACCCAAAGATTTGAGATCCATAACATACTAACAGAAATTGCCACTACAACCACAACCATCCAAGAAACATAAATCCACCTTGGTATCACAGCATCTGCTGCTCCACTTGAATAGAAGACGCCCATCTCATAGATAAAGAGTGGTCCAGCAATCCCTCTAACAACAGAATAGAAGGCATAGAATGGAGGAGACAAGAAATTGTACAGTTTGGCAGCGGCAGGCACATCTGCTCTACGGGCATTGGCGAGTGTCCACGTATTCTGGCAAGCACTGGTGATCTCTGCAAGGACGAGAAGAACGAGAATGGCGAATGCCCCATGGAAAACCATGTATCGGCATGTCAAAAATACGAAGAGAGTTGCCAAATGATGAGCCATGAAGAGGATGTCGTTTGGGAAGAAAATGAGATAATGAACGAGATCCATCGAGAAATAAGCAATGCTGAAATCAAGTACCAAATTCTGGAAACTGGTGTTTGGAGAAGCAAAGCCACGAGGAGATTGTGTTGCTATAGCATAAGTGGCCAAGACAACAGCAGGAGTGCCATGAGCCAGAGAGATGAGGCAGCTGGAGGCTTCAGTGCGGTGTTTTGGGCTCCAGTTACGGAAAACGATATAGTAGGCGACGAGATAGATCGAGAGAAACATTGAAAAGAACATAGGGAGGATCGGGATAGGAGTTAGGGTTTCCATTGAGACCAACTAAACAAACACGAGGACGGCAATGTTTTCAAAATAAATAATCACAAGATTCTGTAATACCAATTAAAAAATCTGAACCTTGAACAATTCTAAAGCTCGGAACTGTCGATCCTCTGTAGAAGTCGATAACATACGATTTCCCCGTTTTCTCATCGCGGTGGCACACATTACATCAGAACGCAAAGACACTAATGCTAAAGAACTAGGGTTAGGGTTTTTCCCTGATAGAAAGTAAGCGAAGAGGAGTTGCAGAATTGTACCTGCGAAAGAAAACAGAGGCCTTGGCCTTCTAGCGCTCTAGAGAAAAAGCGACAGGATTCGCGAAAGCAATGTATTTACAGATGACACTGCAAATTTCAGCACATTTCAGGGACGAATTCGTAGCTCTAGAGATTTGATGTTGAGAACTTCGAAACCCTTGTGCCTGGAAATAAAAAGAAAACTTAAAGAGAGAGTGACGGGCGAAAGCTAATATATAGAGAGTATTAGAGCGTAAAGCAAAGAAAACAGTTTCGTGTCGTAGCCCCAACGATGATGATATATTGATATTTTGATCCCACTTCGGAGAGCCGAAGGTCAGGAGAATATACGAATATCTATATTCTTTACTACTTGTAGCGACGATAATTGCGTCTGCTTCACGTCCAGACCACCACATCAAAATTAATCTATCTATTTTCCCCTCTCTTTCTTCTATACGTGTCGTTCAATTTTTTATATGTGAATACTAGTGCCTAGTGGGACCCGTGCGATACGGAAAATCCGATATTTATTTATGATTATAATAATTGATGGATTCAAAGAAATGAAATCATTATATCATTATTTCTCAAAAAAATAAATGATTATATCATTCTCCCGGAGACAAAATAAATAATAGATAAAACCATAAATTAGTAATAGATAAAATCATAAATTAATGTGAGCCAATAATAAGAATAGAAAATTAATTATCGCTTAATTAAATTAAAAGGATATAGGTTCTGTTAATTTTTTATTCATATTTTATGCTATAGCATTTTTTAATTAATTACATAATTTGTGAAATAACCATAATTATTTATGCATTTAAATTTGTTAGTTGTAAATATCAGTACTTATTGGTAAAATAATTATAAATTTTGTTTATTATAAACAACCACAATCATAGATAACATTGATTATATTTTTTTGATAATTAAATATGACAAATAATTACAAATTATGTCAACAATAATTACTTTTTTACTTAATTTTGTCAGTTACAAATTATGCTTTGTTTCCATTGGTAAACATTAAATTAACAGTAAATAAAATAAATTAACAGTAAGTTAGAAAAACAAATAGTAATTTTGTTAATTATTTAAAAAAATGATTACTTGATTTATTGTTAATAAATAAAATATTTTGTGTAATAATTACTTAAATTAATATTAATAAATAAATAAATAGTATTTAATGTATAGTTAACAAAATGACAAACTACCCCCTAAAATTTAGGAAATTGAATAACTATACTCTTAAGTCAGATAGTAAATTACTATTTTAACCCTATATTTAACACGACAGGCATAAAGATGTTCTCCAGTAGAGAAGAGCATCGTCGCCTACAACGGCAACCACTACAACATCCAATCGGCGGTGCGCGTTGAGTCATCACCGCCGTCTCTTCAAATTAGAAATCATGTCGTCAATATTGCCATCCTTGAATGGTCTGTTCACACGGTCCTATCTCCATCAAAATTCGGATTGTTCAAACATAAGGCGTCGTTGCCCTCTTCTCTAGCGTTTCGGCTACTGTCCAGTGGCAAACAATATACTACACCATGCGTGTCTCTCACAGTGAACCACACAATGATCGTGATTGCATCGCAGCTGGCATCATACAGTCATATCAAGGAGTCGATCCTATGACACGGTATGATGAGGGATGGGCTTGGGACCCATGTGACAGAGAGTTTTGCAGCGGGGTTCGTGGTCGTAGTGGCGTCGAACCTAGTGGATGTGATCAAGACGAGAGTGATCTATGACGAGCATGAAGGCGGAGGCAGGGGCGGTGTCGCATTGCTCCGACGTGCTAGATTGCGCACTGAAGACAGTGAGGAGGAGGACTACGTTATGCTTTACTATTAGTAGTAGGACGGTGGAATAGGGGAGGGCAGAGGCAACGAGATTATGTGGGACGGTGGAATAGGGGACAATGCAACCGGTGCAACAGTTCTTTGCTCGATGAACGTAGTCGGCGGCATCTGCAGTGAAGCACTCCTCGGCGGTAACCGGTGATGCAACTGTTCCACTCCCTGTCTTTCATTCCGGTCAAGCTGAAGAACTTCCTTCTGCCCCAAGAACTCCCCTTTTTTTCTTCTTGTTCTCAACGTCTAATCTTGTTCGCTCTCTACGTCTTGTAGGCGTTCGTCGCCGTTGCTTGGCCTGCCATAAGCCCTTTTACCGCTGTCGATGTCGTGTCTACTATGATCTTCATACAAGATCCAAGTCGCAGAAGACAACGAGGATCAGCAATCCATCTTGCCATAAACCCTTTATCGTCGCCGTTGCTGCATCTACTGTGATCTTCATACAAGATCCAGGTCGTAGAAGACGACGAGGATCAACTCTTTGGTCAACTTGGTTACCTTCCGACCCCAACGGTTCTTCTCCGATATCGTAGTCTTTTCCTTATTGAGTTGCTTGAACTGCATTTGCTTCAAAGACGATCGCATGCTGTTGGAATCTCATTGCCACCAACTACGATATGATCTTGTGGTAGATGTCCAGAGGGTGTAGAGTGAGTGTGGTGGCAAGAGGCTGGCTCTTAATTGTATTTTACCCTTTTCCAATCGTCTTCCTTCCCGAAGGCTTAATATCGTTGTCGTTTCCGATTTACCACTATGAAGAGCTCGACTTGCCACTGCTAAAAGGAAGAAGAGATGGAGGAGGAGGAGAAGAGGGTAAAGGGAGAGGGACAAATGATAATATTGGGTTAAAAAAAAAAAAATTATACATCACATAGTGACATGTGTATACGGATTTTGATAGAACATTAACATATGCTAATGAGAGGGATAGAACTAGTCAATGACCCTATGGTCACAGTAGACGCGGGATCAAACCTCGTAACTGTAGGTTTTGTGTGTCGACCCGAGTTTTACACATTGGATTAGGCCATGATTGCAACCCGAGTTCCTGACCCAATCAAACCATCTCGACCCGAGTTTTACTGAAAATGTACGGTTTAGAGACATTAGTATATCTTAGTTTGGTAGTTGAGCGTATCATACAATCACCCAAACGAATTCTATCCGTTTCGAGGAAATATTTCCCTCCATCTTCACACGCAGTCACCATTGGGAGTCACTGAGGAGAAGACGATGCAATCCATCCCAACAACTCATACTTTCCTCTTCCCTTCTTTTAAACCAACTAAAACCCTAGTTAAACCCTCCAAGCTTGAGTACCCTATCTGCAGACCGCATCTCTCATGGCGCATTCGATTTCTCATAGGAACTCGACCGTTTTCGCGCAACTTCAGCGCCAAGTCCTTCAGTTCCGACGAATTCCCTGTCGACGACACGTTCTTAGAGAACTACCGCCCAAAGGAGAAAGAAACGGAAGAGGAAGCTCGTCGACGTAATTGGATTGAACGAGGTTGGGCTCCATGGGAAGAAATCCTTTCACCAGAAGCCGATTTCGCACGCAAGAGCTTGAACGAAGGGGAAGAGGTTCCGCTTCAGTCGCCTGAAGCAATTGAAGCTTTCAAAATGTTGAACCCTAAATACAGGAAGAAGAAAATGGAGGAGAGTGGATTGACGGAAGATGAGTACCTCGCAAAACAATTCGAGATAAAAGGAGAGATTCCTGAGCCCTTGCAGACAACTTGGGATGGACCCTTAGTCCTTCGCCAGATTCCACCGCGGGATTGGCCGCCGAGAGGCTGGAAAGTTGATGAGAAGGAGCTCCAGTTTATACGAGAAGCGCATAAGTTGCAGGCAGTGAGAATTCACTTGGATGAATTGGAATCGCCGAGGAGGGATGTTGATAACATGTGCTTGGAAAGGTATAAGGTGTTTCTTAAGCAGTATAAGGAGTGGGTTGCGGCAAACAAAGATGCTTTGGAGGAGGAGTCTTATAAGGTTTGGACTCGAGGATCTATTCTCTTTGTTTTGTTGCAACTATTTACTTCAACTTTCCCTAGTTCCCACTGCGTTCAATCAATATTCAAATTTGGATTGCCTCATGTACCAACAGCATGACCAAGATTATCATCCTGGTAGGAGGAAGCGAGGCAAGGATTACAAAGAAGATATGGTATGATGAGTACGTTTATTTTATTGTCGCTTGAATCCTCAAAACCTTGATCAATTTCTCACGTGGTGCTGTTTTTTTAACAAATTTGATTTTCTTTGCAGCTCGAACTTCCGTTTTTTTATCCAGGGCAGGTAAGCCTTGCGGGTTTTCATTCCTACAACATGATTTGATACTGATTATGCGTGAATGTTTATCAGTTTTATTGAGGCCATTCCCTGTATTCCAAACACCATTGCATGTTTAATATTGTGCGGGAACATTCAGCTGGACCTGCAGGAAATTGTTATGCGTCTGCAAAAAATACATACTTATGTTATTACCATTTACAGATAGTTCATCTGCATTTTGTTTGAACAATTGTAGCTGCCCAACCTAGTATTTATTTTTCCAATATTTAAGTTTTTTTTTTTTTTTTAATTTGGCTTCTGGTATATCAGACCATTTCTTCTAGAACTCAATCAGACACAGGATTGGATGTAATTTAATATCTTTTTCGGTATATATCTTGTTGAAGAAGTGACCAGGATATGTTATGGTGTAATAATAGCATGAAATGAGATTCTTTTTGTCTGCCATTGAAACAAGCCTCTTATTTTTTTTAGATCCATATTGAAGCTTCTTAGCAAAGCTAGATCATGCATAAACTGTTGAAGGCTGGTCATTATTCCTGACCTACTAATATTTGCATTATCTACTATAAACATTTTAGCTCCTGAATCTGTATCTGCTACATAATCATATTCAGCTGTTTGATCTTAATATTTACCAAGTGTAACTAATTGTGGGAGAAATCTCTGTGGCTGTGCAGATTTGTGCAGGAAAAGTGACCACCCTCCACCTTTACCAAGGAGCATTTGTTGATATTGGGGGAGTATATGATGGGTAACCTTATTTGTGAAGTTCATGTAGATTTACTTACAGTTTATTAATTAAATAGTAGAATCTATCTACATCATTAACTAATCCTTCCATGTCTCTCGTAAACATTTTTTGTATTTTGAAAATTTATAGACTAAATCATATTATGCATTATAGAAGGCAGAACAAATGGTGGAGTATCAGAATCCAAAGAGACATGACTCAAGAGATGGGAAAATATTATAAGCAGTAGCATTTAATTTGCTATTAACTCGAGGGGTGAAGTTAAAGACAAATTTATGAGGGGAGTCAATTATTATACTAATAAATAATATGGTATTTAATATTTAATGTATTGTTTACTTGAAGGGAAAAATATTGAGGGGAACCAATTATTTAATGTTTGGTAATTTTATTTTTTTGGAGAAAGGTAATGGAATTTATTCAGCACATAAAAGAGCGTTACAACAAGACCCAGACCACTAAAACTGCCTAGGCACAAGATTAATTACAAGCTCATCCATGATTTAGAACAAAACAAATGAGATACATTCTGGTTTTTAAATTCCTCATTCACTAACACCCAGGAACATAGCTTGCCCACGGCTCTTTGCACTACTTCATCTGGGCTTTTAAATTGGCCACAGAAGGTTCTGTTATTTCTTTCAGTCCAAATGGACCAAAGCACAACTGCCGGAATGGTACTCCAAACAAGCTTTCCTTTCTTGCTGAGACCCTCAATTCTCCAACACATCAGCAGCTCCTTCACAGATTTTGGCCTAGTCCAGCTAATCTCCAAAACCTTAAGAAAATGCCCCCAGACCAAAGAAGAAACTGGACAATGGATACACAAGTGCTCTGTAGTTTCTGCAAGATTTCCACACAAACTACAAGAGAGATCCAGAATCTGAATATCACGTCTCTCCAGGTTAGTCTTGGTCAGACATTTATCAAGAGCCGTTCTCCAGACCAGGAAATTGATCTTGGAGGGACTAGTTGGATTCCAAATCTGCCTGGCAGGGAAGTTCTCCTGACCTGATCTGCGCAGCTTAAGAAACAGGGATTTAACTGAGAAACTACCATCTGCATTCCACTTCCAAACCCATTCATCCTCTAAACTCAAATCAATCCTCTAATTTTGAAGCAGCCCCAACAACACCGCATACTCTTCCACCTCCTAATGTTTGGTAAAAAATTCAAGATTGATATTAACGAATTGGATGGCTAAAATTGTCCTTGATAAATTAGGATGCAACTAATTCCCTAATGCTGCCTTTTTTATTTTTATAAGCCCTAATGCTGTCTTTGTTTCATATATAAGGTAATTAGATCATCATCATCATCCATGCCTTATCCCAACTACATGGGGTGCTATATAAGGTAATTAGATAAGTGGAAATTTCTTAATGGGGTTGGGACCTACCCTAGAAATGTTTGCCTAAAGAAATCTAGAAGATATTTCTTGAGTTAGGGATCAACCTTCAAGCTAAAAGGCCATTACCAGGTTGATCCTGCTAGAATCATTTGGAGAGAGAGAGAGAGAGAGATCTAACATGGTGCCATCTGTTGCTCCTTAGAGAGCTCCCCTAATTGATTTTGATTATCCTCCTACAAGCAATCCCGAGAGGTCAAATGCATTGGTCAATCTCAGTAGTTGAAGTATGGCATGTAAGAGTGAATGAGTGCCACCAATTGCTCCATAGAGCGCCCCCCCCCCCCCCCCCCCCCCTCCGAGCAATGCTGAGAGACCAAATGTGTTGGCCAATCTCAGTCATTGAAGTACATCATCATGTAACTCAGATTTTATATAGTTGTCAACTCCAATTAGCCCAGAGAATGTTAAAATAGCATCCCCTATAATTATATGGGTCCTGAAAGTACCTCCAGTACCTGATTCCCTCAGGTTTCCAATACTGCAACCAAGTTCATTTTAATTCTACCCAATGGAGGGGAGTCCATATCATTATAGATCTATTATTTATGGAGGATGGAGTAGCCACTGTAGATTAGCTTCTAAGGATATCAATCTGTTCAAAAGAAGGATTACTCTTATCTTGTCTCCACTCAACGAATAACTCGAATTGTTTTCCTTTATTTTTTTTCAATTGGTAACACAACTTTATTGATTATAGAAACAAATGAGAAATATTTACAAAGATGCCAAGCATTTCCAAGGATGGCAACTCTAATTTTGATCAGATTTGTTATTGCTTATTTGGATTGGTGTCTTTGAAATTTCGTGTGTTTTGTTCCTCCCAAATAGTCCAGTATTCCTTCTAGATAGGAATTGTAATTTTTTTATGGTAAGAGTATAGATGTTTACTTAGTATGAGATTTATTTTTGTTTGATCAGTAGAAGGCGAGGCTCAAAGGATTTTAGACCGTTTAGACCAATGGAGGAAAAAAAATTCTGTTCTAAGATCCATTAGAGAGTAAAAAATCTTTTTGGTGGACCCTTTTCTTCCTTGCTTCCCCCTTTCTTCCCTTGGTGTTATTTTTTTCCCTGAGATCTGATTCTGACTTAAATGTTGACAATGCATGGCATGCTAATGTATTTTAAATTTGATCTAAGTGCACCATTATCACAAAACTTTACTCCTATTTCATATGCAGCTATTGATGCTTTTCAGGTGGGTACCAATAAAAGGCAATGATTGGTATTGGATCCGTCATCACATAAAAGTTGGCATGAATGTCATTGTTGAAATTCTGGTAAGCGATGGCATTTATTATTGATATCATGATATGACATTTTTTTATATGTGCAGGACTTCAACATCCATGACTTGCTTACTCAAGGTTCAAAACAACTTTTTAAAAAACGACCCGGAAATGGAACCGTTCTGGCCACCGGTTTCCGGGTCGATGGTCCAACCGTCCGGTTCGAACAAACGGCCCGTTCTGACAAACAAATTAAAAAATAACAAAATAACAAAAGATAACAAAAAACAATCAAAACCGTTGAATGGGTCAATGGGTCGATGGTTCGACCGCCCGAGTCAACAGGTTGTTGACTTTTTCAACGGTTTTTGACCAGAAACCGGGTTTTAGGTTAAACGGAACCGGTTGCCTGGACAGTTCCCGGGCCGAACGGTCCAACCGTCCGGGTCAACGACGGTTTGAAAACCTTGGTTCAAAGCATTGATATGATATGCTCCATATTGGGCATATCATACCATATCTTTGGGTCTCTGAAATGCTAAATGCTTATGGTTTTTAAGCTTATGTCTGACAAAATAGTAAACAGAATATAAGTTTTGAAAATTTCAAACTCTTGATACACAAAATTTGCTTATTAAGAATATAGATACACTGAACCATGTTCTTACTCTTGCACTGAAATGGCAAAACATGACATGGACTGTTTAATATGCTCTTATCTTTGATTTGCAATATTTAATCCCCTCAAAGGTCTGATTTATAATTGACAGTCATCTACTAACCACTTCAACCTGAGTAACACACCAGGTTTAGGTCATCATGAAGAGCAAGCATCTCTGCTCTAAGTAGGGGTGTCAATCGGCTGGTTTTGAGTTGGATCCAATCCGATCCAAACCTTATCAAATCGGATTTGGACGGTCCATATAATTATTGGATTGGGCCAATCCAAAATAAATTGGTCCATATTCTTATTGGTCTGAATTGGACCTAAACCAAATTTCCAAATAATCCGATCATGAGGCCAAACCCTTGTCCAATTTGAAACCGATCAAAACTGAAGCTGGCATAAAATCACTTTTACTTTCATAAAAGTGCTTTTATGAAAGCACTTTTATAGAAGCACTTCTACAAAACCACTTTAAGCACTTTTAAAAAAGTACTTTTACGCAAAAACACTTTTACAAAAGAACTTTTACGGAAGTACTTTTATAAAAGCACTTTTATGGAGGTATTATCATAAAAGTACTTTTACAAAAGCACTTTTGTGGTAGTACTTTTATAAAAGCATTTTTACGAAAGCACTTTTATAAAAGCACTTCTACAAAAGCACTTTTATGAAAGTACTTTTACAAAAGCACTTTTATGTAAGCATGTACTTTTATAAAAGTACTTTTACGAAAGCATTTTTACAAAAGCACTTCTACAAAAGTACTTAAGTACTTTTATAAAAGCATTTATAAGAAAGTGCTTTTACAAAAGCACTTGTACAAAAGTACTTTTATGAAAGCACTTTTACGAAAGTACTTTCATTAAAGTACTTTTACAAAAGCACTTTTATCAAAGTACTTTTATGAAAGCACTTATACAAAAGTGTTTTTTAATGTCAAAAGGGTATATTTTTGTAATTTTCAGATTCCTTCATTTTAATATATTTTTGTAATTTTTATATGTTCTGTTTTTGTATATATAATTTTTGATATTTCATTTGGTTTTGATTGGATCCAATCCAGTCCATTTACATTTTAATGGATTGGATTGGATTTGGTTTGTTTTAGATTTGGACTGGATTGGGTCCAATCCATTTGTAAGTGGACTCACATTGGACTGGATCATGGACTGGATCGGGTTGGACCAAATCCAGTCCAATTGACACCTCTAGCTCTAAGTGAGTTCTCTCATACTGGACCCAAAAAAAACATAGATTCTATTTTTCATGATGTCTAAAAACCCTGTCCACCATTGAGGTCATGGATTACCTAGAAAGCACCCATCAAAACTGAATTTTTATCACTTCACTGTCTGGAGCAATCCAATCAACAGAAAGTGCCTTCCTTTGATGTGCAAATCCAGCCACCACTTGCCACTGCCTTAGGTCAGAGTCTGTTGACACACTCTTGAGCTCTTCTAATGTAGAAATCCAATGGCTAATCACTGCAATGAAGCACCCAAGTACACCCCCCCCCCCCCAAAAAAAAAAAGGAATAACAGAATGACCAAAAGACAGGAGATAGAAACAACAGTAACCCCTTAAGGAGTTTACAACAAAATGCAGACTGAATACTGTCTTGAAGGATTTTATCAAGCTGCTTAGAAAAACGGGGGACTTGGATGTTTCGATCTTGACATCATCACTTGATGATGCATTGACATCTACTTCATGTTGATGTAGATCATATGTTAGCAATTTCAAATTTCCTTCCCAGTTTCTTGGTTATTTCTCCATGCATGCCTGATACAAGGTTTAAAATGTCGATGTCGATGGAAATGTTGCTTACCAAAATATAGGACATATGTCAGAAATGTCGAGGGGAAATATTGTAAAAATTAGAGACATTGTCGAAATACTATGAAATATGCAATGATATTTTGTAAAATGATAAAAGAAGCATTAATACATATTTGTAGACTATCATCTTATTCCCAAACTTTATATAAAGCTAAGAAACTAAGATCAATAACAAATTAGTAAATGATGATTTACTGATTTATTATGCATTTTGATGTTTTTACAAGGTTATCTGATATTTTCTTTTCTTATTTTTAATTCTGATTTATTATAAATTCTAATATATTTATTTCACACTAGTAAATAGAAATACATTTATTCTGATTTTTTAAATATTAAAGTTATAATACATTATGTTTTATTATAAATTTAATAAACTGATTCTCCTTTTTGTAGTATTAAGATTATGATAAATTCTGAATTCTTATAAGACTTAATGAATTTATTATGATGTTTAATACTAAATTTATAATAAATTATGATTTAGTATAAAATTTAATAAATTTATTCTGTTTTTTTATATTAAGTGTAGAATACGATTTATTATAAAATTTAATAATCCTTTTTTATTTTAATAAACATTTTAAAAAATACTAACTAGTTAATATTTTATTACTTGAAAAATATTTTATGTTTTATATTATAAAGTAATTAATTTATTCTTTTGTTTTATATCTTGTTAATTCTTTTTTATAAATATTTTATTTGAAATATTAAATAGAAATTATTAATGGAATAATTTATATTAATATAATATACTAATATATTATATTATTAATGTACATTAGTCGACATCCTGTCGACATAATAGAAAAAACTGTCTTTTTTTTTGTTATTTGGATCCCAAAATAATGTAATTTTTATATTACCATCCATTTTCATGTTAGTGAGCCTCGACATCGACATATGTCGGGCGACATTAGCGACATTTGAAACCATGGTCTGATAAGAGAGCTTCTTGTGAAATTACTTATTATGACATCTGCTTAGCCTATTCCTATCTGTTCTTTTTGCAGGCTAAACGAGATCCATACCGGTTTCGTTTTCCCATTGAAATGCGTTTCGTCAATCCTAATATAGATCACCTCATGTATGTAACCCAGTTCCTGAATTTTTCTTTTCCACACCCTGAAGCTCTAACTACTTTGAGTGTTGTAGTTTATATCCTGCTGCTTCAGATATACAGAGTTTTTTTTTGTGGTTCTTGCTTATTTGCTTGTTTTTTTATTTTATTTATTTATTTGCCTCTGCATTTGCAGCTTCAACAGATTTGAGTTTCCACCAATATTTCATCGTGATGAAGATACTAATCCAGATGAATTACGTGTATGTGCTTACTCTTTCTATTAAGTGTGACTTTTCCACCTAATGATATTTCTGAGTCCCACTATGGTATCGAAAAGGTGTGGTACCTAAAAACTGATAACCAATCAATTGGTTTTCATCCAAATTCACATGGGTTTCTGATTGGTCAAAGTTTTGGGTACCATACTTTTCTGGCACCATAGAAATTACTTATTTCTTTTCCATATTCCAGTTCCTTGTACAGTTATGCTTCAAGCCTGTGCTTTTTTAGACATAAAATTACATGTTTTGGCAACATTGAGGTATCATGAGGGAGAGGAGTGGAAAGGGAGATAGTTGCAATAGGGTACATAGATCAGCTAATTGAATGGCTGATGCCTTGGCTAAAAAAGGGGGATAAATAGAATACAGTTATTGTGGGGGACAGCTAAGGGACTATGGAAGTAAAAAGGGGAGGGTAGGTGGCAGTTGCCAGCCTAAGATGAGGGATGCATGGCATATTTGTATGTGATTCATCCTTTGTTCTTCATCATATTCAACAAAATTTACATTATCTATCAAAACAACAAATAAAAAAACTGTTTGTGTTGGGCTGGCAACTAGTAGAAACTATTGTCCTTATTCCTGTTCTAACATGCAGTGCTCTTCTAGGGGTAATGGACCAGTGAGCTTTTATCTGAGAATTGGTACACTTTTTCCATTTCGATCATAACCTTTGGTGATGGATTTCCATTTGTAGCATTAGTTAACTATGCTAACATGTACCTTTGGAATCTATTTATCAAAGAAGAAAAACTTACCTTTTGAGTCTTTTGGGTTATCTTTCTGTCTCCATGTTTTCTGAACTTAACTTTTGTCTGTCCTGAGTTTAGATCCCTTAACTTTAGCCAATTAAGGATACTGCTACACTGCATTTAGTCAAAACAATAATGAACTAGCAATTTATATTGTTACATGTTAAGCTCTGCTCTATTTATGCATCTGCTCACTATACATTGTGAAATGCGAGTGTTCAGTTTCTTATCATCTCCTACTTCTGCTCTTTGCAGCGGGATTGTGGAAGGCCACCAATTCCAAGAAAAGGACCAGGAGTCAAATTTGAAGAGCAGCCCCTACTGTCAAATCATCCATATGTTGATAAGGTAACTCTGACATGGAAGGGCATCGACTTTCTATCTTTTTTTGTGGTGGTGTGGGGGGGGGGGGGAGGGAACTGGCATGTAAGAAAAGTTTTTTTTTTTCAATTACAGTACCATTCTGAATCTGTTTTTATTTGATCTGAGCAATGAAAGAAAGGTTTTTTAGCTGATTTAAATAATATATTAGCTTCTAGTACACTTTTGAAGAACATGAAATATTTTTTCACACATTGGTGGGTGCCTCGTGCACTGGGCTGCCCTTTATACTTGTTATACCGACTAGGGCTGTTCACGGGTCGGGTTGGGTTGGTTTACTGGCGTTTTTCCAACCGACCTGACCTGGTCGGTTTACCTAGAAATGAAACCAAAACCGACCCAGTACTAAGTAAAACCGACCTGGTCGGTTTGAATCGGTTTGGGTCGGTTTTGTGAATGATTCTTTCGGTGTGAATGGTAAAGGATTCAAGTCTAAGAAAGAAAAGGCTGGATGCCTAGAAATTAAAAATGATTTGATGGATTAAACTGATATTTTATATATCAGAAATTTTATATATAATATGTATATTTCTGAAATAAAGCTGAAATATATCTGAAACATATATTAAAACTGAAATATATATAGTAAAACTGAAATATATCAGATATATATAATATATCTGAAATATTATATATATATAATATATATCTAAGTCGGTTCGGGTCGGTTCGGTTTCGGTTTTCATGTGTCAAACCATCGGTTTATGTTTTTTTGTAACCCGAAACCGACTGGTGCTGAAGAAAAATCGACCAACTCGGGTTGGATCGGACCGGGTTGGTCGGTTTGATCGGTTTGGGTCTTGTTATGAACAGCCCTAATACCGACTTGAAAATAAATCTGTTTTGATCTGACTTATGTAGTTAATTACTGTCCAATATTTGTGAAGAATATTACCTGTAATATTTTCAACTGAATGGTTGCTCACTTGGGTTTATTGGAATTAATTTTATTTTGACATGTATACATGACCTTGACAGGTATTTCCATTTCTGTTATGAATAATATTTGATTCCAAATTCTTCTGGTTGTCATGGACTGGAACAAGTCATTTATTACACTGTCCCAGAATTTCTGAAGGATGTGGAAGGCCCTCTATGCAGTTTGGAGCCCTCTTTTTACTTCTCTATACTTGTAGGATACGGATACAGCCATCAGTACTTAGATCTTGTACAGATCCTATTAGTATTTAGATTGGAATTGGATTCTATACGTCAGGTTCAGATTGGACATGAATCAAATTTATATATTTATTGAGAAATTAAACTAAAAATGACTTTCATATTATAATTCATTACTAAAATGAAATAGAAAAGAATTAATGTTATATAGTATTAATGAAATGACTTCCAAGACATGAAACAATGGTATTTTAATAAAAAACTTTTGGGAATCAAGGCCCAGATCCAATCCAGAAGCCCAGGCCCTCAGTCACTCACACTTACCTGAGGCAGAACCGAAGCAAGCCATCTCAGTACCTTGCCTCACCAGACAACATGTCAGCTGGTCCCTCTGCATGAATTCGTTATAGCTGACAGAGTTTGTTAGGATATTTCTGATTGTAACCCAAAACCACTATATATATATATATATATATATATATATATGAAGGAGCAGCATAATTGAATCCAATTCTCTCTCTCTCTCTCTCTCTCCTTCATCTATCTCTGTTCAGGAGGTTGGGTCTCCCTCGAAGAGACTCCTGGAGGTGAGCAGTATCTCATCAAAACCATAATACTTAAACCAATTTTACCTATAAATAAATGTTAGTTTTATATGCTGCATGTGCATTTATGTAGTAACACTTGGACTGTATTGGGGTTGATCCACACTCAATCTGATTATAAATGGATCCACTATTTGATATCCATATCAAGCATACTAGGATCAAATTCAAATCTGGATAATGATCCAACCCATGAGAGAGCCCTACATATGCTGGATTGATTTAAGATGTTAAACTCTAGCTTTTTATTTCATCAATTCTGGCCTTTAATTCATCCCAGAATATAAATTATTGTTCAATTGTCTTGCACAACATTTTGATTCGGAGGTCTGATGATCCTGAATGTAATCAAACAGCAAATCAAATTTGTATACCCAGTACCTATGTTTAATGTTCAGGCATTCATAATGAGTTAAAGACAAGAAACTTTATTGAGACAAAGCCAACTCACTATGCTTGCCTTTCACTGACCTGCAGCTGTGGCAGTTGCATGTTGCTGAACAAATGATTCTGGATGATGAGGAAGCTAATCCTGATAAATATAAAGACGGAAAATTTGCTGAATCAACTAAGAACAGTGACTTCAATGAAGAAGATTGTGTTGAATATACCCAAGCTTATTATAAGAAGACATTGCTCCCAAAGATGATTCTGGTGAGTGATATTTCCCTTGAATAGTACATAGATTTATATCAGTTAATGAATTTGCTTAATGGTCATAATCTAGTCTTGCTTAATGTTTCCTTATTTTTTTATCTGACAGAAAACAAATATTCAAGAACTTGATTTGGATGCAGCTCGTGCTGAGCGCCAAGTAAGATACTTGCTTCATAGCTTAGAAACTTGAATGTGATTTGAGAGTTACAGCATTCCTCACCCATTAAATCAGTTAATTTTCATGTCAAGATTGAATTACATGGTTTTTCTTCTTGTGCCACATGTGGTGCCATGCCTGCTACTTCATGGTCTAGATTGTATGTGGTTTTCCCGAGGGTCAGGTGGTTAGGATAAATCAGCTAAACTGGTTTTTGCCCAAATATGGATAGATATCATAGATTGGCCTTGTTGGCTGGAGCTGGACTTTGCTTTATTTACAGGAATTGTCACAGTACCTGCATTTATAGGATGTTAGAACTTAGGAGGGAATGACATTTTCCACATTGTTACTGATGCTCCTTTTTGCATAATTCTTTTTCTAGATGTATAACCAAAGATTTCCACTATACTTGTTTTCTTTTCTTCAATGTATGGTTTTCAAGGAATCATTATTAGTATTTAGTCAACTCTCCATGCCTCAATACATGCCCAATGGTTTGTAAGATTGTAGGTTCTGTAATAGATGTAGTTAAAGAGTTTCATGTTTGATTTAGTTGCCATTCACAATATCATCCCTTCTCTCTTTTTTCCCTCGTTTATGACAAAATGTATTGATGCAGCTCAACAACAAACTGAAAAGGGAAGCACAGGAGAGAGGAGAGGAATATAAGGTAACCAAGTTGAGACGAAATATTGAAATGGATGAATATGACTTAATCCATTGGCGCCGATCATTTGAGGAAAGAGAAGCCTTGCTGAGAGATATTAGCTGGTACCATCTTTAATACTATTTTCCTATTTAAATTTTTTATCAGCTATTTTCCTAGTTAAATATTTCTAAATTTATAGCTTATATTAGCTGGTACATCCTCTGCATCTTAGCAATTTTAGTTCTTCTACCTTTATGGTTTTAAGTAATGATTTCCATCCCTTCAACCACAAAGCCTGTGGTGAATTGCATAATTTATACAAATCACAGTCATGATAAAACTTTGGCTACATAGGGCCATAGGCATAAAACTTAAGCTCTAGAAAGTTGTTCAAAGGCACTACGGGAATCTTGTGAAACACTCTATTCTATTATACCTTCCATTCATTTGTCTTTTTTTTTGGTATTGAAACACTCGCCTTATGCCATCATAGGGGCGGTAAATCATTTTTCCTTCGCATAGTACAACACTTTTTTCAGCAACTATTTAATAATTCTTCTCCAAATGGTGGTGGGAGCTGATAGCAGGGCTCAAAACCGCATCTATTCTGGGACTACCCAGTTTACATACCAACCGAGCCACCACTCAGTTGGTCTTGGGTGAGTATTGTATGATTGTGAAAAGTTATTAGTTTTAAGGGAAGTTATTTGAGCACTTACCCAGTGGAAAGGCATCAGTATTCTTATGTCAAGTATTAACATCCTTCATGTTTTAAAACTTGTAGTGTTTGACTAATAATTAGATGTATACCTCACTTTTATAAAAAATGGGTTATGTCCAATCACACCTTTTTGAAGCATGGTTTTATTTCTATCTTAAAACAATTTATTATAATAATTTTGAAGCATTCACTTTTCCTTTGTTACCTTTAATGAAATTATATGCTCCTTTACAGCCGTCAAGCTCTTGGCCTCCCATTGGAAGAGCCAGGGAGATATGTTGATGACAGTTATTTTGGAAAGGATCAGTATGACCCTTCAAACCCTTTATACCGTTATGATTATTGGGGAGAACCCAAAAACTCAGAAAAGAGCAAGCAGGAGCGGATGACTGATGCCCATAACAAATCTATTGTGGGCAAGGGCACCGTCTGGTATGAAATGTCTTATGAAGATGCCATCAAGCAGCGGATGCAAAGAGAAGCTCATTCGAAAGGAATGGGCCACAAAGTGGCTGAAGATCAAGACACAGATAGCGACATGGATGCCAATGAAGACGATGATGATGACTTTGATTACAGCATTCTAGGTGAATCTAGTGTAAATTTATCAACTCAGCCTCTTGTTAATGGAACTGAATCTTCTAGACTTTTAGATGAAGGTATGTTCGAAAATTAGCTTAAGTACATATAGTCTTGGTGTGCAAGTTGTTCTGTGTACAGCAAATTTAATCTTGTTACAGACTGGAACAAACGAGCATTTTGTTTTCTCCAGGCCACGTACAACATTTCTTTCTCCCATCTAGGAGACGACATAAAAACTGATACCGCCTGCCCACTGACTGACCATCCAATCGAGCTCATACTTTTGGATGTTTAGAAAATTACCTAATGGATCAGAATGTTACAATTACATAATTGAGTACAGGTTTCCTAGGTGTTCAAACAGGGATCAATTATACGGTAGGTCGAATTGCACCCTAAATCACTGCTTTTGGCCTCAGCACCTGCCAACCCATTTCCTTAATTACCACTGATATGGGTCATTCAATTCATTATAAAGCGCTAGGTTCCAGGTTTTTTCTAGCTTACTCCTCTCCCTCTCCTGTTTTCTTCCTATTTTTAGTAACGATTTGTAAGAAAAATAAAATACAACCGATGGAAAGGAGTTGGAATCAGACTATCGAATGCGGGCTAAAAGGCATATGGCTTTCATCTATTGGGTTACTGATGCAAAGTTGCGTACACGGCCAAAAGAAAAATATTGAACAAAACAAGTGGAGGAAAAATCATTGTAGTTATCGAATAGGGTTGCAATTTACATCCAAGGTGATCTGAGTTCCATTCATTTATAATTGGATAGAATACAGATCCGGTACAATCCGATCTAATTTGATAACATTTAAATGTACATTGTTATATTTGCATAAAATGAAAATGCATCCATTGATAAAGTTGGTTCGATTCTTGTAGTTTTACAAATTCGATAATGTCGCATGTCTCAGTACAATATTTCAGTTCATTTCATTGATAAAATGCAATATTCTGATAATTTTTAGTTTAATTTATTAGTAGTATTCCATATCCAATCATTGTCTGAATTCTAATTGAATCCATTGATTTCTATCTGAATATTAGCGAATCAACTTCTATCAAATTCTATCCTCTAGTACCCATCTTAGAGTCAAAGAAATCAACTTTTCCAAGGACAGTTTTCAACATGTGAAAAACAACCTACAAGACATATCTTATGGAAATGCATCATACTCAAGGTTCAAAGTATCAATGGGCCGATACGTATCATGCCGGTGGCTTCCCGATACACCCCTAGTTCTAACTGATTCAGGGGGTGAAGGAAACTTAAACCGGTCACCTGAATCGGTTTTAAAAAAAATAATAAAAAAAGGGTTGAAAACACTATCAATATCACCCGATATGCCCCTACCGGCGTATCAAGCATATTGATATTTTGAACCTTATATTAGTCAAACAATAAAAACCAGCTCAAGACAGGAGAAAGGTTGAGCCATTAGCACAGTTTTGCATTACTTGGTTTGATCTGGGATGCCAACCGCTACAAGGGTGGATACGGGACACACTACAAATGGACACTTTAAAATTTTAGAATCAAGAAATCAATTATTCCATGAAAGAGTTTTCCTCAAGCGCTACAAGTACAAGCCATAACTTGTAGAAATGCATCATACAAGTCAGACATTAAAAAACAGCTCAAGGCAGGAGAAAAGGTTGAGCCATTGGCGTGGTTTTGCATCACTTGGTTTGGTTGGGATGCCACTATGCCAGGAACAACAATAGCGTATCCAACGCAGTTTTCATTATAGCTTTTGGGTGAACACTACTATAATGTAGCATAATCCATACCTAGAGCATAAACTGGTCATCGACTTATCCTGCAAATGCATATTCATATAATTACGTTTATGGATGGATCATGGAGCATATATGGAAGTGCGATTTCATTGGATGTGATGAGGAAGGCCTACATCACATATTAGTGGGTCGGTGGGTTCAAGAAACAGCATATCCGCCGTATGGAGAAACCTTTGGCTGTCCACATCAACGTTTTAAAAATCGACCCGGAAACGGAACCGTTCTGGCCACCGGTTTCTAGGTCGACAGTCAGGTTCAAACGGACAGCCTGTTCTGACAGCAAAATTAAAAAAATAAAAAACAGTCAAAAACCGTTGAACAAGTCGACGGGTCAACGGTTCAACCACCCAGGTCAACGGTCTGTTGATTTTTTCAACAGTTTTTGACCAGATTCCGGGTTTGGGGTAAAACGGAACCGATTGCCTGAATAGTTCCCGGGACAAACGGTCCAACCATCCGGGTCAACAGCGGTTCGAAAACGTTGGTCCACATGGCTCTCCCTGCATGACATGCTAGTGTACAGTTGACACTGATAAGGCTACAAGGAGTCCGTGTGAACTGAGTTGTCCTGCGGGGGAAGGCCCTGTTGAGTGTTGACAACCTAAAGATGTTGACCGTGGACAGCCAAATTCCTCTTGGGCTTTCTTAAGGGATGGCTCTTTTGGTGTTTTAAGCCTGGTTCGGTTCACAGGAACAAGGGTTTGGAATCGGAATCAGAATAGCAACTATTCAGTTGGCTGGAATCGAAATCCTATTTTCATTCCTGCTAGAATGGCATTCCTCCATTTGAGGGAATGACCATTTCCTGCCCCTCCCTTGGGAATAAAATCCTATTCCTGCTGATTCCAATTCTCATTCCCATTCCTGTCTGAACCAAATAGACTATGGGAATAAACCATTCCGATTCTGATTCTGACTACAAAACACACGGACCCTTAATTTAAATCAGGAGCAATGGAGGACCAATTCAAGAATACAGAAAATGAAAGAATGGTAGGATCCATCGTATGGACACCAAAAAGGTTGCGGAATGGGTGGGCGAATTTCAAAAATTTCCTACCTTTCTTCCAACTGGGAATCGCATTCCCTTATTTTAGAATCAAATATTCAAGGATCTACTCGAACCAAACCAGACCAGATCCGAACCAAAGATCAGGGGAAGGGTTATACCTGATACGGAGAATCAAAATCTCCCAACGTCGGTGTTCACGCCCAAAGAAAGATCCAAGATCTACTCCCGCTGAAGATGACACAACGATGGTGGGGCAAAACCAACAGTATATGTCTCACGTACCAAACTCTTCACAAGAACTCGTTGGAGGCTTAGAACACCGAACCAAATCAGTCTTTCGGCAAAGACTGATATCAAGAACAGATTTCTTGATTCTCTCTTCAATAGAGTTCGAACTATGCAGTAAAGTGGCGGCGGTTGGAGGAGATCCCTAAGGCTGAAAGAGGCGTGAATGCAGTTTTTAGCTTAGGGGAGGTGAGATCCTATCTCAGATTGCAGAGAGTATAACTGCATAACCCTAGGTCGAATTCTTGTAATTCTTTATTAGGGTTTCCTCTTTTTTTAGTGATTAGGAAACCTCATAATCCCATTAGGAGTTATCTCAATCCAAATCTGTATTTGAATAGGAGATAATCTTAATCCTATCTACAGATTAGATCAGCCCATTCCTGATCTCATCAGGAGGTTAATCCTATCTGCAGATTCGCCCCCTTAAATGGGTGATCATATCAGCCCAGTTCGGCTTCTTTGTATGGCGTGGGACCCAAACATTGATCTCCACATCAGCCACATGGATTCGGCCCAGCCTTTGTTACAAGGCTTAGCCGAATTCACTAGAAAACCTAATGAACCCCTTGAGCCCATCACATGGACCCTATGAGCCCAACACTTACACTAAGTGGTCCCTGGGCCAAACCATCTTATAAAAACCCAGGGACTGTGGGCAGATGCATGATTAGCCCATCAGGTATTATCCTTAATGGTCTTACACTTAACCTCTCAACCCATAATGATCAAGCACTGCTCGACAAGAGAGGACATCTCCCTCGACTACAAGGAACAGTGTTGCACTCTCTACTCACATGGATCCCGGGAATTAAAACCATTTGCAAACATTTTGAAACCGTATATAAGTATATATCATATATATAAATTTTGCAAAACAAAATTCCAACGATTGAAATCAACTGCGACAGTTTGGTTTCCATCAGAGAGAGTGCATCCCCGATCATTACCTTTGTCCGACAAAGGGGCTGATCATGTCACTATGATCATCCACTCAAATGAATTATCAGACTGTCCCAATATGCCCAGGTTTTGAACCCCGCATAGGATCATGTCACTATGACACCTAGTGCAGTATCATAATCGAGACTAGGGGTTAGGTGTAACTTTCCAGTTTTGCCCATCAATCTCCAAGATCCAGGGCAATACTGGAAATCTGGTCTGGTTCAAGGGTTCAAGTAATCCTACATTGCGTGTGCCTTGGGTCTCACCCTGGCGGCTGAGACAAGCCACCCCAACAGTTGGCAGCGCACCAATGTCAGCCTTGGCAAGATAAATCTCCCCAGACTTATCCAACGACTGTGAACATTTAAAACTAACATAAGTCTCATTAAGTGTCCAGTTTTAAGGTCTTACATAGAAGCATACCACACAAAATGAATCAAACATGTACTTTATTTATTACATTAAATATCAAAAGTACATCAAAACTTATTGGAGCTAAGGGCATACAAAACTGTTTAACAGAAAATTGCATCCTCGCTTGGTTTTCAATATGATGCCTATCCCAAAACCTACCAAAAAAATGCTTAAATATGCCCATTACCGTTAATCATTCTCACACTGTTATTCCTCATATGAACATGGGGTGTCCATTTAACCATAGTGAATTATCCCAAAGGCCTTTGGGAATCTTACCAGGCAAGAGGATCGCCAATCCTTCTACATTACCATGCCTCCATCAATTGTGAATACCTGTAAAACAATAGTAACGATCTATATGAGATGCTTGGTGAGGGCCTCATAGGGTATATGGGGAAGTAATAAGGGCTCACAAGGAGAAGACAATTAGTAATGACTTTCTGCAAGCCATAGTGATTAAGTTTATCAAAAGTACCTGTCCAGTAATGTAACTGGCTGCAGGGCTCAAGGCTAAAAATTCCACCAGTCCAGCAACTTCTTCTGGTTGCCCGTACCTCCCTACAATCACAATTGATAATAAGATTGTCACTTTGTTTATTTAAATGGACAGCATAGGCAACGTTTCAAGTTTCTCTTCATCCAGATCATTGTCAATAAACAAACAACAAATCAACCTCAAAATTCTTGCTTGATACATAAAATCCAGATCAAAATAATTTATATATTAATATGACACCTAATAGCAATCTGACCAACTGCTAATCTACTGTCTTGCAGATACCAATTATGGATAACCAAAAAGCACCCAACACAGAACAGAATGGCAGAACAGGATTCATGTAGACAAGACTTAGATGATGATGATGATGATGATGATGATGTATTGACCAAAAAGACAAAAGGGATAGTTATTATCCAACATTATGTGTGAGCCATCCCCATCCAGAAAATATTTTGCAGATAAAATGTTTCTAACAAGTTTAGCATAGAAATTCCAAGGACAATGGACCACAGCCAGTTGGCTCATCATGTATGATCTCTATAACAAATGATCTAGCTAGCAATTTTGACTACTAAAGAACTACTTGGCCACTTTAACAGGTAAATATCTTTAATGAATTTAATACCAATTTTCTCCCAGAAGAGCCAACAACCAGCTAATCTGCTCTTACCCAAAGGGATGGTCTCCAAAATCTTCTTCTCAATGTCTTGTCCAAGCTTGGCAGTCATATCAGATGCAATGAAACCAGGAGCAACAGCATTCACCTGTGCAACCAGTGCAATAAATGTTACACACACTAGCACTGGATAGGTCAAAAAAAAAGTATTGGCAACTATTATGACACACTCACATTGATATTTCTGCTTGCATATTCCTTTGCTACGCTCTTTGTGAGACCAATAACCCCTGCTTTAGCAGCACTATAATTAGCTTGTCCAATATTGCCAACTAGACCAACAACAGATGCTATATTAATTACTCTTCCCTGCACAATAAATTATTAAATCAATAGGTAGAACACACATGGAAAAGCACAAAAAAAAAGAAACTAAAAAGATGACAGGCAAGCCAGAAATAGCCAACATAATTTAGAAACTTCACTTCTTATCTTTGGTAGTAAGAGATCCGTTCAGGAATTTCAACATAAGGTGCACTAACCACAAAAAAGGGAAGGACAAGTTGTTTCTATTACAAATGTGAATAAAGCCCACTGGAATGTATGATAGTTTTTCAAGGTACCAAGGTGATGCTAGGTGAAAGGGGGAGCACCTTGTTGCCTAGTCGCCTAGGTACGGGTTTGAATAAAAACCATGAATCCTAGGGTAATTCCCTATTTTTCGTAGCAAGCAGGAACCATCTTTCACTATTATTTTCTATATTCTTCATAAAAAATGTATGGAAGAAAAGAAAGAAATTTCAGAAAATAGAGGGGCTGAACCTCTATTTTTGTCCTAGGAAGAGAAGAAGATCAATATGTGTTGATTGGAGAACATTTGAGATACACATGCTTATTAGTTCAGGTTTTAAGTCTTCGAGAGTTCAAGACAGTATACATCTTGATACCCAAACAAATAAGAAAAATAAAAAACAGAAACTAGTATTTTAACTTAAACTGAATAATTTGGTTTAATAATGTCTATTTTACTATTATAATCCCAGAAAGTTAAGAATATAAACATATCCAAGTGCACTGTGTAAAAAATATCTTGGTGATTAAGTGAGGCAACCCTCCATGAGTGCCTTATTGTCTACGTATCATTCTATTTGTTAGTCTACTTTGGTATTACCTGATTGTCATGGTTAGGTAGTATATATCTTAGAAGTAATCTCTATTTTATATGATAGTAGGGTTGTTTTTCTATTATTTGGTGTAGCAATAGCAGACATGACTTCGTTGGGTTATTTGGTTTTTCATTTTTTTTTTTATCAGCAAAGAAGAATTAATTTTATAATCAGTGAAAAGTCAGAGCCAAATTACAATAAAGCCAACATTCCAGCAAAGCCAAAAAAACTACAATTGAGCCCAAAACAGCTGCTGCCTATGGACCCCTTGCTTAGCTAAAGAATAAACCATTCCATTTGCAGTCCTTCTGATCCAAGTGAATGAGGCATTGAGTTCCCTTGCCAGACTTTCTATCTCTCTCAGTGTGTATCTATTACACCTTGTAACAGCGCTAGCAGCTCAGCCTTTATTGAATCTCCTACCCCTAGAGGACCCGAGTACATTGCCAATACTTTCCATGAACAATCTCTAAATACACCCCCTATGCCTGCCGGTCCCAGGTTTCCTAAAGAGCTCCCCAATGGAAACTTCCAGAGCCACTTCCCTAGCAAAGATGTATTCCTTTGGATTAGATTCCCTATTCCAAGTCCATCATTCTCCTTAGTTTTGCACACTTGTTCCCACTTAACTAAATGATTCCTTTTCTCATCTGCAGGTTCCCACAAAAAGTCCCTCATTAACTTCTCTAGATGTTTGGCTATCCTAGCAGGGATCCTAAAGGTGGAAAGGAAGTAGACTGGTAGGTTAGCTAAGGTTGCCCTGATTAGGATGATTCTCCCTCCCAAGGAAAGGTAGTTTCTTTCCCATTGAGCCAATCTCTTTGTAAACCTCTCCACCACCGTCTTCCAAAACACTTTTAATCTTGGGTTCCCTCCCAACAGTATACCTAAGTACTCCAAAGATCACTATTTAATCTCACACAAGAATTTTGGCCAACACACTTAAAGCTTTTTCTTCCAAATTATTCCCTGCTATGCAGTTATTTTCCCAATTCACCTTCAACCTAGAAACAGATTCAAAAGAAAGGATGAGCTTTCTCAAGTTTTTTATATCCTCCCGACTCCCTCCCTCGCAGAAAATAATGATGCCATCTGCAAATTGCAAGTGAGTGACTGTCACCTCAAGCCTTCCTACCCTCCAACCTCTAAATAGGTTGACCTGATCAGCCTTTACAATCATCCGACTCAGGAATTCAGCAACTACAATGAACAGGAACGGAGATAAAGGGTCCCCTTGCCTCAAGCCTCTTTTAGTAGGAAAAAAAGTCTCTAGCCACTTCATTAATCAGAATTGAGCAAGGTTCAAAATATCGATACACCCGATATGCCAGTAGAGGCATATCGGGCGATATCGATAGCTTTTTTTTTATTTTTTTAGTTTTTAAAATCTGATTTAGAGGGACCGGTTTAAGGTCCGTCCACCCCCTGAACCGTCGAAACCCTGTACACCCTCTGTAGGGGTGTATCGAGAAGCTCCCGATACGATACATATCAGCCAATACGGCCCGATACATGTCGATACTTTGAACCTTGGAATTGAGTAATGCATTGAGCTCAAGCAACCTTTTATCCACATCCTCCACCATGCACCCAAACCTATTCTCTCTAACAGCTCGAGGAGAAATGATGAATCAACTAAATCATATGCCTTCTCTAAGTTCAATTTACACACCAGCCCCTTTACCTTTTATTTTCCCCTTTTCTGCTACACATTCGTTTGCCACTAGTATCTGATCAATTATTTGTCTCCCTTCAACAAAGGCTCCTTGAGACTGTGAGATCACATGTGGAGCTTTTGCCTCCTTTTTCTTGGAGATTAAAGCAATAAAGGTTGACTTAATTCCTTGAGAAATTTCCCCTTCATGGAAGATATTCTCCATGGCTGCAAACAAAGGATTCGGCACTCTATCCTTGAGAAATTTCGCTCTATCCATCGAAAAAACAGCTTCTCTAATTTCTTCTAGGGTGAAGATATTCTCCAAGGCTGCAAACAAAGGATTCGGCACTCTATCCCACTAGAGGTCTAGGAAGACAGAGCTCCTCTATCCTAGGCTCGGAAAAATGCCTTTGAAATGATCCACAAAGATCTTCACAGTTTCATGCTCCCTAGTTACCTCGTGACCATCCACCTCTAGTCTAGAAATCAGGTTTCTCCTCCTTCTACCACTAGCTAAAGAGTGAAAAAAAGTTGTATTCCCATCCCCTTCCAACTCACTTTAACCTCCATCTCTCCTCTTTGTCTCCCTCACTGAGGCTTTTCTGACCTTTCTTGTCCAGTTCCTCAATTCTTACAACAATTCTTTCTTTAGCTTCCTCCACTTTACCAAAAAGCTCCTTATTCCAGGCTTTTATTTTCTCTTTTAGTCTCTTTAGTCTTCAAGAATCCAACCCCTTTCTTTAAGCCTCTGGTATCCAACTTCGGCCACCAAGACTTGATTTTCTCCACAAAGGTGGGATCTTCTAGCCACATGTTTTCGAACCTGAACAAAGAGGGCCCACCTAACAAAGTTTCTTGAGATAACCTAATAGGGCAGTGATCTGAAGTTACTCTAGGCACGGCTCGTGTGGTCAGATTGGGACAGCTTGGAAGTTTAACCAAGTATAGTCCGCTTGTAGCAAAGGAGTTTCCTTCAATTCAAAAGCGTCCACAAACTCATTAAACTTCCTCATGCTTACGGAATTTCTTTGATTTGGATTGTTTATCCCTGCCGAGAACCGTATTACATTAAAGTCACCACCCAAGCACCAAGGTCCCTCCCACAAACCCCTTACTACACTCAGCTCCTCCCAGAAAAGAGGCCTTTCTTTATAAGAATTTGGGCCATATACATTTGTTAGCACCCACTCCTTTCCATCTATCAGACTTCTCACTTTGACTGACACTGAAAACCAAATCACCCAAGCATGCACTCACTAGGTGATTTGGTTTATCCTTTGACTTATAGCATGTCTGTTGCTCAACATGTTAGGCTACCTTCGTATTTCTTGATACTCATGATAAGATATTGGATCCTAGAGGTAACCTCTATTTTATCATAGGGTTAGACTATGATATGGAAAAGATATGATATCGGAAAAATATTTGACTAATAAAGTGGAATCAGAAACATGGAAGCGAATCAGGTGTTATTTATCAAAATTCATGGGTGGGTTTTGATTGGTCAAAACTCTCTCCATATCATATCTTTCCCGCATCGTAGATTTTCCCGTTATCATACGATAACGGGTAGTTCATGTATCACTTGGGGTAGCAACAGCAAGAATGCATGCATTGCGTAATTTTATCTTTTATTTGATTGATATAATCTTTATGTTTTATTAAAGGGTTGCAAAAAGTGTTTTGACCATGTGGCCTAATTGAAACCAAATCACCCAGTAATGCACTCACAAGGTGATTTGATTTTAAATTTGATTACTAGCATGTCCGTGTCTTATTGGAGGGTCAAGAGAAAGTGTTGCCATCACTTGACTCATTGGAACCAAATCACCCATGCATGCATTCATGCATTCAATGATTTGATTGACAGCATGTTTATGTTTCATTGGAGGGCCGTATGAAAGTGTTGTGGTCGTATGAACTCATCACATACATGGTCACAAGTAAGTGTTGTGACCATGTGAACACATCGAAACCAAATCACCCAAGCAAACACTCATTGGGTGACTTGGATTTTCATTTGGTTGATAGTATGGTGTGTCTTATTCAATGGCCAAAAGAAAGTGTTGTGGCTACATGAACTCATGGCTACAAAAGTTAAGCTATCTTTGTATGTCTTGATTGTCAAAGTAACGGGAGTAGAGCCTATAGGCATACTTTAAAGCCTCAAAGTGAATCTAGGTGTCTCATCGCCTAGTCACCTAGGCAATAGCTTTTTTTAATAAAAACCATGAATCCTAGGACAATCCCCTAGGTTCCATAGCAAGTAGCAACTAGGGATGAGAATGTTCCCCATCCCCATTGGGTACCTAGTCTCCCTGACCTGATCGGGTCAGGGAATGGAGAGTGCCTTGGTGGGGTCGGGGATGGGGACGGGGATAGGGACAAAGGGGAGTGAAGTCCCTACCCCACCCTGACCCTGATGACATATATAAATATTTTAAATATTACGTGTGTTTTAAATTTTGAAAATAATCTGGTACAATTATAATGCCACTACATAAATTTCAATTTCTATGTTATTTATATTTAAATTTTTCTTTATTTTGAGTAAATCTTTTTCCCGAAGAAATTGTAATTAAAGAAATCAAGAATTCAAGTCCCTAATGGGGAAGCCTGTCTCAAAGATTGGGGATGGAGGTTAATTTTTATATTTTAAGTTCTTCCATGCTTATCAGTTCAGGTTTTAAAGTCTTCGAGAGTTCAAGACATTACACATGTTGATTGAACCCTTACAAATAAGAAAAATAATGAAAAGAAACTAATATTTTCACTCAAACTGAATAATATTTTGGGGGAAATCATACCTTTTATTGCAGAAGAAAAGGGAAGGGCAAACAAAATCATAGCTTTTATTGCAAAAGCTTTAGCAAGGTTGTTTACACATTATTAAGTCCTCAAGAAGATCTTTGGAGATTTGAAGAATACAAAAGCATCCAAGAGCATTGCATAAAAAATATCATAGCGACTAAGCAAGGCAACCCTCCATGAGCGCCTCTAGGCGTTGCCTAGGGATCACCTTGACAACTATGATATATTCTAATTTCATAGTTAGCATGAAACCAAATGGAGGAAGAAACTCAGATGTTGTGTTGAACAATGAGGTGAAGGGGTGTTGCGTCCCAGTCTGAAAGAAAGCAGGAGGAAAAAGTGCTTGGAAGCTAAACTACAATAATCTGAAATACCTTTTTCTTTTTCATCATAACTTTAGAAGCTGCCTGCACATAATAGACAACCTTGGTTATAAGAAAAAATATAAACTCAAAAATAGTAAAATATTTCAACATACATACCTGGGTACAGAGAAATACACCTGTAAGATTCAAATCTATAACCTCCTGCCACTGAGGTTTCTTCATTCTCATAAGCAAACCATCACGAGTAATTCCTATTAAAGAACATTGTGGAACAGTTAGGGGAAAGGATGCAAGTAACATAATGCTTAATGTTTATCAACCACATGCAAACTCATGACAACCTGCATTGTTTATCAATATATCGACCGTTCCCCATGTATCTACTACCTGGAGACAAAGATGCCATGTGTTAAATCTAAAAACTTCAAACCATAACAACTTCAAAAGCCACTCAATGAATCCAATAAACACAAGGAATGTTGCCTCACAGTTTTTATCATTGATTCCGCTTCTTCTTCTTTCGAAACATCTGCCCCAAAAGTAAGAGCTTGACCACCAGATGCCTCAATCTGGCAAAAGAATAAAAAACAAAAGAGGAAAAAAAACTGTTTTAAAAAAGGAAGAGGGATAGAGATTGTTAACAGATGTTCCCAAATTTCACAAAGTAGACATAACAACCCAAAAGTTGAAATCATAAACTGTTGGCCTTTCTAATTAAAATCCATCTAGTAGACAAGCATGAAGGGTGGAAATGGACATCCCTCTATTTGGGAATTCATTTTTTGTTTTAAGTCTCTTTAACAATGCAACCCCAGAAGGAATGAAAAGAGAAGAAAACCAAAGGGAGCTTCAAATAGTGAAAACAGTTTAGTTCTACATGATCAGGTCTCAGTGCCAAAAGAATTAGGATATAAGTTTTGATTAGATATCTAGAAACTTAATGGCATTCTCCAATCCCAGCCTTTCTCTAATGCAAAGAGGAATTTAATGAGATGAGGTTGAGGTTTGATGGAAGCTCTCTAGGAAACCCAAATTCAAGGCTCAAGTCTTAGAGAGTGATCTCAAAAATGGCAATGTGATTTGGACTTATCATTGGCCTCATTAGTGAGTCAATCTCTATAAAAGTGAAGGTGATGTATTTTCATTTGAGACTCAAAGCCACAATAGACGAGTGGATGAGTGACAAGACATGCACAAATGATCAATTAGCGACAAGATAAGAGAAAGTTGATTGAGATGGTGTGGTCATGTGTACAGATGGTAAATAACTGCTCTACCGAGGACTGGGAGAAATTTGGTGAAAGTAAATGGGTCTAAGAGGATAAAGGGAAAACCGAAGATAGTGTGGTCTGAAGTCGTAAAAAATGATTTAAAGGCTTATAAATTGACAGAAACATAACTCTTGATCGAGCAGAATGGAATGACAGGATTAGTTGTAGTTACTTCTCTCATTATTATTGCATATGCAGAATAAAAATATCACTTCTCTTGGGTTCTCATCCTCCAGTCATCAAATATGGAATTGTAGGAGTTTTAGCATTGTTGTTTACTGGTGGCTAGATCAGGGACTAGCCGAAATGAAATTTATTTTGTCATCATTGTCATAAAACTTGTAGATGACCCCATATAGTCAGGACAAGGCTCAGATGATGATGATTATGTCATAAAAGGCTTCAATAGCTTACGACTTGTACAGTTCTTTGGCGGTCATCTTCTTTTATCTAATGTCTATTTTGTGCATCTTTTTGTTACATCCTTCTTATTGATACAATTAACATTACTTCTCAAAAGAAGTATACTTGTATACCAAAAACATTCCTAGCCCTCTGTCATGTTATTTCATAGGATGCTAGAGGATGCATATATCACCTATTGTAATCTCCTTAGTCAACAAATAAGGTCAATGTCTACCTTAACCCCCAGCTTATGTACTGGAACACACGGTAGTAAAGAACCACTTCTCTTCAGTTTCCATTTTTATATGAAAGAGGAGGTTAGAAAGGGAGGCCAGGCCAAATGGGAAATAAAAATGAGTCTTTCCACTTTTTCATTCTTGATAACATCAGAGACAGAGAGAGAGATGTGGGTGAGAGTTTCTACAAGTGATTCCCTTTCTTAGTGAAGATGCCATTTGTTTTGATTGATGTGAAGATGCCATTTTTTATAGGTGTGAAAATTGCAGATTGTGAGTGACACTTTATCTCTGTCACATTATTAATTACTAATAATCACCTTTTTAACCCTGCTTTGAACTAATATCTCATGTCATTTCCCTTTAAAACCATTACCCTTGAAACTGTGAATTGAAGCCATGTTTCCGCTTTATACAGTAAATATAAGAATTATTGTTCATTCCTTGGGTTGGAATAACTTAATAATAGAAAGAAATTTTAGTTTTGTAATTAGGCCTTGAACTTAAACATCTTGTTCAGGTGGGTACTGAGATCAGCCAATGATCTATCGGACACTCTTGCTAGAAGAGAGGAAGGGAGATTGAATGACATTTTCATGAATGGGAGCACCCACTCCTAGTGTTCATCTAAGTGGAAAATGTAAACAATTTATCTCTACTTGGGTCAGCTTTATCTATTCATAGCATCACTTCTTTTGACAACTGCACAAATGCAGAGGTCATGTGTTACTGATTAAAAAAAGTTATTTGGATCTAGTGTTTAGAGAAATATCTTATGAAGCCAAGATTGACTTGCCAGTGGAAGATTGCTTAAAACTCAGTTGTTTCTTGCCACAATAACTGGCTATATATGTAGATAAATAAATTTCTTTTTTTCTCAAAAAAAAAATATCTTATGAATCAAGAGAGAGTTATTTGCTCCAATGAATTTTCATCATAAAAAGATATCTTCTTGAATAAAAAATATGTTAACACCAAATTATATAAAGGGGATTAAGATAACAGATACCAACTCAAGACAAGCTGTATGCACTAGATGCCTTTACCATATGAAAATCACCTTGATTGTCACAAGCATTATTGCATGGCTGATGGCTCATAAACAACAATATAGTACTAGAGAAAGAATTTCTAAAAAAACGTTCATCGGAAATGATAAAACTCACCTCCTTGGAAACTTCCTCAGCATCTTTAGATGACCTTGCATAATTCACCAGGACCTATCAAAAACATATGCATATAAATGGATGCATCTTTAATTACTCTGACCAAATTAATCACTGGTGCTGCATTAGTAGCTTCTACTTTAATCTCCTTAGGCATGCCAACAGTAGAAAGTAAAGAACAGTTCAGTGACCATATCCATGAAAATTGAATTAAATGAACTAACCTTACAACCAGCTCTACCCAAGGCCAAAGCAATAGCTTTGCCAATTCCTCTAGAAGCACCAGTGACAACAACCACAGGAGCTTCCAGATTTTGAGATACTTGAACACTGGCTTGTTCAGCAGCTGCAACCTGAGCTTTTACTCCTGCATATGCCATCGAAATCAGTTCGCTCTATATTCTTTTACAAGAAAATTTATGGATCATCTAAGATGCAAGGAAGGCCTAAAACATAAGAAACAAGGAAGCTAAAAAGGGAAAGAAGACTCCTAAAACCAACATTATTGTGCAATTAGAAAGTACAAGGACAACGGTCGTACACATCACTTAATAACTGGATTTCCATAAGCAAGTAAGCAAACGAATGAATCACGAAAAACAAGCAAAGTATCAAAGTAAAACGTCTAGAATTAGATAAGTTACTTTCATATATTCGGTTTCCTCTGTATGCATTTCACCGATTGAAGAAAGTGATCTACTTCATGATATAGAATATCCATCAGAAAGTGCGTACACAGTGAGAGAAATTATATGGAAATCCCCGACTTCAAAAGAAAACGATTTCAACAAAGTCAATTCAGTTTCACCATTCAAATAGAAAAGGAAAAACAAACAGATTAATCACAAGAAGGAACCAAAAGATTACCAACAACAACTAAACAAGACAAAACAAAAAATAATAATAATAATAATAAAGAAGTGCAGATTGCAGAGAACACTAAAAAAAAGTTCCGAGAGGAACGAAAGTGTATTACCAGAAGAAGCAGAGGAACTATTCGATCTGTAGTGGAGGCCAAGGCATGATTGCAACTGCAACGATCGATTGTTCTTTCCAATAGGAGGGCATTGCCGGAAGTGAACGATGTTCCGAACAGTTTGTCCGGCGTGAAGTGACGATTTGGCTGGAATTCCTGCGGAGTTGAAGGCTACGGCAGCGGATCTGGTAACAGCAGCCATGAACACTCTGGAGAATCTCCCAATGGCTGCGGTTGAAGAAGAAGAAGAAGAAAAACTAGCAACGACGTTGAATAAAGTGGAGGTGGAGTAACGAAGAAATGCTTGTAGTGATGTGAATGCGATTTTATTTCCTTGGAATCTCCGAAGACGTAAGCACTGGCAGCGGCAAACAAATGCAATGTCCCGGCAACTTCACATCAAAACTGCTTTTTTATGTAAAAAAAAAAAAAAGTGTAAATGTGTAGTGTACAACCCATTTAATCCATCTGGTTGGACCAATTGACCCGAAAAACTGGTTTATTTTACTCCAAATTCAATATGGGCTTCAAAAAAAATCATTGATATTAGTCAAAATCCATCGACCTGAACTGAATAGTTAAACTGGTGAGTGGAGAGTCATTTGAACCATGGGTGATGGTTTAAAGTACATTAAATTATATCAGATATGTTTCTATCACACATGTAAAAGGATCGGGTCCACATCGGCAATATTTTGTGTACTTTGTGATTCTTTCAAATTTTCATTTTTTATATTTTTAAATAAAAAATAACCGAAAGTTATTAGGATCCCTGTTGTCATTTATTTACAAAAGGACTTGTAGGAGTTCAATTGTCGTATTTATTATGTTTTTGCTTTAATTTAGTATTAATTTAATGTTCAGAACTTATACAATGTAAAGTATAGGAAGTAATAAAGGTTAGTTGTCTAAACATATTAAAAACAAACAAATCATAGAAAATATCAATTCGAAGTGTTACTTTTCTTCGAGTTTAATTTTTAATATTCTATGTGTAGAAAAATTGTATACATTCTTGGGGAGATAGATATCTACAAAGTGGAAAGATAGAGCAAAAGAAGAAGTCTTCTTGCGTTGTCTTTCAGGTTTTTCAAAGCTTGAATTTGGTCTTTTTCTTTTTGGCAATTAAAGACATGAAACATCTCTATAGACCATGGAAGCCTAAAATGGTCAAAAATTTAGAATTGACTTTACACCTAAAATCTTTTATTTTAACAAATGGTTTAGAATTTTAAAGATAGGACCCCAAAAGCTTATGGCCCCATTTGGCATGTATTTCCGTGTGGGCTATCGGCTGTATGGAAGCCCGCGTTTTCATCTTTTTCCCGTTTGATTAGAAATAGATCTAACCGCCGAAAGGCTACACCCCAAATATATGCAAAAAGCTTGATTCAAGCTTATTTCAGGAAGCTAGAAATGGAGCTTCTCACCTTTCTTCATCTTGTCTTCGTACGAAAAGACGCACCTCCAACCAAAATCAGTCAGTGGGCCGCCAAAATCTTTATGTAAAAGCCCACTACGTCTTTTGGTTGTCTTGCAGAAGATCATTCAAAAAAAGACTTGTCAAACAACACATCTTTTGGCCATCTAAGCTATCAGAAGATCTTCTTGTGCCAAACAGCACCAAAATTTAATGACCTTGGAACTCCTACTCACTACAGCTGTACATTATACACATGTTCCATGTTTACATGTTACCATTCATGGGGAGATATTCCTAATGTAGAGCTATAGTGTCCTATGGGTAGGAAATCCAGATTCAAATTTAATTGCTATAGAAAGTTTAATAAAATCAAACCGAGACACAGGGTAGCAACAACCTCATGTATCTCTTTTCTCTCTTTCATTTCAAAAAATTGACAATGAAAATCATAAGAATAGTTCATCATCATCTAAGCCTTGTACCAACTATATGGGGTTCACCATCACATTATCTTTAGTGCCATATCTATTGTCAAATTATGAATGCAAAGAAATAAGACGAGTTAGGCTCCAAAAAGTTTTCCATTCATAGATTACGTCTAATGTTGAGGGACCTTAACCAACTGAATGGCTCAATTGGCATACTGAGGTGAGATGTGGTTTCTAGTCCTGTTATTAATGTTGCTAGAAAAAGTAATCTACTATGCCAAGAAAAACCATGGGCAAATTGGCATGCTAAAAACAGTACTGTACTATACTAAGAAAAACCAAGGCAATGGACCATTCTATTTGCATCACCGAATCCGTGGTGGAAACTAAGGCGGTATCTGTTCTGGAAACATCAAACATGTGATTTGTTCTCTTAGACTCTACTCTCCACATAAGCGATAAGCCTCATCATGTAGAAATGTAGGCCTTCCAGACTATCAACATACATGAATGAAAAAACACATAAATTTCTTTAGGTAGATTAAACTTCAAACGTTAATACTATTTTACATCTTTTTTGACAGTCTACTGTGGCACTTGTGTTACTAAACTACAATAAACCATTGTAAAGCATTTTGTGTTTAATGCAATGTACCAAAACACGTTACTTCTCCCCATTTAAGTACGAAGGTTGAGAACTTAAGATAAAGTATATGTTTGGCATCGTTGCCGTTGATCCAGAAAACGGCATCACATCAGCGCCACATCAGAAAAAACGGTGCTTCAAGAAATGGGCATTTGTTTGAATCTGTTTTTCTATAAAAAATGGATCTCCAAGCCACACCTTGAATATCAGCAAGGCATGGCTTGAAACAATACCAGAAATTTAATGCGTAATCTCAGCATTCAATGTGTATTCCTGAATAATCTCATTTTTCAATTATTCAACCATTTCATTTTATCAAGTTCAATGTTAACCAGATTAGTCAACATTTATATGTTTCGATGCAACAACAAGATGTTATTTGTAACAAGTAGTTTTGTTGGTTGGTTAATTGGTCACATTTTATTCATGAAATGGGTTGGATTGGTATTATTCTGGATATGCAGATCCATTCTTTTTTCTATTCAAAGATCAGCCCTCTATCTCTGTGTTTTCACGTCGAGAATTCTTTGCAGATGAAGAGATGTCAAAGGGGCTTCTTATTTCCCAAACAAATCCTCCATCTATATATAAACACTGGTTCATCAAGAATACACAAGAAAAGTACTTCGAATTGTTGATTCACGTAATCGTTGACCTCTTGCCAATTGATTCTGAGTAGCTTTATCGAGATCAGAAGCGCCGGGATCACTAACTAATACTAATATAATAGAAAAGAGTTGTCTTTTCTGTATACTTTCCCCGGTTCCGTTGCTACCGCGGGCCTTACGCAATCGATCGGATCATATAAATATCCCTTCAACACAACATAGGTCATCGAAAGGATCTCGGACGACCCACCAAAACAATTTGGCATTTTATGGAGCTGCAGCTCATTGCTGCCAACAGGGATGTGATGTGGCAGTTATGTGGCACTGGATAATGGATACCAATGCTGAAAATGTATTTTGGAGCATTGGTACCAAACAGAAAAAGTTGTTGCTACAGGAAACTTCCTACCTGACAACAACAATTCCAAACGAAAAAAAAAACACAGTTTTCTCAGAAAACAACGCTTCCATCCCACACATTAGCAACATCGTTCCTTGAGAAAAATGGTGTTGCATCCACAGCATCAATGCCAAACATATACTAAAAAAACAACCATGTAACAAAATCACTTGATCTTGGACCAGAATATTTCTCCACCTTGACCCTCACCCTCACAGTTCAACTTCAATGCCCATTTAATCCACCAAGAGCAGAAGGAATATCACACATACAGGAAGAACAAAAATAAAGAAAAAGCACGCTCAGATTTTATACTTCCCCCTTATAATTAACAAAATGGATTAGATACATAGAATCCACATCCATAGGCGTTTCAAAAAAATGGTGCCACATCGGATCCACAGGCGTTTCGCATTTCAACAAACACCTGTGTATCTCATTGTCTGATTCAGCCAATTATTAAACAATCAGGCATGCCTCAAAAATTAGGACCCAACCATGCATGAAACGTCAAATTTGGCGTTTGACTGATGTGTATCCTATGTAGTGCTTACCTGTCGGCACATACATGAAAAACGGTGATAGGAATCACCTTACCAAACAACATAGTACTGCTCACTGCCTACATGACAAGCATTTTTTTGTGAAAAACGGGTCTTAGAAGCATGTGCGTTTTTTATTGAAAATCAGTTCCAAAAAGTGTCCACACTTCCAAACACCATACTAATTTGTGCAAAAGAACATTAATAGAGAGTGCCATGCATGGATAGTGAGAGGCTCAGGAGACCATCTGAATATCTGATTTTAAGAATGAAAAGAAATGTCATGTATCTTCAGATTTTATCTTTTGTACAGTTTAGGAGTCAAGACCATTAGCCCATTCGGTCCATTACGGCATGAACACAACCCCCGTGAGATGCAACAAGCTTCCCTCTTTCTCACTCTTGAACATCGATGCCACCTACTACCCCCATGCCAGGATGCAAGTGTATGTATCCTATTTACAGCAAATAAACACAAGCTTAACACGACGTACTTGGACTTGGACATCATTGGCTACTTACCCTTTTGGCTTTTGGAACCCAAAATACAAACACTCTTCAGAAAGTGCAGAAATAACATACAGGCCACTCCGCGCAAGTCAAAAAGCCAAAATCAAGCCACAAACCCAAATAGAGTAGATGTATGATGCATCTCCAGTCTCCAGTCTGCACCCCAAGAGTCCATGCGTATCATCACTTGGCTGATCTGATCAGAGAGTCGGAAGAGATATTCTTGTGCCTCGTTGCTAAAAAAAAAAAGAGAACTCGAGTGCCCCGCCGATGTTACTTACCAAGCTGTTGGGACCAAGCCCTTTGGTTTGGTTAGTGCAAGAATATTTATAATTATATATTTTTTATATGCAGGCAAGAATTAAAATAGATCCAATCAATCAATCTATTTCTCCTTCCTCTACATCATTTACTGGGTCCGGTACACTGCTTGGTTCAACATCTTCCTCCTCCTCATCATCCATTTTCATGTACAATCCAAGTTGTTCCAAGGGGTTACTACTACCCCGGAATTTGAAACCACCCATACCATCTTGAGAGTGATCTGGACTTGTTTCATCTACAGAACTTGGCAAATGCTCAGCAGGTGCTGCCCTAAGCATTTCTAAGTCTTCTAGGAAGTGGCAATTTTCATTTATCTCAACCGTCTTCTCCATCTGTACACGGACAAACCAGCATCTAACTAATTGTCAGAGTTAAGCAAGAAAAGATCCAATAGGGCCAAACCCATAAAAATATTCCGCTTAATTACCTTCTGCAGTGCCTGACGTGCCGCCTCTCTCTCAAGCTCCCTCTTTCGTTTCGCTTCAGCTGCAGCTTCTGCTTCAGCTTGCCTTCGAGCATCTTCAGCAGCCTTTGCTTCAGCTTGCAACCTAGCTTTCTCTGATTAAAGAGTAGAAAACCCATAAGTTTTCATTGGGTTTTACGTTCGAACCATTCATTGACAAGGTGCTCTTAACATTTTATATATATATAAGAAATAAGTACAAGTTCCAAATGTCTAGTCCAAACCTTCTCTTTGCTGCTTTTCGAGTTCCTCCCTCTCACGTCGCAGTTTCTCAGGATCCCCTTTTTCACCCTGGCCTCAGAGCAGATTACATTGTACCCGATCACATCCAGAGTAGAATACACTCGGGAAAATTGACAGGTACAAAGTAAAAATAGGGTAAATTCAGAATACATAGCCCAATTTTGTAACCAACCTGATCAAGTGCCTTTTCTCGAGCTTTGAGGATAGTATCAGCAAAACGGCTTCTCAGCAAAGCTGCCCGATACAACTTTTCAGGGGAGACGTGTCTCTCGGATGCAACACTGTCCCCTAAAAAATCACTGCAAAGGGTGAGATGATGTGCCAGTCAGAATGGCATACCACCAAATAGCTCTATGCTTACCCTCATGGTGCTCATTTGTCTCAACAGAAACTGGTTTAGCTGGGGCATTTTGTTCAAGTTGATCTAATCCACTGACAGATTCTACACAATCAGCAACAGGATATTAGTGTCACCTGGAGCATTCTTGAACAATATACAAAGAATTATATCAAACAATGCACATAGAATAGAAACAAAACCCAAAGAACTTACGATTTCCATCATGTGAATCAATAGGATTGCTTCTCTTTTGTTCTAGCTCCATCCCAGAACCTAAAGTTTCCAGTTTCTGAGAATGTCAAATGGTTTAAGTGTAAGCACTAAAACAGAAAAAGAGTCGTAGAAAATGAGAATGATTTTAATTCCCATATAGCCCCCTGAAGTAGTAAAGCTGCTTATTACACAACATCTAGAAATACCTTGGTTGTATTCATTGGAGATGTAGCTTTAGCACCCTCTGACTCACTGCCGGAAGAACTGGCTGAATCCGAATCTAGAGAATGAAGTAAAAAACTAAGAACCAGAACAAAAGTACATGCACAGTGAAAAGTAACCAGATAAATTGGAAACTCGAGAGCAAAAGTCTATAATAGAATAATGATAATCTAGATTTAAATAAACTACAAGAAACAGTACCTCAAGATAAAATTCTAAAACATCTCCAAAAACATTTCAACATGTGACATACTTTCAAAAGAACACCTTAATAAAATTTTAGAGAATTATTATTTTTTATCAAAATTTTAGAGAATTATTTACCAGGAAAGAAAATCCTAGCTATAAGGAATAAGCTTGTACACTATTCAAGTGATTGATCGTAGTTCACAAAATAAATCAAGCCTGCAAACTACAATTACCTTATAATAGTATTACTAGTTCACTTGAAGCAGGTATTTCTGAAAGAGTACTAATGGTTCTTAAAAATAATATCACAATCTAACATTTTATTATAACTCACGACTCAAACTATGAATCTCAAGGGAAGCAATTTGAATCTAACTATCAAATACTTTTCTGGAAAAATCTATCAGTTATTGCTAGAATTTTATAAATTTGTCAACTGATGCAAATTCAATCAATTTGAATAGGAGCCAATTCAATAACTTGACACTTCCATCCTTTCTTTTCTGATTGATATTTGTCCTTTCTATTCTTTTCCTATGAAAAGGCTTTTACTTTAAAAATCCCTTACCAAAGACAGGCTTCAATTATTAAACACCTTTTTAAAAACCCTTCTTGAGTTTATTTTCCATCAATATATGGATTAATGAACCTTTATATGTGGCCCCAGGCTCAATGAAGGAACAATATGATTCCTGGATTCTATGAAACTTTGGGAAAATATTATTGATCAAAAAAAAAAAAACTTTGGGAAAATACTCTGAACATGCATTGTTAATTTGGTGAATCTCAAAAGGGAAAAAAACAAGCAAGGTAACAGTTTGGCCATGAAGATGGAGGCCTTTGGCAAAGGGGAATATCCACAGTGAAGCAAGTATATGAATAGAGAAAGAAAACCCATCCAAATGGATTTGATATGGTTTTTCAAAGTACTTAGGAATTGATGAAGATTCTGGAAGAGAAATATTGATCTTATTTTGTATATGGGGCGACTGTAATGGCTATTATTCCCAAGTGAGGGGTAAGCAACTACTTGCCAAGTTGGAGGTGCCCAGCGATGGCAAAACTTATGCCTTCTCCCTACCTATTTCCTATCCCTTTTTCCAATTCTAGCTCAATAACATTCTGGAAAGGAAGATGAGAAACTTCCTGTGATGTGGAGAAAATCCACCTGGTAAAGTGCAAGGGACAGATTGGGTTTGAGGGAGTTAAGAGTGGCAAACAAAGCCTTGTTAGGTAAATGGTTTTAGCATTTTAATGAACAGCCAAACAGCGTATGGAGAAAAAAATAATTGCAGAAAGTATAGCACAAGAAACTAGGAGTGTGATCCATGAAGCTCTAGAGATCCTTATGGGGGTGTTCCCTTATGGAAAGGGGTTGAAAAAAGCTATAACAGTTTCAGCTCGGGTATAAAATATAAGGTGGTGAATGATCTTTGGGGCAGAGGTTTTGGAATTCATGGTGTTCAGATAGAGCTCTTATGGACCTTTTATTGGAGATAAATAAAAAAGGAATTTTATTGAAAAAGAAAGCAAGGTACATCAACTAGGTGACAAGGAGTCACCAACCATTATACAAACTGTATTCTACTTATCCAAGAAAAACAAACAAACTGTATTCCAGCAACTAAAATAACAAAAACAAATCCAACTACCAATATTAACATTCAAAGTACAAAAAAAAATCCGCTGCAAAATTTTCTTTTCTAAGGCCCTCAAATTCTGGAAGAAGCAACACCCAGCCGATAATCCTTGAGCTGATCAACATACAGCACTCTTGTCAAGCTTGATAAAGTACCAAAATTTTCTCATAATCATTGATCATTGGGCACCCACCCAGCCATACTGAAGAGCTTGATAAAGTAGGCTCAAATACCTCTTCCACGATTCTTATTCTGGAAGTAGAGGGTGCACCTCCACCTCATCGACCTATTCCAGGCACTCTTATCAGATTGCCAGGGACAGAAATGCCCTGGTGGCTGATTGCATCCACATAAACAGCCAAGTAGACTGGAACCTGTCTTTTAGAAGACATGTATATGATTGGAATGTAGACCATTTAACAGAGTTACTTCCATGATTCAAAGTTACAAAGTCAATGTTAATCAAGAGGGCAGAAGAATATGGAAATTTATCTACTTGGGTAGATACTTAATAAAGTCCTTTTACAAACACTTACAGGGGCAGCCTCTTTCTGCCTTTCCCAGCTCCAAAGGTTTGGCTTTCCTATATCCCTACCAAGGCGGCTTGCTTTGTGCCACTGCATTAGACAAATGTTTGACAAGATGCAATCTGACGAGGAGAGGGATGATTTTAGACTCTGTCTTGTGTGCTATCTGTCAGCAAGTGGAGGAGACTCCAGGTCACTTATTCCTTTGCTGTAAGCTAGCTTCTGCACTATGGGGAAGATTTCTCAAAACAGACTCTGGGTCACTTATTCCTTTGCTGTAAGCTAGCTTCTGCACTATGGGGAAGATTTCTCGAAACAGACTCTGGGTCATTTATTCCTTCGCTGTAAGCTAGCTTCTGCACTATGGGGAAGATTTCTCAAATGCTTTGAGGTATATGGCTGTATGCCAGCTTTGGTTGCTGATTTGTTATGGTGCTAGAAGAAGAGGGAAATTATTTGGAATTCTATTTGGCATGTAAGGAAAGAAATGACAGCTTTCAATCACCATCAAGCATCGGAAGAGGAAACAGTAAACAGAATACATGGTTCCCAGCTCCCGTTGCCTTTACTCAGGGTAACGAATCTTGTGTAAATGGGCTATACATTGTATCTCTTTTTCTTGTACTAATACCAAAAAGGCAGAAGATATGGATGGGGTCTGTTGTCTGATGTATTTAAAAGAAAGGTGCTCTACAGAGATGATCAACATATACTTTTGATCAAAGGACAATAAAAAACAACTGAGTACTGCCACAAATCTATGTTTCATTCTTTAGAACTTGCAGGTGGAAACAGAAACATATAACTTCATACAACTTGCAGTTCTTTTGGGACATTCCAAAATATGAGATTAAAATCATTGGACAATAGGGCTCAAGGCATACATATCAATGGCATAAAGGTGACTCCATCAAACAGACCAGCTCCAATTCCATATTTCTTAACAGGAACTTCCAGAAGACACTGGAGAGGTTTGGGTGCAATAGTGGGTCATTGGTATTACTTCTTACTATTTTAAGTGATTCTCTTTTTTCTTCATTAAACACCTGCATGACCTTTTGTGTTTCTTCAGATACAGGGCTTCAAGATGGATTTAGACCTTGATGATGAATATGAAGGAAGGAATTTACATAGGTGAAGTAATTTCCAGACAAACCTTTACAGGACGAGGGGGAATGGGAGAGCTAAATCAAGCAATGAACATGATGTTAGACCTATTAGATCCATTCTCCACATATCTAATCAATTTATGTTGTTAATACTTAGCTGATGAAGAATCTGACGATCACTTTCTTTTTTCATCAGCAACACAGAATTGATTTCATTAATAAAAAAAGGCATGAATAAAACAAGAGGTTGTGAAAAAAGAAAAAAAAAACGCAGCTATAGAAAAGCTTATTCAACCCAGATATTACAATTGAGTTCTTTGTACCCCTTGCTTAGCTAGACCATCTGCCAAACTGTTGGCAGTTCTTCTCACCCACTTAACTCTGGTTGCCAAGTCCTTTGAATTTGATAACCATTTAAATCGCCTGAAATCATTCCTCAGGTGCCATGTCACCCCCACCCTTTATTCAGTCAATTCACAACAGTTCTCAAATCACCCTCATTGACCAGACTATCAATGGCCAACTCCTTTGCCTTCTCAACCTCATATACTGTAGCTAACAGTTCTGCTCTTGCCAACCACATCACCCTGTTCAGCAGGCCTGGAGTACAAGGGTATAATGTTTCCTTCCACATCCCTAATTACCCCCTATGCCCGAGGGGGCCGGGTTACCCAAACAACTCCCATCAAAATTCAGTTTCTTCTAGCCGCATAATGGGAGTGACCACATCTCAGTGGGTTTCTGTACTCTAGAAGATCTAGCAGCAAGAACAGCCCAGGCCCTAAAAAATCGCCAACCTTAAAGTCTGAAAACAGTTTCAAACTTTTTGCCCATTGTGCCACTTTTAAGGTTATGATTTCTACCAAGGAGGCTTCCTTGCTCCTTTAACTTTCTTCAAACATTCTTGAAATTCTATCCTCCCAAACTGTCCATAGTAGCGCTGCTCCAGTACATCTCCCCAATATCTTGCCCCTCCTTTTAGTACAGCTAAAAACAGAAGGGCTAAACAATCCTTCCAACCCATCAGGAGGAGACGAAATGCATCAAAAGAGGGAACAAAACCAATTCCAAATAAAGTTAACAAGAGGGCAAGAAATTAGGAATTAACTCCAATTTGTATACAATTTTGTATTTTGTATTTTTGGAGGAATTAATTATTAGTCCAATAAAGGGTTGCATTTCTTCCTGTCACTATTCCATTTTGGTTAATGGGGTTAGCTACTAGCTAGGGATTTCTTCCCAGCCAAGAGAGGTCTTAGACAAGGAGATCCCTACCCCCCTTCCTCTTCTCCCTAGTAGCTGACATCTTTAAGTGTTCTGATTGCTAGGGCTGACTTCTAATAACTTGATTAGAGGCTAGAGAATCAGGAGGGATGCAGTGGTGGTTACACATTTGCAGTTTGTGGACGATTCTTTTTTTTTTTTTGTGAAGAACAAGAGGAATTAATCAATCTGAAGAGGATGGTGACTCACTTTGAAAGGGCAGCTAATCTCAAAATAAACTAGGGAAAGAGTTGTGTAGTAAGGTAAATAAATCGGAAGAAGAGGTGGGAAACCTTGCTAGAGTGTTGGGATGTGAGGCTGGTGAGTGGCCGTTACAGTATCTAGGATTACCTTTAGGAGGGAACCCAAAATAAGAAAGTTTCTGGTATTCGATCCTGGAGATATTCTCAAAGAGACTAGCAGGGTGGAAGAAGATTACACCTCTTTGGGTAGAAAAAGTACTTGAATAAAGTCAATTTTAGCAAACTTGCCAATAAAGTCATACCTGGATAGCAGAATTTGGGCAGCCTCTCCTTCTGGGTTTTTACTAGTGCTTCTTTCTACAATGTTCTTTAATCCTCTAACAAGGCAGAAGGCACCAAGGTGAAAAGGAAGCAGGAAAATATGATGGAGGGCAAGTTCGAAGTAGTGGGAAGGTGGAGAAAGTAAGTTTCATTTGAAGCAAAGCTATACAAACTAGAAGAAGTGAAAACAAGGTCTCTGGTCTTCCTGAAATGCTTGGCTGAAATGCCTTCTGGACCCGTAGCTTTAGTTTCGAGGAAATCACAGGCCTGGAAGAACTCAATCAAAATCAATGGAAAGGTATTCATAGCTGAACTTTGTTTCAATAGGAAGGGATGGTTCGCAAATGTCTCAGAATGGTTAGGAGAATGTAGAAGACAAATGATTTGTATCCCCATGGAAAAACAGAGTAAGGGGTGGATGCTGTTCGTAAGGGAGTTGCAGAGCTTTCTATGGAGAAATGAAAACAGACCAAGAGATATCCAACCCAACCAAGCACCGGAAAATCAACCACAACCAGATGGTGAAAAGGATGTTGCAGGGAGTGAAGATCAAACCTACCAGAACTGGCGTAAAAAGTATGTGATACTTGCAAACAAAAGAGTGGTTAGTTGGGGCTGTGTTGCAGAGGAGATTAAACGAAAGCTGAAAGTGGGAGGACGCTTCGATTTTCGACCGTTTCAAGAAGATAAGGCGCTTCTAGAAGTAGAAGTTGACAATCTGATGGAAGAAATACATGTATTTCCTATTCAGACTTCTGAAGGAGTAATGGTGATCAGTCAGTGGTGTCTGAATGCAAATCGTGTAGATTAGACAGATATTTTCCGCCTCAAAGTGCTAGGGCTCCCATTTCATCTTTGGTCCCTTGCAAACTTCAAGAAAATCACAGCTCTGTGCGGAGGAATCATGGAAGAATTGGACTTGTCCAATCTCAGTGCAGCTTCAATGAAATTGGGAGGAGTTAAAATAAAGTCAATACCGAGAACAGTGGGGTTGGAACTAGGTGAAACACATGAGGTAGTCTGGTTGCTGTCGTCGGTGGAGGAGAGACTTTGTAGAAGCCTGCAGGAGGTAGAAGACGATGACATGACAAAGGTCAAGGCAGGGGAAAGTATGAAGGAGAAGTCCGACCGTTTTTACAAAGACAAGACAAATGGGCAGACGGTAGAATCGAAAGAGGACGGTCAGAATTCTAAAGAGGGACTAGAATCTGGGCCATCAATCTCAGATCAAGGGGCTACCAAAATGTCCTATGCTGAAGTGGCAACTAGAGGGGGCAGTAATAAAGGAAAAAATTTTGAAAGAGCACCAAAACTTGACCTAGGGGTTAAACCGGTTGAACCAGACACCCCAACACCAACTTTTAATCTAAACAGGTCATGTGAGCACTTAAAAATGCATGTGAGCAGGCCGGCCCAAAGGTTTGGGGACGATTGTTGGGGTCTATCATCGTCCAAATCGATGATAGACCCCAGGTTTGGGGATGATTGCTGGGGTCTATCATCGTCCAAATCGACCCCTGCAACTTCCTCTGTTGCAGCAGTTGCGAAAACCCTATCAGGACCCCTTTGAAAGCATTCGGCGACGCTGGTTTTGGAAGCACCTGGTCAAAGAGCAACTAGAAATAGAAGCTGGTTGTGAAAACGAACTCCACAACCCTAGACAAGCCGAACCCGGAATTTAACAGGCCCGAGCATGAAGACTTTGAGGAAGAAGATGATTGGGAAGACCCAAGGCAAGTTGATGTTTGGAATGACAAAAGTAGCATCGGAAGTGCCTCGTCCACTAAAACTTACAATCTGTGGAACGATGAGCTAATAGGAATGCAAATATTGTTTGAAGAACCCTCTAATGCCTCCCTGTCGACCCCTGAAGAAGAAACAGTGGTGAGACCTACCTCAATCTCTAAGGTGGACCTAGATGTAGCCGACAGTGGTCCAAGAGAAATACCAAGGGGGAGGCACAAGTTCAGGATATTCAAGATAGAGAACCGGATATCAGCACTATCCAAAGCAAAGATACACAAGAGGAACAGAATTTAGATGCTATCCCAGTTTTACCTGCCAAGGACTCACTCAGCGGGTTTTGATCGAAGGAAGGATTTGGACTTGTCGAATCAGGGAACCCCTACACTTTTATTTATTGTTCAGTCTTTTATTCCTTTGCTTCCTTCTAAAGAGCTTTCTAACTTGTGATCGGCTACCTATGCAGGTCCTGTCAGATTCCCACCTGTTATGGAACTCTCAATCCGAAGTGCATCAGTCTTGGAGCCAAAGAACTTGGTGGTTGATAAAATAGAGGAAGAGAGGCTGAATTGTATCTTTAATCGTGGAGGTTCTAGCTGACCCAACCTTAGGTCTGGATTGTGCTGATGCTAGCCTAAACCAACCCATTACCCAAACAAAGCCAACCCAGAACGAGACCCTGGAGGGAACAGAGGAAGGAAGGCAAGAGGGGAAGGAGGGCTTAGAAGGAGCTAGGATGGTCGGTATAAAGGCAGAAGGAAAGAAAGTTTATCTAAGAAAGAAGAGTAAGCAATGGAAAAGGAAAATGAGTGAGATTGAGAAGCTTAAGAGTGGAATAAATTATGAGGAGAACAGGAGTATAAAGAAAAGAAGAGGGGAGTGTTGAGTAATACCAGCCCAAGGTGTCACAAATCATTACTATGAAAATAATAAGTTGGAATGTAAGAGGATTAGGAAGTGCCAAGAAGACAAGGCTAATCAGAAATGTATTCAGAAAAGAAAAACCAGACTTGATCATGATTCAAGAATCAAATTATCAGAGCTGAATAGAAGGTGGATAAGGAGCATTTGGGGAGGCAGGGGTTTAAATTGGTCATATGCACCCTTGTGGGGAGCTTCAAGGGGAATTTTGACCATATGGAGGAATGAGGAAATGGAATGTGTGGAAGAATTGATTGGTCAGAATTCAATCTCCCTAAAAATTAAAAGAAAGCCGGACGAAAGAGAATGGGCATTAACAAATGTGTATACTCCTAATTCTTACAGAGACAGAGAAGCTTTCTGGGAGGAATTATGTGCTATCAGGGGCTTGTGGGATGGTTCATGGTGTGTGGGGTCTGATTTTAATGTCATCAGATACTCGGGAATCAAACAATCCAAACCAAGGATTTACTACTAGCATGAGGAAGTTTAGTAGGCTAATTGATTCTCTGGAATTAAGAGACTCCCCCTTGCTTCAAGTGGACTATACTTGGTCAAACATTCAATCCCCCCCAACCTGCTCTAAGCTGGACAGATTCCCCTCATATCTCCTAAGTGTGAAGAAATGTGGGGATCCTTAAAGCAAGAGGGTTACCTAAAGTTACTTCAGACCATTGCCCTATTTGTATTGAGAAAGAAATCCCAGGAAGAGGCCCTTCTCCTTTCAAATTTGAGAGTATGTGGTTTGAAGACCTTACATTTAAGATTAGGCTAAAGGAGTGGTGGGAGGCACTCAGGCCTTTGGAGAGGTTGAAAATGATAGGTTTCTCCAGGAAACTAAAGAGGCTAAAAGAAAAAATATAAAATTGGAATAAAGCCCATTTTGGAAGGTTAGAAGAAATAAAAGATAACTTGGTGGGGAGGATTGAGGAGCTAGATAAGAAAGAGGCTCTCAAAGTTACTTTAGAAGAAGAAAGAGGGGAAAGATGGAATCAAAAGCAAAAACTGGAAGAGATATAACAAAAAGAGGAAATTTGTTGGAGACAGAAATCAAGGTGTTATTGATCAAAAAATTAAAAGAAATCAATGTGTCAATGGCTTGTAGAGGGGGATGAAAAGACTAAGTTTTTTAATTCTCTTGCAATTGGAAGGAGAAAGAAGAACTTAATCCTTAGTGTGGAGGAGAAGGGACAAGTGGTAAGAGAAAGTCGAGGGATTACAAAGATTTTCATATATCACTTTAAGGAAATTTTCTCAAGCCCACAAGGAGTGTTGCCAAAATTGCCAAAGTTGGAAGGGGATGTTCTGTCAGAAGAGCAATCTCATGCTTTAGAAAGGAGATTTTCTTTGCAAGAAATCAAGGAAGCTATTTTTTCAATGGACAGATCTAAAGCCCCTGGGTCAGATGGTTTCTCCATGGCCTTTTATCAAGAGTATTGGGATATGGTGAAATCAAACATCTTGGAAGTCTTTAACTAATTCTTCTCCAAAGGGGAGGTTTCACCAGAAGCAAAGAAAAGGGAGGCCAAAACTCATAAAGACTTTAGACCAATAAGCCTCATTGGGAGTGTATACAAAGTATTGTGAAAGGTTTTATCAGAAAGACTAAAAAGGGTGTTACCCTCGATCATCTCTCCTTTCCAAGGTGCTTTTGTAGAAGGAAGGCAGATTGTGGATCAATATGCGTTATGGAAAGAAGAAATGGTAGAGAAAAGGGGTTGGTTTGTAAAGTAGATCTAGAAAAAGCCTATGACTTGGTTAATTGGGAAGTCCTTCTAAAAATATTAAAAAGACTGGGATTTGGAGCTAAATGGAGGTCTTGGATTAAAGTATGTTTAAGTTCAGCTCATTACTCAATGGTACAGCAAAGGACTTCTTCCTTGCCAAGAGAAGAATTAGGCAAGGTGACCCCCTATCCCCATTCTTGTTTACCCTAGTGGCAGAAGTGTTAAGCAGAATGGTGGCAAAAGATGATGCTCAAGGCCTTATTAGAGGTTGGAGGGTAGGTAGAAATCGGGAGATTGTTACCCATCTCCAATTTGCAAATGGCACTATCTTTTTTTGTGAAGGAAACAACGAGGAAGTTGTGGAAAATTTGAGGGTGCTGCTGAATAATTTTGTGGGAGTGACAAGGCTGAGGATAAATTGGACCAGAAGTGGAATTGTAGGGGTTAATTAGGAGGAAGGAGAACTAATAAGATTTGCGGAGATCTTGGGATACAAGATCAGAAGCTGGCCTCTCAATTACTTAAGTCTACCCTTAGAAGGAAATCCCAGGTCAGTTGGGTTCTAGAAACCAGTTTTGGAAAGGTTTGATAGGAAGTTAGCCCTTTGGAAGAGGAATTATATTTCTTTGGGTGGAAGAATAACCTTGATTGGAGCCACTCTGGCAAACCTCCCCACCCATTCCTTTCAACCTTTAGAATCCCTTCTAGGGTAGCAAGGTGCATAGAGAAGTATATGACAGATCTCCTTAGAAGCCTAGGAGAGGAAAGGAAAGACCATTTGATTAAGTGGGAGCAGGTTAGCAAACCAAAGGAACAAAGGGGTTTAGGAATTAGGAACATCCTTTTAAGGAACACAGCTCTACTAGGTAAGTGGCTTTGGAGGTTTCCCTTTTGAGGGCGACAGACTATGGCACAAAATGATTGAGAGCATTCATGGAGTGGGACGGAAATGGCTGGGATGCAAAAGTTTCCCCTCACAATTCTTCAACTTCTCCTTGGAAAGCAATTCATGAAACCTACCCTACTTTCCTCAATTCCATCCGATTCAATGTGGGACATGGTAATAAAATTCTGTTTTGGAAAGATCTATGGGTAGAGGAAACCCCACTTAAAGACCAATTTCCTGATCTCTTTGCACTATCTAACCTCAAGGGGGAAGCTATCTCCATGTTGGGAACACCATGTCCAAACGGTGTGAACTGGAATTTGGGCTTTAGAAGGGGACTAAGGGAAAATGAGTGAGTCTTTAATCCGACTACTAGACCTCCTAGGGCAAATCCACTTGGACCCTTTGCTGGAAGACTAGAATTTGGGTAGGCTCTCCAGATGGCCTCTTTTCTTGCTCCTCTTTCTTCAAAGTACTTGCTTCCCCCAACCTCCTAAGTGGGGATTTCCCTGTGAACGAAATTTGGTGCAAGCCTATTCCCCCGAAGATCTAAGCCTTCTACTAGGAAATATTCCTTGGTAAGGTAAACACTTACGGTATACTATAGAAAAGAAGGCCATACATTTGCCTCTCTCCTCATGTGTGCTCGTTGTGTAAGGAAAATGGTGAGACCCTTTCTCATTTAATGATATCATGTTCTTTTGTGACTCGAATTTGGGAATTCTTTTGTACTCTCTTTGGTTGTAGGTGGGTTCCCCCTCAAGATGTGGCAAGACTCTTCAACCATGAATTCTTGAGACAACGAAAGAAAAGAGGGATGGTAAAGTGAAAAGAACCAAAGGCAACAATTTGTTGGGTAATATGGAAAGAGAGGAACAACATAATTTTCTTGGAAAAAAGTAGAACGATAGAGGAAGTGATTGATAGTATCAAGGTGAAAGTAGCCCATTGGGTAACACCCTTGGATAGCTTTCAAGTCTTCTCAGTCACAAACATTCTAAGAACATGGTCCGAAGTAGCACACTCTTCGAGAGTAAGAGATAAAGGGTAGAGTGGAAACCACCAAAAGGCAATAAAGTAAAACTGAATTTTGACGGGAGCTCCTTTGGAAATCCGGGCATCTCAGGAGTAGGAGTACTAAGAAATTCTGAAAGGATGATATTGGGTATGTTGTCAGGACCGATTGGCATTGAAAACTCACTGAAAGCTGAACTATTGGCATTACTACAAGGGTTAAAGCAACCCAAACAGCTAGGATACAGACATGTTGAAGTGGAAGGGGATTCAAAAGTAGTAATTTCATGGGCAGCAAACAGAAGGCATACCCCATGGATGTTTAAACATGTGATTAGGGAAGTGGAGAAGATTGCAAAGGAGGTTGAGGCTGAATTTAAATGAGTCCAAAGAAGTGCAAATGGGCTAGTTGTTGGTTTAGCAAAACAGGGGGTATTGAGACAGCAATTGTTTTGGGCTGCACTATATTGAGGAATAGAATAGAGTGATAAAGGGGGATAAATAGTCCCATCACCAAGTTGTATAAACTGTTTACAATCTAAATTTTAATAAAATACATGTTTACTGATAAAAAACAAAAAAAAACAAAAAATCCCCTAACAAGGCAGTCTTTTCAACAAAGAAGGTTTGGTGCAACCCTGTAACCCCAAAGATGAGGGCCTTCTGTTGGGAGGTGGTGCTCCAGAAAATCAACCCCTTATAATATGGCTTCAAAGAAGGCCAAACTGTTGCCTTTCACCCCATGTATGTAGCCTTTGCTTGGCACGTGGTGAGACAATTGCACACTTACTAATATCTCGTCCTTTTGTTTCCTATGTTTGGAATTGGTTCTCTTCACTTTTTGGTTGTAGGTGGACCCCTCATTCGGATGTAGCAACACTCTTTGATCCATACTTCTTTAGACATCCAAAAAAGAAAGGAAAAGCAATGTGGGTTGTGACAAGAGCAGTTGTTTTGTGGTCAAATCGGGAAGAAAGAAACAATAGGATCTTTCAATGAACTGAAAGATCTAAGGAGCAAGTCATTGATTGCATAACTACCAAGATCTAAGGAACAATGGCTCCCTCCTGTACAACAATTGGTGAAGCTGAACTTTTATGGAAGCTCTTTAGGTAACCCAAGCCCCTCTAGAGTCGGAGGAGCTTTCAGAGATAGAAGGGCAGATTAATTGAACTTTATTCTGGTCCAATAGGTGTTGGAGACTCTTTGAGAGCAGAAATTTTGACCCTGCTCCAAGGCTTAAGGTTGGCTAACTAATGGGGACTACAACAGATTGAGGAAGAAGGGGACTATAAATTATTAACTGAGTGGATATAGTCACACAATTTGGGGGTCTGGGTACATCGTCAAATCATGAGGGAAGTAATGTGCTTAGCAATGGAGATTGGATTACAGTTCAGGTGGACAAGGAGGATCGCCAACTCATGAGGGAAGTAACTTGCTTAGCAATGGAGGTTGGGGTACAGTTCAGGTGGACAAGGAGGTTGGGGTACAGCAAGGAACTTTCAGGGAGAACTTGTTTTGGGCTGTTCTGTAATTTGAAAACATTCTTCTAAGGGTCAACACCCTTATCGTGGGTGGTAACAGTGTATTTTATTAAATATTGTCTAATGAAAGCTACCGATTCTGATCAAGAGAAAAGACGATCTAGCACCTATCTACATGTGGGTTTAGATGGATTCCTAGAGATATGAATACCACTGCAGACAAGATGATCAGATCTGGAGTTCAGAAAGGATATACAGTACATCGTTGCTTTAAATCTCACATATAGCAATATTTTTGTTCAGTGTATATTTTTTATTGACCTTGTTCCATGCTTTTTAAATCTCATGTATATCCTCCATAATTCTCATGTTAGTGACATTTCTTTGATGATTACTGAGTAGCAAAAATAATGGTCTGGCTTATCACAATGATCCTTATATGCATCAATTAGAAATCGGCAGGAGGATTCCAGTAGCGTGTTACTTGTTTTGGGGAGGTTTTCATGAATCCCACAGTGCTATACCTGTTTCTATGAAAGCAAAAGCCTTGCTACGGCATCCACTAAAGATAAAGCATCTCCAATCACTTGCCAAGTGAAGTAGATTGATTATATAACCAAGAGACTTGGTTGTCTCAAAAGTGAAGGCCTGTTTAGCAAGCTCTCCTTGAAATTGTGGTCCCCATTTTTCTTACGGAAGCAGGTGAGGGGAATACAATTATCATTGACCAGAACCAGCACATGCTAGAAAAAATACAAATAATCAAGACTGGCCCAAGAGAACTGGTCCCCCCCTCCTTGAGAACCTGTTAGCTATGGTACTTTGCTGATCTTGGAATCCACCAGAACAACCTGTTCAACCAGAATGGCAAAGATTTGGGTTCTCTAATGCCAAAAATTTAGCTACAATCCACATAGACACCACAAAAAGGAACTCTTTGAGATAAAGAGTTCAACTCCCCAAATAAAATAACCAAAAAAGATTCCTTATTTGCCTATGTTTAAAATACAAACAGTGTATAGAACATTGGAATAGCCCATGTAAAACAGATGATTCTAATCCATAATTGTAATGTAAATGTCATGGAATTTCAAATTAACAAACAAGATATAAATCCAACTACAACTTAAGAAATATATACAGGTGACTTCAGATGTCATTCATCATCTTCATCATTTAAGCCTAAATCCAACTACTTATATCTACATGGATTCTGTTCAAATCAAGATTCATAGATCTTGCAATGCCAACCTGAGCACCACCCCCTTCATCAGATGGGCATGTATCATAAACACATGATGAATAAGTAGGAAAACATCTAGTCATAATGATAAATTATAATCATAAATAAAAAGAAAGAACACCAGTATCTATTTTTTGTGTTTTTTTTCTGTTTTTGTTGTGTGGCTGTGTTCATTATAGATCAGGTTGTTTTAGAGCTGGTTTGATTTTGTTTCTTTACTCTTGTACTGTACTTAAAAGCAGTGGTTCTCCTTAATGAAATTTATCTGTTGCTTATCAAAAATAAATAAATAAATAAAAAGAAAGAGCTGCTTCAAATTTTCACTGGGACACAAAAATGCAGAACTTTCCTAATAGAAAGAGTTCCTCTCTAATGAAGTTTCTGATGTTTTTTTAAGCCACGAAGTTCCTGATGTTAAAAAAGAAAAAAGTACTTCTTTAACAATGAAATTAAAAGTTTTCCTTCACAAGACTTAGTGACCAATAGAAAATAAAGAAAAATCGGAAAATATATGCCAAAAGGAGATACAAACCACTAGATGAAGAACCAGAATCACTGCTGGAGCTACTAGAACTACTGCATTTACTGTTTCTGTGTGTTGTATCCTTTTCTATCTCGATTGAAGGGTAGCTCGAGACTGGTGGATCATTCCCACCAATATCTACATCCTCATCAGCAGGTTCATTGCCTGTGGATGTACAAAAATGAAGATGCAAAAACAAAATTATGGAATTTTTGTTTATCAAAACAAAGAAAAAATAGGGAGTTTTTTTATATTGATAAAGAGGGAGAGTTTCAGAATTCTTTCAAGTGAAAGGGAAAAAACCTTTGCAAGGCTGCATTGACGAATTGCTAAGTCCAGACTCATTCAAAATCTGTAACCAAAGAAACATAGATGATAAATAGTCCAACATATGAATATATGATAGTTTTTTTTTCCTTTTTTTTGGGGTGGGGGTAATTGCAATACCTCCATTTCACATGGTTCGACTTTTGCCTGGTTCATTTGTTTCTCCCGCAAGTGATCATCTAAAAGCTTTCGTAATGTGTACAATGTTTCATCACTCAGAGCATCAATATCAACCTCAATCTCATCCTCTCCCGTCTGAGATGAATTAAAACTATGTCCTCTCAGGAAATCAACAATATTTTCCGGAATATCTCCTAGCAAAGATTCCAATTCTTTGCTCAATTTATGCTTCTCTTCATCTGTCATGATCCACTTAACTGACTCTGGCTTAACCTTATGATTTGTTGAAAAGATTTTCCTTTTTTTAGATGGTGGCATTGGTTTACCATCATCTTCTCTAGGAATGCTCAATTTGGCAGGAATTGGCTGTGGATCATTTACCTGAAGTTTCTTCTCAATAGGTTTCCACCTCATTTCGAAGTATTTACTGAGAGCATCAGCCATAGCGTGAACATCATTCCCAGGGGGATTATAAGTCATCGCATTGGAAAAAGTAAGCCTCACATCAGCAGCGAAACCCATTGGACTTGAGTATGCACCAGAATGGAGCTTGCTCTTAATCGTGCCTAAATCCATCGGATGCTTGATGACAGTAAAGTAATCAGGAATGTTCAATTTAACTGCATCAACAGGAGTATTGAAGACCCATGCATAATTATGACTCATTAAACGTTTCAAAAGTGCCTCACACTGTTTCATTAACATTGCATCTGTTGTGCTTGATGGGGGTATCTGCTTCACAGATTCAAACCTTCCTGAAAGACCTCGCTTCAAGTTGGGCCCATTCCGACCAGGAGGAACCCGTTTCTTACCCTGCCCAGAAGATAATTCTAAAGACTTCCGTAAATTCTCGTGTGTAGGCCTCTTTTGCCCATTACTGCCACTGCGAATGTCACTGGTAGATGAGACAGCAACAACACCATTTGTGCACCGCACGGCAATCTTCTTTTGAAGAACCCTAACCTGTTCAAGCTCCGTCCTGAGTCTCAGTACCAATTCCTTCCTTTCTGAGCGTGACATCTTTGATACTGACAGGACCTGTATGGGGACGGCAAAACCATCACACCTATCAACATTCAGACTAATGCATTTTCTCTTGGGAGCACAAGAATCCTCTGAAGCTGTCATCTCCGTGTTCACCCGACCTGAACTACCAAGCCCTTCGGACTCACCGATTGTTTCAGCAGCATGACGATAATCCGGTACGAAACCAGAAGAGTATCCTTTTGAGGACCTCTGCGTCCTCCCCATCATTGCAACCGAAACTTTCCGTGAGTATTTCTTCGACTCTTTCTGCCCAGTGTACTCTACAAGAACTGTCGGTGCCATAAGACTAACCCCTTAAATCTGCACATGTCAACCGCGGGAGTAAGATTTATCCCCGCAGGCCCTAGAAAACCCAGGTTTGCGCTATTCCAGGATAAGACAATAAAAGCAGTGTACCCGGTCAAAATCTTGTATTGTTGATTGAGGATAAATATTAGTTCAATGTTTCCAGCGAACAGAATTTCTTAATTATTTTACTCTGTTCTTCCAATATGAGACCAACAAACAATATATTCAGCTTAAAAGTCGAGCTTTCGTTAAATAATTAGACGTTTACGCCAAATCTAGTTGTATTTCTCCTCCAATAAATCAAATTCGATTTACACATACATTTACAGAAAAGCACAGCACTCATAATAAAAACTCTAACCTCGACGCATTCACTGGATTCAAAACAGACACGGAAAACAAAGAAAAAAAAGGGAATTCGAGAAAAAAAGGACCCAAACCCTAGATTATAATTACCATCAAAACCCGCGATTCTTCTGTCTTCAACACACCGGAAACCCCTCCTCCTCGTCACAAATCACGAACTCTTTGCTAAGGCGAGTGTAAATAAGAAGATAATGAAAGACGCCACGAAATCTCGGAAACGAATACCGCAATCCCCCCAACCCTATCTCAAGCATAAACCCTAGATCAAAAGAGAGAGAATATATCGACGCTCGAGAGAAGCTGGAGAGGGGGAAATAATAGAAGAAACCCTAAGAATGCTTCATGAATCCAATACAGAACCTGGATCTTGAGTAAAGCCGCTCTATGCGAAAGAACAACCCTTCTTCGTATTCTTCTCCTGCCAGAGAGAAGTAGATACCCAATACACCTCGGATGGAAAACGAAAATCTGCGATCTCTCGCCTCGTTCGCTGCTCTACTTAAAGACCACTGACCCTCTTCCCACCGCTTCTCGGGAGATCTGGACCGTTCAATTAGCCAGCCTACTCAATCTGACGGATGTATGCTACTTTTATATTCATACCCTCGGATCTAGATCTAACGGTTAGGATTCTTGTCCATGACTATATGCATCTTATTTTAACAATTTTTATCTTGTTTTTAGATTATTTTTTTTACCTAAGGTTAATCTAATTCTGATGATATCGATCAGGGCTAATCGCTTGACGAGCTAATCAGTTTAACTAAATCACCTCGGATTTTCTAACCTCACGTGCACACTCTCTCACGCTAGCCGATAAACGTCCCTCCAGCACGGTAGAGCCCTGCGGAGTGCGGATAGCACAGGCTGTCGTTGATTGGATACACACGTGCTCAATAATAAGATTCTAGGGGGTGTTCCATATGGCTGTCAATGGTCGGGTCTACCCGATTGAACCGAATCTTCCAAACCGTATTTATCGGTTCTGGTTTTATTTTATGTCTTCTGATTAATATCGGTTCGGAACCGGTTTTGACTATCCGGAACCGATTGGATGTATATCTTTTAGAGTTATAGGTAATGCCTAAAATTGTAATTTTGCTTTTAACACCTAAAACCTTCAAGCTCAAACCCTTTGACCTTTACCCTTTTGTTTTTGCTTTTGCTGCTTGAGGCTTTAGCTTCTAAAGTTCCACTCGTCACTTTCTCTTTTCCAGGGAAAATTTCTCATCACTGTCTTTGTGTCTCACCGGTTCTCATGCTTCACCAATTTTCAGTCACTGTCTCCTTAGTTTAGTTTCTCAATCACCGCTGCTTTAGCTTTTAATCGGACTTCGACACTTTAGGCTGACACGACAACACTTGAAATTTACTTCAGACCTTTTGTAGAATATAGTTATGTTCTTCCTCAGCTCGTCACTTTTTTCTGTTCGGAAAAACCAAAAAAAAGGGAAAATTTTGTGAAGTTTTGGTCTTTGTCTTCTAATTTTTTGTTTCATTTTCTCTCATTATTTTTTATTTTTTGGTAAAGAAAAAATGGGTGTATTCCAATATTTGGAACTCAACATTTCGGTATTTGATAAAGAATAATTTATTTACATAATAAATATACAATTAGTGGTGGTAGGTGGTGGGATTGATGATGTTGTAGCCTATAAATGGGACAAGATAGTCTGGGGGGAGGAGACATTGTTATTGATGGGTTTTGTGATGCTACAGATTATATAGGTTGTTTACATGTTGATTCCTAGCAATATTACATAAGTAGAATGGTTTTTCTTTTTTTTGACAAATATCCTACTGATATTCTGATTTATTGAACCAACCGTTATTTTCTTATCAAACTAGCATCAAGTAAGTAATTCCTTGTTGTTGTATTCATATATTAATTAATTAATATGCATTTTTATTAATACAAAATATTGTACCAAAAACTGCAGGTCTTACCAACTTAAGTATGGGTTTTTATTTAATCGGGTCCAACCGAGTTAGACCCGATTGGGTCGCCGATTCAATAGCAGTTGTGAAATAATATAACTGATCGGGTCTGGTTCAGTTCCAGTACTGTCGGTTTTATCAATAGGTTCGAAGCAGTTCTACCCTACCCCGAACCAAACTCGAACCATTGACAGCCCTGGTGTGGCACAACATGATTGGTTTTGTTGTAAAAAATGGACAATTCTCGATTATTACCCTATATTTTTGGGCGTAGTGCCACATTGGTCATTAAATTTTAAAATACAATAATTCAGTACCCAAACTTTTAAAACATGCCAATCCAGTACTTGTCATTAACCAAACGTTGAATGGCATTTGAAAAGACACAATGCCCTTTTGAGTGTCATCTAATTCTCCTTGGAAGCATTGACAAAAAATGAATAATCACAAATCATTGCCTCTTCTACTCAATAAAGTTTGGAGACACGTCTAAGAGGACATTCTAATGACCCCAACTTTATTGAATAGAAGAGGCGAGGATTTGGGACTGTTCATTTTTTTTATCAACATTTGGATGGTTGATAAAAGAAAATTAGATGACATTTAAAGGGTATTTGTATCTTTTTAAATGCCTCTTAAATGATGGTTAACAGTAGATACTAAATCGACACGTTTTTTAATGTTTGGGTACTAATTTGTCATGTTTTAAAGCTCATGGACCAAAGTGTCATTAGGCCCAAAGTATATGGTACTGATTGGGAAATTTTCCCTTTTAGAAACAAAAACAATGACATATCAGCAAAAATAATACAATTTTGTTGATGTAGAATTTGTTTGTGTTTTAAAATATAAAATCAACCATGTTGTTGAATACCCCCATATTTTATTTTATTTTTTTGTCTGGATTTTTCGGACTGTGAAAATAATGAATTTTGACATAAATGAGCCTCGTCGTTGAACAAACAACAAGAAAATCATTAGAGAATCACATAATATAGATTATTACGATCACATTCATCTGGAGGGTAATCAAGTTGCGGATTGACTAGTAAATGAAGGTCAACTCAGAGAGTTTGTTGCATGTAAGGTATTTTTTTTCCACAGGGCTACACGATAGGGGTAGCCCACCCTCAACCCTAGTGGTAGTGGGATTTGATACCAAGTCTCTACTCCATGAGTGCATCCTTATCATAGATGCCATAGATTGTTCCTTCAGAAAGAAAAAAAAAAAAAAAGTTAGATTAGCCTCACACCAAGCCAAAATGGTGATATTTCTTCTCAAACCATTTCCATATGTGTTGCTTCCACAAACCCCCTATATCCCCAATCATACACTTGAAGTACTTTTTTATAAACTACATTTGAAGTACTTGATCCCAGTTATCTACTATTCTACTACACCAAGCTAAAAACTATACTAGCAAATTAGTTGGTACCTTTAGCTCACTTAGAGATATCAATGGGTCAGGTCTATTTGACAAAACTGAACTAATCAACCAATTGTGTTAGTTTTAATTGCATGGTTTGTGTCTAAATTTAATTGGATTGGGTTTCGTTCTTGCAATTCCGAATTAATTAAGGCCTAAAATATAGACGTGTGATGACTTTTTAGAAATTTTTGTTACATTTTTATTTATAAGAAGGATAAATCTTGTAGAAAAAATGTATAAAGAAAATTTTGGTTAAAACACATGTTTTTATCAACATATAAAAAGTATAATATTTTACTGCCATTTTTATTAAGATTATCTATACTATTATATGGGTTTGGTGCAAGTCATGAAAGTGATAATTTATATCTTCACCTTTACCTACATACACGCATAACATACATCCTCACATTAATATTGTTAACTATGAAATTCTAAGTTATTATTATCATCGTTAATTATCAATATAAAGTATAATAGGGTTAAACCTAAATATCCCAATTGATAATTGGTTTGGCTTTCGGTCTATCATATAAATCCGATTAATAATTGGACCAAGATTGAATCACATTGTCCCAGACCAGGCCTGACCCGTTGACAACTATAGACCCGATACTTACTAAATTGAATGTGTTAGAATTGTTGGTGTATCGTTCACCCAAGATCAATCCCCTTTTTTGACAATGATATGTCCTTCCAACCAGGGTGGTTTTGTGATGATCAGAAAGTTCCTATAAATCTAGTTAAATTTGTTGAGTACGAAGAAGCTCCATCGATGCTCAATAGTTTGAATTCATTTTTTAAACAAATGTTCCTTTTAAATGGGTTATTCTTCGTACACACATAACAACAAAAAAAAAATCATATTAACTAAGAAAAAAAATACAGTAAGTTTTAATTGCACATTAAAATTTCGAGAAAGGGCTAAGGATCATCAGGGACAAGGTTGGGGGTTTAGGCCTAAATATAAGTTGTAATTTATATATATATATATATATATATATATATATATATATATATATATATATATATATATATATATATATATATATATCTCATTGCTTCAAACCCCTCTTCCTAATTTTCTGTTTTTTTTGAAATTTTTATTTATTTTTTAATTCTACACAACTACCCATTAAACCAATCAAGAAATCACATATGTTTAGCTATTTCTAATAATCATAAAGAAAGAGGGATTTGCTTTTCTAATGTTTAGTCAAGTGGCACCACTTTCCTCCACTTCCTCCTAAATTGTCTCTAATTCCTATTTATCTCCTAAATTATCTCTAATTCCTATCCTCTCCCCCACTTTTTATCTATATCTATTTAAAGAAAGTTTGAATTAAAAAAAATTTAGAACTATTTAAATGCTATATACTAAATTTAAAATATTTATTCAAAACACAAAAAATTAATATATTTAATAATATTCATATTATTAATAAATCAATATTTTTACAAAATTCAGCATGATATTATGTAGTAACAATATAAATTATAACTTTATGAATTATTCAAATTAAATGTTATAGCTAAATAATATAACAAAATATTTAATGTTACATAATAACATTAAAATAAGTAAAATTCAAATAATTAGATTTTTTAAATATTTTACATGACAAAATTTTAAATAATCAAAATAACGAAATTATGTAATAAATAAAAAAAATCTTAAAAGTAGAAAATAATTATAATAGAACTCATAATATTCATATTAGTAATAATTTAATATTTTACAAGATTAATAACGAATTATGTAATAATAGTACAATTATTATTTTATGGATTATTAAATTCAATAAATAATTAATATTTTAATAATTCAAATAACAATATTATTTCAATAACTAAATAATATTGTAAATAACTAATTTCACTTATATCAATTAATAATTATAGAAAATAACTATCAACAAAATTGTATTTATTCATAATAATTTTACCATAATAGTCTATATTCATTATATATTTATATATACTATAATTAATATTTATTTTATTTTTAGTATTTATTTATTTATTTTTATAAATATGATTTCAATAATTATTTATAAATGTATTCTGATTTTTGTTATTTAATAGAAATTTATTGGAGATTAAACAACTATTATTTAACTTTTGAAATTTAATTTATCGTATTTATTGTATTTTTCTTATAAATTTATTTTTAGTAATTATATATTTTTATAATTTATAGATTGATACTTATTAGAGATTAAACTATTATTTAAGATTACACTATTTATTGACTAATTTAGTATATTTTCAATATTTATTATATTTTTATCATATATCTATTATAATTTCATTGTAAGCTTATTTTCAATGATTGTGTACGTTTGCTATAAATTTTCAATAATTATTGGAGATCAAAGTATTGTTATTTATTATATATTAGACTATAAATTTAGTTGAAATTATGAGTGTTAAATGATTGGTTCAGTTCAGTTGAAGGTTGTTTCGCAAACCAAATCGATCTGGTCAAGTCCGCAGTTTGTCACTCAAAACTGATTAACCATTAGCGAAAATCCACTAACTCGAGTTGTATCGATTTGGGTTTATTTTCAATTTAGTTTGTTTGTTCAAATGATTTAAACTTAAAATTAACTTTAAATTTCATAAATTACAAGGATATTATTAAAAAATAAATTACAAAAATTAAATATATGATATAAAATATTTTAGACTAACAAATATGAGAATTTTCCTACTTTCCCGTATTAAAAAATTAAGTTTAAAATATAAAATATTAATATATTTATTAAACCAAATCCGATTTGAGATACTAGAAAACCGACTAACTCGGTTTGACTTTGATTGGATTGTTTATTAAAAAGTTAAAATATAAAACAATTATATACTCTTATGTATTTCTATTCTTTAACTTTCGCTTAACAAAGCACCGTCACCATACCTCTCATTGCTCCATTATCCCCACCCTACATTCTCGCTCTCCCCTTCCCACCACTCCCATTAAGTCATCTCACCCAACTACCTAAAAATATTCCTATAATCTCTCTCATAAGGTTCAATAGGAAAGTATCATGTTGCCCCACTCCCTAATCAATTCCTAAAATGCATCCCCCCAATCTATATCCACTCTCCCTCATTTAAAATATTCATATTAATTAATAAACAGTTAAATATAGCTAATATTTAACCACCCATATTCAATGAGTATTAAATAGTGTTATTACCAAAAGTTAATAAATATTTTATTAATTAATTCATTAACAACATTTTATAGAAATTGAAAACTCTTTAACTAATTTCTATAAAATTGAGAATTATATTTAACAATTATAAAAAAGAATAAAATTTTAGTTATTGTTATTATTATAATTAATAACCAAATACAAATGGGGAACAAAATATTATAATGTTAGAAAATTAATTTATATTGAAAAATAAAAGATAAAATAGTGTAAGTTTGTTAGTAAACTACAGAATAAAAAATATATATTTAATAACAATTTAAAAAAAATCAATAAATCCCCGTAGTTACACAAATGTAATAAATTGTTTAAAATTTTTCATAAAATAACCTTTTTGAAATTAAAAGATATAAAGTATTTGAAAGTTTATTTAAAATGCATTAAATAATTATTGAAAATTATTAGAATATTTTGGAAATTATAGGAAAATTTATTACATTTGATAAATTTTGGGAAACCATTGAAAAATTATGTAATTTTTGTTGCAAATTACTAAAAATTATTAAAGATAAATGACTATGGGAAATGGAAAACTATAATTTGAACAAATAATTACACAAATTATTTAGATAAATTAGTATAATATTAGAAAAAGGAAATTATTGGTTAGTTTATATTAGAAATTATAAGATAAATTACTAAAATTCTATACGTAAACCATTTAAGAAAAATAAATTATTTAATAAATTTTCAAAATTACACAAGTACAATAAATTTTCCAAAATTTTCATAAAATTACATTTTTGAATATTAAAGACAATTTAGTGTACTTTTAGAAATTTACATTGTGGTTGATACTCAATATATCATTTTGATCATTTCTATCATCAAATTGAATATTGGGTTGACAGGGACATTGTTTTCAAAACTGGATCAAACTAGATGGTTATACCGGAAAAAATGGGAACCAGACACCGTTTCACCTCAAAACCGCTTTTTGTCAAAAAATCGTTTGTTTGGTTAGCGAACCACTGACCTAGGTAGTCGAGCCGTCAACCCGAACAATAGTTTTTGGCCTTTTTTTGTTTTTGTTTTTTGTTTTTGTTAGAGCAGGTCATCCATTCAAATCGAATAGTTAGACCATTTGACCCCAAAACAGTTTCCTATCCATTCCAATTTTAAAAATCTTGGATGGGGAATGGGTGCCTTGCCTTGAGCTTGGCTTGGTGTGCGGCATGGCTTGGCCCAAGGCTCGGCATGGGCCTGTGCGTGCCCGAGCCATGGGCCATGCTGAACTGACCCCCCAAATTATTCTAGAGGAGGGAGGCATGGCCTGGGACGCCTTGTGGGCCAGCACAACACGACTCAGACTTTATGCGGGCTACATGCAGTTCGTGTTGTGCCGACCCAACACTACCCAATTTACACCTCTACTTGAACCTGCCCAATACTGGGGGCGGGGCAAGGAAATTCAAGGATTCTCCATCCTTGATGAGGAGTGGGGTGCCTTGACCCTGAACTCACCCAACATTGAATAATGGTTACCTTGCCCTAAACCCACGTGACACTGAGGACGAGATGGGGATGGGGTAGAGTGTCTTGACTATGGGGCAAGGAAAGGGATGGTGTGCCCTGTCCTGAACCCACCCCATTGTCATTACTATATAATTATTAATTATTAGTGGAATTAATAAGAATATTATCTTTTATAATTATTTTTATTTATTTAAAATTAATCAAAATGTCATTTAAAAATAATAAAAAAATAAAAATTATTAAAATTGTTCATATTCAATTAACAATAATTATTTTTTATAAATCAAGATTAAATGAAAAACAAAATTATTAAATATTTAAGATTTTTCCGTGCATCGCATGGGTTATTTCATTATGTTCCATTACGATACTATAAAAACTTATAACCAATCAACCGAAATCTTAAAAACAATAACTAATCAGGTGATATTTATCATAACTCATAGGAGATTTTGATTGGTCAAAGCCATGTTTTCCAACAACATAGATTTTCTTTTTCTTTTTTGTGCCTCTTTTTAAAGCCCAAATAAACGAAATTTCTTTCATAACTCGGAGAAAAATTAGAAGATATACAATCCTTTAAAAATATGGCGTTCCTGCTCAAGTCACACAATCAAAATCTAAAAGAGTCGATTTAGCCACCCGATGAATAGCAGTGTTTGTAGAAGCAGGAAATAAGACATTGAGCAACTAGGACAGCGACAGATTATAGCCTTGCAATCTGCTATCAATTGATTGATGCGCCATTGCGGGTTGGAACACCCCAACGAGAGCTTGGATAATAGTCAAGGTGTCGCCCTCCACGAGCAGTATGGGTGTAAGCGATTTGGTTCGATTTATGCTCAACCCATGCCTAATCTTAATATTTGGGCTTAAAAATCAAGCCCATACCGAGCATGAGGTCAAATCTGATATTTCAAATTCAAGCCTACCTTGTAACTTGATGCACTTGAATTGGATTCGGGGTTATGCCAGGTTTAGGTTGGTCAATGAACCTATTCTAAAATTATATAAATATATATGTCTCTCTCTCTAGTTGGATTGGGCTTGGATCGGGTTCGAATAAACTAAGGACTAAGCCTAGGCCCACCTCCAAAAGTTAGAAAAAAAAAACGGTACAAACTCAACCATATGATTGAAAATTCAAACCTAGCTCATATAAAATTTTAGATTGTATTAATTCAGGCTCAAGTTGGACCCCACCCAAGTTGCACCCTTAACAGGCTCGTAGTGCCATCAAAATTTGAGCCTAAGGAATTTATTTGGTGAACGGGCCAGATGACACACAAATTTTTTTTTGGGGGGGGGAATGTGAGCCCGCCCGAGTTAAACACAAGACCCATGAAAATTGTAGAGTGGGATAGCAGCGAACATCCCTATAAAGAATCCTATCAATAATTTGGCTACGGCCCAATTTGGCTTTTGCCAAGAGGCCTAATCCAAAGTCTGAGCCCAATGCAGTGCAAAGTTAAGCTCGAAACCCAGACGATGAATGGGTATAATTTCAACACATCTATGAAAATTGATTGAAAAAAATTTGGAAAACTACGGGCATATCCAATGCAGATTTCTGAATTCCACTACAAATCTATAAACATTTAAAAAGTCAAAAACCCCCACTCTAGACATCAATGCCCGCCTGTGAAGTGGCATCAATTCCAGGCTGGCACCTACCCCAACTGTATTTTGGGCCTAAAAATTCTAACCCTGGGCTGAACCATCATTCTCCCCCAAAAAATATAAATTGAAGGTTCAAAGTTTCTCCACTGTTTGTCTCTTCATATGCTTATTATTGATAACATCTTTGTTGTTAAATTTAGAAGTTTATTTTGTCTTTAGTGGGGCTCCATATTATACTTAAAGGACCGCAAATGGGATTGTCTCACACCAACCTCACTGGCATGTCTCCCACTGTATTGAGAACATCTCCCGTATTTATGTGTTATTATTTATAGGAGATGGTTCCAATGCACAGTGGGATGTGCCTATGAGGTCATTCTGAGGCGCCTTATGTGAGGAGCAGATTCCACCTCGTTTAGAGGTGGTAAAAAACAATAGAATTGACAGATTGTATTGGGATAGGTCATCTATATCCATACTAGACTAAAATACTCCATCTCTAAGGTGTTTTTTGAACTTATTTAAAGGATGACCACACGGGGCTCGCTGTTTTGAGAATTGATTGATGTGTACCATCTTTGGTTTTTGTTGTCATCGGGTACGGTTGAGTGGAAAATGGAAATGATTGTTTGTTGTTAGCTTCTCATGGTAAGATCTTTCCCTATTTTTTATTATTCTTTTGATTGGTTTGATTAATAAAATTTAAGATGGCCACCTTTCCTTCCGGTGGAATAAAGTTTGGGGTTAAAACAAATAGACAAGGGATAAGGGTTTTAAAACATTTATGACTGTGCGATTAGCCAGGTTAACCGGTTAAGCACACCAGTGAGCTGGGTACATGTACCATGAAGCTATCAGCTGATCGCCTGATCTTAGGGGTGAGCATTATTTGGATAAAATAAAAAAAATAAAAAATAAATCGAATATTTTGGTTTCAGCTTTTTCAGTTTTTGGTTAATTTGGCTTAGTTAATTCGATTTTTAGGAATTTTGATTTTCAGAATTATAAATTTGATTAATAAAAAAAATGAATTTCAGTATATAACATGTAATATATAATATATATTATACTATATATTTATATATTAATATATATTGTATATAATGTATTATAATGAAATTCAGTTTCATAATATATATTATAGGTTATAATATATAATATTTTATGTATATTAATTAAATTCAGTTTTATCCGAAAATCAAATAAAAAATTTAGATTTCGGTTATTTCTTTTCTTATAATTCAGTTTTGGTTCAATTTTCATTATTTTATTTCGGTTTTAAAATTTTCAGTTTGTTCAGTTTGGTTTTTAACCGATTAAACCGAAAACTTACCCCTACCCGATCCCCAGTTCCCACATTTTAATTGTCTGTGTTTGGTTTCAAGGAAAAGGTAGGGAAGGGACCTTCAAACCAAACACAGCCTTAGAATATCAACATTGTACAAAGCACGATGAGGGTTTGGTTTAGACTTTAACCTTTTTTGAATGTTAGGCCATCACTGGTCTTCCATATAACCCAGAGGTAGACTAGAATCTCCCCCACCGTTGAAATGCTTGCCTGCTGGTTGCTGCTTGTAATGACAGTTGACAGAGCCACCATCCAATCCAGACTCTGACCAACTGAACAGTTAACCTCTCTGATTTAATAGTTAACCTTGGTCCCAATAACACATCGTTAACCTCGGTAAACTGAAAAATTCAGTTTTTGGTTTAGAGCAATGGAAAAAGAGTGAATATCCATCAATTAACCATACTCTAAAGACCCCTAATGATATCCATAGATCGAATATTGGCCAATATGATCAATACAATAATTTAAGCCATACTATAACACGCACTACTTGCAAAAGAGTGAATACATGGTTTTGAAAACCGTATGGTCAGACCAGTTGACTTGGGAATCGGTCAGGTAATAAGTTTCATTTCATCCTAAAACCTTTGCTTTTTTTGCCAAAAAAACCGTTGTTTTGATCAGCGGCTTACTGATCTGGGCTGTCGAACTATCGATCCGTCGATTCAAACAATGATTTTTGGCCATTTTATTTTACTAGTAATTAAGTATGTGCATTTGCACATGGAAATTTTAAATTACAAAAACAATTATTATTATTAAACTTTGCATTCCATTTATTGAATAAATAAAAATAATTTTTATTTAATATGATGAATATACAATATTAGAGATATGCCTAATTATTATTTTTTGTATTATATATTTATTATTTTATTATTTAATTACAACATTATTTATTAACCCATTTGACCTAAATGATTGAATACTTTAATTGCTTACTCACCATTGGGAGGGAAGAAAATGGTTTTATTTTTAAATTACTTTTCAAAATATTTATTTTTATACTATTAAAATTAATATTGTATATTTAATTAGTTTAATTTAATGATAAGAAAAATATATCTTAAATATAGGAATTTAACGAGTACCTTAGATATGAGATTTAATGAGGGAGAATAGGAAAATAGTCTTATTTCTAATTGGTTTTAAATTTTACATTCCATTTTCCATCATTAATAAAAACATTTATTATTTATCATACTTATTATTATTTAATATGTTGTATATATGATTTTAAAAATGTTTCCAATTTATTTAATTTAATTTTCTTTTGCATTTTATCTATTATTGAATTTTATTGTTTAATTGTGACAACATGGATTGACCCATTTGACCCAAAGTGATTTAATTTCTTACCACCACTTAGACGAAAACACAATTTTTCTGATGTAGACTTTAAAAGTGCAAGTTTTTATGTTATTGGAATTATTAGTTTATTATGCATTAATTTAATTAATAGGATTTAATGATGAGAAGAAATAAGAATGCCTTAAATATATGATTAAATGGAGGTGAATGCAAGTTAATACCTTAAGTGTTGGATTTAATGAGAAGGGATTGAATGCATTAAATATCTTAAAGTTACATCTTTTCAACTCATTTAATATCAATTGCAAATTACTCTATTGCCCTCATTTTTTATCAATACATTGAAATATAGAGGGGTAAATGTTATCCTCGTAAAATTTCATAAATATTATTGTGGTTATTCGTGCTTTTTTAAAGTAGTATAGATTGGATTTAATAAGAGGAGATTGAATGCATTAAATATCTTAAAATTACCTCTTTACTCATTTAATATCAATTACAAATTACCCTATTTGCCCTCATTTTTTATCAATAAATTTAAATATGGAGGGGTAAATGTTGTTTTCAGAAAATTTCAGAAATATTATTGAGGCTATTCGTGCTTTTTAAAGTAGTATAAATTTATTTATTTTTGTCAGAATGGCGCTATCCATTTGAACCGGGCGATCCAACTATTCAACCTAGGAACCGGTCCCTATAACGATCTGGTTTTTAAAACATTGAGTGGCTATTTTTTTAGCTAGGGTATGGATTTTTATCTCATGGCAAGAATAATGAAATTTCTTGTCAAATAATTAATCAGTCCAGTAGTTCTAGACTATAAAATGAGATTACATAAATTCAAGAGGACCATACACCGATACACATGACATGGGTCAAAATAACATACAAAAAATAAATAGTGACTGGTTGAAGATATTGAAAAATAAAACATTACAAACAGAGCGGCTATCAGAACATGAAGTAGAAAATGCTACTTTGTGTTACTATACATTTTACTGATGAGGAGGTTGGTTTTTGTTTTAAAAACAAAATCAAACAATGTTTTTGAATTATACAATATCAAGCTTGGGCCCTTGACGGCCAACTGGGCCTAATATATTTAACAAATCCCCAGCACAAGCAAGCCCACCTTGCACCCCTACAAGTAAGGGTGGGGCAATTTTTGACCCACCAACCCATACACTTATACACTAACCCCTACTTGGTGGGTTGTAAATGGGCTCACAATACAACTAAAGCATGTTTGATTTTGGTGCTGTACCCACTCCCCCCTCTCTTTCTACACCCTTCTATCCAAAGGTTTATCTATATACAACATAAAGCAGATACTTGTTTTCGTTTTGATGCAAAGGAATAAAAGTTAAATATATGTAACTTTGATTATATAATGTTAACTCGTATATTTATTTTTTTAACTGCAAATGTGCATAGCACCTGCCATTTAGTTTCGAGAAGGTGCACTCTTCTTGGATGTATTTTGTAAGGGACAGGGGGGGGGCGGGTAATCCATTCCACAACCAAAACCCTTGTGGTAGTGGAGTTTGATTTCAACAAGTAGGGGTGTCAATTGGACTGGATTTGGTCCAATCCAATTCAATGAATATTTTGGACCAGTCCAATTTAATGTCCGAACTGTCTAATCTGTTCAAATTCATTTTAATTTAGATTGGTTTCAACTCAAATTTGGTCCATTGATACTTATATTCTTATCTTATACCAGTGGACCAAATATTGGCTTAATCCAACCCAATCCAATATAAATTTATGACCAAATCCAATCCAATCTAATAAATATTTTGGACCAAATTGGTCCAATCCAATATGTCTCATTGGTCCATCCAATTCATCCAAATTTATTTTGGACTGGACGGGGCCGGTCCATTGACACCCTTAATCTTAAGTCTCTGCAAAAATGAGCTAGAAAACCTACCAAGTATCAACTACCAACGGACCCATGATGTCAGTTGGTCCTTTATAACCCCAAGTTTAACATGGATGTATTAGCAACATTCCCTACTAATGTAAAATAAACATGTTGTTGAATTTAACTTTTGTCAAAATTTGAACAGATACAGCTAAAAGCCCAAGCCCAAAATAATGTAACCTGAGTCCAAAGCCCAACCTGTGAAGAGGTCTAATGACAGTCAATAATTTTCACACTTTTTATACCAAACTAGCGGGGACCACCTGTGCAATGCACGGGATTTATTAAGTGAAAGATAAATAATAGAATGGGTCATTTACTAAAATACCCTTATATTTTCATGGATTTACTAAAATCTACCCATATAGTTAGCATTTTACTAAAACACTACTTATAATTTGCAATGGAAAATGAAAGTGTTGACACTAATGCTCATTTAAATAATTTTAGTTAAAAGAAAATAAAAATTAAAATACCATTTTTGCCCTTAATAAGACAGGCAACCACTCAATTGGCTATATTTGGTCAATTTTGTTTTATGTACAAAAAAAGTGTTAATGATGTTTTTGGATAAAAAATCATGGGCCTAATGGCAAAACAAACACTCCTTAATAAGACACGGGCAACCACTCTATTGGCTATATTTGGAATGTTTTAGTAAAATGAAAACTATAAAGTAGGTTTAAGTAAATATGTAAAACTATAAGGTGTGTTATAGTAAATGACCCTAAAAGAAACAATTAAGAATAGAGTTCACATCTGCACCCCACAACACATCTCCATCGTGTATTGGGAACATCTCCCGATGATAGTACCAGAACCGATGATGTCATCATCGGGAAATGTTCCCAATAAATGACGGGGATATGCTATGAGACGTTGTGGGGCGTAGATATGAACTCATAAGAGTATATAGTTGTTTTATATTTTAAACATTTTAAATAATTAATAATTATTCATATTTTATATACTACTTTTAATAAATTTTTATAATACAAAAAAAACAATAATTAATTTTAGTTAGGTTTGTTCATCAAACTGATGAAACCAACCAACTCAATCAGCTCGACCTGAGTTGATCGGTTTTATAGTATTTTAGGTCGGCTTTGGTTCAAAAATTTTATAATTTGACAAAGTTAGATCAGTTTCACTTTGGCCATTTGTGAACCGACTAAAGTTGAATGACCTAACCATGGATATATATTAATATTTTATATTTTAAATATAATTTTTAATATGGACAAGTGGGAAATTTTCCATATTTCATAGTCTAAAATGTTTTATATCATAAATCTAATTTTTAAATTTATTTTTTAATAATTGCACTTTAATTTTTAAAATTAAATTAAATTTTTAAGTTTAAACCTTTTGAACCGACTAACCAAACCAAAAAATCAACCCAAACCGATACAACTTGAGTGGGTCGGTTTTCACAAAAGGTCAGTCGGTTTCAACTAACCAACTAACCAACTCCCCAACTTGACCAAGTCAATTTGGTTGGCCAAATAGCCTATGATCGAACCAAACCAACTAATGAATACTCATAATTTCAACTAAATTAATAGTCTCATCTCCGATAAATAACAATAGTTTAATCTCCAATAATTATTGAAAATTTATAGCAAAAATACACAATTATTGAAAAATATAATGACAATGAAAAAAATACAATAAGTACTAAAAATATATTAACTTAGTCAATAAATAGTATAATCTCAAATAATAATTTAATCTCTAATAAATATTAATCAATAAGTTATAACAAAAATACAATAAATACAATAAGTACAATATATTAAATTTAAAAATTTCAATAATAGTAGTTTAATCTCCAATAATTATTGAAAGTTTTATGTTAAATAACAAAACAAAATAAATTTATACATAATCATTGAAAATAGATTTATCACAAAAAACAATAAATAATTACTGAAATACCATAAATATTAATTTTAGTATATATAATTATATAATAAATACAGATTAAGAGTTTAAAATTATTATTAATAAATATCAAATTTTTTAAACTTATTTTCTCGTATTATTATTTGATATAAGTGTAATTAGTTATTTACAATATTATGTAAAAATATTAAATTATTATTAATTTCAATATTATGTTATAATTATTTCTCTACTTTTTCAGTTTTTTTTTTTTAAATTTATTACATAATTTCTTTATTTTAACTATTTAAAATATAGTTATGTTAAATACTTTTCTATTTAAAATATTTAGTTATTTAAATACTTAAATAATATGTAAAATATTTAAATTTTAAAATATTAATTATTTATTGAATTTAATTATCCATAAAATCATAATTTATACTATTATTACATAATTTCGTTATTAATTTTGTAATATATTAAATTATTATTAATTTCAATATTATGTTATAATTATTTTTTACTTTGAATATTTTTTTTTTAATTTATTACATAAATTTGTTATTTAACTATTTAAAATATATTTATGATAAATATTTAAATAGTATATAAAATATTTAATTTTTTTTGTTATTTGAAGCTATTACATATTATTAAATATTTGAAAAACATTTAAATTGATAATCCGAAAAAACATAATTTAAATTGTTAGTACATAATTTCGTGATATACTTTGTAAAAATATAATTTTTTTTTTGTGTTTTTAATAAATAATTTAAAGTTATTATATAATTTTGTTAGATTACTTAAATAATTCTTAAATTTTTTATCCAAACTTTAAATTAGAGATAGTTTAGGAGAGAAACTCTCTACTAAATTAGAGATAATTGTGGAGATAAATAGGAATTAGAGATAATTTAGAAGATAAATAGGAATTAGAGATAATTCTGGAGAAAGTGGGGGAGATAATTTATGATAAATTTTAGGAGAAGATATTATTTAGGTTATTGGGAATGTGGATCTCATTAGTTGTTTAAAAAATAACATGGAATAAAAAAAAAGAGAAAATTTATAGAGAGAGAGAGAATCAGTGTGTGTTACTATTATCAAAGAAAATAAAACAATTAGGTGTTTCGTCAAAATGTGTAAAGACTCGTACATGTGAGAGCATCTTGGGCACCTACCATACTTGTATGAAGTTGCATTTTACATGTGAAGTTAGACAAATAAACTTTATTTACTGCCATCTGTGTTTATAAAACAGAGGTTCATCTCATGGAGTAAAATCTAAAATGTGAGAAATAAAACGAAAAAGGTGTTTTAAAATACCATAAAATGCAAATTCCACAAATATATGTACACAATAGATACCATTTGAGCTACAGCCCCTATAATTTTAATTTAAGAAGTTTAGTCAGGAAACCAGATGATTGGGCCTAATGGGAACATTTCTGAGGGTGATCATTTTCGGCCCAGAAAAGGCCCAATTTAGCCCGTAATATGCATCCTCTCGTTTTAACGGTTAGAATGTAGTAGGGCTGTCAAAGGGTCAGTTCTGGGTTGGAACCTGGTGGAACCGGTTCCGAACCAACAAGAAAGGACCCAGAATTGAATTAAATCTTATAGGGTCTATAATTTTGGACCCAAAACCGAACTGACCGGTTCTCGGGTATTTCGGGCCTGACCCGATGGTTACCTGCGAGAAGAAGAAAAACTAATAATACCCAGGGCTAGCTAGTAGCAAACTTCCGATATCTATCAAGTAATGGAAATGATTCACACAGCGCTATTGCCTATGATTCCACTGGTTGGACTCCACCAATCGTTGCTGCCGCTGTTGCCTCCACCGGTAATTGTTGCTGCTACTTTTGGTCTCTGTACAAGTTAGATTTTAATTTATTGGAGTTTAATAGATTTGAGACTAAGAGAGCATTGATGTTGAGTGAAACTATGAAAGGGAGAGTGAGAATGATTGAGTGAAAAAAAAAGCATAAAGAAAAAAAAGGGAAAGAGAGGAGAGAGTGTACTTGCAAGGTGAAGCCTAAACTTGAATACTTGGGTGTTGGAGCCGATGGTCTATACAAGAGAATTGAGAAAGATAGAGGTGAGGGAAATGATTTTGACGTTTTTCTTATTTTGTCTTAGGGTTTCTTATAAATAGATCTATTTAATATATACTAATCGAGGGGACCTTGCATTGCAGGGATTCGCTCATAAACTAAGGTTTAAGTTTTATTCAAATTAGAGACTTTAGCTCGACTCGCAATTAGAAGCTTAAAACTTTAACTGGCTTATCTTTGATTGTAGGTCTCTCAAATAACCGTAGTTACAAGCCGATGTATCCCTCAATTGCCGAAGTGCCAAATCGATGTATCCGTTTGCTCTCCATTCCACACAGGGCCGTAGAATAAAATCTTCTGCCAATAAAACACATTTCAAGCCTATACCAACATATCTCACACTGCACATCTTAATTTGAGAATGGGACCGGACCCGCTTTTTATGAATGTACGGTGTAAAATCATGCTGATAAAGGGTTGAAACGTATTATATTGGCAGGTGATCCGGACATGAAATTGAGAACAAGCGTGACTGATGCACGATTGCTCGACGTGGCTCCAGCATGCGGAGACACCTTGCTTTGTGAATCCAAAGGTTCCGGTATGAGCCGTCCTTGAGACCTGAAAGCCACAGTACCGGCGGCGATTCACGACAGAAGTCGGTAAATCTCCCACCCCCCTCTCTCTCTCTCCTCCCCATTCTGGCTCGGGTCCGGATCATCTGCCAACAAAACACGCTCCAATATCTACATATCTTCTCTGCTTCTCTTTACCATGTCTTACTGTCCAGCCCCTGTTCTTCGCCATTCATGGTTATCTCATGCACAAGCAGATGAATGCAAGTGAAAACACATTTTGTTACTTCATATGTACGGCGTCTTCTGCAAACAGGGTATGGGTTTTTTGGATCGTGCAGTGTTTTTTCTCATTGGCTTTTGTTTGTTCTCCATGCTAATGTATATTTTTTCGTTCCTATTTTCTTGAAACAGTTCTAGTTCGCAGTTTACTTGGGGGCATGCAAGGGTTCCACCGGAGAAAAATCGGTGTGTTTTCTTGTTCGTTCATTTGTTTGACAGGATGCCTGTATTACTTGGTTCAGAAAATACAGTTTTGTTATTTCTTTTAGGCAGTCCGAGTCACTTGTTCTATCTGCGCCCTACCCTTCCCCCATTGTTTTTGTGGATGAGTGCATCTCACGGCTTCTGGATATTATCTGTAATTATGGCCTCCTCAGACGATACAACAGTTTCTGTTGTGTTTGGGTTTTATTCACGCTCTTACTTCATTCTACGTTCTGAATTTCTGATGGCTTAGCTTTACACCATGCATTTTATCTTTATAACAAAATCAGACATTATATTGATATAATTTCCCCTCTCAAATTCCCCAAAGTTTTTTTTTTTTTTTTTTTTTTCTTTTTTGGTGAGATTCTTATTTACTTGGCGTATAATACATCAACATCAGGATCTCATGGTCTCCTTTATCCGGGTTTGGAACCGGCAGTGTAAGCTCACACTGGCGGAATTACTTGGCTAAGGATAATATATGCAAGATGCTGGATATAAGATATTGGAGTTGCTAAACAAGTATTGGCCAGAGGACGTGAGTAATTCTAAGGTCATTTAATGGTATTGTTGTTAATTATCATCACTGGAGTTGTATACCGCTTCATTGGATATAAATGACGAATCAGTTTAGAGGCATATCTGTTTATTTGGTGGTAAGGGATTGGCTAGTCATCGTGCACTTATCGCATTCTAAAAAATCGTGGACTTATCACCAATGCACATGCAAGCATATTATGCAGACATGGTCCCCTTGGAGGAGTGTATTATAGGTCATGGAGGTAAGATCATTTTGGATTATTTTGGTCTAGTTGGAGCAGGGGATTCTGAAAATATCTTGCCTTTCTTCAGGGGCCAAAGCTGATGTATTCTTTGGGGATGGAGTGAGTTAACATGGAAAGAGACTTCCAAGATCATTATTGGTTGGTTGCATGAAGGTTTCATTGGCTCTTGGACATTGGCCCATCACATTTGTCACTTCGTCCAAATTCCAATTTTCTTTTATTATAGTTTGTCTTTAAATTATAATTTTACCCTCCTTTTAGATAAATTTTCTTATCTCCTTTTCTTCTATCTTTTAATGTGAACACCTACAATAATTGATCTATGTTGTATGGTTAAGCTCTTCCTCATAATAACTTTATAGTCTTTATACATTGTTTGTTTTGTTTTATTAGTAAGGAGAAAAATCTATTTATCTTGACTTTGATTCACTTCTACAACTTCTAAATGTTATTACCTGTTTACTCTTCTCTTTAAAATATGTGTCTACTATTGCTAGATCATATGCTGTTGCAAAATCTAAAATTGTCTCTTGTCTTATTCTTTTCTCCAAACCCAAATCCTATATTCACCCTTTATTACCTTGCACTTCTTTTCCCCATATGACTATTTGGACACTTCCCTCTAAAAATCTTCTCCCCATTTTGGAATTTTTTGATTTAGTCCCTCTACAATTTTTTTTTTCCAAAAATTGTCTTATTGTTTTCTTCTAAACCTACAAACCCACTTGAGGTGTAAAACCACCAATTACATAACGATTTCCTCACTTTAACAAGTTTAATTAAAACTATTATTATTATCCTCAATTCCACTAACATTTACAATTTAATTCTTAGATATTTGCCTAAAACAAGTATAATAATTATACTTTATAACTATCAATTTCTTAGTTCTTTCCCTTCCATTTAGTTTTTTGTAAGCATGTTATTATTAATTTTTTGAGAAACAATATGCTTGTCAAAGTTCCAACATTTCAAGTATCTAAATGAATTCTTATCTCTTGGACTAACTTTTTTCCTACATTTGTTCAAAAGGATGTGGGAACCCTTGTCCACTTCTCACCACAGCCAAGTGTAGTTCTAGATCGTGTTTCTGGGGAACATATCACTTTTGGAGGACACCCTAGAAAATTAATGCTTAGATACTTGGTCAAATGAAGGACAGATTGGATAGGGCTTGAAATAGGTTCATTTTCTTTCTTTTCTTCTTAAAAGAACAATAAAAAACAATTAAAAAGAGCTTTTGGTTCCGTATATTTGGGAAAGATGGATTGTTTGATCTCTGTAATGGTATTTCTTTCTCATCTTTTAGCTTGGCAGGGAATTTTTGTAGTTCTAAAGAGATATGGTGCAAATTGGGTCAACTGGGCCAGGTTTAAGGCTAACTCATTGTTAATAACCCCACCATTACCGAGCTCATACCTGAGGCAATGCATGTGCTGGCCAATCTAAGCCCATCCCAAACTAAATTTTGGCAAAATTCCAGTTGGACCCTGGTTTGGACTGTCATTGGGCTGGCTTGTTGGGCTTGTCAGGCTCTAAAGGTTTTCTTACTAGATTTGTACAATAAACCCCACTCTCATAGATAAATAAGCCTATAACCTCATAATAAGCAAGCAATGAGGGAAAAAATGGAAATACATTCCATGTAGATGACATGCAATTAATAATGCAGATTAACATTTTAGGAAAAATCAAGCAAGGCCTACATATTGGGTACTTTTAAGATGCTACAACTGCAATGTAATAATTTCTACCCCTACTGAAGCGACCATTTGATTCTATATATCATATCATTTATACTTATGCAATATATGTGAGGGGTTAGTCTGGGCTTGTGTTGGGTTGCCCTGACTTGGAGCCTTGAATTACCCGGGGTCTAAGCAACCCAACCAAAACTTACAGGTACAGGTCAGTTTGATACTCAAAAATAAAAACTTGTATTATGCCCACTCAAGGTGCATACTAATGAGAGGCAACAAGGGTAGTAGGAATTCGGAGTCAAAAGTTTGTTTTGTGTTATCTTTTTTCCTAATTTCCTTTTGAAATAATCTTATGGGGGAGAGCATGCGTTGGAAGCTACATCATTTTGGTAAATATAAATAGGTAATGGATGCTACTGATAAAAAAAGTTACAGGTAGCCAATTATTAGGGGGTAGAGAAAGAGAGGAAGGGTGTTAGAATTGAGAGTTGGAAGGTTGATTTTATTTTGTTTCTTTATACAAGTTATGATAAAAATAAAAGAAAAGTTACCTATAGCTAATAATTAGGGAATAAACTATATGGCACTACCCTAAAGGAAACAATTAGAGGACCTCTAGGTTTGTGACTACCCAATAATCCTTTGCCAAGTGGAATTAGAAAAAATCAATCATCTGGTCAACCATTTTTTTTTGTTTTCTCTCTCCTTTTGATCCTAAGTTTTCAGAAGAGGTGGGGAGGTCTTTGAATTTGATATGTATTGTCTACCAAACCTCAAATCTTCATTCCAAATCAGAAACAAATTTTTTCAGAACAGACAAACTGCAACTCCAAATGAAGCTGTGAAAGTTATAGTGTTGTCTTGTCATCAATTCCACATTTTTCCAGTTGAACAACTTACTAGATTTGAATGGTTTAGTGAGTGCATTTGATTGAAATCTCCAACATCATTCTTGGTGTATGACCACCCAATATTTTCTTGCCAAATAGAACTGGAGAAAAATTTGTCTTCTTTTTTATTTCATTTTCGTTGTAAATTTTTAGAAGAGGGACTGCCTATCTTTCTTTTTTTTAGAAAGATAAAGTATAATGTATTGTATTAATATCAAAGTGTGGTCCTCTGTACAATGGATGCTGTACATGTAAAGCCTACTAGGGACCATCAAAAAAGTCCACCCTCAAAAAAGAAGAATAAGACATATCATCCTTAAATATGTGAACAGAAAACCAATTCTTTAATTCCTCTACTACCACATTGATCACCCCTGCCTCAGAATGGGATTTCTGTTCAAAGATTCTTTCTAGCTTTGATCTGTATTGTAATCTCTCCTGAACCTCATACCCTAATTTCATCCAAATAAAAAATCCTTTTTGAGAGCATCAAACATCAACTCCAAGTTGAATTTTGATTGCTGCTCTTTCAGAAACCCAAGGGATTTATGAATTGGAGTGTGTAGACTCTATATATTCACAGAGATAAACTTTATGTCTAATCAAGTTCTGCTAGGTTTGGGACTGTAATCAGAGCAAATATTTCAACCTTATTGCAAGGGTTGAGACGTGTGCACTTATTGGACTTCCAAAGATTGGAAGTGGAAGGAGTAGGGCAGTCAGTGGTTGAGTCCAAGATCCAATTCTATTATTTCGGACTCAGATGTTTCATTTATGTAATAGGATTGAAATCAAATTAATTAAGCAAGATCCATCTAATAATGGGATTGAAGATGGGCATAACTCAATTTATTAAGATCAGTGTTCAAGTGTTTTTATGGATATAGACACATTTACATTTCATCATATAATAGGTTTTACAGTTAACATGAATGGAGCTATATGGTATTATTGTAATGTACAACTCTAAAATGGTCAAGAAGAACCTGATGTATAATCTCTTTACAACGACCCAAAACCCTTACCATCTACCTTTAGATAGAAGATGTGGAGTGCAGAACACTTTGAGAATGAAGACTCTAACTTGCCAGAGCTAAATAGCAAGTCTCAAACACCTAAATTTCGTTCAACTTCTGAAGTTTTAATGGACTCCTTACTAGATTAAAGAGACTGAGATGCCAGGAGAGATTAGCAAGAACTATGCCTATCAACTTTCAAGATTATAATCAATCCCATCTTGCAAAGCCTCAAGATATTACATGTACATCTTTGAGCTCCTAAAACCGTAAACAATTCAGCTCTGCGAAGCCCTAAGATTAGGCAATAATGTTTTAATTGCCAATCATGTAAAGATTTATGTTTTTACTTTTTTTTTGGTTTGTTCATTATTTGAGGGATCTTTGGGTATTTAGCTCATTCCTTTTGTTTCTGTTTCTGATTCATAGAAAGAACAAAGGAATCTTTTCTACATAGGTGGGTTGCAGATATCTACTAGAAACCCCAAACCAGCCTAATCCAAATCTGCAGACTTTGAAGCTCAATTAAGTAGGGCTTATTGCTGCAATTTGAGGTATCCAACATTCGACAGGCATAAAATTATTATTATTAGGGAAATTGTCAAAAACTCACCATGAGTTTTTAGCATTTCTCTTAAACTCACCACAACTTTTCAAAATGTCTAAAACTCACCATGTCACTAACTTGATGTTAAAGACACTAACGGCTGTTAATATATTACCATTTTAACCTTCATAGAAAAATATAAAATATATACATTTATTTTAATATTTAGACATGAAAGAAAGAAAAAAAGTTCAAAAAATATTTTCAAATATAAAAACAGAGAAATTACAAAAAATATAAAAAAACTATAAAAACTGCACACAAAATAAAAAATTATTTTCAAATTATAGAAAAACACAGAAATTGCTAATAAATAGCAAAAAATACAGGAAATATTATGAATGGTAGAAAATAGAAAAATGTAAAAAAAACAGAAATTATAAAAAACATTAGAAATTATAACAAAACACTAAAAATGTAAAAAAAGAAAAAGAAAATTGAAAAACGAAAAAGACCCTTTTCCTCTAACTCGCCATTCAAGGGTGATTTGGTCATAAAAATTGTTATTTATGCTGATGTGGACATTTCTGTTAAGAAACATTAACGGTGCACTAACAGAAGGTGAGTTTTGGAAAATAAAAACTTATTGATATGGTGAGTTTTAGACATTTTGAAAAGTTGTGGTGAGTTTAAGAGAAATGCTAAAAACTCATGGTGAGTTTAAGAGAAATGCTAAAAACTCATGGTGAGTTTTAGACAATTTCGCTTATTATTGTTGTTGTTGTTGTTGTTGCTTTTCTTTTCGTTTTTTTTTTCTTTTGGTTTTTGTCCTTATTCCATACTTGGTAGTTGTGAAAGCTAAAAAAGGACATAAATATATGATGGTTTTGTTTTTGGAGTTTACTGTTGTATGGAAACTTCTTTAATTTGTCTTTCCTTATTTTCTTAAAAAAACTTTAATACGTGAAACTGGAATTGGATTAGATCTGAATGTCCAACCAGCAATTCGACAGGACTTTATCGAATTCAAGTCGAACATAGATGCAATGGATCCTATTCAAATCAGACCCTTTTACAGAGGTTCTCGAGTTTAGCTAGTCATGGAGTTGACAGAAGAGTGCTACATTGGGAGTCATCCATTCTTGGGAAATGGTTCTGTCATATGTTCGGATTTTATCTATTGGGATTTTCTTCATTGAAGATTGGGTTTGGGCTTCTTATTGGGTATGCGTTATATTTGTTTATCATTGTTCATTTTCTCTTAATTATTGTGATGCAAACAATGGACTCTGTGGACCAAGCTATGGGTGATTGGGTGTTCGATACCATTTTTGTTTCTGAGTGCAAGAACTCTCTACTTTCCCATGCTCATGGTCATTGATTTGCACCAGTTAATTGATGTGGAGCTCCTATTTATGTCAGTTCTCTTTGTTGCAGATCAACAGAATTTTGGTAATCTAGCCCACTTCTGGGCAGTGTTATCTTAGACTTGTATCTGTAGGAGTATCTTTCGATTGGTTCTAGCAGACTGGCATTCTTGTCGGTGCCGCTTGGTCATAAATGGAAATCTTGGGTGTACTAAAATGATGGAGATATTGCATCAGTTGATAAGTGAACCTCATCGTACATGAAGTGGGTAGCCTGGACGCTTTAATTGGGGGATCTAAACTTTCTGGGCGTCATATGGGTTCGACACTTGGACTTAACCGTATGTGGTCTTTTCGTGTATACTCTCTCGCCCTCTCTCTGGAAATGGTTCCCTGCAATGAAATGAAAAGTGTGGTATTCAATCATGATGCGGGCAAGTTCTCTGCGAGGAAAAACATGGTAAAGACCTGAGGAAATTCGATAACAGAAGAATTGGGGAGGTGGGACATCTTCAAACCAATGTGGAGGACTTGGATTAGCGCTTTGGGGTGATGGCAGGATGCCTGGTACAACACTTATGAGGGGTTGAACCTGCTAGTCGCTGTGCTTTTATGGAGAGATGATTGCTGATTACGTAGGAGACTTTGGACCTGTGGCGATTGTTTTCCAACTTAAAGTTCAGACTCGCAATGATGATTGATGAAGACTGGTGTATTATATGGTTCATACCCAATTCTGGGCCAGTTTGCTTTCCATTTACAAAGGCGACCGTATCGACAGCTGGTAGTTGGTGGTGTTGGACCTGTTAGTGTTATTCCATTTCTCAAAGAGGGAAAAGGAATGGAGGCCAAAGCAAGGCATGCAGAAGTCACATGCTCACTATGAGGTTGGCTTGTGTTATTCCATTTCAAGCAATGAAGGGTTGGACCTGGAAACACTGTTCGTTCTGATCCGATTCTTGAACTACAAGTGGCTCAGTTTGGAAGGAGTACAAAGACAAATGTGTAAAGTGCAAAATCTTTTATTTTGTATTATTTTGTATGTATGTGCACTGCACTTGTTTGTATTTGTACTCCTTCCAAAGTAAGCCAAACCGGGTTTAAATATTACAAAGGGCAATAATAAGGTTTCTAAAACATGGACCTACACGGCTACAGCTACGGCCATTTAATGTGTGTGAAGTTGTGAGCTCTTAAAGTTGGGTAGGTTAATATCTTATTATTTAATTATTTTATACAGGACAAAGCAATAAATTGTTCAGTTCAGCAGTCTCTGATATTGAATGGCCATTCAAGTGAAAATTTTCATAACCCTCCCTCCAAAATCCAAATGCAATAAACAAGGTTAAGCAATGAGCTGAGATGGGACAATGAAAATATACATGTGATTTGATTGAGAACCATGGAGGGGCTGTGGACGGGGATGAAGCACACAGAAGAGCGTTTACATCTTATGGATAGTTTGGGTTGTTCCTGTAACCGTTCTGTGTGGCTTAAAATCTTTTTTCTGCACGTAATTAATTGCTCTCATTACCAAAAATGAGAATGGTACTAATGTTTTAAATAGTCTTTGCACTCTATTCTCTACTTGGACTCGTTTCTTGAAGAATTTTAAGATTGTCATCATCTAGCCTCAGCTTTCTCAATTGCTCAAGGATTAACTAGGACTTGTTTCTTGAAGAATTTTAAGATTGCCATCATCTAGACTCAAGGCTTTCTCAATTGCTCAAGGATTAATTAAGGATGCACTCAATTGCTCAAGGATTAATTAGGGATACAAATGGATAAAATATTATTCAAATTGGGGCATATCCGAATTTGGTTTGATAATATCAGATTCGATCCAATGATATGATTGGATTTTACAAAGGTCAATTGAATTTGAATTCGTTAAGGATGTTGGATATCTGAATCTAATTTGATTTGATTGAATTTCTATAAATTTTAACTAATTTATTAAAAAGGAAAACCATGAAGTCTATATAAAAGAAGCATTTTTCAACTATTTTTAATCATATATACATTTTTTTTGTAAAAATAATTAATATAAAAAATTGCAAACATGCAATATAACCATATTTATATGATTGGATTGGATTCTTTTGGATGGATGGGGGATCCAAATTCGATCCGACTGACCCAAAAATCTGATTGGGAGGGGGGGGGGGGGGGAGGGATCTGAATCTGACAAAATATAATGACCAAAGATCATGATCTGGCCACTTGCGCCCTTTGGATTAATCATCGGAAATGCAAGATGGTCTGTCAAAACTTTACCAACTTGCATGTAAACAATTGCATCTATTTTGTGATTTCTCATCACCAATTCACCATTCGTGGTTTAGATTTTAGTGGAGCTTCTCTTCCCCGGTCCCAAACCATCTCAGAATAACTCCACCGAGTTCATCCAAACATCATATCCCTAACTATAGTTTCTTCTAGAACTAACCAATTTGTCGGATTTTTATCTTATACGTAGTGTAAAATTTTATAAAGAATTCCTGCCTACACTTAGGCTATGTTTGGTTTGAAGAAAAAGGTAGGGAAAAACAGGGAAATCAATACAAGGTTTGTAAAAGTTTCCCTACCTTTCTCTTCCTTTCCCTACATTTTTCCTTCAAACCAAACATAGCCTTAGTTCATGAATTTTCTTTTTTTCCACGTCATCAGGAAGAATCTCTAGTTTCTGCATTTCAACCCAAGAAACCTTACAACTCCAATTGTTCAAATCCAATAACTACAAAAAAACCTTGGACTTCATTGACAAATGTTAGACAGTCATGGAAACACTTATTCTTCAACTCTCATATCTTAAGTCGAAAACCTATTCTGCATCAATTGATCATATCGTAGCACCTGTTCATTATATCCTTTACATTAGTTTAATTAGTATCATAGCAATCGATTCTGCCTGATGCAGTGATTTTGAAATTCTACTTTTCTTCTGTGGAATTCAATAACATTCAGAATGTACGCTTGCATCTTGATTTGAACATAACCTAAGAAAGCATTTATGTCAAGGAATTTGGGGATGGGAACATAACCTAAGAAACCATGGTTTTTAAAAACGAATTGGTGACCGAATCGGTCAGGGTCTGGTTAACGGTTCGAACGGTCCAACCATTTGACCCGAACGGCTGACCTGTTCTGACAAAAAAAATAAAAATTTTTAAAAAAATTGAAAAACGGTCAAAACCGTTTGAACGGTTAACCGTCCAATTCAGCGGTTTGCTGACCAAAATCAACGGTTTTGGAGGAAAATGGAACCGGTCAGGTGACCGTTCCCAATTTTTCCGGTCCGACCGTCCGGTTCGGTCCGGTTTTGAAAACAGTGCATAAAACATTGTATTTTGTATTCTTTTGTAAATATTTGCATTTGCATTTTTTCCAAACTGAGTCTCTCAATCCTGATTGCATGGAACCAAAAACACAGAAACAAGCTTGATCTTAGGTTGTTTTTGGTCTGAAAAAATAAGAGAATATGATGGATAATTTAAGTGATTATTTTACTTAATTGGGAAAGGAAACCACTAAGTTGGGATTAACATTATGGAACCATGTTCATACGGCCACTAATATTGAATTATTGATCTGAAGCCTCTTGTTTTGTTTTGTTTTTTTAACTAGAATTTTACTCAATGGGGTTACACAATTGGGGTTGAGCTAAGAAGCCATTCACAGTTTTAACAGTTGGGCTTAATAGCTATACTGTTTTGATGGAAAACCCATGGAGATAGTTTCAGTGGTGTCCAACTCCAAACTGTGAAAGACTTTGGGAGGTTCACGGTGGAACTTTGTTTGGCTACTAGACGACGAATGTACTTCGATATGGAATGGTACACACAGAGATTACATCAACCTTCATATATTGCAGACCAGAATTCAAAAGGTTGAGCTGTATCTGGTGGACATTCCAAGTGGAAGTCCTCTCATTAATTATCAGTGTTGCTTCACGTGGTAACTCTGTACTACTGTGCCTTTTTTTCTTTCCTTCTCTGTTTCGCTTTCTGTATTCTATAAGCTCTAATATATACTTCATTTAACGAATGTGTTGGCATGGAAATTTTTACCCTCGCCTTAAAAATCCATTGGATTACATCGGCTGTAACATAAACTTCGCCAACACTCAACAGGGGCCAGGAGCCTATTAATTCTTTGCAATAACAGATAAGATCAGGAGTCAAGAGTCATTAATTAGCCCAGTGTTGGACGAAATTTGTATTTTATTTTATACATGATATTAGCCCTATCAACATGATACTGATCAGCTCATGAGCTGGATATTTTATCTCCACAACAACGTCTATTTCTGGTCTAAGAGAACAGCTCCACTGAGCTAGTACGTTTTTTAATTTATGTCATGATTTAAGTGTGTTTTCTCAGCACTGTCAGCTAGGGTTTATAGCAGCAAAAAGTAGGTATGTGCACATCTTTGTTAATTTATTATTTCATATTAACAATTAAACTATACAAACACAATGAGTAAATAGGTATCAAGCTTTAACAAGGGCTAATGGGCTATAGTAATATTCTATTTATATAGATAACGGTATAGAGAGTGGCCTCTCAGACGCTCATTTTGGAATTAGAGCAAAGCCAGGAAAGCAAATCCTAACTGGCTAAGGATTGAGGGTTGCTAATAACTAGCTATTCTCCCACTCACAAGACACACTTTCTACATTCAACTAATACATGGGGTTCGAGGGGTTTGGCTTAATCTGAGTCAATCTGAATCTCATCCTAACTTCCTGACCGAAAAAAACAAAAAAAAAAATTCTCATAATGATTATGGAGGTACCAAACACTTCCTATATTTCTCCCGTTGCCGGTGCAAATTTAATCATCACATGAAGACCATTTCCCTCCGTCTTCAGTTTTGTTCCTTCACGTGCCAACTGTCAACATGCGTGTGTGTGTATGTATGAGAGAAAGAGAGAGACGAGTGGTAGCACAGATCTACGTTACAAGTATCATTCAAAGTTAAGAAACAACAAATGGCCAAACACCCAACTCCACTCCTCCACCTGTCCCTTTGCATGCCCTTCTGCCCTCCGTTTGTCTCTCTCTCTCCCCTTCTCTTCCCCCCCAAACGCCCAAAGCTACTCTCTCTCTGAAGCCTGAAAAAATTCCAAACTCAGAGTCTCCGGCCGCCTCCAAGTTCTCAAAACCCTCCTCCTCGGACACCCGCACACACGAATAGACAAATCAGAGAGGAGAGGGGAGGGCAACAACTATACACAGCATTTCATTGTAAATCTCCTCTGAACAAAATTTCCTATTAAACATGAAATCCTAGAGAAAAAAAAAAAACGGACGATAATCCTAACAAGAAATAACTGAAATTGAACTTAAAAAGCATATAACTTGAACTAAAAAATATTTACATTTTTTTTGCTGGGCAAGCAAGACGATTGGATGATTAGATGGGGTTCCATTTTCAGGTGCTGATGGATTCATCGACCCAAACTAAGTGCAGCTTTGACGTCCAACTTCCATGCAAACCCTCCATCGTCCATTCTCCACACGTCACAAGGAACCGTCAACGAGTTCTTCTCCTTCTTACAAGAAAGTTGCAGCCTCACTCGACACGCAAATACCGGGCAGGTCACAGGCAGCCTCTCCTTGGTCACTAACCACACCATCTCCGGTCCCGATTCCCCCTCTCCATTCCTCACCATCCTCCTATAAGCTTCGTTCGTCCATCCCACCCTACAGAAACCGTCCGATATAAAACCAGGACACGTGCCTCTCTCCAGATTCTTCCTCTTCTCCTCGTCCGTCCTCCCCAACCCCAACCCTTCCCCATCCACACACGCTTCCGTCACGCACTCAACAATCACCAATGACCCAACGGGCTTTACAGGTTGTGGCATTACCAGGGTACAATCAGTGGAAGCAGACATGCCAGAATTACCCGTCGGATTATTGAAGTTCAGCCATATCGGTACGTTGTTCGGTGGCGTTTTGATTTCCATTGTCGTCGTCGTCGTCGACGACGACGATGTAATCACGTTTAGATCAAGATCCGATGATACTTTCAGCGGCCTCAAATCTTTGGGTTCGGGTGCCTCAGGCAACAACGGCAACAACGTGGCCACTGTATCTTCTAACCCATCTTTCTTTTCTTCCGGAAACACCCTTCTCTTCCTGTTGCACCGTCGACTGTTGTCTCTAACGTATCTTTTCTTGGCTCTTCCCGTCCTCCCAAACACGTCCTTCTTCTCGGGAATAGACGAAGCAAAGAATGATCCACCAACAGCTGGTTTAGGTGCGATCGGCCGGAACTTGAGCATTATTCGATCGACCTTTGACATATCGTACGCGTACCGTTCGATGCAGCAGCCTCCTCTACCATCCATGTTTTCCCTCCTCCTCCTTGTATCTGTCTCTCTCTCTCTCACACACACACACTCACCCTTCCCTCAACGAGTCTCTCTCTTTCTGACTCTCAGTCACAGATCGTAGCGCAGTGAATGCAAGCAAACGAGTTAGCTGATACTTATATCGGCTGTATGAGGGACACGTGTTTAGATTAACACGTGTTTAGTCAATATTCTCAACAGCTCAGATAAGTTATTGGTTGGAAGCGAAACGTGTCGTCGTGGGCCCACGTGATTGGGTTAGATCTAACGAATAGGAGGTTGCGGTTGGGCCCCAGGAAATAGCCAATGATAAAAGGCAGAATGTAGGGTGGTGATACCAAAAAGAAGGACACGTAGACGGACCTCGGGCGCCGTGTACGGTTTTCAGGGGGATAAAAAGCTTTTCTGGGTGGAGGTTCTGGAAAGTGGACACTTGGGCGAATCGAATTCGGATAGAAACAACAACTTTAGCGTTTCAGCTTTCCATAATTAGAAGGAGATGGTGGTGCAACGTGGACGGTTGGATAACGATGTTGTCATGTAAGAGAAGCGATTTTGTCTCCGCGATTGGGGAAAAGGGTTAGACGGTTTCTCTCTCTCTCTCTCTCTTTTAAATTACTTTTTTCTCTTTTTTTTTTTTCCCTGTAGTCTGTGTAGTCTCTGTGATCTCACCTGTCCTTTTGTTTTCAATTTAAGGAGTTCCTTTATCTTTTATTTGCAGAGACAAACACTACGACAGTACGCCTTTTCGCGAATTGAGGGAGCCAAAAAGAAGGGGGTTCAAATCGGGTGCCCACTACCGCATCGGATGCCCAGGATCCATTGAAAATTTATAACAAAGGTCGCCTGCCTGCCTGTGGGAACTGGGAAGAGATAGTGGATGAATCATGAATGGCAGAAGAAGAGGGTTTAATTGTGTAGAAGCTGACATGACAGGCCAAAATATGTTAATGCATGCATGGATTTCTCCATTGGTGTACAGTTGTGTTCCCAAGGATTAGAAGGTCATTTTCATCATTCCTTCAAGGTTTTTTAAAACCGAATTGGACAACCAATCGGTCAAGGGTCCAGTTTACGGGTGAAGCGGTCTCACCGTTTAAACCAAACAGACGTCTGAAAAATAAAAAACGATTAAAACCGTTGACCATTCGAATCAGAGGTTTGCTGACTAAATCAATGACTTTTGACAAAATAACGATTCTGAGGTAAAACGGATCAGGCCGGTTCCTGATTTTTCCAATTCGACCATCTGATCGGCCGGTTTTGAAAGCCATGCCTTATCTTATGTAAAGAGCATAGAAACAAAAGAATGTAAGCGAATATTCACGAAGGAAGGGGAACGGGGGAATATCACAATGTCCATTGGAGGAGGACTCATGTGAGCAAAGATGTATCACGGGCTGATCCAGTGTTTTATGTCCACGTAACCATTTCTTCATGTACTGTTAACTTAAAAGCTAGCACAGAGATTTAATAATTCTTTGAATTGATTTATTGTCCTATTTACCCCGGTACACACTAAACCCTTTTTCTTTCGCAGTCCACGATCCACAGCCTCATCTCCGGTTTTTATTTGTCCTCGACACGTTAGCTCAGGCGTTCAGCATTGTTTTCATATACAGACTGGTGTATGGTATCATGGTATGTCACACGGGACAGGGAGGGCCCTACGGACAGCAGAGGCTGTGAACGTAGACAGCCATTTTTTTTTCTTTTTGAGTCGAATTTCCTAAAATCACTCTAGGACAGGTGTTCTTCCTTTATACTCAGAGCAACTGGATTTGACAGTTGACACCTGGACACATGTCATACAGTAATTGCGTAACAATTACTCAGAGCAACTGGTAACAATTTTTGTTTGAAACCTTATAGCACAGCTATCCAATGGATCGAGCAGTTACAGGGAAGCAATATCAAAAGGCCCATCTCTACTTTGTACTTTTTCATTATATATTAGTAGGGTCCAAATGTATATTATAAGATTCGATCAGAAATCTTATAATATAAATATATATAATATATAACCTTTCAATATATATATATATATATATATAATATGTTGTTTATTTATAAATATGTTTTTTATATTATATTTTTATAAATTTGTTATATTATTTATTTTTTTATAAATATATATATATATATATATATATATATATATATATATATATATATATATATATATATATATATATATATATATGATGAAAATAATTAAAAAGCTTGTATTTTTTGTTTTAATTTTATTTAAATTAGTATATTTTATTATTTTTTAATAATTTATTAATTTTTACAGAAAACAAGTGGGATTGAATCAGATCCAAAGATCCAACTTACCGATAGGATTCAAATCTTATCAGATCCAATCGGATTGGATCCGACATGAAGAGTGGTAGATCTGATTCAAATAACCTTAATTCGAATCCGATTCCATCCATTTGCATTCCTATATATTAGTAGACAATACAACCAAGCTGCTATCCTTTTGCTTATCTAGCTTGTAAAGGGCAGCTAAATATATACTACAACTCCTCTACTTCTGCTCATTTAACTTTTTCTATTCATGAATGAAGCTGCGCCTCTTATGTTGCACAAAAAAAATCAGCAATTCTTCAAACATTTGGTAAGATTATATTAGGGAGTGATTATTTGAAAAAAAAAGTGTTTATTCTAATAAGTACTCATTATTTGGTGAAAAAGCAATTATTTCAAATAATAGTATTATAGGTATTTTTAAGATTATATGGTGGGCTAAGACAGGTTAGAATTGTTAAATAAGCACTTAAAAATAAGGTCGAATTTTGGGTTTTTCGAATAAGTGTTTATTGTCGGAATAAATACTTATTTAGGGCTTGATGAATCAATTTTTGGTGATATATCAATTTTTTGTGCTAAGTACCTCATCATTTGGTCTGCTTCCAAGCGGCCGATGATTTAGAGGCCGAAGTGAACTTTTGTTGGATGAGGACCTGGATGCCGAGCTGGGGGCAGATTAGGTGCCAAATTAACTTGGGCGAACTGGGTAGGTTAGGTGCCGAACAAGGCAAGTTAGGTGACGAGCTGGATTGATTGTTGAGCTTCGTAGTTCTTTAGATACCTGCAAAGAATCAATGTAAGAGGACCCGGGGTGGCTAACCCGGCGATGTCGCTCCGATGCTTAAGTCAGTACTCTCATAGTAGACTGCGAGCTAAAAATCACAAAGTATGAGAGCTAGAATATGCTTATTTACCCCCCTATGCAATTGGGGTTGGTGCCTTTATATAGGCATTATTTGGCATGGGCTTCACGCACCGCATCCGAGATTTCCGAGAAATCATCTAAGTGGTCCGAGATTCATTGGGGCAACCGCCATGCACGTTGATCACCCTCCGGATCGTTCGGCACGTGAGCCAACTTCCAAGGATCGTGGGAGGGTTAGGATATGCATGCCGAATTTATCGGCGACCCAAGCCAGGCCGCCAGGTCGCGCCTGAGCCAAGCCACCTGTTCGCGCCTGAGTCCGGCCGCCGGGTGGGACACCATCAACTTGGCTAAGGCAAGTTGTTGCCTAAGTGGTTCCGGGTGTCACCTATTTGTTCTGAGGTGCCATGTGTCACAATATCATTGGAGGGCCAAATCCGCCCTCATCAGGGCTTATTTCCAAATTGCCAGTAAATAATTACAAGTGTAGTTCCAGCCCAAAATAATAACTTATTCAAATAAACACTCCAAAACTTGGCTAAGTTTTTTTATTTGAACTAACTTGAATTAGTAAACAATACTACTTTAAAACTATAATAGGAACCACACAATTATATATAATTCTCTTTGAAATTAAAATTCATTTGCCCCTTTTTTGAGTGGAAAAACGAGACCATGGTTTTCAAAACCGGACCAGACCAAAAAAATCGGGAACCGGTCACTTGATTGGTTTCATTTTCCCCCAAACTCGCTTTTTCCCCCAAAACCATTGATTTTGGTCAGTAAACCGTTGAACCGGCAGGTTAACTGTTTGAACGGTTTTGACCATTTTCCAATTTTTAAAATTTTTTTGTTAGAACAGGCCGGCCAATTGGGTGGAATGGTCGGACCGTTCGAACCGGTAATCGGACCCTGACCGATTCAGTTTTAAAAAACTTTGACGAGACCTTTTAGATAAATAAGGCATCAAGGATCAATATTGGGTGTAATGCCTTGTCCTTCTATATTTTAGAAGACATGTTATAATATAATTTATTTAGCCAATTAAGACTTTAAGGGCCAACCATTCTTTTCTACATTTAAGGGCAGCAAGCCAGTAATGTCCCAGTTCATGGTTTTCGAACCGCTGTTGACCAGATGGCTGGATCTTTAGGCCTAGGAATTGTCTAGGCAACAGTTTCGTTTTACCCCAAAATCTGGTTCCTGACCAAAAACTGTTGAATCAATCAATAACCCGTTAATCTGAATAGTCAAACTGTCAACCTATTGATCTGTTCAACGGTTTTTAATTGTTCTTAAATTTTAATTATTTTTTATTTTTAATTTATTTTTGTCAAAACAGACTATCCGTTCAAACTAGATAATCAAACCGTCAACCAAAAAACCGATGACCAAAACGGTTCCGCTTCCACGCCATTTTTCAAAACATTGTCCAACTCCATAGAAGTAGTTATAGAAGGTAAAGAATATGGGCCATCCATGTCTTTCCTCCAATGGAATTGCCTCCTTCCATAAGCGCCGGGCCATAGGTTGCCTTAATCTTTTGCTACTAGCTATGATGAAAATAGGGGTTACACCAAATACACAAATCTGGTGGTGGTTGTCCCCAACTGTTGAAAGTTTATGTCCATATATATTTGACGCTCTATCATATAGTTAAAGGGATTTTTGTTGTGTTTTATTACACACCAGCAGCAATACTAGGTTGTGCCACCTAAGTGAAACGAAAACATAACAATGGTTTTTGCTGTTTCCTGTATGTGGATGTTCTTTTTTTGGATTTTGAGAGGGGAAAATTGGTTAATAGGATTTTGATTCTCATTGACCAAGAAGCCCATGTTCATTTTTCAGATTTATGTGGGGACCAGGGAAAATTTATTTTCTTAGGTATCACTTACCTTTCTTGGGTATCATTTACTTGGGAAAGTGATACCCATCTCTTAGGTGGATGAATAACTTTCCCACCTAGGAGGAAAGTTGCTAAGACTTTAATGGGACAAAAATATCTTTTTAATAATGGATTTTTATAGCTAAAATGGTCATTACCTAATTTACATAGGAAACGAAAGAACATAGGTAAATGCATTTACCCGGATAAGTGTTTCTCAAGAAAAATGTACCCAGATAATTGCATTTACCTGGATAAGTAATTTACCGAAAAGAGAATGGAGCCTAAAAGTGAGATTGGCATAACCGGAGATAAGAAAAGTATAAAACGGTACAAAATCTGTGTATTTAATGAACCGACTAAACAAGAGGAAAGTATAATCTTCTATATGGAGCTGATGTATCGTATAAATGGAATCGACACACAACACTATGATACCACCCACTTAGCCAATAAGTTGTTTGATCAGCTTTTCTCTGAATACATGTTATGTTAATATTCCACCTTAAGCCCTGTTTCTACTACTAACATGTGACAACTTTTTTTCTTTTTATTCCACAGTTCAACATTGCTTTGAAGGCTTGGATTACAAATTTGAAATCTCCTTCTATCTGTATCTGTATTAGTGTCTATCCGCATATCCTAGCTATTAATATGCACTTATATCTCCCCTAAGTTTGGCTTCCGTCATTGCAAACCTATGCTCACACCATTCCAACGGCCTCTTACACCCTTACATTAAAAATATTCCTTATAAAATAAAATGCATTAGTACAAAGATATTTCGAATGCAAGGCAGTAAAGGCTCTTTCGTTGCACATGGAAGCCGAATTCGTCTCCTTTTAAGTTTATTATATCATTAAGGTTGATTATTTCTGCCCAGAGCCATATTGCCTTGTCTGTTCCAGCCTAGAATCTTCCTGGCCTTACTAGATAATTTATAACAACTGTCGTTTCTTTTAGAATTAATTAGATTTTATCAATACAATTTAGTGAGAAAACTATGTTGTCCCATTACATAAGAGAGTTACTTCTGCTAGGCATATGGAAGATTAATAATTGCTGTTTAGAGTTAAAGACACAAATTGATCATTTAATACTAAACGACTATGACACATGCAATTTTTAGTTGAAATGGGTCTCGTATGTGATGCGACTCTACACGTATATCTCACCACTTTGTACTTTTTAAAAACCATCTTCAATTTCTATTTATCAACCTCAAACATGTCAACAAGAAATGGCAATAGTAACAAATAAAACCCATGATTGCGGAAACTTATAAGTTATAACCAACCAAATGCAGTATTATAAAACTGATAACCAATTAGTTGGTTGCATCAAAATTTACATGGGGTTATAATTTGTTAAAGTTCTTTTGATAACACCATAAAATTACCATATGTTAAATAAAACATATATATATATATTTCTAAATTTCAAATTAAGATAAAATTAAAATATTATTATTTTTAAATTATATTAATTTATATGGGCAATCCCGCGGTGCAGCAAGTAGGTTTGTCAACTGAAAAGGCTGCAATTATCATGTAAGAACTAAGAACCCAACTTTGCACGGCCTATTGTCATCCTTGATACCCATAATCGCCCTAACCCATGTAAGGACAAGATTTGATCCTAAGTCTCCATCACAATAAGGTTGATCTCAGGGCCTATTTGGTGTGTTTTTCCATGTGGTCCTTCAGTTGTTTATAAGTTGGGTAGACTAAATTTCGGTCTATTTCTGTTTGGCACACAGAAAATCTATCTGCTAAAAGACGGAATTCCAAAAAGACGAGAAAAGTCCATTTTAGGCTGATTTTGGGAAGCACCAAATGAAGCTTTTTGCATCTTTCACGTTTTATTCTCGTGCCGGAAGACATGGAAAGACATGCATATGCCAAACGTGCTTCGAGCTGCTCAGATCTTCATGCAAAAGCTCAATGCGTCTTTTGAATGTCAGAGCTATCAGAAGATCTTCCCATAATGATGCGCTAAACGAGCTCTAAATTGTTTTTTCTCAACTGCTGGACACAAGAATAATAATAACGAGTTGAGATCTACTATCAATAAGATGCTACCAATAGCCAACTAACGGTGGCCTGGTTGGTGGAATTTATGAATCGTTAGCGTTGAGACCTGGGATAAAGGGTACACACACACAGAGGGAAAACGTTGCTACTGAGAGTTGCAGTGGCAATGGTTCGAAGATAAGGGGAGAGAGAAGGAGAGGGAGAAGAAACATCGCTGCTAAGAGTTGCAGCAGCAGTGGTTGGAAGACAAGGGGAGAGAGAGGGAGAGGGTGAGGGAAATCGAGGATGGGAATTTCCGTCTTTTAATGCGGTCTGAAAAACGTCAAATCACATTAAGTTATTGCCTTGACTCTTACAAATTCAAATCTAAAAATGCATTTCGGTTCTGAATTTTCTGACTCAACCCAAACATAGGTAGCGTCTGAAAAGTAACATTTTCAGACTTCATATGTCTAAAAGTATTATCAAATGCCACCTTAATTTATGTTTTTTTTTTAATTTTTTAATTTATAAAAATGTTAAAAATTGCAATTTGACACCTAAAAAGGGTTTTTTCGCAAAAATAGCACGGCTACGGTGCATTGGGACGCATAGATTTCAAAAAGTTACCCAAAATAAAAAATCACCTCAATCGTACATCGGTGTGCAAATTTATGACCTCCAAAAGTTTTGCATGCATTGAATGTGCAACTTGCAACTCGACCACCGGGTCGAACAGGTCAACGATAGAACCGCTGAATTGAATGATTCTTGACAAAGTCAACAATTTTTAACCGCCTAACAAGTCTTGACTAAACTCGATCCACTGTGTAAAATTGCGATACAAAGCTTGTAAAATTGCAATATAAGGATGGAAAGCTGCAAAATTTGCAAAGAGTTTGGCAACCACATGAATTGAAAGCCTACTTTACTTCAACTTGATAAATAAATGGCGGAACTATATATTTCTGTATTTGTATTGTAAGGGCCTGTTCCTTTCTTAGACCCACCCTACACGGTCTCACCGAATTTGATCATTCAACTTATCTCGTTTGTTCTTGGCTTCAATCTTCTTCTTTTGTATACCCAACTCAAAGTGGATTCTTATCTTCAATTGAATAAGCCTCTCCTAAAAAGTGTTGGGTTTTGTTGGAAAGAAAGAGGTATTAAAAAAAATAGAATAATACAGTCAAAATAATCCCCCGGATGCCATTCCAATTCAAGAGGCATACATCCATTAATCAACTTTCTTTGCGAATGCTCTAACTATTCAAAATTGTAAGTATTTTGGCAATTCTAGGTTATTTCTTCTTTTACTCTCCAAACAAGTCCTATCCAATTCTTCAAGTCTGATGAGTTTCCACCATTTTTATGAGGTTGTGTAACATGTCGGTGAACCTTTTATTAATTAAACTATTTTGCATGGTTTTCAAAACTGGACTAGACGGTTAGATTGGAAAAACCGGGAACCGGTCAGGTGGTATGTTCCGTTTTTCCCAAAAACCGGATTTTCCCCAAAAACCGTTCGAACGGTTTTGACCTTTTTTTATTTTTTATTTTTTTTTGTCAGAACGGGCTGAGCATTCGATTCAAACAGTCAGACTGTTCGATTCGGTAACTGGACCCCAGATCGGTTCGGTCTCCGGGTCTGGGTCAATTTTAAAAACCTTGCTATTTTGGTAATCAAGTGGTAAATTCCATGATTGGGAGAGGGTGGAAAGAAATTTCGTGGATTTTTATTTTAAATTAAAAATATTAGTTAAAACAAACTCAATCATTAATTGCAACTCTTTAGTGGGCATGAACATGAATTACCTACCCTACCTATTTTATACAACGTTTTCGAACTGCCGTTGACCCGGATGGTTGAACCATTCAGCTTGGGAATTGTTTAAGCAACTGGTTCTATTTTACCCATAACACAGAATCTGGTAAAAAACTATAGACCTAGGCAGTCGAATTGTAGACCCGTTCAATGGTTTTGACTGTTTTTTATTTTTTAATTATTTCTAATTTTGTTGTCAGAACAGACTGTCTGTTCGAACCATTGACCAGAACGATTTCATTTCCGGATCATTTTTTAAAACATTAATTTTATCTCGCTTTGTATGGGATATTGGGATGAGTGTCTCAACTTTAATGCATATAGAGTTTATACAATATAGGTCCGGAGTGGTGTAGAATAGATGAAAGTTTTTCACTTATCAGATTGACCGGATTAACATCAACGTGGTTGTCTCCCTCCTACTCTTGTACTTGTAAAGGGGAAATGTTCCCAGTTAGGATAGGTAGGCTGTGTGCAGAGGTGTCAATTGAACGGATTTGGTCCAACCCAATCCAGTTCAATGTGAGTCTATTTATAAATGTACTGGACCCAATTTGGTTCAAATCAAATCCAATCCATTAAAATGTAAATCGATTGGATTGGATCCAATCTAAATCGAATGAAATATCAAAAATTATATAAAATCACTTTTAACATTGAAAAAGTATTTTTTTAAAAGTACTTTGTTAAAACTATTTTCATAAAAGTGCTTTTATAAAAGCAATTTATTGAAAGTATTTCGAAAAAGTACTTTTGTAAAAGTGCATTCATGAAAGTAATTTTTTAAGTGTTTTCATAAAAATACTTGTATAAAAGTTTTTTGTAAAAGTGCTTTCGTGTAAAAGTACTTTTGTAAGTGCTTTTATTAAACTACTTCTGCAAAAGTGCTTTCACAAAAATACTTTTGTAGAAATGCTTTCGTAAAATTATTTTTGTAAAAGTGTTTTCATAAAATTACTATTATAAAAGTGCTTTTATAAAAATATTTTTGTAAAAGTACTTTTATAAAAGTAATTTTATGCTGTTTTCAGTTTTAATTGATTTCAAATTAGACAAGGGTTTGGCCTCATGATTGGATTGTTAGAAATTTGGTTTAGGTCTAATTCAAACCAATAAGAATATGGACCAATTTATTTTGGATTTGCCCAATCCAATAATTATAATGAACCTTCCAAATCCGATTTGATAAGGTTTGGAGCGGATTGGATCCAAACCAAAACCGGTCGATTGACACCCCTAGCTGTGTGCGCTTATATGAATTCCTCTTAATCCGACTTCTTTGCATGCATTAAATTGACAACCATAAATCAAAACAGTATATGTTTGTTTGTCCAATAATTTTTAAAAAAATATTGTGAAACTAGTTGCTTGATAGCATGGTTTTCAAAACTAAACTGGACTGGAAAAGTGGGAACTGGTCAGGTGATCAATTCTGTTTTTCCCTAAAAATATCTATTATTTCCCCAAAAATCATTGATTTGGTCAGTACACCGTTGACCCAGGTGGTCAAACCATTCGAATCAACCAATGATTTTGGCTGTTTTTTATTTTTTATTAAAAGGGGTCATCCGTTCAGTTAGAACAATCGAACCATTCAACCCAGGAATCGGACCTGACCGTTGCGGTTTTAAAACCTTGTTTGACAGAATGACAGTGCAACCAAAATGTATTGTTGATTGATGATTAGGATAGGGCAGACATCCAATGCACAAAGTAAGGGGGGAAAGGAAAGGATAGGAGAAAAGGACAGAGAGAGAAGATGAGAACAAAGCGACGTTGTTCGTCTGTCCAGGGTTTATCTTTGGCAAACTTTCATTTATTTATTTTTTCTGTTGAAAAGCAAATTTGCAAGGGTCAGGCAAAAGTGGGGGAAAACAGGTGTATATAAGTAAGATTCAAGAAAGGAAATTAGGGCTATTCCATTTTGGTAGCGTAGCCTAGGCTGTCAACATGGATAGTGTAGCCTAAGCTATTCCAGTTTCATGCAAGAGATCCTTCGTCATATACTACTCTGGTTGTGTGGGGCAAAATAGTAAATGCATCTTATTAATTTTTTTACCAAAAAAGACAATGGGGGTGAATGGGTTAAATGCGTCTTACACGCTTTTGAGCAAGTGGGTTAAGGGCTTATGATAGACCAATCGCACGCCTACATGTGTCTGAGCGCAGCCTACAGTACGGATCTAATAAGGGCGTCATGCAGAGCAGAGGTCAGCATGCGACACGGACCAAAGGTGCAACCCCACGTGGTGACTTCGGATGGCCGCATCCTCAAGGCCGGACTACTGGCCATCCGTGCCCACCCACCTCAAGGCGGTCTCGAGTATATGTAGAGGGCGATCCCTCATAGGTTAGGGATTTGGATACCCACTATTCTAGTTTCTTTGTGACCTCGTTTGAGCTTACTAACTTGACCGTCGTAGTTTTCGCCCCTAGAATAACACCTGAAACCTCTAACGTGTTTCCTCTACCATAGGTCATTCTTAACAAATCCTCGGTAATAACAGACCTCGGATTCCATAAGTCGAACCTATATGTCCTCATCCTCCAACTAACTCATCTCGAAAACGAATCTATTCAGGCAAAAACCAGACTGGTGAACAAATAATCGTGCGTACCTTGGGACGTTGGGGTCGGTGTCCTTATATAGGTGAGGTGCCGTAGGTATTACGAAATGCCTCCGAGATCCTCGGCCTGTGCTACTAGGAATCTGTTTCGCACCACGATGTGGATTTCGTGTTAGCCGATAAAGCTTATCGAGTTTATCCGATTTGGGCGAGACAAGGATAAGACTTGCAGATGTGTAGCGTGATCTCGGAGAGGTTGGAGACAGCTGGCTAGCTTCTGAAAGTTGGCTACGTGTCACATCGGCAGGTTGGCCATCACGACTTGTCGGACCTCAGTATTGGCCGAGGTGCTCGAGGTATCCGAATTGACTTAGCTCACTGTGGTGGCAGGGAATGCTGAGTCATCATCCAGTCAGTAAGCCGCTTCCACATGTTTGGGTGTTTATAAGTCAGGCCAAATTAACCCTCATCAGTTCTTGAATATATTTTTATTCTCTAACACACTTATATGCATGGTTTTTAAAAACAAACCAGTCAGGGGTTTGGTTACCGGTTCAAATGGTCCGACCGTTCGACCCGAACGGTCGGCCCGTTCTGACAAAAAAAATAAAAATAAATAAAAAATTACAAAATGATCAAAACCGTTCGAACGGTTAACCGGTTGGTTCAACGGTTTGTTGACCAAAATCAACGATTTTAAGGAAAAAAATGATTTTAAAGGAAAATGGAACCGGTCCCGGTTTTTCTGGTCCAACCGTCCGATTTTGAAAACAATGCTTATATGAATCTTTTGTGGTTGTGAAATTGTTCTTCAACATCACATTATTGAACACCCTTTCATTGACAACCCAAGTTGTCGAATTTAGTTCCCGTTTGAGAGGGCTATATTGAACGTTCACCTAAGTAAGTTCAATTGTTTTAAAGCACTACAAAGGATCTACTTAAAGAGGTGGAAGTTGACAGGTCAAGAAATGACTATAAACCTAAGTAGTGTATGACCCACTTCAAAAAACCAAAAGTCATTGTGCTCCAGCCCTCCCATACTTGAAAAGCTTGACTTTTTGTAACAAGAAAGCAAGGTTATTTGAATGATTCCTATAATATATATAAATAACATAGTCAGTACCTCATTTTTATTTAGATCTTCGTTTAAACCCCCAATTTACCCTAAACGGCCGATCAAACCCTTACAATCTTTTTGAACACCCAAAAACTAAAAAATCCCAATTTTTAGCCCTTAAAGCCCCTAAATCCATTGTTAAATCCATCTAATACTAATTTGATGGCCCCGATCAACCCTTGTCTACACTTTTATTAGCAACTATTCAATTTGACACCACCAATAGACTCAAGACCTCCCCCAATACCTACATGTAAAATTTCAGCACAAAATTCTCTTGTTTACCCCTTCATCGAGCAAACATTCCATTCCAACGCCTCTCATTAGCCTAAACACACAACCTAGGTTCTCTTGATCTTAACACATCATAACAATCAAACCACACCATTAAACTCTTGATACACCAAAACACCTGCCCATAAAGTTTTAGCCCTAGATTTCCCCATTAGCCCTTCCAACAAACTATGATTTCGTTCCGAAACATTCAGTTGACCAAAATTCCTACGATCTTGACCCTCCAAGACTAATCAGACATCATCATCAGATCCCGAACACCTCCAATGGCCCACTTGCAGTTAGCTTGACAATTAGGGGTTAAAAATAGAGAGGATACTAGAGAATGACAAGGTTAAAATTAAAAAAAAAAAAAGATAAATTATATAAAAAGAGAATTAAACAAATTTTAGGATAAAATAGGATAAATCCAATAAATAACAAATAACAACAACAACAATAATAATAATAAAAATAAAGAAATAGGGTTTCTTAGAAAAAATGATGAAATGTTAAAGCTAGATGATTGATAGAAGAAAAGTTAGAAAATACAGAAAAAAACAAATGAATAAATAAATATACAAAAATAAATTAATAAAGGGAAGTAAAAATAATAATTACAATAAATTAATATATATAAACTATTAATAAAATAAAAAATAAAAGTGGGTAAAATTTACTTTTAATGTTGGTGTGTTTTCTTTATTGTTGTTTTGTGTGATTAATTGTGTTTTGTGATTATTGTTGTTCGAGGTACCATGTAGACCCCACCTATTGGACTCGGGAGAAGTGTGCCTAACTATTTCCCTTTCCCATTTGAGTCATACCCAGTTTGAATTAGCTAGTGCCTTTGACCAAGTGAGCCACTTTCCTGATGCTCAAGAACATGTTAGCAATTAACCGAGAGTAACCCAATTGGTGTACCGAATGAATTGTTCCAATGGTAGACAGTTTTGAATCTCACTTTTGTCATCTTTATAAAATAAAGAGGTTTTTGCGTTCAATCCACCCCTAGCTGGAGCTAGGATTTCTAGGGGTGGACTGGAATCTTGCCCTTGATTGATGCAGGATTCATGGGTTAGATGTGGTTTATAGGAGGGGCTACTACTAGATTAGGAGGGGACCGCAAATCCCATTTCTAAGGGGGATTTTAGTCCAAAAATCCCTATAAAAAAAGAACTATTGATGTAATATTGTACTCTTCACTTAAAAATAAACGATTCCTTGGTTAGTGAATTTGTTTATTAGAAAACAGCCTTTCTCCTCCCAAAGGGGCACCGTAGACAGCCAATTTATCCTCCCAACCTCAAAGACGACAATAGCGATTTGATTTATTTTTGGCAACTCCCTCGAACTCAAATTCAATGCCCGAAAAAGTATGGGTGTTGGGGGAGCCATCTACAGAGCAGAGCAGAGCAGCAGCAGACCACTTAAAAAGAGAATCTTTTGAGGTCGTACTCAATGCCCGTCAATCTATCAATCACTCATTAATCGAGGTCCCAGCCATCTCTGCCTGTGAAAACTCAAAAAATCAATTATTGGTATAGAGAGCTGAGAGTCAGAGAAAAACAGAAAATATCTGGAGCCACCTCATTTATACAGTTCTATTTCCTCTTTACTCCTCAATCATCATTACAGCTCTTTCTTCGTCTTCTTTATTTTCAGTTTTAAAAATTTAAAATAACGATTTTATCCTTTCCATAGTGAACAACAGAACAGAGACTAGCGTGGGTGTGTGGGGTTACTGTCAATTTCTGCATCCAAGGGTAAAAGTCAGTCATTCCACCATCAGCATCGTGATTGTTATTTGAGGATTATATCTGTCTATATGTGTTCAAGATTTCAAATCGAAGGAGAATTCAATGGGTTTAAAAACAGCCAATCAGAGTTGAACAAGAATGGCAAGAAGACTTCACAAAGATTGGACGCCTACGTCAGCATCGGAAACATATACCATGCATTCACGCAGTCACGCTTTCACTTTCCGCTTTTGGAGTGAGAAGAACGACAGAGAAGTTGATCGTCCGATAAGACTGAAGACAGCCCACCCGTTAATTTTTATCCACATCAACAGATCCGTACCTTCTTTCAGTTGTTGGGGCCTACCTGCATACCCAAAAGAAAACGTCGGTTTCACTTCTGTTGCCACGTGTAAACCATATAATCTAACTACGTTGCTGCTTCTATAATCTTATTGGTCAGTATTAGCTACGCTCAGATTTTAAATGTTGGAGTCACATCAGCGCCCCCACCGACGCCCCACATTCACAATTGAACGTGTATTGAGAGCATCTCTCGTATTTAGACCTGGCAAAAATAGGGTTAGGATCTCATATTTAGCTACATGAATGGAATAATAACCCGACTCGATCCAACCCGAAACAAACTGGCTTGGATTGAGTCATGGGTCAACCCATTGACCTGATTGTCAGGTCTAATTGGGATTATTTATGTATTGTTAAAAGTTTTTTACTCTTTAATTTTTTTTTATTTAGTCTTTACTCTTTATTGTTTACTCTTTGAATTGTTAAACGTTTAAGTTTTTTTATTTTATATTTGGAGTTTTAAGGTTAATTTATTTAATTGTGACATTTTTCATGTATTTTTTATTTATGTTTTTATATTTCAATTATCTTTGGGATGCCCCGAAATTACCCATGGGTCAACCCTAACCCAAACATTTAGGCTTAGGGTTTAGCATTTGGCAATCCAATCTGACCCAAAATTAACCCGAAATGTCTTGACCCAATCCGAACCTGACTCACCCAACCCAATTGCCAGGTCTACTCGTATTTGTAATTTAGAGGAGACCGGATCACCTGTTAACAAAAAATGTTCCAACCAAAGATCATCAAAGTATGGGTATCAGGTATTATATTCGATAAGTTGGACATGGATATGGATAAGTTTTGAAAATGCATGGATTTGAATGAAAAATATAGAAATACTTGAATACAAAAGGAAAATGTAATAAAATCACATAAATGTATTAATAATATTAAACAGAAAGTTGAATTATCTAAAAATAAGATATAAATACATCAGAAAATGCATACTTCAATAGGTTATATGAAGAAAAATATTACAATAAATAATATCAGGACTCTAGAGCATTCAAGCATCATACAATAATTATCACTATTTCATTTTTTATAATTATAATTTTCAATTTTTATTAATTTTTGGGTGTATTTATTAATTTAGTATTTTTACTTAAATAACAACTCTTTTTTTAAATAATTAATAAGTTTTCATTTTTAACATTTAATGCTTTAATTTTACATATAATTGTATTTTTTATAATTATAATTTTCTATGTTACATTAATTTTGTTGTGAAAATTTATTTATTTAGTATTTTTATATAATAACTCCAATTTTTCAAAATAATAACTTTGTTTTCATTTTTAGTATATAATTATGTGTAATATAAAAATATAATTCATTTAAGATAGATGAAATATATTATTTTTATAATTTTTAGTTTTTATTAATTTGTTGGAAAAATTAAATCTTAAATTATTTATTTCAGTTTTTATGGTACAATTTTTATAATTTTTATTAAAGATGACAAACAATCCAAAAGTAGTCAATATACAATTTTGTTAAACTAGGCATGGGTACGCCTTTGTATTGATGTGTATCGGACCGTATCCACTAATACAGAGGCATATCAGATTGATACACACAACTTGTGAAATGAAGTATCTTGTATTTATGACCATAGAAACTAATACGATACATCCCATATCGAGAATAATATATCGATACCTTAATCCTTGATTGCAACTCTCTACCAACAAGATCTCACACCACACATCCCATACATGATGAATCCCAATTTCATGGTGAGATGTGTGGTGTTACATCAAAGTTGGTAGTGGGTTGGAAGGTGTTTTATTGGCAAAAGATCCAAACTCCATTGGGAGATGTTTATAATACACGGTTGATATGTTATGTCTTACGTGGGGCGTGTTCTTTGGGACTTTAATATTAACTTTAAATCTTGGGGGACAATTCAATAAACGTTTCTGGAACTATCATTAGAGATATTCCGAATACACGGTTGAAATGTGCTGTGGGACGTTTTTGAGGTGGGGGCGCATATGTGCCACAATTCGGCCATGCCATTTGCCTAGAGAACCGCACAACGCTCCATGATGGATGTTTGGTGCCTTGGGGCTTGTGGCTTAGATTTCTGAAGTGGACTGAACTATAAAAACCCCAACTTTATAATCCAAGCCTACGGCGGAATAGATTCTCTCTATACGTCTAGACCCTTACACTGTTGGATTGTAATATTTGTTCCAGTCACCGAAGATCTCCGATCCACTTATGAATTTCTTTGTGTCCAAACTATGGAATTCCAACGTATCGGATTCGGAGGATGGATCCGGAATGGCTTGAAATAGACGCCCGAGAGCGCCTCCCAAGTATTGTGGGACGCGCTCTGGGGAGAGCCAATGCGAACTCATGGATGAGATGGTCTGTCCATTCGACGACGAAAATGAGGTGGCAGCATTTTGAAGCTATTCTTCTGAAAGATTCCTAGGTCTCTCAGCGGAGCACAAATCACGAGCGACGAGCCGTCAGTCATGTAACAAACTCGGAGGACACTAATGATGGCACCGACACGCATTAACTATCAACGTGTCTTAATTTTGAGACTACAGCAGATCCAGTCTCCAGCACCTGATTGAGTCCCATCTAATCAACTAAACATCAGGATAATCGGCCAATGATATGCTACGTCATCTGTAAAGTTGGCTTTTGAAATTTTCTATGGAGAAATACGAATACATTCGATGCAGAATTCTATAAACCACGTCCTGCCCGCTAATTTGACATCAATTCACGGTCTCCGATCTAAATGTGCTGTATGATTGCATATATTAATTGATGCTGCGAAACGGGTGCACCAAATAAAACCACTTGCTTATTTAGGGACGTTATTTAAGGCAAATGCGAGCTGGAAACGCTGCAAACTTAAATTGCCATGTAATTTCTAGTGGCTGAGTTTTTCATTTGTCGTGTGAGAGTGACACACTTTTTCCTTTAATGAGCGAGTAGGCAGGAATGCCAAATTTTGCTCCCCGGCTGGGTATTTATCCTTCTCCTAGAAGATTCCGAACTGATTTAATTTTAGGGTAAATCTTTTAAATTACCCTTATGATTTAATTAATTGAATTAGTGTCCCTTTATAGTTCAAAAAGTGACTGATGCTATTTTTATAGTTTCTGACAATTGATTAATTCTATTCTTATCATTACATCCGTCAATTTTTAAAACTCAATTTTACCCTTATCATCTTCTTCCTTTCATGAGCAGCAAAACCGAATTAGTTAATCCTTAGCTAGTGGGGGCGATTACCCTCTCCACCTCCAGCCCCTTCATTTGAGTTGTAACGATGATGGTGGAACAACGACGTACCATGAAATAGTAGCGGACTTCGGATCATCCGAATACTCCCCGGAATAATCTCCATGTGAATGCTCACAAGATTATTCGTCTTGGATGGTTGTTTGGATTGGTGGTCACTCTGGTGAGGGCGGTTCTTTCCCATTAGAACACAATACCTGATCGCAGAGAATCCATTCAAGGCTGTGAAGTTAGTGCGGTATTTGATAACAATAGCGCTGATGTTCAGAACGCCATGGAATCTGACGAAGGAGGGGCGGCAAATCTGGAGAGCGAAGAAGGAGGGAACGTTGGAGGAGAGACAATTGGCAATGAGAAAATGGATGATGCCAATGAGAGTATCTTTTAGGTAGCCAACGGCGTAAGTGTCAATACAAACGACAAAGGTGTCGATGGAGAGGAAAGCGGAGGAGACGCAAAAGATGAACTTGTCATTCCAGGTGGGGTTTTCGCAACACGGTCCACATGGGTGTGGAGCTTGGTGGCGGAGTCAACCCTGGCAATAATGTAAGTCCGCATGCGTCAGATGTTAGCAATGGGGGCTTGAGGCCTTGAGCGGAGATCAAGTTAATCTCTAGGAGATGAGTTTCTGATTCTGTAATTTGGCCCGACCTCATGACAGGGGGACATGTGGGCGTGACCCCGCATAAGCAACAATTCGACATGCTCAGATCGACACGTGGGCATGACTCTGGTACCCTAAACTAAAGCCACTTCGAGCTAAGGTCGTCTCGGAACCAGATCGCGATAAGCGAAACCAAGTTCGTTGTAAATCATGCCCGGAACGATGAATCACCTCGGTCCAAGGGCATTTCATCATTCGTGTCAAGGCAGACCTAAGGAGCGCAAGCTCGAGGAGCTCGCTACCAGTCAGCCCACCATCGAACAGCTCGGTATCCTATGGGCGACTTGCCTACCGTTCAGACCTCCAAATGGCAACCTCGAGGAGCACACCACAGTACTCTGTATCTTATAGGACCGTACCTCGTACGGTCACATTAGTTCACCAACTCCCCGGTTCTGACGGGAAGGGACAATATTACCGTTTGACGGCGTATGACAGTATTACCGTTTGACAACGCGTGACAGTATTACCGTTGGACGGCGTTTCGCCCACCTAACACAAAAACAAATCCCGTCACAGTTGGGGTCTGGTACTGTTCCACCGACCCGCATGAACCCTAGTATATAAAGACTCCGCCCCCCCCGGGGCGAGGTACATTCTATTCTCATAGTTGTGTGTGTAATCTCTAGCTCTCTCATTGTTATCATCTTCAAGCTCTCCCAACTATTTCTGTGCTCTAACTTAGGCTTCGGAGTATCCTCATCGGGTGAGCCATTCCGGATCTCTGACTCATTTCTTTCAAGAAACCGAGTTTTCATCGTTGTTGGCAGCCATACCATATCCAGCAGGGAGCAGCTGGATTACGCCACATCACATGGCATGCTGCTCTTCTCTTTCTGGACCTTCTCTTCTTCTTTATTTCTATATTTCTATCTCTCCTCTCTTCTGATGATGAAAGTGAGATTTAGACAAATGTTGGTAAGGAACTAAGGATTGGGTTCAATAAAGAAGAAATCAAGAAACGGAGAAGGGCATGACGTAGAAGAAAATGCAGAACGAAAGAAGAACGTAGTGGTGGCGACTGTGTGTCCTTGGAATAGGTGATAACAGTAACAACGGTACAAGGGAAGCCCTAGATCTTCGAATTTGATTTAAGGTTAAAATGGGTATTTTAGCCCTTCTATTAATATTTTAACAATGATAGTAATTTTTTAAAATAGTAGGGGTAGCACCAGTCAATTTTTGAACAGTAAGGATACACTTAGTCAATTAACTAAACTATAAGGGTAGTTTAAGTAATTCACCCTTAATTTTAATGGGATGGGGACGGGGAGTGAAATCTTTGCCCTCATCCAATAACAACATTAATATATTAAATATTTTAAAATATTATATATATATATATATACATAAAGCAATCTTTTAATTAAAAATAAAAAAGAATTTGGGAAATCCATCACCATCAAAGATTGAGGATTGGGGTTCATTTCTCTCCCCAACAAATGATCAGGGTTGTAGATGAGGAATTGCTTTATAAATCTTTTATTTGTATTGCACATATATGTATTTGCACTCTTCCCAAACTAAGCATTAAGCTGTGTTAGTTACTATTATTGCTCCTATGTGGAATATTTTGGGTTGATCAATACAAATTGGTGAGAAATATGTATTGTTACATCATATATGAGTCATTTTATCTAAAAAATGCAAGTTGAACTGATCATTGGCATTTATAGTTGAAACCCCAAATTATACTAGACAATGCAATAGCTTAATTTTTTTAACTCTCAATTTTGTTCAAGACAAACTTTGTTAGGACAAATATTTGACAAGTCTTTCTAGGTAGATCTTTCAACAACCCAATAGACGAGAAGACACAGTAAGCTTTTGGGGTCTTGTCTTAAAAATCAGATCTGTTTTGCAACTGTCCTGGTCTACCAGGCTGTTAAAAAGTATATGAGAAGGCCATTTTCAGCGTGGAAAGACCAAAAACTTCAGTTTAAACATCTCAATTTTTGTCTTTTTTGGTCTTTCCGCATGCTTGTTTTTGGGTCTTTCGGTCTATTCGATACGAAATGGAAAAAGGTCCATTTTTAGTTTTATAAGCTTCTTAGAGACCAACATATATGCCAAACACCTCCTATATGGTCCAATATGAGTCCATTACAAATGGACCAGGTCCAATCCAATCCAATGAATACTCCGCACCATTTTGGACTTGTCCAATTCAATGCCTGAACTGTCTAATATGTTTGATTTGGTTTTAATTTATATTTATTCCAATCCAAACCTGATTCATTGTCTCCTGGTATTTTTATCTTTTAACAATGGACCGAATATTGGTTGAATTCAACCCATCCAATATAAACCCATTACAGATGAACCTGGTCCAATTCAATATGTCCTATTCATGAACCAGACACTGCAACAACATGACACGCTTGTTTGTCACAAGAACAATCCTTTGGTAGGGCACAGGGAAATGGTCTTCATAGTAATCTGACCAAGAAAATTTTGAAGGCTCCTTGAAAATTTCTGTGCAACCAAAATGTCTACTTTCTTCTGCTAGGAACAGGATCATCTGTCCGGTTGCTTCTCGCTCTTCATACTCCCTAATTATACCATCTGCATGTATGGCCCGAGGATTTCTAATTCTTTCAAAGGTGGCCTTATTACTTAAGAGTTAAGACATCTAAACATCTGGAACAACTTCACCAATTCCGTCTACTGTCAATAAGAAAAACTCTAATGCCCCCCACTCACTGGCAGTACTACAAATCCTACAAAAGCTCGTCCAAGACCACGGGCGATCCCTAGAAGACCATACTGTCGGACACTCTCCACAGGTTTTGTCACAACACCAGACACTCCAAAAGCTACGCCTTGTGCTAGAGCTTCAGTTCCTTGAGGAATTCCATCACTTACCGCAGTGATTCTCCTTGATGACACCTGCTTTAAACGTAACTGCAGGAACTGTCCATCTGTCGAGAGTTCAGCAAATCCTTTACTAAGAGAAACCAATGTTGACCTTGTCATATACCAAGGACATCTACTAAGAGTATCAAATGTAAAGGATTATGGGTCAAATCTCTCCAGATACGGTTCACAATATATAGCAGGAATAACAGCACTTTTCCTCATAAATCTGTTCTTGTGCATGACCTTCCTCAGATGAACCTGGATTTTGAATGCATTTTCGACAGCAGACAATATGGGGCTCCAAACACCTAGAACCCCGTGGGGCCTCTGAGTTGGTGCTGTCTCCAGTGACAACTTTAACCTTACTTCTGAAACATCTATTAGGTCTACTCCTATCTCTGGATTAATTCCGGTGATGCTAGAGGTTTTGGGGATCCTATCCATCTGAAGATTATTATAGAAATCCACAAAGGCCCAAATAATTGGTTCATGAATAATGCTAATCTTCCAACACTTTTCAGTTACCCGTATATAAACATATGGGTAAAATTGGGTGCCATCACTGCTCTGGTTCCTCATTGTAATAGTTGTTTTGAAAACTGGATGATGCATTTCAGTTGCTTGTTCAGGTGCCAAAAGTACAGGCATCAACGTTTGAGGGAGCTGGTTGTCAAGCTGCAAATGACCAATAATGATCTTGAACCAGCTGGTAGTCCCACCAGGCCACCATCATAACCAGTTGAATATATGAAATAAAAACTCTCTCCAAATATAGATACAAAAGCTCTCATGGTCGGTAGTCTATTACAGAAACCCCAACAGTTCCCAATTCAATTATAATTTCTATAGGTGCAACATTGCTCTCCTCTGTTCTCTGAGTGCCCCAATTTCCAGAGGATGCTAAGGTTTTACTTTCATCAGGTGAACTTGATGACTTGTCATCATTGAACCTAACAACCTTGATATTACCTATTCCCAATATCTGAAACTTTACTCCTGGTGTTGACGTGTTGTTTCATGTATGGAATATTCAACAATCTTATCCAAATTGAACTTATGGACAGTAATGTTATTCCCACTGTTGATTTCAGCATCAATAAATCTTGAAACATATGGATGCTCCCAAGAGAAATTTGTAGTTGACAGAGGTTCTAACTGGATCCAGGCGTCATCATCAAAGCCAGATTGCCGAATTCCGATCATCTTGCTCATTGTTCGGTTCTCAATCCTTATAGGGCCACTTGTGGATCCTAAATGGAATACAACTACAAATCGTGATCCCTCTTCATAGCCTCGAATTTCAGTCCTTATAAAGCTCAGTTTGGAAGGAGTACAAACACAAATATGTACTGTGCAAATATATACAAAATACAAGGTTTGCACTCTATATATCTGTCTTTGTACTCCTTCCAAATGGAGCCTAAGAATCTCCTTGCACCAATTTCTTTATTAATTTTTCTCGTAAGCAGTCTTTTTTAATTTTTATCCAATTAAATTAATGTATACAACACGCGGCCCAAGCCCAAGTGTCTCAACGTTGGCAACCAGTGAGGCTGTCACCCAAGCTGCCACATGTAAGATGCCATGAGAAAGCGTGAAGAGACGATGAGATGGGCCTCCAATCTCCATCTGAGAGAGATTCTAGATGTAAGCGAGACAGTATGGTCACTGTAGTAAAGCCATAGTCTAAGTGTAGTCAAAGTAGACTTAGACTGCAGCTTTTTCCCGCTGAGGCGACAAGAGAACAATTGTGATCTTGATTATCGTAATGTATATCCTCATCTCCATTTTTAGATTGAAGCCTAGAAGATAGAGCTTTCCCTCAATAATACGAGTCCTCGAGTTCAATAAGAATCTGCCAAGCGGCCACATCAAAGCCATCGTACCCTAAATTGCTTTGATTAATCCTACCAAGGCTGCTGGACGAAGCTAGTACATGCCACACGCGTCATCTCTAGTGTCAAAGAGAGGCGGGGAAAAAAAGAAGAGAAAGCATCAAAACAAGGAGGTATTATTCCTGAAATGGGTTAGGTTTCTCGTTTTAAGCCGAGGGAACTGGGAGTTTGCCTTTAAGACCTACCAAAAGAGAAATCTGACCCATTAAAAGCCGGATTATGGGAGAAGTTTTATTTTATTTTATTTTACTGAGCAAAAAACCCGACCCCAAGGAAATCACATTGCCTTAAATTGGTTAAAAAGAAAAGGATCCAACATCCAAGAGACAAGGGACGGAGAACGAGAATTTTCCATCTTGGTGGTAGTTTTTTTTGATTGAAATAAAAGATAAGATACCGAATTAAAGGTCCGTTTCACGCCAATGACAATGGCGTCAGTTGCTGGTACAACTGTACGAATCGCCCGCGTGTTTATTTTGGATTAAAAGTATTATCTTGTGTTAGTTTCTTTCAGAGTGGGAGACTGCGAAAGAGAGAGAGAGAGTCTTTTGTGGTGACTGTGACTGTTCTATTTCATACTTTCATTCTACTATTTATATAATACGATTTAATGGGGTACAGCCGTGCAGGATCCATGCGCCCTGCAATAAAAATGTTGGGATTTTTTTTTAATATAGGGAATATGTTACTATGTTAGAGAGAGAGATTATTTAGTAGTCTATATCACTCAAACAGGAATACGATGGGCCCATATTATTTAGGGTCAACTGCTGAACGTGGATTGTAATAGGCTGATGATATACTCTTCTGGGCCTTATTGAGGGCCTAAGATAATTTTCCTTTCGTAACTCTACTGCAGTTTAAAAACCCTTAGGCTCGGTTTTGAAAAAGTATAAATACAAATATGTACAGTATAAGTATATACAAAATAATATAAATTATAAGCTTTATACTCTACATATTTATATTTATATTCTTTTCAAATTTAACCTTAATTACATCAGTCCATCACCCTGCCACAGGCCCATCGGATTCATGCCCATGCATAAAGTGTAATTTGGGATGCCGGTTGGGCCAACCTTATCCCATACGCAACAATCCAATCGTGTTCCGACCAACGTCAAAACCAGTACCTAAAAAATTCAAATGGGGTGGGGTTTGGTCAACCTTGGCGTGAAAGGGTTAAACATTTGATCTACACTGATAAAAAGATAGAAACTTGCAACATCCTGTGTGTGCGGAAAATTTGGATCTACACTAAATTGATCACAACCGAGAGGTCACGGTAATGGAATTTTCTGAAAAAAAAAATCGGACAAATACGGATACACACAATGCAGAATTCTGAATTCCAACCCCCCCTACTACTAACCCTCTCCCCCCTATAAACCACTGCCCGTGAATTTGACATCAATTCACAGTCAGGATGCATTCCCCCTGTACTTTGGGGCTATAAAATTCTGATCTGGGCTGATTGATCATTTTCCCAAAAGAAATACAAATTTCAGAGACTCAGATGATTGATCTCATCATTCGTTTAGAATATCTAAATGATACCAGCATCTTTTTTCGCTTCCTGGGGCTACAGAACAGGGGGTAGCGCATCCCCAATACTCACAGCCACCCTAACCTGGGTGAAGGCTGGAATTAATCTTTAAGTCCCACCGCTAAAACCAGGAATAGACCTTACTGGTCTTCTGTATAAATAGGAGTGATGGCAAAGACAGGCCGCCTTGGATTGCTCAATGTTCATGGCTTCATGCGCCCTGCACCCAAGGCACTCAGTTCCGACAACGAAACTTAAAGTTAAAAGGCCACTTCATTAATTCATCAAGTGGATCTGCTACAAATACGTGTACAACGGGCTGGGTAACCATTCAAGAGTGAACACACAAGTGTTGGGATGCACACAAGATGTCAAGGGCATGTTAGACGCTGTTTACAGTCCTTAACGCCATCAACTGCAGCCAATCTGTATACAGGGGGGGTTAGCGTGTAGTCTAGTTTAATCTATCAATTCCACAACTGAAATTTTCCAATTAAACAGTTTAGGCCCGTCTTAAGACACTTGCCATCTGATGTTGCTGACCTGTAACGCTTATTGCTTTGTCTTTTAGTTCTTAAAATAATTGAATAATAAAATTTTCAAGGATACTAGTCTATAAACTTCAGTTTCAGCCATTAAGTGGATGTTTGGCATCAATGCCGTTTTCTGAGAAAACAGCACCACACAGACACTACATCAGAGAAAGCGGTGCTTTAAACAAATGTTGCTCTAGACCACACTTTGAAAATCGAAAAAGCGTAGTTTGGAACAACACCAAATTTAATGTTTTCTGAGAAAACGGCATGTTGTTACCAGCAGTGCAATGGCGTTGCATCAATGTGACATCATCCTGGATGTTGGATAATATAGATCAATGTCTGAAACATTACTGTCAACACTAGTACCAAATAAAACCAGTGCTGTTTTCTCAGAAAACGCCTATACAACAGCACTGATTCCAAACAAAAAATAAGTGCTCATAACTCCACATGCCCAGCACCATTTTTATGAGAAAACACTGCAATGTTCTCAGCACCAATGGGTTTGATGCCAAACACCTACTAAGAAATTAACAACCTCAAAATCTTATTCACAAAGGCAATGTTTGGTTTGAAGGAAAAGGTAGGGAAATGAAGGAAAAGACAGGGAAATCTATACAAGATTTGTAAAGATTTTTCTACCTTTCCCTTTCTTTCCCTACCTTTTCCTTCAAACCAAACACTGCCTAAAAGATAAAACAATAAGCTTTTCAGCTCAACATTTTCAGCTGCTTTCAAATGGCCCCATAGTAGTTACTATTTGAAAATTGAGGTTTCGGCATCCGGTAACTTTCCTTGTACTCAATGCTGGATAGACTCCAGATACAGTTGACCATAAAACACTTAGTGTTCATTTGGTTAATATAGTCAGAACCAGAATCGGAATCATAGTCCCTCAGGAATCAGAATCAGAATGGTCCATTCTCATAGTATGATTCAATCAAGAATTAAAATGAGAATTAGAATCAGTCGAAATCGGATTTCATTCCCAAGGGAGGGAGAGGGAATAGCCATTCACTCAAGTGGGAGAATGTCATTCCACCAGGAATAGGAATGAGATCTGATTCTGTTCAACCAAAGAGTTGGAATCGAAATTGCCCATTCTGGATTCCGATTTTAGACCCCTATTCCGACGAACCAAATGGACCGTTCGTGTTTTTATCATATCCCGTATCTCAGCTGCTATCAGACACCGGTAGGGCAACCCATCCTCCTATGGCGGAGGCAATCATGAAAATTTAAAACTCTCCAGTGACCAGTTGATGTTCTTTCTCATTTTGAAGCACTGCTGTTCTGAACAAGAAAGCTACGCGACCAACACGTCTACCTACATTTACCAACAAAAAAAATGTCTTCCTACACTAAACCCACCAGAATGTTGCCATGTTGACAATCAAATTATAAATAGGATATTTAATCCAACATGACAGCCACTTGAACATGAAAAATTCAGGCAACAAGAAGATGATAAATATATATTTCTTAACTACGGATTATTAAATGCTACATTTGGAGTTGATGTACAAGGGAAAGGGAAACCTGGTCCACCAAGCAAAAGGTTCAAAATCAGATACTCTTTTGGATGCTCTTCTTGGAGTTGTTCTTCCGACGGGTCTTTACAAGGGCTCTTTCCAAATCCTGAATAACCAAAACAAGTTTGACAGAAGCTCAATATAACATAACCATCTAGTTTTTACATAGGTGCAAGTGATACTGCCACACAATGCTACAACTTGTGTGGACTGAAAAGGTCCACCTTGTCAGCCACTCAGCTGGACTCATCTTTTATTCAAAATACTAACTCCATCTGACTCTGCAGACTTCATAGATCTCAGAAATACCTTGTGAGAGGTTGTGGTTGTAAAACGAGTCCAGATCTTCTAGTGACAAACAACGGTAGGCACAAAATGCAGACTTGTAAAATATGTACATATTATTTGAAATCCTATAAAATGCATATAGGACAAGATTTGGACGGCTGAGTAAGCTTCTAGGCATAGCCGACCTGTGACCTCATCCTCACCCAGCTGGTGCAAAGCTTACACCCTTAACAACACATACTGCCAAGTGTCTGGATAAACTGATAGCATCATAAAACAGCACAAGCCAACCATAGCTCACTCATGAAATGGTGAGAGGAAATTACAGACAATTTCAAGATACCATTCCTTTTCTTTCCTTCCTTTTTTTTGGCTGGAAGATTTGCAGCTTTCATGTGACCAGGTGGGGTGGGGCTTTGTTGAGTATGTCAGAAAATTAAAAGGATTTGATTCCACCAAAGAAAAAAGGTTTTCTGAAATTGCATATTGTACTCTTTTGGAGAGAGAGAGAGAGAGAGAGAGAGAGAGAGAGATTTTGGCAACAGGAACACCAAATGGTATGAATATTTCATATGATGTTTTGTAAGAAGTATATGTTGAACCCTATAAAAAAATATTATAAATCTTAGTATTATTACACAAGCTTCAAGTAATATCCTTAAACTAAGATGAACTGACAGGGCTAAGTACAGACAACAGCCAAGTCATATGCATGATGGTCAACTACTGCTTGGATTCTGATACTGTTAGTGCATGTGCTAACCGGTTGAATCATACACCAAGGCAAAAATAACTTCAGCTTCAACTGCTCGTGTTCTCAACTTTAATAGACATTTTGCTCTATATTATCATTCTAGCCTTGCTCAACAAAACCTAGAGCAGAAGCCAGATCCAGTGGCAGACATATCATGGCTAAATCAGATGGATATTAGCCACTTACACCTTGAGACCAAATGTAGTTAATAGATGCCCTAGACAGATGAATCACTCACCTAGGCAATACTTCAACTCAATTGCTCAGATCCTTAACATGTAATGGGCATTTCCAGTGTTTTCATCTGGTATGAACTTTATCATTCTAACCTTGCTCTACCCACAGTGCTGGCCTATCTTCACCCATTAACATATAAACTTTCAACCAGCTTGCCCACAATGCCCAGCCCTTACGCTGCTCAGATCCTTAACATGTAATGGACATTTCCAGTGTTTTCATCTGGTATGAATTTTATCATTCTAACCTTGCTCTACCCACAGTGCTGGCCTATCTTCACCCATTAACATATAAACTTTCAACCAGCTTGCCCACAATGCCCAGCCCTTACGCTGCATCCTACTTCCTACCTTTTCTTTCATGTTGTTACCATTTCATGCATAACATAGCATGAAAATTATAGACAGGGGGTTTAGTTTTGCAGTCTAAACCTAAGTTACCAGATTGTATGGTAGAGTGGAAGCAAATCCTTGGAGCATCAAATTTGATCTCCAAATACAGCTTAATTAATATATTATATAGAATCAGTGTTTTAAAAGGTGTGGGAAGCGTACGCCTGGAGGCACACCGCACACCCCCAAAACGCCCTGAGGTGTACACGCCTCAGGTGCAAAGAGGCATACACCTTTTTCATGAGGTGTGCTAGAGGCATATGCCTCGTGCGCACACAAAAAAACCAAAAAAAAAAAGAAAAAGGAAAGAGGAAAGAGGAAGAGGAACATAAGAGTTACACAAGTGTGTACATGTATAATTTCCAATTTTATATTGCAACATGAATAAAGGAGAGCGTTAAAGAAAAATCTGCAGCAACCAGCATGTCAGGGTGTTTGTCTCTCTCCTTGCATTTTAATGACATTCTGTATAAATCCAAATTCCTTTTTTATGGCATTTCCACCCTAAAACACAAATTGTAGTTAGTTCAGGAATGTTTCCACATCACAGCACTTCTGGTGACTACAGTCTAAACTCTATTGTTTGTTGACCTTGAAGACTTTTTTGTTCCTTTAGGTTTTATTCAGTTGCATTAAGCTGCTTATTTACCAGACCCTTAGTTGGTGGGTTAGTCGATGTTAGTAGTGACTTTAGGGTGAGGACAATGCAGAGTGCACATAAGACCCATTGGCCATACCATGAAGAACCTACAGTTCCACAGGGTCAAAACTGCACCTCCCCTTTGGAAGTGATGTTGAATTATCATCTCAATTACCAGATCAAAAACAAGGTCAAAAGTTCAGATGTTGGCCAAGCCCACCCCCCCCCCCCAAAAAAAAAAAAAGAATATTGGGGTAAGCAATGGGTATTATTTAATACAAGGGATCTTATCACTCAGACTTACAAGGACCTTCCTTCAATTATATGGCTCCAGAAAGCTTAATCTTCAGAATCATTCCTAAGAGAAATCTGACACAAGATGCCTCTCTACCATGAAAATGTCTTAAATTTATACCCTTGCAGAACTTTAACCAAAAATGGCACTCTAGCACTCTAGGTCCTGGAACCCTTTCTTTTCACCAATTATCGGGCTTTGCTGATGATTTGGCGGTCACTAGAGTCAGAAAACTTTCAAACAAATAATTTTTACCTAATGTCACAAGAGGCTCTCTACCATGAAAATGTCAACCCTCAGAATTTTAACAAAGAACAGCACTAAAACTCTAAGCTCCAGAACCCTTTCTTTTCACTGATTGTCAGGCTTTAATGATAATTTGGCAGTTACTATAGTCAGCAAACTTTCAAACGAGCAATTTTTTACCTAATGTTCACGGAAGAACATAAAAAACTTCCATCTCAGTGCCAAAAATGCATAGTGCACAATTTTTAAGAAGCAAGAGAGACTGCAAAGTCCTTCCTTCTAGATCCCTCCCCTAGAGTGCTTTGATCAACTTGTGTTAACAACCACATGTTACCCACCTAGGTAAATTTTAAAAAAATGACAATTCCCACAATAATATTTTACTTACCCATCGCAAAAAAATAAATAAATAAATCCTTTACTTGAAAAGCAATCTAGCACACTTTTTTTTCTTCTCAAGCCTCCTTGTGTGGGATCTATTTGTTCAGATAGGTAGTGTGTACTCATTAATGTGCCTATTTAGCTCTTGCAAGTTTACCCCTATTCCCCCTTTTGAAGAAACCTCAGCATATAAAAGAAGAGGAACAAGAAAATCTTCCAACAGAAAAAGAAATGTCTTAAACCTCCACACAACTAGGGGGAACAGCTGAAGTGGCTGAACTGAATGACTTAGTACTTTATCTTTAATAATAATTAAATATTCAAATTTATGGTAATCAACCCAACTTTAGTTTCATCAATTGAGGAGTTCACAATCTCCTTAATAACTTATTCACTATAAGACAAAGCAATAAGCCCATGCAGTTCAGCCACTTCAGCTGTTATCAAATAGCCCTTAAGTTATCCCATTTCTCTGCATCCATAGATCAGTACAACCTTCGTTGAGCAAAACATGGAACTGATCAAGACATCCTTCTACCCTAAAGCAGAGGTTCCTAAAACCTCATAACCCCAGTATCCCGTATAGTGTCTACACACATGATCATAAACCTTGTCTTCAAGGTACAATCCATGGTGTAAGTTAATCTTCTTTGATCCTTGGGATAAGTTTCTTGGACACAATATCATAAATCAGGTCCCTTTACAAGGTTTTCTAATCAAGTTGTACTCCTATAGTATCAATATGAATATGAAGAAAAGCTTAGGATCTCCAATTACTGCATGTAGATTGTCCCTTTTACAAGGCCGGTCAAAAGAATTACCCCCTTTATAATGGTCTAAAGTTTCTTTACAATGTTTGATACAAGTTGTACTGCTACCTTATATCTATTGTCTTATATTCTTATTGATGGAATAATAAAATCTTCAAGGTATTACCACTGGCTGCTATTTTATATACATGGTTAATTTATAATATTCCCATATCAACTAAACAAAAAAAAAGCCTTTTAAGGTAAGCTCTGACGTTTTTATGGGTTCAGAATGAAAAGCTGACTAAATTTCAAACTAAAACACTAACCTGATTGGGTCCCTTTGGGGATATTTCTGTCGTCCAAAGGCTTTCCAAATTGTAGTAAGCTCTTGCTTTCTCATCGAGGGCATGAACTATAACCGTGCCTAAAGAAAACCAATAGCAAGAAGAACGTGGCTCATGGTTATTGGTAAGTCAAGGAATAAAGCAGCAACTGAAAACTAAAAACAATTGGCAGCTGCTCAAGATGTGGTTTTCCAAGTGCATTACAAACCAGAATCGATGACAATCCATTTGCCTCCTTCACGCCCTTCTACACTGGGCAACAGCAACCGCTGAGCACCTTTCTGCTTCTGCTTCGTCTATTCACCAAAAACAGAGTTGTTTATTTAACATTAATGAATAACGTTAAGTACTAGTTTTATGAGTTCGAATTTGGGATGAAGAAAACATATTCCGTGTGAGTGGATCTGTATAAATAGAAGCGAGACACTGAACCAGGTGTGCTACATTTAGGGTTACGATCAAACCAGCAAACTTGCCTTGTAAACTAGGGCTTCGGCGATGTTCCTCACGTGCCAGGTTGACCTACCGGTCGCAATCACCATGAAATCAGTCCAATCGCAGTGCTGTCGAACGGGAATCACCTTCACGTCGTCTGCCTTTATGTCGCTGAGAACCTTCTCCACCTCTTGCAGGTCTAGAAACCCTTGGTTATTCTCCGAGGACGAGGATAGGGAACGATGGGTGCCCCATAACCCTAACTTCCGTGGCCGCAAAGCATGGAAGGAAGAACGAGCTTGAGATCTCCAAGCCGCCAACATATCACACATTCACACGTTCAATCTCGAGGAAATGATATTGCTCCCTTAGTCCTATACTGGATTCCGCAGTGACTCCATATTCCATGACGAAAGGGAATGGAACGCAACAGTCTGAGACGAATCGGAATTTGCTCCTCACAGAGCGCACCTCGCACCGACCTCACAGCCCTATGGGAAATATTTTCCATTAATAAAAAGTACGGGAGATGTTCTCGATGTACGACTGGACTCGTTGTGAGGTTGGTGATGCAGAACCGTCAAACAGGTATTGTCGGTTGTATGGTCCGACCCGAAAATGCCGCTTCCTTCGGGTCAGCAGATCCTCTCTCCCCTTCCGTAGCCGCGCTGTTTCAAAGAGGGCATTGGACTGTGGAGCAGATTCATTGGACTGGATATCACATTGTTTAACGAAAAAAATTTTGGCTGTTGTGTCGTCCAAAGGACACGGGATCGAGTGAAAGGTGGGGCAAGGCAATCATTCTGCTGTTTAAATGGCCTTTGATGGCTGGTGATCCGAGTCTGATTCGGATCGGATCCATCCGGTTATTATGTTATATGCCGAATTTGGATTTAATCTCAATCATCTTGTTATTTGAAATGACCAAATAATTTAAAAAATTTTGACAAAACTTAATCATTTTTAACTTATAATATATATAATATTAAACTTAACAATTATAAATTTTATATAATTATATTATATATATAATAAAATAATATTTTTATTAAATACCAAATAATAATATTATTATTAATAATTTTTATTAGACTCAAATTTTAATCGAATCGGGTGGGATTAAATTGCATCCCATATGATTATTAATTAAATGCAATTTGTAACTTCCAAATTCAGAATAATCGAATCAGGCATGGACTTTCAGAGTCCATTGACAGCCATAATCAATCGTAATCCGAGTCTAATTCGACAATTCCTTGTGAACATGGATCTTCTTTGTTCGCTCTAAAGGGCATCTTGAACAACATCCAACGGGCTACCAGATGCATTGGGCAAATCCATTATCGTCATGGTCTCCACCATGCCTAATTCCGTGGCCCATAAACTGCGTAGCAGACTAGCAGGCCCAGCTTAGCCTTAATTTTTCTGGCGCGAGAGTTTATCAACATGCTTCCATGCCATATGCTATGATTCATGAAGGTTGTATATCCCCCTTGATCTATTTTCATATATCTGTTTTACAGTAATAAAGCTTCCTTTAATAAAAAAACAGTGCATTGGGTAAAAAATAAATTGAAAATTAATTGTATGAAATTTGAACCTGTGACAGTTAATACTATGTTTGACACAATATAATTGATTTTATTTTTAAAAATAAAAGCTACTGCCACATTAACAAAAACAATATGTAGCAGTTGTTTTTGTTTTCAAAAACAAAACCAATTGTATTGTCGAACACCCCTTTAGTTGAAACATTTTTCAAACCATATATATAATCAGGTTTTATTTAATCAGATAGGGATCAATTCATATTATAAGTGGGTTGAATTCAGACCACCTTTAATGCGATTGATTTCAAACTCAAATGCTGATGATCAAATATTTTGCAGTCCTAATATGAACTCTATGCTGAAGCAATTGGGTAAGATGATAGGGGGTGTCAATGAGCCTGGTGAATAGGAATATCAATTTTTTGCATTCCCACTGGGCACCTGATTTTTATGGCCCGATGGGGCTGGAATGGGGATTGTTTTGACAAGGTGGGGACAGAGATGGGGATTAGTAGGGATAACCGACTGGAATATATATATATATATATATCAAAATAAATTTTAAATATTATAAATATTTCAATATTTTATTTTGTTTTAAGTAAATTAATACTGTTACTTGACAAGTTTAAGAGATTTGGGTCCTCATAAGGAACTCATCTCCATCTGGGGTTGGGGATGGAGGACAATTTTTATCCCACCGGGGATTCTGGAATGGTGAGATTTTTTTCAAAATCAGGAATCGATGATGGAGAATATGATCCCCACTCTGAACTTGCCCCGTTTTCATTCTAATCGGTGAACTGAATTAAATCGACTCTGATGGATTAGGTGACTGGTTGCAATTGGGTCACCAGGCTCATACATTTCAGTTGTTCCGAAACGTTTAATGCCCAAATCAACCATATTCTATAAAAGACACCCCCTGATATGTATATTTCTTATGATATACCCACAACATTATCATTATTAAGATTCTATTAAAATTGAAATTGATCTCTACTTTTAACCTATAATTTAACAATTTTTTTGGTATTACGTATTATACATCACAGTTAAATTAAGGATTGGGATTAGAACAGGATGTACATGAAAACTACTAATCTTTACCATGGAGAGAGAGAGCCTGGGTTTGATTTCATGTTTTGATATTTGAAGGGATGCCAAGTAACTATATCATAGGGTCATTGTCCATTTTTGAGTTTGTTATTATATACCCTATAACATCTAGTTTAGAATTGATTTAACATATCATATCCATATATAATATATTGGTTTGGGAGCAGGTCTATTGTGACTCAGATTAAATGAGATCTAGCCTGTTAACAGCACTGTATTGGGGACACATGACAATTTAACGCTATGGTCACTATAATTTTCCATTTGTCCTATATTTTGTGTCATGCGGAGGAAGCTCTAAATTAAATAAGGATGTTTTTTTTTTTCCAACAGCCTAAGTTTCTCTCACAGTCCAACCCCTGAGATGTAAACCTAGGGTCTTTCATTCTGTCGATTCAGTTCAGTTTGAAAATCGAACCTAAGTACCTAACAGATATTTTGATAAGGCCATTTCCATTTAACTTAATTGAACTGAATTCAAATCGGTTTGGTTTGATATTAAATTACTTATTTAAATTAACTAAAATATAGCATATGCTATATTAAGATTTATAATTAAAAAACATATTAATATTAATATATTTTGATTAATTTGATTTTCAGTTAAATTGAGAGATTTTCTCAAACCAAACCAAAGCAAAGAATAAATAAATAAATAAACCTAACCAAATTGCTGGCTTAGGCTGCATTTGGCATTCCTTATTTTAAGGATTAATCTCTTTTTTTAGTTAAAAATGCTCCTATAAATACTGAGTTTTTCACTGCAACAAAAAATGATAGGGAATGCCAAATGCAGCTTTATTCAATCTGGTTTTTCGTTCAGTAACCAAATTTGAACACCTGTACCCAAACTTAACTAAATAGTAAATCATGCTCGTCATGCTTTTTTTAGGTTTTACTAGTGGGGAGTGGGGACTTGTGCAATGCATGGGATTTGTTAAGTGAAACTAAACAATCCAAACAAATAAGAGTATACAATTGTTTTATATTATTTTATTTTTAAATAATTAATAACTATTTATATTTTATATACTACTTTTAATAGGCTTTTACTATACAAAAATAACATTAGTTATTTTCATCTATGGTTATTCATCAAATTTTAAACAAACCAAATTATTTATATATATATATATATATATAATTGTGATTTTATATCATGAATTTATTTTTTAAAATTTATTTTGTTAATAATTCCACTATGATTTTTTATTTAAATTTGATTTTTAAGTTTAAATATTTTGAACCGAACAACCAAACCGAAAATTGATCCAAATCGATACAACCCGAACTACCCAGTTTTCACTAATGGTCAATCGGTTTTGGGTGACCAACTCTTTAACCTAACCAGGTCAATTTGGTTGGCCAAACAACCTATAAACAAACCGAACCAACCAGTGAACACTCCTAGTTTCATCAAAATTAATAATCTAGCCTAATAAATAACAATATTTTAATATCCAACACTTATTGAAAATTTATAGTGAAAATAGACAATTATTGAAAATATATTGATAATAAAAATATAATAAATACTAAAATATACATTAAATTAGTCAATAAATAGTGTAATATCAATAAATTATAACAAAAATACAATAAGTACAATAAATTAAATTTTAAAAGTTAAATAATGGTAGTTTAATCTCCAATAATTATTTAAATTTTTCTTAACAACAAAACAAAGTGGATTTATATATAATTATTGATATATTTATCACAAAAAACAATAAATGACCCTATCGAGGCAGGGTGGGGACCATAATCCCTGTCCCTGCCTTTGCCCTGCCAAAACAATTCCCGTCCCCCGCCCCCATCGGGTTGGGGAAGTCGGGTCCCTCTTGGGGATGAGGAAAATTGCCATCCCTAAAGGTGTGTTCTAGTAAATGACCCTAATAGATACACATAAGAGTATACCATTGTTTTATATTTTAAACTTCTTAAATAATTAATAATTATTCATATTTTATATACTACTTTTAATACAATTTTTATAATACAAAAATATCAATAATTGATTTCAGTTAGGTTTATTCATCAAACTGATGAAACTGACCAACTCGATTAACTTGACCCGAGTTGGTAAGTTTTCCAGTATTTTAAATTGGTTTTGGTTCAAAATTTTCCTAATTTGACCAAGTTGGATCAGTTTCACTTTGGCTATTTGTAAATTGACCAAAATCGGATGACTTAACGATGGATATATATTAATATTTTATATTTTAAATATAATTTTTAATATAAAAAAGTGGGAAATTTCCCATATTTAATAGTATAAAATGTTTTATATCATAAATGTAATTTGTAAATCTATTTTTTAACTATTGCACTATAATTTTTAAGTGGGTTGGATTTCACAAAATGTCAGTCGGTTTCAGCTAACCAACTCCCTAACCTGACCAGGTCAATTTGGTTAGCCAAATAGCCTACGATCGAACCGAACCAACTTATGAACACTCATAATTTCTACTAAATTAATAGTCTCATCTCTGATACATAACAATAGTTCAATCTTCAATAATTATTGAAAATTTATAGTGAAAATACACAATTATTGAAAATATATTGATAATAAAAAATACAATAATTTTAGGAATTACATAAATACAATAAGTACTCAAAATATATTAACTTAGTCAATAAATAGTATAATCTCAAATAATAGTTTAATATCTAATAAATATTAATCAATAACTTATAACAAAAATACAATAAATACAATAAGTACAATAAATTAAATTTAAAATTTTCAATAATTATTGAAAGTTTTTAGTTAAATAACAAAACAACATAAATTTATACATAATCATTGCAAATACATTTATCACGAAAAACAATAAATAATTAATGAAATACAATAAATATTAATTTAGTATATGTAATTATATAATAAATACATATTAAGAGTTTAAAATTATTATTAATAAATATTATTTTTTTGAAAGTTATTTTCTTAAATTATTACTTGATATAAGTGAAATTAATTATTTACAATTAATATTCATTTTTTAATATATTTTAAAGTTATTATATAATTTGGTTATAATATTTAAATAATTCTTAAATTTTTTAATCCAAACTTTCTTTAGATGGATTTAGATAAAAAGTAGGGGTGAGGATAAATAGGAATTAGAGGTAATTTATGAGAGAAAGTCTCTACTAAATTGGAGATAATTTTGGAGATAAATAGAAATTAGAGATAATTTAAAAGATAAATATGAATTAGAGATAATTTTGGAAAAAAGTTGAGGATAGTGGGGGAGGTAGCTAGTGGTGGCAATTGGGTGGGTTGGGCTGGGTTTGGTTTGGGTTGAGTTTCAACCCAACCCATTTAACCCGCCAACCCGTTAATGACCCAATTATATAAAATAAAATGGGTTGGGTTCAACCCAAACCCGCTTTAACCCAACCCAACCCGTCCAAACCCATTAATATTATATTTATGTACTTCAAATAAAAAACTAACTCATTTTTAACAAATAAGTTAGTCATAGTTTAGTGGTAATAGTAGTTGTTATTTATACAAGTGGTGAATGTTCAAATCACATTACATGCATGTTATTTTTATACAAGCAACAAAGCCATTTAACTATGTTGGGGTTTCAGATTTGACAAAAAACATAGGTTCAAACTGGTCAAACCAACTTGAACTATCTAATTGGAATGTCTTTGAGGTAATCGCATGAAGTTCAAGAGTGGTTGAACCGTTTAGATCTAGATCAGTCCGGTTGGACTAGACCCTGACCGAACTGGTTCAGTTCGGTCGGACAAAACCGATTGGACCAGACCCCGAAAAGACCGGTTTAGTTCGATTGGGCTAGACCCCGACTAGGCCGATTCAATCTAGTTGGATTAGACTAGACCGGTTCAGTCAAATGGTGGATTGACTTGGGTTGGCTCATATAAGGTTTGTGCATAGGTTTGGGCCCAAACCGATTGGCCTGAAGTGGGTCAAAAGAAGTAAATCGGACCGGATTGGATTCGGGTCGTGTTGTACGGATATGGGCCAAACTGGACGATCCAAACCGGGCAAGCAAGTAGGGCGGTTTAGGGTTCGGACCCACCCGGTCTGACCTGCTTCGGATTCGATTCGACCCAGATCAGCTTGTGCCGGATCGAGTCGGGCTGTGTGACTAATGGTTGGATCCAAACGGGGCAAAGCAAGTGGTATCGAACCACATTGTTTGAGGTCTATTTTGGATTCGGGTCAACCCAGATTGGTATATGTTGGATCAGGTCAGACCGTGTTGAACTGGTCTGGACTTGAGTCAAATTTATTTGGATTTATGTTGGGTAGGGCTGTTCATAAGAAGGCCCAACCCGACCAAACCGACCAACCCAGACCGACCCAACCCGAGTCGGCCGGGTTTTCATCAGCACCGGTCGGTTTCAGGTTGTACAAACTCATAAACCGATGGTTTGGGTCGGTTTTCGGTTTTCTTGTGTGAAAACTGAAACCGACTCGAACCGAACCGACTTAGTTCCTACTTAACTAAAAACTGAAATATCTGAAAATATATATTCCAATATCTATATCTAAAAAATATATATTATGAAATATGTCTGATATATATTTCCAGAAAATATATATTCCAATATATTTGTATGTATATTTTTGTTTATATATATAATACATATTTCAGTTTTAAATATATTTCTAGAAAACTAGGTGGCCATGGGGGGCATGGATGAACTTAGAGCCGAAACCGCCTCAAGTCGCCCCAACCCGACTCAAACCGACCAGGTCGGTTTTGCTTAACACTGGGTTGGTTTCGGTTTCCATCTCAGGTAACCCGACCAGGTCAGGTCGGTTGGAAAAACCTCAGTAAACCGACCCAACTCGACTCGTGAACAACCCTAATGTTGGGTGAAGTGTGTTGATTAAGACAAAACTAAATTTAGTCAATAATTAAAAGCTAAGGAATTAATATTAATGTCTGTAATGGTTATACGAATGGTTATCTACAACCCAACCCAACCCATTTAAATGGGCAGATTGGGTGACGGGTTGATCACACAACCCACCAAGTAAATGGGCGGGTTAGATACTAGGTGGGTTGGGTGGGTTCAACGAATTGAGTGAAAAATTGCCACCCATAAAGATAGTTTAAGAGAAATTTTAGGAGAAGAAATTATTTAATTTATTGAGAAAGTAAATCTCGTTGATTCTTTAAAAATGATATAAAATAAAAGAATAAAAATTCAAAAGAAAGAAAGTTTCTTGACCGCTTTATTTTATATATATAAAATCTCTCTCTAGACCTTCCTCAAATAAGACCCTCATCATTAAATTTACCAATAAAAAAAAAAGTCTCGTTGTCATACATGGCTGAACCGAAGCTAGCTAGCTAGCTAGCTATAAATAGGTCAATTAAGATCAATGGTATTTGAGTCCAAGCATTCATGCTAGCTGGATTGCCAAATACCAACCCCTAGCTAAAAATGTCTAACCTTACTATTGCGTGTCGTTATTGCCCTTAATAAGACAAAGTGTTAATATTTCTAAATACAATATATTTTGTATACATTTGATTGACTGATACCACAATAAGAGAGAGGTAGGGGTGATTAGATTAGGCGTCTGTTTGGCAATGATGCTGTTGTTTCAGAAAACGGTGATATATCAACATTACATCGGAAAAAATAGTGTTCTAGAAAAGTGCTGAAAATAGACAGAACACTAGTATCAAAAGAAAGTATTAATATTGGAAAACAACAACTTTTCCAAATACAAAAAAGATATTATTTTTTCAAAAAATGATATTTTCAATCCACATATCAATAACACAGTTTTCTAATATATGTATCTGCAGCATTTGCAGAAAATGATGTTATATCTGTAGCATCAATGCTAAACATATATTAGATGAGATAAGATTCCACGTGAATAAGCTTCCAGCCTTCTAAGCTGGTTAACCTTACATTCAAAACAAAGTTTATAATACAGGCTTGGAAGTATCAGTGTTATTTCCCTTTCATAACATTTGGTATTTGTTGCTTCAAAGATGAAGGATGCAATCTAATTTCAATCTTTTAGTCCAAGCACATGGGCCATCGGATATTGATTTATAAAGCTGGACACTTAAACGACGGGACCCACAACTTTCTGTTGGTGGTAGTCCCTACTCCTTATAAAAAACCTGGCTTGATCCACAATCAAGAGAATTTAATCTCCTTTGGCGACGGATTAAAGTTGATCGCTACGTCCATTCTAAATTATGCTTCTGTTAGAGGGAAAGAGAGAGATGACGAATTAGGTCGAGTCATACAGCGAAAAGGTATAAAATCGTAGCCCCACTTGAGTTTGGCCGATTTGGAGGTGAGCGGTGAGCCCATCCGATTCTGAAAAAAGAGGTTTGGTGTGTGGGTCGTGTCAACGCTTGCCATCCTTACAAGTATATCGCATTATATATATATATATATATATATATATGGTACATTGGAACTTCTCGTCCTATTTTAATACAATATGATAAGAATATTTAGGAATCCAAGTGTGAAGGAACGTTATCTTTGTTCATATTGAGGCGTGCTTTGTTCACCGTTAGATTTGGATCGGATGGAAGAAGGCAATCTTCACGATGTAACCCAAATCCATACTTTTAATTTCTTGTTTCTTTTTTTTTTTTTTTTTCGTTTTCGAAAGGGAGAGAAAACAGCAGTCAGCAGGGCATGATTCGCTCGTGCAACTAATGTAAGTTCTTAGAGATAATTTCCTGATTCAGTTTGTCCCCACATGTTCCCCTCTTTGGCGATTACGGACTTACACAGTTAGGGTCAGCTAGCTGCTATATGGCTGGAAATTTTGATTCATCCCAATCTATCCCGTCGCTCATCCATTCCGTAGTTGTTTCAATTCAACTTTCTATTAGCGCTAGGTGGATAAAGCAAAAACAGGTTCAAAGAATAAAGTGGATGCATTACGTGGTTGTAATGTAATGCCTACCAAAGTGTTCTTTTAGAAGCACCTAACAGAGTTGATGTATGAATTTTAAGTGACTTGGCGATGTGACAACGGTCGAGTCTTAGTTTCCACCTACTTTAGACACTGAACTCAAGATTATCATCAATGAGTTTGGTGATGTAAATATAATTCCAACCTGTCTACCAAATCCTATCTCCATTGAATAATGACTTGGTTGTTGGTATGTATAAAACTAAACCAATTCCAGTGAGCTCACAAGGAAGCAACTTGGGCTGGGTCAGCCCAAATTAGAGATGTAAAACCGTAAACAAGTCAAACCCACTCATGAATTATTTGAGCTCAGTTCCTTAAATAGCAGATAATGGTGTTGGAGTTGAACTCGAAGTAAGTTAAATAATTAGACAAGTCAAGTTGGAGCGGCTTGCAAGTATGGTCAGGAGTATAATAAAATATTATTTTATTTGTAATATAAATAAATATTTTTTTTGATATTATAATTTATAATCAAATTGGCTCGATTAGCCTAATACTCAAGTCGACTTGGCTCGAATACACCCTTGGGACAACCCTTCAAAAAAATGAAAAGAAAAAGAAATTGAGATAGAAAAAGATAGGTTGGGTTAGGATTAAAAAATATAAATCTAACTTAATTTTGACTAAGGTTTAGATATTGGCAAATGCAATCCAATCAAAACCTAACAAGTGACATCTCTTTGTTTATGTATAAATATGTATGTATGCATGCATTAACAATTTTAAATTTGAAGGAAAAAATCTAATATGGTATAATTAATTAGTATGATACTCCCAAAATAATATAACTTTGCCCCTCTTATACAAGATGGTGCTAAATCGTTGAACCTCAATCTATCAAATTTAAGCATAAAAAGCATGAATAGTTTATCAGAAATTAAGTAAAAAATAAACAAAATGGAATTCAAGCATATAAAAAAAAAGTTAAATTGAGTTAGGACTGCCCTCATCACTATTAACCTTGTACCTTTAAGTTACAAACCATTGTTATTGGATTGTAAAGTAGATAAAGGAAAAAAACATTTTAGGGTCCATTTGGTTTGTAGTTGGAATCGGAATAGAAATGGGAATTGAATCAGTTGAATGAGATTTCACTCTCAAAGGAGAAGGGGGAACTGACCATTCCTCAAATAATGGGAATGCCTGCTATTCCTCAAAAAATGAGTATGGAATTCTGATTCTGCTTAATTAAACAGTTAAAATTGGAATGATCCATTAAAATTCTAATTTCAGATCGATAATCCCGTAAACCAAACAGGCCTACATCATACAAAATTTCATTATAATAATGGTAGATTTTACATAACACAATCATAACTACATGGCGCGTTTATAAAAACCAATAAAAAAAAAATTATGAGAGTGGAAATATAAATTTCCCTAAACCTGCTTGTATTTATCCACGTGGACATTACAATTATATCATCAAACATCACACCACCGAAACGAATTAGGCTTTGGAATCCAACGCTCCTCATCTCTCGATATGCACGTTCATGTAGTCGTATAATTTCACGTGTACAAAAGGAGAAAAAAGGGAGACTTTCGCATCCGCCGATGATCAACTGACACTCAACATCTTATCTGTAGCCTTACCATTCTTTCCTCTTTCCCTCCATCAAAACTTGAGAGAGGGGAAAAGATAGTTTATCCAATCAGATGGTGAGGTGTATCACCATCTTTACTGCTCCCAGCACCACATTATCATTCCAGCGTCGGGATCCAAAAAGGAGCACTTCACCGCCTCACCCTCACGTGTAAAAGCGAAAACGCAGGGGGGAAAGAACAGACATATATAAAGAGAGAGAAAGTGAGAGGGGGAGAGAGCTTACTCAGTTCTCTCCAGTCTCCTCCAGTAAAAGTCAGCTCAGGTGGTTCGGACTCCATCAATCCCGAGCCTTATTACCAAGTACCAAGAAAACACACAAGCATAATTACAACTCTTACCGTTAATAAACAAAGTTTTTGATAATTATCGTCATTACACAATAGAATCTCAGTGGCATTTGTGTAAATTTCTGCTTAAATTATCGGACAAACTAAAGAAAAAAACGGAAAAAGGGGAGAAAAAAAATACTATCGCACAGCAGAGAAGCTGGGAGAGAATGAAAGCTTGCTCTAGAGGAAACCGGCAAGTCTCAAAAGGCCAGTTGTTCTGACACAAGTTCGTTCTTTCTTTATTTATCTGGTCTATGGGAGGAGAATTCTTTTAAGAATTAGGGTTTTTTGCAACTTCTTCCATTTCCTCTCTCCGATCTAATTGTTGTTGCTTATCGATCAATTCACCAAATGCTGTAGATCCGAGTATTTGAATCTGCATTTTCCGCGTAATAGACTAATAGTTGAGAGCTTGGATTATTTCTGCTAGAAATACAGTCGAAATTCGGGATCTTAATTAATCGTACAGGACGAGATGGAGAATATGTTCAATGATCTTTGACTTCGGCAGCGGTAAGTCGACGAGACCGCCGGTGCTTTCAGGAAGAAAAACCGTTGTCGAGCTATCTCTAGACACGCTCTCAGTCAGTATTTCTGGTTTTTCTGGGTTTCAGAAGAATTGTGAGATAATGCGCCTGCATTTACGGTTTTACATTATGGAGTTTCAAGGTTTCGAGTCTATGTGCAAGCAACTGCTGCTGTTTTCTTTTTCTTCACTAAATTGGATTGCAATTTGACGTTTAAGAGGTTGTTGAATTTAGATATAGTAGGGTTTGTCTTCACGCTGTGAGGCGGTATTGGGATCTCTGCGGGCGAAATTCTAGGGTTTTCTCAATGCGGAGCTAGCAGGAGCTAGGGTTTTGTTACAGCAACGAAGGTACGTAATTATTTGCTCCTTAGAGCTTACTATCCGGCATTATTGTTCTGCGGCTTCTGCCTTTCCAACCCAAGCAAGAGGGAAGTTTCGTATCGTTATTTTCCCACCGAGACTCAGGCTTTGGTTCCATTTGACAAAATGGAACCTTGCGATCCTTGAGAGAAAAAAGAGAAACGCATTGAGTTCATTTTGCCAACCATGCTTGCAAGGAAGTACGCTATTTTGCGGTTGGATGTTTTTAATTGGTGGACTGTACGAGGATACTATCGAGGTCACTCAAAGAGGAATTAATAATTAGGAAATTTCCGAACGGATTTGATCCTAATCCGTGCTTTTATCATCTATTCTACTTTATCTGTAAGAAGGGTTGTGCTCTAAGCTAAGACGAATTTGAGCAGGATGTGCATGAACCGGGATTTGATATTTTGTATTATGGAAAAGTCAGATTGGAGCATTTCTGTCTAAGTTTGGGTGGTGAAAATGCCTCCTTCTCCAGCATTGAGATTCTCTCCTGGAAGGGAGCTCAGAGCAGAGACTCACAAGCGAGGACGCAGCTTTGAGAGCGGATTATTTCTGAGGGAAAAGGATGACGACCTTGCTCTGTTCACTGAGATGCAAGCCAGAGAAAGGGACAATTTTTTGCTTCAGTCATCTGATGATCTTGATGAATCCTTGTGTAATTTCAGCACCTAACCTCCATCTTAGTTTCAGTGTTTGGCCCATCTATTTAGTATGAATTCTCTAGTTGGTTTAAAAGGACAGATTTAATATCATGTGTTTATTCTTATTCTGGATTTATTTTTAACAGCAACAAAATTGAGATCCTTCTCAGATTTCAAGCTAGGAATCTCAATTCCAGCTCTAGGAGAGAGCAGTGACCTCCTTAATGCAGATGGTGATAAAAATGACTATGACTGGTAGGTTGTTCTCCCCTACTTTGATTTTTGCTCTTTTAATCAAGAAACATCATCATAATTGAATTCTTGTCCACTTATCAAAAAAAAAAAAACATGAATCTTGTTTTACCATTCCATTTTGTTAAGCGCCATAGCCATTGTTTTTAATCCTTTTAATCATATTGTTAATTTGCCTTCTCTTATAAAATATTTCACAAAACTTGCCTGTGGTTCCCAATTCAACAGAGCAGAAAGTAGAGAATTGTACCCAATATTTTTTAAGTTATATCTGGAATTGTGTGCTGGCAATCTTCCACAATTTTGTTTGAACTCACTATTCGTGGTACTGATGTGATTTTTGGTGTTATTGATTGAACTATAGGCTATTAACTCCTCCAGATACTCCTCTTTTTCCTTCATTGGATGATGAGACTCCTCCACCAGTTAATCTTGCCTCGAGGGGCAGACCACGAAGTCAGCCCATTACCATATCAAGATCAACCACGGTGCGCTGTTAAATGTCTTAACTTGAAAACATTCACACCTTCCCCCTTCTCTCGTTTATGTCCTTGAAAGTTATATTTCCAAATTAATTTTTTTTTGATAAATATTTCCAAATTAAATTTCTTTATTAGTTTTCTGTTGATCTTGATGATATATGTCTCCTTGCAGATGGAGAAGAGTTACAAGAGCAATAGAAGTAGTGCAAGCCCTAATCGGTTAAGCCCATCACCTCGGTCTGGAAGTGGCACATTTCAGTCAAGAGGAAGGCCTTCTTCAGCTCCTCATTCTAGTCCAACTCCTCTTCTACGGCCAACTACACCATCGCAAAGACCATCCACTCCCCCAAATAAGCCATCAACGGCTGCTCCAAGGTCTTCAACTCCCACTCCTCGGAGGTCTTCTACTCCTACTCCCGGGAGGATGAGCACAGGATCAAGTGGTAATATGGTTTCATCCGGGAGAAGGGGAACCTCCCCTGTAAAGTCTAGTCGTGGGAGTTCTGTCTCACCAAAACTACGGGCGTGGCAATCAAATATGCCAGGTTTCTCCACGGATGCACCTCCAAATCTTCGAACTTCTCTAGCCGACCGGCCAGCATCATATGTGAGAGGATCTTCTCCAGCATCTAGGAATGGGAGGGATGGATCGTTGAAGCTTGGAAGGCAATCAATGTCACCAACAGCTTCAAGAAGTATAAGTTCATCACATAGTCATGATCGGGATAGACTCAGCTCGCAGAGTAAGGGTTCTGTGGCATCATCTGGTGATGATGATATAGACTCTCTGCACTCTGTCCCTCTGAGTATCTCTGACCACTCAACTGTTAAGAAGGTTGGAACCTTTCCAAGTAGCAGAGCTCTGGCATTTTCAAATAAGCCTGCCAGAACAGTTTCCTCGAGTTCTGTGCCAAAAAGATCATTTGATTCTGCACTTCGGCAAATGGTATTTTTCTTCTCTACGAACAGAGCTTTATGCTAACTTTTTGTTTTCAATTACAGGAATATTTTCCTTCTCAGTATGATTAAGTTAATTTAATTTGGACTCTAATTTTATGCATCCTTTTTCCTTTTAAAATTATTAAAATTAAGCTCAATTCAATATATGTTGGGAAAGGAACAAGGTAACCCATACAAGTCAAATGTTATGTATATTTCTGGGCTATTGATTTCTGAATGCTCTATTTATTTATCAGCTAAGTTTGGTCAACTTCCTAATGCTAGAATAATTAAGGGTAGTTCAGTGCTTAATCAAGTATAGGTCCTGTAGCTTAGTGTTTTCTCTTTGAACTTCAAAAATCTGGGAAAGTCCACATTTTTACTGCATGCATGTAAATATGGTTTGGCATTCTGTTACCAATATGCTTCACTTAAGCCTTTTCTTTTTCTTATTCTTTTTGTTTGTTTTCTACTTGGTTTGTGATAAGTTTGATGCTTGTTGCGATACAACCTACTGTTTTGACTGAATATTATTGGCCACAAAACTTTATTTGCAGAGTGGAATCTTTAATGAATCAAAGAAACACCAACATAGGATTACTTAGATATAGAAAATTATATTTTTGCTTCACATTCGACAATTTTAAGTTATAATGCAGAATCTTTGAAAAATTATGTAATGTTTTGCTCCAAGTTAATTTTGTCAGCTACTGGTGCCATTCTGGTCCTTCTTTCCATTTTTGGAAGAGGTCATGTATATTTCAGTTTTTTAATGCAATTTTTTATATTGTTACTGATCCAAAAAAGAAAAATGTAGGATCATCGGAAAAGTCCTCAAAATATGTTCAGGCCACTCTTATCCAGTGTTCCCAGTACCACTTTCTATATTGGGAAATCAAACACTGCAAGTCGACCTATGATCTCTAGAAACTCTTCGGTTACAACTAGTAGTAATGCAAGCTCTGAACGAGGTGCAAGTATTGTACATGATACTGAGGGTAGTGACCATGAGCAGGATGAGATGACAAGTGAATGTGAAAAATCCCCGTATCCTGATGGCCAAGATGAAGTATTTATCTTTGATAAGGTGGATGAGGTAAAAGAAGATGTTGAACATGGGACCCATGATGGAAGAATTGTTGATTTTGATAGAGGTACTTCTATTGGAGTTGAGTCAGGTGAATCTGAAACTTTTAGCAGTCTTAATGCTGATATTGCAGTTGCCCCAACTGTTTCTGGACCTTTTTATGCAGAAATTGACCCCACAAAAGTTTATTTTGAAGAAAATTTGGTATCATGTTCTATCTGTGGAAACAAATTTCACTGCATTGAGCCTATGGAGGTGAAAGATGATCATTGTCCAGATTGCCGTGAGAGGGCTATATCTCTCACTCTGGCTGTTACAGAGAGCACAAAATTTGTGTCTCAGAACAGCACAGTTCACTCTGAGATGAATTTGGAAGAAAATAATTTCTTAAATGAAGTTAGGTCTAAGATGGAAGTATCTGAATTGCCAGAAAGTCCTAGCAGGAGAGAAGCCATGGCTGTTCAGAGTGAAAAGAATGTTGTGCAAGATGAGAGTTGCAATATTTATCAATCTCAAAGTTTATTGCAAGGTAATTCTCTTCCAGGATCAGTTGTGGAGGAAGGGAAGCAGCATTCTGTGGATCAGGAAGTGGTTGGTCAGACAACAGGTGCTTTCAGTCAATCTAACAATGACACTGCAGACCAGCAATTGCAGCATTTTAATAATCATCTAGAAATGGTTGGCCAGACAACAGTTGGTTTCAACCAATCTAACAGTGACATTGCAGACCAGCAATTGCAGCACCCTAATAACCATCCAAGCTTAAAATTTGATGTTTCAGAAGGTGCAGGTATCTCTGTACTTTTGAAAAGCTCAAGTAGTAGTAAGTGGCCTGTTGTTCAAGGGAGGACTTTCTCTGCTTCCAGCATACCTTATGATGATCCCTCATATGCAAGGGAGAGTGCCAATAGTATGAGAAGCTCAATTGGGCATGGAAGTGCTTCAGCATCTTCATCTGTTGATTGGAGTTCTTCCAGACAGACAGAGGCTCGTGTGCATAGGCAGCTAAGTGGCAGGAAAACTGACTTGGAGAATTTAAGGCATGATTTGAACACAAAATCTCAAAGCACTGGATCCTCTTCCTCTGGAATCTCAAATCATGTACATCAAATTGTTGCCAAGGGAACAAGTGAAGAAAGTTTTGATGTGTCTGGTGGAAATATGGAATGGAAGGCTTTGGAGGGGATGAAACTGGTTGCTAATGAGGAATGTATAGCTTCACAAGTTGCTGAACTGGTTGTTGTGGATTCATCTTTTGTCAAACCTGCTGTTTTTGAAGACATTATGATCAAGGGCACAGAGGGTTGCAGAACAGACAATCCTTCTGTCTCAGAATTATCAAGCCATAGATTAAGCATTCAATTAGAGGACGCTTCATTAGCAACATTTCCAACTGATGAGGACTGTGTTTCATCTGGGATTGCTGAGGACTTCCCAAACAAAACAAGGGGTGTCTCAGAGATAGATGTACAAGCTCACACTCTAGAATCCTCCTTCAGAGAGGAAAATGATAACAGTGTCTGTGGCTTTGATGATCCTGGTCATGACTCTTCAGTAAGCATATCTGGAGAATTAGAAAACGGCCACGAGTGTACTCCTGGTCCACAAAATGATTATGCCCTCTCCTCAAATGCAAAGAATATCATGGATGAATTCTTGGAGTCCTCAGTTCTTGTAAACCCAGATGAGGATAAATCCAATATCTCTGATCATGGTCATGGCATTCTTGGTATGTCTTTCCTACATGATGAACCTTTTCCTATTTTGTTTTCTCTTAATTAATTTGGTATCTCTATCTTGCTGTGCTGTTTTATTTTTCTGAATAAACCAGGATGCAAGGTTCAAAGTATGGGAAACACAAGGTGTATCAGAAAGACAATTTTAAGAGACGTATTGGGATACACTTTGGATACACATGGATGCGGATGAAAAATCAAGATATGCATGGATACACTAGGAAACTCAAATAAATCTTAATAATTATATTTATAACAATAAATAAAAGTTTTATATAACTATAAATAAGTTATTTAAACATAGAGAACCATACTTTAATGGTTTATATAAAGTGTGAGATATTGGGATACAATTAGTAACTGTTGAAAAATGATGGAAGAACTAAAATGTCAATGTATATACCTTAGTTTTCAGAAAACCAATATAATTTATCTTAATCATTATTAATATATAAATTTTAATAATTAATTTTAGCATTTATTGACAAACATCTGCTAAGAAAAGAGAAAGTTTTACCTAAGAATAAAACTCATATGATTATGACAAGCAAATGGGGCATGCCTTAGTGGTGGACTTATGACTGTTACATTCTACTAATCAAGGTTCAAATCTTCTTATTGCTAAAATTTATAGTTTTTAAAAGTGCTTTAAGGAGTAATTACCGAAATTAATAAGAGAGAGTGATTAATGGCTTGTAGTTAAGGATTAATTACCTAAATTAATGAGAGAGAGTATTAATGGCTTGTAATTAAGGATTAATTTCCTAAACTAATGAGAGAGAATGATTAATGGCTTGTAGTTGAGGAGTAATTATTGAAATTAGTGAGAGAGAGAGAAACGAAATTAAAAATAGGAATTCAAGTTCAAATTTGAAAACATGAAACCAACTGATACACTTGTAGTATCGGCTGATACAGACCCAAAATGATCCAATATGGGCCCGTATTGGCCTGATACACACAAAAAATAGTGAAACATGTGAGTTCTACATGTTCCGTGTATCAGACCTCGTTGGGTATTTATTGGGCCGTATCAGCCCAATACATACACCCCCACAAAAAAAGGAAAAAAAAAAGAAGAAAAAGAAACTATAAGTTTTAGCTGTAAAAGGTGCCTATTACACATATTAATATAATTACATATATGTAATAATTAATGCCATGGAAGTTTGATGAAATGTTAGAATTTCAGATAACTTTGTTTCATTTGTCACTTTGAAGCATTGAAATTTAGTGGAAAAAGCTAGTTACACAATCAGGTTGCGCTTGATCTTTTAAGGAGCTAAGGCTGACATGTGAGAAAATATTATGCAAGGACGTCCAATGCAAACTGAATTCATCTTCCTCAGTTTTATATTTTCTCATTAAAGATTTGACTTTGCTTGAATTGAAAGGGGCAGTTGAATGCATTGACCTCTCCTTTTTCATTTTCAGTTTGGTAGTAGGATGCTACCCCTGCCCTTATCCATGCCCCTCTTTTGTATTCCAGTTTTGTGCACAATTCTCTTATTTGTTTCTCACCAAGTTGCAAACAATCATTACAAAGTCTTTTGTGCTTCAGTAGTGTTTGAGAAATAATGGTGTATTTCTACATTCATGAAGTCATTCTACTGTCATCTTTTCACCAAGTTGCAAACAATCATTACAAAAGTCTCTTATCTTAACATCCAAGAGTGTGGGTTCATCAGGTCCCCTTAGGGTAAGGGTTTTGATAACAAAGAGATCCAGTATAGCCTTGGGTTTACCTGATTGCCATATTTTCTGATTATTTAACTAAAGAATACATTTATGGGCTGCAGGTATAATTGAATTAAAATAATATGGATTATAAAATGTATTATGTGGTATGTCCTGGGTGGTGGGATCCATAAAATTTCATAAAGCTAGTTGGTTATACTGGCATGATCATAATGTTTATGGGCTTTGGAAATACATTAGCCTAATTTGCTTGCACATAGATGTACCTGTTTCCTACTTGTTATTGAAAAATAAAATAGTATGCATATTTAATTTCTTGCACAAATAAAATATTTATTTTGCATAACAGGCAGATTTAGTTTTGGTATTTTTGTCTATTGGAAGGACATTACGCAATGTTGGTCCCAGCTATCTGAGGTCTTGGGAGGGGTAGACTGGATATAGATCTAACCTTTGGCATTTATTTTGCGCAAGGGGTCACTCTCAGACAAATCCATATTCTCACTATTGTCAAATGGTAAAATCTCAGGCTGACAATAGTGAGAATATGGATTTGAGTCTAGATGCATTGAAATTATCCACTTAATCGATAGAAAATTACCTTTCTCTTTTTTAAATTAGAGATGAAAGTTTTTTTATATCTATTAAATCACTCCATATGTTATATGCGGGGAGAAGGGAAAAGGGCTATTTATTTTTCTTTTTATTTTTTATTCGTGTTTTGTGAAGATGGTTTTTTGGGTAGTAGCAGTAGTGGTAGGTTGATATCTTTCTTTGGGTCCATAGGTCAGCAAACAGCATGGCTGACTCATATCGTAATTGACAAGTATGGGGCATGTAGCAGTAGCTAGGATAACAAAAGGGGTCAATCTTCACTACATAGCATTCTTTTATTATTATCGTCAATAAAATTTCCAATGTTAATGACAAAAAAGATGGTTTTTAGGATACTTCACAAGAGCTTAGATAAGCTATTAACTGGTTATTGTTAATTGCATAAATGTAACCTGCCTCATAATATAGGATTCTGGAAATGACCAAAAAATTTTGAACCAGATTGTGAAAAAAATTGGTTAAGGATATAGTATTTCATTATTTCATTAGTCAGTGAAGAGTAATTTGTTGCCATGCCACTGAAGGTTTTGAAAAGACAGGAAGAAACAGATGAATAAGAAAAGACAACGCAAAGGGCAGAAAGGGACTTGAGTTTGGTTATTTTGATAGTTCCTTGCCTCATTACTTAAATGGTCAATGGTAGAGCAGAACATAGAAACAAGATTCATGCAGTCAACCTCATATAGGTGGGTCAGGATTCGTAAGGCAGACAGTGACGTTGATAATGATGATAACATCAGGTGTAATACCTGGAACAGAGTAGGAAATTGTTACAGCCAATTTTTCATATTGAAGAAACTTCCTGTGGGATTTGATTGTACAGGATCACCCTTTCCTAACGTTGATCTTTCCCAAAAAAATCACTGTGAATATCCTTCTTGGGCATCTTGAGCTGTCCTCCATAAATGAGAAATATTATGCATTTGATATTGATATCTAGGACTCAGCCTATGCAGGTGCTGGACTTGGACCTCAATCTGCTAAGTTTGCCATTAACAATTAAATAGTCCAATTCTCTGGTTGGGGGAAAGGGAAAGGAAAAGGCCGCCTCCCTCCACCTATGCTGTTCTATGGTGTCCTATTTTGATTTTGAAATCACTGTGGTTAAGTGCATTCTCCCTCTCCTATAAAAAGGTCATTACCCAGTTTTGGTCCCAACTATCTGGGGTCTTAAGAGGGGTGGATTGGACATAGACCTAGCTTTTTTTTTTCTTTCTTTATTGGTAAAAAGTTGCTGCTTTCATACTCAAACTCATCTTCTCACACTTGTCAGTCCAAGATTTTACCATCAAACCAGTAGAAAGGTGCTGAAATAAAGATCTATAACAGAAAAGAATATTTCTTGAAGAAGAAGAGAAGAAAGGAGAAAAGGAAGAGAAGAGATTTGAGAGAGAAAAGAGAGCAATAGCTCAATAATGCTGGCCGCCCTCTTCACTATTATTTATAGTCTAAAATAATAGAGTACAAAGACCAATATGCCCTTATAGGGCGGCTAACACATAAAACAGCATAAAACAATTAAAATAACTGCTCAAAAAGGACCCAACAAGAGTGCTGTGGTCCCCACTTCCTATCTAAACAATAAATAATAAAAAACTACCACTATAGACTACACAATTTGTCTAAAACCTCAACAACATCAAGGCCCCATTTGTGTGTATGTGTATATAATGCCAATACTTAGCTTCATGTCCTGACCACCATGTTAAAAATCAAATCCATTTATTTTCCTCTTTCCCCACTCTCTTGCTCTCTTGCATGTGCATTTGCATCTCTTCTCTCTCTCTCTCTCTATCTATCTATATGGATAGAGAGAGAGAGGGGGGGGATAAATAGATAGATATGTAATTGATATACGTATGCATGTATCCATCTGTTTACCCACATGTATACATGCATATGTACATGCACATACATAATATGTGCTCGATCAATGCTCCAATACTGTGAAGTTTCTCAAATTTGGCATTTTCTTCTTTGAGTCCACTTCAGCTCTATTTCATGATCTGGTCATATAAGGTTAGATCAAATGCAGACATGGGAGTGAATAAGAACTAACATAGATGATGCATGGCTTGGTGTAATTCAAGAGTTTGATTATGAAAGGGTAAGTTGAAATTACTTCAACTATCTATGATATTGGAGATGACATTGAAGGAATTCTGGGTGTGGCAACATCTTTTTATTACCAGTAATGCATCTTTGCACCAACTTGAGGGAATGAAGAGATGCACACTGGTATTGTTATAGTTAAAATTTTACACCAGTGGTACCTCTGCTGCATCCACAATTTGACCTGCCAAGAAGGCACTCTTGCTCCAATAAAGGGGTTGGTGAAAGGCAACCATTAGGAAGCAAGCCATTTAAGTTGTTTCAAAATCTAATGGTTAACTTTGAAGTTTGGAATAATGGAATAGTTGACAAGTTAAGGAAGCTTAAAGGGGCTTTTATAAGTTTCTACTTTTAGGAGGAATAGCTTCAAGAGTTTTTTTTTTTTCCTTGGAATTCTTAACAAGAGACGGATTAAAATTTCTTGTCGTTTCTATCCATGAAAAACAGCAAGTACAATGATGAAGGCATAAAAGGGCGATTACAATGATGGACATAGTCATTTCTCTCGTTAATACAGGAAGGAGAAGTCATTTCTGATTGTATTGAAGGATTTCCATCAATCTGGTATATAGGTTCATAATTCAACCGTTACCATTGAAATTGAGTTGTGCATAACTGATTGATTTCCTGGACATGCTAATATGGTCTTCATATTAAAATAAAAATTAAGTATATTGGGTTCCCCTCTGTAGACCAATAGATGCTTAACTGATGCCAGTGCAGGGAAATTCCTCCAATTGATGATCTTGCATTCAATGTATCCATAACAAAGAATGTGAAGATCAGATAAGCAAGCATCTATTTTCCCGTATCTTTTGGACAATCCCTTTTCCTTCACAAATCAAATGGTCTCATATAACTGCAAGTGATTTAAATAAGCTTTTCTATTTGAACTCTTGAGCCATGTTGTATTTCCTATTGCAGCTTCATAGTTTGTTTGTACTTTTTATTACCATTGCAATATTGATTTGGCTATAGGATCTTTCATATGGAGAGAGAGGTTATATAAATATATTGCTTGACGGATCCTTTACTTTTGACAGAAGAATCGACTGTCACAGTGGAGGGCCAAGGAGGACATAAAACAAGAAGTCTCACATTGGAAGAAGCAACTGACACCATACTATTCTGCAGCTCTATCGTTCATGATCTGGCTTATCGGGCTGCAACTGTCGCAATGGAAAAGGAGGACAAAGTTCCTCTAGAGGGTTCCCGCCCAACTGTCACCATCTTGGGAAAATCCAGTTCTGGCAGGAAAGATCCTCGTGGTAGGACTGGTAACAAACGCACACCAAAATCTCAGAAAGCCAGACAGAGGCGGGTGGAATCTGACATTCAGACCCCATCAGCCAAAGTTGAAATTGATGTCAAAGCCCATGAATCCTGGGCGCATGACGCAGGGGCTCCGAACAAGGTTGACAGCACAAAGCCTCCAAAGCTAGAATCCAAGTGCAACTGTGCAGTGATGTAAGGGATTGACCATCTGTTGCGTGCGGGGAGGTGGGGGGAACTAAGCAACTATTTCTTCCCCTTCCCCTCTCTCTAATTTCTATCCTCGGGCATATCCAAGGATGCTGAGTGTTTGTATTTTATAGGTTTTTACGTTTTGCAGGGCAGATGATGCCCTATCAATTTCAGTTCGTTCCATTTATTTGTAAGAAACACCACGTCATGTTGGTGACATAATCTTGTAAAGTTTTTGTTGTCTTTGGGGTGATATCACGAGAGGAATAGAGGTTTGTTTTTTATCATATCACCAGATTCTTTTTGGTCCCTCATTATTCTTTCAATTTTTCTTAAGAGAGTAACATGGAAACTAGGTCATTCATTTAGAATTAGCGTTGAGCGTTGTTCTAGAACATCATTTTCTTCGAAAAGTATACTGCACCTCACTGTATAATTCTGAATTCCACTGTAAACCTATAACAATTCAAAATGTCAAACACCCCCCACCTTAAATAAGGATGGCAAATTTTTCCATTTCTTCAATCCCCGTGGGGATTTGCCTTGAATGGGGTAGGGATGGGGATGATTCTCCCTCCTCTTTACAGGGACGGGGATGGGGAAATTTTCATTCCCGTTAGTGGGGACAGGGAGAGCACTCCCCGCCCCACGGGGACCCCGATCCTTGCCCCATGGGATCCCATGTATATATATATTAAATATGGTTGAATATGTTTATTTCTTTTTTAAGAGGATTGTAAATTTTAATTATATTTTTTATTTATTTTTAAATAAAAAAAAATAAAAACAAAATAGTTAATATTATAAAAAATCACGAGGAATGGGGATCCTTGTGGGGATGGAGATAACCTTGTCCCCGTTAGTAGGGATAGGGATTTTCGCGGGACAGGGATGGGAAGAGGCTCTTTGTCCCTGCCCTGCCCCGTTGCCATTCCTAACCTTAAACATCACCTGTCCGTGTTTGATATCAATTCCAAGTTGGCACCTACTCTAATTGTACAGTGGGGTTAATAATTTTGGCGATGGACTGAACAATTATTCTTCTTTTTTTTTCTTTGTTTATTTTTGAAATTATCGTATCAACAAAAAGAAAAATTTGAAATGTATTCTTGAATTGAGTAAGGTTTAACCGTTCAATGGGCTGTGTAACCAATGATAAGGTCCATGTCTATTAAATACATGGAGCCCACAAGTTCGGTTTTGTTTCAAAATAATTTATGTTTTTAAATCATCAAAATAACGGTTTTTAAAAGGGTAAAGAACACTTAATACATACCCTGAGGTTTCTAAATGAGCTCCTCATATGGGCGCCTCACAGGCACATCCACCGTGCATTAGGAATGTCTGTGAGATGTTTCCAATGCATGATAGGATGTGCGTGTGAGGCATCTGTGAGGCGCCAGTTGTGTGAAGCAGATTCGGTCTCTGTATGCTGACCCATTGGATTTAAATAGGTTAGTTAAGCGTTACCTTGCCATTGGAATATCTCCTCTATCTTTATAGCGAGATATTCCCAATGCACGGCTGTAAAGACTGTTGTAACTGGTTGTTGGGACCCTACGTTGGGGACCAGATCCGAACTCATCTGTTCTATCAGATACATGCTTTTAGCGTTAAAATCAATTGCTTATGTCGCGCTGGAGTTTCAACTTCAAACGAGACATTGCCAAACAACCCCTGTATCAAAAATATATAAAAATCTTCGTGCACATTATTTGGCGGGAAAAGCGTCACGCCGCGCTGTTGGTACCTCCCATCTTTCCCCAGAACAACGATGGAATCCGATTCGGACTCCGATGGTTCTCACATCTCTGCAACTCCGCCTAGAGGAGATCCAAAAGCTTCACAAGCTCATCATCTTTCTCCTCTCAAAAAATCTACTATTAATCGGCACGGGATTTCGTCTTGCACAAACTCTATTTCAAGACAGAAGCCCGTCTCCTCAAGGCAGAAACCCCTGAAAACCAAAGCCAAAACCAAAACCAAAGCCGAAACCAAAACTAAAGAACCTGATGATGATCCGCCACCAAGGGTTTTCCCTTCCGCTGATTTCTCAACGCTGCCCGGTGTACCTATTCAGATTCGTCGCCCTTCTGATCGAGACCTGGGTCCCTCGGCGTCCAATTCCACGGAAACTCTTCGGCAAGGTCATTTTGCAAATTGGGCAACTTTCTCTTTCTCGAAGGTGCGACGGGTCAATATAGAAACTACCGAAGAAGATGAAGTGCAGCCTTCTCTATCAATTTCACGGCCTGAGACTGGAAACAATGGTGATCGCAATGAGCGTGGGGAGAGCTCTGCTGAAGCCGTTCCTTTGGACATTAATAACGAATCTGCTCATCTCAGTAATTCTACTAAACCTTTAAGAAAACATCCTAATTCTATAGGAGGCAATGTACCACTACCTCTGAAACGGCGGAAATGCGGTGGCGAAGGGAATTTTGTTAGACTTAATATAAACGGCCGCGGGCGCAAGTTCACCAGCAAGGGAGGGAAAAGACGGATATCAAATTACTCCACGAATCGGAGATATTGTTCGAGAAGTAAGAGAAAACCCAGAAAAGAAGGCGAAGCTGAAGTGGATGGGCTTTATGACGAAGGTGGTTTAGTTTCGGAGACTCTAAGACAGAAGCAGGAGCAGTGCAAGCACGGGCGGTTCAGTTACGAATTAATTGAACAAGCCGTCTCAGATGCTCGAGATGAACCATCGGATGAGAACCTTAGGAAGCTGTTGAAGCTAACCCATGGTTATGATTCCTTCCGCGAGGGACAGCTGGAGGCAATCAAGCAGGTGATTGCAGGTCAATCAACAATGCTGGTTTTGCCAACTGGGGCCGGAAAATCACTGTGCTATCAGTTGCCCGCACTGATTTTACCTGGGTTAACTCTTGTTGTGAGTCCACTGGTAGCTTTGATGGTCGATCAACTAAAGCAGTTACCTTCAATGGTTCAGGGTGCCCTCCTATGTAGCAGTCAGGTGGTTGGCAAATCATTGCTTCTCCCCTTATTACTATCTAATGCTGGTCTTTGAAGATGTTTGTATTGATACTGCATTTTTGTTTCAGTCAAGTGAAGTGACTTCTGAAACACTACAGCAGCTTCGGGAAGGACGCATTAAGGTTGTATGTGCACTTTGTGTATAGGAGCACATAATAGGACGATATGTCTTATAATTTTCATGTAATTGGACACAAGTTTCTAGGTTGCCTTTCAATGCAGTTACGCTCTCATAGAGTTTATATGTGCTTGTCTTGATTTGTGTTCTAGATAAACTCAGAAATGGACAAGGTTTTAATGATGATATCTGATTTTTTTCATCCCTGGCAATTACAACCAATTGTTAATGTATACGTGTTTTATGTATCAGGTTCTTTTTGTTTCTCCTGAGAGGTTTCTAAATGCAGAATTTGTATCAATTTTTGGGACTACTCTACTTGTATCACTTGTGGTGGTAGATGAAGCTCACTGCATTTCTGAGTGGTGAGTGGTTGCGTGGTTGCGTTACTTCTTTGACTTTTCTCTTTCATGTCTTTTAGTTTTGAATTTGTCAAACGTTTTAGTCTGGAGGAATTTTCCTTGTAGTTTTAGCCATGGAAGATGCTAGCATCACAGTCCTGGCTGTCATGGGCCAAGATGTAACACCCTATAACCTCTTGTATTTGCACAAAAATTTCTATTCGTGATTTGTCTCTTGTGGTTTGGCATTTCCATGACAGAGAAGGCCTGTGATATTATTGCTCTTTGCCAACAGTAATTCTCTTTTGCACATTTTCTTGCTTAAGCTTATCATGTTTTTGGAACAAATTAATAGGTCTCATAATTTTCGACCATCATATCTGAGGCTTAGGGCGTCATTACTTCAGGCCAAGCTCAGTGTTAAGTGCATTCTTGCAATGACTGCAACAGCAACTTGTAAAACTTTGCATGCTGTTATGAGTGCTCTAGAAATTCCTCCAACCAGTCTCATTCAGACATCTCAGATAAGAGAAAATTTACAGTTGTCCATAACTTTGAGTGGAAATAGGCAAGTAGCTTTATTTTTCTTAGTTTATTGTTGAAGTTCACTTATTTATTCAATTGCACCACTTTGGTGCTTGATTAATTTATTGATGATTGTCATTGAGTTAAACTTTGTAGGATGAAAGATTTGATGATGTTGATAAAGTCTGCTCTTCTGGCCGAAGTTCGGAGTATCATTATCTACTGTAAATTTCAGGTTTGCCTAGAACTAAGCTCAGTTGATTGGGATTGTGCAAGAGAGATTATGGTGGAGAGGGAAGGGTAGATTTACCATTTTCAAGAGATAATAATAAAAAACTGCACTTTCTAGTTAAGTAGTTAAGCCTTAGTGCCAAGGATAAAATGGAAATACCATAGTCCAGAACCTGTATGATTACCAAAAAACTGGTCAGACAGCAAGGCTGGGGTAAACTTCCTGCTCACTGATTCGTCTGCTTTCCGGATACTACTTAAATATCTTTTAATGATGTTTTTTTGCTAATTATATCTATTGATGGTCTGAGACAATGGAATATTTACCTTTCCAAATTGCTTATGTATGAGTTTTGAATATTTTATAGCATAAACGTTTGAATGCTTTGTAACACTAAGAGAAGACATAGCATAAATTTAAATAAAAAAAGGCACATATGTACATTTTTTTTTAATTATTAGGTAGCTGTAGGACTAACTTCTGTCCGTGTATTCTTTCTTTTCTTTTTTTGGCAGTCTGAAACTGATCTACTTAGTAAACACCTTTGTGACAACAATATCTTTGCTAAGGTTAGAATTTCATTTTGAAGCTGCATGTTATATTAAATTTATTGCTTACTTTTTATTGGATGCACAATAGTTCTTGTTCTGGATAGTTAAATGATATGAAGTGAGTTCATTGCTCTGCAGAGCTACCACAGTGGTATCTCAGCAAAGGAGAGGATCCGTACACAAGAAATGTTCTGTTCCAACAAAATAAGAGTTGTAAGGACTAATGACATTATTTCAGCTATTAATTGGGAAATTTTTCTACATAATTGAACACAAATTACTAGTGTGATTGCATATCACCTCTGTGTGTATGTTTATTCTAATTATATTTTCCTTGTCTCCTTTGATGATGGTAGGTTGTGGCAACTGTGGCATTTGGAATGGGGCTTGACAAGGGTGATGTAGGAGCTGTATGAACAAACCATGCTTATTATTTAATTTTGTCAGAATCATTTGTCATGCTAACTCTTGAATAAATCTTAGGGTGCCACCCAGGTATATCTGAAGCCAATAATTGTCATACCAGTACTGGTTGAGTTTCAAATTGATTGCCATACCGATAATTTTCAAATTGATTTCTGACATTGCAGTGACTCCAGGCCAATAATGTTGTAAAAGTTGCCTTTCAATAAAAATGTTGTGACGGTTGCATGTTTTTTTTTTTTGATAAATCACTTCATTAGCATTACTTTTAGGAAATACATGTTCTTGACAAATAAGTGATTCCCCAAACCCCTCAAAATTGCCGATTCTTGAGGAAACAATTTTGATAAATCGATTTCTCCAACCAAACATGCACTCAATGGTTCCAACCTTGGATCATCTATGTATGAATTTATGCCTGTCAGTGATACATGTTCCTTTGGATTCTCATCTGAAGAGCAATGCTAAAGATTATAGACCCATCTTGCAGAAAATAGCTGGAATATTGTGCGGTGGGGCTTACAGACAGGGACCCACCTACTATGTGTGCCTGTCAGTGATACATATTCTTGCTAAAGCTCAGCCTCATTCCTTGAGGCTTGCCTATACTATGAAAAGATGGCTCATATCATTGGCAATGAATTATCTATCAACTGACTATTTATTAATAATTTTCCCTTGTTTCTTTAAAAAGTTATCTTTTTCATTGTCTATCAACATGAAACGGTGAAATTGTATAGGTGATCATTCAGGTGGACCCTTCGAATCTGGTTTATGGATCACAGTTCATATTAAAGATGTGGATAATATTCATGGACTATTGTTGATACCATAGCTCAACTGATGTACATTCATGTATAATAGTATGTTTATGCATATTTGTTTTTGGATGGATTATGTTTATGCATATGTTGTGTTTGATCTCTCTGTTTAATAATTCACTATCACATATATTTGCATTTGGTAACCTATAAAAAAATTGAATTGTGGCATTCAGTGCATTATTATATGTAGCAAGAATATTCCAGTTTTCTGAACTGTGCTTTTACTTCGCAGGTCATTCATTATAGCTTGCCAGAAAGTGTGGAAGAATATGTTCAGGTGATTATAATAGTAATATCCAAAGCACTGGGAATTCCGGTTTGTGCTTTTGTTTGGATACAATACAAACTTAATTTCAAATCAAAGCGAAGATTACAACTTACAAGAACAAAGAGAAAAGTGCAAAACATGTATGCACAATAGCCCTGAAAACCCAGAAAACTGGTTGAGATTGAACATTGAAGCCTTGAGAATGGGTAATCTCATTCTTATTTTCCATCCTTTTTTTGTTAAGGATCCTTCTAGAAGAAACAATTATAACAGGAGGAAAGAGACCACTATGTTGTTAGTGTTATATGTTAATTTAACAGAACCTATCCATAGGCATTATTCTTGTTTTCCATCCTTGTAACCAGATGAGATAGGTTAGCTAAGGAACAATAATAGTAGAGTCATGCGGCAACACTGAATTTCTGAAATGCTATGAGGGAAATGCAAGAGTTAGGAAGGGGGAGGAATTATTAACTGTAATTAGGTCCATAGATCAGCCGTCTGGTTGGATGATGCATTATCAAGACAAGGGATTAATGGATATCAGCTATTTTGGGGACAGCTAAGTGACAATCAGTTGTAATGGAGTAGTAAGTAAAAGAGGTTGGGCTAAGGCAACAGGGGCTTGCCTAATGTTGAGGGACTAAAGGTTTTATATATGCTACACTACAATCTTTTTCATTTCTAATGAAATTTTAGTTATCTATAAAAAATGAGATATTTATGCTTTATAGATGACAATACCATTTGAAGTTGATTGAGGATGAGAGGTTGCCTCCAAGAGCTTTCTATCCTACTTGATTCCATGTGTCTATGTATGATAAGAAGAAAGTTCTGATTTCAGTTCTGGTGCAAACTTCAGAAACCCATTGGAATGGCATTCACAAATTAAATCAGGAAAACATTGTGGAAAATTCTAAAAAAATGGAAATCTAGAATAAAACTTTTTTTGGATGACTAACAGTCTAGAACAAAACATCAGGGAATTGAATAATATTCATTGAGGATAAACTTCCATTTAATGTCTAGGGCTATAAACAAGTCAGATTCGTAGCACTAACCCTATCCAGATTTGATATGATTACGTGGTTATCATATCCAGGTTGATCTGAATCATCTGATTATGTCTGGTTGGATTCTGATTTGGTCAGGCTCAGTTTTTTTTTTTTTTTTTAAAGGTAAGATAAAATTGCATTTATATAGTAAAAAAATATAGAAGTGTGATAGTTCACTGTATAAAAAGGTTCTGTACATATGAACACCATTAAGAGCCCCCAAAAAAGAGTCAACATTAAAAAAAGAAGATAATGGTCATCCTTGAAGGAGTTCAGATCTGCTACCAACAATATGCTTTCAACATGTCCCAACTGGCCACTGCAGCCGCACATTGGGAACATCTCCCCATGAATGACAAGGGAGATGTTCCCAATGTACAGTTGCAGTGGCCTGTTGGGAGCGTTTTGTTGATAGCAGATCCCTGCCTTCTTTGAAGTGCGGATTGATGCTCAACAATTCTCTTAGGCTTCCAATGATCTGATTTATTAGCACCTATTCTTGATTTATTTTTCCTCAATAAGTAAATGAATTCTAGAATGAAACAATTAATAGAAAACATAACCAAATATTTTTGAATTCAGCTATTCTTTCAGGGGAGTGGTTTGGGAACATCCCATTTTTGATAAAGGGGGCACACCCCTAATCAGTGGTAACACAGTTCAAGTTTTAAAAGACAAAGAAGCCTCTTTGTATTGATGTTGATCATTACAAAAAGTGGTTTCTTTTTCATTTCTCTAAGGTTGTGCCTGGTTTTTTCAAAAATGGGATATGCCCAATTTTTTTTAATTCATATTATATTTACTGTTTATATTTGAGTGCTATTATTGAGCCATTGCTTGGTTTAATGGTAAAATCTCGGGCTGATAAGTATGAGAATGTGGGTTGAAGTCCGAGAGCATCCACTTTGTGCAAAAAAGTGACAAAGCTTGGGTCCGTACCCAGACTTCCCCTCTCAAAACCCCAGATTGGGACCAACTCTGGATAATGACCTTTTAAGTACTATTAACAAAGCAAAAAAAAAAAAAAATCTATAAAAGAGAAATACCAACTCCAAGCAGAAAATAATCTGAAGATAGTAAGAACAAGAGCACCAAACCGATATTAAAGCATGTAGTCCAAACAATGAGTGTGGCAAAAATGTGAATGTTGAGATGGATGAGTGGGAAACTAGAAAGGATGGTATTCAAAGGAACCTAAGAGTAACTCCAATAGGTAATAAAATGAGGGAAATTATACTAAGATGGTTTGGGTTACGTACAGAGAAGACCATCTATGACACCAATAAGAATAAGTGATCTGTTACAAGCTGAAGGGGTAGATGAGCCAGGGGCAGACCAAAAAGGACATGGGTTGAAGTAGTAAGAAATGATTTATGGGCCCATAGTTTAACAATGGATGTAGCACTAAATAGAGCAAAATGGCAGAACAGGATTCCTGTAGTCAACCCCATATGATAATGATGATAATGATGATGACAGGACATGTAAAATAGTTAGCCTTCCTTGTACTGTGATTTTCATACGGTTAATTATATTGTGTAATATTTAGACATTCTTAAAAATATTTTTAGCAAAAACTAAAATCCTTTGGTTTTATTTCTTTTTTTCCCCTTGCTGAGAAGAACATTTTCTGATTTCTCCTATTTGTCTTTAACCTAAGACTTTGTTATGTTTGCATTCTAAGAAGGTTTCTTTTGGGTGCTTCCTTTCTAGTATCGTTCTCTCTTTGTATTGTACTATTTCACAAAAAATAAATAAATAAATAAATAAAAAGAACAAGAAATGAGGTACTTTTAGAAATTTATAACCAGGTTAATAGTAACAGATTATATGTATTAATGTAGGAGATTGGACGTGCTGGACGGGATGGAAGGTTGTCCTATTGTCATCTCCTTTTTGATGAAACAACTTATTTCAAGCTACGCAGTCTTTTATACAGGTGCTAATTTTTTTCTCAGCTTCTCTTTGTATGATTACTAGTATCTTTCACTCCATTTCATTCTCTTTTTTTTTTTTTGTTTGTTTGTTTGTTTTGTGTGTAAAATGTGTATAACCTGCTTACTATCATATGTTGTCAGTGATGGTGTAGATGAATATGCAGTAAACAGATTCCTATCTCAAGTTTTCAGCAGCAACATGGGTTCTACTGGAAAAGTTTGCTCCTTGGTCAAAGAATCTGCATCCAGGAAATTTGACATGAAAGAAGAGGTTTCTTTGCTTGTGCCCTATACAGCTACACTTGTATTAATGATTCAGTATAACTAATCCCTCTGGTATTCTTCCTTTGATCCATTGGATGCTTTATCTACACATGCTATGGTCCTTTGCAAATAGTCATGCCATCTGTAAATCCTAACTGCAGAGCCTACTAGCTCTTTCTCAGCTCTCTACAAACAAGTTAAAGAAGTCAGTCTCAAGGAACAAAAACCCCTTTTGGTGGTCCCAACCTAACTGCTTATAAAAAACTAGGTTAATTACCTGAGCATCAAGGACACAGCTTCCTTGAAGTCAAGCCTTTTGTCCATATTGATATGTTGTGTGCTGCAGGTGGGGTCTTATTGTCTGGTTAGATGTCATATAGATTGCATCAGCTGGTGATTTTGGTGTTTGCATAAACAATTGAGAGTGAATCTAGGATATCCCCTTTACCTGTCTCTGAAATGGCGTTTAATGTGCTTGTTTTATGTGAAATACTTGCATTAGTGGTAGAAAGAATCATCAATAGTTATGCATGTTTTCTAACCAAGAAAAGGTTATTGCATAATATTTTTATTGTTCTATATTGGGTTTTCTTTGGCATGTATTGATATGTGAAGAAGGCATTTTATTGATTGACTGGGTGGCAGGTTATGCTGACACTTCTAACATACCTGGAGTTGGGTGAAGTACAGTACTTGAACCTACTTCCACAGCTAAACGTGACCTGCACTTTGTATTTCCATAAAGTGAGTAATCTTTGCAAATTTATTCTGTTGATCTTATATGCTCAAATGTCACTATTGTTCTTTATGCCTTGTAGTTTCTGGGACATAAGTTTTAGGGTTTTACTGGTAACTGCAATCAAGGTATGGTGTGATGGCAAGAAATTGTAGATTGCATGTCACGTGAATCTGCTATTGATATGGTTCACTTCAGTTACTCATAGTATTGCATGGGGATCGGGTCTGTCACCACCTATTTTTTGTCAGTATACCTGATATGGCCACCAATGGTCCAGTGTCAAGTCTTTATTTTACCTACTTAATGTGTTAAGATTGTAGAAATTTGTGATGCTGCAGACATCTCCAGATTTGCTTGCTGTCAAGGATATATTGGTTGCAGCGATTCTGAAGAAGTGGGTTGTATATTTTCAACTTTTTAATTCAATGGCATGAATAAATACATGTACTTGCACTTGTAAAGTTAACATATAACTCAATGATGTTTTTCAGGTCTGAAACCAAACAGGGGTATTATATTTTTGACATGCCTACTGTGGCAAATAGCACTGGGATGACAATAGCCAACCTCTCAAATCATTTGCAAAAATTGAAGGTATGGTGGATCAAGTACCAGCCATGCATGAATAACTGTGATGATTTATCTATTTGCCACCTTATCTTTTGTAAATGGTGTCTTCCATATTTCTGTCACATGTTGATGATGTGCTTTCATCATCTTGCAATGCAAGAGCAATATTTTACTATGTTTTGGGTGGAGGATTGTTGGATCGGAGAGAAGTAGGAGCTTTAATAGCAAGACCAAGCTATATATTGCACTTGAGCTAGAGCTTGGTTCTAAGTGGTTAGCTTAAAAAATGAACCAAAATCACAGATACTGATTATTATAGAAGTGAATTCCTACAAATTTACATGGCTGAGGTACATGCCATGTCAGTTAGGTACTTCAAGTGACAATGCTGATATTGAAATTTGTCAAAGATAACAATTGGCAGCTGAGTAAGACTTGGACAAAACATACCACCACTAGTTTTCCAGGTCTATCTGATAGTGGTGTTGCCTTTTGGTCTTTTTTATACAGTGTGTGTATAATCAACTTCATTTAATCAAAAGTTTTTATAGGAATTGAAATATCGGAAAAGGGGATGAACCTGCAATCTCTGTTATTGCCAGGAGTTGGTAGATAATTGCAACTTGCAAGAGTTTATAAAATGTTGGACTGGAAATCTTTGATCATCAACTTTTGATATATTTTCATTACATGGAATGTGGTTTATTTGTTCTTATCAAGTTGGGGATTCAAAATTGGGAGGTCTGGCAACTTTTTGTTTGGAGATTATCTGATATTGTGGAATCTCCAAGCCCAATTATTTATTTCAAAATTTCAAATATGTGGAGAATATCCATTGTACTTTTTTTTTGTTTCTTTGTGCTTTTCTTAAAGTTCCGTTTAATATTGCTACATGTTAGATCTCATTATCAATGTAAATGCTGCTTCATATGTCTGCTTTGAGGGTTCTGCAGTTCTTTTTTCATATTATTCCTTTTATGAAGTAATTGGAATGTGCAAATTATGACAATTAGCTTGTTGCTGTTTTCCATTTCATGTTTAATTGTATCAGTGTTAATTTGTATAAATAAATGATTTCATTAGTCATTACTGTTGTAGTTGACTCATGCTGTGTATTTCTATTTCGTGGGAAAAAACTTAGTCTAGTGGAGAGATAACATATGAGTTGAAGGACCCAGCCTTTTGCTATACAATTTTGAAGAATCCAGGAGATTATTGTTCCCTTGCTGCACAACTCACAAAATGGCTATCAGAGGTTGAAAATTGTAAGGTGATCAGTTTTAACACTCTTAATCCAAAGTGTGGTTTTATTGACTAACAGGGATAAACTTTTGTTTTAATTTTTTTATTTAAATTATATTTTACTACAACAAGGACTACAAATGAATGACTTAAATGTTAATGTTGTATGTATATACACATTTTTAATGGTGATTTATTGACATTGGGTTTTGATTCCCTGCTATAGGATGCTACAACTGTTTAAGTGTTGCCTAAAATGGAGATATGAGATATTAGTGAAATGTTAAGCATACAAATTTGATTTCTCTTGTGTGTGACAAATGCATCATACACCATAAAGCTGGAAGATTGTGCCATATTGCATGGGTCCAAAACTGTCAGTACAAGTGGCTCTCACATACAATATTCAATACTTTTGGTGTAAGATGGATTTGTAAGGCTTAGAAAGGAAAATATTAGAATTAATTTCATTTTTCTAGACAATGCGTCTTAGGATTTGGCCCATGCAATGCAACTAGTATGTCCTTATGGGACAAAGTTTTTCTTCACTGGAAACTGAATACAGGGTCCATTTTTAAATTTTTGCACTATTTATTCACCAGGCTGTCTATTGGATGGACAATGTATAAATGTTCAACATCTTGGTGTTTTAACCTTGCTTTTTCTGTTTGGATGGCTAAGATGCATCTCTCCTCTAAAATTTTCCTTATGCCAGTCACACAACACAACAGATGTACCTCTCAACCTCAACTACCTTGATCTAATTCTATGCGATGTATCCCCTTCAATTTCTCGTTCTTATGGATGATTGGTTCATGCCTTCATGGTATAGTAAACGGTTTGGGGTATCTCATGATCATTAATTTTTAACTGTGCCAACATTTTTGCCACTATTTTTACTGAAATTGTGATACATGTATTTCTTCAGGATACCATTAAGTCTTCAAGATACCATTACTGAAATTGTAATATTCCCTCTTGGGGAGCTTCAGGGGGGATAATTTGAAGGGATGAGAGATCCATCATATGGATAGCCGAACCCTGCAGGTGGGTAGGGCAAAGTTTCAAAAATTTCTCTCTCCCATGTGGGAATCACATTCCCTGTTTTAGAAAATCTACATTTTTAAGGATCAATCTTGAACTTAAACCGAACCAGATCTGAAACCAAAAGGTGGGAGAGGGATATACCTGATACAGAGTAGCAGTAACTCCCAATGAAGGTGTTCACGTCCAAAGAAATCTCCAAAGATTGCTCCCACTGAAGATGACACAGTATAGGGTAGAGCAGAATCAACAATGTTCTTCCTAAGAACCGAATCCTTCAGCAAGAACTCGATGGAGGCTGTGAGCACGACTTCAGATCAGTCTTTCCCCAAAGACTGATATCAATAACATTTCTTGATCGCTCCTACAAGAATGGAGATCGAACTGGCAATGGCGGCAGTAGGAGGAGGGTGCAAGAGCAGAAGATGGCGCAGTCTACTGATCCAAATCCCAGATTCGCCCTTGTTTAACTAATCATATTAGACCAGTTCGAAATGGGCTTTTGGCCCAATAAGTCCATGTGCTCAGTAACCCTCCAAACTGCTGCCCAGTTGGGCTTCTTTGTATGGCGTGGGACCCAAACATTGATCTACACATCAACCACATGGGTTCAGCTCAGCCTTTGTTACAAGGCCTGGCCGAATACACTGTTATGGACAGTGAACCCCTGAGCCCATCACCATGGGCTCTTAATGGGCCCAACACTTACACTAAGTGGTCCCTGGGCCAAGCCACCTTATAAAAACCCAAGGACTGTGGGCAGATGCAAGATTAGCCCATCAGGTATTACCCTCAATGGTCTTATACTTAACCTCTCAGCCCATAATGATTAAACACCGTCCGACAAGAGAGGACCTCTCCCTCGGCTGCAAGGAACAGTGCTGCACTCTTTACTCACATGGATCCCGGGAATTAAAACCTTTTGCAAACATTTTGAAACCGTAATATATATATGTATATCTTTATATAAATATATTTTGCAAAAACAAATTTCAACTATTGAAATCGGCTGTCGACAGTTTTGGTTTCCATCAGAGAGTGCATCCCCGATCATTACCTTTGTCCGACAAAGGGGCTGATCCTGTCACTATGATCACCCACTCAGACGAATTCTCGGACTGTCCCAACATACCCAGGTTTTGACCCCCTCTAAGGATCTCACTGATTGGCATATCAAAGACAGCCCAATCCGACACCTAGTGCAGTATCATAATCGAGTTTAGGGGTCAGGTGTAACATTCCAGTTTTGCCCACTAATCACCAAGGTCCAGGGTAATACTAAAATTCTGGTCCGGTTCAGGGTTTCAAGTAAACCTACACTGCATGTACCTCGGGTTTCACCCTGGCAGCTGAGACAATCTACCCCAACCAACTTGGCGGCACATCAGTGTCAGCTTTAGCAAGATAAATCTCCCTAGACTTATCCAACGGCTGTGAACATTTTAAACTAAGACGAGTCTCATATGTGTCCAGTTAAGGGTATTACACAGAAAACACACCATAATAACATGAATCAAATATGTACTTTATTCATTTACAATAAATGTAATAATGTACCTCATTCCGATTGGAGCTAACGGCATACACTGTCTTACAGCTCCCACTTGCACTTAGGTCCAATCTGGTATAAGCCGGAGTCCCATACTTTCCACGTGTTTCTCAAACACTTTCTATGTCAATGGCTTAGTCAATGGGTCTGCTACATTCTCCGCTAATGTTATCTTCTGAATCAGGACGTCCCCTCTTCCAACTATCTTCCGCAGTACATGGTACTTCATCTCGATGTGCTTCGACTTCGAGTGGGCTCGTGGCTCTTTAGTGAGCTACCATCGAATATCAGACAAAACACTTTTGTCTTTCGAAGTTACTTAAGTATGTTTTTCACAATAGTCCAGTGCTTCTGCCCTAGGTTGGCCTGGAATCTGCTTACCACACTCACTGCTTGAGCAATGTCAGGACGAGTAAACATTATGGCATACATGATGCTCCCTATGACTGAGGCATAGGGAACGTCCTTCATGCCCTCAATCTCCTCGGGAGTCTTGGGAGACATCCCCTTGGAGAGAGTGACTCCGTGCCTGAAAGGAACATTTCCTTTCTTGGAGTTCTCCATGCTGTATCTTTTGACTATTTTGTCAATGTAAGCAGATTGGATAATTCTATTATCCGCTTCGATCTATCTCTATAGAGTCGAAGACCCAGTATATAGGAGGCTTCTTCAAGATCTTTCATGGAGAATTGCTGTGAAAGCCATACTTTCACCGTAGTCAACATTCCTACATCATTCCCAATGAGAAGAATGTCATCTACATACAGAACCAAGAACGTAACCTTATCCCCACTGAATTTCCTATAAACACAGGGCTCGTCCGGGTTCTACTCAAAGTCAAACTTTTTGACAATAGAGTCAAACCGGATGTTCCAACTCCTAGAAGTTTGCTTAAGTCTATATATGGATCTATTTAATTTACATACCATGTGTTCCTGACCCGCAACTATGAAACCTTGCGGTTGCTGCATATAGATATATTCACTAAGATCTCCATTCAGGAACGTAGTTTTGACATCTATTTGCCAAATCTCGTAGTCATGGTATGTTGCTACAACTAGCAGGATCCTAATGGATTTAAGCATGGCCACCGGCGAAAAGGTTCCCTCATAATCGATGCCCTCTTTCTGAGTATACCCTTTCGCCACCAGACGAGCTTTGTAGGTCTCAACCTTACCATCGGGGCCCTTCTTCTTCTTATAGATCCATTTGCAACCAATTGCTTTTACCCCGGGGAGCGGATCTACTAGAGTTCAGACTCCATTGGTCTCCCATTGAGTCCATTTCAGCTCTCATGGCATCTACCCACTTTAAGGAATCTATGTCCAACGTAGTTTCCGTATAAGTCGCGGGATCCTCCTCACTGGTCGTAGCTTCCACCAGGTAACTATCCTGGTCATAGCCGAAACGGACTGAAGGCCTGGATACCCGGGTAAATCTTCTAGGTTGGTCACTACCTGGAGCTTGTGGGACACCTCCCACTGACCCTGAGCTCTCTTCATCAAGAACAACTTCTTGATGATGATTGTTCAGGATATAGTCTTCCTCTAAGAAATGGGCATTTCGGCTACAGAACACCTTCTGTTCACCTAGGTCATAGAATAGGTAACCCACAGAGCCCTTGGGGTAGCCTGCGAATAGGCAACGACTAGTCTTGGATTCCAATTTGTCCGCACTCGTTCTTTTAACGTGTGCCGGACAACCCCAAATCTTCAGTGTCTGACACTTGGTTTCTTCCCGGTCCAAAGTTCATATGGAGTATTCGGAACCGATTTGGTTGGAACCCGATTCAGCACGTATATCGCAGTCTCCAATGCGTAACCCCAAAAGGATGTGGGTAACTCTGAGTGCACGAGAAGTGACCGGACCATATCCAATAAGGTCCTATTCCTCCTCTCTGAAACACCGTTAAGCTGTGGTATAGCAGGAGGAGCTAACAGTGATACTATCCCGTTGACCTTCAAGTAGTCCCTGAATTCGTCAGAGAGATACTTGCCACCTCGATCCGATCAAAGGGTCTTAATTTCTCTCCCTAACTGTTTCTCGACCTCTTGTCTGAACTCTTTGAATTTTTCAAATGATTCAGATTTGTCTCATTAGGTACACGTAACCATACCGAGAATAATCATCAGTGAATGTAATAAAATACACGTGCTGGTTATGAGTCCTAACACTCAGGGGACCACATACATCAGTATGTATAAGGTCAAGCGTGCCTGTACATCTTCTAGGCTTACCATTAAATGGTCGTTTCGTCATCTTACCCTGAAGGCAAGGCTCACAAGTGGGAAGATCTTCTACAGCTAGAAAATCCAAAGGACCATCCTTTACCAACCTTGTGATACGACCAATGTTGATATGGCCAAGTCGGTAATGCCACAGGTACGTCGGATTAATTGTATCACGGATTCTTTTCTTGGGGATATCAACCGACGTAGTTGCGATTATGTTAGTTTCCAGAGAAGGATGGAGAACATAGAGACCATTGTCAAGTTCTCTGTATGCGATGAATTTGTTATTTATTTTAATAGTAATCGTATTACCAAAAAGAATAGAATATCCATCCACACACAATTTTGAAACAGAAATCAAGTTTCTTCTCAAATTTTGTACATAAAGACAATCTTTCAGTACAATTATTCCTTCTCTGAAAATTAACTCTATGGTTCTTATAGTCGTAGCTGCAACACTTGCAAAAGTCCCCAAGTAAAGAGTTACTTCTCCGTCACTCGGTCTTCTGCTTATCTTGAACCCCTACAGTGAGTTACACGCATGAGTCGATGCCCCAGAGTCACTACACCAGGAAGCAGAAGTTACCAACAAATTGGTTTCTATGACACAGGATTCGAAATTACTTTTCTTGGATTCCAGGTACTGAGGACAATTCCTCTTCTAGTGGCCGGTCTGTTTGCAGAAGTGACAAGCATCTGATGCTTTGTCCTTCTTCTGCTTCTTGGACTTGGTGGCTTTCTTCTGGGGCTTTTTCTTTGCCTTCCTCTTTTTCTTGTCTGACTTGCTAGCTTCAACAAGCATAGCAATAGGCTCATCCTTCTTAATCAGTTCCTCGGCCCTTTGCAACATATTGCCGAGTTCCTGAATGGTGGCACTTAGCTTGTTCATGTTGTAATTCATGATGAACGGATTGAAGGAAAGAGGCAAAGAATTCAGGATGGCGTCTACCTTAGTGACATGGTCCAACCTGGATCTAAGAGCCTCAAGTTCATTGATATACCCCATCATCCGAAGACAATGGTCATGAACTTGCTGGCCCTTGGACATTTGTGCGGTCATGAACTGTTTCAGGACCTTTTGCCGAGTAGAATGATTCTGTTCTTCATACATTGTCTTTAGACTGGCCAATATGTCATTGGCCAGCTCGATCTGATCGAACTACCTCTGTATCGGATTGTCCAGGGAGGCAATGATATAGCACCGGGCCAGGGATTTTTTCTCTTCCCACTCTTGGTAGTCCCTCCTAAGGGCCTCAGAAGCCCTATCACCCGGACGCTCCGGGGCAGGGTTTTTAGCCACCTTGTCCAACTTCTCAAAAGTCAGGACTAGCATAAGGTTACGGTACCAGTCAGCATAGTTTGGTCCTTTAAGTTTGTTGTCGTCCAACAACTTTGCAAATTGTTCGTTTGCCATTTCTGATAAAAAGCAAACATTAGTCCACAACCTAATTTGATTCATGTTGTTTACATAGATATGACTTTTAATCTATGTTCCATTTCCATTTTTTCATCTCCAAGATTTCCCTCCTTAGTGACGGTGACTGCGAATTGTCTTTGGAAATGTGGGAAATCACACAGGGTGCATGGAGCCAACTGTTTCAGCTGCATAACCCCACCACCTTTCTGTGAAAGATCATATCCACTCATCGTATGAGCTTTCCCTTTGGCCTCTGTCAGACAAGGTTCATTGCCATTTTAGGTTAAACCAATCATATTCGTGAACGCCAAGGTACCATGAGAGAGTCTTCCATTTTAAGATAGGCCCCTCCTACATCGGTCTATGACGCCCCTATTATTATCTTATGAAACATTTCGACAAATCCAGCAGCAAATGGATAGTCCAATTTTATGGTGCGTTTCCTCATTACTGAAGGACCCATCTTCATGCTAATGATGGAAGGCCTTTAGAGAGTTCATCATATGAATCTCCCTATCACATGCACTCATATTTCAGGAGGGAACAAAAGTTACGCCCTAGTTTAATTTAGGTCAAGCCAAAGTGGCTCCTCTTGACAGTATGGCCAGCCAGAAATAAGAGGAAGAGAAGAGAAGAGAAGAGGAGAAGAGAAGAGAAGAGAGGAGGGAAGAAAGAAGGGTTTTGCAATGTAACAGTGCTGGCGGCGCCAACCTTTATTTTAATATATATAGGGCGGTAGAAATAACAAGGGAAAAGACCCTTGTGCCCTTGAGTACAATAACAGACATAACAGAAAGAAAAAACGAAATAAAAAACACTTTAATTAGCCAAACAGGCCCTAACATCAACAACTAAATTATTTTAACATTATTTTAACACTCCCCCTCAAGTTGGAGCATAAATGTCAATCATGCCCAACTTGTCACACAAATCTTTGTGCCGCACATGATGGAGACCTTTGGTGAAGATATCTGCAAGTTGTTCTTCTGAGCTGACATATGGTGTACACACTTCTCCACTTTCAAGTTTCTCTCTAATAAAATGCTTGTCCACTTCAATGTGTTTCGTCCTATCATGCAGAATTGGATTAGCAGCAATATTGATGGCAGCCTTATTGTCGCAGTAGAGTGACATTGGATTGCTTACTGTGAAACCCAATTCACCTAACATATTTCTTATCCACATGATTTCCGCAACCCCATGAGCCATTGCTCTATACTCTGCTTCAGCATTGGATCTAGCCACCACACTTTGTTTTTTGCTTCTCCATGTGACAAGGTTTCCTCCTACAAAGGCACAATACCCACTGGTAGACTTTCGGTCATTGACTGCTCCTGCCCAATCTGCATTAGTATATACTTCCACTTTTAAGTGATTGTGTTTCTGGAACAACAAACCAGCTCCAGGAAACTTCTTGAGATATCTCAAGATCCTCTCTGCAGCCTCAAAGTGAGTTGTCCTAGGGCTGTGCATGAATTGACTAAGGACACCCACTGCATAGGCAATATCCGGCCTGGTCATAGACAAATACAAAAGTCTCCCCACGAGTTTCTGGAACATCTTTACATCTTTCAAAAACTCTCCCTGACTGTCTCCCAGATGGTGATTAGGTTCAATAGGTGAATCAAATGGTTTTACCCCCAACTTGCCTGTATCTTCTAATAGATCTAGTACATACTTCCGTTTGGAAATAAAGATGCCATTGTGACAACAGGCAACTTCAATTCCAAGGAAGTATCGTAGGGGGCCTAGATCCTTTACCTCAAATTTAGTGGCTAAGAATTTTTTCAGTCTCCGGATTTCAGCCTCCCAATCTCCTGTGATCACTATGTCATCCACATACACAATAAGGGTTGCAATTTTACCTTCACCTCTTTTCACAAATAGAGTATGATCTGATTGGCATTGTTTGAACCCCATCTGTTGAACTGCTAAATGAAACTTATTGAACCAAGCACGAGGTGATTGTTTCAACCCATATAGAAATTTTTTTAACCTGCACACCTTTTGTTCACTGCCTTTGGCACAGAACCCTTGGGGTTGGGTCATGTACACTTTCTCTTCCAAGTCACCATTCAAGAAAGCATTTTTGATTTCCAATTGATGAAGATCCCAGTCAAGATTTGCTGGCAAGGAAAGAAGAATCCTAATAGAGTTCATCTTGGCTACTGGAGCAAAAGTCTCTGCATAGTTCACTCCATATACCTGTGTGAAGCCTCTTGCTACCAGTCTAGCCTTGTACCTTTCAACAGTTCCATCAGTCTTGTGTTTCACTGTGAACACCCACTTGCACCCCACTGGTTCCTTCCCTTCAGGAAGGTCTACCAACTCCCAAGTGCCATTTTTGTGTAAAGCATCAATTTCTTCCTGCACTGCATCTGTCCATTCAGGTTTTGACAAAGCTTCTGCCACAGTCTTAGGAACGGGGACACTATCCACAGAAGAGAGAAAGGCACGCTATGAAGGCGAAACATGCTCATAGGACACAAAATTAGAGATAGGATGATTAGTGGTACAAGACCTAACACCCTTCCTCCTAGCAATAGGAATATTAAGATCATTGGTGACAGGTGAATCAACATTTAAAGGAGCAGATATATCAATGGGAGCAAGTGTACCTGACTGATGAGACGGATCTGCCTCGGGTGAATCCGATGATGTTGGTTGCATAGTGTCAGGCTCCACGGCTCTTGAACTCTGCTGGCTCTTATGGCGACGATGAAAGACTCGGAATGGAGGAGGATCGGGTAAAGGAGGTAGTTGAATTTGAGTCGTCGCCTGTTTCTCCTCAACCCTACTCTCCCCCTGAGGAGAAACCGAGAAAAAAGGTTGATTCTCAAAGAATGAGACATTAATGGAAACATAGTACTTGCGAGCAATGGGATCATAGCAACGATACCCTTTTTGAGATAAAGGGTATCCAAGAAAAACACAAGGAGTAGCCCGAGGATCAAGCTTACCACGAGTAGGGGACAGGTTATGGACAAAACAACGACACCCAAAAACACGCATCGGAATAGTGGACAGCGGGGCTGTAGGGAACAAGAGTTGATGTGGGGCCTTATACTCTAGTAGCCGAGAGGGCATGCGATTGATGATATATGTCGCACACAAGACTGCATCCATCTAGAACTGTTTTGGTACATTCATATGAATCAACAAGCCATGAGCGACTTCGAGAAGGTGACGGTTCTTCCGTTCAGCCACACTATTTTGTTGGGGTGTCCTGGCACAAGAGCTTTGCTGAAGTGACCCACTCGAAGCAAAAAACTTCGTGAGATTATTATGGAAATATTCCTTCGCATTGTCCGACTGGAAGATATGGATTTCCGTTTGGAACTGAGTGAACACCATGTGTTGAAAATCTTTCACAATTTGTGGCACTTCATCTCGAGATCGCATAGGGTAAACCCAAGTGTATCTAGAATAATCATCAATCAAGGTAATGAAGTACTTATAGCCAGCCGCAGTAGGTAGAGTAACAGGGCCCCAAACATTAGAATAAACAATATGAAATGGAAATTCAGATCTTTTATTTCGTAAAGGTAAAGAACTTCTACAATGCTTACTCAACTGACAAGTTTGACACTGTAACTGACTCACTGACAAGGACTCAAACAACTTTGGAAACATAACATTTAACGACTCAAAAGAAAGATGACCTAAACGACTATGCCATAAATAGGCTTGACTCTTGCTTGACGAACTCGTGGACTCTGTCGCCACTAGACCAGCATTATTCTCCAACACGTAGAGACCATCCACCATGCTTCTTCTACCAATCGTCTTCCCCGAGGTCAAATCCTGAAACACACATGAAGACGGAAAAAAGTGACTGAGCAGTTCAAGGAGTGAGTCAGATTACTAATAGACAACAAATTAATAGGTAATTTCGGAATGTGCAATGCATTAGGAAGAGTAAGGCCAAGTGGGAGAGGTATGGTGCCTCGGCCAGCTATGGTAGAAAAAGAACCATCAGCCAATCTTACCTTATCTCTCCCAGAGAGAAGGTTATATGTCTGAAACAAATTAGACTTACCGGTCATGTGATTTGAGGCTCCAGAGTCAATAATCCAAGGAGAATCAGTAGTATGAGATGACACATGGAAGGCTGTGGCATTACCTGATGTAGACGCAAACGAGGTAGAGGGAGTAGGCCCAGAATCCATCTGGCGGAGAGTCCTACCATACAATTCCAAATGTTCACGGAAGGAGTTGATAATATCTTCCTTAGGGTCAGAATTGGGATGCCTCTCCTGAGTTACTGAAGGACTAGTCTCTGTCGATGCCATATTAGCCGAGTTATACCTTTTTTGATTCTGCTGGCCTGGTTTCTTGCCCTGATAAGGTGCTGATTTCTTACCCAAATCCTGTGCCCATTTAGGTTTTCCATGGAGATCCCAACATGTATCTTTCGTGTGTCGTGTCTTCTGGCAGTAAGTACACCAAAGCTTGTTCTTATCATCTGATTTTTTCTGAGTGTCACCCTTTTTAAAACCACCTTCGACATTTGTATCTGAATTTCCTCGGAAAGCTAGGGCAATTGGCTCCCCTTCTACACCATTCATCACACTTCTTCTGCTTTCTTCTGACTGCACCAAGGCATACACCTCCTGAACTGATGACAAGTCTTTACCACCCAAGATCTGCACCCTGATGGACTCATACGACGGATTCAGCCCTAGGAGGAAGGCAAACACTCGTTGCTGAGATACAAGTGACTTATAGGCCTTTGCATCTTCATCACACTTCCAATTCACATTCTGATAGTGATCAAGTTCTTTCCATATTGATGTCAAATCAGAATAGTACATCGAGAGACTCCTCTCCCCCTGCTTGCAAGTAGAGGATTTAGCTTGCAGTTGATATATCTTGGCATAGTGTCTCTGCTCTGAATAGGTGGACTTTGCTTGTTCCCATATCTCACAAGCAGTTTCAGCCCACATAAAAGTCTTCCTTGTGGCAGCATTGAAATCAAGAGCCAAGACATCACCATACTGTTCTCTTGGTTCCACCTATCATGCTCAGCACTTCCATACTTCGGTTCCTTCACTCTCCCATTGATGTATCCTATTTTCCCCTAGCAGTGATGTAGAGTTTTATTCTCCTAGACCACTCAAGGTAATTCAGACCATCAAAGGGAATAACAGCCATGGGGAAGCTCATATCCATTCCCCCACTCACTCCATTGTGGCTCCCTGAAATCTCTGAAGTAGCAGGTTGAGCACAAAACAATGCTCCACTCAGTTCACACCCACACACTTGGGTTTAACAACCAGGTTGAGCACAAACAGTACCAAATTCCGGACAAAACAGAGGTAATATTCGGCAGATTTCAGACCTGTATAGTTTTAACAGTCCCAACCTACCAGAATTCCAGAATGTCTAACAGCCACTAATCAGCAGGAGAGATCCTTCTTACTTATAGTCAAATCAAACCATTGAGAAGACAGGTCATCCTTGACCTACAGTTGTCTTAACACATGAACAGGATCACACGATCCAAAAAAAACAGGGGGTACACAGGTTCGACAGCATTCAGCCGCCCAGACTCATAGGGTTTTCACTCGGCACATGACCAAGGAGAGTAAAGAAGAGAAAAACAGGGAGAACTGTACCAGTTGTAGCTGTTTTTTCAGTCCAGAATCAGATTTCTGTTCCGCCCAGGTTCTGCTAGTCTGTTCGATTTGTTCTCTCAGTAGGGTTGTTCGATCTGCTCTCTTTAATCAGTATTCCTGCTCTGATACCATCTTGACAGTATGGCCGGCCAAAAATAAGAGGAAGAGAAGAGAAGAGAAGAGGAGAAGAAGAGAAGAGAAGAGAGGAGGGAAGAAACAAGGGTTTTGCAATGTAACAGTGCTGGCGGCGCCAGCCTTTATTTTAATATATATAGGGCAGCAGAAATAACAAGGGAAAAGACCCTTGTGCCCCTGAGTACAATAACAGACATAACAGAAAGAAAAAACGAAATAAAAAACACTTTAATTAGCCAAATAGGCCCTAACATCAACAACTAAATTATTTTAACATTATTTTAACAGCTCCCACTGACTTTCATAAAGCCAGATTTAGGTGGGCCCTAAACGGCTAGGGTTCCGCATGAATCCTCTTAGGGGAGGTGTGGGGCCCACCACGAAGGGAGATCATCCAATGACCTTTAGGACACCATGACAATGATGTGCATTCAGCCATGGTGTGCGCAAGAGCCACTATCGTATCGGCATGGGCCAAGTACTTATGGCCCATGAACGTTGCACATCGCATATCCATACATCACATGCAAGGATAGAATTGATCCAATCAATTAATATCTGTAAAGCCCATTTTAATCCATAATATTACTGATTAATATTATCTAGGTATATGGGCTGAATAAGCTTAAGCAGTTCGGCCCATATAGCTTTTCTGCAATTAGTGGGCTTTAGCAGTTTTAACTCTTTAAAACTGGGCCTTACAGGTGTGGGCCAAATTAAATCTCATAATTAGCCATCAACCCCTTGAGCCAAAAGTGGGAAATTAAGGCTGACATCAACCTCCATCGAACCACAGATTCGGTCCAACCAGTTTGGACCAATCTGGTTCGAAGGGGTCTAGGGTTTGATTTTTAATTAAAGAATTAATTCAAGAAAAACGATCTGAAATTAAATTTACTGATTAAAGAATAAACAAGAATCAATAACATGGTTGTTCGCACATCTCAAAACCTGCAAAACAGATGTTAGATCACAGTTTGCAGTTTCATAAACCGCAAATCGCAGATAGCGATTTCTCCATCTGCGAAATCTCCTTCTCCTGCGCGTCCAGCTTCGATCTTGAAATAAAATAAATAGAAAAACCCTAATTTTCTATTCATATTACATCATATTGAATTCCTATACATTCAGTCTAGAAATTAAAAAAAATTAATTACAGACCAAAATTAATAGAACTGCAAAATCGCAGATATCCTACGCTAATAAAGAATTCGATCTCCTTTGTACGAACAACCCATAAATCAAGAAAATTATATAGAACAATTCTAAATAAATTTCAGATTTATAAAGAATTAATTTCAGATCATTCACCCTTGATCTGGGAAACAATTTTCCAGAAAAACCTCAATCTGTGCAAATCGTGTAGAACGCCTTCTGCCCGTTTGCGCAGGTTCAGATCTGATTTATTTTGGTTCAAGATTTGAACAATGGCTCTGATACCACTAAAGGGATGAGAGATCCATCATATGGATAGCCGAACCCTGCAGGTAGGTAGGGCGAATTTTCAAAAATTTCTCTCTCTCCCATATGGGAATCACATTCCCTGTTTTAGAAAATCTGCATTTTCAAGGATCAATCTTGAACCTAAACCGAACTAGATCTGAAACCAAAAGGTGGGAGAGGGATATACCTGATACAGAGTAGCAGTAACTCCCAATGAAGGTGTTCACGCCCAAAGAAATCTCCAAAGACTACTCCCACTGAAGATGACACAGTGCAGGGTGGAGCAGAATCAGCAGTGTTCTTCCCAAGAACCGAATCCTTCAGCAAGAACTCGATGGAGGCTGTGAGCACGACTTCAAATCAGTCTTTCTCCAAAGACTGATATCAAGAACCTTTCTTGATCGCTCCTACAAGAATGGAGATCGAACTGGCAATGGCGGCAGCAGGAGGAGGGTGCAAGAGCAGAAGATGGCGCAGTCTTACTGTAGCTGTCTTCTCTCTTTTTGTGATCTGAAATCTAATCTGATGTTTGGGGTTTTGAGATGTTCTGAATGGTTCATCCCCTCCTCCTTTTATCGACTTAAAGAGATCAGCTCCTAATCCCATTAGGAATTTCCTGATTCAAATCCTTATTTGAATTTGAACTCTCTTTAAGTGATAAGGGTAGATCCTTATCTTATCTGCAGATTAGGTCAGCTCTCCTAATCTCATTAGGAGGTTTCCAGATCCAAATCTCTATTTGGATATAGACTCTCTGAGTGGATAGGGATAACTCCCTATCCTATCTACTGATCCAAATCCCAGATTCGCCCTTGTTTAACTAATCATATTAGACCAGTTCGAAATGGGCTTTTGGCCCAATAAGTCCATGTGCTCAGTAACCCTCCAAACTGTTGCCCAGTTGGGCTTCTTTGTATGGCGTGGGACCCAAACATTGATCTACACATCAGCCACATGGGTTCAGCCCAGTCTTTGTTACAAGGCTTGGCCGAATACACTGTTATGGACAGTGAACCCCTGAGCCCATCACCATGGGCTCTTAATGGGCCCAACACTTACACTAAGTGGTCCCTGGGCCAAGCCACCTTATAAAAACCCAAGGACTGTGGGCAGATGCAAGATTAGCCCATCAGGTATTACCCTCAATGGTCTTATACTTAACCTCTCAGCCCATAATGATCAAACACCGTCCGACAAGAGAGGACCTCTCCCTCGGCTGCAAGGAACAGTGCTGCACTCTTTACTCACATGGATCCCGGGAATTTAAACCTTTTGCAAACATTTTGAAACCGTAATATATATGTATATCTTTATATAAATATATTTTGCAAAAACAAATTTCAACTATTGAAATCGGCTGTCGACAGTTTTGGTTTCCATCAGAGAGTGCATCCCCGATCATTACCTTTGTCCGACAAAGGGGCTGATCCTGTCACTATGATCACCCACTCAGACGAATTCTCGGACTGTCCCAACATACCCAGGTTTTGACCCCCTCTAAGGATCTCACTGATTGGCATATCAAAGACAGCCCAATCCGACACCTAGTGCAGTATCATAATCGAGTTTAGGGGTCAGGTGTAACATTCCAGTTTTGCCCACTAATCACCAAGGTCCAGGGCAATACTAAAATTCTGGTCCGGTTCAGGGTTTCAAGTAAACCTACATTGCATGTACCTCGGGTTTCACCCTGGCAGCTGAGACAATCTACCCCAACCAACTTGGTGGCACATCAGTGTCAGCTTTAGCAAGATAAATCTCCCTAGACTTATCCAACGGCTGTGAACATTTTAAACTAAGACGAGTCTCATATGTGTCCAGTTAAGGGTATTACACAGAAAACACACCATAATAACATGAATCAAATATGTACTTTATTCATTTACAATAAATGTAATAATGTACCTCATTCCGATTGGAGCTAACGGCATACACTGTCTTACATAATTACCTTGTGGAAAGAAGATGTGGTAGAAGTAGTTGAGGAATTAGTAGGTAACTTCTCAGTGTCTCTGAAATTCAAAATGGTGGAGGGTGATTTTACTTGGTTCTAACCAATGTGTATGGGCCCAATATTTATAGAGAGGAATGAATTGTGGGAGGAGTTGTATGGCATTCAAGGGTTATGGGAAGGTCCTTGGTGCTTAGGTGGAGATTTCAATGTTATTCGGTTCACAATAGAGTCAAATAACCCTCATCAATCCATCACTACTAGCATGAGGAAATTCAATGATTTTATTAACTCTTGTGAGCTGAAGGAGATTCCTCTTTTGCAAGCCAATTTTACCTGGTACAACTTTCAAGAAAACCCAACATGTTCGAAGCTAGATAGATTCTTGTTTAATGAAGCCTGGGAGAATCAATGGAGGGGGTTGATGGCTAAAGGGTTACCTAGAGTTTCTTCGGATCACTACCCTATTTAGTTAGGAGAGGAACCATTAGACTCTGGACCTAGACCCTTTAGATTTGAGAATATGTGGCTGACTCACCTAGACTTTGTAAAAAATATTGAGAGCTGGTGGAGTGAAGAGCTAAGGGGGGTGAAGTGGAAAGGAGTTAGTTTTCATAGAAAACTAAGAAACTTGAGGATAAAATTGAAAGCCTGGAACAGGGACCATTTTGGGAGGTTATAGGATTTAAAATCTTCCTTGTTGACTCAGATTGAAGAATTGGACAAAAAGGAATACCAAAGGACTATGAATGCACAGGAACGGGAGTTGAGATGGAATTTAAAGAAGGAATTAGAAGAGGTCCTGCTGCAAGAAGAGATTTCATGGAGGCAAGAATCAAGGTTTAAATGGATCAAGGAAGGAGATGGGAACACAATTTTTTCATGCAATGGCCAATGGGAGAAGGAGGAAAAATTTTGTAGCACAACTTGAGATTGATGGAGAGGAAATCTCCTCTCAAGAAGAGATAGCTAGATGCCTTGTAGATCATTTTAAGTCAATTCTGAGAAGACCTATTGATTGTAGGGTGGAAGTGGATGGTCTAGACTAGCTACGTCTTTCTGAGAGGGAGAGAGTGGCTGGAAAGAAATTTTGAGGAGGAAGAGATCAGACAAGTAGTTTTCCTAATGGATAGATCTAAGGCTCCTGGGCTAGATGGATTCACAGTGGCCTTTTATCAAGATTGTTGGGACATAGTTAAAAATGATTTATTTGAGGTCTTCAAGGAGTTTGAGGATAATCATGTTGTTAGCCCTGGAGTCAATGCTACTTTTGTATCTCTTGCTCCCAAGGAGGCTGTCGCTAAGCATCCTAAGGACTTCAGACCAATTAGTTTGGTGACTAGTGTTTACAAAATTTTGTCTAAGGTCTTATCCTTGAGGATTAAAGTGGTACTTCCCTCTCTAATTAGTCAAGCTCAAGGTGCGTTTGTACAAGGCATACAAATAGTATATCGGATTTTGATAGCTAATGAATGTGTGGAGGAGATGAAGAGATCAGGTAAGAAGGGCTTTGTTTGCAAATTGGATCTTGAAAAAGCCTACGATATGGTGGACTGGAGCTTCCTCTTAGAGGTGCTAAGTAAGTGTGGATTTGGGAAAAGATGGTGCAAGTGGATCAAGGGTTGTCTCACTTCTTGCCATTATTCTATCCTTGTCAATGGAGTAGTTAAGGATTTCTTCCCAACTTATAGAGGCCTAAGACAAGGTGATCCACTCTCCCCCTTTTTATTCACTCTTGTTGCTGATGTGTTAAGTAGATTGATATCAAAAGCAGACAGGGAGGAGGTTGTGAGTGGTTGGAGAATAGGAAGAAATAGTGTGCCTGTGACTCACCTTCAGTTTGCAGATGATACTATAATCTTTTGTGAAGGAAGCGATTTGAGGAAGGTAGGGAATCTGAAGAATTTAATTAATTTTTTTGAAAAGGCCTCAAATCTAAAAATCAACTTTGGAAAAAGTTGTGTGGTGGGAGTCAATATGGATGCTCAAGAAATAGATGCTATTGCAGGTTGCTTAGAGTGCTCCACCTCTTCCTGACCCTTAACTTATCTAGGTTTTCCTCTAGGAGCTAACCCAAAGGAAAGCCGCTTTTGGATCCCTATTGTGGAAAAGTTTGGAAAGAAGTTGGCAAGCTGGAAAAAGAATTATATCTCTGCGGGGGTAGAGTGACTTTAATCAAATCCACACTTACTAATCTACCGGTCTACTTTTTGTCTGTCTTTAAGATTCTTGCTAGGGAAGCTAAGAGGTTAGAGAAAATGATGAGGGACTTCTTGTGGAAGCTAGGGCAAGAGAAGAATGATCATTTGGTTAGATGGGAGATAGTTAGTCGAAGTAAGGAGAAAGGAGGATTAGGAATAGGAAATATCACTTTGAAGAATGTAGCCCTTCTAGGTAAGTGGTTGTGGAGGTGGCCTTTAGAGAGGGAGAGGTTATGGCATGAAGTGGTGCAAGTATCCATGGTTATTCTAGAAATGGTTGGGATGCAGGGGTATCCAGATGGGCAACTCTTGCAACACCTTGGAAGGCAATTCATGGTATCCTCCCACAGTTCCTACGCTTTGTAAGGTATGATGCTTGCTTTGGGACTCGTGTTCTTTTTTGGGAAGACACTTGGGTGGGAAATTTGCCCCTTAAGGACCTGTTCCCTTCTCTCTTCTCTATTTCCCTTTATAAAAAAGAACCTATGTCTTCCTTTCTTTTGCCCCTATATACCCCTTTGTCGACAAATTGGGACCTCGGATTCCGTAGAGGGTTGAGGGATGAGGAATCCTTATCAGTTTCTGAGCTCCTATTGTTACTTGATTCTGCTTGCCTGGACCCACTAAATCTTGATAGGAGGATTTGGACTTTGACTCCGAAAGGGCTGTTTACTTGTGCATCTTTCTTTAATTCCCTCTGCTCTAGTTCTTCTCCTCGGGCTTTCCCAGTTAAGGAAGTTTGGTCTAGGCCTATTCCCCCAAAAATTGTTGTATTTTGTTGGGAAGTTTACTTGGGTAAAATCAATACGCTGGATAACTTGCAGAAGAAAAGACATTTTTTGTGTTTATCTCCTAACTGGTGTATTTTGTGCAAAGCGCAGAATGAGGATTGTTACCACTTATTGATTTTTTGTCCTTTTGCTGCAGCCATTTGGAATTAGGTATTTGATTTGTTTGAGTGCAGGTAGAACTTGCCAGCTGAGGTAAATTTGCTGTTTTCCCCTTCTACCTTTGTGTGGACCACAAGAAGAGGGAGAGTCATGTTGAAGTGTATAAGAGCAGCTCTCCTTTGGACTATTTGGGAAGAGAGAAATTCTAGAATTTTTCAGGAGAAGGAAAGAAGCATTCTTGAGGTCAAGGAGTGTATTGTTACAAGGACTATTTTGTGGCTGAAATCCTTAAAGCTCTTTGAAGATTATTCCTTTGAGGATTTAATGAGGAATTGGCCTGCAGTTGCCCTCACTTCCTCTAGGAAGCCTGTCTATGGAGGGTTTTATTAAGCTGAACTTTGACGGAAGTAGTCAGGGTAACCCAGGACCGTATGGGATTGGTGGTGTACTGAGAGATGAGAACAGAAACATCATTGCCTTTTTTTGGGACCGGTGGGAATAGGAGACTCTGTGAGGGCTGAACTCCTAGCTGCGGCACAGGGGGTACAGATTGCCTATTAACTCGGAGTGCAAAACTTAATAATTGAAGGAGACTCCAAGGTGGTAGTAGGATGGTTGGCTGATCCCGGTACTGTCACTTGGAACTTTAAGGATATTTTAAAAAAGGTTAAATGGATATTCAGGGGCATGACAGTTAGAGTTCAGTGGCTGGGTAGATCGGCTAATGCCTTGGCTGATTATCTTTCTTAAACAAGGGGCTACTCGGGTTTCATTGTATTGGGCTTCATTGTAATTTTCTTTTTCCTTTGTTATGTTCTTTAACTAAAGGGTTGATGGTTTCTTCCATCTCCCCTCTTTAAAGGGGAGGTAGCATCTCGTGCCTCTCCCTAAGTTGTACTATCTTTGACTTTGATTTAATAAATCTGAATATTCACTGATAAAAAAAACAATGATCCAAGCACCCCTAAAAGGTGGATGGCCATGACCTTAAAAGATCTCAAGGCCTTTCCTACCTTCATTTTCCTCAGGGCTTCTTTGATTCCTAAAACCCTAATTCTATGAATATATCTATGTTATCTTAATCTCAATAGAGCTCCCATGACCTTCAAAATTTGTGCTGTAAACATATTTTTTATTTAGTCATATTTGAAAATAACTTAACTAGCAAAAAAATAAAAATAACTTCTTGATGAGGATCAACTTAAGGTGTATCAAAAGAGAACCAAAGTTGCTCCTATGCTTATTTGGCATCATTACGACGATGTGGGGCCCACTTGGGATCTGGGCTAGTAGTGGATCAACTTAGGAAAATCCTAGAGTCTTCAATCCACCTTAAGATGCTCTTTGTGTGGTTGAGTTTGCTGCTGGACAGGACTTATTTGATTTTCTTACATTTTTTTATAGCAAGCGTATTTTTGTAATTTTGCATGTTGGTGGGTATGTTTTGGGACAGGTCTGAGCCTAGTAATTTCCCTTTGTTTTGGCTCTATGTTTGTGATTGTTTGGGGCAAGCTTAGTCTAAATTAGCTTTTTTTTTACAAGTGACTTGTTGGACAAGCTAACTTTTGGGGCAAGTTTCTTCCTTTGGAAGCTTCTTTCTTATTAAGCTTGTAAGGCTCATTTGAAGAATAGTTTTTGGCTAATGAACAGAGAAAGTTTCTCTACAGAATTTGGTGTGATTGCCCTTACCCTTAGGTCTGATTGTCTAGGGTTTTTCTCTTATTCCCATCTCTTCTCTTCTCTTCTTTCTTTTGTTAGCTCTTTGTTTCTATGCTACACATCTAGGCCTCACTTTAGTTTCTGTGCTACACAAGGCACGAGAAATAGCACAAGGGTATTTTTGTGTCCAAGGTGCAAGACACAAATTAAAAAAAATAATATTAGTTAAAAGCCTATTTGTTCAAGTTAAAATACATTAACATTTTTTTGATAAGTAAGCAGGATTTCATTAATAGAAAGAATAATTACAAGCTTCCCATGGAAAGGCACAAGCTGCGTCCTCTCCTAACTACAAGAATGATTCAAAAAGATAGAAAACAGATTCAAAGTACAGTTGGGCCCAATACAATCGTTCCCTGTTTGTCCCTTGCTTTGCAAGACCATCAGCCATAGCATTTACTGATCTCCCCACCCATTGTATTCTCACAACAAGACTCCTTGTCAGCCAATTGAACTTTTTAATTCATTCTTAAAGCACCATACTATAGAGTCTGGGTTTTGTAGCCAGCCCACTACCACCTTGGAGTCCCCTTCTATTAGCAGCTGTTCCACACCTATCTGAATTGCTAGTTGTACACCCTGGATAGCAGCTAGGAGTTCTGCCCTAGTAGAGTTTCTAACTCCTAGGGGATCTGAATAAATGAGAACCACATTACCATTCTTATTCTTCAGCACCCCTCCCACCCCTGAGGGGCTTGGATTACCAACACAACTGCCATCAAAATTCAGCTTTAAGAATCTTTCAGGAGGATATTTACTATAGCCTTTAAAGATGAACAGTTTGCCACTGCAAACCAATTCCTCCAAATATCATTAAATGAGAATTGGTGGAATATGTCCAGTGATTTTAGCCACAAGATCACCCTATTTAGAATGCACTCCTTCAGCTGTTCTAGGCTTATCTCCTTCCCTTAGAAGATTCTGGCATTTCTCTCTTCCTACACTGCCCAAATAAGTGTTGCTACACCTCTGCATAATTCTTCCTCTTCTATGATGCCAAGGGAAGAAAGAAGGATAAAAAATCAAACTTACATCAGCTGGCCTAAGCAACCTGCATCTAAACAACGAGAAGATCCACTCCCATAACTCTGCAGTAAAGGAACAAGATATTGGTAAATGGTGACAATCCTTACCATGAGACTTGCAACGAATACACCAAGTAGGTGAGAGATAGAGAAAAGGCCTTCTCTTTTGTAGAATATCCAAGGTGTTTATTTTCCCATAATACACCTCCCAACAAAAAGCCATAACATTAGAGAGGATAGGCCTGCACCATATTTCCTTAACAGGAAAAGGTTGGTTGGGGGAGATTGAGTAAGGGACTTAAAAAATGAAGCACAAGAGAAAGACCCATTCGGCCAGGGTGTCCAAATCTGTTTATCAGGTTCAGAAGGGTCCAAACAAACTTTATCAAGTAAGCTTAGCAAATTTGTTAGACACTCAATTTCCTCTTCCCTTAAACCTCTATGGAACCCAAAATCCCAGTTAGGTGCCAATGGATTTGCCAAAGGGGAGAAAAATTTTGAAACAAATTCATTTTTATACTGTGAGACAGAGAATAAAGAAGGGAAGAGGTCCTTCAACGAAACCTCTCCAACCCAAGTATCCTCCCAGAAGAAGACAAAGTTACCATCACAAACATCATACCTGACAAAATTGAGAAACTGAGGAAGAATACTATGAATTGCTTTCCAGTGTTGCCAAACCCAATAAGTCCATGCCAGGGTCTTAAATTCTTAACCTGTATATAAAAGGATTAGTTTGTAATTATAGTTGTAGTTCTTACCTTCTGAAAAATATCTTGCATCAAGGATGAGAGAATATTAGCAGAAGGCGCCGGGGGGGGGGGGGGGGTGTTCTACTCAGCCTTGACTTGCATTAATTATAGTTCTTACCTTCTGAAAAATATCTTGCATTAATTATAGTTGTAGTTCTTACCCTCTTTTGCTAGTTTTTTTGTCCTTCTTAATGCAAGATATTTTCTCAGAAGATAAGAATTACAATTAAATTTTAAAAAAAATAATATTTTATATATAGGTTAAAATTTTGAGACCTTGGCATGGACTTATTTCGGTTTGCCTCAAGGAGCTTGGTTGGGAGTCCAGGGGCAGAGCACCTCCATCTAGCCTCTATGCTTGAAATTTCAAAAAGTGCAAAACTAAGGCAAGGCACGAGGTGCATGCCTAGGCACACCAATCCCACACCTTTTCAAAAGGGTTGTGCATGGGCCTAGGTGAAGCACATGACTTCAAATGCAGCTCACATGTGTGCCTAGGTGTGTCTGAGGCACACCTTTCGATGCAGTATTGAGAATAACAAGGAAATAGGTAATAGAACAGACCTTATAAGAGGATAATGGTTACTAAGTCCATCCCTTAGCAATTTATTTTGCATTCAGTCTTTACTTTTAATAATTTAATTTGAGAGTTTATCCACATGGACCTTTTCTAAATGATTTATGTGCTGCTCTTGAATAGGTAAGGAAATTAGATGCTATGTTCAATGCTGCAACCTTTGCCTCAAAACTGTGCCCCAAAATGGATGGTTGCTCTGGATCTCTGCATACTGCATGCTTGCAGAGGAGGATTTTTTATTATTTCAGCAAAGATGATGACAGAAGTTCCAATATCGCAAATAACATGGGCCATGGAAGGTTGAGACAATTCTTTATATTCTTTATTTTTTATGACTCATACACTGACAGGGAAATGTAGAACCTAAACCTGATTACCACCCATTGAGAGTCAAATTTGTTTTGGAATGTAAAATTAACAGGGCTAACACTTTGTCTGGATGGGAGGTTCTGGAGAAATTCACTCATCTGCCTCAACTCTGCACATGGAATATATGTTAGGAGCAAGGATAGCAGTTTTACACACTTGGCTAACCTAACTGAATTTTTGTGGGTTTGTGGTGGTTAACCCCAATTGACTCCATGCCTAGTTGTTTGCTTGTTTCTCAACATGCCACTCGCCCCCTTCCTCAAAGAAGGAAAAAGAACAGAATTCAAGTGCAAATCAGAAGCCCACATGATAAGGGAATAATACTAGAAGTGCTATCCTATTATTGCATTTGCAACATATCACACCATCAACATCCCTTTGTTGAGCTTACAACACTATAGTATCTTTCTTTACCATGTGACTTTCATATAGTAACATTTGTGAAGAAAAAAAAGAGAAAAAAAGGGTATCTTTCTTTTTCAAACAAGAAAACTGGCTAATCTCTTCAAAAGTGTCTGTTTGGGTTTGCTTTGGCTAATCCCTGACCAGCTTAAATCTGGCATAAGGTCATCACCTAGTATTCCCTTTATGAAACCAACTTGGATTTGATCAGACCTCACATAGTGCACGGCAACCCCAGGACCAGGATACTTGGAAGTTGATGTGTGTGGACTAAGGAGATGCTTTAAGTAGAGCAACTCATTTGGGTAAATTTTGGTCTAGGAGATTTAGCCAGGATCCATATGCCATGTGTTATCCTCCCATCTTGACACAAGAATTTCCTTGTTATAGGCACTTTAAATTTTTAATGATTGTACTGATGCAATTGTTATTCTATTTGCAGCCCATTCTTGCGAGCAGATATAAAGGTGAAGTTTAATTACTGCTTTTTTTTAACATTCAAACACAAGGAACTCCGCATTCAGGGTGTTATGTCTTATTTTGAAATTGTTCCTTTTCTTGGTGACACAGGTGTTTCTGCAGAGCAGTTCACATGAAAAATTCACACCGAGAGCAGTTGCAAGGATAATGCATGGCATTGCAAGCCCAGCATATCCTTCTACTACTTGGTCCAGAACTCATTTCTGGTATCTTCTAACTAAATTTTGTTTTCATTTTTAAGTACATAGGGTGAACTTTTATTTCTACATCTTGTCATCTTGGAGAGAAGCTAAGAAGCTATATAGAAGGGATATACAATTTTACTGTCTATTCACCATTCAACTTAGAAACAATACTGGGATACCTTGGAACATCCACTATCAAAATGACCTACCCCATTTACTGATTGAAGCAGGATTTTGGACCTCTTGTGATGAATCCTACATGGGAATCAAAACCAAGAGTTGGATGGATTACTTCTGGAGTTCATCATTCTCTTGCCAACTTTCCAAATAGATGCAATAGATTGGATGGATGGGCAGTGTTATCAGAGTGTCGACTAGTCATTAACTAGTCAACCAACTAGTCAATTAGCAATGAAAAAGCTGAGATATCTTAGGTTGGAGTTGTATCCTTTGTTTTATTGGTCTTTAAGTGGTAAGGTGAAATTTGTAAAGTTTCGTGTGATTAATTTCTTTGGGAGGGCAGAGGTTATGGGTCTGGCTTTGCTTGGGTCAGTTGCCTAGGACAGCTAAGCATCAACTATGTTGTCTAGTCAGTTAACAACTAATCAACCACAAAGTCATTCTAAAGCTTTATTTGTTTGCTTGTATCTCTAATTATTTAGAATAATATAGAATATATCTGCATTTTGTTATATTCATGCTGTTGTATTAAATATTTGTGATGGAACATGATTAGGTGATGGTAAATAAGATAGATAGAAGGCAGTGGAGTTCTTTTTAAGTTTTCTTCCAATCAATGGTTATTGATAGGGAATTGCCAAAAACAAAAGACACATTGAATAATCAAAGTTGCTCTCTTAACTTTGGAAACTTTTTCTTTGTTTGAAAAACAAAGTTCCAAACAAAGACTAAACTAAATGTTGGTTGTCATTCTTTTCTTTCATAAAATGTAGCTTATATAAACTTATTTCTGAGATTGCATTAATATCTTTTATTTTTTGATAGGAAATGGTAACTTTCATTAATATAGATTAAGAGAGTACATAGGTCCAGTTCCCAGAAGAAAGGAAACTGATCCCCCAAAATATTTCATTTTGCAATTCAACCCAAAACAATTTACCCCTACTGGTCACTTGTTTGGCTAGTGTATCAACCAAACCATTTGCTGATCTTCTTACCCATCTAACAGTTGCACCTCACTCCCTTGATATGCTTTCTAATCTCCCTCATGACCTGCCTGTGGATCCAAATTCCCATGCTACCTGTTTGTACCCACCCTATCACCAGTTTGGAGTCCCTCTCCACTTCATTTTGTTGGGGGTCCAGTTGTTTCACCAATCTCACCCCTTGGAGGAGAGATAGAACTTCAGCTCTTAGAGAATCACCCTCTCCTATTAGCCCTGAATATAATGCCACCACTCTTCTCCATCTCTTATTATTCCACCAATGCCAGATGGACCTGGGTTACCAAAAGGGCTCCCATCAAAGCTTAGCTACAGTTTTTTGACTTACCAAAAGAGCTCCCATCAACTAGTCAGTGCTTGTGCCTAGACACTAATTAGTCATCACAACAATTAAAGGGGGCTAAACAACTAGTCATTGCTACGCTGCATTGATGACACTGGTATGAGATGGATTTTTGAGTAGGATCAGTGGGGTTGCACCCTTGGCAATGGTTGCAGTGCAACTTTCTTGAGTGCATGTAAATTACACTTCTATGAGTTCAACTTTGTCGATGACTAATTATAGTAGGCAAGATAGCAACTTAAAATAATCTTTTACATGCAGCCATATCTATTTTCATGACTGTTTAATTTTGATTTCCAAAACTGGAAAAATCATACCTCCTTTTAATGGTTTGTGATGTGATGCTATTTTCTTTTGACAGGGGAAGGTATATGCACATAGACTTCCCAGCTGTAATGGAAGCAGCAAAGATGGAGCTCATGAATTTTGTCGGGAAGGATGTACTATAAACAAGGTGTACTGTAATCTTTTGCAGCAACAAATCAGGAGAGTGATTGTACTTGAGGTGCTAATTTGTAATGGTTTGTAAGGAAACAGATCGGGAGGTAGGTCTCTTGAGTTTGTGACTGGGAAGAAGGGTCACTACTCAGTAGCCAATGTAAAGTGGTGGCCCCTCCCGTTTTTTCAAATATAATGTTTAATTTCTATGTGAAAATGTGAAGAAAATAATTAGAGTTTATGTAGCCCCAAAAAATATTATTTTTTCCTTCTTATTTGCTGAGTGGTGGCCTGGATACACGTGGTTATATTAAAACAAGTACAGTGATGGATCAAGTCTGAATCAATTTCTTGTGATTTGGTTTTTGAGAGATGGACCGTCCTTTGTTTTAAGTTGGGGACGGTTGGTGTGGTGGCTTATTTTAATGTTTCAAGTGGAGCCATCGGAAAGTGCTGCATAGTGCACACACAAAAAGAATGTCTTGATCTTCTGCAGCTCCTGATTTGTCTATGTGGGAGTGGGACATTCATTCTGTGACTCTGTCAAAGGGTGTATTTGATTTGATGGTTGCAAAGTCGCATAGAAAGGAGGTGAGGAGGGGAGGATCATCTCAGGTTGCGTTGCAGTTGTTTGTCTATGTAATGCAATGCATGGATTAGGTTTACTTTAAGCTCAGTTTAGAAGTACAAATACAAATTTGAAAGTGCAAAACATTGCATTTTCTATTATTCTGTGTGTATTTGCACTGTACATATTTGTATTTATACTCCTTCCAAACTGAGCCATACTGAATCAAATGCTTCCAAAATTGCACTGGTCATTTCTCATGTAATCGTGGGAAAATCTATGACGTTCAGATGGTGAAGGAAAATGATAAATGCTTGGATGAAAAAGAACAAAGTCTTCTTATGATTTCAAAAAATAAATAAATAAATTGATAATGATAGGAATCATGCGGTTTTTATAGGATGTATCGTGCTAATGGACGGGATCACCGATCACGTCCAAGAGGCGAAGATAAGTACATAACAATGGAGTAGGTGAAATATTGCTTGCTTCCAATAAACTTACTTAATGGTTCGACCATTTAATTTAAATGGACAATTCATTTCAATTTAAAATTAAAAACATTAAAAGATTAAAATAAAAAATGACCAAAGATTATTGAGCGGATCGATGATTTGATTGTCTAGATCAATATATTATTGACCAAATCAAACGGTTAAATAAAACCAATTGACCGGATGGTTTTCAAGCTGAATGGTCTAACAGTCCAGTCAATTGCGATTCAAAAACACTAGATGTACATACAAGGCTACAAGCTCCCAGATGCAATCGAAGAGGGGGCCTCCCTTCAATTCAATATTTAACATGTTCTTCTCGGCCACGCTCATGTAAAACCATGTATATATCGTCATATTCATCAATGGCTTGGAGTTTAGACATAAACTGTTCAACTTCACCATTCTATAATGAATCCAGAATCTAGATGTTTCCCCTCCCTCCCCTTGTATTCCTCCATATATATATATATGGAATTTGACTTAGGGGTATCCCGTAGCCATATACGGTACCATATCTATTATATCTCTAGTTCTCTACTCTATTCCATTCCTTGGTGGGCTGTTGAATTGAATCGACCATGATGGTGATGGTGTGTAGCCAGACTTCATGTTTCAATTTACTAGAACACCCTCGCTCTGAATCCTTTTCACCAGGACGTTGGTTGGATCGTGGGGTTTCTTGTGGTAAATTGAACTTTGGTTGCGTGTAGCCTACGCGAGTCTTGCTAGCATTCTCCCTTGGCATAAAAATTATATATAAATATAGGGTGGGGGGTAAGGGGTCGGCATATTCTAGTGATCCATGAACGAATGAAGGCATATTCACTGATGTGTGCCAACTGTCCAACGAGGGAAAGAATACTTAAAAATTAGTATGATTTATGAATGAATAAAGCGGTAAGAACCTGAAAGAGAGAATAAGCGTCTTGCGTGGAGCAAGGGGCGAACTGAGAACTGAGAACTGAGAGGAGGGACGAGACAAACAAGAGAAAAGTCCGTTTATTGTTGTTTTCAAGTAAACGGGAGCTTTCTTGCTTGCTTTCTGCCCTTGGAACTACAACGGACCTTCGTTGCCCACCGATAGCCTTGTAGATCTTCTTCACACAACCATGTCTCTTAGTTAATCTTCGTTTTTCCTCTTTCTCTCTCTCTCTCTCTCTCTGCGTTTGTACAAGTAAGAGATCACAACGAGATTGCTGAAGAAAAGGAAGGAATAAACAAGCAAGATCGAACAAGAAAGCAGAGAAAAATACAACATAGACGGAATTAGATTGATAAGGATTACTGGTTTGAGCTTCGACAACGACAAATAGAGCATGGATGACATAACAGCTTCATTAGTCTCGCTTCTCCAAAATACTGTCCCCTCTCCTCCTCCATCTTCTTATTCCTCCTCTTCCTCCACTGTTTTTACCAATTACCCTTTCATTTCTGCCATCATTGCCTTCGCTCTCGCGCAATCCAGCAAGTTCTTCATCACCTGGTACTCTCTCTCGCTCTCTCATTCTTGTTTTGATGCTCAGCTTGACGAAGAAATTGGTATCCTTTTACCACGAGTTGTTGATGTAATATTCAGATGATGTTAGGCGTTGAAATTTTAGCTTTTCACAATTCTTAGTTTCCCACTTTTCTTTGCACCAACTCGCTTTACATTTGCTTAGTTTAGTTTTTCTGTAGAAAATTGTCAGTATTTTATGGAACAGAGAGTTCAGAATTCATTGGAAATTTCTTCTTATACTTGCTATTTGATACTTTGTGTCTTTAATAGGATTAAAAGCATAATGTAGTGCTTCCTTATAATGTTTGGATAGGGTTGGTCTATGCTGTCCTCATTAGGGATGCACTGATCGTGGTATATTGACGCAACTTCTAAATTTGTTCCTGCGTAGACATGGTTTATACTCATGGCTGTATCTCTGTCGTGAAAGTGTGTCTTTAGATGAAGATTGGATAAGTATTTCGTACAAGTTGCTAATCTCTCTGTGCACTGTTACCACATCCATATTAGAATTAATTGAGTTTTATAAATATAATGTTAGTCACTGTTGAAAGTGATCATCCCATTGACAACTCCCATGAGGTCGTCAAGTAAGCTATTCTGTTCTATTTCATTTTCTTTTTTTTTTCTTTTTTAATAATTATCTAGTTAAATATTGCTTTTCTAAGTTTAGAATTGATCGAGGACAGAGGACACCATCGGTGGAATTGTTCTTGGTTCAGGTTCTTAGGTGTAAGGACCTTCATAGTTAATTTCAATAATGACTTGCAAAGTTTATGGTGGTGAATTCTACCTAAATTGTGAATGTAAAGATGCAATAAACGAAAATAAAAACCAAAATCTTCTGTAGTTTGTAACTTTTGTTTCCTACAAAATAAGAGGTGTGCCACTTTGCAAAGGAGAACCAGATAAACATTCAATAGCTTTTGAATTTTACAGGTTGATTGTTAGTCTTGTTTCATACCTAAATTTATTGAATGAAAGCATTGTGCATGTTACTTGAATGTAATTTACATCCTATATGCTTATTCAAAAATTTACATCTTATATGCATTTGCATGCGTCAGTGCTATGTTCTAGCTATCTCTCCTTAGCCTTCTTATATCAGTATGTGTAAATAAATTTCTCCTAAGAGTTATGAACTTTCATTAGATCTTCAGGTACAAGGAGAGACGATGGGATTTTAAGCAGCTCATAAGTTCTGGTGGGATGCCATCATCGCATTCTGCAACAGTCACTGCTCTTGCTATTGCTATTGGATTCCAAGATGGATTTGGAGGATCAGTGTTTGCAATTGCAATGATCTTAGCATGTGTGGTATGGCCTTTACTCTGTCTAGAGGAGATATTTTAATTTTCAAAAACAAAAAAGTGTATCATCCATTATATAAACTGAGGCTTACTAGATTACTTATTTGTTTATTATCTAGTTTACTTGTTACTGCAACTTAATGCCAGCTGTTTTTTTCCTGATTCGTGATAAATTGTGTACTACAAGTTACCTCTTTGCTTTCCAATTTAGTTCCATTTCCACCATAATGCATTATAGACTAGTTTTCTATTTTTGCATTCCTGGAAAATAAGTCATTTGACCTTTTCCATTATGAGCAATAGTTGTTAGCAAGTCCCATATTTCATGCATGGTGGAGCAACTACCAAGTTTTAGATCTCAGTTTTTGCATCAATTTTGGAAAAGGCCAAATTGTAATGAAAGATTGAAATTCTTCTACATTTTCCTGTACCCTACTTAGTTGAACTTGGTAATCGTTTTCAAAATTGACCAGAATTGAAATATTGTCCCAAGATTTCTGAAATTCCAATTCCAAGTGCACCTAATTTTATACATTGGTTGAACTCAATAATTTATAAAATACTCTTTTTTAATTGATTCGCAGTTCTGGTCCTTGAACAATCTAATTTATAAAATTCTTAAGGCTTACTCTTCACTGTTAAATGAGCCAACCTCCTTTGCTCTGCATTATATCTTTTTAATTTGTATATTCCGCATAGTATTTTTCCCTGTACCATAAAGTTGCTGAAAAGGGCAAAAAAAAGTACTGTGTACCAACCATGTAACATGTGCAGTGCAGCATAATCATTGCATATTATGGTTTTCATATTGTTACTCCATTACTGCAGTCCATTGGTGCTACTGTACAAATATCTTTGTGCTCCATGCCTATAGTTCATTGGTATTCCTTGGCTGTATACTCTGCATTGAGAGAATGAGAATTGTTTTCTTGGATAAAAGTTGATCAAGTAACTTTTAAATATGTTGACCTTTTTACATTTTTGGGGGGTGATATGATTCTTTCCACGTATTATTATTGTGCTCATTTGAGATGTTAACAAATTAACAACATCCTTATGGTAATCTTTTAATAGGCCATGTTCTTAGTGCCTAACCAATTGAGGCTTCATATGTAAGTCATTTTTTGGCAGGTGATGCATGATGCATTTGGTGTTAGATTGCATGCTGGGCGCCAAGCTGAGGTATGATACTTCACTAGTTTCAGGCAACGTGTAGATGCATGAATACAACTTAGTTTCTGATAGGACCAACGTGTTCCCCACTTTGAGCGTGAGGTGAGCTCCAGAAAAATTGAGAGAGAGAGAAGAGAGATTGGGTAAATTTCTTCTTGTTTCCATCCTTCCCCTGCACCTTCTACTTATAACAGAGCCTCAACCAGATTTGGTTACAACTAACAAAAAGGACAAAAGATAATAAACTCCTAACAGACTATAACAAACTTATAACAGACCACTAAGAGATTATTCTCTGAATCGTGCAGGTTTGATGATTGCTCTCTTGGGTCGTTGAAATATTGACTGACCAGCCGCTGAATTCTTATCAGTTTCTTTTTTATTTTAATTGGGACTTGGTGCCTTGTTACTGTATAAACTCTGGAATGTAACTCCAGGATGTATGGATTAATATGTTGTCATCATATTCAAACTGGGTATCCTGCAGGTGCTGAACCAAATTGTATTTGAACTTCCAGCTGAACATCCTCTGGCAGAAACCAGACCATTGCGTGAACTTCTTGGTCATACTCCCTCTCAGGTTTGATTGAAAAAGAACTATTTGTTGTAGCATCAACCTGTTTTGATTTTGTCACTATTTGAAAAAATATATCATGTAGTTATACTGTTATATAGACCATAGGGTATCCTAATGCAGTTGTGCATGTCTAGCATTATGCATTTGTTTTAAGTAATACTAGACTCCATCTTCAAAACCATGTGATAAATGGTAAAGATTTTCCTTTTGAGCATAACTCATCTTTGTCTCTGTGTGAACTTTTTTATTCAAGCTATAAAGTTATGCTCTTGCTCCAGGTCTACAATGAAGTGTATAGAAAGCAAATGGTATTTCATGAACTTTTCCTAAAAAGGGGAAATTTGAAAGACTTGTAATCATTAAAGATAACTTCCTCATCATGATATTCTCAAAAGGATGATAAATGATTGTACCTAAAATATAAAGTGATTGCAGGTGTAATTCGAGCTGTCACTTTGCATACTGCATATTAGCATGATGAATATTAGAAGTTACAAAACTAGTTTTGAAAAAATGAGTACATAATTCTATACCATCTCTAAAAATATCAGCAATACATGATTACTTTATTTTGCAGATGCAAACTACCATTGAATACCTCCCCCCCAGAAAAAACAAAACATAACAAACATATCCTGTAAACACTACATATTATTATTGCTATGCAACAATAGAAGAGCCTAATATTTCCAAATTTACATATTATTGCAGGTTATTGTTGGTGCATTGCTGGGATTTGTCACAGCAGTTATTGCTCACTTGATCAGGAAAGCCACTACTCAAGCTTGACATGGATGCCAGGGGGCAAACCTTGGTCACCGTTTTCTCTGTAATTCTGCCATAAGTACTTTGGATCCTACTATTCTGAACTGTTGGTTTCCATTGTATTACATTATGTGAAAATGCATTTAGTTGATTGTCATGGCTTGCTGGAATGAAAATATTTTCTGTTTACCAATGACTTGTAGCAACAAGACTTGTGCCAGTTTGAATTGGAGAATCCTGACCACCATGATATCATTAACTGTATTTTCATCTTTAGGAGACGAACATTGCTTTTTACTGTTTTCATTTTATTTCTTTTCTCCAAAATCTTAGTGGCCTTTTGGTATCAAATCGTTTTGGAACCCCCAGTCTTCAGCTTGAGCTTGAGAAATGACATTAGTTCAGTATATACATAATTGCCATACAGCTAGAAAAAAAGAGATGATGGCCTGTAGCATTATTGGCCTGGTATTGCATCTTAAAATATCCTGATTTCCCTCAAGTAACATATTGGTCAAGGGCCTTTGGAAGATAAAACATATGTTTGCAATGTACCTGCAGTTTGTCATGCATGACCAAACCAAATATCGATGCAACCATGCCAGAAATTATTCTGTCCATGCTTTCCATCTTACATTTGCGAAGAATATTCACAATTTTCTTTCTGATAGACTCTTCAGTTGAATAAAGGTCATTTGTGGGCTAACTAGGTAAAAAGCCTCCTGTATCCAGCGTTGTGGATCCAAATTGCATTGGTATAGTGGTATTGCACCATCCCATTTTGTACAGGTATCATACACAGTTTTTGAGTTGGTTCTTTGAAATAATAGCCCTGTTTCTGTGCCCTTTTTGTCACATGGATGGACATGTCCTGGTTATTACAGAATTTTGTTTCTAGGAGTTGTAGAATTAGTGTTAACAATATGATCTAAACCAAGTCTTTAAATTAGGTTCTGTGCACATCGTGGCCTAACAGTTTACTGTTGCATACATTCAGGACAGGGGGAATTGTTCAAATGGTTCTTGGCTATTCTTTTTACAACCCTATAGATAGAGAGTAACATGTGAATTTAGATCACTGATGATACCATACAAACAATTAAAGTTATTATTACAGGTAGTATGATTGACTACTGTGACACAAGACATACCTGAAGATGATGATCACAACAGAAGATAATAACAGCAAACTCTGAAATATGAGGAATATTATAAACATAGGCTTCTAGATAGTTTTGTGTTCAGAGCATTAGAGAGACCTCAAGATCATATAGTCATTGTTTTGGATAATTTGATCACCAAACAATAGACCCTAATAGGCTTCTCTACATGATGAGATTTTAGAGCCTAGGGGATCCGTTGGGGTGATGGATGACAATATGGTTATATGCATCTAACGTCAGGAATTCATCCAGGGTAGGAGCTGTGCATTGCCGATTGAAGATCTTACAAGCTTCCTTGTACTTGCCGTGCTTGAACTTTTCCTCACCTACCTCTTTCTCAATCTTGGCCATTTCTTCTTCTACCACCCTAGCAAAGAGGTCCAAGCTCACCTTCACCCCAAGCCCGTCTCCGTCCAAAACTACCCCATACTTCAACCATTGCCAGTTCTGAACTCTGCTAATCTCAGCAGTGGCAGCATCCTCCATGAGGTTGTAAAGAGGCACTGACCCGGTTCCGGTGAGCCATGCTGCTAGGTATTGGATTCCAACCCGGGTATTCAGTCGGAGGCCTTCCATTGTCCGGACACCACTGGGTCTTTGTAAGAGGTCTTCTTCAGTCACAATGGCTGCATCCTCTCGCTTCATGGTTTCTATCTGGTTGGGAGTGGCACCCATGTAATTTGTGAAGACTTCCATGATGACGGAGATGAGACCAGGGTGGGCTGCCCAGGTCCCATCATGGCCTGCCCGTACTTCTCTTAGTTTGTCTTTTCTCACCAACTCCAATGCTGCCTCATTCGCCACTTGATCATCTCTGATTGGAATTTGAGCTGCCTGTTAAAGATTTATGGATGGAGCTGTCACAACTAATTAATCTTTTATGTGTATTTACATATACATAACTACTAGAGTAGTAGGATAAAAATACCCCACTCCCACATACCATTCCGCCCATGGCGTGCACACCACGTCTATGGCAAGTGTGAATGAGAAGATCAGAGTAGCTTCTCATAAAGTGCTGAGTCATTCCAACCTGAACCCGGTCTGGGAGCAAGCGATCAGGGTGAGCCTGGAAAGTCTTGACATAGCTGAAAATGTAGTCCCATCTTCCACAATTCAAACCAATTGAGTGATCCCTTAGCTCATAGAGAATTTCATCCATTTGAAAAACAGCTGGCAGAGTCTCAATGAGAACTGTAGCCCTAATGCTTCCACTGCCTAGCCCTGCCATTGTCTCTGCCCTTTCAAACACAGAATTCCATATGCGGGCTTCCCTGCCGATCACATTACTTCCATTGTTGGTACAGTGATGTCTCCATGGCAATGAAGGAATTGATTATCAATGTTTTAAAAACCAACTGAAACCGGAACCTGGCCACCGGTTTCCATGTTGATGATGGTTCAACTGTTCAGTTCGAACTGACAGCTCATTCTGACAAAAAAAAAAAGTTAAAATAAAAAATGACCAAAAACCATTGAATAGGTCAACCGTTTCATTGCCTAGATCAACGGATTGTTGACCAATTCAACAGTTTCTGGTCAAGAACTAGGTTTAAGGTAAAACGGAACTAGTTGCCTGGACGGTTCTCAGGCTACACGGTCTAACCATCCAGTTCAACAGCCATTCGAAAACACTCTTAATTATTGTATAAAGCTAATATTAGAAGTGAAGCTACTAACCTCGCATGCTCCATTTTTGGGAGATAGAAGAAAGGGCCATAGCCTGCACCTCGTGTCCGGCGGAAGGTGGCATGATTATGGTAAAAGTAGAGGCCAAAGTCCACCAGGCAGCCAGTTGCAGGTTCACCGTCTACGAGAATGTGGGCTTCAGGCAGGTGCCACCCTCTAGGGCGGACAAAGAGTTTGGCCGTGTGAGGATGATTGAGTTTGTAAAGCCTGTTTCTCGCCTGGTCATAGAAGGTTATGGTCCCATCTACTGCGTCCTTCAAGTTAACTTGACCCCTCATAAGCTTCTCCCAAGTCAGCGAAAGTGAATCTTCAAAGTCGGCCTGTGAAAACAATATAAAGACACATCAGGAAGAGTTCTTTTTTGTAGAACATTGAAAATTTTGGCTGTTTGGGAGCTAATTGCTACACGTTACCATCGTTGTTGTGTGTAAAAGAATAATTACAGACTTTACAGTCAATAATTCTCTTTTTAGTCAAAAAGACCGTTAAGTAGTAGGGGGTGTTCACGGCATGGTTTTCAAAACCGGACCGGACCAGGAACTGGTCAGGTGACCAGTTTTGTTTTTCCTCAAAATCGGATTTTTGCCAAAAAAACATTGATTTGGTAGTAAACCGTTGATCCAAGTGGTTGAACCATTCAAACCATTCAACGATTTTGACCTTCTTTTTAATTTTTTATTTTATTGTCAGAATGGACTGATCATTCGATTCAAATAGTCGGACCGTTCAACCTGGGAACCGGACCCTAACCGTTTTGTTGTCCAAATTGGTTTTAAAAGCCTTGGTTCACGGTATGTTTGATTTGATTTGGAAAACATCTCATATCAAATTAATAAGTTAAGGTTTGAGATTTTATCAAAAAGAAATTTAATGTTGGAGAAATTCTCTAACCAAACCATCTTAATATAAATATAAAATCAGATCAAACAGTTCTATTATCATTTGATCCTATTTTTAATACAATTATAACCATTATATTGAGTTTGACCCAATTAGAAAGACCAAATAATGTGCATATCCACATAAATAACAAATATGATTTAAATATCAAATTAAAAAAAAAAAATAATTTAAAAATTAAAACATACAACAATATACATCTATATTGTTTGGATACATATATACCGCCAATTTCCATTTGAGCATATAGAACACCAGCCAATAGTAAGTAAAGTGAGTGGGGTAAGGGGTACAGCAGGCTACACACGGTAGTGGATTGTACATTAGCCAATTACACAGATTGATGACGTGTTTACTTCTAATTGGATTTTATAGATCCAAGGTCCTTTGGGGGACTATGATGTAAACATGTGTCATCTAATATTTTTCGGGCACCGTTGCAGTGGTCAACCAATTTAAAATTGCAATGCACACATGAGAAATTGAGAATTGAGAGTTTGAGATGCATGCATGCACACGTTATCGTGCATGAGATGAATGTAGTTAGTATGTATGCTGTCGTGATTCGTGAATGAGATGCTTTGCTTGGTAATATAAAAGGAAATCAAAAACTAACGTAACCCTGTCCGCCCTCACCATGAACACTTTGGCTCCGGAGTTGAGGGCATTGATAATCATCTTTCGTTCCACAGGCCCCGTGATCTCCACCCTCCGATCGGCGACGGCCGGCGGTACCGACGCACATACCCACTCCCCTTCCCGTATGCACCTCGTCGCCGGATCAAAACCAGGCAAACATCCTGCGTTGTACTTCCTTTGTGCCTCCTTGCGGCACTCCAAGGCGTACTTGATGTGGCTTCGGAACTCCCTCTGTAACTCTGATACAAATTGCAACGCATCTTTAGTCAGAATCTTCGCGAACTCATCATCGTATCGACCTCTGACGTCCACACCATTCGGTACATCGTAGCAGTTCAACGACGTTGTGCGAGAGTAGGGCGCCACGTTCGTCATCGTATATTAATTTTTAATAATATAAATAATCTCGACGTAGTTGTTGTTTTCAGTTGTGGTGAGACTTGAGAGAGGCTGCTGCGAGCGAGAGAAAAAGAGAAGAGGGAGGGGGGGATTTATAGGATATAGGGGGAAGGGAAGACAAGTGTGATATTGGTACTGGATAGACACAGACTGTGTCAGCGTCATGATAATTGGGAAAAAGAGTTGGTTCTTATCTATCTATCTATCTAAAGGTGTCCGATGGGAATGGCGAGAACTGAGAAAGAGAAGGATAATTAGATAACTCAGTTTCTTTGTTTGAAGTTTGTGCCTTCCTCGGGTTGCGTATTTGTTCCAGATAGGACGAGCGGTAGATACGTGGCAACACCTCACACTGCTGGCCTGAATAGATCTAGAGTTTTCAATAATGAATTTGTATAATATGTATATATCACATATTTGGTCACCTGTTTTGCTGGGGTGAGATATCGATGGGGGAGGATCAATGTATGAAGGATTAGGAAACTTTTTAGGCATTAATGGTGAACGAGGTTCTCTCTCAGGCTGTTTTCTGGAAAACATTTAACCTGAAATTATATTTATTATGTTTTTTTATTTTTTTTAATTAAATAAAATAATGATTGTTATAGTCATAAAAATTTTATTATTAAAAAAATATTTTTATCTTATTAAAATATTGACACTTTTTTCTATATAGAATAACTTTTTTGATAAATCTGAAAAAAAAACATGGTTTTTAGATCAATTCTTAACCATAGGAGATGAATAAGTGATTTGGAATGCAGACCGATTCATTTCGATCACAAACTGTTAGATCTAGGGCTAAATCTCACCTCATGGATCAATTCTCACGCATCAATTCACGCTATACTGGATTGAATGATGACCACATCGATCACAAACTGTTAGATCTAGGGCTAAATCTCACCTCATGGATCAATTCTCATGCATCAATTCACGCCAGTAAATTCAAGCACATCACATAAGATGACCACAGTACCAAATACCCCCTACTGCCCTACATCTACCATCGGACCCAGCGCTTAGAAATCTTATGTAATTGCAAATTAAAAGGCTTCTGAAGTAAGAGTGATAGGACTTGTATTGAGGCCTTATTTTTCATTTCTCTGCACCCCGACATTTCATGATTTCATCTGTCTCTCATGACGGATCCTCTCTAAGTACAAAAACTAAGGATCAATAGTTTTCAATCTTGAAAGTTACACATATTATTGTGTTGCTCCAAGATTTGTACCGTCAATGTTGCTGCCACCCCATGAACTAGAATAGCTAACTAAGAGGTGGGTCACTTGCTACGTTAGCTGGTTTGTTCTAACAGAGATGCGGATTCAATTCCCACTATTATGGACTTTGTGGAGGGGGCTATTAGTGTGGTGCTGTGTTATTCAAGGGCCGTTCACAAAAAAAAAAAAAACCTCTATAATAGGCAAAATTCTTGTCATGGGCTAGATTCTGTTTAGAATGAAAAATCAGTCCCATAGCATAAAATTGCTTTTATAAAAGTAATTTTATGAAAGCACTTTAATAAAAAACACTTTTACAAAAGTACTTTTATAAAGCATTTTTATAGAAGTACTTTTACAAAAACACTTTTACAAAAAATACTTATATAAAAGCACTTTTAAGAAAGTATTTTTACAAAACATCTATGCCAACTCGTAAACATTAAATGTTGGAGACCTAGGCTAGCAATTTATGAATACCGGCATTTTTTTTTTTTGAAAAATAAAAATGAGCAACATAGGACACTTGTTAGTCTGAAAAGAATTCATTTTTAGGAAAAAAAGTGTTTGCTTCATAGCAATATTTTCTCATTCTGCCTATTTTTACCCATTCTTATCCATTTTAAAATTTCATCTTGAGTAAGAATGGGAAAGAATGAGAATTGAACCAAACATGGCATAAAGTAATTTTTAATGGCTAGGGAATGAGGATAGAAGATGCAGTTATGTTCTTGTTGAGCAAGGTCTCTTTGGTGTGATTTAGAGGTGTAAAATGGGTTGTGTCGGCCCGTGGACTGTCCTAGGCCATGCCGCTCTCCCCAGGGATAATTTGGGCAGTTGGCCCGACATGGCCCAAGCCTGTGCGGGCCCGTGCCGTGCCGCGGGCCTAGACCGGGTGGGCTATAGGCCATGCCATGGGCTTGGGCCATGTCGGGCTAGGCCACAAGCCAGGCCTTAGGCGTGGGCCAAACTGAGTCGGACTATTTTTTTGTTTTTTTTGCTTTTTTTATATTTTTTATATTTTTATTTCTTTGCTAAGTAAAACTAAAATATAACTTTCTTTGGGAACTGTTTGAAAAAAAATAAGAAATCTAACAAAGAAATGAAAAAAATACTTAACCAAATAAGAAGTCAAAGAGATAAAGACTCAAATAACAAATTGGAAGAAAAATAGAAATTTTATTTCATTTAAATTTGAATGGTACAAAGCATACAATGTTTGGATGAATGAAATATGAAAATTAGAAAATGGAATAAATTAATAAAAGGGTAAATTACAAAGACCCCCCATGTATTATGGGGTCAGTGACAAAGTCCCCTTGTACTTTTTTTTTGCGACAAAGACCCCCTTGGCTGTTAAGTCAGATGACGGAAAGCGTTAAATTATCAAAATACCCCACTAAACTTTTTCTATTTTCTTTTTCTTGCCCTTTTTCTATTAAAACCTATTTAACCTAGGAAATGGATATCTGATCCTACAGAGTGGTTTTGTTTGTTTTGATTGCTAGTTATTTTCCCTTCCTACAGAGTGGTAATGTACAAGAAGATTTACAAGGGTGAGTTATGGTGCCCTTATTGGTTCACCCCAAAGCTTATTTGGCTTCTTTCTCGTCTCTAGTTAAGTCTTCTAATTCATCCTTTTTCCCATCTTCGTCATAAAAGGGGTCCCCTTTATTTTGTTAATGTTCTCCATTAAATGTTTCAAAATCGTTGTTTTTATTGTAGCCATTTCACCTAACTCCAATGGAGAAGACAATGAACAGTATAAAAAGGGTAGCTTGGACATTTAAAAAACTTTAAACAGTCAAATGAAAAATTTTTCGAAGTTAACTGACAGAACATTAACAGAAGGGGGTCTTTGTTTAACGGCTAAAGTTTAGAGGGTCTTTGTCGCAAAAAAAATGTAAAAGGGGGACTTTGTCACTGACCCCATAGTACAAGGGGGTCTTTGTAATTTACCCTTAATAAAATATAAAAAATACAATATAGTTACAAATTGAAAATAAAAAACTACGTTATTAAAAAAATATCAAATAAATTAAATAAAAATAAAACAAAATTTACAATAATTTGAAAAAATGTTATACAACTATTGAGTATACAAAAAATATTGACTTCATCATTTTCTCCTATTGTTCTTGACTTTGATCATCTACTTCAGGTGAAACATCAAGTGTAGTGTCATGCCCTCCTTAGTCTCGTAATCTATCTTCAGCATCCAACCAATCTTTAAAGCATATGCACATCTCTAGACTTTCATCATTCATACAACTTCTCTTGTCGTCCAACACCCTAGTACCTGTACTAAAACAAGACTCTGATTGAACTGTAGACACCAGAGGGGTTAGTAGATCAAGTGCCATGGCGGCAAAAACTAGATAATTTTTTGCTTGTTCACTCCACCAAGCTAAAATATTAAAATTATTTGTTCCCTCTGAGGTGAAAGAAGAATCACCTAAAGTAGAAAAATTTGCTTGTAAATAAAAATTAGGTTCAGTAAATGAACTTGTTGTTGAGGCAGTGGATTTTTGCCTCTTACTTATTAAATAAAAAAGTTTTTCTCTTTCACTACTGCCCTGAAGTTCAGAAGTGGAAGATGTAGATGTATAAGTTGTAGAATTTTTATTATTCCTTGTTACTTCAAATTCATATAAAACTATACATTTCAAATAATAAACTATTAATTTCTTATTTTTTATTTCTAATTTCAATATTCATATTTTCACAATATATTTCAACTAAAATGTCTAAACCATCTTTTCTAATCCTATGATCTAATATTGTAGCTAAGAAATTAAGAGGATAAATGTTTTCCTAATATTTTTAAATTTATTTTCCATTATTTCAACAATACTTTTAAATTGTGGATTCTTTCTATATTTTGTAAAACAATCACTAATCATCATTAATTGATAAGCTAAATTACAACTAGTTAGATAATAAATACCCGATAATTCATTAGTTGCATCATAAAAATGTTTTAAAAAATCTCTTATGTAAATTGTCATTTCCCGATCTTCCTCAAATATAATATCAGTAAGCATTTTTGCATTATAAAAATCACTAAGAATTTGTTTGTGAGAAATACAACTTTCTAACATAGAATAGGTAGAATTCCATCTATGTTTAACATCTAGTATAAAATGTTTATATTTTAAACCATAATTTTGACAAAAATATTTAAATTCTTGCTTTCTTGCTCCAAGACTTTTAAAATATATATAATACAATTTCTAATTTTAGAAATATGAGTGAAATAATATTTAAAACATCTTGGATACATAAATTTAAGATGTGACATGCACATATGATATAAAATAATTTACCATTTAAACATGGTTTTAATTGAGATTTTAAAATATTTATTGATGAATCATTATTATTAGCATTATCAAAACTAATAGAAAATAATTTATTATCAATTCCATAAGCATGTAAAGTATTTAAAATACTTGCAGCAATAGTTGGGCCAATATGTGGCCATACAAGCCTAGTAAAACTTGAAATTCTTTTATTTAAAAGTCAATTTTCATCAATAGAATGACCGGTAACACAAATATAACTTATGTTAAATTTAAAAGTCCAAATATCAAAAGTAATTACAACTTTAGAATTAAGATTTGATAACATATAAATTAAAATTTGTTTATATGAATAAAAAAATTTTAAAGCATCTGATCTAATAGTATTCCTAAAATCTTTTTAAAATTGTGGATTTACATAATTGTGTAACCATTTTTCAAGTTTAGTATCTTCAACTAACAAAAATGGTTGTTCATCATGTATAATGTATTTTGCTAATTCTTGCCTCTCTTTTTTTTTTGAGAATATTTAAAAATACCAACCCCCTCCACCCAATTTGTGTTTGTGTTGTTTCTCTCCCATCTTCTTCTTCTTTCTCATGGGTGAGCAAATGTCTGCCCAAATGGCTAGTACCACCTTTGCTATAATAGCTAAAGTCTTTCCTACATTCTTGGCAAACAACTTTTTTTTTCCTTTCCCTGAACCTCCTCTTCTTTAAAGATTTTCCAAATCGAGCTAATCAACTTAGTAGCCTTCTTTTTCTTTCCCCTAGTATCAGTACTAAGGGTGGAAGTTTCATCAATATCAATATCATCCATATCGGTGCTAACACTACCATGGTGCAACTAAATATTGTCAACATTGAACATGTTGGGGAATTGGTTTCAAGAGGAGCCTGCCATTTTTTTTTAATTCTAAAAAATAAAAATTAATTTAATTGCACTTACCCGAATTGTCGGTTCGGAATCCCAACTTGATTTCAATGGTTGAAGCATTTCAACTCCAAGAGTCCAAGCCTCCCAAATTGCTAACTTGAGATACTTGAGTTATTGAGCAAGCCTTCTTCTTGTTGAAACTTCGATAAAGTTGAGAATCAGAGAATCTATGAGAGATTTAGAGATTAAAACTTGAGAGTATGAAAAATAGAGAAGAGATTAAGAGAATTGTTGAATTGGTATGATGAGAATGGTGGAGGATATGGTTATTTATAGGAATTTAAAGTAATTCAATTGCCCAAAATAACCTAAAAACTAGTCATTTTTTAGTTGTTAGGAGGGGTATTTTGGTCATTGTAAAGTTATTTATCACTTTACCCAAAATGCCCTCCCCTAAACTAGTTGTTATATAGCTGTTGGGGGCATTTGTGTCTTTCTTTCTCCCCCCAAAACCAAATACATAAATACCCCCCTATATAGTTGTTAGGGGTATTTTTGTAAAAAAGCTGAGGCAATCCGAGCGCAGCCCACTACGGTCTCGTGGGCGTTACGGCACGCACAATCGTATCGTGCCATGCTGGCCCATGGATCTGAAACCCTAGGCCTAGCATAGTCCACGTACTGTCGTGTCGTGTCGAGCCGAGCCGATCCAAATTACCTATAACACATTATTCTTGCTTCTCAGCCAAATTATGTATGCAAACATTCTCTTTACAAATAGGAATGAAATACAAAGGTAGGTTTACAAAAGTTACTAGCATGAATGCAATGATGTTTTAGCGAAATCTAGAATTTTGTTGCCTATCAAAAAACAATATGAAATGTTGTAATATTCACCATTATAATATTACAAGGCTAAAGTTAGCTTTCTTAAACATACTCCTCTAATGTTCCACAAACGTTCTAAATTTTCAGAAAAAAAATCCAATCAGATAATCGATATTATCCAAGATGATGCATTAAAAATATAGAAATAAAAATCAAGAAAAATAAATGCACCAGGTGCTCACAGTTTAGAGCCTAAAATTTGCGTTCTAGCAGAAGCCATTTGAGTCAATTTCTTTTGGTTTAGTTGTTTGGCAAAGGAATTAAAATTCTGACAAAAATAAGCAGGAATAAGAGGTATCTGAAGATCAAAGTAAATTCTCTCACACATTTAGGATTGAAAGACATGTAGTGGCTAGGGATGAGCAAAAAAAACCGAAAAACCGAACCAATCAAAAAAAAATTGACCGAAATCGAACCAAAAAATTAATTAATTAAACTGATCGATTCGATTTTGGTTAACCATTTAAAAAAACCGGCGGTTAACCGAACCGACTGATATATATAATATGTTTTTTTCTTGAAAATCTAATAAAAAAGTTCAACAGTCTGAGAGTGTTTAAACTGCCAAACTGAGACTTTTTGGTAGACTAGCGAACAGCCTGTCTGACAGATTGACACCCGCGCCTTTCCCTCTCACTCTCTCTCAGTCCCAGATCTGAGTTCTCTTCTTCGTTCTTCCCCAATGGACCGACGGCCTTCGGCGCTCCGCCCTCCGACCGAATCACCGACAGCCTCCGACACCTATGATCCCTCCTGCTTCAGCAACACCGACGATCCCTCCTGCTTCCACAACATCCTGTCTGACAACCGCCGCGTCTTTCCCTTTTCCCTTTTTTCCCTCTCTCTCTCACAGTCCCAGATCTGAGTTCTCTTCTTCGTTCTTCCCCAAAGGACCGACGGCCTTCGACGCTCCGCCCTCCGACCGAATCACCGACAGCCTCCGACACCTGTGATCCCTCCTGCTTCAGCAACACCGACGATCCCTCCTGCTTCCACAACATCCTGTCTGACACCCGCCGCGTCTTTCCCTTTTCCCTTTTTTTCCCTCTCTCTCTCTCTGACTCCCAATTCTCTTCTTCGTTCTTCCCCAACGGACCGACGGCCTCCGACACTGCAATCCCTCTTGCTTCGGCGACAATCTCTCAAACTCCCACTCTCCTAGTTTCCTTTTTTTTTAATTTTGAGGGCGTGAGAAAAAAAAAAAAAAACAAAAAATCGAGCCGCAATTAACCAATCAACCAGTTAAACGAATGCATCAGTTCAGTTTCGGTTCGATTAAATATAAAAACCGAAAAAATCGATTTGGTCCAAAAAATCACCCCACGGTTCGATGTGGACACCCCTAGCTAGTGACTCACATTACAAGTAACTTCATTCCAAAATATAGGGTATCAGTGGATCAGGTCAAAGGCAACAATTACCCCAGATGTGTTATAATACATCAAGTCCAATACATGGAATGGCAGCGGATTCAATACCCAACCAGGAAGAAAGTGTAGGTTCACAGTTTACCTCATACTTGGCCATTTGAAATAAAAGAGTAATGAGACTTGGGTTCATGTAAATGGAAAATTAGAAAATCAATTTTTCAATAAATATTACTATTTTATCATCATCGAATATAGAATTATTATCATTCATTATTATTACTGTTTTACCGGATCCAAATATCAAAACCCACAATGTGAGACGTATAGGTATAGCTTCCTAAATGAGACAAGGTATTATAGATAATCAGGTGAGAGGTCAGTGAATAAATGAATAAAAAAAAGAGAGAAAAGACACATGAGACCGGTATATCCCAATAGGAGAAATATCATGCATAGGATATGATTTATGGATCAGAACCCACACCAATAGTGCCACGGTGCCACCAGCAGTCCTGCGGAGATGTCTTGATCAGAAACAAGCTATAAAATCGCAGCAAAAAGAAAAGAAACTATAAAATCATAACTCATGCTATTGGACAAATAAGACAAACTTGTTAGCAAATTAAAGAAATTAAAAGAAAAAGGAAGGTGAACAAACTATTTGAAACGATGATGATCCATCTGATCAGGTAATCTGGTAACGGGAGGCAGCCAAGCCTGACAGACAATATTGACCCAGATTACCCTCAGCAGGACCAATCGTTTGTTACACTTAGAAGGTAAGGAGAGAGAGAGAGAGAGAGAGAGAGAGATTTTAACAAATTTATTGTATGACATTCTTGTACTATAAATATCCAACAGGAAAACCCAGAGACATTGTGTTATTTGAAAATTGCTAAAATTTCATATTTCATAGTCACTCCAATAAGCCAAAAGTAACCAAAATTGGATGATCTTATCCATTAAATATATTATCTTATGTTCAGCAGTAAGGATCAAAGAATGAAGAAAATCTAGATAAAATGTTCAGTAATCGGTAAATCCAGGACCATCAAGCAGAATGGCTCAATCTGTTGCATCCGTACTCTTATGCAGCAACATAAGAAAGATAGCTTCTTGGTATCTTGGTGCAAGAATCTGTCATCAGTATCACCAGTACCTTCCTATACACGAGTTTTTTTAATTGCTAATACTAAAGAAAAGACCTTCTCCATCTCCAAAACATGATCACCAAGGACTTCTGACTTTGCCCGCCAGGCAATGTGTTCATCAGGCCTAACCAAAATGGCTCCTCTGTCAGTCACCTGACAGATTCCCCACCATGAAAGTGAAGATGATGACCTCCAAACTTCCTCAACATCTATATAATTCGTGTTGGGTATTAATGCAGCTCTACTTCCATCCATTTTCTCAGCAACACGATGCGGCCAAATGACACACACCTTAAGAGAAACTTTGAATTCCTTCGCCACCTTGAAGGCCGCTCTAGCAAGATCATAGGATTGCTTCTTTGGTGCTACAATGAGAAGGAACTCAATTTTATTTCCAGATACCAGATCCAATGTAGAAAATGTCTCCTGCAAAGATAAAAGATGACTAGATGAAAAGAGAGAAGAATCAAAGAAAACTACCACAATAAGGTCTAAAGTACCAATACTGAGGACCCCATTTTAGACATAGTATAAAGAAAAACATGGTCCACTCATGTAGGACCATCATTTTATGGATCATGATTAGGTGATATCACAAGTAAAATAACAGATGGGATGGTCATAACCACCTTGATCCGTAAATCACACACTGATGTTCATTGCATCAGACTTCATATTAGTAGTACCTGCCCCGGGAGACCCCAATATTTCTATGTACAAGTCAAAGTAAACAGACCTTATTTGATAACTTCTGCAACACTTTCACAGTCATATGTGGCAGCCGTGACCCTGGCTCTGCAGATGGAATAAAGTTCCTCCGAAGACCAGTAGGTGTTTCTTTCAGTGCATTTGGTACCTTATCACTGTCAGGAACAAGTGCTCCTTGGAGGTACCTAATATCAACATGGAAGTTAAGAAAGTCAATTCATTCAAACTGAACCAGTGTTCATAAGCTATCACAATCTCAAGGAAAGTTTTCAGACTTCTGGAAAGCCACAAAATTTAACCATCAATTGTAGTGGAATTCTGAGCTAGGTTGAACAAACCATAGGGGCTGTTAAGCTGTTCGATGATGACTGAATTGCCTGAATTGAATGGCTTATTGCTTTGTCTTTTAGTAGAAATCAACCAAGCATGCCATTCAACCATTTAAGAAGCTTACACCCTACTTAATGGTTTACTCACTAAAAAACAAAGCATTAAGTTATTCAGTCCAACCACTTCAGCCGATTAAACCTTCTTAAAACCATATCTTATTGCTTTTGCAACTTGGATCCATATATGTTGGACTAATCAAAGTCAGTTTGGTCAGGATTTTTTTTTATAGGAAATGGTAACTTTCATTAGATAAAACCAGAAGAACAACTGTAACCTTCTAAAGTGAAAGGTGGCCCCTGAACAAAAAATAACTTAAACATTTCCCAAAACAAAACCTCCCGATTCACCCCTTGTTTTGCTAGGTTGTCAGTTAAAGCATTTGCTGACCTCCTAGACCAATAAACTTGTGCACCCAGCTCCCTTGTGAAGCTCAATAATTCCCTTACAGGTTGTCTAAGGGACCATGTTCCCAAACTATTTGATTGCAGCCAACCTACTACTAATTTTGAATCTCCCTCCACTTCTAACTGTTGAAAGCCCAGTTGTTTGGCCCATCTGAGCCCATGGAGGAGAGCCAACACTTCAGCTCTAAGCAAGTCCGCCAAACCTATTGGACCAGAATACATAGCTAGGATTTTTCCTTCAGCATCTCTAAACACACCCCCTATTCCAGAAGGTCCAGGGTTCCCAAGAGAGCTGCCATCAAAATTCAGTTTAACATTACACTGCAAAGGAGGGGACCAAACTGCTTGTATGGTAAGTGATGAAGTAGAAGACCTTGCTAAAATACTCCAGCCTCTAGTCAAATCATCTATGGAGACATCCTTGAACAAGTCAAGAGTTTTCAGCCAATGTACTGCCTTGATGGTGATCACTTCAATAACTTCAGGAGCTGATTTTTCTTTCCCTTGGAAAATCCTATTATTTCTCTCTTCCCACACTGCCCACAAGATAGCTGCCCTCGTTCTCCATATCACCCTTCATTTCTTCTTTGGTTGTCGGAAAAATCTAGGGTCAGTTTGGTCAGGATAGTAAGCAAGTTAGGAGAAAAATCTAGGTTTATGGAAATTAAGGGCCCCTTTGGTTCACGGGAATATGGGTCTGGAATCGGAATCAGAATGGGTTATTCCAATTCTAACTGTTCGGTTGGGCGGAATCAGAATGCCATTGCTATTTCTGCTGGAATGGCATTCCCCCATTTGAGGGAATGGTCATTCCCTCCCCCTCCCTTAGGAATGAAATCCCATTCCAGCTTATTCCAAATCCGGTTCCGGTTCCTGTCTGAACCAAAGAGACTATGGGAATAAACCATTCCAATTCTGATTCCAAGGGATTTTGATTCCAATTCTGAATGCAAACCAAGCAGACCCTAAGTTAAACAGCATAAAATATGGACTATCACAAGAGAACATTTTTATTGATCTGAATCACAAATGATACCTGAAACCAAGATCCTCAGTAGGAAACTGAAGCTGAAGGCTCTTTCCTTCATCAAATATTCGCTGTAGTTTAACAAGCCTTGAAGATCCAAGAGGATTTCTTTCACTCAAAATATATTCTGAGAGTTGTGCACGACCAATCGTGAAAATCCCATTTAAAAGTGCTCTTTGTAGTCCAGAGGGTAAAATAGAACCAACTTCACTATTAATTATTTGATGTACTGTTAAACCAGCATAAAAGCACAGATTATATATTCTGTGACGGATGCAAGAAAAACCTAGCCAGAACCAGAATACAGTCTTACAGATTACATGAGAAACTGAAAGTCTGAAATCAAAGATATAAATAGTTCTAGTCCACCTTTGTTTGCAACAGTTGGGTCAAGACCAAGTGCCGAAGGAACTGACATAGCAGCTTTAAAGTTCTGAACACTAAGTGCTGTATTGAAAATGGCGATCTGAAAGCAATAAGAGATGGGTGTTAAGGACCCCTAGATATTTGGAAAAGTATCAACATTACAATAACACGAAAGTTGCATAGGAAAAAAAGGAAGCTATACCGGCCTACGTTCCATTTCATAAGTGCGAAGAATTGAAGGGGGAGCTATACCCTTTACTAGACAAGCTATTTTCCAGGCAAGGTTATGAGCATCCTGAATGCCAGTGTTCATTCCTGCATCAATCAAAGTGAGAAGGAAGAAGTGATGAAACATGTACAATAAAAGAACAAAGAAAATAGTATCTTCTTAACCTCTCCAATCACAATGCGATGTGGGGGTAGTGGTAGGAAAGAAACAAAAATGCATCTAAAATCAAGCCATCACCCCTTGCTGCTATCAATACAGGAAGTTTGGTCCCCACCGACACAACAAAGGGTGAAACTGAACTTTGATGGAAGCTCTATAGGTAATCCAGGCCCATCTGGTATAGGAGGTGTTTTCAGAGATAATGAAGGCAAGATAATGGCTCTGTTTTCAGGTCCAATAGGAATTGGAGATTCCTTAAGAGCGGAAATCTTGGCACTACATCAAGGTGTAAAACTGGCCAAACACTTGGGGCTACAGCAGATTGAGATAGAGGGAGACTCCAAGTTGGTAATTGGGTGGATGCAATCAGGGAAGCTGGGAATTTGGCAATATAGACAGCTGATAAGGGAAATTCTTAGCGTAACAAGGGAGGTGGGTGTTTGGTTCAAGTGGGTAAGGACATCAGCAAATGGTTTTGCTGACGCCCTAGCAAAACAAGGGACTGCAAGGGAGAGTCTTTTTTGGGCAGTGATGTAATGTTTGATGTTTATTGGATCAACCTTTTCTAATAAGGGTTGAATTCTGTATTTCAGGTTAATTTATCTCTAATGAAAGTTATCGTTTCTGATAAAAAAAATCCTTTATTGGACACTGGATTTAAAAAAAAAAAAAAAAAAAAAACACTCACAGGAATCAGCCCTCTACCGCTAGACCTAACATGGTTGCTGCCCTTAGTTGTATTAGCTCCAACTCCAGTCCATTTGAAAACAATGATCCTCATATTCATTAGGAGCACATTGGAAAGTTCCTAAGTCACAGTCCAGACAAGTAGGACTTGCAGGATATTCCATGGAACAACATGATCTGGGTGTTCAGCAGCCTGATAAGCGAGAGTGAATTAATAATAACAAAAGAGTGCATTTTTTTGGATCGAGGATAGCCAAAGAGAGGGGATTTTCCCTTGAAGATTGAAGGGGACCAAGCTTTAATTTGAGGAAAGGGTCCTGGCAAGGGCCTCTTGGAGGATTGCACAATTGCTAAAACAAGATCATATTGACACCATCATCTAAATCCAAGATCAGGTCGATAGAGTAAACTGAATACTCCTATTGATAGATTAGCAAAATCAAGGGTGCCACACACTAGCATGTATAGCAATTATAGCTAATCCAGCTAGGGATGATGACTTATTTCCTGTGGATTTTGCCTCTTTACAATTTTAACAAAATACATGTCACCTGATTTCTTTTCTTTTCTTAGTGCCTATTTATTTTATTTCTCACATTTCAAGTGTATGAGATAGACTGGAAGGTTATGGCAGTAATTTCAATTTTTTGGATGATTAGTCCATATCCCCTTCACGTGTTCCATTAATTCCAGAGAACTAGGGACAACCGAAACCTTCCAAGCGGAGTATTCCTCACTGGGTGACACCTAACTTGCTTGTCTTTTTTTCCTTTTTTAACAGAACTGATAGCTACTTCCAGGTGAGAAGAAACAATTTGTCAATCAGGAACAGGAAAAAAAAAAGAATATGGTGAAGGGAAATGGGCTTCCCAATATTGACATGAAAGAAATGTCACTCACCAAAACCACCAGCTGGAGGAAAACGATGAGCCGCATCACCAGCAAGTATTATTCGGTTGCCACCAGAAACAAACTCCTCAGCAACTTCAGCATGCATCACCCATGGCTTTATATCAACCACATCTATGTCAACAAGATTTTGGCCCACCAATTTGAGAATTAGTTCTTTGCATACCTACAACAGGATGGGTAGTCATGTGTGAAATGGAAACCTGCCAGATTATTAGTTATGTCTAGAGTGATTACATGAGTGCCACAATTACTGCAAAGGTGGGCAAATATTTTTTCCAGCCTCTTATCCTAATCAAATTATTTGTCCTTCATATGTTCTCATGAAAATGAAATCACAAAAGAATAGAACACTAGTACAATGTTGCATAAGTATTTTGCAAGGAATAGGTATACCTCGAAACTGAAGTCCTTGATGTTTTGCTGAGGAGGATAGAAGGGTACCTGTGGAAAAAAGCAAGCATAACAATCATTAGTTAAGAACAGGACGTATCAAGGCATTGTCAATGAAATCATGGCAATTCTATAGTCAGTCTGGGTATTGTAGTACCTGCAACACAAATTCACCTTGGTTGAGATCATGTGCAACAAGAACACCTATAGCATCTGTATTGAATATGAAGAACAGCATCCCTGGTCTATCATGAAGTAGGTAGTGCCCAAGGTTTTGGCTAAAGAAATGGATACTGACAAGGTTCTGCAAGTCTCTTTCACCTCTCATTTCTATCCCCATGAGCTTTCTCACTGTGCTGCCAGCACCATCAGAACCAATGAGGATAGTACAGTTGATATTTCTCTCAATCTTCTTCCCTTCTTTGACAAAGCAAGCACCCACTGTAATACAACTATCATTGTATTTGATAGATACGCATTCATGCCCCATTAATATCTCCCCTGCCCTGAGGGTCCCATAGTCAATGGTTTCTAACCCATCACTATCACAAACACAAAAACCAAGTTTCTCCAGCTGCTTAACTAGTAACCTCGTTAGTTTGTACTGTGAGAAATGTGCAACAGAAACAGGACTAACTACCTGTTCAAAGTCTGTAAAGAAGAAAATGTTAGAGTGAACCTCTTGATGTTCAATCTTAGCAGAAAATAGAGTATGCTTATTAAAATGTAGGTCGTAGGGATGATTCTGAGGATTCTAAACTAATATATTCACTGGTAAATATGAATATGGGGCACATGCAAGGGAACCTCTTACCAGAATCTAACTTAAATTAATGAATGCAACTGTCATTATCAGTTTTCTGAAATAGTCAAAAGAAGAATAAGGAATGGACCAGACGCAAAGTCAGTCATCAAATGCCTCACCAATTACTCAATGATCCCTTGGACAATAATTGCACAGTTCATGCCAAAGTCTTATATGGCATGCAACATGTTATGGGCCCGGGCATAGGATCTCGTCACGGGTCGGTCCACGGGGAGAACCTCTAGCTTCCCCCTTGCCCCTCCCTTTGCGTGCAGACCCTATTGTGGCAACCTGATGGGTGATTTGTCCAAGAGATCACCCGAACTCTCCTCACTCTTCCCTTGACTGAAAAACTGAATGCCTTTATTCCCAATTCACAGCTCCTTAAATAGGAGATTACAAGAGGTGACTCCTTATTGAATTCGACTAGGCTAGGATAATCCAACTTTAAATCAAACTCCTACTTCTAATAGGTAAACAAACTCCTACTAAGAACAGAACTTAACTCCTATTTCTAATAGATAAAGTAAGAATAGATGGGATAAGGTAAGCTGGTGGAGAGATGGCAGGATAAGTTGTCGTGTGGGCCCCTCCTCATTGCTGCTGCCGGCAGCGGTATGTCTTCCCCACAAATGCATCCATAATATCACACCCCTCCTGGGCAACGAGCTTGTCCCCAAGCTCGAGATCCGGATAGGCGTTGTGAAGATCAGACCAGGGGATCCAGGTGGCCTCAGCTGATGGTAGTTCGTCCCACTCCACTAGGACTTCTAAGGTACCCCGATTGACACGGGACCGGACAAGAGCCCGAGGTTGGAGAATGGGTCTGCCATCCTTTAAGGGTGGTAGGGGAGGTACCTTATCAGGAGAAGTCCCTATAAATGGCTTGAGTAAGGACACATGGAAGGTATCATGGAGTCTGCTGTGTTCTAGTAGCTCGAGTTGATATGCAACCTTCTCGATCTGCCATAAAATCTTGAAGGGCCCGTAGAATTTGAGAGCCAATTTAGGGAAAGCTCTACATCTGAGGGAGTGTTGCCGATAGGGTTGGAGCTTCAGCCATACAAACTGTCTGGGTTCAAAGGTTAATTCTCTGTGGTGCTAATCATAGGCGTTCTTCATGCGTGCCTGAGCCTGTTGTAAGCGTAGGGAGACTTCGGCTAGGAGGGCATCGCGGTCCTGTAGGCTTCGGTCCACTTCTTCCAAACGTGTTGAACCGGGTTCGTAAGACAATAGACGGGGAGGGTCACGACCATAAACAACCCGGAAGAAAGTCATGCCAAGAGAGGAGTGGTAAGACGTGTTGTAACAATATTCGGCCCATGGAAGGTACTCCACCCAACGTCGTGGCTGGTCTCCCACAAAACAGCAGAGGTACATCTCTATTGTCTGGTTTACCACCTCCGTTTGGCCGTCAGTCTGCGGATGGTAGGCGGAGGAGAAGGCTAGGGCTGTTCCCTGCAGTCGAAATAGCTCATTCCAGAAGGTGCTAGTAAAAATCGGGTCCCTGTCACTGACGATGGATTCGGGTAGCCCATGCAATCAGAAAATATGGGTGAAGAAGGCGTGGGCAACTGAAACCGCGCTATATGGGTGGGATAAGGGAAGGAAATGAGCATACTTGGAAAAACGATCCACCACCACGAATAAGACCGATTTCCCACCAACCTTGGGTAGGCCCTCAATGAAGTCCATGGAAATATCGACCCAGATCTGAGTTGGGAGTGAAAGTGGTTGGAGAAGGCCTGCTGGGTGCAAGTTTTCCCACTTTTGTTGTTGGCACATAGAGCAATTCTGAATGAAGTCCCGCACCGAAGCCTTCATACCCTGCCAGTGGAAATCAGCGTGGATGCGGTGCAATGTTTCTTGGACACCTTCATGTGTGGAGTTGTGTATGTTGGAGATGACGGAGGGGATTAAGGGACAGTCGGCTGGGAGATATATCCGTCCCTTGTATAGTGCCAACCCGTCATGCATGGACCAGTTTGGGTTGGTCGTTCCGGACTGTATTTTCTAGACAAGATCGTTCCACTCTGGTGATTGCGGCAATGTGTTCTGGATGTCTTCCAGCAGGGTAGCTCAGGGTTGGGAGATCGCATGGAGGAGCATATTGTCTTCTTCTCGGCGAGACAAGGCATTTGCTGCACGGTTCAAGGTTCCCGCCTTGTATTCCACCCGAAAATCGAAACCAAGTAGTTTGCTGACCCAATGTTGTTGCGGCGAAGTGGTAAGCCATTGTTCCAACAAGTATTTGAGGTTGTAGTGGTCCGTCTTGACGACGAAGGACCTTCCCCATAAGTATGGCCTCCAGTGCTGCACTGCCTTAACCAGCCCAATCAGTTCACGTTCGTAGGCGGGTAATTTAAGGTGGCGGTCAGCCAGTTTGCGGCTGAAGAAGGCGACCGGATGCCCTTGCTGCTGTAGTATGGCGCCGACGCCGGTGCCGGATGCATCGCATTCGACTGTGAACTCGAGCTCAAAGTTTGGCAGCTGTAAAACCGACGTGGAGGAGAGGGCTTCTCTTAAACTTGCAAAGGCTACATCGGCTATATTATCCCAGTGGAAGGCATTTTTCTTGAGCAAATTGGTTAGTGGGGCCGCCAAAAGTCCGTAATTTTGTACGAACTTGCGGTAGTAACCCGTCAACCCTAGGAACCCGCGGAGAGCCTTGGTGGATTGTGGTCTAGGCCATTCCTTGATCGCCTGAATCTTGGAGTCATCCACAGTGACCCCTTGCCCGCTGATCACATGTCCTAAGTAAAGGACCCGACATTCCCCAAAGGAGCATTTGGATCGCTTAAGGAAGAGTTGGTGTTGTCGCAGGAGTTCAAAAACGGTCTGTAGATGCTACACGTGTTCTACCCACGACTTGCTACAGACTAGGATGTCGTCAAAAAATACCAAGACAAATCTACGGAGGTGGGAGTGAAATACCTCGTTCATCAGGGACTGGAACGTGGAAGGTGTGTTGCTGAGGCCGAACGGCATAACTAGGAATTCAAAATGGCCATGATGTGTTCTGAAGGCCGTTTTCTCTATATCTTCGGGAGTCATCCGGACCTGGAAGTAACCCGACCGGAGGTCTAATTTTGAGAAGTATTGGACGCCATGGAGTTCGTCCAATAGCTCATCTACGATGGGGATAGGAAATTTATCCTTGACCGTCTGGTTGTTAAGCTCTCTGTAGTCCACACAAAATCTCCAAGTCCCATCTTGCTTGGGTACCAACAGAACCGGAGAGGAGAAGGGGGAGTGGCTGGGACGGATGATCCCTTGTTGTAACATATCCGCACACTGCCTTTCTATTTCATCCTTCTGTCGGTGTGGGTAGCGATAGGGTCGGACGACGACGGGATCTGATCTGGCTATCAGAGGGATCCGATGATCGCAGGCTCTGGACGGTGGAAGCCCCTTGGGTTCTTGGAATACTGTAGAGAAATCCGTGAGAAGCCTCTCCATATCTGTTGCGCGCAAGTTCTCACCTTGAAGTGTATGCAACTACGTCTTTGTTCTTATCCTGGTTCCCTGCCATGTAACCGGTTTTCCATCCAGATGGAATGTCATTGTCAGGGCGTTGAAATCCCATAGGACTGGCCCTAGAGTGATCAGCCACTTGACTCCCAGGACGATGTCGAATTCATCCAAGGAGAGTACGAATAAATCAGCAAGGAAAGATTCTAATCCGACCTAAATTTTGGTGTCCTTGCAGATACCGGGGCTGTGAACTCTTTCCCCGTTTGCCACGGCTACCTGTAATTGCAGCCTGATTTCCATCGGTAATTCTAACTGGCGGGCAGCCTGTTCACTGACAAAGTTGTGGGTGCTTCCGGAGTCTACGAGAATGCGTACTGGTCTCCTTGCTACCAGCACCCTTAGTTGCATGGTTTGTGAGGTTTTGATCCCCATGATTGTGTGGAGGGAGATCTCGGGATCTGATGTTGCAGGTTCATCCTCGTCCTCTTCGGGTTCGTCTACCAGAAGACAGAATAGCTTCTTGCACCTGTGCCCAGAGGAGTACAGATCATCGCAGTTGAAGCACTGCCCTCTTGCGCGTCGTTCTGCCATCTCGGCTCGGGACAGTCATCTAATGGGGGGCGTTGTCCTGCTACTCCCTATACTTGATGCCGATCTGGAAGGGTTACTGGTAGGAGGCCTCTATTCCCTACTGGCGGTCGAAGAAGGAGACACTCCTGCTGTCTTCGAAGGCGCCCAGGTCGTTGTTGGCCGACCTATACTGAGGGTTTCGTGGGTGAGCTGCAGTTTCCGTTCGAAGGCGCGTGCGAGGTTCATTGCTGTGACCAGGTTGGGAGGGTGTTGCATCTCCACGTCCACCCTTAGGGGTTCTGCTAACCCCGCGGTGAACACATCTACTTGCTGATCTGGGCGTACCGAGGCTGCCCTGGCGAGAAGGGTTTGGAACTAGCGTTGGTATTCTGCCACGGTTCCAGTTTGCTTGAGGTTAATTAACTTGCCCAGCGGGTTGCTTGTCAACGGGGGTCCAAACCTGAGGAGGCAATAGGATTTAAATTGTTCCCAACTGAGCCCGGGTTCTTCCTGCTCCAGACGGTAGAACCAGAGCTGTGCCTCTTCCGTTAGGTGGAAGGTGGCTAGACTGACCTTGTCTCTGTCATCAGTGCGCTGGTTACGGAAGAACTGTTCGCAGCGATATAACCATCCTAATGGGTCTCCGGTGCCGTTGTAAGACGGAAATTCTAGCCGACTATACTTGGGAATAACTGTGGTTGTCGGGGCGGCGATCAGATGTTCGTCGGACGTCTCTGCCCAGTCCGGCCAACGACTGTTGGTGGTGGCGGTTCCCTCGGAGTTCCTTTCTTTGTTAGAGAAAAACGTTTCCAGCAAGCGTCGTAGCTCCCGGACATTGTCTTTGACCTCACGAACCTCCATGCTGGTTTCTGCGAGCCTATGCTCCAGTTCGTGGACCCTGGATGATAGCGGCTCCAAATCTCCCATGACGGTAGGCTCTAATACCAAG